>NC_069365.1:5000000-6250000 GCF_021730395.1 Mercenaria mercenaria | reverse complement strand
ACTTTTCAACATTCAAGTGCATTTGAAGAATAGTGAGAGCTATTCTGTTCACTCTGGTGTTGGTGTCGCCTTTATTGACATCCTCACCTTGGATAAGTTTTGCATGTAAGTTCATATCTTAGCAACCAATATATGTGTTAGATTATTAAAACTTTACATAAGGCTTTTGTGTCATCTAACCTTTTGAAATAAAATTAATCTTGACTGAGTTTAATATAAAATATGATTCGTTTTCAACCTAGAATATTTGGTAAAAATTTTGGCATGTCCCTAAAAAACAAGGTGTATTTCAGAAACTACATGCATTTGATTAACAATTTACATAGTGCTTCCGGTCATCAAACCTCGGGAAGTAACCAATATATGGTTTTGTAAGTCTTGCCCAGTCATGGTCCTTGTTAAACTTAAAAGTTGTTGAATAGTCGAGCGCAAGGCTTTTGGGCAGTAATTGTTATTAAAATCGTTATCGGACTTTATCCGTGGCCAGAACAGGCATTTTTATCAATTAAATGCGAAGTGAACACGAATTAACACGATTTTTTGTAATTATTTTACTAGATGAAAATATAGTAGAAAATAATAAGACCAAAACTGTAAATACAAATATAATCATTAAGGATATAGTAAGAAACTTAACGTATATAACAGAATGACTATATGCAACGTGATAGAACTTTTCACCTGTAAAAAAGATGAAGAATACTAAATACTTCGCAATTATTAAGAATAGACAGGTTTTTTTTTTTCCTTTCTAAAAAGAATGTTAAACGAAAGTTGAACTGCTCCTTTCTTGCCCTCCCACACATCCACATACGCGTACACATTTGAATTTGACTTGATATCTTACATCCTTGTCGTTGAAAATGAAAATATCTATGACTTCAAAAATAGAACAGTAAAGGAATAAAGCGACACCATTGCAAAACGTTATTTTGAAGATCTTTTAAATGTTACTATCAATGTACTTTTCTAAACACGTGTGCAGTTTCATAAACCAACCATTTGTATAATAAAAACTTTGAAAAATATTAAGAACGTTAAGAATTTCAATTGTTATACGTATGCAATTCTATACTTTGTTCTATTTTGTTCCTTTTATAATACATGAACATAAAACAGTAAAGGTGGAAATAATTTAATAAATGTGTCGCGTGCACTTGTTTCATAGCGGAAATTATGATATCAATCAACCGAAGGGAAAGTAGAGTTTGACATTATTTTTCAAGTGTACGCTCGCTCTCATTCTCAAGTGCAATCTTTAAGTCATGAGAAATGTATTATTTAGATGACCTGATAAATATTTTATGTACTTGATGGTGATTTTTGTTGGTTTTAAAATCATAGTAACACAATTGTGGTCATCTTAGATTTGGAGATGTTATACTGTATATATATAATATCATTACATACCTAAAATTATTTTCCATTGAGTTTCAGTGGACCGCGATCGTGCAATATTTTTCCATATTAACATGGAACGCTTTCATTTCGGACGTGGAATGTTTTCTTATGGCGTCCACGCGCACGTTGCGACAACAACTTGACGTCATTTTCGCGGAAAATATTAATGCGCGTCAATATGATTTGTTTATTACATTTTCGGAGAAATTCTTTTCGTATTTTTTCTGTCCTTCGTCACAAAACGATAATTTAGACTTAGATTAATTATTTGATACTGTCTATGTAATAAAAAGGTTACCAACTTTGTATGTGGATATATGCACTCGTTCTTTCGCGGTATTATTGCCCTCCTAAAGTCGCGCAATATTACTGCTGCAGAACTCGTGCATATATCCACATACAAAGTTAATAACCTATAAATATTCGCTGTTTAATTATAATATACTTCCTTTTCTTGGTGATAAAAACAATTAAGATAAATCTTGGTTATAAAAAGCGACATTTACAAATAATTAGAAACGTGGAGCAAGCGCTAACAGACGTTTTCCTGTGGAAACTTTTAACTCTCGGTATCTTTTATAATTATCAAGTTGTTTACCAAATAGTATGGAATTTAGCATAATGCGGTTATGAACTGTATGGTCATGTGGTGCCTATGCAAATCGATGACTAAAAACGACTAACATGTTTTTTTTTCGAAATTCGATTTAATAAATCCTCCACATGTAAATATGACAGGCCTTGGATCTACGAGTCATAATATTGTGAAAACTTATGTACATTAATATTATAATGCTGACTCGCGCATTGTAAATGTTGCACAGACCGCGATTCATAGATGTCCGGTTTCGTGCAATACAGTTACAATAACACTTTATTAAAAAAAAAAAAAATAAACGTAGCGTAAGTGCATCGAATGTATTATAAACAAGACAGTTTCCCAGAAGCACCCCCTACCGAAAGGGGCATTCGTCATATTTGTTACAAAATAGGAACGATAATTTTATACTGAAATTTAACTGAAAAACCTGCATATTCTCTAAATAGCCTACCAACAAAAAGTCAAATTTCATGAAAACAGTTCGCGTACTTTGAAAGTTAACAAAGAATCTTTTGTTTGTAAATGATCGGTGGACAGGTAGACAGACGGACAGACAGGCATAAAATCATCTGTTTATCTTATATGTAGTTCTCCATACATGTTTCATGTTTAATGAAATTATCTCTTGTACGTTTAAAGTTATAACAGAATCCTGAAAAAGGACAGACTGATGGACAAGTGAAGGAAAAATACAGAATATAGAATAATGTGCATATTTTCTACAATAGGATCTACATATTTAAGAAATTTCTTGAAATTATCTCTTGTACTTTTTAATGTATAGCAAAATCAACCTTTTTCATGTTTTCGACTATTTCAAGTATTGTTTTGCCGTAGCTATCACATTTGTTCACATAGCAACAAAATAAAAGAATGTGTACATTCTTCATATTACAACCTATCCATGTATTATTTACGTTTTAAGATGACAGAATTCGCCATTACTGACTGAGAGGACAGAAAGATGCATGAACGGACGGACAAAGAAAGAAAATAAAATCATAAGCATCTTCTCTGTTTAACAAAATTTATGGTTTAAAAATATTTTATAATACATGTATAACTAATTTACATCATAAATACATCTCAATAGCATTGCATAATCAATAGTAAGGTATGTGTAAGGAGGACAATCACTGCCAAAATTATATATGCCTTATCACATTTGAACTTTTACTGACAAGGATGATTATGCTTTGTTTGAAATAATGAAATGTTTCTCCTTGTTTCGTAATGCTTCTTCCTTTTAGCCAATCAACTGTTCATTTTGTTACTTGGTGTATCATCCGTCAAATCATTTTACATCTTCATTGTGCATACCATTCGTCAAATCTTTTATTAATACGTTCAGCTGCATTTATTATTCTGTTCAAGGTTATGATAAATACATCTTTTATATCGCTTTGATCTATTTAATATCGCCGTGTAATCTATGACAGATCGTTCAGACAGACTGGGCATTAGACAAGTTAGCAAGCAGGAAGGATAACGAATCAAGCATAATTCAAAGTTTCATTTTTATAGCAAGGGGCGCTTGTATTCTTATAACTATGGAACTCATCAGCAGCCTCTTCATAGTGTTTTAACTCGTCAAATACAAATCACTATCCGATAGCTGCATTCAATAGTTTCTGTTTCTCTTATTTAAAAAAATAAACTATTTGTTCTGTGAATTTACCTGTTGGTGACGTCTGGAATCAGGGCTTGCTAGGGAGGAGGGGAAGGGGCTGATAGAATGGGCCCAGAATACTGGTTTAAGAATGGGGCTCTATGGGCTGGTCTTGTGGGGGTATGACTGGAGCCTGGTTTTGGTGGGGATTGCGGCGGAGTTTGACTAGGTAGCTGCTTTAAGGCGGATGAGGGGATTGTTCACAGCGAGGCTAGGTGGTGAATGATGGTTTGGGTGGGGTGAAATTATTTTTGTGGGTTTGTAGGGGCCTGATATTTGTACTTTTTACGGAGCACTGGTTTCGTTTGGGTTGATTGGGGATTTGGCTAGATGGGGAATCGTGAGTTGGTTATTGGGAGGGGACTTTGAAAAATGTTTGGTGGGGATCGGAGCTTGTTGAGGAGGGGGCTTGGGGGCCTCTTGATGCGTGTTTGGTTAGTTAGGGAAGATATATCGATTGTTTAGGGAGAGGGCTTGGTGTTGTTTGAAGAGTCGGCAGCTGGTAATCGGGGATTTGGGGCTGGCTGTGTGGTCGGGGGGCTAGTTACATTGTTCGGGGTTGTTTTTCTTTTGTAATGGGACGGTTTTTATGAAACTGATTTTGGGGACGCATGTCGGTGGGAGACTGACGGTAGGGGTATAGGGGATATTTTGGGGGTTGGTTTGGCGGGGATAGTTGTGGTGGGATGCTGCCTGGCAGGGGCTGGGTTATGGGGGCGGAGTGCTATTGGGGAGGGCTGGTTATGCAGGGGCATGTTTCTTTGTTGTATCATTTAACAAATTAAAACTGCACTATTTGATTACTGCACAGAACAAATTGTTTAAAAATATTAAATGTACATCAACAACAAGTTAATTCACAGAAATGTTTTTGTATCAAGATAACAAATTAATAAATGTACACCACAAACTTATAAACACACAGAACAAATCGTTCTATCTACATAACAAATTAAACAAGAGCTTGTAGAACACGAAATGCCCCCTTGATGTATTCAGTAATTGCACAAGGAACAGAAATTATTTGCTCATTGTAAACAAAAGGTCTACTGTTCTGGTTCAATGTGGCCTTGACCTTTGACCTATTACTTCGAAATCAACATGGGTCATCTGCTGGTCATGATCAACCTCCAATTAAGTTTCGTGATCCTAGGCCCAATCGTTCTTAAGTTATCGTCCAGAAAGGGTTTAACTTTCCGGGTCAATGTGACCCTGACCTTTAGCCTACTGACCTCAAAATCTATAGGGGTCATTTACTGGTTATGACCAAACTCCCTATTAAGTTCCGTGATCCTAGGCCGAAGCGTTCTCAAGTAATCTCCTGAAAATGGTTTAACTGTTCCGGGTCACTGTAACCTTGACCTACTGACCTCAAAATCAATAGGGGTCATCTGCTGGTCATGATTAACCTCTCTATCAACTTTCATGATCCTTGGCCAAAGCGTTCTTGAGTTATCGTCCGGAAACCGTTTAACTGTTCCTTGCCAATGTGACCTTGAACTTTGACCTTCTGACCTAAAATCAATAGGGGTCACCTGCTGGTGATGATCAACCTTCCTATTAACTTTCATGATCCTAGGCCAAAGCATTTTTGAGGTATCATCCGGAAACCGTTTAATTGTTCCGGGTCACTGTGACCTTGATCTTTGACTTACTGACCTCGAAATCAATAGGGGTCGTCTGCTGGTCATGAACAACCTCCCTATCAACTTTCATGATCCTAGTCCCAAGCGTTCTTGAGTTACCATCCGGGAACCGTTTAACTGTTCCGGGTCACTGTGACCTTGACCTTTGACATACTGATCTCAAAATCAATAGGGCTGTGAGTTATCACCCGGAAACGGATTGGTCTACATACCGACCGACAAACCGACATCTGCAAAACAGTATACCCCTCCTTCTTCGAAGTGGGGTATGAAAATGTACAGCACATACTAATAAACGCACAGAACAAATTGTTGTATCGATAGTAAAATATCTACAAATAACCAACACAAACTAATAAATGCACACAAAATTTTTGTGTCGACATAACAAAGGAATAAATGTGCATCGCAAAAAAAGCACATTATATATTTTTATTTTTACGAAATACCATATAGAGGCATCTGCGGCATTCCATAGTTGTCAGCATTACAAGTACATGCACGGCCTGATGTAATAATGAAATATGCTTTCTATGTGCTTACATGTGACAATCTGCAATCAATTCTAATGTCCGTTCTAATTGCTCACTTTAAATAATATTGTACTGTTCAAATACAGTTCCTTTGCGAACGGTCTGTCATAGACTGAACATTGGTAAATAGATTAATAAATAATAATACAGAAAACAGACTCGTGCACAATGCAGGCTCGAATATAGAATATTATGAGGAGTTGACAAGGGGTTAAGAACTAAAGAGAAACAAGAAGGCATATGATATGTTCTATGGTTAATATTAAGCCTCACGCAGATCTAAGAAGATATTATTTCAATTTTAAAATGAAACTGGAAGAATAATCAATAAGCAGTTTATTGACTGAAAGGAAGCATTGCTATGCATGAAGAACTCATTATTTATTCCACAGAAAGTATATTCCTAGTAATAAAAATCTTGAAAAATCATAATACAAGTTTGGCAGCAAGTCTACAAGAGTTATAAATTGTTTGAAACAAAAGTCCCTTGCAATTTTAAAGTTACCGCAGAATCCACTTTCTGTCATATTTATGGATAAGCCGTTGGCATAGCTACCACACTTTTTGCCAAAGCTACTAAATAACTATCCGCTCATATTTTCTATAATGTCATCTACCTATGTATGAAGTTTTATGTATGTTTCAAGTTATTTCAAGATCAGACTTTGTAAGTTTGTATGACTTGCAGACTAACTGTTGTATGACGACGGACTGACTGATGGACGGACAGGGGCAAACCATAAATCTCCTCCTGTGAAAGACCAGTAGAGGGCTAATAATGCGTGTCATTTAAGATTGCTTAGTCAGCTGGGCATGAACCTATGCTACGATCCGTTTCGGTTTATATGCATGTTTTGTCTGCTCAGTCCGTAAAATGATATAATGGACGTCATTGCCATGTAAATAAAGCACCGATACTTGAAGAAATTTAGCAACTCGTAAATTAGGTAATCGACAGCTACTATCCTATAACAATGCCGTCGTTATCGAGGTATATCGGGTTATCCGGTAACTGGTCATAATTCAGAGTCCACTCCATAACAAGACTGTTGTATTCCATTTTCTTATCCTTTATACTTTCTCCAGTAGAATGTAAACCATCTTCAAACCAGTTGAAAGTAAACCCTCGCTGGTCTGTAAGTATATAAAAAATATTGAAGTAATTTTGGTGAGTTATTACTTACAACTATTTTACAAACACGTGGTCATGGTGCGGGGGAGTTTAACGTCGCACTGACAAAATTACAGGTCATATGGCAACTTCCCAGTTTTTGATGGTGGAGGAAGACCCCAGGTGCTCCTTTGTGCATTTTTTCATCAAGGGCTTACTATTTGAAAAAATAATGTCAAAGCAAACTTTAATGTAACGTAAAGAGCATCTAAATTAAAATTATACTGAGATTTGATAAACATAAATATATTTAGGCAAAAACACAGTTAGCATATTGCCCAACTTTATAGCGCTGCCTTACAGGGATATCACGCCGCAGACATCTGACATTATTCCCCACAATCATTATCCTAAAACCGGGCTACTGAGGCGGTAAAGAAAACTCTTGTAAGATGCAAACGGACAGAATACACTTTAATATTCTTCTAACTTAACTTGTCTTGTCTTGTCTTGACTTGTCTTGTTCTAAGAAGAACCTCGGACTGACGGACAGTTCCTAGAGTGAGATGGACATATATAACTATGAATACGCTAGAATTACTCAGTGGTTCTGAATATTGCCCACTATTACTTTAGAAGACAACTAAGAACTTTATGCTGACTACTACAGTATTTAATTTATACATATTTTCAATAGAAAATATATTAGATTGTAATATATTTAAAGACTTTTATTTTAGAAACCAGGAAGTATTTATATTATAGTATTTTTGTATATATGTTGCCGTATTGAAATCAACGATAAACGTAAGTAATATAGGACGGACTCAGTTCTGATTTAATGGTCAAGGCTGAGCCCTGTTTCACTGGACTGGGAGGCACAGTACCTAACTGACTGATACACACTTGAGTTGCAGTATACTAAAGTGGTCAACAGAGGATCTCAGCATTTTACATTGGCGGGCAGCATGGTGGTACTAGTAAACATGTACTAACTCAACATCTCGATAATTTACACAATAGGTTATAAACATCTGGGCCCGTATTCATAAAGAATCTTAGATAGAAATATCTCTTAGAAGTCAACATTTTCTAACTTTTTCTCATTTTTGGCTTGATATGTGTCTTAGAAACACTTTTGCCTAAGAATTGTACTAAGAACAAAATTTGGCTTAGAAATTATCTTAAGTAGGTGATTTTTCTCTTAAAATTTAAGATAGGTGGCCATTTATCTTAACTTTTAAGAATTATCTTAGAAAAGTAAAAATAGAATGGACGCCAATGACCGCAATTAACAGTTTTTCATAAATTGCATATTTACTGTATAGACTTATTAGAATATTGAGCTTAATTTAACTTGTTACAGGCTTTCCTAATTTCTTATTAAATATAGACATAAAAATGAAACTAAGAAAAAATTATTCTTATACTTTTTTCGCTAAGATTTTTCTAAGTCGTTTTATGAATAAGAACTTAAGAATATCTCTTAACTAAGTCTAAAAAATTAAGATAAGAAATATCTTAGAGGTGATTCTAAGATTCTTTATGAATACGGGCCCTGGTTAAAGAATTACTACACAAAACTAAGCCAGTGCTTATACAATGACGACCAACTGGCTTTTATGAACAGAATTTTTCTACACAGGTTTTACGTGAAGTACAAAAGGGGTTAATTTTCTAGAAAACATTTCTGTCCAGAAACAAAATATATATGTATGTACAAGGATAACAAATTTCTTCTAATCTTTTCATTTAGCAGTGCACCACATTGAAAACTGGGTGACTTTCTTGTACCATGATTTCATGCAGTGGGTACACTGTTGTCCTAAAAATATACCTTTCGGTCGTCATATTAACAAATAAACGTTTAAGCTGAGAGAAATTGCAATGACACAACGATGTTACAATAACTGACATTTCTAAAGTTGTGAATATTTCCACATCGTGATATTTGTAATAAGATAATGTAGCACTTCTGTTTCAAGTCAGGAAACAATCCTGATTTGTTTCAGAGGGCATGACCTTTGACCTAAATTTATTCAAATCTAAAGCCGACACATGCTTGAACTAGAATAAAATCTACTTTTTTAAACTTTAAGTTAGTTGCCCGCAAGTAAATCCTTGCGGAGTCCGACCTCTTAAATAGTGTATATGCGTTCTGGTAGAACGTGTTACAAATGAAATGGAAAATTGGCATATAAAAAGTTCTTAGACAAAACATTTATAACAAGAAATAAGAACAGACAACAGAAAAGCTGTTACCAAGGTGACAGGTGCATCATCTAGATGTTTGGTAATTCCAGAAGGCGATATTCGTACGAGAAAATTTATAAAAAGTTCAGACTTTCTGTAATTATGTCCTGTTACAAGGTTGTAAAAATACGACGCATCTCAAATTTCACATATTAAGTTTTATCACTTTACATCACCCTCTTGAAAAATGTAAAAATAATATCATACCTGGAAAATTTGGATATAACGTAAACTCTTTATTGCTTTGAGTATAATACAAATACTCCATCTCCCACATAGAATCTGCCTTCCCTTTTCTTTCAAGTTCTTTATACCATTTGACAGCAATATGGTTTTCAATAAATGGAATAACATCAATATTTTGTCTTGTTACTTCCTTGAACCAAGCTAGAAATTGCAGCCAATTTCGACTCTTTGGGGAAAACCCAGAAGTACCTAAAGTTGGATAAAGGAACACTTTGTGTTCTAAAGGTACTTTTAGACAACACTTTCCATCACTATGTTTCATACTGCTGCCCTGTAAGGAAAACCCGTATATATCCCGTCTGTTGCCGTACTTTTGATGTACAAGTTTCAAATAACTATAGAAGTGTGGAGACACTGTTAAATCGTCTTCTAATATCACAGCAATTTCTGATGATTTCGATGCAGGGGACCATGTCTGCAATGAAAGTAAGGGAATATAAAGTCTAAATGAATGCGTGAACAACAGGGTGAATCCTTGTTTTATTGTATCTCTTTATTCTAGAAATAGTATAATTACTATCCTTGTCAACAAATATTACGTTTTGCTTTGATGCAGCCAACAATTTAATAACATGTACTAATGGTTGACAACGACCGGTGTGGCTGAGACAGCGCATACTGCAAGAATCGGTCACAGATGGCAATATGTTTCAGTATGATCAACAGTGAAAAAGAAAACAATCCGAACTTCCTACACTAGCCGATACTTTTCAGTGCACGTATGACCCTTTGTAACATGTATCGTATCATTTGCCAGATACATTATGTTAGCTTTGCGGTCTTTGATAATTTAATCATACTCAAACTAGTATAGTTCGTCACTGTGTAGTAATCTGTATGGAATCCTGTTGGGGCCATTTATAATGTCGCCGTCGCGTTTGTGGGGTCGACACACGACAACGCGAAGTGACATAGCAACATTACGAAGTGACACCCGACAATCGCAAACGACGGCGACAATCCCAAATGACAATGTCGCGATATCCACTTTGAAATGTAGCCTTTCAAAAGCACGATATATCGCGATGTCACTTCGCGTTGTCGAGCGTCGTATCGCACTGTCGCTATATCACTTCGTAATGTCGCGATGTCACTTCGCGTTGTCGTGTTTCGATCCTGCAAACGCGACGGCGACATTATCAAACGATATGCGATAATCTCAAACGACGCTCGACAACACGAAGCGACATTTTCTTAATGTCGTATCGTATGTCGCGGGTTTGGGTGAGTGTCGACGCGCGACAATTCCATACGATACACGACACGCGAAGTGACACTCGACAATACGAAGCGACACTTTCATAATGTCGTATCGCATTGTCGTGCGTCGACCGGTGTTCACTTGAATAAATACCGGCTAATCTTGGTCGCATTTTTTCGAAAAATTCATCAATTTCATTTTATTATTAAAAGCGTTAAAAGTAAGGTATCAAAGTGAAATTTCTTTTAATAAAGAAGGTACTGACTTGTCCTTTGCAACAAGGTATCATTTATTAAAATCGGACATCAGGTTATGAAGATATGGCTTCTCAGACAAGGACCACCCCTCTATTTAATATATGTACATAGTATGCATATTTTCACGAAAACTGATACATTTTGAGACGGTCCTCCGACGAAACCGTCGGCGGTAAAATTATACAAGTTACATATCCGCTTAGACAATGTTTGAATTTAATATATAAAAGTTATTACATTAAAATATCTTGTGTTTGGAACATTCTACAATTATTTGAAGTTAATGAAAAACACGGACATTTTCCGTACGGAAAAGTACGGAAATATTTTACCTTTTCACCGGTAGACGGGCGACATGCGATACGACATTATGAAAATGTTGCTTCGTATTGTCGAGTGTCACTTCGCGTGTCGTGTATCGTTTGGAATTGTCGCGCGTTGACCCTCACCCAAACCCGCGATACGCGACATACGATACGACATTAGGAAAATGTCGCTTCGTGTTGTCGAGCGTCGTATGAGATTATCGCATGTCGTTTGATAATGTCGCCGTCGCGTTTGCAGGGTCGACACACGACCACGCGAAGTGACATCGCGACATTACGAAGTGACATAGTGACAATGCGATATGACGCTCGACAACGCGAAGTGACATCGCGATATATCGTGCTTTTGAAAGGCGACATTTCAAAGTGGATATCGCGGCATTGTCGTTTGCGATTGTCGGGTGTCACTTCGTAATGTCGCTATGTCACTTCGCGTTGTCGTGTGTCGGCCCCACAAACGCGACGGCGACATTATAAATGGCCCCTACAGGATTCCGTAAATCTGAGACTACACAAACATTTAGAAACTTCCTGGTAAAAAGTGTAAGTAGATGTAATTACACATGTATAAGAACGTTAAATCGTTACAAACAGCGCCATCTCATTGAATCGTTTGATAACTCAGACAGTATACGTATGTAAATAGCGCACATGAGATACAAACTAAACATGTAAGTCCATGGTTCGAATCCCTGTCTCCATGTTTTTTTTTAATATTTGTTTTGGAATTTTTTTTGGTTATGTGTTCGAGACGGCCTACGATAAACCGTTGCTGCTGAATGGTGGTGGGGGGAATGGATGGGAAATATTCGCACCGTTGCAAACAAATACAGCATGGAAGATTTTCCTGTAGGCCAAATTCAAGAGATTATTCTGCCTAACAGATTGTGAAAATGACATTAAGAATTGTTCAGAGCCAGATGCAACAAGTGAAATTAGGCTGTAGGGATGTTTTTCATTATCTAAAATAAAACTGAGATGTCATAAATAAATATTTACTGAGTAGGGAGAAAATAAAATGTAATGTAATCTCGTAATAAACTGAAAACAAAAATGAGCCGCGCCATGAGAAAACCAACATAGTGGGTTTGCGACCAGCATAGATCCAGACCAGCCTGCGCATCCGCGCAGTCTGGTCAGGATCCATGCTGTTCGCTTTTAAAGCCTATTGGAATTGGAGAAACTGTTAGCGAACAGCATGGAGCCTGACCAGACTGCGCGGATGCGCAGGCTGGTCTGGATCCATGCTGGTCGCAAACCCACTATGTTGGTTTTCTCATGGCACGGCTCAAAAGTACTGAATAAGATTGAAAGTATTTAAAATGAGTATAGTCATCACGACCTGATTCAAACTTGTTTTGTATAGATCTGAAATCTGATCATTTTACACAATGAGCTATCCATTTATTTTCCAGGTTAATAGATACTGTATATTGCATAAAAAATATGACAGTCGGTTCGAAAATATGTTTACCCATTCAAAATAAACTCTTCTGAGGGTCAAGCTCAGAGGTCAGTGACGAACACTTTGTAACTTAAGACAGAGAGAGAGACTAAAATGCTGATACAATGATATGAAATGTATATGAAATAATATTTCACACAGTGCAAGTAACGCAGGCGTGAAAGGTGGTTATTTTTGTTCCGAAATACACCGAACTGTGACTGGTTGACCAAAAATAGTTAAAGTATATATAATTCAACGTCAATTAGTGAGGCGTGACTTATCCGCTATCCTCGGTGTTTACCGCAATATTGTTATGAGCTAAAATTGCTCATACGAGCTAATATGAGCTAATAGAGAGTTTGAGATTTCAACCTTCGCCTTCCCCTTCAACGTCTCTCATATATATTTGGGGTAAAACGTCAATAATATGCGTGTATTTTATTTATATCAGACGTTGCTACTAAAGTTTTCCATGTAATTTCAAGTAAGCCTAAGACTTCGTTTTATTACTATGTGAAATAAAAAGCTTAGTTTCAGGATTTCTGCTTATTAAGTTATTCGATTATCCATATGTATAACTGGACTAAATTTGATGTGAAACACTATCAATAAGTATAAGAATATTGAAGTTTTGTTTGGCTAATGATTTTAACTAAATACATTGAATTGAACCTGGAAGTATTAAGTTATCAACTATTTTTGAGAAACTTTGAGATTTTGTTCAAACTTTAACTTCTACGGCATATTTGTGTCCTCAGGCGGTATTGATTATACAAGATGGGCATTTTTGTCGTAAGAAGTGAAGTTTTGAACGTCCGAAGATGTGATATCACGGAAGTCAAAACTTCAGTCTTTGTACATCTACTCTGTCCACATACACGGCATCAAAGACTGAAATCAGGGTGGAGGCACATGGCATGACAGTCATTTTACTTGAAAAATGAATGATAACGCGCGATTATCATTTGGTGGAACATTTTATTTTAACTTCCAAATAAAATCAATCCGTTTCTGCCGGACAACTGTGTTTTAATTATAAACAAAATGGTCCTAGTAAGACGGCATTTTTTTGAAGTATTAGACAATTTTAGATCTATGATATCATGATGCGAGAGGTTTCCTGTTAGCCGTATGGGATAGCTCCATTCTTTACATTTGGCATTTGGGTCAATGCCCCTTTGATTCTTACATTTTACAAAGAAAATCGGTCTTGAAACTCGGTGTGACTACCCCCCTCCCCCTCCCCCTGAATGGGTGACCCCGCCGGTGTCCCGCTAACCAAAATTCTTTGATCTGCACATGCTTTACTTATGAAATAGTATATTCAAACAAATACGTGTATATGCCCACATGTTATTTTGTGCGACAATTTTCGTCTCCACCTAGCAGTTCTTGACTGTTTCGCTAGACACATGGTGACTTGGCACGATTATATTGTGCTGTCTGAGAGTTTCGCATTATACAGGGTCAAACTGAGGGTCATGATGCCAAAACGTATGGTATCACGAGAGTATCTTACATTTGCTTCTAATCGATTGTTAAATGTATTCATAAATTTTGTATATTGGCTCATGTTATCAACATATCTTTTAAAAGGTTAGATTTTCAACAGGAATAGTCTACAAGTAAAACGCGTTTTCTAAAGAATTCGATGTACAAAGTACCAATTCAAAGTTAAAAACAACTTTAAGAAAAACTATGAAATACTAGTCAACAGCCTTTTGTGTTTGCTTTATATGTCATATATTTAACTTCAAAGTATATCGAGAAATGCCTTTGTTGTAGTTAATGTCTCATGTTTTTGTTTAAAAAATATTTTCTGTAATATCTTTCAAGAACACCATCAGCAATAGAATACGTTGATATGGTTATCATTTTTATTTCCTCTCATGTATGATTTACAATCATGTATTGTATACTGACATTTTATATACATATATTATTTTTTTTTTTTTTTTTTTTTTTTGTTTTTGTAATCGGACTAATATCCATGCGATGATTATGTTAATTGTAATGTTTTTATTTATTTTTCATTTCTAAAGCCTCTTGTAAAAGTCCTGCACTTTCGGACAATTGATATCAAAATGCACGAGAAAAACGATCATAATTACAGATAAATTGAATGGGCGGATTAAAAGAAGTAAGATCCATTCTAAAGTTTGAAATCTCAAGGAATTTTAACCGAACTTCAACTTTATACGTTAACTTCGCAAGAGACGTTGAACAACAACAACAATTACTTTTATTTAAGTCAGGTCACATAGTGTAACAGTATGACTGAATAAAGTAAATAAAGTGTGGGTTTTTGTTAGCAATAATACAATAAGATAATTTTCTGTAATGAACATGGGGACAGTTATTTTTTCATCAACAAAGCACATTGTTAATGTTTACAGATAGATGGAATTATCTTGCAAATAAATACATCCTAATCGTCTTAAAATTACAGATAATTACAGATGTCAAAAAAGTTAAGTTAAGAGAAAGGTAAAAAAAAAAATAAATAAGTGCCAGTCTCACTAAAATACAGGTATACACAGCAATATTGAATACACATGCGCAGGCAGGATTTAATGGACCATGCCAAAATACGGTCAGTTATCGTGGGAAAAAAATCTACAACCGTACTACGATAGTACCTTTGCACGAAAATCTCGCTTACTGCGGGTTTTATGAATGACATTTTCGATAGTGATTAAAATAGAACAAAAAGTGTGTCAAGTGTTTCTGTGAACATAATTTCAAAACAATATAGTAAAATTATAGCGAAACAAAAAAAAAGGGACTTTATTTCATGTGAATGATTTATGAAGTGAAAAATGCTAATTCTTTGAAGACGATACTCTTAATTTGGATTACATACACATGTTCGGGTGAGTTAAAAATAAATACACTTCCATTTTTCTATTCTATCTAACTTGCATTTTAAAATGTTGCATAATACAACGTACAAATAGTGCTATATTTCTAAGGAGATGTAAGTGTCCTGTTGAAAGCAAGTCCTTAAATTTCAAAGTATTCGGCCTCTTATAGTAATAAATTGGTATAAAATGTTTTCTTTGGATGCAAAAAAATGGGCATACAAAGAGGTAGTGAAACTCATCGCCAACTTCATTCAGACTGCACAAATTACATTTACGGGCTTCATATGGGAGGTTTGAGTTACGCCACCGTCCCGTTTCTACAGGGAACCTATGATTTCCCGTCCTAAAATGAAAAATTGAGTAACGGAGGTTGTCTGGCAGTATATTTAAATATGGTTCAAATTTAATTTCACTTTTAAATAATCTATAGTTAATACCTTTCGAAGAATTTGCAAGTTGCCCGTGCCATTTCTGAATAAACTGGTCAATAAGTGTTCTTTTAACACTTTTTTCCGTATGAGTCAAATTTATTGTTCCTTGGTGCGTCCAAATATACGTTTTACCAGTTTGATTTAAAATATTTTTGATACAATTTAACCATTTGTAGTTAATAGTAGAATTTAGCATATTTTCATAACATATTCGAGAAATTTTATCGGAACTACCTGTCAATAGTTTGCACCAGAAGCCAATCATTCTTGTTTTGACAATAATCTCGAGTGGATACCGACCCAACTCCCCGTACAACATATAGAGTGGCGTGCTCTTTTTACTTTTTGTAATTTTCCTAAGAAAATCATTATGAATTTTTTCGATCAAATCCAGATTTTCAAAACCCCAAATTTCGCAGTTATATGTAAGGATTGGTAAAATTGTTTGGTCAAAAAGCTTCAACTGAATGTCTAGTGGCAAATCCAAGTTATAAATTCTAGTGTAAAGGATGTGCATGGCTTTATTTGCCTGGCTTGCAATCAATTTTCGAGCATTTAGAAAACTGCCAGATGACGAAAACAAAGTACCCAGGTATTTGTACTCTTTAACCGTTTCTACAAGTTTACCGTTGATAAAGAATTTATATTTGCCTGGTTTATTAGTTCCGAAAACAATTATTTTGTTTTTTTTCATGTTTATGGTCATTTTCCACTGGTCACAGTAATCGTTAAAATCATTAAGTAGACTTTGAAATGTATCTTGATTTTCACTAATTATTACAGTGTCATCTGCGTATAACAACACAAACAATTTTAAATAAGATATTATATTGTCATCAATTTTCTCAATATCAATACCCTGGTTTTTTGAAGCTAAATAGTCTTCCAGATCATTAAGATAGATAGAAAATAAGATAGGGGAAAGATTTTCCCCTTGTCTGACCCCGCAGAAGCTTTTGAAAAATGGAGAAATGTTGTTATTGACAGATACACATGACTTAATATCTTGATACATATTATAAATGATCTGAAAAAGTTTACCATTAATGCCAGTCTTAAGTAGTTTTCCCCAGAGACCTACCCGCCATATGTTATCAAAGGCAACTGAAAAATCAATATAAGAGCAGAACAACCTTTTCTTTTGTGCTTTAACTTTATCAATTAAAAATTTTAATGTAAAAACATGATCAGCTGTTGAATATTTTGACCTAAAGCCTGCCTGATTTTCGTTGAGGATTTTATTTCTTAACAAAAAGTTATTAATTCGTTCATTAAGTATAGCAGTAAAGAGTTTACCTAAACAACTTAGTAAAGTTATTGGCCTATAATTTACTGGATCCCGGGGGGACCCTTTCTTCTTATATATTGGGATAATAGTACCAATTAACCAACTATCT
This sequence comes from Mercenaria mercenaria, assembly GCF_021730395.1. Taxonomy (NCBI): domain Eukaryota; kingdom Metazoa; phylum Mollusca; class Bivalvia; order Venerida; family Veneridae; genus Mercenaria; species Mercenaria mercenaria. Next base: position 6,232,617 of record NC_069365.1, on the reverse strand, counting down.
GGTAAAATACCTGAGTCAAAGATCTTATTAAAAAAGTCGCAATAGATAGGGATCATAAACTCCTTAGTACTTTTAATGTATTCGTTATATATGTAATCTTGGGGGGACGCGGCTTTCGAATTATTACTTTTATTTATCATCTTTTTAATTTCTTCGATCGAGATTCTACAGTTCAAATCCTCGTTGTTTTGTAAACGAACATTTAACATATCAAAATTCTCGGTGTCTTCGTATATATTTTCGGCGTTTACTTTTTTAAAATGATCGTAGAATGTTTGAATATCGGGCGTATTTTCGGCTGTAGAGGAAGAATTTAATTTGTGCAGGACTTTCCAAAAATCTTTAGGCCGTTTAGAGTGCATCTCTCTTAATTTACGTTCGTTTCGCGTTCTGTGTTTATGAATATACGTGTTTAGCGTTTGTTTATATGTCTTACTGGCACGGTTCAATTCACACTTATATTGATCGTTTTTATGAATGAAATACTTTCTCCGCGCGATATGATATCTCCGTCTCGCCTTTTTACACTGAGGCCCAAACCATGGTTTATGATAAGACGTATTTTGATCGTTGTAAGAATGTTGCGGAAATTCGTTTCGTTTGAAAGTTTTAATCGCTGAATCATTAAATAGTTTTCCGATGCTATTCGCAATTTCATTTATTTCATTTTTCGTAGGGTTAATAGTAAGATCCCATAATTTTACATTTATTTCGTGTAACTCGTCTTGATTCAAATTTGCAATAAAAGCATCATTTTTGTCGTTTTCCCATTTTGGGGGTTTAAGGAGAGGACCGTTCTTAATGGCAGATCTTTGCGTGACTTCACGGTTCGCCGAAACCGGGATGCTCAAGGTTAAGTTTAGGGCGGAGTGACCATCGGAGAATAAGTGATCTACATCAATAATTTGAAAATCTGAGATAAAATTAAAACTGTGACAGGAAAATAACACGTAGTCTATAACAGAAGTTTCCCTAAAAGTACATTTGCCGATTGACCGGTCTTCGCCAATTCTACCGTTTGCAATAAAAAGGGGAAGGCGAAGGTTGAAATCTCAAACTCTCTAATATATTGAAAATTTCTTTATTGAATATTAATAAGAGACGAGAGCACAGTCCCCACAGATTCGTAAAATGATTAGATCTACACAGGTCGGCGGTAAGAAGTATTTTGGACGAGAAAATATAATTCAACATTTTGAACGTAACTAGTCAAAATTGAAATATGTTGTAAGTACTAATGTACTGTACTTATCATGTGTCGCTTTCGGATCAACATTAATAAGAAAATATATGCGTAGGTCCCCGTAGTTTGCTAGCTATAGCGATGTTCACCAAGCGATGTTTCATGCATTACCAAATTTAATGAAACATTCAGTACACTCTAGAAGTTTTATTAACTACACTGCTTAAAATCACAAACTTTCAAGAATTCATCGAAGCAACCAACTTTTCATTCTATTTATCATTGATTTCAATGAAACGGTGGAAATTTCAAATTCTGTATATTCTTTCAACATAATACAGGATTACATAATTTTGATAAACATTCATTTGAGTGAATAATCTGAAAAGAAAATGTCGATGGTCTTAATACTTGAATTTTACAGATGATGGTGAAATACATAGATGATCTTACATAAGTGAGTTTTTTACCGAATTTATTCAACATTTTAATTAATATAATAAAATGCGAGGCACGTGACGAGCATTTTATCTTTAAAGAAATAAGGCAAGTGTTTCTTCCTCGTTCTATTAATTAACAAAATGTTTATTATAAATCATAACGTTTTAGCAAACCAGGCCAGAGTTTTCACGAATTTCAGTCCAGTCATGTCTTCGTGGCTTTAACCTGTTTAGTTTATAGGAAAACAGTACTACATTTGTACTATGGACTATGCACTTTTTATAAAATCTTGTGACGTTATTAAAATGCACTTAAATAAAACTATGTTTATCCCAGTAAAGGTGCATGTCGTACAAGAATTCAGATATAGTTCCATTATAGAAAATGCCTGGTTATTACTAGCTTGGGGCAAGGTAGTTCTGATCATTGGCAAATTTTCCACGATAAAAAGTATATAGCAACCTAGCTTGGGATTGTGTTTTGGGCACTTGATTCAATGTCAACATCACTATTGCAAAAAACATTTTTTTAAATGTGTCATCTTAATGAATTTATATTAGAGTGAAATCTTGCCTACAGGTAGCTTAAAGAACAGAACAGAACAGAACATACCTTTATTAACTCAAAAAAACCATTACAGTTATATGAGTATACAATGCGATACAATTACACAGATTCACATGACATGGTGATTGTTGTGTGTACATTGGGAAAAAAAAGGTTTACATATAGCATGGTACAATTTGGAAAAAGAAAATAAGACACATTAAGTAACAATCAATTGCTCAAAGTAACTGAGTGAAAAAATTGAATGCTTACAGAAGGAAACTATGTAGTAAGAACAGAGAGAGGGAGAGGGGGAAATGTTGTAAAAATGTAATCACCAATTATATAGCCTATGTTGAAACTCATTATGACTTGACCGATTAATAGTTTTGATATACACTTTACTGTGGGTAATTTTTGAAATAGACTATAAATATTCTATTTATATACTATAATACAGGTATCATTGGAAGTTTATGACCTACTAAATAGCTTTGTAGAACATGTGCGTTTGTTTTTGTTTTAATGTCACAATGTGCAGTTATGTAATAGTAATTCTTTGGATTTTAATATAACCAAATGGACTTTATTCGTTAGTCTATGATTAGGTAAGTCTACTCTTATGTATATAAGCAAGAACTTGTTGGATTATAATGTGTCTTATATTCTTACTGACATAATATAGAAGAATAAAAACATTTTAAAAAAAAGACGTATAAGACAGGTGTTTTGCTGACAATTTCGAAATATGTGTATCAGCAATTAAGTCGTCAAAAGTGCATCGAGAGTGCTCAGCAATTTCCTGCATTTTTTTCTTTTCTTAACAATCAACCTTGATGAAAATATTATAGATTACAATAATAAGACACTAGAAAGATACATAATAGATATTATCTATTTCTAACCAGAGTAAGTAAAACTTTTACAAATTTACAGAGTTGTGATAGTTGATGTTTGGAATTTGTTGTAAGAAGCTCTTTGTATTTAAGGACATTTGGCCTAGTATAATAATACTTTTTTTAAATATTTTTTTTCTTTCATCTGCAAAAAAGGGACACTTTAGAAGATAATGAAATTCATCTGCTACATCCAACATAGTGCATAGAAAACAAGTTCTTTGTTCAAAATGAATATTATCCCATCTACCAGTTTCACAAGGGAAAAAGTGATTTCCAGTCCTAAATCTAAGGAGATAATTGTATTCAGACTTTTTGAGAGAGAGCAAGTATGGTTCTAACATTATTCCTTCTTTGAAACTTGAATAATTTAATCCTTTAGTTGAATTTGGCAGGGAAGCGTGCCATGATTGTAAATTTTGATCTATAAGAATTTGTTTTACTTGGTTTTGCAGTGACTTTATTTGAATATCATTCTGATTTTCCCATAAATCTGGTCTTCCTATCTGAGTAAAAATCTGTCTTATACATTTTATCCATTTGGAATCAAAATTTGGCATTTGAAGCATATATTTGTAAATTTGATATGCTAATTTATTCTTATTTCCTGTTATTAGTCTATTCCAATAATTAATCATTCTATATTTAATTAGAATATGTAAAGGATAACGGCCTAGTTCTGCATAGAGACAATAAAGAGGTGTGGTTTTCCTGAGGTTAGTTATTTTTCTTAAAAAGTCTGTATGTAGTCTTTCAATGATATTGGTATCTTCATAGCCCCATATTTCAGATGAATAGAGTAGAATAGGCACTATTGTATGGTCAAAAAGTTTTAGCACTAGGTCTAGAGGTAAAGATAAATTATTTACTCTTTTATATAGCAGGAACATAGCCTTTCTTGCCTGCTGGGCCAAATGCTTTCTAGCTGTTAAAAAACTGCCAGACTTGGGAAAAAAGATTCCTAGGTATTTGTATGAGTTTACTATTTCTATTGGTGTGTTGTTGATGGTAAATACAAAATTGGCATCATTTCTTGAACCGAAGACCATCGCTTTAGTTTTGTTAATGTTGATTTTTAGTTTCCAAATTCTACAGTAATCTACAAAATCATTTAGGCATTCTTGCAGTTTTATAGGGTCATCGGACAATAAAATTGTGTCATCAGCATATAGTAAAATTAAAATTTTCAAAAAAGTATCAATTTCATTTTCTATGTCGATGAATTTAATTTCATTGTGTCCCTTAGATTCGAGATAGGTTTCAAGGTCATTTAAGAACAAAGAAAATAGTACAGGGGACAAATTTTCCCCTTGACGCACCCCACAGTTACATAAGAAAAATGGAGATTTGTTGTTATTTTGAGAGACACATGATTTAATGTTTGCGTACATATTCCTTATAACTCTGAAGAATTTCCCATTTATATTTGCTGCTTAAAATTTTTTCCACATTCCTACCCTCCATATTGAGTCGAAAGCCTGGCTAAAATCAATAAACAAGCAGAAAATCTTCTTTTTGTAATGTCTAAGTATCTCCACTATTGAGTTTAATGTAAAAATATGGTCAGATGTTGAGTAGTCTTTTCTGAAACCTGCTTGATTTTCTGACAAAGTATTGTTCTCTAGAAGAAATATGTTTAATCTTTCATTTAAAACCGAAGTAAAGAGTTTACTTATACAACTCAATAATGTGATTGGCCTGAAGTTTTCTGGGGATTTAGAATCACCTTTATTCTTATAAATAGGAATAATTATACCTTCAGACCATTTAGTTGGTAAAATTCCAGTTTCTAGGATTATGTTAAACAGTGATACATAGATTGGTAGCATCTTCTCTTTAGAGCTTTTAATGTATTCATTTAAGACCTCATCACTTCCTGTGGATTTACTATTTTTCAGTAGCCTAATGCATTTTTCAATTTCTTCCTTTGAGATCTTTGAGTTTAATATAGCGTTATTTATCTGTTAAGTCTATATCGTTTAATATCTCAGAGTCATCAGTGGTATGGTCTTCGTTATTATTTATATTCTTGAAAAAATCGTATAATTCGTCTAAGTTAGGCTGCTCAACTTTTTTATTTGTTGTATTAATTTTATTGATGTACCTCCAGTAATCTTTTGGGTGGTTTTTATTCATATTTCTCAACTTATTTTCATTGTCCATATTAAATTTATTAATATATTTATTCATTGTAGCTTTATACTTGTTACAGAAATTTTTATACACCAATCTATTATATTCAGATGGATATTTGTTATACTTTTTCTTTGCTTTGTTATATGCTTTTTTAGCAGCTTTGCATTCTGGTCCGAACCAAGGCTTATGTTTTTTATTTCTATTACTGTGAAATGTATTTTGACGCTGGAAACTCTTGTCAGCGCTTTCAACAAAACTATTTGAGAGCTTATTTGCGATTTCATCAATTCTGTTTTGGTCAACTTGATTTTTATTTGTATATAATTTTTCTAGTAATAATTCTATTTCTTGTATTTCAATATTTGCAACAAATTCCTCTGAATTTTGTTGTTTCCATTTAATCTTCCTACTACCGTTAGCATTACTTGGTTCTCTATTATTAGAATCGGATTTATGAAAACTTAATGAGAATTCTATTAGGGCATGGCCATCAGAAAATAGACTATCTACCTCAGTAATCTTCAAATCAACAAAATACAAATATCCACACATTGATAAAACACAATAATCAATAACTGATATATTTCTAAAGGTCATTCTACCCATGCGGTCATTCGTAGACCTACCATTCATTATAGCTAAATTGTTATTTTTAAGTAGATCAATAAATCTGTAACCATGATTATTCTTCTTTTTATCTTGTGAAACTCTCTTGATAGGCATTTTCAAAAATTCCATTTGTGACTTTTGATCAATAAAGCTTACAGTTTCGTGGTCTAAGTCAAAATAATCTGACAAAAAATAATCATTTTCTGTATAATCAGGAAGATCTGATGTTTGCGCATTAAAGTCTCCAGCAATATAAACATATCCATATGTACTACAAAAAGATGCAATTTCTGTTTCAAAAATATCAAATTCGTCTTCATTGTAGAATCTGGAACATAATGGTGGTACATATACAAAACCTAATATTATATCTTGATCTAAATCAGTCAATGTTTTCTTAATTTTCAACCACAAAATATAATCAGACTGACTTTCAACAAAATCGCAATATTTAGCGATGTCAGATTTTATAAAAGCGCCTATACCGCCCGATTTCCTTAGATATTTCTGTTTTCGAGGCTTATTAATAAATTCATAATTATTCATTTCTATTACATCGTGTTCATCAAGTTTTGTTTCGACCACTCCAAAAATATCATATTTATGTACTAATGAAGAAAACTTTGGATACATAGTTCGCCTTTTAAGGCCACAAACATTGAGTGCCGAAATATTGAACAGGTTATTGTTATTTATAGACATAATAGGATTATAGTCCGTTTCCGAATTATTCGACTGTGAAATTTTCCCACGGTTGTTTACAGTCGCGTTTGTGTAATGATTGTTTATTCCAAATGTTTGTACATTTCACCCGGTGTCCTACCGAGGATTAGAACTCACATCAGCGGGTCCTCCGCTGGCCCCGTTCGATTCCGTAGTGTGTATGTCAGGTGGTGTTTTTCCATGAATCACTACTTTGTTCCATGGCGTGGTTGGTTTTGCACTTAAGTTAATAGGTTGGCCGACTTGCTGAGAATTTGAAAACGTCTGAAGCCTGTGCATTTCTTCGCTGTACTGGTCAGTCTCATCGTTGTTTCGGCCTGTATCATCATCAGACGAGCTCGCTGAAGATTCGAACTCAGAGTTTTCCGACTCCATCAATACTTCGGACATGTTGCTGGTTGCCACATTTGTAGTATCTGTCGGGAGACTTACAGGTTTGCTGGCATCGACCCTCGACTGTTGCATAATTTCTCGCCAGTCCGGAAATTCATCCCGAATAATCTTTTTATTTACAATAAGTTTCGCGGGATAACCGATAAACACCGCTCCTTTCCTGTTTTTGGCCTTCATATCTTTGTATGTTGACCAAAGTCTGGATCGCGCCTGTACTATTTCGGGTGGGTAGTCACGGTTGATGCCAAAATCTTTCCCCTTCAGCAAGTACGCTTTTGAGAGAATCAACTCAGTCTCTTTTTGGCTGGAGAAATTGCCTATTATTGGTCGGGTTTTACCTCGGGCGGGAGCGCCGATGCGATGGACAGAATCAACAGACAGCTCTGAGACATCAATGTCAAGATTTTCCTCAATGAACCGAGCTAAGACATATTCACTGTTTTCGTTCATTAACACTTCAGGGATACCCCTGAATATCAGATTGTTTCTGCGGCTTCTGGCCTCTTGGTCTATGCTTTTATATTGGAGAATTTTTATTTTGTCATATGTATTTTCATTTGCAGATACGATATTTTCTACTATGTGTTCTATTTTCGAGACCCTTGTTGTGATTGAATTTGCACACGAGATCATGTCAAAAAGGGCTACTAGTTTGTCATCGGTATTTAATGATTTAAACTGTTCTTTGGTTATTTTGTTCTTATTTGTTGTAGGATTTTCAAATGTCCCACCTGGTTCAGATGCTCCACCTGTCGACATTCTTTTCCGCTTTTGACGAACTTTTGACCAGTCGTTATGTTCACTACGGCCGCCATTGTCCGCCAACCGAGTAGATTGACCGCCTTTGTCCATGTATTTTTTGTTTGTATTGTCACGTCTAACCAATATTTTAACTGGTAAACTATTGAGCACTTCCAACGGCAAACTTCCAAAGTTTATTGTAACACACTTAATAACAAAATTATGTCCAAATAAGCTTTTTATTTCCAAATTTATCAGAGGTAAAAAAAAACCTTGTGCATTCACCATGTCACGTGACTACAGTTTGCAAAAAAACCAAGGCTCGAATTGTGTTTGCAGGCAGAAGGTTCATTACTAAATGTGCTGTACTTTACAAACTCCACTGTATGCAATGATCTAAGGCGCTGGTCTAGAGTACATTTTTACATTTAGGAATTTTGAAGATTTGTGGTTTACATCCCGATTAGAACTTTACTTTGTTTTGGCAATGTTGATGGCATTAGGGTAAATGCTTCCAAGGTCAAAATATCATATTAAAAATAGAAGAAAAATCATTCAATTATTGGATCGTCGAGCAGAGCAGGTGGTCTCCAGTCTATAGCTTAAATTGACAAATTATTACCAAACTCTGTATATAGCAAGCTTCTGTAGAAGCTAGTGGGACCGCCTAAGTCAATGTCAAGGTCGCCAATATTTAAAATAGAACAGAACAGAAGGTTATTCAATCAAGAAGGTTATTCAATTAAGTTGGCTTGAACACAGTATAATATAAACATGGTGTGATATAAACATTGAAATAGTAATATTTAAAACAGAATAAAAATCAGTTCAATAACTCGCAATAAGATCGAAATATTACCACGAAACTTACTAGGATAGAAAGGCTTGGATTGTATTTGGGGCCGCTTGAGGTAGTAAATAGAAATAGATGAAAAACAGTTTTCGGACAACAACTTAAGCTTGGAGTGAATATTATCCACCAAACATGGTATATAACATGCTTATATAAAGACCCAATTTGTGACTATTTGCGACGCCATTGCTTATTGAAATTTACTAGTTTCGAATTCTATATTTTGAGAAATCCCCCGGTTTTTAACCAAAGTACACAGTAAGTCAACATTTACATTTACATTTCCGTGTCCGTTTTAAAGGTCTAATTGCAAGTATGGACAGTTTATTCCGAAATAATGAATAAATGATGGTATATATCCCTAAAGCCTACTTCTGTGTTATATAACGCAAACTAGCATGGTGCTCACTCAAACTGGACATGTCTTCTGGTCATCACTGGTTTTAACTTTTAATGTTTAGTAGTACACCACTAAAACACAGAAATATTTTGTAAACGAGCAACATTATTACCAACAATTTACCTGTCCAAATGCATGTTTTACCGTACTGTCCCGTTCGACTGAATACTTCTCAAAAAGTTGCTGAAAACTTAAGTTTAACCTAATGTGACATTTCAGCACTGGGACGTTATTGCATCAAAACGGAGATATGTAACAGTTTTAAAAGTGTTGACTCTCTGAAAATGTGCCCCCCTTTGTGCAGTCCTCCTAAATTCAATGGATCTGTATAATTTTTGTTTTACTGAGTTACACATGTTTTATATGCTGTTCAATTATCATGTAATAAAACTTTGTCGCTTGAATGTTTCTTTTTTTAATATGGAGCTAGTCGTTAAAACACCACAAAATATATATGAACAATGTGTTTATAGGTGCAGGTTGAAATGTGAGAACAAGAACCAGAGTGCCTTAAGGGTATATATCGCAGATAAAACAAGCCTCATGGAAGCGAAAATTTAGAAAATTAAAAAAGATACCTTAGTTAATATTTCGTCCATAATAACTATTCAGCCATCAAGTTAACATTACGAAAAAAGTGCTTACTTTTTCGATATTTTACGACAATACAAATTACATCCAATCCGAAAACTGTATCTAATCCCTATTAAATGCATCCAGGTGTAACAATACTCAGATACTGTTTTGACCTTGAACTTGTTATGCAAGAAGGTCGTCATTTTAATTAAAAAAGCCGATTTTTCCCTACAGCCAGTAATAAAAACGTTACAATATAATCTATTTATAGTAATAACAAAGAGACGTAATTCTAAAAACAATGGTGCCTCATGGTGGTAAATATTATTTTATGCCAAGTTACATCTGAATCCCTCCATGCATGAAGAAGAAATCTTAAGACAGTCGATCATATTACAAGAATAATGAAATAAAACAATGGCAGACTCTCTATATTTCAAAGTGCATGTCGATCGTGTATACTGAAGGAGGAAATAGTAGGACAAAGTAATCAAACAGGGAAGATAAAGTAATCAAACAGGGAAGATGTACTGGTATTTCAAAAGCCGGATATCGTTGATTATAATGTCAAGTGTGTTTTTCCTACCCACATATTAAGTATCGTTGTCTGTATCAACAGATAGCATTGCAATTCATTTATCGTATTTTACACATGATATTCAAATGTCCTTAATTATGTCTCCCCACCACCCTCCCCCTCTCTTGGGGAGACATATTGTTTTTGCCATGTCCGTCCGTCAAGCCGTCACACTTCATTTCCGATCAATAACTGGAGAACCATTTGATCTAGAACCTTCAAACTTCATAGGGTTGTAGGGCTGCTGGAATAGACGACCCCTATTGTTTTTGGGGTCATTCCATCAAAGGTCAAGGTCACAGGGGCCTGAATATTGAAAACCATTTCCGATCAATAACTTGAGTACCACTTGACCCAGAATGTTGAAACTTCATAGGATGATTGAACATACAAAGTAGATGACTCCTGTTGATGTTGGGGTCACTTTGTTAAAGGTCAAGGTCATATGGGCCTGAACATTGAAAACCATTTCCGGTCAGTAACTTGAGAACCTCTTGACCCAGAAAGTTAAAACTTCATAGGATAATTGGACATGCAGAGTAAATGACCCCAATTAATTTTGGGGTCACTCTATTAAAGGTCAAGGTCACAGGGGCCTGGACATGGAAAACCGTTTCCGGTCAGTAACTTGAGAACCACTCGATCCAGAATGTTGAAACTTCATAGGATGATTGGTCATGCAGAGTAAATGACCCTTATTGTTTTTGGGGTCACTCCAATAAAGGTCAAGGTCACAGGGGCCTGAACATTGATACCATTTTCCGATCAATAACTTGAGAACCTCCTGATCCAGAATGTTGAAACTTCATAGGATGGTTTAACATGCAGAGTAGATGACCCCTATCGATTTTGGGGTCACTCTGTTAAAGGTCAAGGTCACAGGAGCCTGAACATGGAAAACAATTTCCGATCAATAACTTGAGAACCACTTAACCCAGATTGTTGAAACTTCATAGGATGATCGAACATGCAGAGTAGATGACCCCTATTGATTTTTGGGTCAGTCTATTAAAGGTAAAGGTCACAGGGGCCTGGTCATGTAAAATCATTTCCGGAAAATAACTTGAGAACCACTTGACCGAGAATGTTGAAACTTTATAGGTTGATTGGACATGCAGAGTAGATGACCCCTATTTATTTTGGGGTCACTTGATCAAAGGTCAAGGTCACAGGAGCCTGAACAGTGACTTGAGAACCACTAGGCCATGAGTGTTGAAATGAAATTTAACGGTATGACTGGACATGCCATGTAGATGATCCCTATTGCAGCCAACCATCAATGTCTCTTTGACTTTCGCTCCTGACCCCTACTGACTTCTTGCCTATACGACTTTGCATTGGGGGAGATATGCGCGTTTTTACAAAAGCATCTTCTAGTTAACCGTTATTATCTATTAATCTAGTAAAAAGACAAACAGTATGGCTCATAAGCTTTATTTTAAGTCATATCGCTACTTTACAATTTCATTAGTTCAGTGCCTCTCCAGTCATTATCAGAGACATACGTGGGCACCACCACCAACCTTCCCTAAGCCAACAGGACGACTTCCTAATATGAGAATCGAATGGAGGTTTTGAAGCGGCAGTGGCTGGGGGCAAGTGATTCAAAGCGAACGACTGCAAAACACGACCATGGTAGTAGTCCTAGAGACAGAGAGTTTTGCTGATCTGTCTGTTTAAACGATGCCGCGTTTACAACATAGTCGTGAAATAGCAATCGATTACCCTTTCAGGTTCTGACTTATTTTCTGCAATTCACAAGGTTTTCATATACATCAGAAAAATCGAGACTTTAACATTTATCGCGGACTTGAACTTACATCGTTTTCAGATTTAAGACATGTGCTTTTAGCTTCTAAGCTATTTAACCGGGCATTCAGAGAGAGAGAGAGAGAGAGAGAGAGAGAGAGAGAGAGAGAGAGAGATTTTACGAATAAATATGAACATACCGAAAGCCACTGTCCTGTGATCCCGACATGAACTGGATGGACATATACATTACATCTCCCTTTGCTGAACTTGAAATCTAAAGCCGACTGTAAGGTTTCGTTGTGTACCAATTGTAATTTGGACCTATCTAACCAGATATCAATCACTACCCTGTCTCCCCCATAATCAGCTCTGTCTAATGATTCTAGTAGCCTCAGTAAAGGGTACGGCCTATCATAAGTAATAACGATCACTCTGAAGTCCATTGAATGGAGTTTTCTTGTTGTGCTGTCCGTTATAATACAGTGTCCATCGTTTGTATTTAAACGCTTATTGCGATATATTGAGGTATTAGTTATATCTGCAGACAGTTGCATCCATCCTTCAGTCGATGCTATTGGTTCCATGTCAGTTAATAGAACATACATGGTAAATAGAACAAATGGAGCTAACAGCAATCTCCTCTTGTACTTTACTGCAACCATGTTGCCCAGGACATCTGAAAAGAAAAAAAAAGTTTTTTTTTAAGAAATTGTTAATGCGTTTTCAGAACATTTTGCTAAAGTTGAGTACATGTACACTTATTTAGTTTTTTTTTTTCTTTCTATTAGAAACGAAACTGCAGAAGAATAATTTCAGTCGTACTATTTATTCGTGAAAATTTCCAGTATTTCTATTTTTTTTTTTTTTTGAAACCAGGTTGCAACCTAAATGTTTTACTAAAGCCTGAAAAACGAACTAAATGTAACCTTATGTTTTTTCAACTAATGACATTTTGATGATAAACTCATGTATCTAAAATGTTGAAATATACGGAAACAGTCCGTTTCGACATGCCATTTCTTGATATATGCTAATTCAATTTACTTGACTGTATTTTTTCTTGTCTCATTGATTTTCTAACAACTTCATTTTCAAATATCTATTTTATCCCTTTAACACGTGTATATTTTAATACGTCATGAGAGAAAAGGAAAAGCATTTATTTCAAGAATCCATTTCGGGCTCTATTTTTCCGGCACAGGTCGGTATCGATTTCATCTTTACTTCCTGTTTATATCAGCGGTTTGAAGTTCATAAATTGTAACAGCTGATTAAAACTTTACGTTTTGATTGGTGGATGAAACATTCCACAGGTTTCCGAATTGAATAGATAATATTTTCTTAAGATGTGTGCAGGCGCTTTGAGCTGTATTGTATACTCCGTTGCAAGTTTCCTGTGGAAATAGCTTGCAACTTAAGTTCGACTCTGTCACTTTGATACGGAGTGACTTCCCGTAGATGATTTACAGTCAACTCGTGCCCAAGTGAACTCGTCCCCATTTTGGTCATTACTTATCCCCAGACGATTGCAAAAATGGTCATTTCGCAACCCCAACCCTCGCCCATTTTTCGGCCCCTCCTATTTAGTCTTTCCTTTTGTCAAAGTTTCCTAGATTATAATTGTACAATATGTGTTCTGTGAAGTATGTTCTACATAAAAAACATGAAAACTTTACTTTAAAAACTATATTTTGCTTTTGCTTTATAAATACCCGATCGTATGTAAAAGTGCAGAGTGCATGCACGTTTCGTAGCTTAAAGTGTGCATTGACTAATGCGGTCGTGAATCTTTTTTAAAGAAGTTACCTTATCTTGCCATTAATGAAAATTACATGCACGGAGAACTGAACTAGCATTTGAGGTGCAATATATTAAAATAACGTTACTGTAATAGTTTCGCGTTGCTGAATGAAATGAATTCAGTTCTGCATTTAAGGAATGAGAACACGTGTAACATGGAACTGTTAAGCTCTTAAATACAAATAGTAATTTCCTTGTTTTAAACATATGTTTGGATATAAAGCATTAAACAAGTGACAGATGAGTAAGAACTGCTAAATCTTACATTCACAAGTCATTTCTGTAGTAAATGCTGGTGCGCCGTGCATTCAAAAATCACTCCTGTGGTAGATCTAAATGCGAGTGTGCCATGCATTCACCAATTAGTTCTTTAATAAATGCTAATGTGACATGCATTCACAGATTAGTCCTGAGAAAAGTTGAAAACGTAGATAAATCAGAACTTAGTCTCAAAGGATTTCGATATCTTAAACCAAAATTTTGGTGTTCTTTTTTTCTTCTTCTTCATTTGATTGCAATATAACCCTGTAAAAAGTGTGTATTTTGCCAAGAAATAAGTAAACTGTTGTCTCTAACCTATATTAAATAAATCAACTCATTCATGGCATATTATAGTAGAGAAAGGTGTATTTGTTAAGTTTCAAACGTTCTTGGGTACTGAGCCTATCTTACACTTCCATCCAATTGAAAACAGCATCAACATAAAGTGAACATGCACAAAGTGCTTGTTTTATGTTCGGACGGTCGCATACTGGCCTTCAGGCCATACCAAATTGATTAATAGTTTTTCGGAAAATTTTCAAAAAAAAAAATGGGAGCGAGTGAGCGAATTTTTTTTTTTTTTTTTTTTTTCTCAATTTTGATTTTTTCAGAGGCGGGTAGCTTTTACATGGAGCGAGCGGGTATTTTTTTTTTTTTTTGCACTTATGATTATACATGAAGTTAACATTTCTTTAAGAATAACACAGAACTTAAACATTTACAGTGTGACTAAGACAGTAGATAGCTTTTCTGTATGTTTTAAAGACTACATGAATGGTTTTGCAAATTAATTCTTGCTAAAACTCACTGAATCACTTTGTTTTTATTTTGTATTTATAATTACTGAGGGATGAGTGTCTTATTTTTAATTTTGATTGTTCTACATTAATCTGAAGGTGTGCACATTTAACGGCAGAGGATGAGGAATATTTAAGACAAAACAGGCACCCAAGTGGAATAACATATCTTCTGAAACCCAGTTAGATGGCTTCGACACATGAGCAACTTTGTGCCCCTAGTGAAACTCCAAACGGTAGAGGTGAGGGGAAAGTGATAAATCACTTGACCAATGAGACCAAACGGAGTTGACACACAAATGCATCGACATTGCTCGAATCCATTGGAATAATTTCTTAAAAGATAAGCTTAATTAATAGCTGAAGTTTTTGTGGTAGAGGTTCATTTCAGTCAAAAATGATAACAGACGAACAAAAAATGATCCCAATATGGCCACTCTTTAAAAGTGTTATTTGTTGTGCTTTGATTGACCAAGAAATTTTGAGTTGGGTAGGTCTGTTTTTTCAGATTCTTTCTTTCAATCAATTCACAGTCAATTAATATACAAACGGAAAGTTGGGGTTACAATACGACAGAAATTATTTTTTTTTATATCTACACAACTTATTTGAAAAGCTAAACATTTTTTAAAAATGAATATATGTATTTGATAGAATATCTGACTGCCATAATAAAGAAGTTACGTTCAAAACGATTTGGGCCCCGGGACAATTAATGTGATGGATCAGTCAGGATCTGTGAACATACTTTTTTTTCAAGAAAGCACTGGCTTTGGCTCTAGATCTAAAATTTAACTAAACACATTGATAACAAATGGTTTGAAAACTTTATCTGAACAATATTTCTATGTTTAATCCAAATATTTTCAATTTGAATCCCCGTGGCCGTGCACGTCTTACAAGTCGGGCTTTGTTCTTTTCACTGTATAATTTGAACAATCGTAGAACGTGCCTACTTCATCACCTACCGGCACATGGAAGGCCATGTGTGGCACTAGCACAGACACTCCAGATTTAAAACAAATGATGAACAACACCAAAATTCCTGACTTTTTGAATTTGTGTCATCAGCTACATGTATTACGAACGCATGGATTCCGATCAATATCACTTTGACGCATTAAAACAACGATAAAACCTGTTTACTGTTATCATTCCGGACCGCGTAATCAGAAAAAAAAATTTTTTTCGGCGATTTTTATGTATGTGCGGGCGGGTGAATTTTTTTTCTTTTTCTCGGGAATGAAATCATTGATGCGGTAGTTCCGACGAACGACAAATCAATTTGGTATGGCCTCAGGACCTTTGAATCACATAAAAATATTTAGAACTTTCTTAGCTGAATTTATTTACCTAAAGACACATAAAAGCTGGAAAAAGAAAGAAACTATTATACAGCAGCAAATAAAAATAAAACATTAGCAATGGTTCGATAATTTTTCTGGTCGGCTTTGATAAAAATCATACTTTAAAAAAAAAAACTAAAAAAAACTTTGAATGTCTCAATATGCAAATTAGGCCTGTCGGTTTGCTTTTTATCAATATCTGTTTTAAAAGTTTGTGTTAGCAAAAATTATCCTTTCTGAAATATGAACTTGGCCCTTTTAGAAGCTTTTGTTATGTTTAACAATTAATTATTTTTGCACTATTTTTTCCGTAGATAAAGGAAAAGTTATTTGCATGAATAGATTTATATAATTGTGAATGTAAATGATTGTATCAGACTTTTGACACATTCAGATATATAATGACAATCTAAAATTTGACTTACGCATGGAATACAATTGAATATCATCCAAGTTTTTAAATAATTTTTCATCAGATTTGTGAAATATTGCCTCCTTTTTCGGATATTCCGTATCATGTCCGCTCGTTATTCATTTCTGTCTAAGATGTTTTATACGGAAACCAGTTAAGCAAATTAGTATGCATGTCAGCATTTTGTCCGTTCATATAACATACACTAATGTTTAAATTACAAAAAAAGACCAACAAGGCAGTCTGAAAGACAGCTATATTCCCCGCTGCTGTTTTATAATGGATAGTGAAATGACTGATGGTATTGGGTGGAAGTATTGACATTGTTAAATATATTTTATATTACAACCAAGTCATATAAAAATCCTTCAAGGGGTTTAGGAGATACAGAGCGGACACAAAATAGCTCAAACCTTTGACCTTGAGTTGTGGCCTTGACCTTGAGCCGACAAGGCTGACCCATGAGTTCTGCCCATCGTCTTGATGAGGTGATCATTTGACTAAAATTTCAAGAAAATCCTTCAAGGAGTTTAAGTTATATGAGGTGGACACAATTGTTACGGACGGACGGAGACCATTCCTATAACCCCCCCCCCCCCCCCCCCCCCACACACACACACACACACCACCACCACCACTTAGGGTATGATTTATTGTGTTAGCACAACGTTAATGCTTTGCTTTCGATATTTATATAAAATCTGTATTTCCATCTAATTGATTTACGCTCCTCTCCTCTGAAAACTTTTTATGCCGAAATTAATTGTCATACCTTAGTAAAACATGATATGCAGATAAACGTGCTACTAGCTAGCCACATTAAGTCGGCGTGATTCATTTTGAATAAAGAATGACTTGCCGACGAAAAAAACTGAAGTGAAAAGGAATATTTGGAGATTTAAGTACATCTTATTATAAAGTAGATGGTTATATCCACTCTGTATACATGTATATAACTCGGTGAGAATATAACTGTTACTGTATGTTGTTGCTTCATATCACCAGCACAAACAGTGAGAGTTATAACATGTCATTACTGGTTGTGATATGACAAAATCCTTTAATAGACAATTTATTTCTGTGAGATTTTTTTACGTACTGAATAATTGATTACATACGTTAATTAAAGCAGAAACATGTTAAACGTCACATTTTCCTCATACTTGTTTAACTTTCCTCCGGGAATATTGACAATGATTTTCAATAGGAATTACAGCCCGGTCTGTTTCTGGTTACATCCGATTTCAATATATTATGCAAGACCCCGCCAGGTAGTGTAATGTGTTTCTGATACTCTTCCTTGTTACATTACAATGTATATTCTTTATTATTACACAAAATGTTTGTTTTAAGATGACACGTCTCACTTGTCACAAACGCCATTATTATAATGCCTGCAGTCAAATGATGATAAATCAAACAACAAAAGGAGACGATCCGGAAGGTTAAACACATATCTACATTTATTATACCTTCATCGCGGTTTCATTCAATACGGTTTATGATTCACATACCTGCTCAAAACGTGTAAAGTTACGTTCGAGGTTTTGTTCGAAGTATTGACATGAAAGATGATATAAAAGTGTATCCCAAACAATGAGCTGATGCTTAACACTGGTGAAGCGGGTGAAATTAACGAGTTTATTATACGATTTTTTTTCCAGAAAAGTGACACAGTGTTACTTATGATAAAAGCATTACATTAATTTAGAATGGAAAAGTGACTAATGTAAAACAATGCTCGTATTGTTTTCAAAACGAAAACTAAACTTAAGTTAGAATGTACTCACTGTCTTAGTACTAAATGGCAATAGATTAAACACGCTATTAATTTTGAGGTTTCATTTAAAGAGATTTGGAAAAGTTTTTGCTAGATGCTTGTATTAGTATAACATGTATACTGGTTACAGTATAGAAGAAACGGGATTTACTCTTCAAAAATCTATTGTATAACATGTATACTGGTTACAGTATAGAAGAAACGGGATTTACTCTTCAAAAATCTATTGTATGGTACACGTGATTCTAAACTATAACTTCAGTTAAATATGAATATGTTTTAATAGGTATTTTTTCTTCATATTTCTGGATTCGTGGCTATTAATGTGACATATATGCTATTTATTATTTATGTGTTTAGATGAGCGGACACTTACGGTGCTTTTGTATATGAACTCATATCACAAAATATGAAATAAATCTGCAAAAAAAGTTCGTGTCTTCCAATGATGAATTTAAGGTTTTCGCGTACTGAATACATTGTTTCACGTCAATCTACCAAACTTAATAAAGCTTCTCTTAAAGACAGGCGTCCTGCAGGCCAAAGGTTTGTATCTAGGAATATGTATGGCGTCCTGCAGGCCAAAGGTTTGTGTCAAGGAATAGGTATCAAAACTTGCCTACCGTCAAATTAAACGTACCGTGAATTCAGACCCAAGACCTACATAAGCATTGCGACGTAAATAAAAGACAAACACACTGTCAAAACATGTTATTTTGTAGCATGTATTGTGTAGAATTTTGCTGACATTTTTCTCATATTCGACCTGAAGACACATGTATTATGAACACAAATCGAGCTTGACAAAAAATAACTCCAGACATATAACTGTCTTGCGGGACCATATATATATATACCGACAATAATTTACAACCAATCAGTACTTACAAATTATCTTTTTACTAATCCTTCGAAACAAATATCCAACTTTATCACAATGTCAAAAAATTGGAAGACCCTCCTTTATCATTTCCGAATTCCCTTCTCCACTTTATAATCATGTATAAACATCCATTTGTTAACATACGAGCAAAAATGTTGCGAAATACATTTTCCACTGTATCAACCTTACCGAAAACGATTAAAACACAGTATGAGTGTAACCATTTTCATCCAATTTATCCGCACGGTTGGGTAAAATACGAATAACTACTTACACGTACGTTATATGAAATAACCGTGGTTCATATGCTTGACAGTAAGCACAAAAGTCCATTATGTCGACATCACATGAAGTTTATTGTTGAACGTTATTGACAAAGGCCTAATTAGGAAGAGTAATTACATAATATTGTGATAAATTAGACATTGTTGTGTACAGCGAGGAATGTTTATATATATGTTCACTTGAAACGTATACTAGGTTCAATAGTTTCATTGTAGTCAACAGAGCGTGGCAAGTTAAACTGCAGGTAACGTTAAATTGCATCTAACATAATGCAGTCATTACGGAAATTGTTTGAAACAAATGATAACAACACGAACATGCAAATATCTATCGCGCACGTTCTACGTTGAGCTGACCGTCAACAAATTCACAATCTTAGTTCAAAAATATCTAAAAATAAATTTTTACTAGCCTGACAAGAGATAGTACACTCTGGGAATCGTGGTGCTGTCGGGTACTAATGACAGATAAAACATAGTTCAGTGTCGCGAATACATGAATTTAATATGCGCAAAGTGAGCTTTTAACGCGTATCAAATTACTTATGAGATATTTTAAAAGCAAGAAAATCAAAATCAAAGTGAAGATAAAAGAGCATAAATCAATAATTGTCAATGAAATTGTATAATTTTCAGGTAAATTCCTACTGTTTAAAACCACATTTTACTACGTGACTAACACGAAAAGAGCTGCATCACATTTCTGCCATTTTCGAGAATATTTTTATAACTCACTTGATTTTCAGTTGTTGTTTTGTTTTTTTTTTTTGTTTTTTTTTTGGCTACAAAGACAAAGACTTGCAATATTTCTTCAAACATAGACATAGACCAGAGTACGCGGCCGGGAGAAATAATACGAAATGATTCCGCCTGAAAAGGAAGCTAACGTCCATCTGAATCACAGGAAATCAGTTTACCATCCTAATTGTTTGATATCCTGTTCACGCGCTATGGTTTCACTGTATATAGTCAATCAAGTTATTTAAGAGTAATACAAACAAGAAATATCTCTGAAAAAGATAATGATTAATTGCAGTTAAAGTTAAATAAAAGTCTCCCACGAGTTGTTTACATAAGAATATGCAAATACTACACTTAAAGTTGGATTGCAGTTAAGATAAAGATTAAGATAAAAGAACAGTCCACAGCGCGTTGTTTATATAAGAACTGCATTACTTGTTAAGTTCGAATATGCGATTTTAAATTTACACTTTATTTCTGACACTTCTCGGTTGAAATACCAGCGAATAGACATAATTTTGTCATTCAAAGTCATATCAAGAACTTGCATTTATTACTATTAGTTTAATCAAGCATTGGAAATCAATCCGCATGTACATGAAAGAGTTTAAGGAGATGGCCGAGCACACCACCACCGTCAACTACACTATATAAAAATAGTTACACAATTTTGGAGTTCCAAGATTAAAAACCAAACATCATCCAGGTAAACTCCAATATTACGTGTATAAACACCTCCTGTCTACAGTAATATTTGTTTAAGTGTTTCTCCGATAAACGTCATTTGAGACAGTATCTATTGTATCCAAGTCTATGTTGAAATGTCACGAAACTTTTTGTGAAACAGTATATCAGTTTCAGCCAGTTAAAAGTATCTGTCCAGTATCGATGTTTTTATTGGTTGAAGAATTGTAAATTTACAACTTTTACTGGTTCTTTAAGTAGGTCAAAAGTTGGCTCAGACAGCTACGCCGGAAAAAAAGCCAGTCAACTCATTGACGAGGTTTTATTTTACCCCGCTACTTTTGTGTTCAAGAAGCGGGAGACAACACCATTCTCCCGTTCTCGATCGAATGATGAACCAGTTATAGAACATAGGATAGAGAGATTCTTTATTACCTCCAGGAAGGAGATCTATCAACAATTACAGATATACAAACAAACATATTTGCATCAATATAAAACAAAATAACATACAATACTATGTACAGACAGCATATCACAAAGTCTTAATTAATGTTATAACCAATCAACAGATTTCAGTAAACTTGATTATTGCACGTTAAAGATAATATGAAACAAGCAAATTCGATGAATTGGAATCCCCCGCCGAAAGGGTCAGAGTTGAGGAACGGCAAAAAAATATATCCACAGGCTTTCCAGTGACTTTTGAAGAAAAAATAGGAGAAAAGTAGGAGCCTCTAACATAAAAAAGTAGGAGAAAAGTAGGAGGAAAGTAGGAATCAGATCATTAAAAGTAGGATCTTGTAACGGTCAACTTACCATTTGATCTTCTAATTACTCACATGTGCCATCATGTAAACACTTGAAATGAACTCATTCTTTGGTGTATGAAGCTGTTTTCATTCTCATCAGGTTCTGAAGTCAATGGAAGTGCTGCCATCAACCTAAAATTTTTTTTTCATTTTATTATTCAAACTGAACATTTTTACATATCATAAATCACAATGTTATATAAAAGCTACTGTTCTAGGGAGATATATTGAAAACTTTAAGCATTATGTTTCACAACTGGGCCTTAATACTATGCCTGAAAAGTTCTTTGAAACATATAGATTTTGTCCAAAAATAAGCCAAGTGTTTTCTGCTCATCTTCCCTAGAACAGTCTAGTTAATCTAGACAGTACAAAGTGATTATGTGTAGCTCTTTATATAATTACAGGCAATGGTATTATTAAAGGCACTATAAGCCACAAAGCATCTAAATGATACAGCAAAGTAAAGTATCATGCATTAGCAATAACATTTTCTAAAATGCAAGGTCAAGTAGATTTTAAAATGTTAGCTGAAAACATTGACATACAAGTACTAATCTAATACTAAAACAACCAAACATGTATTTTCTACATCTAGCAAGCCATGCCCCATTTTAAAAATAACCCTAAATGATGGACTTAGCAGATATGAATGTTGTGCACTGTATTAATATATTGTTAACATCAGTTTGCAATACATATAATATTCCTATACATGATTGTGTCACACCATATTAAAGCTATATAACCAAGAGCTGGTTTTGTGGCTTATCCTCTCTCTGTATAGTCAATTTCCTTTCTTGTTTGATTTACTTGAGTCCAATGATGTTTTCTGTTTGTACATAAAATTGTCAAGCATCTTTTGCCGCTTGCAATCAATGTCTTGCCTTTTTTCTCTGCAACATTCCAAAGCATCACCAACCTTATCAAGGTTTGATTTGGCAACCTGTAACAATCCTTGTGCTATGTCTAATTCCTGGAAGTCTTTCTTCTTTATTGCTTCAGAAAGTCTATATTTGCTTCTGCAAAGACATGCTTTGCTTTTGACAGATCATCCTTTAACTGCTGTTCACTCTTCTTTACTTCTTTTCTTTTTCCCCTAATTTTCGTTTTCTTTCTTCATTCAGCTTCAGTGACTGCTGTTCTTTTTCTCTTTGTTCTTTCAATGCTTGTTTTTTACTTTCAGTCAATCTAAATTCAGCTTTTTCTGTCTCAATTCTATCCTTATACTTCTGATAGGACTTGGCAACAGAAGACTGTAGATCTTTGGTCATTGGAATGTCTGTGACCTTACCCTTGTACATACCAACAGCATCCCTAGTCAACCTGAGGCCATTCAGGGATTCTTCAGACAATAGTGTTCTTTCATTAGTTAACAGTTTCTTATTGATAGACAGACTTCTTTCGACATCTGCATTCCCATGACTTATGCACAAACAGCTTATCACTAACTTTCTCAGATTTTTATACTTTAGACGACCTGATGGTGTTTTCCTGCTCAAGACATAGCCCCAATAATGATCTATTCTATCAATCTCATCCTGGTCATTATATATCTTGCTATCTGGAATATCATCTGCTCTATACAACTTCCATTCATCCCTGATTAAAGGAACTTCTTCTTTTGAAATACCTGGCAGAGTCTCTGATAGCCTTTTCAAGTGTTTAAAGGCACTTTCCTGCTCTCTTACTTCTGGATGTAAACACTGAATATTTTTTACCAAAGCAACATCAACCGGAAGCTTTTTAGCCAAGTAACTTGTTACTTCTTGATAAAATTTCCTCATGTCATATTGCAGACTTTTCTGCTTTCCTGAGTCAAGCTTAGATAACGTCTTCTCAGTGTCACTACCAACTTCCATCTCTTTCAAATCAAGACAGTTGTTCAGATCTTTCACATCTAATTTAACCAGTTTAGACCCGATGGCATCTGCAACAATGTCATGTTTGACAAATCTAAGCATCAATGTCCTAATAAGGTCACAGGCTTCTGAATACAACATGTGAATTAGAGGCTCTTGCTTTTGGAACATGATCAAAAATCTTTCAAAGACTGGCCCCACACTAATAAGAAACTGAATCTGTGCTAGAATTTCTTTGGACTTCAGCTTTTCACAAATCCTGAGGTACCTAGAATTCTTCTTCAGATACTTGTCAGTTCCTTGATCTTTACTAATCTGTGGTAGCGCTTTCAAGAAATATCTACTAGAACCCTCCCAATGCTTGAGTAGTCTTCCAAGAGCGGGTATCAATGTCAGCCACCTACACTGAACGTGTCTTACAAACATGTTTTCATCAAGATTAAGGTCTTCCAGCACTGCAGCATAATCTTCTCTCTGACAGGTGTGTGATTTAAACCACTGAAAGAGGTCGATGGCTAATTCCTCTGCATCCTCACCATAGACATTAAGACCTTTTCTGAATCCATTGTGAACAGCATGTATAGAACATGGAACAAATTCAGTAAGTTCAGGTAGACCGAGAGAAGCTTTATGTGTATTGACATGGTTCCAAACAGTCTTATTAACATTGGGACCATCACTCCCAAGTGATACTAATAAATCTAAAGGTATCTGATAAGGTGTTTCATTCAAAGTATCAATTAAAGCCTGTCCTACATCAACACCTTTGGCATGACCAAACAGTTCACTCTTTAAAAACATAGTGCTTATTTCACCTTTCTCTTCATTCCAAAACCTGATTAATATATCACACTGTGTTCATATTTTGGACTGTACCAGTTTCATCAAACTGAATTGTATATGGTATCTTATCAGTTGCTATTTTATTTGCTATAGTCTGTCTAAAATAAGGACCAAGCCCATCTGATATCATATATGATACTTTTGATTTACTCATTGTAAAGTCCTTTGCCACAGAGCTACCTGGGAACATGCTTTGGAATAACTCTGGTGTCCCATCACAAGAACTGTATGTGTAACCACTAGCTGCTACTTTAAACGCCCACAGTGTCTCTGCTTTACAAACTTGCTCCTTATGGATAATGATTGGAGCTGAATGATTGAAGATTTTTTCTCGGTATCACCTCCTCCTTGAGAAGTACTTGCAACAACACTGCTCTGTTTTTCAACAAAGAACTTCTTCTGGGAGCATGAATTTCTTAATTTCATATTATCTTTGTGCTTTTGTCCATCAGCATGGTTCATAAGTTGCCCAACACCAGTATTGGAACATGAAATTGATTTATCACAAATAAAGCAGAAGCCATTCAAGTTAGATGACGAATCCTTTCTACACCACTGATTAAGTTTGTGTCCATTTTTATCAATCTTATTAAGCCAAGAAGCATTAAAATGAGTCTTTCCACCTGGCATAGTTAGTATCTATGTTAAAGGATGTTAGTTTATCTTTGGTACATCTAGACTGTTAGTTGACACCTGCAAAATATTCAAGTTAGCTCAGCTACTACAAGCATTAATGTTTGCAGCTGATACTTCAAAAGCTCAAATGTTTTCTTAAAACATTTTCAGTGGCTTAGAAATATTTTCATGTAATTATACATCAAAATATAAATTACATTTGAGAGAAGTACCAGTAGCAAACTGATCAGGTTAAGGCATCCCAGCACTGCTACAACAAATTCTTATCCGGCTTAGCCAGATAGAATTATAGTTGGTCACTACAGTTATGTTCTACCTTAACCTATGCTTAGAGTGAACAGAAACATTATAATGCACTTTGAAATAGTGAAATTCAGATCACAATATTTTATGTTTTAAAAAGATGTCTTTAGAAAATTGGGTCTAAGTCAAAGTACAGTGTATCATTTCTGTTCACCCAATTCCCTCAGTTTGCACATCATTGGGAAAGAGTTACAGTGCACAGCAATCATATCTGTTAGCCTACTTGTGTTCAAATGTGTATCTCTTTACCTTTAGAAGACAATATTTGCTGGATCCGGCACTGAAGATTCCCTAAGAGGTCAATGGCAGCATGTCCAGTAGTCCAATCAGAGCCTGATGAGTAGCTATCACACCATAAATCATATAACACAATTCATTCTACAAATAGACTAAAGCATAATCATGTTAACTACTTAATTTAAAATTTCATTGAACATGTTTTAATTTTTTTTTATTTTGAAAATATCAAAAAAGTAGGAGAAGTAGGAGTTTTCTGAGAAAAAGTAGGAAAAATGTAGGAAGGGATCTAAATAGTAGGAAAAGTAGGAAAAAGTAGGAAAAAGTAGGACTACTTGAAAGCCTGTATCCAGCAAAAAGTTAAGAATGTTACCAAGAAGCAAATAATTTCATTAGTCAAAATCAAATTAAAAGAAAATGAATGGTTTGTTTGGGTGGGGCTGGGGGGGGGGGGGGTGAGGATACAACAGTTTACATGTTGATTATAAATATTGATAGAAAATGAAAAATGAAAAAAAAAAAAAAAAAAAAAAAAAAAAAAAAAAAAAATGGGGGGGGGGGGACCAAGGTAAGGTGGTGACCAGGTGTAGGTACACAACATCACATGTTTATAATAAATGTTCATGGAAAAGAATGAAAGAAGTTTAATGAAATTCTTCCAATTGGTTGGTTTGTTATGTACAGATCTGTGGATTTTTAAACAATTAAAGGGCAATAACTATATGGAAAATTGAGCAATCGAAAAAAAACTTGAAGGGCATCGTCGCAGTATCTTGGTTCATGTCTGTTTCAAGTTTGATGATATTCTACCTGCTAGTTACTGAGAAATGGCTGCAGACGGACATTTTTCATTAAATCAAGGGCAATAACTCTGACGGAAATTGACCTATCAAAAAAAAAACTTGACAGGCATCAGCACAGTATCTTGGTTCATGTCTATTTCAAATTTGATGAAATTCTACCTGTTAGTTACTGAGAAATGGCTGCAGACGGACATTTTTTATTAAATCAAGGGCAATAACTCTGAGGGAAATTGACCAATCAAAAAAAAAACTTGACGGGCATCATCGCAGTATGTTGGTTCATGTTTATTTCAAGTTTCATGAAATTCTACCAAGTAGTTACTGAGAAATGGCTGCGGACGGACGGACGGACGGACTGACGGACGGACTGACGGACGGACAACGCCATTTCAATACCCCCCTCCCGATTTCATCGGCGGGGGATAATAAGTAGCATATATACAAAGATTTACGCAGTCCTTGATTAAGGTAAATTTATGCACATGGGCTAAGTTCACGTCGAAGCTCTAGGGAAGGGTAGCCTGTTGTGTAAATGATACTTATTCCAACCTGTAAAGTAAATAACCAATCAGAAACTGGGCCCCGGAAATATGTAAAACTTTTTTCCTTGCACAGTGTGCGCTGTGATAAATGCAAGGAACCACTAAACACTGCCTCTTAGTGGAGTTTGATGAGTTCTACTCTTCAACAGGGAAGGTACGATTGGTGTACTAACTTATACTGTTTGGTCAAAGGGAAGTAACAGTTTTCCCATAGACTTACATTGTAATGTTTTGGGTTATAGCCCTTTCCTAACATTTAAACTTTTGATGCCACCTACCCAGGGTGAAAGAACTATTCAAGGCCTAAAAGAAAACAGCCAGAAATATACACGTTGACCATCATTTTTGTGCACTTTTTTCACCCGCAAGTCAGTAACCCCCAGTCCGGCAGTGAATTTTTGTTTACATTTCATGAAAATACCAAATCACTAAAACAAGCAAAATTTTCAAACAAAATACACTTCAAATATTTTTTCCTCCATTAATCATGGCTTAGAACTTCAATTTAAGAAATAAAACAGTTTTCAAACATATTCAACAGATATTTCACCAATGAGAGACCACTTTACATCTTAAATATTTGTCTCGAAATACCATATATATATATACTTTTTCAACCAATCAAAGGCCCTGTTAGTTATTTCCCTTTGACCTTAATACTAATTTCACGGCGTTAGATTTCACTTTCTAAAGTCTAAAATGGCCCAATGCGCTTGCCAACAAGTAAGTTTTGAAATCCTCTAAGACGAACATAATTGTTCGTTTAAAATTAAGAGATATATTGTAATACTGTTGTTACAAATGTTGGAAACGGTTTAGTTATTAACAAAAAAATATATAGATATATATTTACTATTCTTTGTTCGCTGTATTCAAAGATATGCACATGAATTGAATCACGTTAAAATGTATTTCGTTCAATTAAATGAATTTCTTGTTTAACTGGCGGGTTCGTTTGCCCCGTTTGGAAGATCTGCCGGAATAAGAAGAGTTCTTCCGAGCTTCTGTGTCTTCCACCCGATAGTCGTAGATGTTAATCACGTGATCAAAACAAGGCGGCAATTCGACATATAAACATTTTAAACTGAGTAATAAACTAGAACAAATAAAATGTTTAGAATTTCTTTTTCAAAAAGCATATTAACTATAAAAATCTCTGAAAAAATACATTTTAAAAAAGAATGATAATTTTTTTTTACTTCCGGCAGACGTCCGTTGGGATTTTCTTCTAAGCTTTTCTAAAGGTTCTCGGAAGTTATTCTCTGGGGTCCAAACGGATGGGGCAGTTGACAGACAAGCCTGTCAGGTGAGGTTCTCGCAAAAAAAGTAAGAAGCTAATTTGGCAGCTGTCACCAGGTCCAAGTTCAGTGTACAATTATTGCAGTGGTAGCTTTTGAACATTTTTAAATGAAATTCAGTAACAAGGAAATGCTGGGCCTACTGTCCTCGGACTGGCGGAGGTTCATCATAACCTGAAGACGACTTATTGCTTTTGAGGTCATTAGGTTATGGTCACAGTGACTATGACCCCTGATAGGTCACAGTGACCTGCAACAGGGAAACTGTTTTTCGTCTATAGCACAACCTATCATATAACCAGAGACATAGATAACAAGTGTATATATGTCTCTGATATAACTTTAAAAGGAGCAACACTGGGCCTCTCATAGGTTTCCTTTTTTAAAGGAAGCCTACTTGTCGAGTATAGAGTCGGTCTCTACTCAACCCCAGTGCTTCGTCGTGAACTTAGCCTGTATAGTTGAGATATCCCGACATGCATCTTTCCGGAACGTAAAGGATAGCAAGCTTTATTACATTCCATCATATTAGATTTTACTGCAAATCACGTATAGCCATGAGTATAACACGCAGAAACAGTAACAATATGATTAAAATCTCCTTTGGAGTATTCATACGGATTTGTTTTAAGTACCGACTGTGTAAAGCTATTAGTAATCTTTTTTATAAAACGTAAGACGAAATTGAGAAATCAGTACCTATTTTATATAAAACACATCGTATGATGCCATATAACGGTATAGTGGACGCAACTTGACCCCGATGGTTGACCTTTGTATTATAATACATAATGAGGCACAACCTTTTATTGAAAAGGAGTGTACGTAAAACGCGATCTGCACGAGAAAAAGGAAATATTAATTTGTGTAAATATAAATTAGTGTATTGGAAAGTTTTAATGATCAAATATAAGTATAGTAGACGCAACTTGACCGCGATGGTTGACCTTAGGCTGATTATTCATATCGGTTATTTCATTATAGAAATCAAGGGTGTTTAGGGTAGCCGTGTATATTTATATGGAATTAGTTTGTATACAGTGCAGTATCAAAGTATATATACTTTCATTTGATCAGTTAAAACTTTCCAATACACTAATTTATATTTACACAAAATTATATTTCCTTTTCCTCGTGCAGCTCGTGTTTTACGTACACTCCTTTTCAATAATAGGTTGTGCCTTATTATGTATTATAATGCAAAGGTCAACCATCGGAGTCAAGTTGCGTCCACTATATATGTACTTTGATAATGCTCTGTAAACAAACTAATACCATATAAATATATACGGCTACCCTAAGCACCCTTGATTTCTAAAATGAAATAATCGATATGAATAATCAGCCTAAGGTCAACCATCGCGGTCAAGTTGCGACTATTATATATCATAGTGCAAATAATAATAACATTCGCAGTGTCTTATATCTATAAAACATGTAGACCATCATATGCAGAAGACATACAGCAAAATGCGTAATCTGTTCATGAGTGGCTGTAGTAACTTGGTAGTCCGGCAATCCTAACAAAAGATCAAAAATTTGAGATTGGGGATCTTCTGATATCATTTTCATGTAATTTCCTATGCCTGCAATAGACAGGACGTTCTTCCAAAGTGATTCTCTCAGATGCTCGTTTCAACGACAAAACAAATCGCACGCATGGTAGAATTGTCGCAGTGCCTACCACATAGAGTGCAAACCGCAATTTTGTTATATGTGTCCGGAATAAATCCATAAACTTGTCTTTCATCATTGAAAATGTGAACGAGACGTTTGTCGAATACTTGTTTTGCAAGGTAATTTCCGGTAGCCGACAAAGCTGACCAAGGAATTGCAACTTTTTGTAGTCTATCTCCACTTCAACAGAATGGAGTCCAATACAGCTCAGTGATATATCGGTGTTGGCATATGGCGGAAGATCACACAGAACCAATGACCGCGCTCCATTTGGAACAAACTTGGTTTTGATAATTTGCTCTATAGCTCACAACTAAACAAGCACTCGTTTTTCACAATGTAAGATGTGTCGCCTATCCTTTAGCAAAGCGGTGTTTTTCTTACTCTTATTCTAATATAAATGATTTGTTAAAACGTTTTTAAATACATATGAACAAATGCTCGTGTCATGCATTTCTTTTTCCGCCGGACAACGACCTACAGCTTCTAGGTACATATATGTTTATCCAGATATGTACAGCAATGGTGATTCTAAAATAAGTGATATGTTACTAGAACTAAACAAATTATCTCCTCGCCCATAGGCATAGTATTTGAGATGGCTTTTGTGAGTGCAATGTATGTCGTAAATGACGATGTTGTCCTTTCGATTTACAAAATATCGAAATTTTACATTAAATGTCTGACCTGGCTTATAATAATGGTTTCAACTTTAAAAACACAAATGAGAGCACGAGTTTCATAAGAGCAGGAAAGAAAGCAAATTTTATCGGACATCACGAAGAAAATTCCTTTACTTTTCAGACTGGTGAATGCGCCAGAAAAAAAAAATGATTATGATTAGCGTGTCTTTCCTTGGCGCTCAGCATTAAGAAGATAATGCTAGGACTGGTCAGTCCGGTGTCAGTATAATGTGACTGGATGGGGTATACGGCGTGATATTCCAGTGAGGCAGCACTGCACTATAAAGTTGGACATTGTGCTCACTGCTACAAGTAGACACCGTCGTTTATATGACTGAACAATTGTTGAAAAAGACGTTAAACTTGAACACACACACACTCCTTAAACTCCAAAACAAGTGAGTGTGCATTTCTCAAGCACATATTGACGGCTTACGTATCTCGATAATTATCGTTTCCCTAATAATATTGGCAGTAGCTGCGCAAATGTTACGTGCAAATAACCAATATGCGCGTTTTGCTAAATCCGACAATCTTACTCACATTTGTTAAAGTGGCAGGGGCCAGTTTGGTTTTGTGGTCCCGATACGTTTTCTTTTGAATACAAAACCGGAGTTACACCCCTAGTAGGCGGTATAAAATAATTTACATCTGTCACATAGATTATCTTAGCGTGATAGTTTTTATTGCGATATTTTTGTTTCTCAAGGTCATTTTAAATAATCAACTGATTTTACTGAAAAGAAATACAACCGTACAGATCATATAATCCGAGTTCAAAACAAGTTTATTAGATGAACATTTAAAAGCAGGTAGTACTTTCAGACAAAAATCACGAATAAAATATTACATTTGTTATCAGCGGAGACTGCCTGTCCTGCACTTATAGCAAAGTCTGAAAGCAAGAGCTAATATTTTAAGTATATTTCATTTAACTTTACCTTTAAATAGAGAACATTTGTTGTTTTAGTGTAAGATCGAAATATATTTCAACGAGTGAACACTATAATAGTGCGATGTCCACGAGTTAAAATGTAAATTATGGTGTTCACGAGTGAAATATATTCCAATATTGCACTAAACCAAACAAATTTTCTATTTATTTTATGCATTTTTAATGGCTTTACTGCCGTGTGGCAAAGTCTCCCCGTACATTCAATCAGGGCTGTTATATTTCGATCTTCTCAGATCGTTCAGCACGTCTTTTTTGTCGTGTTATTGGTACTGTTTAGTTTCTCAACATGACCATTTCGGCCTGGGTGGTTCCAATACTCCCGCTTTCATAGCCTTGGGTATTGTATAATCACCCCTTGGATATGGTGCCTGCCTTTTAATTTTGTCTTTTGACAGTTCCTGTGATACGCAGGCGCCATAACCTCAGATCCCCTTCCTAAATTCCAGTTTGTTAAGTTCTGCCCATTGTTTTCTCGTTTGGGGCAAACCCATTATTTTATCTGGGGACCAAACGCCGCTCTTCATGGAATTACACGCCTCAACACGTGTATCATTGAAGATTCCATGTTCACCGCCGTTTGAATACATCTGCGGATGTCTCTAAGTTGCTTTTTGTACTTTTAGCATGTGTAAATGTTGACCTCTGCTCAAATCGGGGCTATAGGGCGTGGACGGTAGCATGCATTTCCACTACCGTCCATGAACAGGCTCAATCAAACCGAGCCTGCAACATTTTCGTTTTTGTCGTGTTGAGCGACCTGTGAAGTTTCCACTTTTCTCTGTTTTAACCAAATTATACCCGGTAGCCGCGCCTCGTCACGTGCATCGCATTATGACGTCATTATGTCGTGACATCAGGATGTCTTTGTAAAAAAACAAAAAACACTGTAAATAGTTCTATTACATTACATTTTATTATGATAGAATGTAAATATTTATGATCCTTTTATTACCTTTACTGAAGAATATTTTCTACTACTTATAATTCATATTATTTCGCATTCAAATATAGATAGAAAATTTCAATTTTATTTCACGGATAAATTTCAGTATTTCACTGAAGAGCATAAAACAAATGCGTTATATTGTTTTTTTAATTATGAAATTAAATTGCTAATTTTAAATTTGTTATATAGGTTATTATAGTTAAACATAGAAACTTTCTAAAACGAAAATCAAAATTAAAAAGTTTTCATGAGAATACTTAAGCATATAAAATTTTGGGATTTAGTTTCATTTAAAACTTTTTTTACTGTAATCTCGCATGTCTAGTGTTGTTTGATTTGTGTTGAAAGATTTATTGCTCTGTGTTCTTTTCTGATTTTTATCTTAGCTTGTTATCTCGACAAAGGATATGCTCCCTTTGGTAAATATTTCAATGTTATGCAAGCGATTTAGTAGGTGTGCACTAATACAAGTTACAGGTTAAAGACAGAAAATATAGCCTAAATGATACCAGATTTAATAACAATTAGGACGATTTGTACTAGCATGTTTGGGTTTTATTGCATGTTGTATCAGATTGGAGATGTAGAAACCGAAGTTTCTGGATATGAAAGTTTAATAATTTGTAGGTAGACCATTCAATTACAAGAGGATAATACGTTCCAAGACATTGAGCATTTGAAGTGTATTAATTAAGCACGATTTACCAAACACGCAGAGAAAATTGCAGTTTATTTAATGGTTACATTTGATATTTGCTCATATGCACTACGCGTTTTGTAAATCACGCAGATTGGTAATTTGCCCTTAACACAAATATTAATTCCTTTCTATCTGATGTACGCACGCATCGAAATTATAATATAATGACTAAAGGTTAGGGTTAGCATTGATTCCCGGCTACTGGATGTACGCACGCATTGAGGTATAATAAACAGATTTTGATGGACGGTTATTGAAGTGGTTTTCTGACAGACGTCCGAGCCTTGTCCTACCAGACACCCAATCCAACTAGTCATCAGTGTTGAGGAGTGCAGGAGTCCCTCAGGGGTCTATTCTAGGCCCTCTTTTATTCTTAGTATTTATTAATGATATTGTTGATGACTTGGGCTCTCATGTACATCTCTTTGCTGATGACACTAGTTTGCCTATTATTGTTGACCATCCTTTTTCTGCTGCGGTAACTCTTAAATCAACTCTTCAATCTGACATCGACAAGATACACAGTTGGGCTGATAAATGAATAGTTACATTTAATCCTTCCAAGACAGAAACGATGACCATCTCACGTAAATCATCTTTCAACCTTTTCACCCGCATCTTCTAATGTATGACCAATTTATTTCCTCGGTAACCTATCACAAACATCTTGGTGTCTACTTTTCTGACGATGGTACTTGGCATTCTCATATTAACTCTATTATTATTATTATTATTATTATACCAGATTTATATAGCGCCCTTTTCATGATAAACACGTTCAAAGGCGCTTTACAGCAACTGCAGCCACACAGGGCGTGAAATCATCCTCTACTAGTACAGACACAGAGCGATCTGGCCAGAGGGACAGAGTGAGATAAAGCCCCCAGAACAGACAGAGAGAACTTTTCAAATACAGACTCTATCAAAGAATGGGCATGGAAAAGAATGAATATCATGAGAAAACTCAAGTTTCAACTTGACAGAAGATCCTTAGAAGTAATATACAAATGTATTTATCTTTCATCAGACCTCTTATTGAGTTTTATTATTATTATATGAGTTATTATATCAATTGCACGCAATATAAGAAACTCCAACTAAACAAAATTCAGGATGAAGCTTCTCGTATTGTTTCTGGGGCTACTAAACTTGTATCTCTTCATTGACTTCATAGAGAAGTTCCTTGGGAATCTCTTGAAAGTCGACGACTGCATCATAAGCTAATTCTATTCTACAAAGTGAAAAACGGCCTTACTCCTGACTATCTTTCTTCTCTCGTCCCACCATCAGTAGGGGAAACGTCTACGTATATTTTACGTAACGCCACTGACATTCCGCCTATACACACCAGAACCTCTCTTTACTAAAATGCCTTTCTACCATCGGCTCTTAGAGATTGGAACACACTTTCAAGAGAATTGCAAAATTCAACTTCATTAGCTTCCTTCAAATTTCAATTGAAAACTAGCGCTCCGAAATGCCCTAATTATTTTTACGTAGGCGATAGAAAATTGCAAGTATATCATGCTCGGCTTCGTACCGAATGCAGCTCCCTAAACCAGCATTTGTTCAGAAAAAAAAACATTTCTCCGACACCTCTGTCAATGTGGTCTTCCAGAGAGTAACCATCATTTCTTCTTTGAATGTCACTACTATGATGATATCAGAGTCCGTCTTCTTGAAACTACTTCCAACTATTGCACCATAACACTATACTCTTTTGAATGGAGACCGAAATCTCAGCGATGAAATAAACGTTAAAATCTTCCATGCATTCCAAAAACTACATCCGGGAAAGCAGACGATTTTCATGGGCATCTGTTTACTGAATGCTATATGCTATACTGTTCTATTGGCGATCCGGATGAATATATTTTCCTATTCATCTTTTTTGTTCTTTTCCTCTTTCTGTGTTAATCTCATTAATACCCACTTCACATCTACGATTTTTTCTTACGATTCCTTACGATTTGCTAACTCGTAGGCAGTCGCACGCAATCGTAAATAGCTTGTCGGTAGTCGTAAATAGCTCGGCACTACTCGCAGACGATCGCAAGAAATCGTGAACGTTGAGGTAATGTTTTTGACATGTCAAAAATTTCTTGCGAACGTCCGCGATTTGAATTATCGGTGAATAGCTCGTAAAGAGCTCGTAACAAGTCGTAAGTATCGTAAACAACACGTAAACCACTCGTAAGCGCTCGTAAATGTATCGTAAAGACTTTGTTTTACGATTAAACAAGATGTGTTTACGATTTCTTACGAGTTCTTTCACGATGCGGTACGAGGGGTTTACGATTTGTTACGGGCACTTTACGAGTACGTACGTATGCTTTACGATTTATGAGAGGTATTAAAGCTGCCAAATCGAACAGTTCCTTTCAGTTGCTGTCAATACGTCAAAGGAGTGAAATTCAATCATATCTGCAACAATGCCAACTAAAATGAAGGTAGTCAACAAGAAGAGGAGACCACGCTCGCCTTCGTGCAAATTTAAATTGCAAAAACATGATATTCGTAAATACTCGTATCTAACACGCAACTACTCGTAACAACTCGTAAACAAATCGTAATGTACTCGTAAAGCCTTTCGTGAATCACGATATTCCGTAATTTACTCGCAACAGCTCGTAAATAACTCGTAAATAGCTCGTAAAAGGATCGTATTAATCCGTAATTACTCGGAACAAATCGGTAATTTTAGTCGTAAATGCATCGTAATAACTCGGAATAAATCGCAATTTGATCGTAAACAGCTCTTAAATAGCTCGTAAATGTGGGGAATCGGTGAACTTTTACGATTGTCACAAAGCGTAAGAAAAATCGTAGATGTGAAGGGGTTATTAATTTACCTAACAATTTAATAGATATATGATTACCACTCTTAAGTACTTTAAAAACTTATGTTCTAAAAAACTTATGTTCTAATATATTGTTCATTAATAAAGGCACTACTACTCCTGCTTTTTTCCATATTAAAATATGTTATTTCAGACAAGATTATAAGCACTGCCATAATTTATTTATTACAGTACTTCATTATAGGAGAATACCTTTATAAGCTTTAGCTTTCGGATCTAATCATTTTTCATACATTTATCTTCTGTATAGCGTAATGTATATGTTGTACCATTGTTTGAAATAAAATTATGTTTAAACTAATAAACTGACTAAGGTTAGTGTTAGTAAAAATTCGCACCTATTGGATGTACGTACGCATTGAGTGTATAATATGTTAGGGTTAGGTTAACCTAGGTAACTAATGTACCATTCAATGCGTGTGTACGTTCTATGTGGGAGAATCAACGCCAACTGCCCCACTGTGTCCAATCGTCACTTCGAGAAACTGGATCAGAAATGCCTGATATCGGATCAAATCGGGCGGTATAAAAAAATATGCAGATGGTTTATATCGAGGATGACATACCGTGAATGGATGTGCTCTCGTCGTTGCGGAGTACTCTTTGCTATGAATTTTCCGGCAAATCTAAGCGCTATTTTCAATTACTTCTGAGAACTTCTAGTAGAGATAGTACCTAAGTTTTTCAAATAATAGGTTTGAAGTTAAAAAGCTTTGAAATGAAGAGAAATGTCCATATATTTCTCAAAAACAGAAATATAGACAATATTTTAACCAGAAGTGCGGAGTTATGAGCATTTAATATTTTCATGATAACGAAAATTTTGTGATCAAGGAAATGTAACTCTTCTTGAACATGGAGAGCATAAACATGAAAGGGACATAATATAGTCAATATTTTCCAATTGGGTGCATTTGATTTAACATTCAACTTTGATCTGGATTGC
This sequence comes from Mercenaria mercenaria, assembly GCF_021730395.1. NCBI lineage: Eukaryota > Metazoa > Mollusca > Bivalvia > Venerida > Veneridae > Mercenaria > Mercenaria mercenaria. The sequence continues at coordinate 6,195,699 of NC_069365.1, read as the reverse complement.
TAAATACTGATCCATGATACTGTGTGCTAAAAATTTAGAACATCTGGAACAGTCTATTAACAGCAAAACTATGCTTTAGCAGAGTCTAAATAGTTAAGCTCTAACTGGGACTCGAACCCAGGACCTCTCACCCCTAAGGCAGACACTCTACCACTTCCCTATAACAGCAGTAGCTAATAGCTATGCAGTTTAATTGTTGGATTACATTGCGTGAACTGGAACAATAATCGGTGAACTCCGGATTATCGGCGTATTCGCTTTGTTACCTAACGGCAATTTTTGTGTAAAGAAAAAATATAATCTAATGCTGCCAACGTCATAATTGGTCAAATCTGCCCAAATTTCTCTGACGTGTTGTTCAGAGTATGAACTTACTAACTGGCAGTACCAGTGAAATATTACTTATACTGAATCTTTTATATTTGCCCTTTTTGCAGCTGCCGAACGGCAAAGACGATGAGATTTGTCCAAATATAAGTAATTATTTTACCAGTTTTGAGAGGATTTCAATTGATGGGAAATTACAGTTACAAACTAAATACCTTTCTGCAACACATGGAGTCAATAGCATTCACTGTCAATCAGTATTATGACTGAGATCGACTGTCATTCATTCATTTCAAAGTTTCATAGACAGAGTCCGTTGTTTACATTTTTATCGTAACCGGTGCACTTGTAAAAATCACTTTAGTTTGAAAAATCAAAGTATGCGAAGAGCTATGGTACGGTCTCTACTTCTAGAAAATAGAAAAAAAAACAATGCTGTGGCTGAGAAAAACGAGAAATGTGTCTGTAGGACACAGGATGTGCCTCAACTGATACATTTGTCACAAATAAGGGGCAATAATAAAATGTTTGCAGTCTTAAGGGGGTATAGTATAAAGGATTCATTATTCTAGGCCATAATTATACTTTTTGAGTTATGATCATCACAAACAAAAACTCCACTTTTCTGGCTATTTCAAGTAATAAGCGCTAAAATTTCAAGAAGAATGGCAAGTGTGAAAGTTTCATGAATTTACATCAGTATTTGAGCTAGGCACGTCATTGGGTAAAAATGCGCAGCCATAACTTTAGAAATAGGAAGTGGAGCCAAACGAAATAGGCGGTGCGCAAGTATATATCATGATAAAGACTCGTGCAAGTTTTCATCAATTTATAACAAAAACTTTTTGAGCTAGGCGCGTCACAAGGTGAAAATATGCATTTTGAACTATTTCAGGGCTCATAACTCTGTAAAAAGGGGAATGAGTCAGACGGAAAAACAAACGGTGCGAAAGTTCATATCATGATAAAGACTCATGCAAGGTTTCAGCTAGACGCATCAAAGGTGAAAATGTACATTTTAGACTATTTCAGAGGTCATAACTTTGAAAATAGGGGGCGGAGCCAGTCGAAAGATAAGAGGTACGAAAGTTTATGATCAAGACTCATGCAAGTTTTCATCAATTTATATGAAATACCTTTTTTTTCAGCTAGGCGCGTCACAAAAGTGGAAACTCCACAGGTCGCTCAACACGACAAAAGTGAAACTGTTGCAGACTCGGTTTGATTGAGCCTGTTCATGGACGGTAGTGGAAATGCATGCTACCGTCCACGGCCTCTAGAACTCAACATTTACACATGCTACAAGTACAAAAATAATTTAGAGACATCCGCAGATGTGTTCATACGGCGGTGCACAAGGCACCTTGAATGATACACTTGCATGTATATACATGAAAAGCGGCGTTTGGTCCCCAGTTAAAATAATGGGTTTGCCCTAAACGAGAAAACAATGAGCAGAACTAAACAAACTGAAATTATGAAAGGGGATCTGAGGTTATGGAGACTGCATATCACAGGAACTGTCAAAAGACAAAATTAAAAAGCAGGCACCATATCCAAGGGGTGATTACATAATACCAAAAGCTGTGAAAGCGGGAGTATTGGAACCACCCAGGCCGAAATGTTCAAGCTAAGAAACTAAACATTACCAATAACACAACATAAAAGTCTTGCTGAACGATCTTAGAAGATCAAAATATAACAGCCCTGATTGAAAAGGTGAAAATGTGCATTTTTGACTATTTCAGGGACCATAACTCTGGAAATAGGGGCGGAGCCGGACGAAAAATAGGCCGTGCGCAAGTTTATACCATGATAATTACTCATGCAAGTTTTCATCAATTTATATCAAACACGTTTTGAGCTAGGCGCGTAGCATGGTGATAATGTGGAAATAGGGGCTGGCGCCAGACAAAAAATGGGAGGTGCGCAAGTTCATATCATGTTCAAAGACTCATGCAAGGTTTCATCAGTTTATATGAAATTTTCAGCTAGGCGCGTCACAAGGTGAAAATATGCATTTTTTACTATTTCAGGGGCCATAACTTTGGAAATAGGGGGCGGAGACAGACAAAAATAAGATATGCGCAAGTTCATATTATGATTCAAACTCATGCAAGGCTTCATCAATTTATATGAATGATTGTTTTAGATAGGCGCGCCACAATGTGCAAATGTGTATTTTTGACTATTTCAGGGGCCATAACTCTGGAAAAAGAGGACGAAGCCGGACGAAAAATAGGATGTGCGCAAGTTCATATCATGAATATCAGACTGGAGATAATCTGCCACAGTATCCGGCGGCTGCTCGACTATTATATAGAGGCTTGTGTCATCAGCAAACAGGCTAATGCATGTCCTTATTTCTTCTACGATGTCATTGATAAAAATAAGGAAAAGAAGAGGCAGAAGAATCGAACCCTGAAGAACTCCAGCTTTTACAAAAGCCCAGTTAGATATGACTCCAGGAAGTACAACACGTTGGCGTCTATGTTAGAGATAATCTTGAAACCAGTTATAAATAGATCCTGTAATTTCTGCATGTTTAAGGCCTTGCTGATAACGAAAAAGACCACTCGTACTTCTAGACCATTATCGAGCGCTTTACAGAGAGTATCGTATATGAAGACAAGTTGATTGACTGTGGAGTCTAGGAGTCGCCAGGAATGAAACCTGATTGTGCAGGAGTAAGGAATCGAAAGTCATGAAGATGATTAAAGACGTACTTGAAAAGGAGGCTTTCAAAAACCTTTTCAACTGTATATAAGAGAGATATTGGAAGATAGTTTTTAGGAAGAGTTGCGTTATCTTTTTTTGAAGACGTGATTGGTACGGTAGAAAGTTGAAGTGAAGCATTGAAAAGGTCACAAAGAGGAAAAGATAGATCGTGAGAAGCCTCTTGAAAATTTCTTTTGCTGATACGATCAGGATCTGAGGCCTTATGAACCTGAGAGTCTTCAAGACGTCTTCAGTTTCTTTCGGAAAAAGATGTTTTTCATTTAACACAGCGGCTGCATTCGTAGGACCGAGATCGGATATTTCAATATTTCCGTCATCAATTTATGTCTGCTCTTGAAAGATTAGCTTTTTCGAAATCCGAAGATGTTGTTTGACGAGTAGTTGAATTAAATAGTGGAGGAAAAGTTTTATTGTTAACTGTAGTGATGAAAGATTTTAAGATAGTCTTTGGAAGAGAAAGAGCCATTTTTAGGTTTGTCTGAAAATTGGTGAAGTACTGTGATTTAGCTTACAGTTTCACTTCGGACTTGACGAAATGTTTGCCAATGATGAGACGGGTTTGTTCTTTCGCTTTTCTGTAAATGTGCTTACGCTTGCGTTTGTTCTTCCTTATGCCGTTGTTCATCCAAGAGGCGTCTGAGGGTCTAACTGTGACATGTTTGTTAGGAATCTTATGCTTTGCAATGGCTGTGATTTGATTAGTTATGTTTGAGGCATAAGTATTGATATCAAGGTCGATACATCCATTCAAGTTGGAATTGTAAATTTCCGCTCGTAGACTATCTTCCTCACCTCATTCATATTCCCATACTAGTCTGTCAAATCATTTTTATTTATGTTTAAGAAAATTTAGAAGTCCGAAAATTGGAATGTGGTAACGTTGGTCAATGTTATTTCTGTTTGACACGGAAATAGGATCTAATATGGATGTTGTTTGCTCTGTGAAATGTGTTCGCTCGTTGATCGAGGTTAAAATGTTGTGTATGGATAGAATGTTCCGATGTGGAGTTGGACATAGGACATTGTTGTAGAACTCTCCAGTGATTATGATTTCAGAGATATTTGTGTAAACTGCGAGATAAAAGAATCCTCAATTACGTTATTGTTTTTGTTGTCTGAACTGGGAGGTCGATAGAAGACATCGAAAGATATATGTTTATTGTTAAAAAGAACTATTTCAACCCATAGACATCCAAGACAGTTGATCTCAAAATCTGGTCTGCGTAAGTAATGTATATTTCCTTTAACATACAAAATAACTCCTCTATGAGAATCACCAGCACGATCTTTTCGTTCAGGTTTATAATATGAGTGCAGTAATAAATCTTCGAATACAATTGAGCGATTCAACCATGTCTCAGAGAAGGCCATAATATCAATTTCACAAAGTTCGGAACATAAATTATCAAGTCTATGTTGTATGCTCTGGACATTTAAGTGAATGATGGAAAGATAGTTTGATTTGAAATATACATGAGGCAATATGTTTGTTTGAGAAGATAATGAAGAAGTTGTTTGTTGATTTTGGACCTGGATTCTTGTGAACATCTCCAGCAATAAGTAGGAGGCAAGCCAGCCATGTTGAAAATATGACAAAAAAAGAAAAGAATTCAGATGACGCTTAGTGAACAAGTGGTTATCGTGGGGTCGGTGCATATTCAGCTGAGCGGTTTTTCGAGGATATCTAATAGAGTTAGAAATGCCAGTATTTGCTAGCAAAGACTTATGCAGTGATAAGACGTATTCACTTAAGGACAGAAGGAAGTGACTAAACACTGGTAGAAACTCGTAGTATCGATACGTGTACGTGACGGCTTGCTTTGACGATGATATTAAAATCATGTAATTCTTGCACTTCGAATGAAAAATGCAGCCCCTATTGCATAAACAAGGTTTTCCTTTTATTTTGATAGGTGACCTAGTTTCTGACCCCAGATGACCCAGATTCGAAATTAGGCTAAAGATCATCCAGATAAACATTTTGACCAAGCTCAACGAAGATACGGTCATAAACGTGGCCTGTAGAGTATTATTAAGCTTTTCCTTCATTTGGCCAGATGGCCTACTTTTTGACCTCACATGACCCAGATTCAAACTTGACCTAGAGGTCATCAAGACATACATTCTGACCAGTTCTCATGAGTTTCAAACTTAAACTGTGGACTCTAGAGTGCTAACAAGACTTTCCTTTGATCTGGCTTACTGACCTAGTTTTTGATCCCAAATGACCCAGTTTCAGATTTGACCTAGAGATCATCAAGGTAAACATTCTGAAGTTTCATAGAGTATGAGTCACAACAATGGCCTCTAGAGTGTTCACAATCTTTTCCTTTGATCTGACCAGGTGACCTTGTTTTTGATCCCACATGACCCAGATTTGAACTTGACCTAGAGGTCAACAAGACAAATATTCTGATCGATATTCACTTGTTTCAAGCTTAAATTTTGGTCTCTAGTATCTTAACAAGACTTTCCTTTGATCTAGCCTACTGACCTAGTTTTTGACCCCACATGACCCAGATTCTAACTTGACATGGAGATTATCAAGACAAACATTCTGACCAAGATTCATGAAGATTGAGTCACAACTGTGGTCTAGTGGATAAGGTGTCGGCCGCTCAATCCAGGAGTTGTTGGTTCGAGTCCTATCGGTGTCACGACCATGACTTCTCATATGACACCAGTACTGGTTTTCCAGCGGACTCGAGAGTGGTTCCAATAAGCTTGAAGCTTTCATCACAATCGAGCTAAAACAAATTAGTATAAACTAACTGTGACCTCTAGAATGTTCGCAAGGTTTTCCTTTGATTTGACCGGGTGACCTAGTTTTTGATCCCACATGACCTAGATTCGAAATTGATCTAGAGATTATCAAGACAAACACTCTGACCAATTATCATGAGTTTCTATGTTAAATTGTGGTCTTTACAATGTTAACAAAAATTTCCTTTGATCTGGCCTACTGACCTAGTTCTTGACCCCACAACCCAGTTCCAAGCTTGACCTAGAGATCATCAAGACATACATTCTGACTAATTTTATAAAGATTGATTTACAACTATGGCCTCTAGAGTGTTCACAAGCTTTTCCTATGATCTGCACTTATTTACACCACATGACCCAGGTTCAAACTTGACCTAGAAATCATACAGACAAACATTCTGACTAAGTTTCATAAAGACTGGGTCACAACTGTGGCCTCTAGAGTGTTCACAAGGCAAATGTTGACGCACTACGGACGACGCACGGGACGGACGCCGGACAATGACAGGTCACAATACCTCTCCTTGATTACGTCGTGCTAAGGTGAGCTAAAACAAACAAACCAAATCGAAACAAATTTAAGGATTTTGAGTGAAGTTCTATTTAGACAAAAAACAACGACAAAAAACAACTAAACCAAATAGAAAAAATATAAGGATTTTAATAAGCTCCGCTATTTATTGTTTACCTACCTGGGGAGTGTAAACTCCGGCCTCTGGGTATTTCCAATTTGGCTACGATGCGCTAAAATAGTACATTAATCCATATCTAGCCAATCAATAAAAGCATGATTCAGCAAGTTTAAGACAAAAATACAGAACAATGAAACTAAACATGTACAATGAGTATAACATAGAACAAATATGAAGTTACATTTGTTGGAGCCTTAGTACTATCATCATACAAGTAAGCTTTATCAGTTTTAGTGAGATAAAAGCTAGTACATACAGTCAGCTGAGATAAAGAAAAACCGAGATGGTGTATGCTACTTGTGTAATAAAAATCTAAACATTTGTTTTAGCCTTGGTACTACCATACACGTACGATTTATTAGTTTATTAAAGTTACAAAAGAACGTATTATGGGTCAGTCACGATACACCGTATAGCGTTAACGGCGCTCAACGTATAGAAAAATTGCGGCAGAAAGTAATCCGGTGACGAAAGGCATCCCCCGCTGCTGCTCGGTGCTTTCGTGATCGGTGTAGGGGGCGCATAAAACGCACAATGACCGCAAGATTAACGCACATATATAGGACGAACAACGCATATCACCGTACTAGTACCGAACTTGTACCGCGTAAAACGTAAGCGCAACGCATGAGAAACTGACAAAACGTTCTTGTCAGTTATCGTCTGTTGAACATACGTTACATCCGGTAGTAGTCCGGCCGTGAATCAGGTCCACCGGACAAAAACGGATGCAAACCTGACAAGTACAGAATAAGGAACGCACGAGTAACGAACAAAACGCATACCAGCGAATTGCTACCGTACATCTAACGGACAACTTTGTCCGGTGGTGTACGTTCTAAATTTTGAACATGCTCAAAACCTTCCACTAGATGGAACGAACATTGCCGGACAAGGAGCGCAGGTGCCACATGAGAAACGAAAAAGAAACGCATGCGGACGGACACGAACGGATTGAAAATTTTGTAATACGTTGGACGTCCGTTAACGCTATACGGTATAGTTTGACTGAGACTTAAGCTAGTACATACATAGTTTTATAAACGAGATGTATGCTGTTGTAGGTGTATGCTGTTTGAAACGCAGAAAATACAGAGTATCGTATAGTGGACGCAACTTGACTCCGATGGTTGACCTTTGAATTATAATACATAATGAGGTACAACCAATTATTGAAAAGGAGTGCATTGTATACAAACTAACTGCATATAAATATACATGGTTACCCTTAGCACTCCTTATTTATACTAATGAAATTATCGATATGAATAATCAGCCTAAGGTCAATTTTATGGAAGGGGATATCCGCCACTTCACACATTATAGTAGTTGAAATTTCAATATTCCAACTCATTTCCCATGTTGCTTTTTAGAAGTGCATTATCCCTATTTATATGTAAACTTGTGATATTTTGATTATAACACTACTTTTAATGTTATAACCAATGAAAATTAAAACTATTTTCATAATTCAGTCATAAGAATTCATATGTAGATATCTTAATAATAATTAAGCATTCAATTTGCTAACTATGCCAACAACATGAAAACCGTTGAGTCAAAATTAACTTAAAGGACTTTATATGAAATTATGTTATTTATTATTAAGACTTTATTTTGCTAACTTTGTCATTTTAAGTAGTATGCTTAAATGACATTGATAAACTTCTTCTTCCTACATTCAATATTATTTTGTTTTGGTCATATGAATGACATTTTAGTCATTTCAATTGTTTGTTGTCAAGCTAAATTCATTTCTTTGCGTTAAAATGGACCCTTTTAAGTAAAGGAGAATAACTGGTAAAACAGTAAAAAAATAATAAACGCTCCCCGTACCGGTGTCGACAATATTTTATACTAAGAAAATAAGTCCGCCTGCAGCCGTTCCGTTAAAAGATAAAGCTTCTAGGTAATTCTGAACATTTAAATGATGACCACGGTATCAAAAATTTCAAAATACATAGTAGTAACCAAAAAAAATAAACAACGCTCAAACGGGTCAAAGTTGAAGTCATTATTTTCGACTTAGAAAGTGATCCCAGTTGGGATTTTCCGATGGCCTGGTTGGTACCAAAGTGCATCTACCAAACGGTTGGCCTTGACCCGACCCCTAACCCCGACCTTAAAAAATCAACCGCAAAATAGGAGAAAATCGAAAATTCCAAGTTCCCAGAATAATGCACATTTTTTTAGATTTTCACTTTTCACCATCTCATTTTTCAGCTCTTAGACTACCAAATAAAATCATGGATTTTTTCTAAAGGGCTTCAAAAAGGGCACACCCAGACAAAGTCCCGCAGGGGTTACGCAGTCGATATGCAAAAGATTAAGGTTAGATTCGAACATTTTTCCTGTCACCCCTAGGGTCCAGGTGTCGGATATGTCCCTGCTATTGAATTTTTGAAATCGAAATTAAAGTGTCAAAACTGTATTTTTCTCGTAGGGTTTGACATTTTTAGCTAGATATTGTATATTATTCAATACTACACAATAAAAGACATTCAGAACCCCCTGGTTGGATCAGCCCGGTCTCTAGAGGGTTTAGGGCATACCCAGTTATTTTATCATCAGTTTGACATTTGAAACATGTAGCTCATATTACTCAGGTGAGCGATCCAGGGTCATCATGACCCTCTTGTTTATATTTCAGACGGTGTCACAAGACGCACATGGAACATAAACAAGAAGACATGTGTAATTTGAAGTCAGTCAACATCAGAGGCGATATTGAACTCGTCAGCACTATACGAAATAAATGGCACAATGTCACGTTTGCAAAAGATTCTGTGGACGCTGGTTTTCCTGTTTTTACAGGTTTTAATTAGCACAACCCCATCTGACGACCAGGCACCAATACTTTTCTTGGATATTACCATTTGTCTAGCTTCGATTAGAAGTTGTGATTCTGATTAGACATTTATCAGACTAATGTCTTGATAATATCTGAGGTAAGTTTGAAACTCAGTCATTTCGGATGAGCAACTACGTAATAAAAATCTGCAAAACGATCCTTTGAAAACATAGAATGCAACCTAGCAGAATAATAGCAGACTCGGGTTGATTGAGTCTGTTCATGAGAGGTAATGAAATGTGCAACATCTCTCACGCTTAAGCGGAAGTCTGATTTAAGCACAACCATGTGTATGCAATACATTTCATTCCATATACTGAAACGTAGAGGTCAGTTTTGTATATGGGTCATGATCCTTCAGTATTTAGGTCACTCAATACAACAATAAAACTCCTGCTCACAATACAAAGGCAATGTTTTTCTTCAACATTCATGAAACCCCATCAGACTGTCTGTTTGCCTAGGGTCTACAAAAAGACACCAGTGCAATTATATCATCTCCTGTTGTGTTTGTACTATGTACACTGTTTTGTTTGGCGCGGAGTTTCCTTTTACTGCATCTGGCAGCAACTTTCGTACTTGTTTTTATAATAGTTGAGAGATTTGTTCTGCATAAAGCTCAAATTATTTCAATTTATCTGTGGGCAAAACTAGAACTGGTATACGTATCACACTATAATTTACTTTTAAGTTTTATGCATTTAATACATACTTTAACACAGTCAGTCCTCAGCTTTTTGAATTGAAATTTTGCACACATTTTTAAAACGATCATAAATTGTTGGTAACATGTTGAAGTTACATGAAAATGGAATAAACGCAATCACATAATTATATTCATCTTCATTCCTAAATCCATTATGAAGAAGTTGCAAAAAAAGAATATGAGAATGACAATACCTTTATTGATATATAGACCACCAGCTGACATCACACATGTTACAATATAAATGTTCGCTACAAACATGTTTTTTTTTTTTTTTAAATAATGCAATAAAGTATCAGTCATGTACAGTTTTTTTATATATTGCATTTGTATCCCTTCTATAGAATAGAAAAAGTGGAAACTTGTAGCTCAACACTATAAAAATGAAAATGTTGCAGGCTCAGTTTGATTGGGCCTGCTCATACAACTCTCTGTCCTATAACATGATAAAACAGTTTTTTGTATTTTAATTTAGTTACCATAGTTTACGTTTTAGCATCGAATTTACCACAAGTGTATAATTGTATAACAAAAAAATCCAATCTTGAGCTTAACATATTATAAACAACTTTTTAAAATATCTCTGTGCTTCAATCAATGCAAAAGTAATAAGCAGCCTTAAGTGAAACGGAACAGAAAGGCATACTTACAATATAACAGAAACATTTAGTAGATTAAACATGTAGAATGATATTCATATATATATATAACACGCTAATAGCGAAAGATTGAATGATAGGGACACATATACATATATTTGATGTAATCGGAATCGGAATTATATGGGTGATTTTAATCAGGTAAATATAACTGATTTTGTCTTGCTATCTTGGTGGAGAGGGTTGATTATTTGTGAATATTTATTAATAAAAGTAAGGAGAGTTCATGCTTTGATGAAGGTATGGGCTTAAGGATTTAGTTCTCATTATACATTTTCTTCGTTTACTCAGAACAGACATTTACAACTTGGTGGACTGTTTGATATGATTTTGAAGGAGATTTTCCAGTTTCAAAACAATCTATTTGGAAAGACTTTGCCAATACTACACATGAAAAATCCCGCAATTTACTTGTTTTACCATTTTCGCCTTTTTTCAATCGTTTAACAGCTTGAAACACTTCTTCATCAGAAATACCCGAATTAAAGAAATGATCTTCAGGATCATCTAAATTTTCAAGCCGAACTGATCACCCTATAGTAAAATATTAACTTTGTCAAATTAGAGTTCTGCCTTAGCCGGGACTTGGGAGCATAAGGTTGTTGCACCTTTCCTAACCACTGAAGATCAGACTCAATCAACCAAGTCTGCTATAATTTGCTTGATTGCTTTCTATAATGTTTATCAACCACTGCTTTTTACTTTTGTTATTTATTGTGGCTTTTTTTCGGCATTTGTTTAGGTACCTCGCTTGTATCTTTGTGGTGATTTGGACATATCTAAAACATGAACTTTTGCTCTGAGATTGGCTCAATTAAAGTGAAATGTTTCAAAAGGACTTTACTAATTCATAGGCTCTTTTAAAAAGACAAATAAAATTATCATTTAAGTTTGTTCGACAAGTATAACATCACTTATTTTGTTAACTTCTAATGCAAACTATACTCTACACATCAAACTATGAGTGTATGAAGACTTTCACAATAGCAACCGAAAATATAAGTAAGTCGACTAAATATTTAAACATTTAGCTATTACAAAAGTTTATTTTTCTAGTATACACGTCATGTATAAAGATGAATTTAAAATATCGATTAAAGCTTTTATCTGACCTAATCATTAACACCTTGACTTAAATAAAAAAGAAATTGTCCATCTAACCTAGTTACAGAATTATAGTACTTTGATTAACTTGCTTTTACTTGACCAAGGTCACAAGGACATATTCTGGGTAAAATGAAAGATTTAGCATTTATATAATAAGTCAGTCAGTTGTTTCTTTAGATTATGTTGTTACATTCGCGGCGACACATTCGTCGACAGTGCATTTACGTTCATTTCATTGGAGTCCGGTTGTCTGTCCATGCCGACCTCATGTCTGCCCCGTCGATCCCTACGTCTGATGATTATGTAAATACCAAGATTCAAACATCCTCCAATGTTTGAAAATATTGTGACGGTGTGAAACAATGCTAGTGGCATATCCCCACCTAGTAGTTGCCAAATTCCGAATAAAGTAATTGGAAACCACTGTATGAAGAAGGCAACGACAAACATCGACATATTTTTCGCGGCACGATGAGATCTGTTTGATATATTCCGGTTCTGTAAATTTAGGTTTAAAGAAATTGTTTCTTGCCTGATGCGTTTCCATGTTATTGCATACATGATGCTGTTCATTATAAGGATTAGTATAAGTGGAACTGTTGTGAAAAAGATATTTGCTGTTCCCCCTCTGACGCCATCAAAAAGGCAACTGAAATTGAGAATAAACGATATTGTTGATAATCTATAACAGTCTCTGTTGTTTCAATGAGGAGGCTAGATATAAACCTGGTGAAGGTTTTGCTCAATCCGTTTACTTTTTAATGTATTTTTATGTAAATAATACACGCATGCCATTATTTATATCATTTTACTAAACTACACACTACGACAATTTTGGTACGCTACATATTATGATTTTCTTTCTCTGGAAATTGAAAAAAAACAACAGATATTAAAGTACGACACCCCTTCATTCCTTAGTGTATCCTTATAATGACATTTTATTACCAAACTTTGTTTTAAACTTTAAAAGCTTATTATAGTTTTTTAAATGTCACTGCAATGTATCGCGGAAATTTGTTCATTTCCAAACATTTATTTTAGATAGCTCCTAATTTGAGTCCCTGTGTAAACACAGTTGCCTGTATGACATATTGTTCTACTAAAATGACGCACAAAATGAACAGAACTTGTATTTGTGCGTCCATAATTTCCCGATGGCTCTGAAAATGATATCGTTTGATTTTAAATCTTTAAAGTTTAAATTTCAAACCTGATTCACTTACAACGATCCTGTGGGTCCAAGTTGTCCAGTGACAGCAGCAGCTGTTGCTCCAACAAACGGGAGTCCGAATGTCCAGGCCAAAAGTCTCCAGTCGTATTTGCCGAAATCTATATTCTTTTTGAAAACCGTCAGAGTAAATGCATTTGTTGCAACCACATTCACCATCAAGTTCTGTGCTGATATGAATTCAGCCAACAGAAAGCCATAGAATTCACACAGCTCTTTAGGTCGTATGTGATATTTTGTAATGACGTACTGCAAATGATCCATACTATGAGAAATGTTAAATCCACCATCGCAAAGTGCCAAGTATACTATAAAACGTTCGCTCTTAGTCCAAGAGAAGAAAGTCCTATAATTCTCGTGTCGGAATGACAAAATCAATGAAATGACAACACAGCAAAAACTACAAGAAATACAGAAAAGCGCGGGAATATGGAGGTAATAGAATACACCATTAGCCAAACCATATACTGATAAGTCATACCCACTTTCCAACACTGTATTTTCACTCACAGTGTTTGTAGAATTATTCATTTTTTTCCACCTGATAATTGTTAGCAACATAAAAAAGTTAAACTTTAAATTAAGTATCCATTATATAGCTTGTATATTTCAATCAGGTTCAGTTGTATGTCTTTTTTCGAGAACACTTTACGACGATCCATTGCTTTTATACTAATGTAAGTATCTACAACCATGAGAGGTCCATATCAATAATTATATTTCATTTACTAAATAAATCACTTTTGAAGTAAGAAGCTATAGCTTTGGGCATACACAATTTTCATTTGAGTATAGTTTTAATCAGATTAACTCAAATCTAAGTGAAATGCATTAAACGGATTAATTTTGTAAATTGAAGAGACTGGTGTCGTAAATTTTCCATTTTGTTCTAATTAATTAGACTCCACAGTTCATTTAAATTTGAATAATTTCAACTTTTGAAATTTTAGAAAGGAATGTGTTCGAAAGAAGCCATTGGCTCCAGTGGAAATTTTTTAATCAAATTAATTGCTCCCAGTTGTCAAACATACGCTCGCAGCTCAATATTTGCTTTAGATGTCTAAAGGCAATTTAATCAACTTTGAAGTCATATATATGGAATTCAATAAAACATAAATACTGTTTTACCTAGATCAAACTTAATTCATTCGTGCACTAATTAAAGTTTTATCACACATATTCTGCGTTTTTTTTTCTTTTCAAATATTCATACAATGAAGGTACTGTAAAACTAACTAGTAGTACAAACTTCTTGACATATGGTTTTTGCAAGGTATCCAGTTTGACTAACTAGAAATTTTATTCAGAAGAGAATAATGAAGGGAACAAAGAACCAAATACTCCTAGTCCAAACAGGGCCATAATAAAGCATAAATACTTAACAGTTACGTACATAGATGCACTACCTTTTTTTGTAATAATACTGGTATATTGTTTTTGTTTGTTTGTTTGTTTTATTCAGAAGGGAATAACCCGTTGCAACATTTTTGAAAAAATTAAGAAAATCAATATCCGTGATTCACTTTATCTTTTTTCAGTGTTATATATACATTATGCCAAATTTCGTGTAAATGAATATGTTGAACATTTTCAACCAAAGTAAATACCCGCATATAAAAATAGATTGTTTCTTATAAAGGTGATGCACTATGCACACATTTATTATCTTTTTGTAATGATACCAGTATATTGTATTTTGATATGGCATTCAAACTTGTAAAATATTTGTTTCTTTTTTTCTTTTCTCTTTAAATAAATTGAATATTTCATATTTCAGCCTTGATAAATGAGCCATATTTTAGTTGTATTAAAAAGACGTCTCTCTCTCTCTCTATATATATATATATATATATATAGAGAGAGAGAGTATATATATATAGAGAGAGAGAGAGAGAGAGAGAGAGAGATACGTCTTTTGAAGTTTATGTAAGGATGGGGTCAAAATATTAAGTAATGTCTATGTTAGAACGGGCCATAACTGAACCAAAAGCCTTGTCCTAGTTATATAGTCTTGTCGACATACGGAAACTATGATGGTTAACAGGTGATAAAAGTTTCAAAATCATATATCAGACAGTTTAGACAAAATATGGACTGACCAGTACAAAAAATTTAACTGATTTCCAAGTCCTAAAATAGCCAAAATTCAGCAAGTATCTTTGACATAGGTACATACCGTTGACTGCAGATAGAGATTTTGACGATGAACAAGTGTTCGATGTTTCTAAGCCAAATGTCGAATAGTTTTGCCTTGTACGAAAACTGAATCAATTTCCTAGTCCTAAAAGGGCCATAATTCTGCATAAATACTTAACAGAGTTGCATACTCTTGCCTACAGATAGATATTGTTATAATAAACAAGTTATAAAAGTTTAAAAGCTATACGTCAAACAGTTTATACAAGATTTGAACTGGTTTAAAACAGGGCATCATGATGTTACACGAGTGTTGAAAGTTTTAAAGATATATGCCAAAAGGTTTTGTCAAAATATGGATTGTAGTACAAAAGCTGAACCAATGTCCAAGTCCAAAAAAGGACAAGTCCAAAAAGGACTATGATTCAGTCAAAATACTTGACAGAGTTGTGTACTCTTGCTTACCGATACAAACTGTTATAATAAACAAGTGAAAACAGTTTAAAAGCTATATGTAAAACAGTTTATACCAAATCTGAACTGGTACGAAAAACTTAACCAAGAACTGTAAGTTAAAAGGGGCCATAATTCAGACAGATTCCTTAATGGAGTCATGTACTCTTGCTTAAAACAGGACATGATGATGAAAGTTTCAAAGATATATGTCAAAAGAATTTGTCAAAATATGGACTTGTAGTACAAAAGCTGAACCAATATCCAAGTCCA
Source organism: Mercenaria mercenaria (assembly GCF_021730395.1). NCBI lineage: Eukaryota > Metazoa > Mollusca > Bivalvia > Venerida > Veneridae > Mercenaria > Mercenaria mercenaria. The sequence goes on along the minus strand of NC_069365.1, from coordinate 6,179,762 downwards.
AAAAGGACTATAATTCAGCCAATATACTTGACAGATTTGTGTACTCTTGTCTAAAGATACAAACTGTTAAAATAAACAAGTGATAAATGATAAAAGCCATATGTTGAGCAGTTTACACAAGATATGAACTGGTACGAAACACTTAACCAAGATTAAAGGTTTAAAGAGGCCATATTTTAGGCTGGAAACTACCATCTGCTACCTAAGGCATATTTGATGCTTTCAATTGCCGAGTATAACCTACATGTTGTTTGACTTGAACATTGCACTTGTCGCAATCTAGATAGAAATTATCCATGTGTTGGAATGAAAAATCGTCTCACTTGAATACAATAAGTTTAAACATTTATAAAGAAAATGTACATGTATAATTAAATACCATCTTATATGTGTGCAGCATTTCTCTGTACAATTCTTATAATGCCAATTACCGCATGTACTTACATGTTCTGGCCAAATGAGAGTATAAAATAGATTTTCCTTTGTTATCTATTACCTAAAAAATACAATATGCAAGTTTTTGTTTAAAGTCGGTGGTTAATATGGACCGCCACAGCTGTCTTATGTCGGACATTTTATGTTACCTTGAGCGTGGTGTTAACTTCTTAAACCAGTGTCTTATTATGTTAAGAAACTATGTTATTACGTAAATCTGTGATGTTAACTTGTCCCAACAGTGTCTTAATATGTTAACTAGGCATGCTGTCATGTCAAAGGATAGTGTTAACAACATAACATAGCGCTTGAACATAATTGAAATCTTTGGAGACAAAATCACATGGCACATTAATAGAACATAGATCTTAACATAATAACACGTCTAAGTTTTAACATAATAACATGCTCTGTAGACAAGGTCTAACGAAACATTAACAAGAAAACATAGCTTTTTTACATAATAACACATTCTGCCGCAGACAAAATCACACTTTGACATAATACGGCTACTTAACATAATAAGGCACTATCTGGGCAAGTTAACATCACACTTTAATTAACAAGATAGCATAGCTTTATTATTATTATTATTATTATACCATATTTGTATAGCACACTTTTCATACAAAAGAATATACGTTCAAAAGTGCTTAACAATAGAATGAACATACATGCACAATAGATAATTACAAAAATAAAACAATGATACGGAGAAGATACGTGTTTAAAACATTAAATAATAGTTAAAATGATTAAATGCTAAACCCAGTTTACTACATGAAAGTCAAAACAATATCACACTTGCAATATATCTATGCATATGACTACGAATAACACAGTTTGGCTGGTTAAACACAAATTACATCTAAAACAGTTTACGTAGAAAACAACACTGAAGTGTTTAAAATACGATTCATAACGAGATTAAGAAAAGAATTTAGATTGATAAGCTGACAAATTCACAGTCGGACTATCACATGCATGTACATAGTCACTGTCCATAGTATTTTACAAATAAATGTGTTTTTAATGATTTTTTGAATGATTAGAGTGTTTCACTGTTTCTTATGTCATTAGGTAGAGCATTCCACAGTCTTGGTGCAGCATGTCGGAAACTTCTGTCACCTTATTTTACTGTACGTGATTTTTGCACAAGTAAATTTGAATTTTGTGATCTTAAATTTCTTGAAGGTCTGTATATATCAAGCATGTCCTTAATGTATTTAGGGGCATGATCTTGAAGAGCTTTATAGGTGTGGGTCAGGATCTTAAACTCCACCCTGTATGGTACAGGAATCCAGTGTAGATCTTTAAGCACAGGTGTTATGTGCTCGTTACGGCGTGTTCTCGTAATTATACGTGCAGCTGCATTTTGAACGTTCTGAAGTTTGTTTAAACAAGACCTCGGAATGCCATACAAAAGACCATTACAGTAATCGAGACGTGAGGTAACCAGGGAGTTTACTAGCGACTTTGTGGCATTGGAGGTAATGTTGTCCCTTATATGTTGTATCTGACGCAACTGTTATAACAAGATCGACATACGGCATTTATATGCTTTTCCATGTCCATTTTCGAATCAAGGATTGCGCCTAGATTTCTTACGCTGGATGACGGTGTTATGGTAGACTCGCCAATTTTTACTGTAATGTTATCAGTGAGTTTTTCATTTTGTTTTGATGTGAAGACAATGACTTCGGTTTTTTCAGCATTCAGTTTCAGCATGTTTTTATTCATCCAGGTGATTATTTCGTTGAGACAATGTTCTACTCGTTGTAGGGATTCAATTCTAGTAACAGACTCTGTTGGCTTAAATGACAGATATAATTGTCCATTATCAGCATAGAAATGATAATTGAGGCCATGATTCTCACAAATTGCACCAATAGGTTTTGTGTACATGGTAAAGAACTTAGGTCCAAGGACTGAGCCTTGTGGCACACTATATTTCATCAAAAAAGGGTTTGACACATCTCCATCAATACAGACAGTTTGGTAGCGCTCGTCTAAATAAGACTTCACCCACTCAAGTGGTTTGCCTGCAATACCAAAATGATGTTCAAGGCGATGCAACAGAGTTCGTGATCAATGGTACCAAAGGCTGCTGACAGGTCGAGTAATACTAGAATTGTAACATTATTGCAATCAAAAGTTGAAGTGTGTCATTCTGGACTTTAAGCAATGAAGTTTCTGTGGAATGGAATTTTCTGTAAGCTGATTGGTATTCTTCATGAAGGCCATTTAAGCACAGATGGTTCTCTAAACGTGCATCTACTACTTTTTCAAGTATTTTAGAAACAAATTGTAAGTTTGATACCGGTCTGTAGTTTTTTAGAATGTCAACATCAAAATCTTGCTTTTTTAAAAGTGGCCTTATTCTAGAACTTTTGAACATCTTTGGTACATATGCTTGTTCCATTGACAAATTGATAATTTTTGTCAATGGCTGTAAAAGCTCATCTAGGCATTCTTTGAGCAACCAAGTTGGAAGGGATCAAGTTCACATGATTTACTAGCAGATTTAATGATGATACGTTTGACCTCTTCTTTAGATGCTTTTATCATAATGAGACACTGTTTTGACAAGTTAACATTACACTTTGACAAGATCGCAGAAGTAATTTACATAATAAGACACTATTTTAACAAGTTAACATTACATTTTGACATAAAAAATATCGCTTTTTAAAATTATAAGACACAGTTTAGACACTGAACAAATTAGATTTTGCATTACCTCAGATATATTTCACAATTTTCTGCAAAAGCACATTGAAATCAACAGATATCACTGTGAGTACAACTAAACAATTAAATCGTTAAAAAAGGTACAGTATATTCTTAGAGTTGATTCAGATTACACTTTAAAGGTAAAGTTTAGATGACAGTTCAAAAGTAATAAAGGGAGTAACTCGGATTGTCTTACCCCATGATTGTGATAGAATATCTCCCTTCTTCCATTACGTGCTTTAGTGTCGGCTTGGTGCCAAACCTCAAAAGACAAAACAACACAGCTACATATAATCACATTTAATCTTTAAAATAGAGATATTAACATTTGAAAGCATTCACTAATTATAGATTTCCAAATCTATATTTTGCTAGAATAAATTTCTTTCCAGAAACTGAGATATCATCCTTATTCTAGATATCTTCCATTTTACCATATGTAGATTATTTACTCTGCCATTAAAAAGTTGAGTAACTTAGCTTAAATCTTATGTTTCCCTTAATTCATTTTTAAATCTAATAAACAATATTTCAAGCATGTGTAAACGTTCGGAGATAGCAGAGCCATGTACAAGATGCATTGTATGATATTTACAAATATTCTTGAATGATTCAAGAACAATTAATGAACAGTTAATGAATTATCCTTTAGAATATTCTCAAACACCCGTGTTCTAACCTGTAAACAGACATTTCTGTTTTTTTCACTGCATTCATCTTTCTATATGTTATTCGGCTTTTAAGTATTTTACTTCATAAAACATATTCATTCGGTTACCCAGAATCGTCCGATACCATGCACAACTGTAAGAATCAGTTAGTAATTGATCGGAAACAGGAGCTTGACCGAACAAACAGACATCATCATTGCACAATGTCTCCGATATTTTGAAAACCAATATATCAAAGTTAATATAATATATAATTTGAAAAGATGGTTTGGTTGTCTTGATGTGAAAGATGTGTACTTCACAGGAATTCTTGGAGGAAACTCAAATTGTGTTTACCATGCGAGACTACAAGAAAAGGAAGACTGCATTGATGGGACACAAGAAATAAAGACTGGTGTTACAAGTCAAATTGTGGATAGTCAAGCTGGTTCTTCCTTGTGTAAGAAGGCTGCAAAAAGAATGTTTTAGGCCTTTGGTATCACGTTCTGTTTTAGTTTGTTTACTCGTACAGTGCAACTCGTGTGATGATCTTAAAACATTTGATGGTGCATAGGACCCAAGAGCCACTCTGTGCATTACTCCAGTCACAGGTTGGCAATGACCAAACATGGATGCCTTCTAAAGTAACAAACAAAACTGTACCACTATCGAATGAAGTTGAAACCAGTGAAAACCAGAAATTTAGACGTCATGCGGATCAAATCGTGAACACTGAAGTTAAATCAAGGAACAATCAGTACTAGATATTGATGATGTTAATATTCCGGAATCAAAGAAACAAACCGTGGAAACAAAAGAAATACGCTATTGAGATAGAACAAGGAAATTGCAAGATAGACTCATGTACACTTAAAAGTAGTGATTCTGAAATAATAAACAATGTGTTTATAAGTGTTTAAAAGGGCAAAATAATCCCTTCGTTAATGACGAGATGAGAGTATTGATCACACTGTAAAGTCTGTATTCAGACAAACAAGCGAATTTACCTTTATTTTCTGATAATAAATATATTTTATGTCAATAATTTTTTTTATGTGCGTTGTACAATTCAGTGTCTTGGTGCAAACAGGTGCTCGTGATTTAGTGGTGTTAGCCCTAGATTAATTGTTCTGATGTAGTTTTTTATGCATATATAATGCGCCAGCCAACATTGTGCACGAAACTTCTTGCAGGAAACATTTTCCTTTGTTTTTATAACTATTTCAACGCATTCTTACCACTAACCAGGGGTTTTCAACTTCGAACTTACGATATGACTTCAGTTGAGGCGTTAGTAACTACTGCTTCACGCACGGATTTACTGTTATTTTCACGATGATTTTTTTGACACGACCGGCGAATTATGTAGTAATGAAAGTGTAACGACGTTATTACTCTCAAAATTATGGTCTCTATTTAACTTTTAGGACACTCATTTGTAACACATTTCAAAAATTCCATACAAGATACTTCAGGTTTGGCATTCAACCTTTAATTAAACTCTAAACCGCTGATCCAATATACTTGTGAACACACTGACAAGAAATCTGGATGCGGTCCAATATTTCCCTCTTGTAATTTTGCTGATTATGATAGGGACAAATGATTTATTCTATCAACGGTATTCCCCTGAAGCTGTAGCTCAGGTCAGATACATTAGCACAGGACATTCATGCGAATAGAGTGGAGATTTGCAAGATTTTACATAGATAACCATCGACCAAAACCAGATGCCTAGACGATGTGGAATGGTTTAATTCTTGAGTCGACAAAACAGAGGTCATCTGTCAGATTTTGCATAGACAACCGTCTAAAACATGCCGCTATAAAGCAGACACCTCCTGGTTTAACAGCCGAGTCGACGACACAAACTATCATTTATCTGCACTAATTCATAATTTTAATATTAACATATCCGAGCCATTGTAGAATGATATCAATTTCACTTGGAAATATTTCGTTTTACCAACCCGTGAGAAAATATATAACAATGACAACGTAACTTTTTTCTAAAGCTAAGATATGATATTTGAGCCGCACCATGACAAAACCAACACAATGCGTTTACGACCGCATCCGCGCAGTCTGGTCAGGATCCATGCTGTTCGCTAATGGTTTCTTTTATTGCTATAGGCTTTGAAAGCAAACAGCATTGATCTTGACCAAACTGCGCGAATGCGCAGGCTTGTCTGGATCAATGCTGGTTGAAAACACACTATGTTGGTTTTTTCATGGTACGGCTCATTTAAACATCTGATATGTTAAATAATTCAAAATAATGGCTTAAAATCAGCTAGAGGAAATGTGCGGAACACTTTACAATATGTAGGCATTGTAACTGAAAATACAAACTTCAAGTAGGAGCTATCTATATTAAATATATATCTAGTTAACTGCATCAAAATACAAGGACTGAAAAAAAGATTAAAATATCTTTTCCTGAAAAAGTGTTATTTGAGCTGAAAAAAATGATCCCGGATGAAATATTTGGAGAACCTCATGCAAGCTGTGCACTTTTTACCTCTAATCATGAAAAAAGCATGCATACTTGCCACATGGATTAGCAAACTGAATACAAAACTATGTAAAGATCAAGTAATTGATTGCCCATGGGAAAGTAGGACATTTTTTGTGGTGACATTTGTCAAAAAACAGACGATTTTTTTTTTAAAGTCAAAACCCACAGAATTTCACAAGGTGGAATATGTTGATAAGGCTACTGCTGGAAAGAGAACAATCTCAACTGCCCATACATATGCGTCAAAGTATGGGAAAAACACCTAGAAATATGAGAAAATTGAAGAAATCAATTTCAAGACTGTTAGATGCATAACTGTGTAATCATACATGGCATTTATCATAGATAGGTTACTTTTCCTTTGCACTGATATAACACAGGATAAGGATTAAAAAACGGTGTTCACTCAACAATTTCACTATATAAACGGATGGTTTCCCTTGTGTAAAGAAAAGCTTAGGGTAAGTCTCTACAATATGTTGCTGTTAAAACAATGTTTCTTGTGGCATTGTATGCCCTTCTTCTTCTGGAGGAAATTTCCACGACAAAACCTGGGGCTACAATGTCATAAAGCTGGAGAGCATCACATTTTCTGACAAGAACTCGATAGTAGGATTGCTTCATTAAAACTGACACATTACAAACATTCCCGAGGTCAGGCAGCCAATATATTACTACACCGTTCAAAACAAGATACTGCGGCCAGTGCGGGCCTTGAAGGACTATGTCGGTACACTTTCAAAAAGAATGCTCCTTTATTTCAATTTAGTTGCGGTCGTCCAATTACTTCATCTTTCTTCAGACGCATTTTAAAATTTTGTGTAGACGGATGTCGGCTAGACACTACCAAGTACACAACGCATTCATTCTGTATTGGAAGGGGCAACTTTAGCTCACGAGTTGCACTTTTCCAATAAATTCAGAGATTAGGTCTTTGCAAGCATACACAAAATACATACGTTCAAACATTACGAGCGGTCCTGTAATATAACCATATGCTTACAAAGTTATAAATACGAGGTCACAATAGGTACTTAGAGGCCTATTTTTTGTCTCCCTCGACTGTCTGAAGCAGCAAGGTGTTGCATACATTTACGGTGTTCTTTCAGTGCCACTGCTATAAATTTGCCGGAACTAAATTACGGCTATATATGACAATGTAAATAGGTGGAAGAACAGACTAATTATGCAAACTGTAATAATACATAGTAATATTGCTAGACTTGCTTCAAGAAGCGAGCTTACTTATTTGATTTTTCATAAGACTTACCTGACTGAGGCAGCAAGTCGGGATTTTTAATATTGCTTGACGGACTAAGGCAGCAAGCAGCTTGCTTTATTTGCTTCTGTGTGTTTTTTTTTTAATATATTGTTCGACTGACTGAGGCGGCGAGCTTAGGATATTCAATGTGAAAACAGATTAGAAGTTCTATTGTTTTCTTAATATCTGTATTGATGATTCTGTGGGTTTAATACAATAAGTAAATAAGTAAAACAGTAATTATTGTTATTACTCGACTGACTGAAGCAGCGAGTTCAGCGTTTGCTTGTCGCTACGCAAACCGCGTAAAGAACTTAAGGTTTTGATATAGCTCAACTGTCAAATAGCAGCAAGTAATGTGACATATTTTTTATAAAACTTTGGTTGAAGGTTTTACTTATTATATTGAACATTGTTTATGATAAGCATTGCTTCAAAGTGTTCTGGAGATAACAAGTTGTACCTTTTGTGTTTGCATATAACCTTGCAATTGTTTTGTATAATTTCAACGGCATTGTGTTCCCGTCAAATGTCGACAAAATTCCTATTTGTAATCTTGGCGGCTTCTTTGAGCATCACCCTCTCTTTCTTTTATTCAAACTGATGATGTTAAAATAATAAAGTTTGTACATTATACAGTATTACAACACATTATATTTTCCTTTCTGCATAATAAATGTTGACCTTTTTCATGTCACTCCCTGTTACGTCATTATTTTTCTATAGTTACGCAGTATCGGACAGGTTGTACACGCTAACATAAATAGATTTTATGTCAATAAAAGGTTTTATGTGCGTTGTACGATTTAGTGTCTTGGTGCATACAGGTGCTCGTTATTTAGTGGTGTTAGCCCTAGATTAATAGTTACGATAGTTGTTTTATGTACATATACAAGGGCGTAGCCAGGAGGGGTGCGACAGGTACGAGCGCATCTCCTTTCCGCCCATGTAGGCAATTATTGTAAATTTTATTCTAATAACATACTTTTTAATGACATTTTAAAATACTTTTCTGATTTTTTAGCTCGCTCCGCTCGCCAAGTAACATTTATTGTCTGTGCCTGCTATCATTAGTACAAATAGTCTACATCCGGAATTTATTACTTTACAAAGACCTGTGATGTTTAAACCGGTCAGCACGATGTATTTGAGTCGGTCCCTATATTTCCCTATTTATCTTAATGTAATTATTTATCATTACCTCGATATGATTAGCTCGATATTTTGTTTAGCTCGATGAGATTTTTCAGTCCCGTCAACTTACCTATACTATTTTCACACCTGGTTTTATCGATATCACAGATTGTCAAAAAATATCCATGTTATTTGTACGGTGTGAAAATCAACCTATTGTTGTCCAGCGATGTATTAATCATATTCAAGTTAGTTTGTGTTTGTTTTGTTTGTTATTTAATCTTTAATCCAATTTTAATGTCAGGAACTTATTTAACTCCCAATAATTAGTCTTATAAAACAAAGAAGTATAAAATAAAATTTATTTTTATAACGCTTTGTATAAAAGCGTGAAAGTGTTTTCCCAATATAACAACTAATTTTATGGAAAGAACATTTCAGTTGCGGAGTAAACTCTGCCATTTAGGATTAGTAACGTTATCATTACTTAACAGCAAATTTTCGTTATCGAGCACTGTAAATGACTACTCATATATGATACTTATCGCTGCATCAGAACTTGTTTAGGGTAAGAATAAAAATGTTAAATCTGAAATTATATTGAAAAATTAAAAGATGTAATGTTGTATTAAATGATTAAGATGCTTTATATTGTCAATAAGATTAAAATCGTATTTACGATTTATATTATTTCTTTCCCCTTAACCCTCTGAAAAAGCATTGGATATAATGACAATATAGACGTCGACAAAGTACAAGTGTCCAGATATCGTCGATATCGTTACGTCGAACTTCGGATACTCGATGCAATTTTTCAGTCCTGAATCGGAAGGTATTCGACGTATATCATGGTGGAATATAGATACCCGCTGAAAGATTCTTATATTGCTGGCAATACAATGGCCAATCAATATATGTATTCTCTCATCAGGTTTCAAATTGAGCAGGGAACCAGTTAAATTGACTTGGTATGCGAGAATGAGATATTGAAATTTGTGTTGTTAAGGGAAGGGCCACAGTTCTGTTTGGCAGAGACAGGTAAATCAAGTTACGCTTTATTGGAAGAATATTATGCAAGTAAATGCAATTGACAATAAAATTATACAGAACGATATACTGAAGCATTATTTCTCAGTGTTTTCTGAGGACACTATGAAAGTTAAAGTTAAGCAAGCTAACATATCACTTAAAGAAACTGACATGCCGAAATTCATGAATGGTAGGCCAGAGTCTTATTCGTCAAAACCTAAATTTGAGAAAGAACTGGACACGTTAGAGGAAAACAGGACTATTTCAATGACCTAGGCAAGTATACGAGCTATGTATTTCGAAACGCACAGTTAAATAAGAAACGTAATTGTTATTGTTACGGTGTCGTAACACACCATACATAACAACTAACGAGTCTCCCGCGAAACGTTTACTGGGTAGAAATTTAAGATTTAGATTAGGTCTTGTCAGCCCTGAAACAAAACGATATATGTCTGACAAGAAACTAAACCTTCATTTTCTGATTACGGAAAATACCGTGATTTCGAAATCGGCGAAAATGCTTTAATGCGTGGTTACTGGGATGAGGGCAAATGGATAGATGGTACTATGACTTCCCGTGATAAGACCCACTCACGTACAAAATTAATATAGGATATAAAATATTATGGCCGAGATATGCGAATCAGTTACGGAAAACTGAAATGATTGAACCCCGCAAAATTGTACTGCTTACAGTCCAAATATTCCGCAAACGCCGCGTGTCACATGAAAACTGATCACGTGGCAGAAAGCTGTAATGAGCAATAAACAGGACACTTGTATTGAAAGGAGATACCTATTACCTGTTTTATTTAAAGTGTGATATAAACGAAGAAACAGTATGATATTACAGGTCACTCCCAAAGATAAAAGCAGTTATTTGATGTATTAATCTTAAATGTAATTAGAACTTTTGACTAAAACTTAGGACTTATCTCATTTTTGTAGTGCCTTTCGCCTTAAAAGGGGGAGAAATATGTTATATATCATGTATAACAAACACATGAAACTACACCTTGAAGCATATAATAATGTTAAACCATAATAGCTGTATTCCACAGATTTTATACGTTGTACATATTTAAAGACTATAAGTAAAGCGATGTAGTGTTTGTCTCTCATATAACATACTAGTACAACAAAACACAATTTTACATTGAGATTTAATGAAAGGACACTATTTTAACAGACGTTTTGATCGGGCAAGTGAGTCAAAATAAGCAACAACAAACACAGGGATGCAGAAAAAACATCTGTCAGATAAGAAGTGTCTGGACGATTTAAATTTGCCCCCACACAGAGAATTATAGATGACTACATTATTGGACCATTTCCTACACCGCATTTTACATCAAAATAGATTAGAACAAAAATGACTTATTTACAATAATAATAACAAGTTAAAGCATAGCAAATGTTCCTTCTAGGGCACATCTATATAAATATAAAATGATCATCTTGTAAAATTTTGGTTGCAATGTCTGTTTTATACTGTCAAAAATGTCAGGTAAGTATTTACGCTAGTTATTTAACATAAATTGTTAAATCCAAGAATAAGTTAAATCTGTTACCACTTTCAGTAGAGTAAATACGGCAATAGACATTGACCCTGTCATTTCATTACGATTCGATGCGTGAATTTGTTGCGCATAGTTAGAGGGTCGCAATGGGTTTGTTTTCACATATTAACCATGCATTTGAAGGTAACGATAACATTTAGTTGTTTACATTTAAATTTGCTGATATATGTCTATCTGGTCAGCTGAGTGTGCATATGTTATGTCTTTCAAGAATGGAGGAAATAAAAGAATCATGCAATCAATCATCCTCGGGTTTAGTAATATGTAATCCATGGAACGCGTTCAGTCAGAGAGTCGCCTCAATGAGGAAAGAATAGCTTAACGTAAGAAGTTATCTCTAAGGTCACGGAATTTAATTGGCCTGCTTGTAATTACAACAGCTTTCGATATCAGTAGCTCAGTCAAGTGTGACTTCACGAATTCAAATATTCCATCTCAAGAGATGGAACAACAATAATAATAATAATAATAATCATAATAAATACAGTTATTAAAAAAACAAATTAAATCAAGTAAATAGTGCTAAATGATTAACTATTAATTATATTATTTAAAAAGGATTTTTTATCGCAGCTGAAAATGTTGGTATGCGTTTGTGATTTTTTCATGGCGCACATATATTCACTAATGAACGAGAGGTCAATTCACAATAGGTCGGTCGCTTGTGGGAAACATTAAAAATTGTGTAATGTTTACAATTCTGTTAAAGATTACCCAATCGAGTTAAACTCTTTGCACTTTATATCCTTATAAAAATATATTTAGTGCAAGATCAGTCTGTGTAAGGCCATAGAACATGAAATTACACTAAGCATACCAAAAATTAAAGTAATAGAGTAATTAACCTGTAACAGGTAGGTCAGGGATGGCGTTTGTAACAACTAAAAGAAAATCACCATAACACTAAAAATGAACTAGTTAATAAACACGGTTCCTGCAAACAGGAATTAGTATTTTGTACTACACCTTCTGGGTGTAGGGGTCACCTCTAGCTGTAGCCCTAGGTCAAACATTGATAAAGAGTGATATATTTTACTGCCGTCAAATTCAGTGACCTGTATCTTTTTAGCTTACTGGAGCAAAAGGCTCAACGCATGATGTCCGTCGTCCGTCCATCAACATTTCCTTCTAACAACATCTCCTCTAAAACAACTGGACCGAAGTTAAAGAAACTTCACAGGAATGATCCTAGGATAGTTTCCTACCAAAGTTGTTCAAATGATGTTGTTCAAAGCAAAACTCTGGTTGCCATGGCAACCGAAAGGAAAAACTTAAAAAGTCTTCTTGTCTGAAATCACAGATCTTGTGGCTTTGATATCTGGTATGTATCATTTAGTGGTCCTCTACCAAAATTTTTCAGATTATCTCTCTAGGGGTCGAATGGTTTATATAAACTTATACAGAGAAAAGCTTTGAAAATCGTTTTGTCCAAAACAAAAGGGCCCATGGCTTTGATATCTATTTTGTAGTATCGTCTAGTGGTCTTCTACTAAGATTGTTCAAATTATTCCCCCTAGGGTCAAACATGGCTCCGCCCAGGGGATCAAATGGTTTACATAGGATCATATAGGGAAAACTTTGAAAATTTTCTTGTCCAAAATCACAGGTCCTAGGGCTTTGATAATTGATATGTAGCATCATCTAGTGGCCATCTACCAAAATAATTCAAATTATCCCCTAAGGTCAAATATGACCCCATCCTAGGGGTCACATGGTTACATAGTCTTATATAGGGAAAACGTTGAAATCGTCTTGTCTTAAAACACAAGTCCTATGGCTTTGATATAGGGTATGTAGCATCATCTAGGGGTCCTCTACGAAGGTTGTTCAAATTATCTCCCTAGGCTCAAACATGGCCCGGCCCTAGATGTCACATGGTTTATTAAGACTTATAAATGGAAAACCATTGCCAGTCAATAACTTGAGAACCACTAGAATGTTGAAATTTCATATGGTGATTGGACATTGTGATTGGATTGGATTCTGGGGTCACTCTATCAAAGGTAAAGTCCACAGGGACCAGAACATGTAAATTCATTTCCACTCAGTTTCTTAAGACCCATTTGATCTAGAACCCTCAAACTTGATAGAGTCATTCTGTCCGTCATACTTGATTTTCTATCAATAACTGGAGAACCATTTGACCTAGAACCTTCAAACTTCATAGTGTAATAGGCCTTACAGTGTAGATGACCTCGATTATTTTTAGGATTACTAGATCATAGGTCAAGGTCACAGGGATCTGAACAAGGAAACCATTTATGGCCAATCACTTGAGAACCTCTCGACTCAAAATGTTGAAACTTCATAGGATGATTGGACATGTAGAGCAGATCACCGCTATTGATTTTTGGGTCACTTGATTAAAGTACAAGGTCACAGGGACCAGTACATGGAAAACGGTGTCCGATCAATAACTTAAGAATCATTTGAACCAGAATATGCAAACTTCATAGGATGATAGGAATTATAGAGTACATAACCCCTGTTGTTTTTATGGTCACTTGAGCAAATGTCAAGGTTACAGGTGTCTGAACATAGAAAACACTTTCCCATCAATAACTTGAGGATCATTTGACCCAGAATGTTAAACTTCATAGGTTGGGTTGAGATGCAGAGTAGTCGACCCCTAATTTTTTCGGGGTCACTCGATCAAAGGTAAAGGTCAAGGTCAAAGGGGTCGAAACATGGAAAACCGTTTCCGACCTATTACTTGAAAACCAACAGACCCAGAATGTTAGTAGGATTATTGGACATGCCGTGTAGATGATTCTTATTGAAGTCAACCATCAATGTCTTATTGACTTTCGCTCCTGTCCCCTATTGAATTCTTGTCTGTTACTACTATGCATTAAGGGAAACATGCGCCTTTCTACAAAAGCGTTTTCTAGTTTGTGTGTGGCACCGTGCAGTAGTAGTCCTTGAGCAAGAATTTCAAATTATCCCCCTAGAATAAAAACTTGCCCTGCCCCGGGATGGGGGCACATGGTTTAAGCAAGCAACTAAACTCAGGTGAGCGACATAGGGCCATTATAGCCCTCTTGTTGTAGTTATATGTTCTCTTGTTCAGATACCTTTTCAAAATGAAGACATTTATATACTTTATACGTCAAATAAAAAAGATAAACCTTTGAACCACTTATTCACTTATTGTTGATAAAAAAAATATGTTTACTCATTGCAATAAACTATTTCTCAAACTTCCTGCTTTTATTCAGGATACTTGAATAAAATCCCCTTTCGTAACAGACATGAAGGCACAATAATGAACTGAAAGTGGCCGTGATGATAAATATTTTCACTTGATATTCGTTAAGCTAATTGTATAAATGATCTTGCATGTAAAAAGGATAATTTGTACTTTGGAAAAAATTGAAACAATAATGTAGGGATCATTAATTTGGAAGAAAAGGGGAAATTTAAATATTAACCGGATTAAGAAAAAACTAAAAGGCTCTTTGCGGATGGTTATAAATCATAACAAAAACGTTCTCAGTACTAAAGATTGGGTTATATTCGCAAAGGTTTTATTTTCGGTAGTATTTGTGATCATAACGACACGCGAATTCATAACTTTTGAATATTAAGAAGTATTTTCCCTTGAACAACTATGAAGCGCCAATTCTCAAGAACGAACATACGTCTATGTTAAAATCATAAATTACAAATGACGTTAAAATTGCCGAAACCGTATTACTGACCAAAAGAATATCAATAAATTGTCGGAACAATGGCTAGTTCAGGAACAAAGTTATTTATTTCTATTGTAATCAAAAATATCAATCTTCAATCATATCTAATAATGTAAGGTCTTAAAATGGCATAGCAATATCACTTTCAGTTAGTGCAAAATGTCTATCATATATGCGTCCTATATTAGAATATGCATCCACTGCTTGGGACAGGTGTACCGTTTAAGATAACTAATAACAGTATCTAGCTGCTTTCAATAGGATGTCTAATAACAGAAATTGTTTGGGTTTCGCCTTCTCGCAGACAGCAAATACAAAACCTCGTGTGCAAACTTAAAATGGCGAATCAAAGTAATTATAACAAACCTGGTAGAGGACCACCCAGTGATAGAATCATTTCAAAATTGGACCAGTGGATTAGGAGTTGTCATTTGAAGACTTCTTTTTAGCTCTGTAGATTTGTTTGTGGATTCTAGCGAACTTTGGAGGAATATCACCTAAGGAATATTCTGGTCAGGCTTCTTTAATTTCCAACTGATGGTTAGAATAGAATGTCTTTGCAAGTAAATGTTGACGGACGGGCGATGGATATAGAGGATATTTCTTTGTTTTAGTATATATCGAAATTTATTTTATGCTAACTAATGAAATACCGTATTCTATCAGTTAAATATTTTCATATCTCATCACTCACACTGTGAAAATATGAAATCTATATTTTCACACTGTGAGAGACATAGCTCCGCCTCCCTCATACATTGTGTATGAATTTTAAATTATTTGCTTAAAACAGGATGAAAATTGTAGTCGCACTTTGTTCTTTATAGTATATTTCTCTATTCAAATCATTTTACTTAATGAGAATTTCATAACGTTATGCAGCAAAAAATAAAATAAAATGGAACTTTATTTGTGTGGGTCTTTATAACGTCACAACACGCCTGACGCCATGTCTGTTTACGCGCGTCTGTTTCCCGCTCTGAGATTAAAAATTGTTAAAAAATGCACATCTCAACGTAATTGAGCATAAAATAAAAAGAAAATTTGTCTGTTTTTGGTGAATATGGAATATATCTCACATCGAAGTGAGAAAATGTTCACATTTTCACTCGCGCTACGCGCTCGTGAAAATATTTGAAATTCTCTCACTTCTCTGTGACACATATTCCATATTCACTCTAAACAAATAGATATCCTCTGTATCATTTATAATTCATATTATTTCGCATTCAAGTGCAGTTCTGTACCAGTGAAAAATCAAAATGATATTTTCACTTTTTGAAAAAGTGAAAAAATCAATTTTATTTCACTGATAAATTTCAGTACATGGCTCCCACTCTACAACAACACCCTTTGTGAGACGGACAATTCGGTTGTTGTTCGGAGGGAAATGTTGTAGAGAGTTAAAATAAAGAACAATTAACATATTTTGGAGTCAGTAGCAAGTGTTGTTGCATGGAGGATTGTTGTTTAGAGGGGCGCTGTAGAGAGGAGCACTGTATTTCACTGAAGAACATAAATAAAGTAAATTATCATAATTGTTCACCTTGAGCACGTTATGCTTTCTGGTGAGCTAATACAAAGCAAACATAGAGAACCGTTATTGCATGTGTTTGATGAATTTGTAGAAACTAAAGCATCAAAGGAAACAAGGCCTTGACAAAAAAAATGCATGGCCGAGTACTAAGTTAAATCCAATGAACCTCTAAAAGCCAACTTAACGTTCCCGCAAGAATACGGCTGCAAGATATGTTACGTATTGAACGAGACAACAATTCGACTAACGAGGCTACCAATAAAAAGATTATTACAGGTTATACAAGGTATAAAAATGAGTGCATATCCCCGTCCGTGCCTGAATAAACACCCTGAGAGGCACATTATGCTTTCTTCTATCATCACACAATGGTAAGTTTCCAGAATACCTACAATTATGTCGGTGTGATGTTAAATCCACAGACAGAAAGCCATATCAATTGTTGTAGATCCGGATATTTAGTAAGATTGTATCACATTTTATGCATAAACATGATAAATGTAATCAATTGTGTGGGTTAGTTCGTACAATAATGACAAAAAATAAAATTGTTTACCTTTTTTGCATATATAAAATTTTTATTTAAATGCGCACTTCCTTCTAGCCTGTATATATTCGATGGTCGCTGCAAAACGCCAGTCTGCATATCTTTAAAATACACATCACTGCAAACGAAACTACAGATTGTCATTGACATTTCTCTGTAATTAACACGTTCTTGCCATTTTTGGTATTATTTCGACATGTTCTATTTTTAACAATCATTCTCATTGGTCTCTGAAAGAGGAAGCAAGGGAGGCTGAGGGTATATATGTACACCCGGGCTGCTGTCTGGCTAACTGTTTCTTGCTCGCATCTGAAGACTTCAGGTAAGATATTTCATAGATACAGTAATAGTTTATATCTGTTCGACATAAAATTGTTTGTGAAATCGACATAGTTGTTGGAATGGCATTCCACTTTCTCTGAAATATTTTGAAATTTCTTCATCGTACAATTTTATCAGTAATAAAATATTTCAGGATTTTGGAGTTACTTTATGGTCTGGTGTAAATTATGTATGTGTAGGAGGTCACCTGCTGTCGTTATTCGTATATGCAGAAAGTCGTTGCACTACAAACCAGTCCTATTTTTGAGCTAAATTTCGTCGATTACATTTTTTACGCTGAGATAAAAAGTATGTTGTTTTTTTTTTTTGTTTGTTGTTTGTTTTATTTTTGTATTTTTTTTAAGGAGGGTATCACTTTACTCAAATGGAATATAAAATATAATAGCAGATAATTAATTAAAACCAATTATTCATACTTTCAAAATTGCAATTTAACACTATTTACAAAATTAACCTTTTAACTTACACAAAAGTTACAAGAATATAACATACTTCGTTGTCGTTGAAGACATTTATACAACGAAAAATGAGGACAAAATGCTACATTTTCGTTTGGTAATTTTTTGAGATCTTACATTTTTCAGAAAGTGTCAATGTATAACTTTTTATACCTTGAGGTGGAGGAGGGGCTAAGCGTGTGTGTAGCATAATATGGTTTAAATAATATATTGATGCGTTTTGAGAGAGTCAGTCCTTTCGTTCACTTTCATTTTCATAATAATACACTCATTTGCTGGTATGTGTTACTTAACGTTGTAATAAGTAACCATTTAATAGAAAGTGCATGATTTTAAGATATGGAAAATGCAAGGTTTTGGAAATTCACTAGACATAATTATTGTGATTTGTAATCACAAGGTAGCAATATTAAAAACGCAGTGTCCTCCAGTTGGTAGGCGTCATACTTAAACAGACATACTTTGTTTGTTTTGGGTTTGACGCCGTTTTTCAACAGTATTTAGGTCATGTAACGGCGGACAGTTAACGTAACCAGTATTCCTGGATTCTGTACCAGTAGAAACTTGTTCTCCGCAAGTATCTGCTAACTTCCCCACATGAATCAGAGGTGGAGGATGAATGATTTCAGACATGTCTTTTATCAAATCGTCACAGAGAACAAACGCTCTGTCCGGGGATCGAACTTACTCCGTAGACCAACGACCAACGCTCTCCCTAATGAGCTAAGCAGGCGGGTGTATTTTGGTCTAGTCATATAATATTTCTTATTTATATCGTATTTTCAAAATTTAGAATTGGTGATATTTGATTAGAAATTTTTTGTCTTTTCTCAATGTCTTAAGCTTATTACTTAAGAATTGAATTAAGTGACCACATTCCATTTAAAAGCAATAATAATCACTTATCAATCGTTCCAGCTAATCACGCAAAAATCTTTACCGTACATTGAAGATGCCAGAAATCAAACATCACGGGAAACAGCTATTGTTTTGCATTTTATCATCATTTAAACATTATTCAACATGGTTTAATATGTTTTCAGTGAGTTGGTATGTGAGAAAGTGTTTTCACCTAACCTCTGTTTTTATCCGGAATGTACATGCATAGCTCAGATGCCGGATAATAACCACACGCACAAAAAGTCACGTATTTTTTTGTCGCCCTACAGATAGGCATTTTAATTATTCCCCTTCTTTTTGGCAATAATTATATTCCTTACATAGTCGAAAACCAGTATCACGAGGATACAGCATGTCTTCAAGGTTCATTTGTAAAGTAACATGATTCTTGAAATATATGTATGCCATGGTGCTCACATGGTACACAGTAACGACATGTCAAATTTGAATTTTTGAGACAATATGGTAAAGAAAACGTAATTCTGAAAGAAGGTAAATGAAAATTGGCATTATGTGAAATGTTACCAAAGCATGCACACAATGTGTCCATTTCAGATTTTTTAAGAATACTCGGATGAAGAACTCGGAGTTCTAGTTACTTGGTATGTTGGCATATTTCTGCCAACCACATATCCACTTATGTATCTTGATAATTGTCGTAAAAATGTCACTTATTCAGTTATTACCTGGCAAGTGACAAAACTGCGTGTTATCCACTAAAGTATCCTAACAGAAAAACTGTGTGTTAGTGCCCACTACTTCCACCCACATATTCACTCACGTTAACTAAGTATCTTGATTTTTGTCAGTTAGTCAGTTATGATTTACACTCGTTCATTCCCTATAGAGGACGAAAAGTCTAGATCTAACCGTTATTTGCCAATTTGGGTACGAATTTGGGTATTAACTGGAGATCAAGAAAACTTTCACAATAACCACCTATATATTGGAATATGTAGATGGCAGAAGTGGGCAATTACAGTCAGTTTTGTCCTGTTAACGTAATTATCTGGATAACACGCAATTTTGCCACTTGCCAGATAATAACTGGATATCTGTCATTTTTTTTAGAAAACTGTCTACATATATAAGCGGTCACCGTGGCCCAGTGGTTAAGGCGTCCACCTCGGGATCGGGAGGTCGAAGGTTCGAGCCCCATGGGGACCGTTCGTCCGAGGGATATTTGTCATGGGACTCGTTCCGAAAAGGCCGGTTCGTGAGCCGCGAGCTAGTTAAATAAATGGTTACCGACTTCTATCCGCCTGGCATAGTGGTAGGAGTTGGGAGGTAATTGGTATCAAATCTAATATTTTTTACACTATAAAATCATGAAAAAATCAGGCACTTTAATTGTTTCATTAAAGAGTTGACAAGAGAACTTCAGAAATGGAAATAAAACACGTGCTGCTCTTTATCTCATTGCTGGTACCTGGATTGGTTACAGCTGAACCCGACACCGATGATCTACAGGTTAAAAATAATTTTCATTTATATTAATAAATACACCATACATTCTCTTCTTTTATATTACAATTCGTTAAAACTATCCATGTGCTGTTTCAAACTGTAATGATTCCCTAGGTAATTATAAACACAGTCTATATCTTAACAGTCCTGACTTACGTATGGCAATGTACCATATTAAATGAACTAAAGTGCTTATTCATTTTATAAAATATTGGAAATGTTCTGAGGCAGAGTTCCTTCCCTGACTGTTTTGTGTCGAAAGGTTTCCCTAAGAAATTAAGTTTTACAGTAGAAGATTGATATCAATACTCTGCTAAAAAACGCAAACACTGTCGTTCACCAACGATACACTTAATTTTAGGGAGATGATTACCACATGGAGTCTCACCAAAACGGAACCGAACAAGAAGTAACCATCTTGGACAAAGACGGTCGTGCAGTGGGGAAAGTCGACATGTTTGCAGATGAAGTATTTTAGTTTCCTAATAGTGTAGTAGTTTATTAAATTTTATAAAGGGATATGTGTCCGGCTTTGAATATTTAACGTTAACAAACATTTTTTCGTCATTCTAATAGTCGGGAATAAAGAAAGAAACGATGAAGAAAAATTTGTTGAGTGTTCAGCTGTCGTTTAGCTTGGCTTAATTCGTTTGTTTGTTTTGTTTGACGTCACACCGAAGATCCAAGTTGCCCCTCCAGGCATTATTTCATCATGGACGGACACAGGGGTAGAATCACGGACCCGACTGGATCTCATAGCATAATCCCTATAATCGTTCCTCATTTTAAATTCGGTTTTAATATATGCAACACACGACCTTAACGAACAACTAAATACTACCATATAGTCTAACTGTGCTGTATGACTTTGATTTTAGGGATATCAAATTGAAAAACCTATTGATGGGGAGGAACACCTGTGTTTGCTGAGAACAAATGACCGTTCGGATGAAGAGGTATTATTTTGAAAAAAAAACTTGCAGGTTTAAATACCAACAGTAGTTCGTTTACTAAAACAGCTACATAAAAGTCTATTATCTTGACAGCTGAGAGCTGAAACAGCTTATACGAGATCATACACTTTTAAGTATTTATTTCATCAAATCATTCTGAAGTTATGTACATGGTAGGAAATACAAGTTAAAGCTACGCAGTTATAACCTACATATAAAGCCAACTCCCCCACTATTAAAAAAGCAGCATTAGATTTGATTCGGGAAAAAACTGGCAAAATAGTACTTTAGAAGACAGATATAATCTGACTGTTTGAAAAAGTGTCATCGTTACAATATGTGCGTCACATTTAAATGACTAAGAAATGCACATAAAACAAATAACCATTATTGCAAACTTCACAACTATAAAAACATACGACAAAGCTAACCGAAGTTTTATTATTATGACAGGTATCTTGACAGTAAAATGATCTTGAACTTTTTAAAGCATTGGTTTACCTTTGCAGAGTAATCAAACAAACATTTGTTACGTACGTAGGGCAGTGTCGCATGAGGAAGCCATCGGTTTGAACATGCCACGTATACTAGATCACTGTGGAAATCGTTCAATTTATACACTTGAACCACAAGACTGTGACAGAATTGACAACACAGACACAGGTACGTTAAAGCACTGGTTAAATGAATGATTTGAAGTGAAACTGACTAGCAACAGTTAATATATGTTGGTCATACCGACACAGTCTAGATCAAATGGAAGGTGCCCTTCCGAGGACTGATTTAGGCACTTCCATAAAACAACTTTTGCGTGTCAGAAGGAAAGCTTCCTTACATGAAGAATGCTACACCCCAAGAGAGGTTACGAACCCACATTTGCGAGTAAAAGAAGCGAATCGAACTTGGTGACCTTAACCACTCGGCCGCGAGTATCCTAACAAAATAAAGTATTCATACATAACATCTTTCACCTTCTTGTATGGGAATACTTTCAATGTTTTACATTAACAAACTATTGAATATACAAGTGTGGCCAAAGATAAACACGTACATGTACGTTGGTATATAACTTTAAAGGAAATATAGTGCATTTTAAAGTCTTCCATTATAATTAAGGAGCAGGATGATGTTCAGAGGCGTTTCTACAATTTCGCGTAGTTGTATTGCCATTATTCAGGTAAAGGTGTATCTAATATGAAGTTTATGTAATGGCGCTGCTTGTTTTGCTCCCATTCGAAGAAGGAGGGGTATAGTGTTTTGCAGATGTCGGTCGGACCGTCCGTCGGTCATTTGGTCTGTCGGTCGGTCCGTAGACCAGTTGGTTTCCTGATGAAAACTCAAAAACGCTTACGCCTGGGATCAAGAAGAATTATAGGGAGGTTGGCCATGACAAGCAGATGACCCCTATAAATTTTGAGGTCAGTAGGTCAAAGGTCAAGATCGTAGTGACCGGGAACAGTTAAACAGTTTCCGGATAATAGCTCAAAACCGCTTAGGCCTACGTCAGTAGGTCAAAAGGTCAAGGTGACAGCGACCTGGAACGGTTAACCCATCTGTCCTTCATTCGGTAAGTCGATAGGGCCTAAACCGATTGGTTTACGGACGATAACTTTGAAACGCTCGGGTCCAGTATCACGAAGCTTGATAGTGAGGTTGATCATAATCTGCAAATGAACTCTTTTGATTTTGAGGTCAGTAAGTTAAATGCCAAGGTCACAGCGACCCGGAACAGTTAAACAGTTTCCGGATGAAAATTAAGAATGCTTAAGCCTAGGATCACGAAACTTTATAAGGAGGTTGTTTAAGATCAGCAGATAACTCCTGTTGATTTTGAAGTCAATAGACCAAAGGTCAAGGTCATAGTGACCCGGAATACTACCGTTTCCAGACGATAACTTGAGAACACTTGAGCCCGGGATCACGAAACATAATATTTGTATTTAATGGATGTTATACGTATGGATGTTATATGCCATGTATAATTATCATGATAAATAGGTATGTTTAAACGAACCAATAGTGAAGTTGATCATGACCAGCAGATGACCCCATTTGATTTTGTGGTCAATAGCTTGAAGGTCAAGGTAACATTGACCCAGAGAAGATGTTTTTGGTGATGTTTCTGGTGATAACTCAAAAACGCTTGGGACTAGACTAGGATAATTAAAGTTGATAGGGAGTTTGGTCATGATGACAGCAGATTACCCCTATTTATTTGGAGGACAGTGGGTCAAAGGTCAAGATCACAGTGACCCGGAACAGTTAAACCGTTTCCAGACAAAAACTTGAGAACTCTTGGGGCTAGGATCACGAATTGTAATATTAATAGGGAGGTTGATAATGACCAGTAGATAACCCCTATTGCTTTTGAGGTCAGTTGGTCAGGGTAAAAGTCACAGTGACCCTAACAGTTAAATTGTTACCGGACGATAACTTGAGAACGCTTGGGCCAAGGATCACGAAACATAATAGAGATGTTGATCATGGCCAGCAGATGATCCCTATTGATTTTGAAGTCATTAGGTCAAATTTCAAGGTCCAATTGACCCAGAAGAGTAAAACATCATTTGCCCAATAACTAAAAAATGCTTTGGTCTAAGATCACATTTGATACGGAGGTCCCTTTTGACTGGTAAATGACCAGTAATTATTGACTTGATGTGAGTACGTCAAACTTCCAGTGCATAGCGACCAAACAATTTCTGTTCCTTGCCTTGTGCAGTTACTGAATGCATCAAGGGGGCATTTCGTGTTCCACGAGCTCTTGTTATCTAAGGCTACGATTATGTTTTTCTTCGGACAATTTTATATATACATTATTATTAAAATGGACGCCATGTATTCTATGTATTTCTTTGTCACAGTAAACAGTTCTTATTGAATTATATAATAATCTTTTGTTTGCAAGTAACATTTTCTTATTTATATGATACAAACATGTTCCAATGACTTTTCTATATCCTTCTTAGACTCGAATTGTATATTATCCATCTACGTGTGCATAAAATGAGTTAACTAATCAAGATAAAAACAAAGCTTTGTAAAAAGCAGTTAGAACATGAGGATTGCCAAGCGAGGAAATATACGCCCAAAGGGTTATATCAGATAAAGAGGGAAGCAAAAGTTAAGGAAAATGCATTTGGGGTTGCAATCTGCCTATATTCCGAGTTTCAATAGTTTTCAAGATACATGAAATATATATGCATATTTGACATTGCTGTGACCTTGACCATTAGCCTTCTACCCTGGTTCACGCATTTTGCACATTGCCTCATCACCACCTACCTACACCCCTAATTCGAAGTAAATAACTTGAACCGTTAATAAGTTTTGCTCCGGAAACGAAATAAAATGGAAAAAAATCGACCTTTGAGCTCAATTTGGGACCTTGACCTTTGACCTACAGACCCGGTTCGTGTGTTCTGCACATCGTTTCATCGCTACCTACCATCAAATTCATTTTCAAAGTCAATATCTTGCATGGCTACTTAGTTACGCTCCATTGAACTTTTAGCTCAATCTGTGACCTTAACCTTTGACGTACAGAGCGGTTTAAGTGCTCTGCACGTTGTCTCATTGCTATCTACCTATATGCTTAGTTTAAAATCTATAGCTTTAATGGTTATAAAGTTATCTTCCGGACACGAATTATGACGGACAGACGGGCGCCGGCGCCATCATATAATACGTCCCGTTTTTTTTGTTTTTTGTTTTGTTTTTTTTTCAAAACGGGCATGTAAAAATTAATATTGTTTGTAGTTTGTATAATCAAATCGTTGATGAAACTTCGCAACTTTAAAAAAAGGTATTCTTTCGAAATTAAATGAAGGAAAAAAAAACTCTTGAAATCGTTCAAAGTGTAGACAACACATTGTTTATTTGAATTGTTATTAAAGCGGCATGCCTCCGTTCGACAAAAAAAAAAAACAACGTTTTTTAGATATTTTGAAATAAATGCTATATTATAAAGAAGTCTTTAAAACTTTATTATTAACAAACTTTATATTACGAAAACACATGAGAATTTGCTGTTTTTACTACTTTTTACGATGAAAATCGATAAGTGTTAGTTACGCTTTTACTCCAGGTAAACTGTCTCGATTATAAATATTTATATTTTGAAGTCATTATTCACCACTTAGCTATTGCGCTATTGGTTACGACGACGGGAAAATGTCTGTATTGCCGCGGTGGTCCGGGGTTCAATTCCCGACGCGGTCATCTTTTTTTCTTGATTTGGAATTTTTAAAATATTTTAGAAACAAAAATTCATATTCTAATGTTCATAATATGACTGAAACTTCAATTTGAAAGAAAAATTATTTTTTAGCCAAATCTGGAGGCGTGCTGCTTTAAGATGCATTTTTCGGTGTAGCTGTCTAAGCCAACTTTTTACCTTCTTAAAGAACCAATTATAGTTGCAAAATTAAAATTCTTCAGCAAATAAAATTTAAGGGACGTGACAGAAATAAATACATGCATACTTTTAACTGGCTGAGATTAGTGTACCCTATTACTCATGTGTTCATACCTCCATTTTAGCTGTCAGTTTGGAAGATATTTCATAGCGTTGACCTGTCAGACAAAAATCCCTTTTAGAAGATACATGACCCCTACTATTGTTTTTGGTGTTTTGGTGACTTATAGATCATCTAAGAACATAAGGCTAGTAATTCTTTTTAATGGGGTGGCTATGTGTTACTGCTCTCAGTAGATTGATAATTTTATATAGAATATATAAAAAAAAAATATTTACTACAGTTCGATTACTAGGTCATACGTGTTTACACGTTTTTAAACCAAAATTTCTCTACTTGCAAAATGACCTTTCTACTTTTTGATTATGTTTTGTTTTAGCTTGAGCTCACGTTTTTCTTATACAAGACACATTAAAATATGGAACCCTGAGTTAAGGTTACAAAACGCAATCTTTAATGTTTACAAACATGATGTTTACGAAAACGAACTGTACCGTATAGACTGTAAACAACACGCGGAAGACTGACATGGGTTGTCAATGTGTCTCAGCTCTCAGTAGATTGTTAATTTTATATAGAACATATAGCAAATTTATTTACTACGGCCTGTTAACAACGCGCTGAAGACCAACATGGATTGCCCTATGGATCAGTTAAAGTGATTTTATTGAAACTTCACATGGTTGAAGAGGACATTGCGAGAAAGCATGCGCAGTATGAATTTATTTTTTTATTTATTTGGGTTTTACGGCGCACCAACAGTATGAAAGAATAACTTTATTGTACTGTACTTTACTGCAATGCAGCATTTTCAATACATTAAATCTCCACCAATGCCGAATATCTGTCTAAAGATATTTCTTGTTTAAAAAATTGCCATAATAAATTGCATAAATATCGGTTGTAGGAAACAATAGACGGAGACGCTCTTGGCCAGTTGGAAACTACTGCTGTCACTACAAACCGTACATATCTGTACGCTGTGTGATATCGGAAGTCAGATGTACCAGGACCATTTTTGGAATTTGTCTTCGGTGGTGTAGAGTGTGTGTCGAGTACGCAATAGTAGTATTAACACAGAAACTGTGTCATTATGGATAGACGATTACAGGATTTAAGTTTTGCTGATTTCAGTTCATGAATTCTAAATGTCTCTAGCGATGTGCTTACAAAAATAATTACGCGAATATTGAAACAAACTATTTCAAGAATTTGATCTGAAATGACTTGTAAGATATTACTGGTTGGGTTTTACTACCCACTCGTGGCCTTAATTTGAACTTGTGGTGGCTGGATTCGGTCCTTTTATATTTCATGATGTTGAATGCCGTGTTTTAACATTTTCTACGAAACATCATTTATTTGTCTCTATACGAGTGTATTAGTATAATGATAAGGTAATTGAACATAAATAAAAGTATATTTAATAAATTAGGCTATCGATACAGGTTAGCAGTAGCATACTTTAGGAATATCGATATGATATATAGGAAATAAGATTACATTATCTTATCAATATAATAGAACAATAGATACCATTACCCTATCAATACAGTAGAACAAAATAATACATTACCTTATCGGTATCATAGATGCGGTCGATATATCACAACAAAATACATTAGAATACTGATATAATAAAACAATAGTATACAATAGCCTATCTTTAAAATAGAGCAATAGAAACTCTTAGCCTATCGATGTAATGGAGCAACAGAATACAGTATCCTATTGAAACAACAGGACAATAGAATACATTGGCATATAGATATAATACAGAAATGGAATAAAATAGCCTATTGATGTACTCATACTTCACTGTACAGTTCTTACTTCAAAAAGTCTTAGTAAAACATTTAATTATATTTCTACTATAAGTACTATAATTTATGATAATCAGTTTTCAAAGTATGGTGTTTAATAAATGTTACTGCATCGAAAAAAGGTTGACTGGTCGGTAATAAAGCATGTTATTATTTAAGATTTTGATAATATAGTTGGAATTAAAATGAAATACAGTATTGCTTTTTAGGATGTCATATCTTTACCTTTAAATGACATTGAAATATTGGATACAAACTCTTGTTACAAGCTGGTTATTAAACAATGGTGTTCTAAAAACAGTTTCAGATCTTTTCTTTGTTTCGAAGAGGACACTTTTCTGTACTTTAATACTAGAACATGAATGATTTAATTTGCAGTTATGACTAGTTTTAATTCATACATCTCTCCTCAAACACATTTTATCGTGGATTAATGTAAGAATGTGATGTCACAAAAAGTGGGAATGGAAACAGAAAGTTTCAATTTTACAAACGTTCTTTAGAATTGACATCTGCTTTACTTCCTTGTACAAAAAAAGAAAACACATTCTTGAACAGTTCAAATCAATAGCAACATTGTTTTAATTTGTACAGGTTCTATTTTTATCTGCTTATAATTGTCTCTGTCAAAGTAGCTGTGTTCGAAAATCAAACTGAATCGAAAATAAGTGACAAATTCATATACCATATCTTTGATAGCTGAATAATCAAATCTTCGAAGCATAGAATGCAACAAAACAACATAACAGCAGAATCGGTTTGCTCAAGTCTGTTCATGAGATGAATGAAATGTGCAACACCTCACATGTAGTAGCACCGGCTCAAGCTATCATAGTAAAACTGAATGTTCTTCATGATACCAAAGGACAAGAAAATATAATAAAATCTGAAAAGTAGATCCCTCGGAAGCACCGAGAACAGGGCAAACAGTGAACATTGCATACTCGGTTTGATTGAGTCTGTTCATGAGCAGTAATAGAAAATGCAACACTGCACACGCCCCCATAGCACCGGCTTAAGCAGTATTCAACCTTATAATCGAAATCAATGATCCCGAAGGACCAGAAAAAATAACAACACTGTGATGAAGTCGGGGCGACATGATATATATGACACAAGTAAAGCATAACAATTACATTGTGGGGCGGGGGTGTATGGGGTGGGGTTGAATGAATAAAACAAATACGAGATAGTTCATATGGAGGGGAATGTGTGTGTGTGTGTGGTGGAATGGTCAGGGATACAAGGAACACGTAGGGCCGGTAAGTCACACTTGACAGAGCAACTGACCTCGAAAGCTGTTGTCATTACAAGCTGGCCAATCAAACACCGTGACCTTAGAAATAACCTCTGACGTTAAACTTATTATTTCCTAATTGAGACGACTCTCCGACTGAACAACGCGATCTGCGGATAACATAGGATGATTGATTGATGCTTTTATTTCCTCCATTCTTGAAGAGCATAACATATGTACAAACAGGCAGACATATATCAGCAAATTTACATGTAAACAACAAAATAAATATTATTGTTACCTTCGAATGCATGGTCAATATGTGAATACAAACCAAATTGCGACCCTCTACTTATGCGCAACAAATTTACGCAACATGTGGAAATGGATTGACCGGGTCAAACGTGTATAGCCAGTGTATTCTTATTGCCGTATTTACTCCCAGAAAGTGGTAACGTATTTACTTTGTTGTTAGGTTAGCGTAAATACTTATTTGACATTTTTAGGCAGTATAAAACAACATAGTTCTTTTTCAAAATTTTAGTTTTGTTTTTATTTTAATACAGAAATAAACGCACTCTTTGTGCAAAATGTAACGTCCCCAGGGGCGCTTAAAATAAGTAAAGTTTCTTGTCGACGAAAGGCCCCACCTGGAATGGATGGAACAACTGATTTCCAGCCGAGCTCACGGCAGGCGTCATTTTCCTCCCCAGCATCCAGTCTAGACCGACACTGTTGGAAACAGTACCAAATTAAAGTAAATTACCCAGCATTGAACACTAGGCGGGATATTAGCCGCAACCGGGAGGATACGGAATGTCAATAAGGTAGAATGGTCTTGTCCTTGTGTCCGATGCTGGGGTTCCGGACACTGATGGCCAATATTTTAAACAGACATTGCAACCAAACTTTTACAAGATGATCATTATATATTTATATAGATGTGCCCTAGAAGGAACTTTTGCTATGCTTTAACTTGTATATGTTAAAATTAAGCATATAAATAAATAAATAAAAATTGATGGGGGAGGGGGATATGGAAGTCCGGTAGAGACTGAAGTCTATGACGGAATCTAAGGAAAAAAATAGATGTAAGTTAGTATAAGGAATCTCTTGGGTTTGAGTAGAAGTGAGTACAGTGGTCAGAAGTCTGGAGGACAGAGGGATACAAATACTAAAACTATTATGCGATATAAGTGAAATTGAAAAGCCTGACAAAACTTCCACCTATACTATTGCAAACTCTAACCCCATTGACCTTAATTATTGACCATTGAGGTACTAGGTCCTGACCCTTAAAGAAGATCACACCTTATGTAACGTTTGGTGATTATACGGGTAGTAGTTAAACAAATTTAGCGAAATTGAGGAGCTTGTCATTAATTTTTAAATATCACTATTACAATATTTGACCCCTCTGACATTTACTCTTGAGGACCAGGTAACTGGTCCTTCCGAAACCAAAAGATGTCGGTCCTTTATTAAGACTAAACCTTATGTGAGGTTGTATGATTATACGGGCAGACAAAAGCAGATATGAAGTTGAGAAGATTGCCATACAACTTTTAACCAGCACTGATGTCGGTCACTTATTAAACCTTTATAACGGACACGGACAATGTATTCGTACTATGTAATATGGTCAAAGTCTGGTGAATTTCTCAAAACACAAAAATCGAAACACGTGACCACAGGGATTTGTTTTATTTTTAAGATATTTAAAGGTTTTCGCCAAATTATCAAGGCACAACATATCTTTATATTTCTTTGCAGAGTTATCCTCTGCTGCGAATAAATCTTGTCTCCAAGAAGAACACAGGCGAAGACTTTAAAAAACCGAGTCTGCAATTTTCACTGTTTGCCTTGTTTTCGGTGCTTCCGAGGGATCTACTTTCCAGATTTAATTTATATTTATGTATACATCTAATAATATAAAAAAAATGTTCAGTTTAATACCTGTAATTTTATTTACTGTATGCCATTTGATAAAATATCTTTTTGTTTTAATTTTGTAAATTTATAAGAATCATTTTGCCATTCTATCAGCAAACAACGCAATTAAAACAAGTTTCATCGTAGTGACAGAAAATACATTCTGAACTAAATTCATTGGACGGCAGCCGTTTCTTTGTATGGGTAAAACAATTCTGACCTCAACTCAAATAGCCCATGGATAGTTCTCTTCACTCAAATAAGTATAGTTTATGGCAGAACATTATCTATTAATTTAGATACAGGACTTTGAACCAAGCAGCTGCAATGCAGTCACAAGCGGTTTTTAATAACCATGCTATTTCCCAAGTTTGGTGACAATATATCATTCCAAACTTTAGTTATTGACCGAAAACCTTTGTTTCTATTTTCAGTAACAAACAAGTTGAAATTAGCTGCAGCTACCCCATATATGGAAAGCTAGCTACCTATAATCAAAGTTTTGTCGTAACATCTCTTTGTTATTTACAGTGATTGAGCTCAGTCAATGTAAGCGAATAAGGATGTCTATATTGAACTCACGCCGACGTCGGTGTCGGTGTTGCTCTTTGCTCTCGGGTGAAAGTTAGTCACCTTCTAAATTTCCCTATAATCATTAAGCCTCATATTTTGTAATAGCGTTGGTTAAATGTTTAGGTGAACTCCTCAATGCCTTTTTACTACAGTCACTATAATAAAAAAGAATCATTTCTTCAGGGTAAATATCTCATAAATTATGCATAATCCCACAACAAAAAGAGGCTGTAATGGAAAAATATTTCAGACGGGTTGTTTCAAACATCCAACAAGTACATATTAATATAAGCTAAATATTGATAAAGGGGAAGGAAAAGACTTAATACTTTATTCAGGGATATTTTCAGTTTATTTCTCCACATTTCACCTTAACAATCATACCAATAAGGCGTATACAGATGACACTAATGAGACACATTACAAAAAGCCTTGTATAATGTGTGAGATATTCAAATTTTCTATACAGAAATTATAACCTTGCGCCGGCATTTCTAAAGACCGAATAAAGAAATAATAATAACGCACTCGTGATTTAATTATTACGCATCCAAACTCCTGCCCATGTTTTATTAATTGATAAAATTATTGGAACATATTTATTATTTCGATTCTAACAACGCAAATAATTCGCATTTTACAGTACTACATTTTCAGCGTAATACGTCATTCGGGTCATATGCTGTTACAATTTACCCCCTATGGTTAGAGAGTGTTGCATAGCCAATGGAACGTATAGATATTAGTTTCTTTTTTATCAGAATTTTGAGTAGTATTCATAAATTAGTAATCTAACAGCTCGCAAACTAGTTATAAACAGAATCATCAAATTAGGCGAGTTGACCCTGTGTTATGAATGACGAGCTTAACTTTTATATGACGTCACATCATTATGACGTCACACTTTATGTCATACATTTATGACGTCACCGCTGAATCATAATTAAGCTAATTGAATTCGCTCGTAGAGATCAGAACGTGTTTTACGGACCTACACATAAGTCATTATGACTTTTTATTATATTTAAGTTTTTGAAATGCTGTTTTCAACCGTTTGGCCCTGTAATAATTCGTATATAATGGAACTGAAGTAGAATCTCTTATGTTACAATCATAGGGGGTGAAATGTAACAGCCAACCATATTTTATCGTAGATTCATGTATAGGCGATTTCGCTATATGTTTATATAGCAGTTGCTGCGGATCGTGTTAGAATTAAGAAATAATAAATCTGTTCCTATATTTTATCAGTTAATAAAATATGGGCAGGAGTTTTGTCACAAATTGACATACGGGCCTTATTTTATCTGTAGTGTAAATGCAGGTATTGCATCATCTTTTTGTAAATTTTGAGTTATTGAGGTAAATGTCAGATTTCACGCATGAAATACCTCTCATATTTTTCTGTATTTCATAACTTAAATTTCCATGTAAATTTCATTAAATTCTGTTCAGTAATAAGAAAGTTGATATTTTATAAACTTCAGTAATTTATGTTTTTATCCCTAAAACCACTATAATGGGCCTCAAATTGTCAATTTAAATTCGCGCCAAAGTAGTTAGATTCCCCGGCTATATCGTGAATCCCGTGAAAATGACAATAGTCGGAGTCCACGGCTCAGCCGTGAATCCTATGAAATTTAGTATTTGGCGGGACATTATCCTTTAAATAGACTGGACTAGATATGCCTTGCGCACACCACCTTACGACTTTATAGACGAATCTATGTCTGAATTATTTTCTTGCTAGAAATTTATGCTCGATCGAGGTAAGAAATTTATTTGTTAGATTTTTGTATGATTTTTGCATTACGATTTTTTTTGGGTAAATTTTTGGTCATTCTACAGAATTCTGTAACATTTACTTTTCGGCATATGATTTTGGCTAGTTTCGGTATGTCAGGATGATTTATTAAGTTTTTCAGACTTTTGTAAATTATTTAGAAAGAGGAGTCTAAATGTTTCGTTTATATAAGATGTAAAATTTGTACTGAAATTTGTAACATGATATTTATAAAGTACTTTGTTTCAAAAACTTATGTCAAACATTTCGTTATTATGGAACGCCATTACTGCATTGTATTGTTATATGGCAAGTCTAGTACCATGTATATATTATTGTAATATGAAATTGTGTGACAGTCTATTGCATACACATACAATGTCCGTTTTAGTGTATGGCATTAGATATTATATGGATGCCAACTATCATATAACGTTTGATTTACATTGAATTTTGTTAATTTGTAGTTGTAAATAATAGCTGCAGTTTATCATGTCCGTATCTATAATGTTTCATCATATACTTTTCATATCATTTCATACTTTAACTTTAGTCTTTTAAGTAAGTAATCTTTGTAATATGGAAGTAATAAGTGACGTATTTTAATCATGTGACGTTTGAACTTAGTAGCTTATATATTTTGTATAAGTAGCACGTATTATTTATGGGAGCCTACGGAGGTATGGTGTACCCAAAGGAGCAGTTTTATGCCCTGACTTTTTGTTTTGCTATGGTGCTTACCATATGTTATATATTTTAGCTTCTTCCGCTAGACGATTTTACCTGGTGATGTCATAACCCGGAAGTACAATGCCCGAGGTTCACTTGTCTTCACTCGCCTGGATGTGATATTCCCAGCGCAGAGCTTACGTCCCATGGTTGTGCCGTAAACCGCAAAGACGATGATTTTTGTTATCCTCTGAAGTCAGCTCAGGGATGCAATCACCTACCACCATAGGGAGCCAACACGGAATCAACGTATTCACGGTTTAAAGGGACTGTATTTTGAATTTAGAAGCTACGTTTTGTTTGTGCTACTTAAAGTTCACAATTGAATTAAAGAACTGTGTCACGTCAGATTAGAATGGAATTTAAGAACTTTTGTATCTAGAGATACTGAACTTTCTTTTTTTTTCTTTCTTATAATCAGTTTTTTTTCTTTTCATATCTATTCATTGTTAATAATCATCTTATGTAAATAAATTTGTAAATATTGTAAAGGGTGTTGATTTGTTTTGATGGTTACTGTCGCCGGTACGGCCTTTCCTGTCACAGTTTGGATGCGTAATAATTAAATCACGAGTGCGCAGCACGAGTGATTTAATTATTCGCATCCAAACGACTGCACATGTTTTATTAATTGATAAAATTATTGGAACATATTTATTATTTCGATTCTAACAATGCAAATAATTCGCATTTTACAGTACTACATTTTCAGCGTAATACGTCTTACGGGTCATATGCTGTTACAATTTACCCCCTATGGTTAGAAAATGTTGCATAGCCAATGGAACGTATATATATTTGTTTCTTTTTTATCAGAATTTTGAGAAGTATTTATAAATTAGTAATCTAACAGCTCGCAAACTAATTATGATCAGAATCATCAAAATAGGCGAGTTGACCCTGTATTACGAGTGACGAGATTAACTTTTATATGACGTCACATCATTATGACGTCATACTTTATGTCATACATTTATGACGTCACCGCTGAATCATAATTAAGCTAATTGAATTCGCTCGTAGAGGTCAGAGCGTGTTTTCGTATGTAATGGAACTGAAGTAGAATCTCTTATGTTACAATCATAGAGGGGTGAAATGTAACAGCCATCCATATTTTATCGTAGATTCATGTATAGGCGATTTCGCTATATGTTTATATAGCAATTGCTGCGGATCGTTTTAGAATCTACGATAAAATATGGTTGGCTGTTACATTTCACCCCCTATGATTGTAACATAAGAGATTCTACTTCAGTTCCATTACATACGAATTATTTCAGGGCCAAACGGTTGAAAACAGCATTTCAAAAACATAAATATAATAAAAAGTCATACTGACTTATGTGTAGGTCCGTAAAACACGTTCTGATCTCTACGAGCGAATTCAATTAGCCTAATTATGATTCAGCGGTGACGTCATAAATGTATGACATAAAGTATGACGTCATAATAATGTGACGTCATATAAAAGTTAAGCTCGTCACTCGTTACACAGGGTCAACTCGCCTTATTTGATGATTCTGTTCATAATTAGTTTGCGAGCTGTTAGATTACTAATTTATGAATACTTCTCAAAATTCTGATAAAAAAGAAACAAATATCTATACGTTCCATTGGCTATGCAACACTTTCTAACCATAGGGGGTAAATTGTAACAGCATATGACCCGAATGACGTATTACGCTGAAAATGTAGTACTGTAAAATGTGAATTATTTGCGTTGTTAGAATCGAAATAATAAATCTGTTCCACAAATTTTATCAAATAATAAAACATGGGCAGTCGTTTGGATGCGAGTAACTAAATCACTCGTGCTACGCACTCGTGATTTAATTATTACGCATCCAAACTCCTGCCCATATTTTATTAACTGATAAAATATAGGAACAGATTTATTATTTCTTAATTCATGTATAGGCGATTTCGCTATATGTTTATATAGCAATTGCTGCGGATCGTGTTAGAATGAGTCATAATATCACAACATAAACTTAACTGTCGATGTCGGTTGTAGTGACAGTATGTTTATAGGCCACCCTTTAGCGACGTGATTAGAGCGTCCGCCTGATCACGAGGTTCAAGGTTCGAGGCCCAGGCCCCGCTTTCACTAACGTTCTCAAAGTGAGAAAATTCTCAGCTCAAGATTTTCTCAAAACTGTCTGAGAATTGTCTCAGCTGAGAAATTTCTCAAGTTGGCTTTCACTAAACTTTTTCTCAAGTCTTGAGATTTTTCTCAGCTGAGCCGTAATTCTTTAAGACATAAGCGGCCAAACATCCAAGGAGCCGCGTGAACTTTCCCACGAACACGAGTGCATAGTTGGGGGCAGTGGATTTATTCATTTATTGAGACGAAATGAAGCGTTGAGAAATGTTCATAAACAACATGTACAGTTTCGGGATATATCCAAATTGTATGTGTATTTTCAATATATAATTAATCAGCTTCAAACCTGTCACTTTTGAACCAATCAAACACACAGTCGAGGGTACTACGTCATATTGCAATTGTTTTCTTTACCAAATATGGGATTAGGTAAACACAGCCATATGTGGTTACACTACGTGTGACAATTTTATGTTATCGGGCATATTATGTTTATGGGAATCAGATATGCAGCCGTAAGTATACATTGTTTTGTGATTCACATATCAATTACTGCAATTAGTGTATTCATAAATAGCTATGCATTCTCTACTGTAGGCATTTCAAACTTTGAACAACACAATTTGTTCACAATACTAACTTTCTATTTTGTAGAAGATATCAAGCTTCTTTTTTAAAACATTTTGTCATTTCTGTCATGATTATAAATTAATTCTGTGTCTAACGTATTTCGCCAGGTACTCTGTGAGTTGAAAATGCTGCAAACCATGTACATTTTTTTGAAAATGCAAAATGAAAGTGAAAGTAGAGCTGTCAAAATGAACAAAAAATGCAATATTTCAAAAAATGTAAAAGTTAATTAGTTTTCATTAACCAGAGTACCTAGATAAGTATTTTAGACACACAACAAAAACAAATTTAGAGAAACAAATGTGTTTGAAAAAAAAAGATTGACATTTCTACAAGGTAGAATGTGGGCAGTCAGAGTTACATGTTTTTAAGACAAAATACAAAGTATAACCAAACAAGGTGACCTTTATAGAAAGTATCTGCTACTTGTGTATATGTGCTATGAATATTATTGGTCTGGCAGGTATAATTTCCATTTATGAAAATTTACATGAGGGGGTCTCAAAGGCTTTACATGATCCTAGTTCTACTTTTCATTTCTACTTTCACTTTCAGTTTGAAATGTGTTCCATTTTTGTTTTAATTACATTTTTGCAGCACTTTCACCCCCCAGACCTCCTGAATAACCAATATGTTATGTTAGACAATAGTATAAACATTAGTCTCACTTGAGATGGAAACTACAGGTGTCATATATAGGCCTAGCTTATTCCTGTTTTTAAATGTTGCAGGTTTGTAATATATCATAACTTGAGACAGGACTATATAAAAACTATTTTTGACACAAGCATGGTAACAAAATATATTTTTGAAATAGAAGTTTGAAAATCTGTTTGACAGTATAATAGCAGGTTTTCCTTCTTTTTCTGTACACTTCTGTATATTGTAGATCTAAATAGAGACAGAATATGAAATTCCTCAATAAAATGCTAAAACATGTTGGGTTTTTTAAAAATCATTATGAAAGAAAAAGCTATTTCAATTGTAAGGCATCCCTGAAATGTCACAGATTTTGATAATGGTTTTAAATGTTCATTGTCAATGCATATGTTTCAAAGTATGCTATTTAATTTTTTATGTTTATATATCTTATATGTGGTTTATATAATACACACCCACACACAATTTTATTAAGATTCTTGTAGATATCAAAATTATGTGGCTAATAATTATAAGCTTATGTACATGCATCCAATAAACATTGATCTTGTATACCTAAGGCTCAGATTTAGTGTTTAAGACTATCTATTATATTTTCAAAATCTTTGTGTAATTTAAAGATTGATACTCCTTCTTATAAATGAAATAAGGTATATTTAAACCTGGTTACAGAGCAATTTTATATAATTTATATCAGGTCACAGCCAGCTGATGAAGATCCTCAGCTTATACAGAGGTCAGGCTTGAGCTATGTGCTGATTCAAAAGATGCTAATGACAGTGGATAATCCATTCTGAGCTGTTCTAGGACCATTCACCAACGTTCCAAAACACTGATGGAACTGAAGGCAGTACCTGTATTGGTGTCTGGCCTGTGATTTCAAGTATAGTATGTATTGACTGAGTTAGTCTCAATGTTTCCTAAATTTGCAAACTCTATTATAATTCAAACCATGCTAGATTTTAATTTTAGTCAAAAGGAAATAAAGGAGAACAATAAATAAAATCATGCTTGCAAAATATACAGAAACCAAATTGATACCCTGAATGGAGGCACTTCATTTACAAACATTTGAAATGGATCAGGCTGATTTTGACCAGTATTGGTTTTGGTTTGAAACTTTCACTTATGATAATTTGCATGCCTAGCTCAGAATATAAAGCACTAGACTATAAATCAAGAAAAGATGTAAGTTTGATCCTTTGGCTATGCATGTAATATCTTTAACAGTTTGAGAGAAGAACATGTCTGAAGTCATTTGTCCAACATTTCTTACTCATTTACAATGGGAAGTTGTCTGTGAGCACAAGTCATTTCTAGTAAAGAATGCAGGAACACTTGATAGGTTAACTGAACACCATTACATGACTGAAATACTATGGCAAAATTGAATCATATTGAAACAAAAAACAAAACAAAAGGAAATTTCGCTCCATAAATGCATAACAAAAATAAAATTTGTGATAGTGTACTGTATATAACATAGAAAAAACAATTCCTTTTCAGATTGATGTACCTCCTCCTGATGTATCTCCTTGAATACAATATATCTGCCATGTGAAAGGAACAAGCTGCAAGATATACTGTGGAAGTGGGGGCCTATGTAAAAAACATTTTATTTAAAGAATATAAGAAATCTGACACTAAACTACTGAAAAGGTGCACAGGGGACATTTTTGTGTGTATAGACTTTCATCAAGATTCTGAGAAAGTTGATTTATTAAACAAAAATAGTCAAATTGTGTCTTCAAAGCTGAAAAGATTAAGATCTTAGGAAAACATTAGGACTCAAGAAAAGTAATGGGGTTATGAAACTGTAGTGTTCAACATTTAAATTGTTTTTTTGTTGTTTTTTTCACTACATTTTGTGAAGAGGGTTCCATCACAAGATGCGACATATTGCCTGATATTGGTAAGAATGAGATGTAGTTTATGAAAAAAAGTATTTTGCTTTAAATGTGCAGACTTTAAGTTAACATAAAAAATCAAAGCTGTAACAATAAAGCTTGATTAAAAAAACACACTGTTGAAAACTAGTCTTCATGTAAATGTCACACTTTTTTGGGTGCACAGGGGACACAATTAGCTATATAATGTAATATAACTTTAACCCTTAGGCCCTTGCTAAATTTCTATAATGAACTTGTCCGTTTTACAATTTGGACAGTATTATTAAGTGTTAAAAGGGGTGCTAACCAAAAGATACTGACTGAATGGCGAACAGTGCAGATAAAGATCAGACTGCACAGATGTGCAGGCTGATCATGATCTACACTTGTCGCAAAGGTAGGACCAACCATGTACAGCATGATAAGGGTTAAAACTGCTTGAGCCATTCAGCTGAAATTGCAAATATTTGTTGACTACATTGATTGGATATATGTAATTTGCCCCAAAACACTTTATAAAACTGAACTGAATCAAAATAAGGTGAGAGAGAAGAAAAAGCTTAATTATTTAAAAAAAACAACAATATAGCCGATAGATGTACATTGTTCAAGGCATTATCTTTGTTTACATTAAATTTAAATGTGGCTACCACGTTGTTTGTTAGGAACATAAGACACATTAATTTCTTGTTTTCGAATTTTAATTATCGCATTTATGTGTCAAAGATTGGCATGGGTGAAAATGTTACTGAAAATGTTAAATCAGTTTTTATTAATAAACTCTCTTTTTGGCTTGAGCAGTATTAAGTCATGTGCATCATTGAAAGTATATGTAGTACTTTTCTAACCAACTGATAAACATTCTATTTTTGGAAAGTTTGTTGCATAAAGTTAAAGGGATTTTTTGTATGAAATTTACATGGTGTAGGCCTTAACGCTGTTTACTTTAAAAACCTCCTTGTATTTTTGTTAATTTTTTTTGATAATTTCTTATGTAATTAAGTCATTTCTAATGTTTTCTCTTTTAATTGTCCCTGAGTGGCAGTTCTTGTTAACTACAAAACCATCTACTATTATTGGTTAACTAATTATTGGAATAGTGAGCATTTTAACATTGTTTCATCACAATGCACTCCTTTATGGGAATAGGGAGGCAATAGCACATTTAACTATTAAACTAATTATTAAACAATGTCATTTGAATGAAAACAGCCTTAGACACACCTGAAAATCAGATAAATTTGAAAATACATGCAAAGTTTTAAAAATGTTTTTGAATTTAAGTTATAACATTTTCTTATTTTTATCTTCAGTTGGTTATAAATGCAACTGATTGTTTTTATCAACATCTGTTGTCGGGTGTGTTTCGTCCCAATTTAGTTTTGTGACCCATACAGTGTTTCCAGGACTCATCAGTAAGAGAAACACCATCAACTTGAGTCAACAACATAACGTTTAACATGTGAACAGAAGTTAATTATAAACATTTTCATAGGAAGAATAGTGAACTGGAACAGTAAATGAAAATTTAAAAGAAATGAAAATGATAACCTGTACACTTTGGCATTTCATAGTTCTTTTTAAAAAATCAAATTTATCTGAGAAGACAATGACAGTGAAATATAAAATTTTACTTACAATTATTGTTGTAAATCATACTGAAATCTAACAACTTACTGGTAATATAAATTTTATCAATAGCATAGAGTAAAGATTTTCTGATATTTTTGGAAAGATTTGAAAAACATTGTACTTTAAAATTAATGTTCAACCAATATTTTAGATCAAATTATGAAATGCCATATTTATTTATAAATGAATAAAACTGTTGTCAACTTATAAAAATTTCTGTTAACTTTAATAAATTATTAGAACTTAAATATTTTTCATTGTCTTTGTGTCCATCAGTTTTTCTGCTTATTCAATTACATCATGCTATTTGCCACTTGCTAAATGTGAACTATCTAAAGCATAGATGTTAATAGTTAACAGCACTGCAAAATGCAGAACAAAATATTTCCAAATGCTTATTAATGAGTGATTACTTATAAACAAGCTGGTGTATAGAGTCGTATGTAATATCATGCCATTATGTAATAACTTTTATCACTTGACATGGCTAGAGACTGAACCTACAATACCCCACTGAAGTGGTGGGCCATCTACCACTTGGCTACTGAGGCCTATGAGGCAACAGGACTTGACTACTACAAAGTGGAGATTTTGTTTAAGCAGTAGGTTAGCTACCACAAAGGGGGAATTGTTTCAGCAGCTGGTTAGTTCAGTTGATAGTGCGCACACCCTGTAAACAAGGGGTCCCGGCATTGAGTCAACCACTAACTGCTCATTTTTATCACCCCTTGATAATAACCCCCAAGTTGTGAAACGAAATTTCACAAGAATAAGGACTTCTAGGGACGTTACTGCACAAGTCAATATATCTCGGTACGAGCGTTTTTGGTACGAAACATAGGCACAGTAAAACGTCTACTGTACTTAATAAATATTGTCTTCAAAGTTGTGTAGCATTCAAGACGAGAAAGAAACATTTTAGAAACAGTAAACATGTTTGAAAATGTTGTCCTTGTGGTAAATTAATTGCTGCATGTGTTTTAAAAGCGTAAACAGTGTCCCTAGCAACAATCGGATTACTTCCCTTGAAATTAAGAAATTACCGTCTCTGACGAAGTTTGTTGTCATCCGTGTCATGCTGGTGAACTCAACGTGAAACTGGCACCGACTACGGCGGCGGCGTATATTGTATCGTCGAAAAGACGCCATTTTGTTTCTTTGAGAAAAGCACTGAGACAGCCCAACCCTTGACTCAAGAAATCTGAGAAAAATCTCAGCGCTGAAGGTGAGATTTTACTGAGAGATTTTTAGTGAAAGCCAATCTGAGAAAAATCTCAAGCTGAGAATCAAAGTTGAGATTTTTCTCAGACTTGAGCTGAGATTTTGACTTGAGAACGTTAGTGAAAGCGGGGCCAGAAGGGACCTTGTTATTTTATCTCCCAGGGTTTACTAAATGTTACCAAATGGTGCCAGAAGTGTTTGACGGACTCATGCGGTGGGCACAGAGTGCCATCCTGGTGAGCTGGTGAGCTCTGATAAGTGAACGGGGAGAAGTGTAAATGAAGTAGGTTTATAGGCAACTTCCAACAGACTTGCTGTTAGGTTAACCCTTTAGCGACGTGCTTAGAGTGTCCGCCTATAGATCATGAGGTCCGAGATTATTAGTATTTTTTCTCCCAGGGTTAACTTTATGGCTAAATAATCTGTCAATTAAAAACAATGTTTAATAGGGACCTGACCTCAGTCTTGGCTTAGAGTCAAATAGTATGGACTCACTTTTACTTAGATGCAATGACAATTTAATATCAATGAGCCATTTGCTGACTAAATCAAGTTCCGGGGCCTCCGTGGCCGAGTGGTTAGAGTCGTTGACTTCAAACCATTTGCCCCTCATCGATGTGGGTTCGAAACCTCATTTGGGGCGTAGAATTCTTCACGTGAGGAAGCCATCCAGCTGGCTTACGGAAGGTCGGTGGTTCTACCCGGGTGCCCGCTCGTGATGAAATAGTGCACGGAGGGGCACCTGGGGTCTTCCTCCACCATTAAAGCTGGAAAGTCGCCATATGACCTAAAATTGTGTCGGTGCGACGTTAAACCCAACAAAATAAATAAATAAAAATCAAGTTCCTCG
Organism: Mercenaria mercenaria; assembly: GCF_021730395.1. Taxonomy (NCBI): domain Eukaryota; kingdom Metazoa; phylum Mollusca; class Bivalvia; order Venerida; family Veneridae; genus Mercenaria; species Mercenaria mercenaria. The sequence goes on along the minus strand of NC_069365.1, from coordinate 6,136,982 downwards.
TTCAAACTATTTTCAAGATAGATTTGTTTTTACCAGCAACCAATATTCCATAAAATAATTTTTTTTTTTTACAACTGCTGACGTCATTGACATAGACTATAAACAGGAGACCTAAAATTGAGCCTTCAGGAACACCACATGAAACACTAGTCTTATGACTTTTAGCCCTAACCCTAAGAAATCAAATTGCAAAGCTTTTTTTGACAAAAACTCCCAACTTCCTGCCCATGTCGCTCTGGTGCTATTTTAATGCGCTGACCACTGATCCAAAGAGTCGACTCCCTGACACAAAATAACTTCGTATACATATGATCCGGACAGATAAACGGTTAACAAACTTTTAGAAAGTATTATGCAAACGTGAAAAAAATGAACATTATTTTCTTGCTAATACCACACGTGAAATTGCGTGACAAAATAAGCTTATCTCCTGTGTCAATAAATTACATCTTTAACTTTGATGAAAACATTAAATAAGTAAATAAGACAACCTGATTTGCCCGAATAACGTTTTAGTAATATCACCAGTACTTGCAGTAAACAGACTGTCGAAACCCAATCCGCTTCCATAGAATTACACATAATTTCGTTTTTCGGTGATTTTTCAGCAATGAAAATTAAATTGTGATGCTACCGGTAAGTGTAATTTTTAATACTGATCACTTACATGCTGATACAATAGTTATACGAGCAATCATCAGCATGAAAATGTTTTATCAATTATTTTCAGCTGGGGGATTTACAGATGGGCTTTCCTCTGAAGCAGTTTATCAGTTAGTTCGGCCTATATCACACACAAACACACAAGCAGGCGCGTATATAATGATGAAAGTGATCTTCAGTGACAACCGTATATCAATGCTCGACAACCATGCTAATTTTTAGATTATTTCAAGAAATACAAAGTGGCTGTCAAATCAAGGTCAACGTGAGGTCAGAAATGTGAAGTTTTTAAAAACAAAAAAACAATTTCTATTGAAAATGTTCCATTTCTCATTAAAATGATCACAAATACATTGCTTTTTATATATTGGTATAGAATATATGTGCACACATGCATATAAAACAGACAAGGCAGTCTGAAAGACAGCTAAATCCCCCGCCACTGGTATGGATAGTGAAAGGGTAAACCTTTGACCCTGAGCTGTGAACTTGACCTGCAACTGACATGGCTGACCCATGAATTCTGCACATCAGTCTAGATGAGTTGATCATTTGACCCAAGTTTCATGAAAATCCATAAAGGGGTTTTGGAGATACAGAGCTAAAACCTTTGACCTTGAGTTGTGACCTTGACCTTGAGTTGACATTGCTGACTCATGAGTTCTTGATGAGTTGATCATTTGACCCAAGTTTAATGTAAATCCTTCAAGGGGTTTAGGAGATACAGAATGAACACAAAATGGAAGGTTCAAACCTTTGACTCTAAGTTGTGACCTTGATCTTGAGCCGGCATGGCTGACTCATCAATTCTGCACATCGTCTTGATGAGATGATCATTTGACCCAAGTTTGATGAAAATCCTTCAAGGGGTTTAGGAGATACAGAGCGGACACAAAATGGAAGGCTCAAACCTTTGACCTTGAGTTGTGACCTTGACCTTGAGCCGACTGGCTGACTCTTGAGTTCTGCATATCGTCTTGATGAGGCGATCATTTAATCCAAGTTTCATAATCATCCTTCAAGAGGTTTAAGAGATACTGAGTGGATACGAAATGGTAGCCTCAAACCTTTGACCTTGAGCCGACATGGCTGACTCATGGGTTCTGCACATCGTCTTGATGAGATGTTCATTTGATTCAAGTTTCATGATTATCCTTTAAGGAGTTTAGGAGATACAGAGCGGACACGAAATGGAAGGCTCAAACCTTTGACCTTGAGTTGTGACCTTGACCTTGAACCAACATGGCTGACTCATGGGTTCTGCACATCGTCTTGATGAGGTGATCATTTGACCCAAGTTTCATGAAAATCCTTTAAGGGGTTTATAAGATACAGAGCGGACACGAAATGTTACGGAAGGACGTAAAGGACGGAAGGACAGAAGGACGGACGGAGACCATTCCTATAACCCCCCACCACTTGTGGCGGGGGATTAAAAAAGAAAACAGAAATAATTTCTTTCATATGAGCTGGCAAAACATCATACAATACTGGTTTTGCGATAATTATGTCTCCCCACCCCCATTCGTCTCCCCCATAGTGGGGGGAGGGAGAGACATATTGCTTTTTGCCCTGTCAGTCCTTCAGTCTGTCACACTTTATTGTAACGGAATCAGAGCTGTAAAGTTGAAACCAGAAGAGAAAACCAGCAGATGGAAAAAGAAAATGCAGGCTTGCAAAACATTAAATCAGCTAATTTGGAGTATGAAAGATGCATTGGATGTAACCGAGGACATTTCGGATGATTCTATGAAACAGCTGAAAGAAGAGTTTATCAAGAAAGAGTTGAACCTTCCCAGAAACGAATTATTGGAATATATTGAACGCATAACAAAGGATTATCAAATTTCAAAACCCTGAAAGAAGAAAGAAGAAAGTGAATAACATCCTCAAATTTTGGAAAGATTTATAAAAGAAATTGTGAAATTTTTGTTAAGCCTATTGTGAAGCAGCTATTGTGCAGCAGTTTTAATGGAAGCAAAGTAACCAAAACTGGAATTCAGTATGAGAAAACTGTATTGTAAAGAGACAGGAAACACAGTTTAGAGAACTGGACTTACAAAACACCTATAGAAACCGTTCTTGGCTGCTACCCCAGATGGGAAAGTAACTACGCCTGATGGGAAGATGGGTCCATTTGAAGTAAGAAAAATGCTGTATGGTGAAAATACTGATTTATTTGAGGTAGCAAAGAATAACAAAATGGATATTTGCTTGCAGATTATAAATAAGAAATTGACATTAAAAAGAAAAGAAATCATGATTATTTCTATCAATGTCAGGGCCTTATGAATATTACACAAATGGAATGGTAAAATGTTGTTGTCCATACTTACAGGCCTTATCAGTTGCATATAGAAAGATTGTACAGAGGTAAAAAATTGTGGATGTATGTTATCAGTAAACTGACTGCATTACAAAGTGCTACTGCCAGATATGGCGTGCCTAAGAAATGATAAATTCCCTGGAATACGTGAACCTGGACTTTCATAGATTTTTATAGGATTAAAAACACTTGGCCAGTTTTATAAAGTACAATTTAAGAATGATTTCTAAATCAAAGTGTTGTCTTTTTTGTGTGTCTCTTTATCAAAACTGTTTTCGTATTTCTATACCGGGGGCCTCCGTGGCCAAGTGGTTAAGGTCCCATACTTCAAATCACTTGCCCCTCATCAATGTGGGTTCGAGCCTCACTCGGGCGTTGAATTCCTCATGTGAGGAAATCATCCAGCTGGATTACGGAAGGTCGGTGTTTCTACCCAGGTGCCCGCTCATGATGAAATAATGCGAGGAGGGGCACATGGGGTCTAACTACACCAACAAAGCTGGAAAGTTGCCATATGACCTATAATTGTGTCGGTGAGACGAAAAATCCAACAAAATAAATAAATTAATAAATAAGTATTTCTATACTATGTCATCTGAATGTTAACAAATATAATTTCAGTAAGAGAACAGTGTATATTGCAGCAAAGAACAAAATGGAAAATCAAAAAGCAGGTACTAATCTTCTTTTCAATTTATCTCATCTAACTGTAAAACAAGATGGTAACTGTTGCGATAGATCTGCTGTAGAAAATAACAGAAATATTTAGCCGGTATTATGCTAATCTACACTAAAGCAATAATCCTGGGTTTTTCATTTTGTTACCAGAAAATATTTGTCAATGAAACATTACATTCACATCAAGGAAACAGAACTAAATAATTTCATTTTTGTGACCAATTCTATTAGCATGATTTTGAAATATACTTTTGTACAGTCCCGAAACATAGCAAACTCATACAAAAATAGAGAAATGGATAACTCCACAGGTCGCTCAACACGACAAAAACGAAAATGTTGCCTGCTCGGTTTGATTGAGCCTGTTCACGGAGTGTAAATGCATGCTACCGCCCACACCCTCCAGCCCCGGGTTGAGTAGAACTAAACATTCACACATGCTACAAGTACAAAAACAATTTAGAGACATCCGCAGATGTGTTCATACGGCGTTGCACATGGAACTTTCAATGATAACTAGCGTGTTTACAATGGCGTATGATCCCAGTTAAAGCAAATAGGTTTGCCTTAAACGAGGAAACAATGGGCAGAACTTAACAAACTGGAATTTAGAAAGGGGATCTGACGTTATGTCTTAGAGAGTCATTTTTACCAAATAAAAATACCTTGAAACAATATTTGATTTAAAACTTCTCTCTTCAGTAACTTAACTTTTATTGAATTTTGTTATTTTTTGGCCATAACATTAACGTTCAATATGTTGTTTAGAACAAAGAAGCCTAGTGCTGAAATTGGTAGAAAACAAAGATTGACAGGACATATAGCTACTTCTTTATTGTCCAACATAACTACAAAATAGAAAAAGTGGAAACTTCACAGGTCGCTCAACACGACAAAAACGAAAATGTTGCAGGCTCGGTTTGATTGTGCCTGTTCATGGACGGTACAAGCCATAAACCAATTTGTATGCCAGATGTCATGTCATGTCAAAAGTACAAATTTTAAAGTAAGTTAGAATAATCCCCACTAAGGCAATAATCCTGAGTATTTAATTTTGTCACAAGAAAAAACTGTTAATGAAACATGACATACACGTCAAGGAAACAGAAGTAAATAATGTCATTTTTTGTGACTAATTCTATAAGCATGATTTTGAAATCGGCTCATTTACAGTCCCGAAACATAGTAAACTCATACAAAGTCTTAGAGTCACCCTTATTAACCAAATAAAAATACTTTGAAACAATATTTGATTAAAAACCTCTCTCCAGTAACTTAACCTTTATTGAATTTAGTTATTTTTTGCCATAGCATTAATGTTCAAGATATTGTTAAGGACAAGGAAGCCGGGCGTTGAATTTTTCATGTGAGGAGGCCATCCGGCTTACGGAAGGTCGATGGTTCTACCCAGGTACCCGCTCGTGATGAAATAATGCACGGAGGGGCACCTGGGGTCTTCCTCCACTATTAAAAGCTGGAAAGTCGCCATATGACCTATCATGTGTCGGTGCGACGTTAAATCCAACAAAAAAAAGAAGCCTAGCGGTGAAAATGATAGAAAACAAAGTTTGACAGAACATGTAACTTCATCTGTATTGCCCAACATGACTACAAGCCATAAAGCAACATGTATGCCAGATGTCATGTCAAAACTACAAATTTTAATTTAAGTTAAAATATGAATATGTGTTAGAGTCAACATTAATTTACTGGATATATCAAAACCATGCATTCTTGATCTTGGTAAGCAAACTTTTGTACTTCTACTATTAAATTGTAAAGTCAAAATTGTTAATAAAAAATATCCTTTTGTAAACTGTTTACCTTAGCAATGATGTTATATGTTGTTTTATAGAAGAAAAAAATCCAAATGTGAAGATTGTAAAAGGGAACGATTTTCCAAGATAGGGCAAGTGGCTCCATGTGCATTTCCCAATACACCTGTGTGTAAAAAGCAATTTCATTTTATCACTATTACAGGGTATTTCTTATGTCACTGTACAAATTACGTTCAAGCTGTACCTAAATCTCATTCTCAATGCTACTGTTATTATGGGCAACACAAAGTGGACAAAATCAGAAGGCAAACATTTAAAACGCCAACTTTCAATGTGTAGTGGAGCAACTCCAGTCCTAAATTTACACAAAGTTTAGTATTATCATGTTACAGTACTTTCCGACAACATAATTCTGTTTGAATGTACAAATAAGTTCTGTTTGTTACCACCTCTTTCAGATATACCCTGAAATAGCATAATTTGATTGAACCAATTATTTTTAAATTCTATAAACATCGCTGTTTCAATGTGTTTATTAACTTGTTTGGTTAAAGGGCAAGACATGCCTGAACATATTTAAAATATAATTAATGTTTACTATTGATATCCGTTTTTCTAAGAAGTACAAACTGTGTAGATATGTCCACTGTATTTAGGCGACGATTTGGTAAGAATGAGTAAGGTTTGTGGAATGGTTCCTATCTCAGTGGTAAACATCATTATCCTCGCATGATATATAATTTCATCTCGTGACGACGTAGACATATACAGTAAGGTATCCTGCGATGCTCAGTGTTTTTGACATTCAAATTTCCGGAAAAAAACATGTAATCTTGCATGAAATATAAAATATAAAAGATAAACTGATATGAACACATAAATTTACAAATTACAACTGAAATGAAGCTATTAACAAATCAGTGACACGAGTAACGACGGAATAGTACCAATAGCACAGTTGGCGTTACAGTAGGAGCCGCCGTAAGACCCATGGAAGCATTGAGTAAATAAAGCGCAACCAGAGCCACGTGCCAAAAAAATATTTTCTTGTTTTAAATTTTATTCATTTGAAATAGAAGTAACAAAAAAACAAAGAGAAATATCAAACAGGGAATGCCAAGCACCAAAAGCGCAGCCTCCTCAAAACGAACCCCCCAGCACGCAAACGCGTGCACCACACACACACACACACACACACACACACACTCAGCCTACATAATCATTGAGGCGAATTGCACGTTTCGGTTTAATGTCTTTGGATGAATCGAGCACATTTCGTCATGTCAGCGCAATAACTCAATAAGTGCTTATATAATATATATACACTTATTGAGTTATTGCACTGACATGACGATTTGTAGGTTTTATGTGTTTTTGCGATGAATTATGCTTGTAATGGTTTGTTTACCTTCTGTTAAGCTTCTTCCTTTATTTCTGACATTGTTGGTGAGGACCAAATTGAGTGAAGTAATATAAAATAAGATGTCATTAGTAAACATTTGACCTATACTTAAGGAGGTAGGTTACCTTCATATTTGTATGTGCGCATGTCCAACCGGAAGCTAACGTGACGATTTACGACGACGTTTACGACAAACTAAATGTGTTTGTATATTCATTCTTCTGAAAACAAATCATGAACCTGTCTTCGATCTGATGCTTTATGGTTTAATAATGCAGAAATAATGAATAAATTGCCGCAGAAACGCTTCAAAACAATGTTGCCTTAAAATGACGTCATTGACGTCATGACGTTACGTGTCAGTTACCGCGCAAAATTAATAGCTTTTATCTTGAAAGTATGTAATTCTGTGCATTTTCTTTATTTTAACTATTTTCAAATAACCATTATTTGCTGAAATATTTTTTATGAGTCTTTTGCTCTGAATAATAATCAATATTTTGCTTCTTTTATGTAGTTATATTGAAATGTTATGCGGAATGTAAGAAAATGGATGATGATAAGCAATGTTATTTGGAATATAGTTGGGTGAAAGGTTACTTGTTACGGCCATTTTCAAATAGAAAATCTAGCAGTTTGATTTGTAATACCTATTTTTCAGGTTCCGTTGATAATTTGTTACTTATGTACTAAAACTAAGATCTAAAATTGTTCAAATTTCAGTAGAAAATTGTGGTTTCTTGAATTGAATTGATGTTACCATGGAAACGAAGCCCGTGACCTATGTATCTAAATGTAAAATTTAAAAGCGTTGACACTAGTCTACTTAAGAAACACAGCTTCGGCTTTTTATTTTCATTTCAACAATATCCATGAGAATAATAGCAGCATGCTGAAAGATTTTTCCATGAAAAATTCCAGACTAGGGGTACTGCTGTAAGTATTCTAAGCTGTGAAATTTGTTTGAATAAATGCAAATAACACGAAAATATAACTTACGTTAGAAATAATATGTTTTAAAGCTACATCAACTAGAAAGATAATCTTATTCAATACTTTTTATAAGAAATTACGACAAAAAACAAGATATAAGCTATTTTAAACATCTCTGTTGCCATGGTTACTTTAAACTTTAAGAAAAATAGGGTACCATGTAAAGTGCTTAGTATTTTGCAAATAATATTACCCAAATATTCCATGTTGGTCATTAACAGAATGGCACTGAAGCCGTCGAAAACCCCTAATTTTATACATAGTTGTTTAAAAATGAGAGAAAATGCGTTACCATGGAAACACGAGCCCCGCGACATATACATTTTAAGCTTATATTAGAAAGCTAACGTGCATATTAGTAAAACTATCAATTATGCAGACTTCTACGGATATCAATGAAATTAAAATACACTGAAAAGTGTTAAATTTCCGTATTTTCCTTCTTCTTTCAATATGGAATACCTTTGGAGGGTCATGTTCTTCAAACCTGGATAAAAATGAACTTGAAGGGACAGAGAAAAACGAAATTGAGATTGTAGCAGTTAAAACTTCATATTACACGAAATACAAAAGAATGCTGCGGTTCAACTAATTTGAATTTACCCTTGTAACAAGGTAACCTACCTCCTTAACCTTTGTGCCTTAAATAAAACCAGAACCCGAAAACTCGTTGTACATAATGCGGATAAAAACTCCTTTCTTTGCTGAATTAGGCCTCTGTTTTGTTTTTGACATTTGCAATTAGAGCTAGCAATCGTCCTTCGCAGTTTTGCATCTGACCAACATCAGAACAGTTATACTGTTAAGGTCAACTGAATGCTTGTTAAAAGTTTAAAAATGTCCATTCCAGAGCACCAAAGCCCAAACTCCGCTCTGAATATCATTTGGAAGGGAAACAGGGCCGTCACTTTTGAGACACACTGCTTTGACAAGTTAAAATCAATCTCTGACATGATAACATGGAACGTACTGACATAAGACAGCTGCGGTATTCCATTTCCTTATATTCATGTAACATCCAATTGGTTGAAATCAGAATATTTGTTCATTCTCTGCTGATGTTGCCTATCACGTCTATTGTATTGTAATTTATATATATAAGCGGTCTTTTTGTATTAACAAGATACGTGTATACCGGTCCAGGCACTGAAAATTTCTGAGATGCTCTTGAATATCTCCCAACTAAGAGGCCAGTACTGGTTCTACCCAGTAAAGCCTTGACGGTTTCGCATGTTTTGGTCCTATACACCGGGTAGGTTAAAGATTGAACCAGACTGACTGTTCGCAAAGCTAGGCTAAGTTATGCGAACAGGCCTGTATCTGAAAATTATTTTTCTCTCTCTGTGTTCTGGGAACTTTGTCCCTCTAGTCAGTTCGCTTTATGTCTGTACTAGTAGAGGATGAATTTGGCACCAAGAGTGGCTGCATTTGCGCCATGTAAAGCGCCTTTGAATTTTGAAAATGGCGCTATATAAATCTGATATAATATATATCCGTGGATACATGATTGGGGTTTGGGCAAGCTAATGGAATAAGGTGGAAATATTGTTCTTTGTTATTAACACGGTAAATACAGTGAAATATTCTAATTCCGTGGGAAACCGTGGAGAAAAATCGTGGTTTCGGTCATACCGGCTTTTTCATGGGAATATGAATATGTGCATTTCAACTTTTATGAATAGGAATTTTACTTGTTCGTTGCTTAATGCCATGGATTGAATCAAAAATTAAATCTACGATAACAAGTCCTCCACGAATATTAACAATATGTTCCATTTTTGCACATTTGTGTCAAGATACGAGTAGGTGCTTTCAACACATATTTTTGTCAGCTGATGCAATAAGGAGGCTTTCATGATGGCACATTTTATAAATCGGAACCAAAACTTGAAGTTTATGTGTGCACACAAACAAATAAATACGTCATTTAAAGTATAGCAGACCACCACTGTCTGGCATTTCACTTAGAACTATTGATCCCCTATTTACCTTTTATTTCATGTTTTTCGTCAGTTAAACTCAGTTTGTGATAGAATTTTCATAATAAGCAGAGGTAAGAAAACGTAATAATCTCTTATGAAGCGTAAATAAAATCTGAAAGTGGCCACCGTCTATATGAAACAAGGAAGACTTTAAATTCATGATCTTTGACCTAATTCAAGGCTCAAAATGACAAGTGAGAGGCTCTGGTCAGTAAATACACTTTTACAATTTTTTATCAGTGTTATATAGCTCTGTGTCAGTGAAAATGATGCAATATTTTCAAGAGTGGACATAAGCGCTAATATCACTGACCACGAGTGGAATATATTTTGTATTTTGTTCTTGCCAACCACGCGGGGAAAGACAAAGTTATTCGGATAGTTCCTAGTCCAATCATTGACGTAATTATCACTTTCATTTAATTTCAGTCTGATATTACGTTCAACACAACAACATCTGAAAACAGACGTAATCATTAGTGATTCACGTATGAACATAAATTGCAAGCAACAAAAATAACGATTTTGATTTGCTGTAGGTAATACATTTATCTGATAAATAAAACCGTTCATTTACATATATATGTATATACATAAAACCTATATAAAAACAGCTGTTGAATATATGCATGAACGTACGGCATTTGTCGTACTCAATTTGTCCAACGCACAGACTATTCCGGATGTTCAGGAAAGAACAGTAGAAGAGTTAAAGATAGACCCTCCAAACATGTTTCGCTTTTAAATGTTGTAATTTGATGTTAGATTCTTGTAAAACATTAACTAAAATGCACTAATATACTTAGAATTAGCCCGAAATGATGTGCACCCCATTAACCCTATCTGATACCGTTAAGCGTTATGCATAGGCAACAAATCTTTCAACTTAAATAATAATAACGAAATCACATGTGAAGACGAGGTCAAACTACTAGGTGTTACTCTAGACTCCAATCTTAACTCCGACAGCCAGGTCACCAACATATGTCGCAAAGCCGCAGAACAACTAAATGTCCTTCAAAGATTAAGTAAAATCCTAAATATTCAAATAAAATTGGTCATTTTTAAATCCTTCATCTGGTCCAACTTCAACTTCTGTCCGCGCGTGTAGTAAATTAAGTACCGAAAAGCTTTAAAAATTACAGTATCGTCGTTTAAGAATTGTAAATAATAACGACTATTAATCATCTTCTGAAACCTCATTAAACAAAGTAAAACTAACTATTCTTCATCTAAGCAGAATAAGAACAATTGCTACTGAAACTTACAAAATGACAAACATCTCACCAGAATATATAATATCCTTTGTCAATGTAAAATTATCTTTTTTTTAATTTCAGATACGAAATATAAGAGGTAAGGGTAGATTTCCCGAAAGCACAGAACACCCAAAACACATCAATAGAGCCATGCATCGCAAAGTAGGCCCGCAACAAAAAGATGCTGCAACGGAAAAATATTGTAGACGGGTTGCTTCAAACTTCCAACACGTACATTTTAGTTATATGCAACAAAAGCAGAAAGAGGAGCGAGAAGGGGTAATAGATAAAAGGGACGGTTTTGGGGGGAAATTGGAGCAAGCAGAAATATTCAAAAGGGAAAGCCACATTCCTTAAACGCAGTAACCCTACGTAAACTACAGCAACGCAGACATACACGTACAAGTTAGTGAGTGGGTTGGGTTTTACGGCGAATCGACACAAAATGGTCATGTATCACCAAAAAGAAGTCATATTGCAAACGCCAACTGTAAAGCATAAACATTTATGTAAAAATATAAAACATACCTAAAATTATCCATGTAAAGCATATCTAAAATCATCTATGTAAAAATGTAAAGCATATCTAAAATCAGTTATATAAAAATGTATATACATATTTGTTAAAATATCAGCTGCAAACATAATAATATTGCTAAAGATGTAAATAAAATATGAAATGTTAAATTTTTTAATTAATTCCTATCTTCTTTAAAAATGATAAAATATTTCCGACTGAAACTTTTTCAATTAACTCTTTCAAAGACTGAACTTCATAATATGTCCTGCGTTGTGTAGCGAAGTCCACACAGTCGATTAACACATGTTTAATACGAGGATTGTTCAAATATGAATGCATCTAAGCACATAAAAATGTATCTTTGATAGATTTCAATGAAAATTTTAATTGGTCCCCTCGAAGTATTCACCTCCAACAGATATGCAAAGTTTCAGTCTTCTAATCCAATCCTTGAAGGCATTTTCATAGTCTTTTCTAGGTACACTATGAAGACACTGGAATATTGCAGAACGAGGTGTTTGCGCTGCACAAATTTTCGACCAGAAAGGTATTTTTTGAGCCTTGGGAACAAAAAGAAGTCACACACAAAAAGAAGTCACACGGGGCAAAGTCATGCGAATAAGGAAGGTGAGGGAGCACAACGACCTTTTCCTGCTTCAGAAAGTCTTGTACAATAGACGCCTTGTGCGATGACGCATCGTCATGTAGCAATCTGACATCGGCCAAACCAGTTGCAGGTCTTCGATTTTTGAAATATTTCTTCAGTTTTCGAAGAACTTTAGTCTTGTAAAACTTCACATTTACGGATTTGCCTTTAGGTACAGCAACCTGAATGGCAGGACCCTGAGTTGTGAAGAATATGGCATACATAACCTTCTTGACATTCATGGTCCGCTTTGCAATGCATGGTCTTTTGCCAGACTTTGTTGCCAATATTTTGTTCTGAATCTTTCGTTACGGCTCAAAAATTGTACCCATGTCTCGTCAACAGTGACGACATTTGCGAAAAACCGTGCATTGTAATTTGAAAACTGTTTAAGCAACAATTTTACGCAATGCACGCGTGCCTTTTTCTGCTCATCTGTCACCAGATGGGGAATCCGTCTAGTACAGATCTTTCTCATTTTCAAAGTACGTTTCAGAAATGTATGACAACCATACTAGCTATTTGCCTAGCGGTGTATCTTGCATCAGTAGCAACTATTTCTTTCACTCTAGCAACCATCTTGGCAGACGTTGCTGTTTTCGGCCGACGGCCATGCGGTGCATCTTCTGTTGAAACTACCCACATTTGAATTTCTAAAACCAACGAATAACTGTCGAAAAAGACATTTCATTATGCCCATAAACAGAACATATTTCATCAAAAATGTATAGTGGACGCAACTTGACCCCGATGGTTGACCTTTGCATTATAATACATAATAAGGCACAACCTATTATTGAAAAGGAGTGTACGTAAAACACGAGCTGCACGAGAAAAAGGAAATATAATTTGTGTAAATATAAATTAGTGTATTGGAACGTTTTAATTGATCAAATGAAAGTATACATACTTTGATACTGCTCTGTATACAAACTAATACCATAAAAATATACATGGCTACCCTAATCACCCTTTATTTTTAAAATGAAATAATCATTATGAATAATCGGCTGAAGGTCAACCATCGCGGTCAAGTTGCGACTACTATAACCATTTTTGTATTAGTATACACGAGTAGGCAATGTTTAGCGAGCGATATACACAGCTAAAGTGAAACGGAATTTAATGGGTGTGGTATCAATGTAAAGGTAACATGTTTATCTACCCAATAATCTTAATTTCCCCGTGATTTTCGCATTATTGAGCGAGATAACGTTCTAGATGCATTCATATTTGAATAATCCCCGTAGTTTGACATGGTACACATTCGGGTTGATCTTTATTCAAAAGATAATGAGTGAAACGGGTATGACCTATTCGACAGCGAGAAAGAACAACTTCCTCCCTTCGAACAGAGCTGTTCCCTTGGTGCCATTCCCCTAGAGTAGGTATTATATCATGAAGTTTATTGAATGACGCATTGTTTCATGACGGTTGCCATTTAGATAAAATGTATTTGTTTATATTGGGCCTAAAATCGCTATGTGGTAATTTCAAATTAGATTGTGATAATGAAAAGGATTTCTTTGCTGCAGTATCAGCATCCTCGATTTTATGAATACTAACATGACTAGGAATCCAACAAAATATGATAGACTTTTTAAAAGATAGTTCATGAACCCTGAGAAGAATATTTTGAATGGCAGGATTTTCCATATTTCGGTTATGAATTGGCTGTAAAGCAGAAAGCGAGTTGGAAAAGATAATAAATTTTTCTTCACTATTTTTTCATATAAAATTTAGGGTTAAATCAATAGCTTTTGCATCGGCTGAAAATATTGTTGCATTATTTGGCGAATGTAATTGTGACCGATGAAGGTGGCTGACAGCAGCACAGCCAACCTTTGATTCATATTTTGAACCGTCTGTGTAAATTGCAAAATAGTCATTGTAAGTTGACTTGATTTCATGATATTTAGACTTGAATATTTCAGGGTTTGTTTCAGACGTTTAAAAGGCAATTTTCAAATCGAAAAGAACTGTAGGGGCATTAAGGGTCCATAGTGGTGTATCAGGGATTGAATTTTCTTTGATACCATCGAATTCAAAGTCAGTTTCATTCATAGAAGATTTTATGCGAAGTCCAAACGGTTTGATTTGTTTTCTCAGATGAATCGAAGTACTTCGGTTTAAAAATAATGTTATGAGAAGGATTAGATTTGTTGGCAGCCACTCTCGAAGCATATTGCAATGAAAGGTTTTCCCGGCGTGTGTAAAGAGAGGGTTCGTTTGTTTCAGCATATAAGCTTTCAACTGGCGATGCTCGGAATGCACCAAGAGCAATACGAAGGCCTTGATTATGTATCTCCACGTACATAAGACAAACACCCACACACAACTAACATACACACAAGTAAGAAAAAACAAGACTGGGGGCACCGTGCAAGACACACACACATCGCACAAACAAACAAACAAACAAGCAAGCAGGAAAAAACAACAGTCGGACGCCGGAGGCCAAAATTATGGTGGGCACGATAACTTATTCATAGTAAAAGCAGAGGGGGTGTAAATGCAAGGGAACGCAAATGCAAGGGATGGAAGGGGGTGATAAGGGTAGTGAGGAGAAAGAGGAAAGAAACGCCAACAACAAAGAAGATAACATACGCAACACAAAATACGAGACAGACAAAAGAAAATGTTGAAAATAGGGGCACCGCCTTGGAATGGTCAGTAAACTATATAAGGGAAATTGGGTTGATCATAAACAACTAAGCACACAGTAGAGGCACTGGTATAGCAAGAACTCTTTTAGGTTTGAGGCCGTTCGGGTGTCGAACAGCCTGCCAAATGACATAAGGAATGCACAGCAATACAAAGAATTTGTATAGGCTGATCCGCACCTGGACTGGTCCCAATGTTAATGCGGCATGTGCACATAACTGCTCTGATTATTTTCATGGTTGCTTAGCTTTTATATTGCCTTATTTATTTGTGTGCTATTTTTGGTTGTGCATTTAGGTACATGTATATCTTTGATTTTTACCAGTTTATTGTTTTTCCATGCCTTCGTGTTTTTTACCCAGTATATGTTCTTAGTTTTTCTTTATGATCAACTCTTTTCGCTCATCACCATACTGCTTGTTTATAGCTTTTTTTTTCACAGATTTTTCAATACTCTTTTTTTAACCGAGTATTGATAATTAAATTATTAAAATATGTCTTACACTTTTACAGCAGCTATTTAATAATAAAAAATATTTTTCTTTTAAAAATAATTCAATTTATTTTTCGGAGAAATTGTCATCTGTCTTGCTATTGACAGCATTAATGGCTCCTATGCATTTGGTTATTCTCGGACTTTATCGTTGCATTCACTGTCTTACGTCGGTTCCCGGTTTGTTGTTTACGAACGGACTAAATTCTCTACAGTATATAAGCACATAAATCCCGTGCACTTTTCTGTCAGATATTGACACGTCGCTTTCAACACAAGAAAACGTTAGGGGCTACTTTGATCGTTTAAAGAAATTTAATTTTGAAATTCTGCCCGATAATGCCACGTAACCGTGGTCGCCAGAGGCCTCAGCCTGCAGCCGGGAGAGGTCAGCAAAGGAATGTTGCGGCTCAGGACAGGCAGCTACGAGAAGGGAATCGCCAGGGGCATAGAAATAGGGGCGCAGAAGTGCAGCTGGACGAGGATCAGAGAATCCGCCACTTCCGAGGCAGGAACGGGACCAACAACCGGCCGCCGAGCATGGCGACCCGGCTCAGCATGACACCGGAAATGAGCAGGAAGGCAGACAAACCAGGGGGGCGGAAGCGCATGGCCGACGAGCTGGAGGACTTGATAGACGAGAGGCTGTTACAGTCTGACGCCGGTAAGTCAAATTTTATTGACTTTGAGCAAATTATTAATGCTTCAGGTATAATTCCGCATACAGGCAATTCACATCGTAATGATAAAAAAATAGCGACGGGGTGTGGCGCCACTAACCAGAATGCAAATTCATCAGTTCTACCCTCTTGGGTTAGTGATTTATCGGCGACAAGGTCGAATGGCCACGTGGCAAGTAACTTCAATTCGGCGCCTACTATGCGTCTAGCAGACGATGATTTAGCCGCTAGTGATGTTAAAATCCCGCTTTCAGGACTTTTTCAGATACTTCTCGCTGTTTAGCTTAAATACTTTTGCTCTTTTACAATCTTTGGGTTAGTATTTCAAAATATCTGCTCTTTAAATTGGAGAACGCTGTCAGGCCAGCTGTCATGATCGTAACAATAATAAAAATTGTGTTGCCCTGGCAGTAAAAAATCAGACGCCTTGAAATATTTTGGGTTCTGCATTAACCCTGAATGCCAGGTTTTGGCTCCTTTTAAGGAAAACCTTGATACTACTAGAGCTGTTTGCAAAATATCCTTTAAAGCATACATACCCCCACCCACTTTTTTTCTAATTGGAATTACTTTTCAGATTTTATTTGACAAGCTTTTATTATTCCTTCAATACAAAATAGTGGATTAACTTTAAAAAAAAATGATAAACTAATTCCAGACCTGCCAGCAATGTCCCCAGCATATATTTCATGTCAAATTTGGCAGTGCATCTACACCGTGTCCAACGTATACGTCGCATTTACGGTGGGTACGCTGCATGCATGGTATACTGTACGCTCCATTACCGGCATTTCCTGTTGATTTTGTCAACATCCCGTATAGTGAGGTAAGAAAAACTACTTATTTTCATTAAAGTTCAACGTGTTCAAAGAAGCGATATATTCAGTACGAGCTGCAGATCATTCAACCTCCCCATGGTAATGTGATTTTTGTCAGTAATTCTCTAGTTTCTTCAAACATTCGAGTAAACTGACGTGTGAAGTCGGTTTTGAACTCGGACGTTCACTTTCAGATTCATTTTCTGTCTCTTAAAATCATTCTGTTGACTTTTCATCGGTTTAACGCGAGAATAGTATCACAAGCTACAATTTGAAATATATATCATGGCGTAAATTCATGTTTGAAGGGAGCTTTATGCCAAAATTAGCGATGTACGCCCTATAAAACGGCGCGTCTACAGAAGTACGCCACATAAAAAGGCCGTTAACTTTATCTAAAATGCAACAGTTACTGTCATTATTGTAAGGAATTTCCGGGGAGGATACCTAAACCCCTACACTGCGTACTGTGATAAATTCCTAGCAAATAGTCTTTTTAAAATATTAATTTTAACGTCGAATGTTATCAAATAAACTTGACTAAATATATGAAATTACTGTGTTTGTAGAACTACATCATGTATAATAATTTTCAGTCAGTTGTCCATAAGCATTTACCTGGGACTCATTAATATTCGCCAATATTTTTGGGCGTTTACGTTAGCTTACGAAAGAATCGTATCCTGAAAATAGTTACATATGTAGAAAACACATTACACGATGACGTAGTGGTGTTTACACTCGATACTACGGGTTCCTAATTACCGTAGACATTTTATTTTAATTCAGTATTACGCAATGTTATTGGCATTGATTTAATTCTTATGTTATTTCACGTGCATGTAACATATTTTACGAATTTTAATTGTTTTCAATTGTACATTTGATCCGCAACATCAAAAAACCAACATAGTGGCTTTGCGACAAGCATGGATACTGACAGCCTGCGCTTGCGCGCATTCTGGTAAGGATCTATGCTATTCGCTTATGGTTTCTCCAATTGCAATAGGCTTTGAAAGCGAACAGCATGGATCCTGACCAGACTGCGCGGATATGCAAGCTGGTCTGGATCCATGCTGAAAGCCACTATGTTGGTTTTCTCATAGCGTGGCTCATTTTTACTTTCTGGAATCACTTACGACAGGAAATCTGTCTTTCTTTCTTCTTAGATACTTTAAAAGAAAAATCGACAATTTCTTCTACGGTTATCTTGGAAACAAGTGTTTTTCATTCAGGAAATGAACAAGAAATGATGATTATTAGTTTGATCAGATAAGTAGGGGAGAACGCTGTTGAATGTGCCACGGGTTGGTTGTGCCACACGTGACTTATAATATTTATTGAAGAGCTTAGACGTCATTTGCAAATATTTTAAACGCGCCATTTTTTCAAATACTCTTCTTGGAAAGCACAAGCATTGTAAAAAAAAAGGGCAACGAAACTGTGTTTGAAATACCGATTTTGACCACTATAAGTAATTTTTGACGTATTACACATTTGTGTTCTGACAGTTCGTTATCATGTAGATATATCGACATAAGATATATTATGAAATTCAGCATTTTGAGCTATGTGAACTACGAAAAGGTTAAATGCCATGTACTTTTATAATGCTATACCATACTGTAAGGTAAGGGTGTACCCCGCACAGTGTACCCCGCATACTGTCACAACCTACCCCAGACGCGGGGCAGGTTGTGAAGTTACAGGCCATGTTCACACTAGCAGTATTCGTTTTGTCCGCACTCTACCTGAAAATACGACATTATATTACTTGTGAAGTACATTTTCAGTTTTTAATTCGTTTTAGGTTCCGACACCGAAGATTAATTTACGAAAATATATGGTATATTCATGATTCCCAAGTAAAAACTTTAACGGGCAATTCTATACCGGACTGTTTATACAAAACAAGCATGTTTATTTTATCTTTCGAATACTTAATATTAATGTTATTACATTATGTAATTCCAAAACCGTTTATAATTGTTAAAAAGTGTAAATAAAATGAAAGAATAAATGCGAGTGAAGACATACGTAATCAGTTGCTATAAATATAACGGCCTTTTTATGTGGTGTACTTCTGTAGACGCGCCGTTTTATGGGGCGTACATCGCTAATTTTGGCATAAAGCTCCCCTAAAACATAAATTTACGCCATGATATATATTTTTATTTGTAACTTGTTATACTATTCTCGCGTTAAACAGATGAAAAATCAACAGAATGATTTTAAAAGACAGAAAATGAACCTGAAAGTGAACGTCCGAGTTCGAAACCGACTTTATACGTCAGTTTACTCGAATGTTTGAAGAAACTAGAGAATTACTGACAAAAATCACATTACCATGGGGAGCTTGAATGATCTGCAGCTCGTACTGAATATATCGCTTCTTTGAACACGTTGAACTTCGATGAAAATGAGTAGTTTTTGTTACCTCACATATAGGATGTTGACAAAATCAACAGGAAATGCCGGTAATGGAACGTACAATATACCATGTATGTAGCGTACTCGCCGTAAATGCGACGTATACGTTGGACACGGTGATCCAGCATGACATGAATCCCAGGCCTTGAGTCATAGAGAAAGATGAATTCTAGTTACTTTTGCATTTGGTCAAATGATTCCTCCAAGATCGCAGTTTGGACTTATTTGTTCGAACCTTTGAACAGCCGGTTAAGCTACCGGTTGGTTAACTTTTAAGGCTATATGTCGACATTTTAGAAGAATTTGAAAAACAAATCTTTGAGTTAAGGGCTACCTTTATAGTGAAATAAAAAATCCCATCAAAACAAATATTTTGAATCAAGATCTAACCAGCAAAGGTTAACAGCCGGTTAGAGATTCGAACAACTGGGCCATAATTGCCCAAGAGTTGCTAAAGGCTGTAGAGTACAGCAGCTGTGTAGTACAGCAGCTGTGTCATAGAATTCTTCATAAAAGGTAATAAAAGTAGTCAGCCTTACTGGAATATCCACCGTAGACACGTGACATGATACCCCACCCAGTCACATTATACTGACACCGGGCTGACCAGTCCTAGCACTATCCTTTTAATGCTGAGCGCCAAGCGAGGAAGCTACTAGTATTGTTTACGTCTTTGGTATGACGCGGCCGTGGATTGAACCCACAACCTCCCGCACTCAAAGCGGACGCTCTACCACTAGGCTACCGAGGCGGTACGTAGCTGGAATAAACTATTATCATAAACACTGGGGTTTTCATGATATATCTAAAGTAATCTGGAAAGTAGATCCTTCGGAAGCACCGAGAACAATGCAATCTGTGAAAATTGGAGACTCGGTTCGATTGAGTCAGTTCATGAGCAGTAATGGAAAATGCAACAGTGTCCACGCCCCCTAGCACCGGCTTAAGCAGGTTTTCATTATAACTGTTAGAAGGCTGCCGTACTAGCCAGGATAATCGGGCTCCACTGACGAAATATGTTCTAGAGGCGTATGCAACTGTCTTCCGCAGTTCTGTTACAATAATTACGAGAGTAAATTATTCACGTCATTATTTACCCTGGCTTACTTCGATTTATTCCGGGTCAGCGAACTTGTGGCAGCGTCCAGATTTCAAGTAGAAAGCGCGATCCACGTGGCTGATTTATCATTTACTTGTTGCAATAGGTACGCAAAAATTCAGTTTCGCCGTTTTAAAATGAATCAAAGAGGATCGCCATTCATGTTAAAAACACCAAGAGAAGAAGGCAGACTTTGTCCTATCCGCAAGATTGCAAACTACCTGGCCGAGTATATCACTACAGTATCCCTAACATGTTTGAGCTGGATATCCGCTCTGCTTTCATGTTCCCTTGTTGGACTCCGCGGCGAGTTGGGGCTGCGAGTGACGAATCTTGACAAATTCAACATGGAAAATCAAAATAAAAACAAACGACCGCATACCGAAACAGACTCGGTTGGCACGGAAGGTGAGAAACCCTCTCACCGACCATACACATACAACATGGCATTTCCAAGATTTCTGTTGATTCAGTCAACTGATGAAACTTTTAAAATGACAAGTCTTTCTCAATTCGTAATTGAAAAAACACTTCAAAGTGTAGCTGGTGTTCCGAAGTCCGTTAAAACGTTACGCACAAGGGATCTGCTCGTTGAAGTAGAAAAAGCAGCACATGCTCAAAATTTACTTAAATTAACATCCTTCCTCAACCGGCCATGTAAGTGCATTGCACACCGCACTCTGAATTCCTCAAGGGGGATCATCCGCTGTCCTGATCTTGCTGGAGTTTCGGAGTCGGAAATTGTGCACGGTCTTACTGATCAACATGTCACGGCTGCTAGACGAATCAAAATTAAACGATTGGGAAAAGAAATTAACACAAACACTATTATTCTTACTTTCGGCATACCTTTCCTTCCTTCAGTCATAAAAGTTGGATACCTCATGACAAAAGTTACAACCTATATCCCTAATCCACTTTAATGCTACTGCTGCTTTAAGTTCAGACACAACGAGAGAAACTGCAAAAGTGATCACATTTGCCCAAAGTGCTGTCGAGATGGCCATTCCCATGACGAGGACAAGTGCAATTATACAGTGCATTGTGTGAATTGCGGCGAGCCACATTCAGCCAGGTCTCGCGATTGCAAGACGTGGAAACTCGAGAATGAAGTTCTTCATGTCAAGTTCACACAAGGCATTGGATTTCCAGAAGCCAGGCAAATTGCCAATGCTAGATTTACATCTCCATCACCCGCACAAACTTATTCATCAATCACTAAATCTGTCGCTAACAAAACAACAGTGTATTAATGCTTTCACTCAAACAGATTCAGTGACCGTTTCTCAAAATCCAGCCCCAACTTCAAAACCCAGTAAACAACAATCAAATGTACAGAAAAATCCTCAAGGTAAAGCTCCAGCTGCAATACAAAACATCCCTAATTACAAGCCACAACAACAGCGAACAAGCAGTGTATCTAACAATTCAACAAGTACTTCATCATCGGCAAAGGTGAAGAAAATACCTAGACAAAGAATTATACTAAATACCGGTGGAGTGGGGAAGGGATCTAATGATCCTATTAACCACTACAACCGGTTTGAACATCTAGCAGTAGATGTAGATATGGAGGACGAGGAGGATGGACGTTCGTCTAAGCCTCCTGCCATACCTCCTAAACCTTCCAGATAGAACATATTTATGTCGAATAAAATAATCCAGTGGAACTGCCGTGGACGTAAAGCTAATTATAATGAAATTCTCCTTCTATCAAAATATAATCCCTCTTTGATGTGTTTAAGTGAAACCTTTTTGAAAGAAAGTGACAACATATCCTTCAAAAATTATTCAACGTATAACTTTATCAATAAAAGTTCAGAAAAGGCTTCCTGGAGGGGATTACTTTTATTTACACTGTCCCATGTCTTTGGAACATGGTAGGGGTAAGAGTGAGGTTGGGTGCGCACCATAAACCGGTTTAAGCTCCCCAGTGGTGTTTTTGCCACTGACTGTTCCAAGGCGGTGCCCCACTGTGTTCCTTTGTTTGTTCGTTTTGTCCTTGTGTGTTGACTTTGTGTGCGCGCGTGTGTATGCTTATTGTTCGTCTTGTCCTTATGTGTTGGCTTTGAGTGTGTGTGTGTGTGTGTTGTTCGTTTTGTCCTGATGTGTAAGCTTTGAGTGTGTGTGTGTGTGGTGCACGCGTTTGCGTGCTGGGGGGTTCGTTTTGAGGAGGCTGCGCTTTTGGTGCGTGGCATTCCCTGTTTGATATTTTTCTTTGTTTTTCTGGTGGCGCATCAATTTTAATAAATAATGCACGTCCGCATAGAGAAATTGTTTTGAATATTACCATTCAGTCAGTTGCATTGCATGTAACTATGGATCGACCTATAACATTTTGTTCAATATATATACCTCCTAAATTTAAACTTAATCTTGAAGATCTTGACAACCTGATCAATCAACTACCGCAACCGTTGATGGGAGATTTCAATGGTCACCACGAGTTTTGGGGTTGTTCTGATAGCAATGCTAGAGGTCAAATTATTGAAACCTTTATTGAAAGAAATTCTCTCTGCTTACTGAATAATAAATCCAAAACATACCTACATCCTGCTACAGTACACTACTCTTCTCTTGATTTGTCAATTTGTCAACCAAGCCTTTTTCGTGACTTCGAATGGAGGGTGCTAGATGACTTACATGGGAGTGATCATTTCCCTATTATCTTATCAAAAAAAACAAAGACAAATATCAAACAGGGAATGCCACGTACCAAAATCGCAGCCTCCCCAAAACGAAACCTATAGCACGCAGACGTGCACACCACAAACACACACACACACATACACGCACACACACACAAAGTCAATACACGAGGACAAAACGAACAAACAAAGGAACACAGTGGGACACCGCCTTGGAACGGTCAGTGGCAAAAACACCACTGGGGAGCTTAAACCGGTTTATGGTGCGCACCCAACCTCACTCTTACCCCCACCATGTTCCAAAGACACGGGACAGTGTAAATAAAAGTAATCCCCTCCAGGTGAATCTCTAACACACGTAATGGAAACAAAAAGGCATGGCATGTAAAACACAAAAATGCTCGTGTATAAATATATAAAAAGCAAACCTTTAGAACCAAAAACGTATGTACTCAATGCCTTTTCAGAAGACAGAGCAACAAGAGAAACACCCTTAAGGGCCCGACGAAACAGGCCAGAAGACAGATATCAAAACAGTTCAGTCCTGGTAGGATTTAAAAACTGCTTATTATAGAGTCCTCCCCCTCTTCCGTCAGACACAATCAAAGAGGGAAGCGTAGTGTCCAACTGTAAACGGGTTGAACACTAAATATGCGGTATGTCTCAAAACAATTGGGTCGTAACCTCTTTTAATAAAACGTTTTATAATTTTATCAAATACATTTGGAAAATTACCATGACCCAAGATCTTACGAAGTTTGTAAACCACATCCCCCTAAAAAACGGGTTTAGAAATACCTTCTCGCAGAAGTGTCTTTAAATTACTATTGAATTTTAAAACTAAATCAGAATTACGATAGTAAAATTCAGCAAAATATTTACGCAATTTGTAATAACGGTAGCCTTGCTGAAGAAGTTTACTTGTAATATATAGATTACGTTCATTGAAGTATTGTTCAGCAAACGTCACCTGATTCCTTTTATTTTAAATTTAGTAAAGCTGACTGGCAGCAGTATCAGTATTTATGCAAAACTGATTTGTGTTTGGAAAATTTCGCCAATTTTTTTTTTATCCTATTGTTCGGTTTTCTGTTATTTTATCAGATATTGCAGACAAGTCCATTCCAAAAACTTCAAGAAATGGTAAATCAAAAAATAAACCATGGTAGACCGCTATTCGAAAACGTAGAGCGGCCGTTAAAAAATTTAATATTCGACCGACAAAGGACAATCTGCAATCAGTTAAGGTTCTTAGAGCAAAAGCTCTCAGAACTATAAAACAAGCAAAGAAAAACTCTTGGCATTCATACGTTTCTAAACTTAATTCTAGGTCATCGGTTAAAAAAGTGTGGGAAATGATTCGTTAAATAAGTGGAAAAGGAAAAACTTCAAATGTTTCTCATCTTAAACAATCTGACCAGACTACTGCATCTACCAAAGAAGACATTGCTAATACTCTTGGTGAAGCTTTTTCAAAAAACTCTTCTTCACATAATTATGACCAAAGATTTCAAAACATTTAAATTAACTAAAGAAAGCAAACCTCTGAATTTTGTTTCAAATAATGAGGAAGATTATAATAAACCTTTTTCGATCACAGAGTTAATTGACTCTCTAGAGAAATGTCATGATACTGCAGCTGGTCCAGACCAAATACATTATGAACTTTTAAAACACTTACCACAAGAATCATTAGACTTTCTCCTTGAAATCTACAATATTACATGGAAAACTTCTATTTTTCCAGACTCCTGGAGAGAAGCTATTGTTATTCCCATACAAAAACCCGGAAAAGATAGCACGAACCAAAGTAATTATAGACCGATAGCTCTTACTAGTTGTTTATGTAAAACTCTGGAACGTATGATTAATTCTAGACTAGTTTGGTACCTCGAATCGCAAGGTTTAATTACAAACTTTCAAAGCGGCTGTCGCAAACAACGCAGCACAACCGATCATCTTTTTCGACTGGAAAATTTTATTCGTGATGCATTTATTAAAAAAGAGCATCTAGTGTCTGTCTTTTTTGATTTAGAAAAAGCTTATGACACTACATGGAAATATGGTATTATGAATGATCTTAACAACATAGGTTTAAAAGGTCGTCTGTCAACATTTATATCACAATTCTTATCTGATCGAAGTTTTAAAGTACGTGTTGGTGATACCCTTTCTGATTCTTTTGAGCAAGAACAGGGGGTTCCACAAGGTTCAATTTTATCTGTCACACTTTTTAGCATCAAAATTAATAATATTGTGAAATGTTTGTTACCAGGGACAGACTGTTCATTATATGTTGACGATTTTTTGATATGTTATCGTTCAAAAAATATGCGTACGATTGAACGCCAATTACAACAGTGTTTGAATAAAGTTCAAATTTGGGCCATGGAAAATGGGTTTAAATTTTCCAAATCGAAAACTCAATGTGTCCACTTTTGCCAATTACGGATACAGCATTGTGACCCTGAGCTTTTTCTAAATGGTACAAAAATACCCGTTGTTGATGAAACAAAATTTCTTGGTGTTATCTTTGATAAAAAGCTTTCGTTTGTGCCGCATATAAAATACTTGAAAGCCAAATGTCTGAAGTCACTAAATCTTTATGGGGCTTTAATTAGATCTAAGCTAGATTACGGTTGTATTGTTTATGGTTCCGCAAGAAAATCTTATTTACAAATGTTAGATACCATCCATAATCAAGGTCTTCGTATTGCTCTTGGTCCATTCCGAACATCGCCAGTTGGAAGTTTATATGCTGAAGCAAACGACCCATCTCTTTACACACGCCGAGAAAAACTTTCATTGCAATATGCTTTAAGAGTGGCTGCCAAAAAATCCAATCCTGCTCATGAAATTATTTTTAAACCAAAGTACTCTGATTCATATGAGGAAAAACCAAAACAAATCAAACCGTTTGGATTTCGCATAAAATCTTCTACGAATGAAACTGACTTTGAGCTCGATAGTATTAAAGAAAATTCCATTCCAGATACACCACCATGGACCCTTCATACCCCTACAGTTCTTTTCGATTTAAAAACTGCCTTTAGAAAGTCTGAAACAAATCCTGAAATATTTAAGTCCAAATATCATGAAATCAAATCAACTTACACGGACTATTTTGCAATTTACACAGACGGTTAAAAAGATGAATCAAAGGTTGGCTGTGCTGCTGTCAGACTCCTTCATCAATCAGAATTAAGTTTGCCAAATAATGCGACAATATTTTCATCCGAGGCCAAAGCTATTGATTTAGCTCTAAATTTTATATCAAAAAGTAGTGAAGAAAAATTTATTATCTTTTCCGACTCGCTTTCTGTTTTACAGTCAATTCATAACCGAAATATGGAAAATCCATTCATTCAAAATATTCTTCTCAGGTTTCATGAACTATCTTTTAAAAAGTTTATTATATTTTTTTGGATTCCTAGTCATGTTGGTATTCATGGAAACGAGGATGCTGATATTGCAGCAAAGAAATCCCTTTTATTATCACAATCTAATTTGAAATTACCACATACCGATTTTAGGCCCAGTATCAAGAAATACATTTTATCTAAATGGCAATCGTCATGGAACCGTGCTTCATTCAATAAACTTCATGATATCAAACCTACTCTAGGGGAATGGCACCAAGGGAACAGATCTGTTCGCAGGGAGGAAGTTGTTCATTCTCGCTGTCGAATAGGTCATACCTGTTTGACTCATTCTTATCTTTTGAATAAAGATGATCAACCCGAATGTGTACCATGTCAAACACCGCTAACTATTAAACATATTCTAATCGACTGTATGGACTTTGCTACACAGCGCGGTACATATTTTGACGTTCAATCTTTGAAAGAGTTATTTGAAAACGTTTCAGTCGGAAATATTTTATCGTTTTTAAAGCAAATAGGAATATATCAAAAAATCTAACATTTCATATTTTTGTTTACAACTTGCAATATTATCATGTTTGCAGGTGATATTTTAACACACACGCATATACATTTTTACAGAACTGTTTTTAGATATGCTTTACATTTTTACATGGATATTTTTAGATATGTTTTACATTACTCATAGTGTTCTTTACATTTTTACATCAATGTTTTTGGGTATGCTTTACATTTTTACATCAATGTTTCTGCTTTACAGTTGGGCGTTTACAATATGACTTGCTCATGAACAGACTCAATCAAACCGAGTCTGCAATTTTCACTGTTTGCATTGTTTTCGGTGCTTCCGAGGGATCTACTTTCCAGATTTTATTGGATCTACTTTTCAGATTTTATTTACTTCACAACAGCGGGTGTTAAGTGCTGTGTGGCGGCCGTAAAAAGTCGCCCCGATTTTATATTCTCTGGTCCTTCGGGATCATTGATTTCAACTCATTTAGATTCGAAGATTGAATACTGCTTAAGCCGGTGCTAGGGGGCGTGGGCAGTGTTGCATTTTCCATTACTGCTAATGAACAGACTCAATCAAACCGAGTCTGCAATTTTCGCTGATTGCCTTTCGGTGCTTCCGAGGGATCTACTTTTCAGATTTTATTCTTCTCGGCGATATATGACCATTTGTGTCGATTCGCCGTAAAACCCAACTCACTCACTCCCCTAACCGGACATAAGTGTTGTTCAATAAGGAGAGGGTTTGACAAACTGCTTCACATGGTCACATGAAAAAGGGAAAAGGCTTAATGGAAATTAAATGCATAAAAATGCGTTTAATTTAAGCAGTTCCTTTGTCATTCATTAGATTATTAGGTAAATAGGTATAAAGAGTAAAGAAATCATATGAAACAATTAACAGCACACCTTGTAATTGTTGGATTTCAATTTTTCTAGGAATGTTTTTTTTTTTTTCAGAGTTTGCATATACATGTACTTTGTCGCAATATCGTTTCACGCGGAGTAAAATATCAGTTAGGCATGAAGTTATACCGTAACGATAAAATAAATTAGTATTGTAGATGTAAAAGGGTTAAATTATCTATGAAACGAGCTTAATATGACTGTATATGCAATTAAGGAATCCATCATAATCTTGCTGATCATCTATGCGAACTTCGAAAATACAAACTTCAGGGATGTGATTAGAGGCCAAATCCAATTCATTAGAAGGACTCAAGGTGTAGGTTTAACTACTATAAATTTCTTTATGTAAAACGTAAATATACTGTAGGCGTTAAAGACGATGACATCATAGACCAACTGAACTAAAACGTACATAGAGAAATCTTCTGATGATTCCTTTCGTAGATTTCTTTAACTTAGGTTTATGGGGAAGCATGTATTAATTGGATTTATCAATTTTAATAGGAGAATCTGCACTATAAAATAGTTTACGTTTTAAAGCTGTTATTTCATTAGAAACAACATTCTTAAGATTGCATTATGTAACAGATTTCTTTCTATTGATTTTGCGTTCTGACCACATTGTCGGGGCGTTAAGCCGATCTGACACACTCATACACATAACAAGGGTATATAGATATATATAATTATGTTATCTGACAATGGAAGTGATAGAGTATTAGACAATTTGTATTTTTAATCGAGCATACTGTGCCATTTAACAGAAATTTGCTCACTTAGTACCGTTATTTAGTCATTTTCGGCATTTTCTGATATTTATGGATATTTTTCAATTTAAGCATAGTTAATTCCATCTTATTTTTCATAAAAGTGTTGTATCTGCTAGAATAAGCATAACATTCACGAACTATCAGTTTTACAATCATAACATAGTTTTCAAAGACGTTGTCACCTGTAATTATTCAGCAGTCATACATTTTCTGCCTTTCTTATTTTCTCTTTAGCCGCCATATTTATGACGTCATAACTTTTTCCAGTCGCGTGTCTGGAAAGAGATACATGGGAAATTACTTTAACTCACTTCAATCTACAATGTGGTATAGGTCTCTGTATTTCTCAATATTTTTCTCACGGCGGCCCATATTCCCACAAATCGACGTGTACTATATCGTCCAGGCCGTGTATACAAGGTCCTCTCTTTTGTCATAAAGACGGCGCTCCCGTCACAAGAACGCAATTTTCTACTGTATTAACGAAATGTATCAGTGGGTCCCGATTTTCCGATGCTCGATACAAATCACATGCATGTACTTTTAGAATTGGCAGGGCTACAGGTTTAGGCATTCAATGTTACCCTTCGTCGGTAAAAATGAAAGTTGGAAGGTGGACTTCTGGATCTTTTAGACTATGTATTCATCAATAATTAAATACAATCTGAAAAGTAGATCCCTCGGAAGCACCGAGAACAAGTCTCATCAGGCTTAAATGCTATGTTAAAAACAAATTTTTGAGATGTAAAGTATCGGATGTAAAATTTTAACAAGAAACTAATATATTTATGCTCATAACAACAAATGGGGCAGCCATTTATAAACAATGTTTTTACAGCCTCTTAAACGTTCTTTTTTATAAGTGCCAGGGGAGGTAACTGCACTTCGATGTGTAAAGTAGTAAGACTTTGTTTATGTTTAGATGTTTGGGTCTTGGGCGACTCTATTCCGTATTGCGCTGGAAAGCGTGCGAAAGACACTGGCAAACCAAATCTCCGCCTGAGGGACATAACAATTACATGTTGGGGTATACGTGGTCTATGATGGACGTCCTTTCACCACTCCATACAACAGCAGGTGCTGTTTTCTTCACCTAAAGTAATCATTTTAAACTTCTGGTTGATTTGACAATATTAGAGCTGAAAGATATCATTCGGACTGAGGTGACGTATCTCCGTGACGCATTTCAGGATTGTTATAATATAGGTGGATATATTACAGAGGCAAGTCTGGTCTAGAGCATTAGGCAGCTGGCCGTCGAAAGACAATAAACGTAAGCGGGTTAAGGTAGAAGTGATGCTGTCAGACGCGAACACGGCATTTTTCGTTCTGACGGTGTCCACCTGAACGATGTCTGACTGAATTTTATTCAGATAGAATCATGGATTCGATTGTTAAAAACAATCCCGCTGCTCGACAAGAATTTGGGGTATAAATTTGACAATTTATTGTGGCCATGAAATTCTATCGACCGAGAGGTGATCAGGCGTGTCTGTATTTTCTAAGTTTTAAAAAAGTTTATCTATAAAAACTTTAAAAAAACAGTTAAAGTAATGCAAAACTGAATCAGTGTAAACAATGTTAAAGAAAGACAAATAAAAATGTGCTGATATGATATAAATAGCAAAGTAGCAGTTTCCATTTTGGTATGTACTACATTGATGCGTTCGAAATACGCGCCACTTAACATTTAAAACACGAATATATTTAGCTTTTTTATTTTACACTATGGCCATAGACCTTTAGGATGATAGGTCAATAACAACTCTGTAAGACTTTTTCATGCTTTGTGTGATTAAATTATGTTCTGATGTCAGTTTTCTTTCAATCTAAAGTATTCATTTGTCAGATATAAATACAGTTTTGATTACTACTGTTCATTTGAGTATATCTTTAATTACGTTAGTTTGTAAAAATTACAGAATGATATACACAACATGCCGTTACAAAGAGTAAAACAGCTTTGTTAAATTTATAGAAACATTATACTTAAAATATCACACCCATGTCTTTATACAAATCACGCTGTTAAAAATATCGCATTTTAATTAGATATATTAAAAACATTTTGGCTCGATTCCTGCGCATCTGAGCTCTGAATTGTGATAAATCAGGTGAAAAAACTGCTCGACGGCCTTCTTTATTTTTATTCTTACATGGTCATTGAAATTTCATGATAAAATTTTGCTGGGCGTCATTTATCCAAGTAGTAATAAACCGAACGTCATGCCGCCATTTGACGTCATAATGGACTTCATAATGCGGTCTTACCCGTTCGCGCGTCAACCGTTGTTTATCGCAGATTTTAACACATCCGAATTCATTTTACTAGCTGATTAATGTGTATTTTCATATATCAATACATTTTCCTGACGTCAGTCGCACAGGAAAAGAAATCAACACAAAATAGAAAATAGACAAATACTAGCATTTGGTGGATGTCGTCAAGAATGTACTTTAAAGTCCTTCGTAACGTGTTAGAATCGAAATAATATATCAAATTTAGTGATTTGCTCTTCATTGTTTGTCATCTGATGCAAATAAATTATATCACTCGTGCTACGCCCACGTGATATTAATTCTAAGTTCTTAAATATACAGAGATTGACTACTTTCTTTTTTGTTTAACATGCTATAGCTATGTCAGAATGTGCAATTTATTTTATGGTAAATCGCCATGAATTATTCCACTCAATTATTCTTTTTGAGACCACGAACCTTTTAATCTAAATACATAAGTGCCTGGATACTGGTAACTAACCAATATTATAACACATTAATCACGGTTATGCGGCAAATATGCACAATCTATTTCTACTTACCGATTACCTCCCTTTTAATTGCGTTAACTGATTTATTTTCAGGAAAATGATATATTCGATTGCGGATAATGTCACAAAAGTGTAGTAAGTGTTGTTTTAAGGGTTTTGTATTGAAAAATGAGTATTATATTACAAACATTTTACGGTAATTTTGATAAAAAAGAAGGACCGGTAGCTGTTTATAAAACATAATGAATATTTTTGTCTTTTTTCTAAAATATATTATTCATTTACATAATTTCAATTCTGCATTCCTATAAAGATAAATTATATAACAATTTTGTCAAGATTCATTAAAAGATATAACTACTAAGAGCATTTTTATCAAAATAACGGAAGTCGTTGCGCATGAATAAACTTGAGAGTAAACCTGCTTTTAATACTATAAATAGAAAGATACTAACACAAAACACTTAAATCCCAAAAATCTTAAAGTTTTATTAAAAAATGAGCGAAATATGACGATTTAAAAAGAAATTTGCTGAAAATATCCTTTATATGAGTTGTCTGCCCCTGACAAGAGAAGGTGCGAAAAGTCAGTGTTCCATATCCAGATTTCTATTTGACATAACCTTCAATCATTTTATGTTCATGGCTTGTCTCTACTAAAAAGTGCAAGATCGAATGACTTATAAGCCGGGCTATGATACATCTCCAAATTAATGTTCTGATCAAAGGTCAGCCTACCCTGACGGGTGCCCTGTCACGAGAAGTAAGACCTTCAACTTACGTCATATATTTATACTAGCATGCATCATCATGAAAGTGTCTTATGACTAATGTCTAGTGTAATCACAAAAGAATGACGACGCAATGTAAGCAATCGTACATCCAAACGTTCTTATATTTGTAGCCCCGTTTTGGAAAGCCAATTAACTTCCGTAGAACTGTTTATTTCATTTCATTTCAACAAATGCAATCGTTTTAGAGTACTAAGTTGTGTAAAATGCTTATGTTCATCTTACATTCACTTTCATTAAGAAATAGACTGTGATTTAGTGGTCCACATCTGGGTATAAAACATATGGACGTGTTTAGCTTACAGAAGGCGGCAGTCTTCACACGCGCTTTAAATAAATCATGTATTTCAAACCAAAATATAAATTTGTAAACCACGATGGTGATGTGTATCTTGTAACTACTACTTGAAATATTCAGTCAAAATCAGTCAAATTTTACATATTTTGGGAGTTATACTTCTCGGGAACCCTACAGCAAATGTATTAATGTGGTGTCACAATGCAGTTTTCCCATTGGTCACATCCGGTAACATACACATTTACTATACCTCAATTGTTCCACCTTTGCGTAAAGTCATAGTAATGGTACATAGGTTTATCGTTTATATTGCAGAAGCAATTTTAACATTTACTAATGAGGTAGCGTGTCCAAATTGTAATGTACTTTGTTGACTTAGAAACATATGTAAAAGTACATTTATAAATATCTTGTCTTCAGTCATACAACAGACTAGCACAGTATATCATCTATCTGGTGAAATGCAGTTTGATATAAATATGTTAGATCAAAGTTGCCACACTTTAAGAAAAAACATTAAGCAATCATACATTTTTTTCTCTCATTAACTGATATAATAAAGTTATGTATCTCTAACAGGTAAAAACACCACAAAAATGAATTTTAGTAAGGAGATCGTTTCGGATGAGTATCCCCCTCTCTCTCTCTCCCCCCCCCCCCCCCCCCCTCCACACACACACACACACACACACACACACACATAACACGCCTTCTTTCCGGATATTTTACCTTATCGGCATCAACTTGCATTAGTTCGTGTCAAAACATTATCTCACATACCATTTTTAAAAAATGGAGTCTTAAACAAATGTTTTAAATAACTACAATAAATAATAAAATATGAGCTAGATACTTATTTTTGACCAAATAGATATATTAAGTTTTTTATTGAGCCGCTTCTAAATGGGTTGAGACATTGATGTGAGTAAAAGTATTTGATATTGCATATTTTAATTAGCTGTAATTTTGACATTTTACTAACAATATACTTTCTAAATAAGTAAAAATATGTGCATGTAGTAATTTGGAAAGTATTTGAAAAAGTCTAAGTATGACGCTTGAAGATTTGGTAAGTGCATGTTGTCATACAGTTTACAGCTGTATGCAACATCGCGGTACTAATAAAATCTCTCTGACCTATCCCTACAAGTATTCTTTAAGGGAATATTTCTTCTTTCAGTTTTATATACGTTTCTTCCTTTTTACTAATTAGAAAGGTCTGCTTTTCTTAGTATTTTATATGCCATCCCTTAGCCTAGCTATGTTGCGAAATAGCCATGAAATTAACCACTCTACATTGTTCTTCATTATGTTATATCAAGTAATATATCGCTGCAGAAGTATAGAAAAGAATTTAATTCAAATTAAAATCTACGTATGAATTGATTATTACATAAACGCGAGGTTTAGTTCATAACCACAAGAAAGAAATATACAACATTTAGAATGAGCAAAATATGAGGCATCTCTCCCGTATGTGTGGACAAGTTTAAAATGACCCGAAAAGGCATTTATAGTCGGAAGAATTCTAAAGCGATATAATCTAATTATGAACACATGTTTCCTCTTTTTTATAACACTATTTTATAAAAGCTTTGTCTTTGATTGAAAACAGGATGTAAAGTTT
The DNA here is from genome assembly GCF_021730395.1 of Mercenaria mercenaria. Taxonomy (NCBI): domain Eukaryota; kingdom Metazoa; phylum Mollusca; class Bivalvia; order Venerida; family Veneridae; genus Mercenaria; species Mercenaria mercenaria. The sequence continues at coordinate 6,102,844 of NC_069365.1, read as the reverse complement.
AAGAAATGTGATACGTCGTTTTAGATAATTTATCCCTGTTCATACAAATTATTCCAAAAGTAACCTTTCTTTGATATTTCTAAAAATAATGTAACTTTGAGAAGCTCTACATAGCCGAATTGTTTTGTCACCAGATTATTAGAAATTTCGAAAAGGGAGATAAAATTTTTAACGTTGCTGAATATGGTCAAATTATTTTTACGAATTTAATAGTCCTAAAGATGACGTCATAAAACAGTGTGCCCAGGCTTTCATGGTTGACTGATTCGAGTGTTCCATATCCAGAATTTATCTTCTGGTATTATTCTTTAAGAAATATATTATCTTAAGTCTCTACTAAAGTGTGCAAGGTTCGGCCATATTTTAGGATTTATAAGCCGGGCTATCATACACTATGTGCACAGGAGTATTGCGTCATTGGTTTTGCTCTTAGTACTTGGTAATTCCAATATTCCGTCGCAGTGCATGGCTTTGCCGTACAGTGATGCGGGTTGAGGTTTTTATCCATGCGCTGAGGTTAGCCAGCGATGGATGGAATCTTTAATTCGGCAGTCATTTGCGGTAATCTGGACCGTTTAACACTGCGTTATTGCGTTTGCGTTGCGTTGCGTTAGTATGATACTTTTGCGGGTTTAGTTGCCACTGGGACTGATACAAATTTATTCAACATTGGCGTCTGCTACACGTCTGTTCTCCTTTCGGACAACTACATGCGCTAAGCCTAGCCAGCGATGTTTCTCTGTAAAATTTGAGCGGCCAGTTCATTCCAACCTTAGTCTATTTACTGTTACATTAACTTAATAATTAAGAACGTTGATAGTGTACGTTAAACTTAGTTGTGTAATATTATGCGGTGCATTACATACATTTCATTATGTTTTATGATAATGATACAGAACTATATGCTATAGATATACATGTAGATATGTGTAAATTGCACGGGATTTACTTGTCTTTTATTTCGAGTAATAAAATGAATTATATTATATTTTCAAACTAACCGATTGCTCTAAATTTTGTGATATGGTAGATACGGGTGTGGTACTGTGTTCTCTCATGCCCTTTTTTGTGCCCCCCATGAGTGGTGGGGCATATAGATTTGGTCTTGTCCGTGCGTCCGTCCGTCCGAAGTTCGTGAAGCGCCTAGCTCAAAAAGTATTTGATATAAATTGATGAAACCTTGCATGAGTCTTTATCATGATATGAACTTACGCACCTCCTATTTTTCGTCTGGCTTTGCCCCCTATTTTTAGAGTTATGGCCCCTGAAATAGTCAAAAATGCACATTTTAACCTTGTGACACGCCTAGCCAAAAAAGTATTTGATATAGATTCATGAAACCTTGCATGAGTCTTAATCATGATATGAACTTGCGCACCTCCTATTTTTCATTTTGGTTTGCCCGCTATTTTTAGAGTTATGGCCCCTGAAATAGGCAAAAATGCCCATTTTCACCTTCTGACGCACCTAGCTCAAAAAGTATTTCATATAAATTGATTAAACCTTGTATGAGTCTTTATCATGATATGAACTTGTGCACCCCCTATTTTTTGTCTGGCTCCGCCCCCTATTTTCAGAGTTATGGCCCCTGAAATAGTCAAAAATGCACATTTTCAACGTGTGACGTGCCTAGCTTGAAAAAGTACTTCGTATAAATTGATTAAACCTTGTATGAGTCTTTGTCATGATATGAACTTGTGCACCTCCTATACTGTGTCTGGCTCCGCCCGTATTTTCAGAGTTATGGCCCCTGAAATAGTCAAAAATGCACGTTTTCACCTTTTGATGCACCTAGCTCAAAAAGTATTTAATATAATTGGTTGAAACCTTGCATAAGTCTTTATCATGATATAAACTTGCACACCTTTTATGTTTTGGCCGGCTCTACTCCCTATTTTTAAAGTTATGGCCCCTGAAGTAGTAAAAAATGCACATTTTCACCTAATTATGTGCCTAGCTCAAAATGTATTTAATGTAAATTCATGAAACCTTGCTTGAGTCTTTATCATGATGTGACCTTTCACACTTGGCATTCTTCTTAAGAATCTTTGCGCTTATTACAGAGTTATGGCCCTTGAAATAGCCAAAATAATGGATTTTTTGTTTGTGATGCTCATAGCTCAAAAATATATGGCCTAGAATAATGAATCCTTTTCATAAAATGTTTGTTTAGGCTAAACCCAATTAACAGTGCAAACATTTGAATTAGTGCCCCTTATTTGTGACAAATGTACCTATGGGGGCACACCCTGTGTCCTACAGACACATTCTAGTTTCATTCTAAACCTAGTTCGGTACTTTAATTAGTACTTTTACTTAGGGGACTAGGTTTTATCATACACATGTCATAATACCCGACTGTCAATTACTAATATTTATTTATTACCTGCGGCCGCAGCTATATTGGAATGCAACAAGTAGTGTAGCACATGGGGACTGGGTGATTTCACCTGACTTTTGACCGATATGCGATTGGCTTATCGCATCTATGGAACGCTTTTTTTGCATTACAGCTGGCACTCTATTTGGTATATAGAAAAATGTTTGCTACCTAAATTCCTCATTCATTACTTCATATAATTTATTCAAACTTTCAGCAATGGTCAATATTGATATCTAGTTGTGCATAAGGGGTTTTGTGTTAATTGCTCTTCAATTTCCCGGATTATTGTCCTGTGTTGTCAACGAAGTCCATGTGAAGGCATGAATCAAATTTGTGAAAACTCTAAAGTATTTCAAGTCAAGGAATGTGACCTGTCGAGCTAAAGGTTATGTTATCCATGAAAGGGAAATATAGTATTTTGCTCAAAACAAAAACTTTTAGAATTAAGAAACACATATTTCTTAACTCTACTTGTAAATAATGTAGAATGGAGAAATATTTCCTACATTAAAGCGTAATGGTATAATAAAAGACAAGTACGTTATTCACCCATAAGTTATTTTTTTAGGTTGAGTGGTCACACATACATCCATAATTTCTGGTTTGTATGAATCATTCTATATTTTCGCAACATTTTAGAGCTGGTACCTTTTGAAAATTAACCATCTTCATTTGTTGTTTTCATCTGGTGGATTTAATCAATAGAAAATAGAACTTATCTCAATGTAAATTTAACTGAATGCAAGCTTAATACCTCTTCGTTTTACCAAAACAGAGCATATTCTGAAGACAGAACCAACATGTTTTCCCTCCTGTAACAATAATATCAGCGACTGATACTTTATAAGATACAGTAAACACATCCAGACCATAACAATATGACAGTTTGAGTTTTGTTTTTATAGAAAAAAATACATCTAAAAATACAGCCTCTATCGCATACACAATGTTTTCTTTGATTTTACCTAGTGACCTACTTTTTGACCCCAGATGACCCAATTTCAATACTCGACCTAAATTTTATCAAAGCAATCATTCTGACAAAATTTCATGAAGATCAATTGAAAAATACAACCTCTTTCACATACACTAGGTTTTTCTTTGATTTGACCTAGTGACCTACCTTTTGATCCCAGATAACCCATATTCAAATTCAACCTAGATTTCATCAAGGCAATCATTCTGACTTAATTCCAGAAAGTTCAATTGAAAAATACAGCCTCTATCGCATAGATAAGGTTTTTCTTTAATTTGACCTAGTGGCCTAGTTTTTGACCCCAGATGATCCATATTCAAACTTGACTTAGATTTTAACAAGACAATCATTCTGACTTAATTTCATGAAGAATTTTAAAATACACCCTCTAACAATTACGCAAGGTTTTTCTTTGATTTGACCTAGTAACCTACATTTGAACCCCAGATAACCCATATTCAAATTCGACCTAGATTTCATCTAGGCAATCATTCTGACCAAATTTCATGAAGATCATTTTAAAAATACATCCTCTAACACGTACACAAGTTTTTTCTTTGATTTGATCTAGTAACCTACATTTGTACCCCAAATAACCCATATTCAAATTCGACCTTGATTTCATCATGGCAATCCGTCTGGCTAAATTCCATGAAGTTCAATTGAAACATATAGCCTCTATCGCATACACAAGGTTTTTCTTTGATTTTACCTAGTGACCTACTTTGTGACCCAAGATAACTCATATTCAAACTTGACCTAGATTTCATCAAGTCAATCATTCTCTCTAAATTACATGAATAAAATCTGGAAAGTAGATCCCTCGGAAGCACCGAGAACAAGGCAAACAGTGAAAATTGCAGACTCGGTTTGATTGAGTCTGTTCATGAGCAGTAATGGAAAATGCAACACTGCCCACGCCAATTGAAGATCAATTGAAAAATACAGCCTCTATCGCATACACAAGGTTTTTCTTTGATTTGATCTAGTAACCTAGTTTTTGACCCCAGATGACCCATATTCAAACTTGTGCTAGATTTTATCAAGGCAATCATTCTGACAAACTTTCATGAAGATCAATGGAAAAATACAGCCTCTAACGCATACACAAGCTAAATGTTGACAAGACGACAGACAGACGGACGTCAGACATCGAGAGATCACAATAAAAAACAAAGACAAATATCAAACAGGAAATGCCACGTACCAAAATCGCAGCCTCCCCAAAACGAAACCTACAGCACTCAGACGTGCACACCACAAACACACACACACACATACACGCGCGCACACACAAAGCCAACACACGAGAACAAAACGAACAAACAAAGGAACACAGTGGGGCACCGCCTTGGAACGGTCAGTGGCAAAAACACCACTGGGGAGCTTAAACCGGTTTATGGTGCGCACCCAACCTCACTCTTACCCTCACCATGTTCCAAAGACACGGGACAGTGTAAATAAAAGTAATCCCCTCCAGGTGAATCTCTAACACACGTAATGGAAACAAAAAGGCATGGCATGTAAAACACAAAAATGCTCGTGTATAAATATATAAAAAGCAAACCTTTAGAACCAAAAACGTATGTACTCAATGCCTTTTCAGAAGACAGAGCAACAAGAGAAACACCCTTAAGGGCCCGACGAAACAGGCCAGAAGACAGATATCAAAACAGTTCAGTCCTGGTAGGATTTTAAAACTGGTTATCATAGAGTCCTACCCCTCTTCCGTCTGACACAATCAAAGAGGGAAGCGTAGTGTCCAACTGTAAACGGGTTGAACACTGAACATGCGGTATGTCTCAAAACAGTTGGGTCGTAACCTCTTTTAGTAAAACGTTTTATGATTTTACCAAATACATTTTGAAAATTACCATGACCCAAGATCTTACGAAGTTTGTAAACCACATCCCCATAAAAAACGGGTTTAGAAATACCTTCTCGCAGAAGTGTCTTTAAATTACTATTGAATTTTAAAATTAAAACAGAATTACGATAGTAAAATTTAGCAAAATATTTACGCAATTTGTAATAACGGTAGCTCACCTGAGCATTGGAACCCTTAGAGATGCCCGACGTGTTAGTTTTGGAATTGTAGCTTTTGAAACACTAACCTTACAGTAATGAAGTCTCGCATGTATTTCATTGTAATGAATTATTACTGTTAAATGAGAGACAGAAAAAAAATACGCATTTATTTACCAACTTTCAAATGGTATTTCCTCGATAAAGAAAAACGAATGTTCGCTGTGGAACCTCAAATGTTATCTTTAAAAATGATACTCTTTCAAATGGCGGCAATGCATAGATAATATAACAGAGGGGTCAGCTGTTCTTTTGATTGAACAGCTTTCTGTTACACGAGGGACATAAAAGTTGGGTACAAACTTTGGAATTAAACAAAGTAATGAACTTTTCCCGAATTTCCAACTGTATGTACACTAGCATTCAGACCAAGTGTCAAATAAATATTGATTGTATTTTTTTAGTTATTGAACTTTGCAGCTTTATTAAAATTTTACTTCAAACTTAAAAAATTACATGGGGACAGCAAAAAATGTCAATTTTACATACTTAAAGATACAAAAAATTATGTTAATAATATCAATAAGGTACAAAAAAGTGCATCATATACTAAATTAGTCACATATTGACAACCAAAGAAGATTCTAATGTCATATATTTAAACTGCTTTGAGAATTTATTCTGGGACTGAAAATGTTGCGAAAATATAGAACGACTCGTATAACTTCCGGCCGCAGAAAATCTTTCGATTTGTATTTATTTATTTGTTTGTACTCCTATCTCTTTTTATGCATGTGTCATATGTATGTTTATTCCCTTCTTTTTTGTTTAGCGGGGGAGTAACCATGTCAGTAATATATATCTACTGTAACAGGGTTACCTCCCTTACCTTTTATGTGTTTTTCCTGATTCCATCTTTACTTCCTGTTTATATCTGGGGTGAAGGTCATTTAACAGCTGATTAAAACTACATTTTGATTGATGGATAAAACATTCCACAGGTTTCCGAATGGAATAAAAATATTTTCTTAAGGGATGTGCAGGTGCCCTGAGCTGTATTGTTAGACAATATAATCCGTTGCAAGGCTCCTGTGGAAATAGCTTCTAATTCGTCATAAACGTGAATCCCCTTCGGCAGATTTCGACTCTGCCACTCTAATACGGATACGGCTTACAGTCAACTCGTCCTCTCGTCAACTCGTCCCCATTTTGGTCATTTCGTATTCCTTGACGATTTCATAAATGGTCATTTCGCACCCTCTCTCCCCCTCCCTTCCCACAGTTTTCTACCCCTCCTTTTTAGTCTTATTTTTTGTCAAAGTTTCCTAGATTATGATTAATATAATAATGACGTAAAATATGTGTTTTGTAAAGTATGTTCTACATAAAAGCATAAAAGGTTTACTTTAAAAACTACATTTTGTTTTGCTTTATAGATACCTGATCGTTTGTAAAAGTGCAGAGTGCATGCACGATTCGTAGCTTAAAGTGCGGCCGTATATCTTTTTAAAGGCATTTCTTGTTTCCCTTACAGCTACCTTTAGTTTGTTATTACTTTACCACTGTTTGTCGGGAAATAGCTTTAAGCTAATATTATTTGTTCTGTTCGGATAAATAAAGTTTCTTGTATCTTGTACATGACGGCGAAAGAAATGCGCCAATATTAACGTAATAAAGTTGTGACGTAATCAATACAGGAAAGTACCGCGATTACGCCAATTTTTAATAGCCATTGCTTGTGACTCTGTGGACGGACAGCCGGAGAGGTAGTTAAAGACATGCGCGTATTGGCGTCATAATTTGACGTCGTAATATAACTTACAACTTTAGCCCTAAATATAAGACCTGACATAACTCGTATCGCTTTAAGTTCATTTTAATTGATATTTCATATTTCTCATTTTCCATGTTATTTCAGGTCGTCGAATAATGCGCAGTGTAACTCAAATCGACAATTGTTTCTCGGAATCAGTTTGTTTAATTAGCTATTTACAGACCGGGGTCATAATCTATAACGAAACGGTCAACAGTGTTGAGTTACGAAATAGTTCCATTCATACAGACATTTCATTCATAGGGGCGAATTAATTTACCATCATTATGTAATATTTTCTAATATTATCTTTCAAGTATTTATCGTTAGAAAAATAAAACATTAATATAACATGTTAAAGCAAATAGATTTACTGAAACAGGTAAGTTTAACAATCTTTATACAACTCTGTGGCAAAACTGATAAACGTGGCGAACTATTTGAATTGCGCATGAAATGGTTTAGTGTTGTCAGTCTCAGCACCTTTGAACTTTTGTTGAACTTTGTGGAATTTCGATTTATGGTTATAATAGTCTGGCGAATAAATTCGCCAGCCTAAAAATGATCTAATACGACTGCCTGAGTAAGACAGGTATTTTCCTAACCCTTGGGGCAGAGTGGATAAAAATCCTCACTAGCGCTCGGTTATCTATCCCATTCGGAAAATCCTGTCTTACACAGGCAATCATATAAGATCCTTACGATCATGTAAAACAACAAAATTTCCATTTCTAGTTTTAGCTCAATTTTATCTATTTTAAAGTTCCTTTCTACTGTTAGCATAAAATCAGATACATTTAACAATTTTCTTTTTCTTTTTTTATTTAAATTTCACATATACAATGCAATATAGAATTTTCAATATTCTACGCATTTTACACTGTTGTACAAAACGAGATTACCAATCTTATGATATGATAGAATAATATTAAAATCGCCATTGCTTACAGAATAAAGGAGAAAAGCAGTACTAGAATTAGGAAGGGAGAGTAGAAGAGTGTTGGCGTTTATGTGAATTCCTAGTCTCAGCGTTGTTAATGTGTTTCGAAACGAGTATTTATATGTATGTGTTCTCTGTTAAATATTTATATCGCTCCATTTAGTATTATGCGTAGCTAGTTTATTCTTAGTTTGTGCTATAATACTTTCAGTTTGTTTTCGTTGTTTTATTTCTGGTAGGAAATTTGCAGTATGTGGTTAGGGCTTGTTCAGTTTGCATTTATATAAGAAATGTTTGGCCATTACTAGTATGAAATTTGCAATATCTTTTGTTTTCGCATTACATACTAGACCAAAGGCTATTATTCTGTAGTCAAGCTATATGTTTATATTATTGTCATTTAACAATAATTTTCTGCATAAGCATATAAAAATCAAAATATAGCACTGTGAGTACAACTAAACAAACTTTAAAAAGTTGTGGTATATTACTGGAGATAAAACATCTAGTTGGACTCTGATTACACCTCCAATGTACAGTTTAGATGATCTGAAGGAGTAATAAATGGTAGTTACTCAATTTGCTTTAACCTAATCATTGTGATAGAATATCTCCCTTTTTTCAGCTTCTATCATTAAAAGCCAAATAACACTAATATACTGAACGGTCCTGGTGAAAAGAACGTCATTCTTTCTTGCATAAAAACTACTTTTTTCACAGATCCGACCTTTAAACTGCACACCTCAAGCTTTATATCATTTTTTTTCTAAATTTAGAAAGTGCTCTCATTAATTAATAACCGCAAGAACAAGGAAGTATAAAGTGATTAAATGCATTATAGGAACATTTTACTTTTAATCAATAAAATATATAGGAAACTCAAAAGCGTTAGTTTTGCGCATATAAAAATGTTAGCCCCATTATAGAACATTGTCTTTTTATTTGTACACTCTACAGCTACACTATTGCCAGAAATTTGACAATAGTTTTGTGTTTGCAATATGTTATGGTTTTATGTTATGACGATTTTGAAAGAGTCGATTTCCTTGTGACAAGCGTTACGAAATATTTGCAGATACAAATATAAATTACAAGACAAAGCACACAATCGCATTTAGGTTTTTTTTTCACACGAAATCATCCCTTTGACATCATAGGGCTAATACGCCCAGATATCTTAGACACCCTCCCCACCCCCCTAAAAAAGAAAAATGATTAAGACTTAATTCTTTAACGCTGTTGGTTTTCCCAAAGTAAAATGTGACATGCGATATTTTATTGATACAGTTGAAACTAGGTGTGTGTACACAGGAACATGGTACAGTCACTTTCTGACAATACATACAGTCACTTTCTGACAATACAAGACAAAATAAACTTCCTATTAGCTTTAATTTAGGGTATTAGTCACAAGTGGGAGAGAGATTGGGGTATGGATACAACAAGGAAACAACAGACAAAAGAAACTGTAAAGGTAAATGTTTTACGGCGGGGATGGGGACAAGAGGGGTTCATAACAGATGCCAAATTTATTTTGGCTACCAACCTACACGGCAGAGTGCACAAGCGCCGACATAAATCATACCATGTCATGCACTGTACCTATGTCTGTTGGTTATATCTTAAAGTAAACCCCAAGATGCACAAACTCATGTGCTGAACAAGATTCCTTTAAAGTTTCATGGCTCCATGTGAAATACTTTTTAGACAGATGGGATATAAATTGTTAGGCCCTAAATGCATATCTATTTACTACGTCAAGGGTCATCCATCACAAATCCTCCGGCGTAAAAGCCCGCTTAGCTGTTGTATGACTACGTCAAATACCTTTCAGACGGGTGCGAAAAATGTTAAGGCCTTTTTAATGCATATTCTCTAGACTGACTGATTGAAAGCCTAAACATATCCCAAGTACATCAACTTTACGTGCTGAATGATACTTCCGTGAGGTTTTATGCCTTAACATTTCGGCCTGGGTGGTTCCAATACTCCCGCTTTCATAGCTTTGATAATTGTATAATCACCCTTTGGAAATGGTGCCTGCATTTAATTTTGTCTTTTGGCAGTTCTTGTAATATGCAGGCTCCATAACATCAGATCCCCTTTCCAAATTCCAGTTTGTTTAGTTCTGCTCATTGTTTTCCCGTTTAGGGGAAACCCATTATTTCAACTGGGAACCATACGCGCTTTTTATGGAATTTCACACTAATGTAGCATTGCGGGTGCCATGTGCACCGCCGTATGAACACATCTGTGGATGTCTCTAATTTTTTTTGTACCTTTAATAGCATGGGTAAATGTGAGTTCTGCTCAACCCGTGGCTAGCCGTGGCTAGAGGGCGTGGACGGTAGCATGCATTTCCACTACCGTCCATGAACAGGCTCAATCAAACCGAGCCTGCAACAATTTCGGTTTTGTTGTGTTGAACGACCTGTGGAGGTTCCACGTTTTCTATTTATTAAGTTCAAATACTGTTTGAGATAGATGTGGTATAAAACTTGTATACCCTTTATGCATATATACATGATTAAGTCTAGGGCCACCTTAACTCTGGGCTGGTCGAGTGAAATTCCAAATAAAACCACAATTGCACAACTTCAAACGTGACTATTTGATAAACGACATTGTGTCTGAAATCATTAATCCTCCACCTCTGATTCATGTGGGGAAGTTGGCAGTTACTTGCGGAGAACAGGTTTGTACTGGTACAGAATCCAGGAACACTGGTTAGGTTAACTGCCCGCCGTTACATAACTGAAATACTGTTGAAAAACGGCGTTAAACCCAAAACAAACAAACAAAATCAAACGCTGAATAATAATTCTATAATGTTTAATGACTCTTGGTCAAAGAGGTTTTGAGATACATGTGATGCAATAACATATTTTTACTAAGTCAAGAGCAATAACTCTGGTCTAGCTAAGTGAGATTCTAAATGAAAATCAAATGGCACAAGTAATCTTTCTTTCAATATAGTTAAGGGGACGCATACTTTGAAATTAGAAAAAAGTGGGTGGGGTATTATAAAATTTACCTACAAAAAAGTACAAGGTTTTGGTAAATGAAATGAATAGTGTTTCAACTGTTATAAGTACACAAAGGATTGCTCACTAAAATAAAAATGAGAAAAACTGAAACAAGAAAGTTATTGTTGAATTACATAAGACTTCTTGTGTACATTCAAAGTCAACAATTAAGACTTTTTGGTGCGAAAATAATAGTGCTTCACTTTGTCCAAACATTTATCAATGTCCTACAGATTCTAATTTAAAGAAAGAATGTGAAATAAGTTCACTGTCTTGCTTTTCATTTGGCATATGTGAGCTAAAACAGTTATTTAGTTTGTTTACAAAGTAGTGCATAAGAAAAGATACGGTGGTCAAGGAATGCCACATTACAAAACTAAAAGAGTATATTCCCCTTAATACATTAAACATTTATCATTACAGAAGTCTAGTGGCTTACAATAAAGGCCTAGAAATGTTGCCATTATTAATTTTTAACTTGGTATTCATGAATTGCAATGCACTTAAATATCAAAACACATTCAACAAACGTTTGAAAATGTACTGTCTTAAAAATCCCTAAAATAAGGTATGAAATTTGGTTGAGAGGTCCAATCAATGTGTATATGTGCAAAAGCAACATTCTAATCTTGTTCACAAAAGTTACTAATACACAGCAGGAATGTCAATGATCAAAACTGGACGAATATACAGTTATCCTCATTTTAATGTCATTTATAATTTGTCCTTGAATTCTCCACCATACTTTTCATAACTCTGTTTGCACGAGTTGCACGAGAATGCTGTCATTCACGTAAAAAATGGGGTCAAATAAGTTGTAAATGCAGTATCATGTAAACGTAGTTAATGGATTATGCAGTTCAAGATAAACTTTATCTCATAACATAACGAACATGTATAATGTTGTAACAACAACTTTACTTACACCGATTTAAGTAGCAGTCGGTTTATAAGTGACTTTATTGATTCATTTTGTGTTTTGTTATTGTTGTCAAAAGTATAACGGAAGTGCCTCACAACTGAAGCGGAAACCAGTTTGATGCGCAAAGTAGTCCACTGTAGGTAATATTTTTTGACAAATGTCCACAGAAATTATATAATTTTCTAATATTAAAGATGAATATCTGAATAGGATTCATTATTTTATAAGAAATTACAATCATCGACATGTTTTTTTTTTAAATCGTACACGTGCTGACACCTAAGTTGTCTCCCGTTGTTTATTAGAGTTACCTTTCGTCCGGCGCAGTAATACATCTGCAGTGAATCGCCGAGAAGTCGTGGGAAAATTAAAAACCATGTAAACAAACTAAAATTAACCACCTTTTCAAGATGAATTTCAAGTGATCGACATTATGCATTTAACCCGCCTGACCTGTGTAGCATCTTAGATATCTGTTCTAAGGTATTCATTGTGTAGAATGTCATGTTATGCCCTTGCAATGCTAATCCCACTCTGATTTTTTTGTTTACATTTTTTATCAATGAGAAATATGGCGTCCATCCCGAGATGAACTGACGTGGCGTTAAATTGCTACATGTTTAAGCAAACCTGGTGTGTTAGAAAGAAACTCTCATCCCTTCAACATTATTTGGAACACTGTTATTGTAAAAAACCTGTTTTTTCCTTATACAAAAGCTTAATATTTTGTGTTGAATGTACTTTCACAAACACCTCTGTTTTCCTATTACATTCATAGTACCACATCCTTATCCACAAAATACTGAATATTACAGGTGTCCATCAGTATTATATCAGTTTAGGAATATGTTTTTTATTTTCCCACCATCGATTTCTTGAATATGCACCCCTTCCGCATTGCTGTATGAACTGTGAATGTAGCAACATGCGTCCCCTTAAACTGTTCAGAAATTGTTATTTGAAACATATAATGTGCAGATTTGGAATTTCATTTTACGCATAATGCATACAACACTTGTGTAATCCAAAAGTTAAACATTTTAAAAGGGGACAATTGGCTTCTAACTACAGTAAAAATCATAAAGTAAATTCCAGTAAAGCAATTTCTTTGAAGACGCAAATGTTTCAGTTTCATAGTTTGTGTAATTTGTTTATTTTCCCATAAAGTTGCTTAAAATAATGTGACACTGAAATATTCAATGCTTGATTCTAAACAAACATCAGTGATTGATGGATTGCTCTGGAAGAATGAAAACTTTATATTTTGGGCCAATTATGTTAATGACATTAAAACAGAACAAGAGGACCATGATGGTCCTGAATCGCTCACCTCTTCCCACATGACCCAGTTTTGAGTATGACGTCGTTTTTTCTATTATTTGACATAGTGACCTAGTTTTTGAGCTCATGTGACCCAGTTTTGAACTTGACCTAGATATTATCAAGATAAAAATTCTGTCCAATTTTCATGAAGATCCGTTGAAAAATATGGTCTCTAGAGAGGTCACAAGGTTTTTCTATTATTTGACCTATAGACCTAGTTTTCAAAGGTACGTGACCCTGTTTTGAACTCTACCTAGATATCATCGAGATGAACATTCTCACTAATTTTCATGAAAATCTCATGAAAAATATGGCCTCTAGAGAGGTCACAAGGTTTTTCTATTTTTATACCTACTGACCTAGTTTTTGACCGCACATGACCCAGTTTCGATACTGACCTAGATATCATCAAAGTAAACATTCAGATCAATTTTCATGAAGATCCATTGAAAAATATGGCCTCTAGAGAGGTCAAAAGATTTCAATTATTTTAGACCTACTGACCTAGTTTTTGACCGAAGTTGACCCAGTTTCAAAGTTGACCTAAACATCATCAAGATGAACATTCAGACCAACCTTCATACAGATCCCATGAAAAGTATGGCCTCTAGAGAGGTCACAAGGTTTTTTTATTATTTGACCTACTGACCTAGTTTTTTAAGGCACGTAATCCAGTTTCAAACTTAACCTAGATATCATCAAGGTGAACATTTTGACCAATTTTCATGACGATCCATTCAAGGGTATGGTCTCTAGAGAGGTCACAAGGTTTTTCTATTTTAAGACCTACTGACCTATTTTTTGATCGCAGTTGATCCAGTTTCAAACTTGACCTATATATTATCAAGATAAACATTCAGACCAACTTTCATACAGATCCCATGAAAAATATGGCCTCTAGAGAGGTCACAACGTTTTTACATTATTTGACCTACTGACCTACTTTTTGAAGGCACGTAACCCACTTTCAAAGTTGACCTAGATATCATCAAGATGAACATTCAGACCAACTTTCATACAGATCCCATGAAAAATATGGCCTCTAGAGAGGTCACAAGGTTTTTCTATTATTTGACGTACTGACCTAGTTTTTGATGGCACGTGACCCACTTTCGAACTTGACCTAGATATCATCAAGTTGAACATTCTGACCAATTTTCATGAAGATCTCATGAAATATATGGCCTCTAGAAAGGTCACAAGGTTTTTCTATTTTTAGACCTACTGACCTAGTTTTTGACCGCACGTGACCCAGTTTCGAACTTGACCTAGATATCATCAAGATAAACATTCAAACCAATCTTCATACAGATACCATGAAAAATATGGCCTTTAGAGAGGTCACAAGGTTTTTCTATTATTTGACCTACTGACCTAGTTTTTGATGGCACATGACCCAGTTTCAAACTTGACCTAGATATCATCAAGATAAACGTTCTTACTAATTTTCATGAAGATCTTCTGAAATATATGGCCTCTAGAGAGGTCACAAGGTTTTTCTATTTTTAGATCTACTGACCTAGTTTTTGATAGCACGTGACCCAGTTTCGGACTTGACCTAGATATCATCAAGATGAACATTCTGACTAATTTTCATGAAGATCTCATGAAATATATGGCCTCTAGAGAGGTCACAAGGTTTTTCTATTTTTAGACCTACTGACCTAGTTTTTGAAGGCACGTGACCCAGTTTCGAACTTGACCTAGATATCACCAAGAAGAACATTCTGACCAACTTTCATAAAGATCCCATGAAAAATGTGACCTCTAGAGTAGTCACAAGCAAAAGTTTACGGACGGACGGACGGACGGACGACGGACGCCGCGCGATAACAAAAGCTCACCTTGTCACTTTGTGACAGGTGAGCTAAAAATATATTTTATTCTATGATCCACTGCAAATACTTTGTAGGGAAACATAGTTTATGAACTTAATCTTTCTCGGCGATATATGACCATTTTGTGTCGATTCGCCGTAAAACCCAACTCACTCACTAATCTTTCAAGTTATTTAAGCCCTGCTCCGCGGCTTTTCAAATTCTATTGTGTGTATACAACCCATGATTACAATAGGTAACAGTTAACGGCCACGCGCCATACTTTATTACGCAAAAACACAGGTATTTTATATAGAATTTTATATAAAAAAGACTCTATTTTAACAGGCGTTACTGTTCACAGTCAGGATTTTCATGCTTTTTCAGTGATAATTTAAGGTTAAAAGGTAGGACTGGAGCAGTTCTTTAACTGTTTATTACTGAGAAAAAAAATATTTTCCTCATAATAATGAAAGTTAAATTATATTCATGAAATAGAATTTATAATAAATAAAGATTATCATGGTGGCAAGTGAGTGCAATGATAATTTATAGTCTGTGTATTACACTGTCGATTCATTTACATTTTTATTTTATTATTATGCCCCCCTTCGAAGAAGGAGGGGTATATTGTTTTGCAGATGTCGGTCGGTCGGAATGTAGACCAATCCGTTTCCGGATGATAACTCAAGAACGCTTGGGGCTAGGATCATGAAAGTGATAGGGAGGTTGGTCATCACCAGCAGATGACCCCTATTGATTTGGAGGTAGTTATGTTAAAGGCCAAGGTCACAGTGACCCTGAATAGTAAAACGGTTTCCGGATGATAATTCAAGAACACTTGGGCCTAGGATCATGAAAGTTGATAGGGAGGTTGATAATGACCAGCAGATGACCCCTATTGATTTTGAGGTCTGTATGTCAAAGGTCAAGGTCACAGTGACCCTGAACAGTAAAACGGTTTCCGGATGATAACTCAAGAACGCTTAGGCCTTGGGTCACGAAAGTTGATATGGAGGTTGGTCATGGCCAGCAGATGACCCCTATTGATTTTGAGTCAGTATGTCAAAGGTCAAGGTCACAGTGACCAGGAACAGTAAAATGGTTTCCAGGCAATAACTCAAGAACGCTTGGGTCTAGTGTCAGGAAAATTGATAGTTAGGTTGTCCATGACCAGCAGATGACCCCTATTGATTTTGAGGTCAAAGATCAAGGTCACATTGGCCAGGAACAGTTAAACGGTTTCTGATCTTCTTGTCCAAAACCATAGGGCCTAGGGCTTTGATATTTGGTCTGTAGCAAAATCTAGTGGTCCTCTACTAAGATTGTTCAGATTATTTCCCTGGGGTCAAATATGGCCCCACCCCGGGGGTCACATGGTTTGTATAGACTTATATAGGAAAATTTTTTGAATAACCTCTTGTCCAAAACCACAGGGCCTAGGGCTTTGATATTTTGTGTATGACATCATCTAGTGGTCCTCTACTAAGATTGTTCAAATTATTTCCCAAGGGTCAAATATGGCTCCGCCCTGGGGGTCACATGGTTTACGTAGACTTATATAGGGAAAAACATTGAAAATCTTCTTGTCCACAAAGACTATGGCTTTGATATGTTGTAATGTAGCATCATTTAGTGGTTCTCTACCAAGTTTGTTCAAACTATCCCTCTAGGGTCAAATATGGCCCTGCCCCAGGCGTCATATGGTTCATATAGACTTAAAACTTAGAATCTTCATGTCCATAACTTACATTATTCAAATTTGGACCACATGTATTGTTTTGATTGGCAAGATGAACCTTGACATGAGTTGACTTTGATCTTGACCTAGTGACCTACTTTCACATTTTTGTAGCTACAGCCTTCAAATTTGGACCAAATGCATAGGTTTGTGTACCGAAAAAAACTTTGACCTCGTTATTGACCTAGTGACCTACTTTCACATTTTTGAAGGTACAGGCTTCAAATTTGGACCACATGCATATTTTTTTGTTAAAAATAAAATTTGACCTTGATTTTGACCTAGTGACCTACGTTCACATTTCTCAAGTTACAGCCTTCAAATTTGAACCACAAGCATAGTTTTGTGTACTGAAATGAACTTTGATCTTGAGATTGACCTAGTGACCTACTTTCACATTTCTGAAGGTACAGGCTTCAAATTTGGACCACTTGCATAGTTTTGTGTTCTGAAATAAAATGTGACCTTGATTTTGACCTAGTGACCAACTTTCACATTTCTCAAGCTACAGCCTTCAAATTTGAACCACATGCATAGTTTTGTGTACCGAAATTAACTTTGATCTTGAGATTGACCTAATGACCTACTTTCACATTTCTGAAGCTACAGGCTTCAAATTGGGACCGCATGCATATTTTTGTGTTCTGAATTGAAATTGGACATTGATTTTTACCTATTATTTACTTTCACATTTCTCAAGCTACAGCCTCAAAATTTGAAGCACATGCATAGTTCTGTCTACCGAAATGAACTTTGACCTTGAAATTGATCTAATGACCTGCTTTCACATTTCTCAAGCCACAGCTTTCAAATTTGACCACATACACATTGTTTTGTACCAAAATGAAATTTGACCTTGATTTTGACCTTGAGCTAGTCTTGAAATTTGGAACATTCAAAAATGGCTCAGTGGATGGCACCAAGATCACTCTGTAAGCTCTTGTTAGGTTAATAGGTTAAAGGTCAAGGTCAGATTAAACCAGAATGGTAGAACTTTTCTTTACAGTGAGCATATAATTTCTGTTCCTTGTGCAATTACTCAATGCATCAAGGTGGGCATTTCGTGTTCGACGAGCTCTTGTTAAAATTAATGGTAGCACTATTGATTTGCAAAATTTCAATCTGGATTATCAGTGTCGACAGAATCGTAATAGACCAGTTCGTTTTAAGAACCCCACTGGCAGCCTCAAGTACAGGAGAGATAACCATGTCATGTTCAATTTGATTGGCTGTTGCTCTAGTGTGCACATCAATAAACACTATTTATTTATAGATTAATGTGCCGATATAGTTGTTTACCGAACATTGGAAACTTTTTTCCTACTTGTGTGGGTGCGTCTGTATGCTTGTGAGTCTATAACGGTGCCCTACTGTTTTCTTATGTGTTGCTTGTTCGTTTTTCTATGTTATTCAGTTGATAGTGGTTGTGTGTTTCTTTTTGGTGCATGAGTGTCTGCGCTATTATGGTTTATGTTGTAGTGTGACTGTTATTAAAGAATATGGCATTCCCTTGTATATTCGTCCTTGTTCAACTTTCCCCTTCGGGTCCCTTACTTCCGGCCCCCCCCCCCCCCACACACACACACACCACACACACCCCGGCCCCATTTTTCCCCTTACAGTTTCCTTCCTTTCCATCTATATTTACCATAAATTAATATGTACTTGTTGGATGTTTGAAGCAACCCGTCTGAAATATTTTTCCATTACAGCTTCTTTTTGTTGTGGGCCTTCTATGCAAATGCGTGGCTCTGTGGCTGTTTTAGTGTTCTGTACTTCCGAAAAACCTACCCTTACCTATTATCTTTTTTTTAAATTTAAACAGTTAAATAATATAACGCCTGTTTAAGTTTATCCATCGATTGTCTGTGTAAAATCATACATAATTTGAGCATATACATAGATCTGCATAACGTTCATTTTGTCAATACTCGCATAAACTTAAATGACAGTTTCATAATTGTATCAGCGCCTGGTACCCGTGAAATGAGGCCGAGGAACTGAACAGTCCAACTATATTATCGAGCAGGGGTCGGCTGATGGTACTGGTGGTTTTCTGCATTTTCAAATTTTCTGGCTGGTCATCTCAGCTTTGCCGTTTCCGCCAGGTTCTGCCACTTTTCCTTAACGTCATTGACGGACCTCTTAGCAGTTCCAATACTTTTGACCTTTTCGCAGATGGCCACCCAGGCCTGAAAGGACATCGGACATTATGCTAGGGATTTTGCCCAAATTTCAAAGCCATTTCTTGACTTCAACAGATGATAATTTTATATAATGGTTTCGAATACTCAAAAATAAGTAAGATCTATATTCCTGTCAAACTGTCGCAAAAAAAGTATTTCATCTTCGTTTTCTTGAAATTCGAAGATTTTGTGAATAAGGGTCATATATTTTTTTTAATTTCAAACGCACAGACCGGTAAGAGAGCATTATGACGTCAAATTGCCGCATGACGTCCCATACATCCTCGGGTAAATGAAGCCCAGCATGATATTTATTAAAATATTTCAAAAACATGTCAGAATGAAACAATCAAGGCCTTCTTGTGATTTATCGTCTAGTCTAATTTACCACGGTTCATTGTTCAGATGCTTCAGTATTTAACCACGAGGGCGTTATGCATCTGAATCAGACAATAAACCACTCGAATGCCTTGATTATTTGTTAAATAAACTTTTACCATGCAGATTATCAGTTTTATTAACCTTTTTTTAAAATTAACTGAAAAGCAAAAAATTTAAAATAAAAGTGGAACAAAACTTTTGGTCACACAACTGTACTTCAGTTCTTTCCACCCGATTACCAACGATAACTGATGCATTGATCATAGCCAATTGTTTGCTTTCTATACATCCTGATTCAGGTGCATAACGCCCTCGTGGAATGTCGGTGGTTCTACCCAGGTGCCCGCTCGTGATGAAATAATGCACGGAGGGGCATCTGGGGTCTTCCTCCACCATTTAAGCTGGAAAGTCGCCATATGACCTATCATGTGTCGGTGCGACGTTAAATCCAACAAAAAAAGTAGCTTGCCTTCGAAGTTTTTAGAAACACTGGCGTAGTTGGTCTATTCAGTTGCAGTGTAGGGGTATAGGAGACTGCCTAGGCCACTGTCGGTTCAGGGGTGCCTGGGGGTAAGCATTTTATGACACATTTTGGCACGTTCTAGATGCATCGTTTGTTTTGTTCTTTTCAAGGTCCCTTAATATTGCATTTTTGGGGTGTTTAGTTTTTCAGTTTCCTAAATTATCTGTAGGCACAGTCCTGCTGTGCTTATACCATAGTGGCTACGCCACTGAGTCATGCACATTTAGCCTATATTTTTTAATGCCTAGCAAACATTTAAATGTGGTTTCTGTTACTCCAATACAAAAAGAATAAAACAACATAACAATACATGTAGTAATAAAATACGGACTGGTCCAATTTACCGATGGAACAGGACTTCAATAGCTAGTATCAACATTTAAGTAAATATTCTTGGGATGTCAGTGTTAGTAATGTCGTTACTAATATTCCGGTCGGCCTCGGAATAAGTTTCTTTACGTTTTCAAAGCGCTTGTTTTTGGCGATATATGGCCTTTTTGTGTCGGTTCGCCGTAAAATCTAACTCACTCACTCGGAATAAGTTTCAGACGTGTTGGTGGCTTGGTGTTAATTAATGGGGTGTCAGTGTTGGTTCTGGGAACGTCAATATTAGGTCTTGGGGCGTCAGTGTTAGTTCTGGAGGCACCAGGGTCAGTTCAGGAGTTGGTGTCTGATTTAGAATGCTGGATCCAGTGGTTCTTTGGTTCGAATTAAAGCAAAGGTTGTTCTTAAAATGCATTCTAGGTGCGCCATGATTGTGTCTTACAAAACTTAACGTGTCCTACAAAACGGCGTGAGCAGTGTTGCATTTTCCATTACTGCTCATGAACAGACTCAATCAAACCGAGTCTGCAATTTTCACTATTTGCATTGTTCTCGGTGCTTCCGAGGGATCCAATTTCCGGATTATATAAAAAAAAAAGGCATTTGCACCACAGTGGCACTTTTCCCATAGAAGTTCGTCTGTATCTCTTTTAGAAAGGGTAAAAAGGCATTTGCACCACAGTGGCACTATTCCCATAGAAGTTCGTCTATATCTCCTTGCCATGTTTAGGTTGAAGACACATACATCTAGTTGTATATGTCTAAGCCACTTGCTTGGTTCATGATTTGCGACAGACGCATTTGTCCCAATCCTGATGACACTCAGTCGACGGACTTAGATTGTCAAGATTGTTAAATGCTTTTAAACTTAAGTTTTGAAAGTTACATAATAAGACTCGTATATATCATTACATAACAATATTTGTTATTTATTAAGGCTGAACATCAATTCCAACCAATATCGGTAATAGCATGAGCGAAAAAACTTGAAACTGAGAATAACAGTAGCAGTAGCAGCACAAGCAGTAGTAAAAACGTAAAATTGTCAGTAGCTGTGGCGCAGTAGCCGTAGCAAAAGATAAAAGGTGAGGGAAGATTTCTCGGAATCACAGAGCAAACAAAAACACGTGAAATTGACAGTAGCGGTATTCGTAGTAGCAAATATGTTCAATCGTAGTATCAGTAGCAAAAGTAGAAGTAGCATAGCAGCAACAGCAGGAGCAGAAGAAAAAGCAGAAACATGAATTTTGTTTTAGCTGGAGCAGAAACGTGAAACTAGCAGTAGCAGTAGCAGCATTTGCAAAATCGTGAAGAGAGAAAAAGCAGTAGCAGCAGAAGCAGTGGCAAAATCCTAAAAGTTATAGTGGCAGTAGCAAAATTATAAAATGTGAAATTACCAGTACCAGTAGCATAAGTAACAGAAAAATAATTTTGCTACTGCTACTGCAGCTTTTGCTACTGCCAGTTTGAAGATTTTACCAACGCTAATGCTGCTACTGCATTTGCCAATTTCATGTTTTGCTATTTGTGCTAGTGCTACCTCCGATTTCACATTTTTGCTACTGCTAGTACAGCTGCTGATGCTAAGCTGCTACTGCTAATGCTTCTACTGCTTGTTGATGCTGTTACTGCTATTGGAGTTGCTGCTACTGCTACAACTACTGGTGCTGTTGCTTCTACTGCTGCTGGTGTTACTGTGGTTAAGATGTCGGCCGCTCAACCCGGGGGTCGTGTCTAAGCCACTTGCTTGGTTCATGATTTGCGACAGACGCATTTGTCCCAATCCTGATGACACTCAATCGACGGACTTAGATTGTCAAGAGGCAACAGACCTGATTGAAAAACCCATATGATATACTTATCAGGATCGGTCTGCTTTTAAGCTTGACTTTCTATGTCCGCTATTTATTTATCATAGTGTTTTCTATGCTTGAAATATTTACAAAAACGAATAAAGCTGTAGATATGTAAGGTTTAAGAAACATATGCAGTAAGTGTCAATATACTTTATTTAAAATTCATTTGCTGACACCCTGTATGTAGTTTTTTTTTCTTCATTTTTTAACTGTTCCCCCCCCCCCCCCACCCCATGTGAACAAGTACCATTTTTGTAGCATACGTATATAATAATTACTTACAAAGGTATGTGAAATAGTTTGCTGCGTCACTTGAAGTGGGGAGGGGGGAGGGAGATGTTTAAAACGTAAAAATGGTTAATGTTCGTATTTCAACAGAAATGAGAAACGTCTACATAGTCTTCTTTTTTGTTCACAAAATGGTATAATTTAGTCTGAATAGGAAAATGTCCGAGGTCCTTTTAAGTACAACACTTTTTTCACGACATTATTAATTCCTGCATAAACTAAGTAAAATAATTTATATATATATATATAAGCCCGCTTAGCTCAGTTTATTTTATCTTGATTTTACTTCGGAACTTCATACGATCCATTGCAGTGTTTTGGTGTTACGGTATCGAATTTGTCGGAATCCGCGGTCTTCAACACTTCCACCCACGGGCAATGAAAAGTATTTTGCTCTGATTCTGGGTTAATTTTATCCAGTTTGGTTCATTAACCATTTGGTTATCTTTGTTTGTATAATTCGGTCACCAAATTGATTAATTACTAGTAAATGCATAAGACTGCATAGAAATAAATTTGGAAGCACAGGTCAAATTGTTCATGGACAACCTGGCTCTTCCTTGTATAAATAGGCTGTAAAGAGTTTCCTGCCTAGCCAGTCTACAAAAAGTTAAAGGCCTTTGGCATCAAATTATTAAATTACACACATGTCCATGTCACAGACAGCTCAAAACTAGTACCATATGAGTTGATGTTTAAGCGATTTTAGCTATATCATAGAGATTTCTGTCGAAAGGAAAAGCGGTTTGAAATTATAAAACTATCATGTTCTTTTGACCACGTAAAATCAAGTACGCCTTGTCAGAAACAGGTCAACATCGCGTTAGATCTGTTTGTTTTTGTTGTTGTTTTTTGTGACGTATTCTATACTAATTTGTGTTTATGACAAACACAATACACAACTTATTTAGATTATGAAAATGAAAACATTTATTCAGCAACATGCCTATGATAAATATGTTTTCTGATCAGTTTGAATGTCAGTTCAGCTAGTGTAATAAACTATTTCTCCAACTTCCTGCTTCTGTTTGGGCTATTTTCTTAAAATCCTCTTTAATAATAGGCATGCAGTCATAAAAATAATGAGACATAATAATTCATATTAAGAAACTGAAACTCCACGTAACTTCGAATAGTTTAATTGTTTCTTTGGGTATTGTTACGTGCATAAAAAGTGTTCATTGTCTGATTTTGCGCGTTACTACAAACTTTTAAGTGCACGTAAACAAGATCGTTTGTCTTTGTGGGAATAAATCGAACAATAATTCACGGGTCATGATGACATATTCAAATAGGAAGTAATAGGGGAATTTTTGGAATTTACCACATTAAGAAAATGCGCCAAGGCCTAGCTTTTGACAGTTTTTGGCTATGAATCATAACGGAAACGTTTGCAATTATTGATAAATTCGCCGCGAAGGTTTTATTTTTGCAGTCACATCGGCTCGGACTATCATACATATTAGAATATGCGTTCACTGTCGGATAAGATAAACAAATCGGTATAATTCGCTCAAACTAGATCTGTTTCTATAGAATGTCTAATAACAAATTGTTTGGGTTCCGCATCTGATAGAAACAAAGTACTAAACCTCGTGCACAATGCTTGAGATGGCATTTGGCCTGAAAACTTTACAGATATGTTCTTGCAAATTATAACAGAGACCCAATTAACATTTGAGAAAGTATATGAATTATACAACTTTAGCCAGGCTAACTTACCTGTTTAATCAATACATTATTATTAAAGGCCAACGTTGATAGTATGGGTAGGGCAGTAGGATTTATATGGGAAAAATATTTAACTTTGGATTTGCTTGAATTATTAGATGGCTTCAACATACTGATAAAAAAATTGCTCTTAAATCAACGAAAATAAAATTTGGTCCCAGGTCAAATCTTTCAAAAACAAAAATTATTTCCATTACTCAGATAGCATATTCTCTCCCTAAAATGGTTTTAGATTTAATAAGGTTCCCTTAAAAAGGCTGGGCTCAAGATATTTTGCTTACAATGGAAATTTTTCAAAATGATATTTTGTCATATCATGAACAAACATTAGAATAATCATGTTTCTAAAGTATTAAAAAACGCAACTAATTCTCATATGTTTCAGTAACAAGAATCTGTCAGTAACTAAGTTTTAAATACAACAAATATTCCCTAAAATTTCTTTTTATTTTGTCGTCATACGGTCTAGGGGAAAGTGCCTTTAAATGCTTTTAAACTTAAGTTTTGAAAGTTACATAATAAGACTCTTATATATCATTACATAACAATATTTGTTATTTATTAAGGCTGAACATCAATTCCAACCAATATCGGCAATAGCATGAGCGAAAAACTTGAAACTGAGAATAACAGTAGCAGTAGCAGCACAAGCAATAGTAAAAACGTAAAATTGTCAGTAGCTAAGGCGCAGTAGCCGTAGCAAAAGATAAAAGGTGAGGGAATATTTCTCGGAATCGCAGAAGAAACAAAAACACGTGAAATTGACAGTAGCGGTATTAGTAGTAGCAAATATGTTCAATCGCAGTATCAGTAGCAACAGTAGAAGTAGCAGTAGCAGCAACAGCAGGAGCAGAAGAAAAAGCAGAAACATGAATTTTGTTTTAGCTGGAGCAGAAACGTGAAACTAGCAGTAGCAGTAGCAGCATTTGCAAAATCGTGAAGAGAGAAAAAGCAGTAGCATCAGAAGCAGTGGCAAAATCCTAAAAGTTATAGTGGCAGTAGCAAAATTATAAAATGTGAAATTACCAGTACCAGTAGCATAAGTAACAGAAAAATAATTTTGCTACTGCTACTGCAGCTTTTGCTACTGCCAGTTTGAAGATTTTACCAACGCTAATGCTGCTACTGCATTTGCCAATTTCATGTTTTGCTATTTGTGCTAGTGCTACCTCCGATTTCACATTTTTGCTACTGCTAGTACAGCTGCTGATGCTAAGCTGCTACTGCTAATGCTTCTACTGCTTGTTTTACTACTGCTACCGCTGATGCTGTTACTGCTATTGGAGTTGCTGCTACTGCTACAACTACTGGTGCTGTTGCTTCTACTGCTGCTGGTGTTACTGTTGCTACTGCTATTACAGCTTCTGCTAGTGTTACTTCCTCTACTGCTACTGCTCTAGTGCTGATGCTGCTACTGCTGCCTCTTCTGCTTCTACTCCGACTGGTACTGCTGCTAGTTCTACTGCTACCGCTACTGCCGCTGCTGCTACTGCCACTGTTGCTATTGCTTCCTCTGCTAGTGCTACTGATACAGCTGCTATTGCTACTGATACTACTGCTTCTTTTGCCTCCTCTACTACTACTGCAACAGCTGCTGCCTCTATTACTGCTATCGCTGCTACTGCAACTGCTGTTGCTGATTTTCGTGATTACTACTGCTACTTATGCTACAGCTGTAACTGCTACTGTCAGCTTCATAATTTTCTTTTTTTTCTTTCTGATTTTAAGATAAATCCAAGACACCTTACATACGAATACATCCCCTCCCTCTCCTCCGCTACCTTCTCCTCCCCCGAAGATTTAAGGTTGACCCCTTACCGACTTCTGAATTATTTAATAACCACAGGACAAACATAAAAAGGTCTTCATCTCTAGATATTTTCAAAATTTGACGGAGTGGTAGCCAAGGAACATTCAGGTCAAGTTTCTTCAATTTTCAATGGACGATAAATTATCATAATTCCTCACCTTGATCACGTTTTGCTCTCTCGTCTGTTGAGCTAATAACAGCAATTAGGGAAGCGGTGATCTAATGGTTAAGATGTCGGCCGCTCAACCCGGGGGTCGTGGGTTCGAGCCCCACTGGGGTCACGACCATGACTTTTCATATGACACTAGTGCTGTAAGGAAGCGGAGATTGGTTCAAATAGGCTTTAAGCTTTCATCACAATCGAACTAAAATAAATTAGTATAAACTAATAACAACAAACTTAAGAACAATTATTACATGTGTTTCATGCCTTTGTTGGAGACAAAACATCAAAGAAAACAAAGCCCAGACAAAACAAGGCACGGTCGAGTACTTGTTAAATCAAATGAACTTCTACAAGCCAAATGTTAACGTTTCCACTAGAATACGGCTGAAAGATACGTTAATGAAGGACACATGAAGGCTGTAATTATTCGACTAACGAGGCTACCAATAAACAAGATTATTACATGTTATACAAGGTACTAAGTAAGGTACATACCCCCTCCCTTGCCTGAAAAACACCCGGTGAGACACACTGGGCCTTTTTCTATCATCACACAATTGTAAGTTTCCAGATTACCTACAATTATGTCGGTGTGACGTTTAATCGAGAGAAACAAAGCAAGGTCAATGGCTAACGATGGTGATATTTAATGAGATTAATTTTAATCACACTTTATACGTAGAAGTATATCAACTGTGTGGTTGGTTTGTAACGAACGATGTTATTATAAACTGATTGCCTGCCATTTCGCATTTATTAATGCGCATATAGAATTCAACAACTTCCTTCTACCCTGGATATATTCGACAGGTGCGGCAAAATGCATTGTCTGCATATTTTTTAAAGTACATAACCCGTTTTGTTATTTATGGTATCTTTGACAAGGTTCTGTTATTGCAAGCATTCTCATTGGTCGCTGAAAGAGGAAGCAAGGGAGACTGAAGGTATATAAGAACACCTGGGTTGTCTGGCTAACTGTCTGTTGCTCGCATCTGAAGGTTTCAGGTAAGATATTTTGTAGTAATAGTTTATTCCTGTTCGACATCAGATTGTTTGTGAAACTGATTTTGTTGACTGAATGACAGTCCATTTACTCTGAAGTTTTGTTAACATTTAGTCATTGTGCAGACTATTCTATCATTAATCTCAACTTGTATTGGCATGAATCGTAACTTAATTAATGATCTAGTATTAATTGTGTAGTATTATTTATAAGCAGAAAGTCGTTGTGCTACAATCTTGCTTCTTGCTTTTTGCGCAAAGTTTCGTCGGGTACAGATTTTAAAGGCGATGAAAAAGTCTGCTTTTCTCCTTTGTTTTTTGTTTTTGTTTTTATTTTGGAAAGAGAGGGTGTTGTATTTGTTTTATTTCGTGGGAAACACACATGTTATTTAAATGAAAAAGCTAATGCTGATACTTTTAAATGATTGAATGCAATGAACTCATGTTTCTTAACTCCAGGTAAACACTTTACAAAACTAATTTTTTATTTTACACAGGAGGAGTTAAAAAAAATACAGCCTACTTCGCTAACATTGAAGAATATACAACGAAAAATGAGGACAAAAATGCTTCATGTTAGTTTGGTGATTTTTGGGTTCATACAGTTTTCAGAAAGTTTTCAGGTATGACTTTTTATACCTTAGGGTTGAGGTGGGACTGGTCGTGTTTGTGGACTACTAGTATGGTTTATATAATCATTGCATGCGTTTTTGAAAAAAGGGTCATTCCTTTCATTAGCCTATCCGCTTAGCTCAGTAGGGAGAGCGCCGATCTATAGATCGCGTGGTCGCAAATTCGTTCCCAGGGTGGGGAGCATGTTCTCCGTGACGATTTGATAAAAGACAATGTGTCTAAAAGCATTCGTCCTCCACCTCCGATTCATGTGGGGAAGTTGGCAGTTACAAAAAAATCCTTTCATCATCTGTATTTTCATAACAATACGCTCGTTCGCTGGGAAATATTATTCTATTTTATCATGATTAAAAAAAAAGAAAACTAATTTGATATCGCAAATTCTATAAATTTGAACATACTATATAAATTAGAAATGTTTTATATCTAGAAAGAAGACGTGCCAAAATACAAAGTATGTCTGTTTAATTATGACGCGTAAAGCGGTACTTCTATGATATCCTCATTTAATTACTTAAAACATTGTTTAAAATTTACCCTTAGCTTTTATCTTTTTATCTTTTCTGAAAACCTATACCATGCAGTTTAAACACCGCAACCTGATTTATATAACCCGTTAGCTGAATAGATTACGAATGCACAAGGCTTTTAAAGTATGTACTTATATTGCACAAGATAATTTTGGAGAATTCATGCAGAATTTTTCTAACATTGGCAAATGGGTGTTTGTTGCTAAATGTAATGGTTGGGTCCCAATATCATCAGGTTTAAAATCAATAATATAACATGAACGCAAATTTGACTTAATCTACTTTCCGGATTATATTAACTTACCAATAACTCACTGAAATTATATTAAACCTCGTTAAATTATGTTTAAATATTGATAAAATGCAAGACAAAATCTGTGATAATTTGTGCTAAATTCAACAGCTCAGATTCCGGATAATAGCACGTCTTCTAGTTTAAACATTCATTTTTAAAGTCATAATGACTTTTTCTTTCAATATATGTTTGCCATGGTGCTCACATGGTACACAGTTATGATGATGTTATATTTGAATTTTTGAGACAAAAAATCCGTGAGCTTGTTTTGCATTTGTAAAACATAGGATATGAGGCAGAATATATAGTCTTATGTTTAAGAATTAGTAATTCCTTTACGAACAACTGATAGATCGTTAATGAAAATTAGCATTATGTGGAATGCAGTGAAAGCATGAGAACAATCGGTTTATGTCAGATTTCTAAAAAATAATAACGAAGAAAAGGACTTGAAACTACTTGAAAATAAAATTGTTAGGTATGCATATTCAATATTAGCCATTGAGACGAACAGCAAATTATGGACATCAACTCACAAAGTTCTCAGTCATTTAACAAAGCATCAAGCAATACACTCTGGAGAAAAAAATGAAACATGATTCTACACGAAGTTAATTTGACCGGCGCACATTGTAATGTGCTTACCGTCACCCACATGCAGCGTTATGTGAATCTTTTCTTAAAATATTGGATAAATCTTCTCTGCACGATTTATTAATAGTTTATTAAGGTACATGGTTACAGCATACTGTAATTTCAAATACTTCTCGCATTTGCCCACTGATGGCGTTTACGGCTTCTTGTGTCTGCTGCATATTATTATCATTGCAGCTTTTCGGTAATTCCCGGGATATCCCGAAGAAAATATTTGAGATGTTATTCATAAACTAGTCCCTGCAAAATATTCTGATGTCTCTCAATATCTTGCAATACGAATTCTACAGAGAATCTGATGATTCTCCCGTGCGCAGCGGCAACTTCCACGTCGCTATATTACATGATGCGTTTGACCACTTGTATACACGACACGCATACTTTTCAATAATTAATAATGTCACCTTTTCCAATTTGGCAGCGTGACGTCAGAATGACTTACGCTGGCAAAGATGTGAACGTTTAGTGGGAATGTTGAAAATATGCATTGTTATAACATGAAGACAAATTACAAATTCTATATTGTTTTGCCTTATGGATTGCGCCGCTCGTATTTTTGGACCTCAGTAAAAACTCATGGACATTTAAATGAAGATGTCTTTTGATAAAAATCGGAAATAGTATTTGTTTTTGTTGGGTTTAACGTCGCACCGACACAATTTACAGATCATATGGCGACTTTCCAGCTTTGATGGTTGAGAAAAACCCAAGATGCCCCTCTGTGCGTTATTCCAAATATACATGTTTGTGAACTAATTGCAATATGACTTTGATAAAACAATTTTTTCCATAGTTTGGACATCCCCGTATATCATAACTATCATTCCACGAAATGTATTCATTTGCTTTCTAATTTCAACAGTCGTCGCGCCAGGACAGCATTGTGACTGCAAACGGAACTTATAAACTGGACATAAAAGAATTTGATACAGAGGAAGACATAGAGGTTATGGACTCAAATGGAACTCGTGTTATAGAAGTTGACATTTTTACAAAGGTAAACATTCGTCTTTATTATTTGCTTTATTATACCCGAATGATAGAATTGCTTTACGCAATACATGCCAAAACGATTTCAAATCATTGCAATATTAACTAATAAAACATAAAATACGAAAGTACATACATAAACATTAATCAGAAAATGGATATTGTCATTTCATTTATGATATACTGCTTCACAGTTATATGATGTAATTTACTTTATTTACTGCTTCACAGTTATATGTGGTAATTTACTGCTCCACAGTTCTATGTGGTAATTTACTTTATTTACTGCTCCACAGTTCTATGTGGTAATTTACTTTATTTACTGCTTCACAGTTATATGTGGTATATGCATTATATACTTCTTTACCTTTCTATGTGGTAAAATACTTGGTCATTTCACAAAGTATTGTGTACTCTAATTTCATCGTCTACACACATCTAGCCTTAAAATTCATGTTATAGAGAAAACTTTCAATATATGACTCAAAGTTTAGGTATAGAAAGACACGACCTTTTTCTTTTCCAGGGATATGTGGTGGACAAACCCGAAAATGATACAACTTGTTACCTCTCCGAGGATGTGAAGGTAACAACATCCGTTCTTTGTACCTTTACAGGAAAATCCATCTAAATTTCATTTTTTTTTGTCTACAGAACATATCAAGGCATCCTAGCAAATTTTATAAGAACACACTGATTAAAATTAAAACGCCTTTTCCATATGTGACAGCTATTTGATTCTAGCATCTTTTAACAAGTTTGTTATGTTCATTTTGATTATTCAATCCAATAAGGTGTGAGTGCTGTAACCTGTTAGAATGGAGCTGTTCTCGTGCTGTAATCCATATCAAACTAAATCTATGGCATGTACTTACAACAATTCAGAATTGCCCATCTTTACAAAGAAAACTATAAGAAGACTTCTATTGTTGAGAAAATTAAGCGTATCTAAATGGTTAAGAATTCAAGATCAAACATCACTTACTTAGACGTTCAATCAACTCACTGTACCTAGTGGATAGTTAACTAATTTTTCGCTTGCTCCAGAAACACTATAATCTGTTATTATCTTGCTCGTACCAATTAGATATAAAAGGAACTATTGGTGAATTTGTAATGCAAGTATTGTGCTAGTATATTAATTTCAAGTGGGTTTTCAGACCTTGTTTATCTCTTTTCTTGAAAGAAAACAAGTAAATCTGGATGAATTTGATACTTCTTTATAATTTAGTCGGACCAGGACGATTTCTGCTATACGTATGTAGATATGCCGAAGAAAAACCTGACGGATGACATCTTAAAGAAATGTGAGGGTCGTGATATTGTCCTGCTAATTTCTAAAGCTGATGGTTGCGAAAAAGGAGAGGAAAATGAATCTACCACAGCGCCTGCCAGAGAAAGTGATGAAGGTAAGAAACATGATATGAAATAAAGAAAACTTCCACTTTGTAAACGTCACATTTTCGTGTAGTTTGTTGTTGTTTCAGCTATCAGGTATTCGTCAGAGCGAGTTTTCCTTTATTTCTGGTATTAATGTTGGAAATTTTGATATTAAGGCTCAAGTCTGCATCACATCTACCTCTTTCACGGCATCTAGAACACTCAGTAACAGTCACGTTTTACTAAAACGAGACAGACGTTATTTCCAATTCTAATTACTTTTTCTTTTCAGGAAACAAGAGAGTCAAACGTGCAATCTGTGTCCGCACCTATTACTGGACCGTTAGACGTGTCTACGTCCGGTACTGCTGCAGGAGGTTATTTGGAGTTTGTGTTCGTTCCTGCTATTATTATCAGTTACGTTATGTACGTTTCACAATTAGACGGTGCTTTTGATAATGTGGAGACAGTGACGTTTAGCCGTTGCAATCATTTCCTGTCCCCATTTTGATTTTGAACTCAAACCAGACTTTCATAACAAAACATGTTTTAACTGTACAGGACTAAAAGTTTATTTATAATCAAAAGTTAAGATTAGACAAGTTTTCAAAACGTAATTCATTTAACAGAAAGATAAATTTGAACTTTTACTTTTTTCAAAGGGAAATATCTTATCATAACTTGATTTGCAAATGGTAAACATGATACATTTCAGAACACTGTTTTGTTTATATATCTCCAATGACTATCTTACTTTGTATGTTCACTCTGTGTGTGCGTGTGCTGAAATATTTTTCTTTTATTATTACTGAGGAATCTTTTTTCTTTTTTTTTTTTTTGCCAATATCGACATTTCAGCTTTCAAATAAATTTTAGAAAATTTATTATTCGTGTCTTATGTTTTATTGCAAATAAGATCAATTTTTGTAAAAGAATTTATTTATTTCAAATGTTTTCACTTTTCCTTTTAAAATACAAACTAAAAAACAAGGAAAAACTTCCTGACCGGAAAATGTGTAAGCAAATGTGTTACAAACGGGAATAAACTCATTTTTCTCAGAAAAAGACGCTAAAGCGTTAACAGTCATGAACATAAACAGTTTTCTTTTGTTCCAAGTTGAGAACGAATTCTTGTTTTCGATTTATTTCGATAAGAAGCAGTATTTTTTCAAATATAACTAAACGATATTGGCAAACATAGTTTTATGTATATAACTACTATAGCATATGTGTCCATATTTTGTTCTTTATAAAACTATCTTATAACTGTCCCTACTACTTGTTTCCTGTAATAAATTCTTAACTGTACTTACTAGTGTTTGTTTTACATTGCCTCATATCTCAGCGAATCTATACCTTTTCACTCGAGTTTTCGTTGAATAAAGAGGGCTTTTGTACGCACTGTAAGTCGGCGTCAGCTAAAGTTTTGTGGCAAGGTTCTCAACTTCACTATATTTTCTTAAATACGAGTACTGCCCCTATTATCACCAATATTCACATTAGGTTGGTAAAGGGGAAACATCAGGTTGTTTAGGGCCATCTCTACTTAAAATAGCGAAAAGTGGAAATTTCGCAGGTCGCTCAACACGACAAAAACGAAAGTGTTGCTGGCTCGGTTTGATTGAGTCTGTTCATGGTCACTTGAGTCAAATGTTATAAATAATGCAGGTTAAAATTTTATGATAAGATTCTCTACTTCACTATATATTCTTAAGCTATATTCATCAACTCTTACACAAATATTTATCTTAGTAAGCGACAGACATCACTTAATTTAGGGTCAGGTACCTAAAAGTTCAAAGACAGCAGGGTTAAATTATGTAAAAGTGATGGTGAATGTTTTATGACAAGCTTCTCAATTTTACTATATCTGCTTAACTACTGTCCGTAGTATTATTACATCACAGAAGGCTTGATCTTAATAAGGGACAGTCATCTTTTGATTTAAAACCAGGTACCTAAATGATCAAGATCACTTGGATCAGATTTTGCAATATTGTTGGTTAAAGTTTAAAGTCACGCTTCTCAGTTTCACTTATACCCCATAGTACTTCTAAGTTCTAGTACCCCTCTTACCACCAAATTTCTAACCCCTACCCAGACTTTCATCCCGCCCCGGAGAGTCACCTTCCCTCCCCACCCCTCCAAAAATACATTACATACACTCACTCGAATCATAGATCAGTATCCCGTATAAACCCTTCCTCCTACAAACACGCTTCTACTTAATCTCTCCCACGAAAACAACAACAAAAACAACAACAAAAATCAAAACATCCCTTACACTAACTTAGTCATACATCTTATGTTATTTCTTATATTCCCTTATACACAACTGCCTCGGCTAGGTCCCTCATATTCGCCCTCCAACCCTGACCAAAACAAGAAAATGTTGGGTTTGTTTTTACATTTATACGCTTAACTTTCCTCATATATCTCTTTTTGTATCTTGGTATTCCTCATACACCACAAATTCAGCAGGCTTTGGTCGGTGGTTCTACCTAGGTGCCCTTCCCACATGAAATGTTCTCACCAAGAAATTGGGTTTAAGAAAGGTCACTGTGTACGGTATTCCAGCACAATGTCATTAATCTCCCGCTACAAGTAGTGGGGTTATAGGAATGGTGTCCGTTCGTCCGTCCGTCCTTCCGTCCGTAATAAATGTGTCCGCTCCATATCACTGAAACCTCTTGAAGGATTTTCAGGAAACACATGAGTCAGCCATGTTGGCTCAAGGTCAGGGTCACAACTGAAGGTCAAAGGTTTGAGCCTTCCATTTTGTGTCCATTCTGTATCTCCTAAGCCCCTTGAAGGATTTTCAAATTCATTGATGTCGTCATACATGGACTATAAAATATACTTGACAACGTCAATGCTTCCACAGAATACCATCAACACTTTCATTATCCATAACAGCGACGGGAGATATAGCTGTCTGTCAGACTGTATTGTTATTTTTAGAAAGGCCCTCTAATATAAGGTTAATATAAACAGGTTGTATTGGTGTAGTTTGTCAACTCAGTACTTAAAAATCTCTTGAAAAGATATTAGTTCTATTAACATACTTCAAATTAGTTTGAATATAGTTAGAGTGATACTACAAAAAATAATCGCTCAGATAATTCTTCAAGCAAATCACTTTGCATGTTCATTGTTTGGCACCATACCGAGACTAAAGCGTCAAAATCAACATGGCCTCCTGAAATTCACAATGGCTGCCAAGATTGACGCTAATTTTCCAGGGCTTTATACGAGGGTTGATCCATAAGTAATGTCACTGTAGCTGTAGAATAGTGTATACTAAAAGACCTTTTCGGCGTAAATGTATATGTATGCGAATACGCACATGTATTATGTACTTCGGACAAAACTTGGGGGTTGTCTCAACGAATAACATATCATCGGTAATTATTAATACCAAGTTTCACGGTCATTTCACAGCTGAGCTTGACCACCCTAAGAAGTGGTCTGGCATATAGCCATTCTAAATACTGAAAAATTCTAAACAAATAGAGTATTTCCATGACAGAATACATTTGTCTCCTCTAATTTGCGCTCCACGGTTCTGTCACCCAGTGTGAAATGTTTACACAAATTTGGAATCACAACCATATTTCATAGGAAACTTGGAGCCATCAAATTATTCATATCTATTGAAGTGATAACCATTAGAAAATCAGGGCGAGGCTGTCAGAATAGTAAATAAATACTTATGTATTCCGGTCCCGACATAAAACTTAATATATATTAGCATTCCTTTCTCAGTTATAAAGAAAAAAAAAATCAGGAGGTATATTCTAAAATCTCATAAGACATTTTACTCGTTACTCTCTCAATGAATATTACAGTATATAAGATATATTACTGCCTCCCGGTCCATGTTACTTTGCAACAAAAACTGTTATAATCTGGCTACAACTGATTAAATGGTATCCTGGAAGATTAATTTGGTTTTGGTTTAACATCGTATTTCAACAGTATTTCAGTTAATATGTAACGGCGGACAATTAACCTAACCAGTGTTTTTATTGATTCAGTACAAGTACAAACCTGTTTTCCGCAAGTAACTGCCAACTTCCCCACATGAATCAGAAGTAGAGGACGAGTGATTTCAGACACAATGTTTTTTATGTAACCGTCACTGAGAACATGCGCCTCGCCAGGGAATCGAACTCATGACCCCGCGAGCCGTAGACCTGTGCTCTCCTTACTGAGCTAAACGAGCAAGTGGTCTGGATATTAAACAAAAATACGCTGGCTTCGCTCGTAATAACTACAATTATTTCATTTTGTTCCATATTCTACAGGGTGAAAGACGGTATTGTTTTAATTTGCTTTTATTTCAGCAGCAAGGATATCCACATATGTGTTGCTTCTATCGTACAGTACTAATGTTGCCAATTAAAACTAAATTTAAAAACGGCATGTAAAAATTTTACCTTTGTACTTAACTAGCTACACCGTTTTGTGTATAACATGCCTGTTGTTTCATACATGCCTTTTATCCATTTATACATGTATTGCAGAGGAACTAAAATTATGGTTGGCAAAGGTGCACAGAATTGCTTCTCGCAATTTCATTGTAAAACTTATCTAAATGGATATTTTCTGATGGCCGTCACCTGATTACTGAATCTGAACAATACTACTATCAGCAGTGGTTTCGAAGATTTTACAATTCTAATTAAAATCAAATAAAACTGGACATAAATCACCAACATGATGTTAGCGTGCTTGTTTTCTCTAGACATCAACGAATAATGTACCATTGGTTAATATTAATACAAAGTCTATTACCATAGAACTGATTTTGCTTATCGCACGGTTCGATTGTGTCAGACATTTTATAACGTATGTTCCTGTTTTGACTTTGTATATAAAATGGCTCAATTATTCCTTAAAGTTATTGCTGTTGAAAATGTATCAATGTTTTGAGAAAACTCTTCGAAATTGATCAATGTACGAGTACATGCGCGAAGTCGTGTACAATTCCATTTACGCCGAAAAGGTCTAAAAGGAAATAAAAAAAAATGTATACCGAAGTACATTTATCTATTTGCAATATTGTCAAAAATATCGATAAGATATGTTGCATCGTTCTAACGATATCGACATGTACGGAAGGCATACTTGCAGCAATCGCCGCACGTCACTGACGTTATTGACGTCCGAAACGACGTTTCTGACTGCAATCAATAATCATTCCTTTTTAAAGTATAGTCCTTGATTTTTTTACAGAGCTTATGTCTGTTCATCCATTTACGGAAAGCAGCAACATACCAGTCCTTTGAAAGAGATGAAAATACATTTTTTTTTAAAGTTTTCAAATGATCAAGGTCCTGGAAATGGACCCCTCAAAATCACACGACGTCAATATCTCAGGTCTTCCGGTACTCTGGCGATCCTCTAGCGACTCATCGCCGTCCCTGAAACGCTCATGCCACCTGTATACTAGTCTCCTGTTTACTGTTTTTGGTCCATATGTGTTATTTATCGTCTTCATGACCTCTTACGGTTATTTTCCTAATTTAAAACAAAAAAGCAGAACAGCGGCTGCATTTGACAGTTTTATTAATGAACCAATAATATTTTAGCGTGCAGCGACATAGCGTCAGTGGTATTTTTGGAATTCATGTATATTTTAAACGAATAAACGCCGGACATAAATATTTTGCCATATTATCAGAATTTATTTTTTGTTCATTTCGATGTATTTTTATTATTATACTCAGATGAATAAGCACACCATGGACGCAGTGACATTACTTTTGGATCAACCCTCGTAAAAACGATTATCTAAGTAAAATTTTATTTTGGCAAATCAGCAAAATGAATTTTGATAATAAGATATTTATTTTTATTTTTTTAAAAGATTTTGAAGATCAATATTCGAAATGGCCGATACAACTCAAGATGATCGGTATAAATTTGCCGTAAATTTAGATTTTTACAAACTCTTTAACAATTTGCCAATATTTCATCTTTTATTAAAATCTTTCTGAATAAATTTCAAAATGTGAAATGTGGTGCCATCGTATTTGTTTAAAAAGCTAGATGTAGCTCAAGTAACAGTTTTGCAAATCTATATATCCAAATTTATTAAACATCCATTGGTTTCCTTGATATCTAACGCCAACTTGCCTTGGCGAGACGGTTTACGATTAAACTTTACTTGAAAACACTTTTCATTAATCATTCCCACATACCAGA
The DNA here is from genome assembly GCF_021730395.1 of Mercenaria mercenaria. Classification (NCBI taxonomy): domain Eukaryota; kingdom Metazoa; phylum Mollusca; class Bivalvia; order Venerida; family Veneridae; genus Mercenaria; species Mercenaria mercenaria. The sequence goes on along the minus strand of NC_069365.1, from coordinate 6,064,919 downwards.
GATTTATCTGATCTGGGAATATGTCGAACCTCTGATGGATTAAAATGCTCATTAATTGGTGGTCAAATAGAGAATCACTGTAATAAATGGACACTGAAATTCGCTTTGCAGGTAACCACACTGATTTCTGATTAAAAGGTGGTATTTTTTCTCACAAAAACAGATTGGTTAACCAGTATGAATTTCAGTGACAAAGACCAGAAAAGAAGGTTTCTCACTAGGAACCATTAAAATACTGTTACTCTTACTGTCAAACTATTAAAGTAGTAACATTGACTTTCTGTTTATCTTGCAAAAAGTAACTGCTTTAGTACATATTACTATATGTGTCGCGCCATGAGATTTTTGGCCCAAATGCGGCGTTACGTCATTCGAGAAAAACCCGATTAAAGTTACGTCACAAAAATGTGTGGAGTTCAACACGTTTTCGCGTCAATTAATGCATTTTATCAATTAACACTATATTATTGGGACAATAAACGAATGAAGAGACAAACGTCATTTATCAAGCATATATTGTAACATTTCCGTGTTTTGCCATTTCGTATTATCAAATAACTGACAATTTATCGCCCTTTGTATCATCACGCCATTTGTAAACATGAAAGGTCGTGAGAAAGGAAACTTTTAAATCGTAATTTGACGATTAATTTAAAAGGGATAATGAATGGTATGGCGCGATTTACAGGTAAGTAGTAATATTTACACAATATGTAGTTTTAAAATATTAATTAAATCCATATCGACCGTTTTGTCCGTGTTTTTTTCTTCAAAAATAACCCTGAATTGTCAATAGGGCTTTAATTTTCTCTTAGCTAAAATATTCGGCTCAGAGATGTTTATATGCTGTTACGGACCTCTGATGGTAATGGGAAATAATCAGAAAATAAAAACAGCGTCAGCCAGAACACCCGCAGTTTTTCAAAAAAGAAAATTACCCCCCCCCTGGAAACATTTTACCCCCCCCCCCCCCCCCTTCTCCAACTTCCACCAAATACTTTTCGTCTCTTTCCCTCTCATTGTCATATGAAATACACCCGTTCCCAGCTTGGGAACTGCTTCCACACTACATAAACTAAATAACCCCCTCTTCCCACCTCCCCCGTTTTTTTTTATCTGTAAATTAACCCCCTCCGATATCCTCCAAATAAGTGGGGGTGGTGGGGAGGGGACAGGGGCTGTCAGGAAGCTAATTTTTTTCCACAACTGTTTTCACTCTTATTTCTGATCAGTGTATCAGTATGAAAGATCAGTATGCAAGAAGTCACATCCTTTATATCCATATTTATGTAGTGACTTACAGGAAAAATTTTATCACATCTTTTGTCAATTTAAATAAATTATTTCTTATTCATGTCAAACTCACTTTAATTATAAAAGTACAAAGAATGGTGGTTTGTTTTGATTTTGTATAAAGCAGATGCTCAATAGCTTTTCATGTAAACTTGCATTCAGTTCACTTGACCATGATTGTTGGATTCCTCACAAGCTACATAATGTTCTTTACAAGTTACAAACAACTTGTACAAATTAAATTAATATATTTTAAACTTTAAAGACATTTTGTTAAGAAAGTCATGCATCTGGTTGAAACATATACACTCTTAATATAAATCTTTGTGTTCTGTGTACTGAGGTAACTAGCTAGGCCATCTTTATCTCACATTTCAGCTTTTTTTAAAAGTATTTTTAATTTTACAGATCAACTATTGATCAACTACTGAGGAGCATCTGGCATATTGGCATGATGTTGCTATGACCTTAAACAAAAAAAAGGAATTCTCAAGGCATGTCTACATACCACATGTTGGAAGAGTTTGTAGGTTTGTAATTTTCTTCATTTTTGCAGTTTTTCTATTGTAAAAAAGATAAATACATCTTAAAAATATATACAAAAAATAAATTCCTCTTAAAATAGGTACAAGTAAGTTAAATACATTTAAAAATGTCATACACATAAATGACCTGCTTGTATTAATAACATTTTGAAAGAAATCATTACTAATAGATTCATTCAACAAACATATCTAGCATATTAAGAGAGTGGAGAACTATGCATAATGATTGAATATTATCATACATGTATTTTCCCAAGAAACTGTTGTAGTATTTGAGTATTCATTTAGTATTACTGAATGAATTAATTCTTTTAAGTGTATGTCTAGTATGTCAGAAGCTTAAGCTTGAAAATTATAAGACTGATTGGTGGATGGATACTTATTAATGCTTTTATGTAGATTACACGAAAAGACACTTTTATTTTTAAAAAAATGCTTCACAGTATACTGTTCTGTAACTTTCTACTTAAAGTTACTAATACTTATGTATTTTTGTTTAGCAGAATGGCTGAAGGATGAAAGAATTACCAGAAAAATAAAATTCTTTATGAATTTGTGAATGGAAATGAAACCCAAGGACCTAACATATTTGCTGAGCATCCAGTTGAAAGTATACCAATGGAATAAAGTGCAACTGTCACAGAAGTGCACAAAATAAGGCCATGTTTTCTGCAAAAGTTCATCAAGCTGATTCAAACTACAAATGGGAGTCAAGTAAAAAGTAAAACTAACTGAACTGTCACAGTTCAACTGTGAGAAATGTTTGGTAAAAGTATGGTGTGTTGCCAGAACAGCAGTGAAGTGGTTAGAGTAAAACTGTCTTAATTGTTTAAGAAATACAGAATTTTTTTTTTAACTTCTCCATGCATAAAATATCTTGAGTGCTCTTTTTTATTTAAATAATCATACAGTTTCAAGAAATTTGACAATAACTGCTATTTTTATTTTTATAAGAAAATAGTGCATTGTTGCCATGGTATTAAACATTAATCTGACTATAGATTATTGTAAAACATCTTTCATGTTTATATGTTCTATTTGTCAAAAAAATAATGTAAGGTCATATCCTTTTTTTAAGTAATAACTGCATCAACAAAACATTATGTTATCATATGAATCTGCCTTGAACTAGCAAGAGTTGTAACTGTGTCTTGTGTATCAGAAAATAGTGTATATCCCAAAGTGTCACAATTTACATGAAATGAGGTTTTCTTACTTTTGAATATGAAGTAGACAGCTTTTGATGTAAATAGTATTTTGAAAAACACTTTAACATATTCAGTTATTTCAAGAACTTGATAGAAATGGTACTTTTGGTAAGAAAATACATCATTGTTGCCATGGTAACGAATCACTGATCGGTATGACTTTTGTACTACTACCTGGAGCAAAATCAGTTTATATTATTTCTAATAATTATATCTTTTTGCATGATTTTCTGTCTAACAGTAACAAAGAAATATGCCAATGAGTTAAGTGTTCTAACAACAAAGTTAATGTCCTAGTTTTGTCATGCTATCTATTTCGATATCTAGTAAATCTATTTTTCTACAAAAGAAAGCCATAAGGTTTTTGCAAAAAGAACTGTTATCTTTAAACGCTGTACACTAGAAAATGTTGACAGTATATTAACTACACTTTCTAGATGTTAATTTTGGCTGGATTTATCAAGGAACTATTAAAATTGGATTTAACAACTGTGTTGCCATGGAAACGATTTTTAGGGGAAAATAATTTGTGCTAATATGAAAGAAAGAAACAGAAAAAAAATAAATTTAATAAACTGCATGCTGTGTTTGATATTTGGTTATGCATTTTCTTTTCATATTATTTTAAGAATGAGTTTGCATTAAGATATTCTGCCTCTATTTTGATTCAGTTAGACGAAAATATGATGTCCGAAAAGCGGTAATTTCTCCATAACAATGGCTGATTTCTATTGTCAAATTTCAAATTTTTACTTTGAACATGACAATGTGTCAGATTAGCTGAAAACCCCATTTTCGACCAAAATCGCATTTGGGCCAAAAATCTCATGTCCTGACACATATTATAACATGCAATATTTTGTAAAACAATGAATACAAACCACTTTAAAAAATTGTTCCGAAAATAAAAAAAAAATAGAAAAAATCTCCATTTTATTTTTATTTTTAATCGACTCCTCAATTTTCCTGCTTTTATTTTCATTTTCAGTATGTTGGTTAACATGTGTGGGTACACAATGCTGTTTTTTTTTTTTAGTCTCGTGACGTAGTTGTTCATCCGAAATGACTGAGTTTCAAACTTACGTAAGATGTTATCAAGACCATTATTTACTAATAGGTGGGCTAATTGAAAATTGGTTATTTGCGTTGTGCGATAACGCGCAAATTAGTTATTTGAGCGTAACATTTGCGAAGCTTCTGTCAGTATTATTACGCAATCGGTAATTAATACATCTCACAAATGTTTGGATTGCTGACATTTAAAATAATACTGGTAAGCAATCAGTATGAGCTTGAGAAATGCATATTCATATGTTTTAGACTTTATGAAAACATTCACTCATCAAAACTATTCCTTTCTAGCACATTCATCAAACTAAAAAGGAAAGGAATTTTCCACGTGATGAAAAATTGCTTTTTTCTGCTCTCTGATTTCTTTCCTGCTTCTTTTCATCTTGTGAAACTGATATTTCTCGTTCGTATATTTAAATCTGATGCAGTACTGGGTCACGTGAGACATTAAAAATAAGAATTTGAAATTTTGCAAAGAAAGAATAAAATCGTTATTTACGACATACATTGCACTCATAAAAAGACATCACAAACGGAGAATGAAATCCTCATATATGAGAAAACATAATATTTATTAAAGCAGTGCTCATAATAATACGTACACATATAGTAATTCGTAATTAATTAATATACCTGTCTCTTTGTTATCAATTATGTCATATTCTTGTGGTTCAAGTATATAAAGTGAATTGTTACCACAGTGTTCAAGTATACGAGACACATTCAGGCCAATCCCTTCTTCGTGCGATACTGTCCTAAGTAAGAAATAAACGTCTGTTCCATTAGTCTGTAAAGGTAAGTTAGAACACTCTCAGATATAATTCTCTCTTTATCAACAAATAATGGAAGTTTATGTATTAAACGTGGTTTATAAGAAATGTATGTTAGACGCGACGAATCTACTTTCGTTTCGTAATCTCATTTAAAAGCTAGCGCGTAACGAATACACACATGTACTTCCGTTTACCTTAGTGTAACCTTCAGAGCCTCCTTTTCATTAATGTATCATGTGACAATAAGTGCTTTAATGAATACACAATTCTACTTCCGTTTAACGTTGGAAAACATCACTTTCCGAAGCCTCGTTTTTGGAAATGCATCACGTGACGAATACACAAAATTTCGATGCTCATTATAATGAATGCATCACGTGATCAAATCCAGCCACTGAAACATAAGCTCTTTGTTCAAAATCGCGCAAAAGCATTGTCAGCCGCCTAAACACAGTTCTTTGTTTATAGTCCGTGTTTAGATCAACACAGCCGAGTAACAGCGTGCTTATCAACCATCCATCCCCACCGCTTCTCCTTGTTAAGTAATGCCAACTGGTTATAGGTGAGCCGGTCTTGTCTTTCTTAGTGGAGTGGCGTTAGGCTTTAATCTCAAGCCTCTACTCCCAAGAAAGAAGGAGGCATACTGGCTCACTTTCTACACCAGATTTTATCTGATTTAAGTATATATACTTTGAAATATGCCATTTTCTTATCTAGTCATTAGTGATGGGCCGATAATCGGCGACAATCGAATAATCGTCGGCGTTGCATTCATGAGCGCGATCGCCGACTTCACTTTTCCCTGATCGATTAATTACTTGTCACCCTAACGGATAATTTAGTTGTTTCTGACCTTTTTCTTTCTGGTATTTATGGTTCTTTGGGGCAATTACGCCAAGGGAAACTACTCTACGTAAAAATGGCTTCCTCCGAAGTGTCAAAAGAAATTGATGTCATCTGTGATTGTCATAGGACGCCATTTTAACAGTACACCCACTTAACTGATATTTAGTTACCATCAGCGTTCTATATCAACGTGTAATTACCAATGATAAACCAATAGTCTAAAATTATGAATAACAGTTTAAATCCTATACTTGCCCTATATGTCGGTCCATTATTTTCTCAAAACCTTGCTCTTTGGTCTCCTATTCATCATTAACAATTACTAACCTGTCACCCGTAACTAAATCTCCAATGCTCGGATACTATGTGTAACGCTTCATTACACATGATACCTGGTCATTGTAGTGATTTAGTTACATGTTACTGAGGTAACATTATATACTTTGCATTTATAATAAATATTTAGGATATTTACTCTTTTCATGTTAGTACATTTTTCCTATTTGATAAAGTAATGTACATCACTTATAATTCATAGAAACATAACTTAGCTTTATATAAAGTATACAGTTGCACTGAAATCTCGAGTAATAGATTTTTAGTCTGAATAGATACATGTATATATGAACTTTGACCTTGTTTGATACATAATTTATGTTTACATTTTACTATCATTGTACATTTATTAAGATCATAATGTTTCATTACACATGATACCTGGTCATTGTAGTGATTTAGTTACATGTTACTGAGGTAACATTATATACTTTGCATTTATAATAAATATTTAGGATATTTACTCTTTTCAGTTGTCTATCTGGCATTGACATATTGAACCCACTCTACCAAATAAATGTATGCCGACTGGGCTACGTCGACATTTTTTTTTTTTTTTTTTTTTTTTTTTTTTTTTTTATCCTATGGAAGCTTGTCCCCATTTAAATTCTGCTTGTCAGATTTGTTCTTTCCTATCCGTGTATCTGTAGATTGTTCCTTATCATCGTGTTTGCCTTTGTTTTCTCTATTTCTATCATTGGTTTGATCTCCATTTGAACGGCGATCTCTGTATTCAAATCTTCTACTTTTGTATCCTCCTCTAAATGGTCTCCTTTGATAATCCCTTCCTTGGGTACTTTGATCTCTATATTGGTTCTGGTGTTTAAGCTTTCCTATATCTGACTCCATTGTCTTCATCCGTTCAAGGAGTTCTTGAAGAATACCTAATTTTTCATCGATTTTCTTCTCCTGCAGAGCGTTGATCTTTATCTGTTCTGACCTCTCTCTTTCTAAGTCTTTACTATCTTCCTCTTCCTCTAGTCGAGTTTTCCGACGTAACTTTTCATAAGATACTCTTGTAGCAAATTTCAATTTCTCGGACTTTAGTCCTCTCCAAAACCTTTCCTTTAGCTTTTTATCTATTTTGCTTTCTTCTATATCTCCTTTATCTACAGCTTTCTGAAACAATGTCTCAACTCTAACTCCCCAAGCAGATATTGTTTCACCTTGCTTTTGTATTGCTGAATAAAAATCTTGGACTACTTTGTCCTCCGTTTTGATATCTCCATATATTTCACTGAGCTTATCCATTATTTCTCTGCTTGTTGCTGTGGCTTTCAATGTCAGCAAAACTTGTCGTGTTTCATCCTTCAGAGAATTTCTAATTGCCTGTAAAATGGCATAATCTGGATACATCTTTGTTTGAAGGAGACAGTTAACTTCCATTTTCCAGTTCTCGAAATGAGTCCCATCGAATGAAGGTATCTTTGGTGAACCCAGTTTAAAAGCTGGATATTCATCTTTTCTTTCTTTATCTACTTTTATTTTCTGTCTTTCGACTTTATCCTTTTTCATTGCATCCTTATCTTTCACCTGTGTCTCAGCTTTTTGCGTTAGCAATCTCTCCTTCTCTTTAAGAAGTGTTATTTTCTGATTTAGTGCTTCATCTTCAACTTTCTTAGCAGATATTTCTCGTTCAAGTATTTCGTTTTCATTCCTCTTACTATTCAGGTCACATTCTTGTTCCTCTAATAACTTTATTCTTTCTAGTAACTCTTTCTCAGAATTTCTCTTCCTATCTATTTCTTCTTGTAATTTCAGTTCATTTTCTAACATCAACTGCTTCCGTTTCTCCTCTTCTAATTGTAACTTTCTAATCTTCAAACTTCCTCTTTCATAACGACTTGAATGACTTTTGATGTCATCATTTTCCTTTCTAATTCTTGACAACTTCTTGTCAATATCTTTCTGAATTTGTTCATTCTTTCTATCTCCTTTTATATCTGTCATTCTATTGCTTCTCTCTGAAACGTATCTCCTTGAGTCATATCTTTCATTTGTGTTCACTCTCTCTGTCTCTCCTCTTTCTGTGTTTCCTTTGTATGTGTTTTCTTCAAAACACTCCTCGTTTTCCACATTCTGGTTTCCTTGCAAACTGCCTCCTCCCTTTTCCTGTAACTCTTTGAGAGTTAGATTTAGATTCTCTATGTGTCTGTCGATATAGGCCAAATTACTTTCGACACTTTCTGTATCCTTATTGAGTGTTGTACTATCAATAGATTTCTTTTCTCTTAAGCTGTCTTGAATACTTCTTCTAGTTTCTTCATGAAGATATTCATTTATTGTGTTTAAGTTAGACAAATCACTATCTGAATCACTTTCATAATGCATCCTTCCATATGCTATGTCGAGCTCATTATCTATATATCTGTAATAATGGCCTCTATTAGGTTCCGTATCAAGAACTTCCTCTCCAACATTGTTGTGTCTGTACTTGTTCATGCCTAGAACTTTCCTGATGACTCCTTTCATTTCTTGACATTCTCCTAGCATTTTTCTTTTCTTCTTATTCCTGTAATTGCCTTTCTCTAGCACGACTCCTGAGGGTTTTTCTCAGTTCTCTTTCCGATAGATATTCTGCCATTGTTTTGAATATTCACTTCATCAAACAACAAATACTCCTTTTATTAACACTAATGTTCAGTTAAGCAGTGTCCAATACTACACACCATACATTAAAACATTGTCCAATAATTCATACCATACAATAAAACAGTGTTCAATAATGCATACCATACAATAAAACAGTGTTCAATTAAAATACAAATACACACATCTCACTTTATTTCACTTTTGATTAAACACCTGAAAACTTAAACACACTTACAAAACACATAAAGTGTATTATATACAACTTGTCAACAAACAAACAAAAAAAACACCGAAAAAAAATCTTCCGCTTGCGGGGTTCGAACCAGCTATTCCGAGATCTGAAGGCGCCTGTCGCTACCGCCACACCACGGAGTCGGTATACTATACGCGCTATGTAATACGGTTTTGTTATAAAAGCCGCGCCGCTTCGATTGAATTTTCCGATTACCAATAACCGCTTTTAACTTTGTCACAATTTATAGATATCTATACCTATAAATGAGACAAATTTCTGATGAAATAATTAAGATTTAACCACAGAATTTCTAGAGATAACTTTATGCTAGGCTTATTGTATTACTGCTAAAATTTCGTAAGTAAATTCAATGGAGTTGTAGTGCCTGTCCGGTCTGGTCCGACATACGTGAGGATAGCCCTACCGGAAGCCGAAAAGGGTGATTTCCTGTGGAGCGTTCCAGCCGGCTAGACGTCCGATAAAACATAATCCAGTAATCTGCCAGTAGAGAAACATCTACGACAGTATCAACTTAATAAGGTTATTGGTAAGTTGTCTTGGGCTATATTGAATAATCACCAATTACAATATTGGTGGCAGCGGTGATTTAGAGCCCAATTTCGTCGACCAATAAATCGTTACCTAGCAGATTTTGATTTTTAGATTCGGCCATTTTGCCGATCTAAAAAACTTTGTAATTCGGGTGAGATAAAGGACCAAGGGGAGCGTAATTGTATTTAGACGATTACGTTCTTGGTCAGATACATTTAAAAATTTATTTTGAGTGTATTTAGTCGAATAATTGAAATAATTATTCGAATCTCGCGGATAACTGTCTGCGCATGCGCCATCGGAAATCCAGGAAGTCGGCATTTCATTTTCCTTTGGTGAATTTTTCAAGATCCATAAAAGGTATATTTTTTGGATTAGTCTGGAATTGAAATAATAAATTTATTTCTTTATTGTTTGTTGTTATTCTTTTGATTTTTATCGAAGATGGCACAGAAAGAAGATTCAAAAGGTAAGCCTTTTGCTATAGAAGTGAGTGCACAGGTGGTCCCAATTAATTTTGCGACACTTGAGCAATTAAAAACAATACCGGGCATAAATGAAAAAATTGCCAAGGCACTTTTGTCCGTTCGTGAGGCTACTGGGAATTTAACCCCAGAAACGCTGTCGGTAATTTGTCGTAAGAAATTTACGGACTTAGAGCTGGGTAAAATTGATTTTACCCGGAATAAAATGTGGGTACAGGTGGAAGGTGATGAACAGGCTAAGACTCCTAAGGAGCCTAGCATAGCATCATGTATAAAGGCCGAAGGTATAAGGTCTGCTCATGCTAGACCTGGGGTTTCGCCAGTAAGGGCCATCCCCAGACCTATTTATATGTCTGCAATGGCTCAAAAGGAATTTCATAGTAAATTTCAGCCATTGTTGATGAGTCCGGCCGAATTTGTATCTGCAACACCGGCGGGCAGGAGTAAAACAGATGTACCAAGGACGAAATTAAAGTTCGACCTTGGTGAAACTAGCACCCCTAAAGAGGGTGATGGTAATGCGAAAGCAACCAAACCATCGCCAGAGTTAGAGGTGACTGCTGACTATAGTAGGGCAAGGAAGTCAATAAGTTCCTTACCAAAACATCTGACATTTGACGGTAAAGGCAGCTGGGAGGCTTTTGATTTAAAGTTTACCAGATATGCAGAGGCCTGCGGATGGTCAGATGTAGAGAAATTTGATGGCTTGTGCTGGGCACTTACTGGCAAAGCTATTGAATATTATGTATTAATACATGATAGAGCGGGCGTGAACTCGTATAAGAGTTTACGTAGTAAACTAGAAGCGCGTTTTGGGGAACAGGAGCTGCCGGCAGCAGCTCAAACACAATTTCAACAAGCTTGCCAGAAAGATGGTGAGTTGTTGGATGATTATGCAGACCGGCTTTTGACTCTTGCGGCGAAAGCATTTAAAAGTCTGCCAGATTCATTTGTGACCAATCAGGTCATAAATCGTTTCTGTCAGGGCCTATTGGATAAGGATGCTGGACAGAATGTGTTCATGCTTAATCCTCTTAGTATCCAACAGGCTAAACAGATGGTTCGAAAGTACCAACAGGGACATTCGGCCATATATGACAAATCAAAACGCGAAAGCAAGCGGCGTGAATCTGAACGGGTTTACGCTGTGAGTAAAGGATCCGGAAGTGCTAGAGAAGCACCGGATAATAGAACTGTCATGTAGGCAATTAAACAATTGCAACAAACATTTGATAAAGTCATGGCAGTTAAGCACAACCGAGATAGGCCAAAGCCTAAAGCTAAAAAAGGGCCTTTTCGGTGTTATGGGTGCGGCAAGGAGGGACATTTCCGCCGGGACTGTCCAAATAAAAGAACCGATCAACAGGATCGGTTAAACTACAAAGGGTAGGACAAAGCAGTGGCACCCCGACCCTAGATAAATTCCCTGTTCCGGAAGAACAGAAAGACCACTGTAATATCACTTGTAATAACCAGGTTAATGTGGAGGTTGAATCTGATCTTGAGCATGTTGTTGTATGCCAAGTAAAATCGGCCTCTCAGTTTTCCATGGGAATTCAAGTGGGTGATCAACCGGTAAAAGCAATTGTGGACACTGCTGCCCAGGTCACAATTATTTCAGACAAGGTCTATAATTCCTTGCGGCATAAGCCCCCTAAGGTCAAAGAGGTTAAACTTATGACTGCTGGGAGGGAGTTATGGTTAACCGGCTACATTGTTGGCCCCGTCCGGTTGAAAATAGGATCGAAATGGTATAAGGAGAATGTATATGTTGCCCCAATAGAACAACAAATGTTGTTAGGTTTTGACATTCTCTGTGATAAAGGCCAATCGATATTAGACATGGGTAGGGGTATAATAATCTTTGACGGCATGCACATAACTCTTGATGTTGATAGCATAAACGGTTTTCCTTCAGTGTCCAGGGTTACTGTGGCTAAACGCAAGGTTATTCCGCCTCATTCGGTAGCCCATGTAAAATGTAAAATGGACACAGAACTTACTGATTATGTCATTGAGCCATTAGACCAGTCTAAGGTATGGAAGCCTAGGGTGGTCAGGGAAGGGTTCACTGATCCAGTAGTTTGTGTTGTAAACTCCACTGATAGGTATAAATTAATTTCAAAGGGATCTGAGATAGGGAGAGCTTATCCAGTGTCCGAAATTATTGAAGTGGGGGAGGAGGATGAGGAGTATAAAAATGAGGATGAGGAGTATAAAATAAATCAGATTTCTGATCTGGGTCGGCAACAGGACACTGTTCCTAGGCCGAAGAGTGATAGTGCTCTCCCGCCCCACCTTCAGCAAGTATACTCCGATTCCTGTGAACATCTGAGTGAAGAGCAACAGCAGCAGTTGGCTCAGTTGCTTATTGAGTACCAAGATGTGTTTGCTCAAGATGAGTTTGATCTTGGTAATTTTACGGCAATGGAACATGTTATTGAAACGGGTAATGCTGAACCAGTTAAGCAACGCATGAGGCGCACGCCTGTGTGTTTTGCTGGTGAGGAAGAGGCCCACCTCAATAAAATGTTAAAGGCAGGGGTCATCCAAGAGTCAATATCTGACTGGGCTTCCGCCCAAGTACTTATCCGGAAAAGGAACGGCACCGTCAGGTGGTGCATTGACTATAGAGCTTTAAATGAAAAATCTCAGAAAGATGTGTTTCCTTTGCCCTTAGTGGATGACTGTCTAGACACTCTGTCCGGGAGTGTATGGTTTTCGAAGCTTGATGCTAACTCTGCCTACTGGCAAGTTCCCATCAGGGAAGAAGACCGGAAAAAGACTGCCTTCATAACGAAATACGGTCTTTTTGAGCATGTGTGAATGGGATTCCGTCTATGTGGAGCACCAGCTACATATGCCCGAATTATGAATTTAGTCCTCAGAGGCCTAACATGGAAAGCGGTGTTAGCCTTTCTGGACGATATAGTAGTGCTTGGTAAAAGTTTCAGAGACCATATGGTTAATCTGAAAGAGGCCTTGCAGAGGTTTCGCACATACAAGCTGAAACTGAAGCCTAAGAAATGTATCTTTTTCCAGAAAGATATAGAATTCTTGGGAAGGAATGTCAGTGGCAATAGCTTAGCAATGTCTAAGACTGACATTGAAGTGGTCCAGCAATGGCCGGTTCCAACATGCGCAAAGCATGTAGAACGGTTTATGGGCCTAGCGAACTACCATAGAGGCTTCGTTAAGAACTTTTCGAAGTTAGCTGAACCTCTGTATGCTGTGACAGGCCAACGTCAGTTTGTATGGCGGGAAGAGCAGGCTAAAGCTTTTGAAGCTTTAAAAGAAGCTCTGACGCAGCCGCCTGTGTTGGCCTTGCCAACCGAAACTGATAAATTCATCCTGGACACGGATGCCTCTAATAATTCTATTGGAGCAGAATTACTTCAGGTCCAGGATGGCAAAGAAAAGGTCATTGCATATGGTAGTTATGCTCTTACAAAAGAGCAGAGAAATTATTGTGTCACAAGAAAGGAGCTGCTTGCTGTAGTTAGATTTACCAGGCAGTTCAGACACTACTTACTTGGCAGACCGTTTATTGTACGGACTGACCACTCGAGTTTAAGGTGGTTAATGGGGTTCCGAGAGCCTCAAGGTCAACTGGCGAGATGGCTAGAGGAGCTGTCTCAGTATAATATGGTGCTGCAGCACAGGGCAGGTCGTGAGCATGGTAATGCTGACGCTTTGTCTAGAATGCCGGCTGAGGATGGGCATTGCGAAGAGTATCATGCTGGTACACGACTGGAACAGTTGCCTTGTGGCGGGTGTAAATATTGTAAGAAGGCCCATGATAGTTGGGAAAACTTCTATGAAGAAGTAGACGACGCAGTGCCGTTGGTAAATAAGGGTAACCCAGACAATACCTCTGTGGGTGGCCATCACGGAGTATCTGGGAAGCCTGGGGCCAACAAAGGCATGGGAACGACTGTCTACGGGTATCAAGACGGAACCACCACTAAGACTGAAGGTGAGAGTGGCAAGCCAGCCCTTGCAATAGAAGTCTCAGATGCAGAATGCATATCTGAGAGTAGCCTACCAGATGAAGTAATTTTATCTGGCATGGATGTAGACCACTCTGGGAGAGTAAGCCCTATTGTGGTAGATATGTTCAGGGATGCTGTAGAACTCATTCCCTGGGAGGTGTCTGAGCACAGCCCAGGAACTGAAGTTACAAGCATAAATACGGTAACCACGAGGAAAGGTGCCAAAAATCAGACTGAGGCGGGTAAGGGTCTCGGTAATAAAGTCGATTCTGGACAATCAGGTTCAGTGTCTACTGCAGGGCAACCAAGTGCACAGTATAAGGTCTGATCCCCCGGAAAGGACAAAGGACTTGCCGTACCTACGGGTGCGACAGGTAACTCCGACTCTATACAGAGTCAGGGGTCTAGCCTTCAGAGTTCGACCCCGGTACCAGATCAAGGAACTCTAAGGGATAAATCAAGGCTGTGTAGTTGGGGGTTCTCAGTAGCAGATTTGAGAGATTCTCAGAAACAGGATGTGGAATTGCTGTTTGTTTTGAATTGGTTACGAGAGAGAATAGATCCGGATCCGTCCGATCTGTTTCGTGCCAGTCCAGGGGCTAAGTCAAATTGGTTAAACAAAGAACAATTTCTTCTGTTAGATGGTGTTTTATACCAGAATGACTCAGAACAAGATGACATTCGTCTTGTTATACCAGAAAGCCTGAAAGAGGAAGCTATAGCACTCAACCATAGACTTCCATCTTCGGGGCATCAGGGTGTGAAACGCACTAAGGAGAGGGTTAAGGAGAAATTTGTCTGGTATGGGTTAGGCAGGGACGTTCGACAGTACGTGTCGCAATGTGAAACCTGTAATCAGAATAAGAAAGCCGATCGGCAAGGAAAGTGCCGATTGACTGAATACCAGGCAGGTTCGCCCATGGAAAGAGTACATATTGATTTCCTAGGTCCCTTACCTAAAACTCCTAGGGGCAATGAGTATGTACTTATGATGGTAGACCAGTTCACCAAATGGGTGGAATGTATACCACTCCCTAGTCAGTCCGCAGAAATTACTGCACGGGCAGCTGTGGACGGTTTCTTTACTAGGTTTGGAGTGCCCTTTGAGATATTTTCTGATCAGGGCAGAAACTTTGAATCGAAACTGTTTACGGAGGTCTGTAAAGTTCTTGAAATACACAAAGCAAGGACTACTCCGTATAGACCTTCTGCAAACGGTCAGGTAGAAAGGTATAATCGCACTCTGATGGATGCGGTTAGGTGTTTCATTGGCAAATCACAAAACCAGTGGGATTTGCACCTTCAGCAAATAGCTGGAGCGTTGAGATCATCTGTGAACCGTATGACCGGGTTTACGGCCAATAAGTTAATGTTAGGTCGGGAGGTCAATGCGCCTGCTCACCTAATGTTTCCTCAGCATCTGGGTAAAAGCCAGTCCCCTAGTGATTACTCAGATGAATTGGTCCAAAAGTTGCGGGAAGCACATGATACAGCCCGCAAAATGATGAAAACTTCCTCTAAACGAATGAAGCGCAATTATGACTTGCGTTTACTAGAGAGGAATTATGAGGTAGGTGATAGGGTCTACCTACTTGATACTGCGGTATTGAAGGGTAAATGCCGCAAGCTCAACCATGGAAGGGACCAGGGGTGATAGTATCCAAATTGTCATCATTCCTCTTCCGTGTTAAACTAAGAAATGCTGTTTTGGTAGTAAACCATGATAGACTAAAACAGTGTAAGGACAGGGAAGTGCCACGGTGGATTAAGCACTGGGAGCAAAATCCAGGTGACATAACTGCTGCTAAAGGCAGCGACCGAGTCTACTGCTTATGTCGAAAGCCATGGCAGGGTAGATTTATGATCCAGTGAGATTTCTGTAAAGAGTGGTTCCATGGGTCCTGTGTGAACATAACCGCTTCAGATGCACTAGACATAAATCAATATAAGTGTCCGGACTGTCTAAGAAGAGTGAGGACTCAAAATTGATCAGTTTTTGGGTCTATTTTCAGAATCATGGCCGAAGAGTACAAAGACGGTCTGGGCAGGGTAATGAAGATGCTCAAGATGGGCAACCTGATGAACCCAAAGGAGCTGGCCGTAAAAATCACCTCTAGTAGGCGACCGAACAGGTTTGAAATCCTGTTGGACCATGTCCGTGAAGCCAGAAACAGGCATAAGTTTAGTTGGTTAAGGGATCTGGCCAGGGAGTTAGACATTCTACAGTGTCACTCCCGTGAGTGGATTTCCCAGAATGTGAGCCGTTTGGGGCCCATTCGTAAATCCAAGTGGCAGGATGCCCCACGTGAACAGAGTAGGGACATCCGATTAGGGACAGATCCGGCTATTGAACGGACTGGTGAGAATCTCGAGTCGGTCCCTCCGGCAGAGCAGCAATTGCTTGCTGGGGGAGAGGATGACAGCGAGTCAGAATCGGTTTCTTCTGGAACTGCCGAAAAGTTGTTGGGAGGTAACAGCCCAACAAAACCCTCAGGCAGTGGGAAGCCGGTTAGTCCGGTTAAGCCTCGTCCGCGTGAGCGAGACGAGAGTAAGACCCAGCACAGTGCTTCTGGGACAGGGCAGGTTCCGCAAGGCCCTATTTCTAGAAGACTGGCAGAGAGGGCACAAAGACCTTCTGTTCGGCAAGACAAGCCTCAGCTAGTCATTACTGTGCCGGGTAAGGGTAAGCAGCCTGCTGGTCCGGGGAAAGGGTCCCATGTTAAAGGCCGTTCAGTTCAGCATACGCTGAGTGGAGAAACCCTTGCTAAGAGGCCAAAGCTGTCTTTGGGAGAAACAGGGCAACCAGGGCATGGCCCTAGGTGTCCGGTAGGAGGATGTGGGGCAGGTGTTAGTCGCAAACATGCGCTTCTCTGTCATTTGCCTGGTGTGTTTAATCTGGCACTTTCAGGAGATGAAATATCTCAACGCAGGTTAAGCGCCCTGAAGCTATGCTGCAGGTGGCTTTTAGGAGCACATCGGGAGCTCAGTGATTTACTGGTTTATATTGAATCGCTGAGTCCACTATCCTCGGTTGAGCAGCCAGATGCCTCCACTGTGCAGGCAATGGTTGATTTGGGTAGGACTTTGGGGGTGTCGGTTGCTAGGGACGTGATATTAAGACCGGAGGGTAATGATGTCACGGCCTTGGTACACTGGCGCTTTCTATTGTCATTGATGTCAATGTTAGAGCGACATCAGGTTGAGAAACTTGGACACTTATTTCAGCTGTCCCAAGATGATCAACAGAATCTCCCTAAGTTGCCTGAGGCCTTTGATAGTCATTGTCACCTTGACAGGACTATGAGGGAGTGGGGGATGACTAACCCATCTCTGAAAGAGATGAGTAATCTGAACCCGCTAGAGTCTCACGAGGTTCACCTCGTGGGAGTTGTAGGGGTTTTCTGTGACCCTGAGACTTACCCTACACAGGAGGGTATTAAATCATGGTCTGAACAGGGTGTCGTACCGGTCGTGGGAATCCACCCCCGGAAGGCTCTTACCGATAAAGGGTTCAGTAAGCTGGCGGAAGTTCTCCAATTTCCGGAGGTAGCAGGATTGGGGGAGATAGGTCTTGATCGAACTGAACCTGCTGAAAAATGGGCTGAACAGCTCCGCAAGGTTGAGCAAGTCCTGACTTTGCTGCAACCGGAGCATGTGCTCGTTATTCATTGCAGAAGTTTGACAAACCTTTCAGATGAGTCTCTGTTAACTATGTTTTACTTGTTACAGAGTCATCCCTCAGTCAGTAAGGAGCAGCTGATTCACCTTCACTGCTTTACAGGGTCTTTGGACATATTACAGAAATGGTTAGAGGTGTTCCCTAACACTTATGTTGGGTTCACAGTTATGATCTGTAAGTCCAATGACTACCTAGACATGCTCCGGAAACTAGAGTCTTCCCGTTTGCTCCTTGAAACGGATGCTCCTTATTTCAGCCCGCCACGCTGTAAAAAGTCCAATCCCTATATGATTGGATGGGTTGCATCCAGGGTAGCTGAGGCCAGAGGCCAATCTTGGGGTGACCTCCTCAAGTTGGCAAGTAATAACGCAAAAAGACTGTACATTGAGAAGCTCCCTCCAGTCTCAATGTACGGTGATGAGTCCGGTTAAGCAATAGGGGCTCAACCCGGTGTACTGTGGATGAAATGTTCATAGTCACCGGTAGTTGTGGTATTGTGACTGAAAAGCCGCAATACTAGTACTGGTTTTACCCAGGAATCTCTCATTATTGAGAGTAAGAGACCATGGCTAACTCCCATGGTCTAAGACTACCTCCTTCTATAGGACGAGGAGGAGTGTAGTGCCTGTCCGGTCTGGTCCGACATACGTGAGGATAGCCCTACCGGAAGCCGAAAAGGGTGATTTCCTGTGGAGCGTTCCAGCCGGCTAGACGTCCGATAAAACATAATCCAGTAATCTGCCAGTAGAGAAACATCTACAACAGTATCAACTTAATAAGGTTATTGGTAAGTTGTCTTGGGCTATATTGAATAATCACCAATTACAATAGAGTTTACATACGAAACACAATTGTATATGTACCCGTGTTTTACGTGATTAATTTCTTTATGCAATGCTAGTTGCAAAAAGAATTCAACAAACTACGAAACTATAGTCGTAAAAATTTTCTAAGTCATTGTGTTGAAAAAAATAACTGGAAAAAATTCTTGGTCAGAACGGGATTCGAACTCACATCTGCTGATTGGAAGGCCTCCTTACTAACCACTAGACTATCGTGACGGTTGACTATATCATATAGGGAATAATGTAATATAGGAATATATAGGCTAATCGGAGTTAGCGAGAAGCGGAGTTAACATGATGTTAGTGTGCATGTGACCCTCAATATGAACTATCTCTGATGAAATCTAAACTTTTCAACTGAAATGTTTCAGAAAAATCCAAAAATATGATCCGGATCAAAAATATAGACCCAGAATACTTATACCGGCTTGATACTTAGTGTTATATTTGACACGAAAAATAAACAACACTATCAAAATAAAATATGACAAGCAAAGAAAAGATTACCTGGTGTAAACTATATCCAACACAATAATAATCCAGTTAATCCATATAAACTAAACACTCACACTATAAACTAATTTATATAGCACTGGTAAATCAAATGTCAGTTCCTGGATCCACTTTAAGTGAAAGTTCCATATATCCGTGTCACACTCCAACGACGATGAAAAACGTAATCCTCCTTGTGAAGAAAGCTAGCTTTTCTGACGAAAACGTACAAAGTAACTCGACGTCTCGAGTTGAACGTTCCTAGGAAAACGTAACGTAAGATGGACCGGTCCGGTAAGGTAAGAATGTAAACACGTGTTTATGTTTATCAATAGTTATGATGGCGGATATAATATCCAATCAACAGGTGTGACCTCCAAGGTCGGGTAAGTCATATGACATGTGACATCCAATCAGTAGTGTACACTATGGCGGGAAGAAAGATTCATTGGTAATATGCAAATACCGCACTGCGATTAACCATTCAGATTCACTGCAACACTACATGTGTGTTGTAAACATCCAAATAGAAATATCTACGTAATATACGTAGAGTTCCATTTTTGTAATAATCAAAGCTGACTATCTAGTGGCATCTCTGGAAACTGGTGTCTCTTCAAGACGACTTAGTTCCTCACAGATTAACCGTGTTGGGCGCCAATGACGACGTAGCCCAGTAGGCATACATTTATTTGGTAGAGTGGGTTCAATATGTCAATGCCAGATAGACAACTGAAAAGAGTAAATATCCTAAATATTTATTATAAATGCAAAGTATATAATGTTACCTCAGTAACATGTAACTAAATCACTACAATGACCAGGTATCATGTGTAATGAAACATTATGATCTTAATAAATGTACAATGATAGTAAAATGTAAACATAAATTATGTATCAAACAAGGTCAAAGTTCATATATACATGTATCTATTCAGACTAAAAATCTATTACTCGAGATTTCAGTGCAACTGTATACTTTATATAAAGCTAAGTTATGTTTCTATGAATTATTATAAGTGATGTACTTTACTTTATCAAATAGGAAAAATGCACTAACCTGAAAAGGGTAAATATTCTAAATATTTATTATAAATGCAAAGTATATAATGTTACCTCAGTAACATGTAACTAAATCACTACAATGACCAGGTATCATGTGTAATGAAGCGTTACACATAGTATCCGAGCATTGGAGATTTAGTTACGGGTGACAGGTTAGTAATTGTTAATGATGAATAGGAGACCAAAGAGCAAGGTTTTGAGAAAATAATGGACCGACATATAGGGCAAGTATAGGATTTAAACTGTTATTCATAATTTTAGACTATTGGTTTATCATTGGCAATTACACGTTGATATAGAACGCTGATGGTAACTAAATATCAGTTAAGTGGGTGTACTGTTAAAATGGCGTCCTATGACATGATCACCCAGATTTTGGAAGATATATGGCTTTTACAAAATTAAGCCGTGAAAACCATCAACCTAAACTCTTGACATTAGTATGGCAGTATGCATACCATGCCGTAAGACTTACGCAAGCATATTAGCAGAAGTATTTTCAATTTTTGATTTTGTGGGATTGAAATCATTCCAGTCGTTAACTAAGAATTAATAAATCATTAATATTTTTTTTTGCTCCAAATAATTTTGATTTTATAATAATATACCTGGATAATAAGACAGTATCTGATTTGAATGTTACTATCTTCACAAATATTTTACTTTTATTCTGTTAACTTACTCTTATTTATGAAGGGATACAAGAGAAATAGGATATTTGATGTCTGTGAGGTTCATTTCTTAAGTAATAACATAAAACATACATTGTGAGGTGAATTTATAGATATGCAACTAGAGTAACCGATTATCCGATTATATCCGATTAATCGAATCGGTTGGCTTGTCCGATTATGCCGATTAATCGGTTGGCAAATCTAACCGATTTGCCCATCACTACTAGTCATACTTTTCAGTCTGGTGTTCGTTAAGGCCAGTTATGCCAAAATAAAAAAAAATATTTAAACCAAGTAACAATTTTGTATTATTTACTGATATAGACATTGAGTATAAACTGTTATCATAATAAAACTTCCATTGGGGTTCCCGTACTTTTTTTATAATTGTTACAGTAAACGTTTGTGACGATAGTTTTTTATTTGATATATATAACTTATTCAGACAAATACCTGTACGAATTATATTCCGTACAATGAATATTTATATCAAACAAAACAATATTTTGCCAACATCTGCTTAAAAGTTCATATTGATATGACAAACACAGAAAATACAGCTGTTCAAATACAGAATATGCATTATTACATTGCTAGAAAACAATAGTGCAGATTATGACACTTATGACAAATAAATGAGAAAGCAATTATCATAAATAGGACTAAATGACAAATTCATAATTATAATACTCTGTGCTCATTTAAATCAATGTAGCAACAACATCATAGTCAATACCATTGTGACTCTTTAAATAAAATTTAATCATTTCTGGAAAAATAAGTTAAAGAAAAAGAGCCAACTCTACAAAGTCCTCCGTCTGTATAGGCTACATGGGTACGTGTCAGTTTTTGCACACACATCTCTCTGTTACTTTAGTTTGTTTTTATAACAACAGTACTTTAGTCAAGAATCTCTCGGCGATATATGACCATTTTGTGTCGATTCACCGTAAAACCCAACTCAATCACTCACAAGTCAGGAATCTGTACGATTTAATATTAATTGTTAATAAAACTGTTAGTATTACAGCCCATAGACGTTTTCAAAGCAATATCTCTTCATCTATTTCGTCAATTGACCTCAGCAAACACATGTGTTCCTCACCATCAAGAGGTTTATCAATCTGATATCCCTACAATCATAAAACATATACTTACGTATTCTGCTTGCATATTCTAAAACTATCGGAAAATACAAAAAAAAAATGCATTACTCATTTAAGTTCAACAAAGAAGACGATATGGAGAACATTTTTGTTTCGAGTCAACATACTTCTTTTTTCTTTATTATGGAAACATACGTGTTCATGTAAATTATTCGAAGCAGAATAAATAGATGTTTTTTTTAAAACTAATACTTCATCTTCAAACACGTCGACTGTCCCCACTACACGACCGCCTTTGTCTAAGATGGTTACTTCTTTTTCGGTTCCTTTTTTTTTAATCACGTGTGGTTCTCAGCTTCCTAATATAAGATTTATGTGTTGTTTTCTTTTGGTAGTGTACGACAAAGTGAGATTACTGTTTTAATTATACTGACATGAAATTCATCTAGGTCATTTTTTGGTTTATATTTAGCGTCGTTTATCTAGTTAATAGCGAAAGTTAACTTAACGATATTTTCAAAAGTGGGCATAATTATAGGTTATTAACTTTGTATGTGGGTATATGCACGAGTTTTGCAGCGGTAATATTGCGCGACTTTAGGAGCGCAATATTATCCGCGAAAGAACGAGTGCATATATCCACATACAAAGTTGATAACCTTTTTATTACATACCCACTATCAAATCATTAAGTTATGTCTAAATTATTGTTCTGTAACGAAAGACAGGAAAAGTACGAAAGGACTTTCTCCGAAAAGGTAATAAGCAAATCAACCTGACGCGCATTAATATTTTCCACAAAAACGACATCAACTTGTTGTCGCAACGTGCGCGTGGACGCCATTGACGTCACGTGATTCTTTCCGTTACAACGTTAAGAAAACATTCCACGTCCGATATGAAAGCGCTCCACGTCAATATAAAAAAATAATGCACGATCGCGGTCCATTGAAAGTCAATGGAAAATAAATTTAGGTATGTAATAAGCGCTAATATAACTGTTCACAAGTGAAAGACATTATTTATTTTGTTCTTGCCTACCACGCGGGGAAAGACAAGGTTATTCGAGTAGTTCCTAGTCCAACCATTGACATAATTATCACTTTCATTTAATTTCAGTCTAATAATGTCCAACCACATCTGAAAACAGGCGTAAGCATTAGTGATTCACATACGAGCATAAATTGCAAGCTCCAGAGCAGAAGAAACGAAAATAAGATTTTGATTTGCTGTAGGTAATACATTTATCTCGTGTATAAAAACGTTCATTTACATATATATATATATATATAAACATAAAACCTATATAAAAACAGCTATTGGATATATGCATAAACATACGGCACTTAGCACAGTGTAAACAAACTCCTACGCGGTGATCTCCCTTGCCTTGCCGCTTCGCTCATTGATCACTGCCAACACAATTTTTGTATCTAAAATTCAGCTTATGTGGACTGTTTGTATTTATATAATTATTTAGTTATTTTTCCCTAATGTGTTTGAAGTTTACTCTTCTTTCAGCATAGGCAGATGTTCCAAAATAGAAAAAAATAACGATTCTGAATGAAAATGGATATTTATTTACACGACCGATTAGTATCCTGAAACGAAACTGAAAGTAAGCAAACGAGTATGTCGAAGTTAATCTTTGACGCCGTTCACGATTATAATGCTGCCATTGACCTCAAGCCGAAACAGATAGAGGCTTTTGAATATTTTCTTGCTGGCCAAAATGTTATTGTTAATCTACCACTTGGGTATGGTAAAAATTTGGTATATTATATTAATATATATATATGTTTATTTTTATACCGATCATCACGTGATCAAAAATGGTCACGTGAATGATATGTTGGCAGTGAAGCGGCAAGAGAGATCACTGCGTAGGAGTTTGCAGGGTAAAGTAGTGCTCGATTTTTCCAACGCACGGACTATTCCGGATGTTCAGGAAAGAACAAGCACAGGAGAACCGTTAAAGATAGATTTCTCCCAAACATGTTTTGCTTTCAAGTGTTGTAACTTGATGTTAGATTATTGTAAAAAAATAACTAGTTATGCGCTAATAACAGATGTTGTGCACCCCATTAACCCTATCCGATACCGTTAAGCAATACGCATAGGCAACAAGTCAAATAACGAAGTCGAATCTTTTAACTTAAATAATAACGAAATCACATGTGAAGACGAGGTTAAGCTACTTAGTGTTACCCTAGACTCCCTAGACAGCCAGGTCACCAATATATGTCGCAAGGTAGCAAAACGTTAAATGTCCTTCAAAGATTAAGTAGATTCCTAAATATTCAAACAAGATTGGTCATTTGTAAATCCTTCATCCGGTCCAACTTCAACTGCTGTCCGCTTGTGTGACACTTCTGTAGTAAATCAAATACCGGAAAGCTTGAAAATAAATTACAGTATCGTGGTTTAAGAATTGTGTATAACGACTATGAATCATCTTATGAAACCTTACTAAACAAAGTAAAAAGTATCTACTCTTCGTCTAAGCAGAATAAGAACAACTGCTACTGAAACTTACAAAATGATAAACAACTTCTCACCAGAATATATAAGATCCTTAGTCAATCTTCATATAATTTCAGATATGAAAGATAAAAGATTTTCTCCCGGAAGCACAGAGCACCCAAAACACAGCCATAGAGCCATGCATCGCAAAGTAGGCCCACAACAAAAGATGCTGTAACGGAAAAATATTGTAGACGGGTTGCTTCAAAAACCAACAAGTATATTTTAATCATATGCAAAATACAGGGAAAAGGGCGGGAAGGGTTAAGGGTTAGATATAACTGACGGATGCTAGGGGAAAGTGGAGCAAGGGGAAATATTCAAAAGGGAATACATCCCTTAAACGCAGTAACCCTACAACGTAAACCACAGCAGTGCAGACATCCACGTACAAAAGACACACACACACACACACACACACACTCTCACACACACACACACACACACACACACACACACAACTAACATACACAAAAGTAAGAAAAAAACAACATTGTGGGGCACACACAAACAAACAGGGAAAAACAACAGTCGGGCACCGCCTACGGACGGCAAGCGGCCAAAATTATGGTGGGCACGATTACTTACTCATAGTAATAGGAGAGTGCGTGCAAATGCAAGTGAGCGCAAATGCAATGGCAAGGGATGGAAGGGGGCGATGGGGGCAGTGAGGAGAAAGAGGAAAGAAACACCAACAACAAAGAAGACAATATGCAACACAAAATATGAGACATACTAAAACATGTTGAAAATAGGGGCACCGCATTGGAACGGTCAGTAACCTATATAAAGGAAACTAGGGGTTGAACTAAAACTTAAAAAAAGACTAAGCACATTAGACATTCCAACAGTAAAGACAGTCAGGTATGGCAAGAACTCTTAGGTTTGAGGTCGTTCGGATGTGGAACAGCCTGCCAAATGACATCAGGACTGCACAGAAATAAAAAGTGTTTGTCAGGCTGATTCGCACCTGGACAGGACCCAAATGTAAATGCGCCATGTACACATAGCTGCTTTTATTATTTTCTTCGCTTCTTGGCTTTTTTATGTTGCCTTATTTATTTGTGTGCTATGTTTAGTTGCACTTTCAGCTATATCTTTGTTTTGTTTTACCACTTATGTTGTTTTTTCCGTGCTTTCGTGTTTTTAACCAGTATGTGCTTAGTTTTCTCTTTATGATCAACTCTTCGCTCATCATCAAACTGCTTGTTTATTGTTATATATTTTTTTCATTTCATTTTTTCAACTCTTTTTCCCTCGCCTGGTTGAGTTCCAGTGCGTGTGGACTGGCCATACATCTTGCGAAACCAGGCGAAGTTAAATTTAAACCAAAGTTTTACAACAAGTCTTCATTTTTAACCGAGTATTGATTATTAAATTATTATAATATGTTTTACATTTTTACAGCAGCTAGTTCATAGATTATATCATTTTTCAAACTAACCGATTGCTCTTAATATTTTTGATAATATGATAGATGGCAGATGCGGATGTGGTATTGTGTATGACCCTCTCAGGCCCTTTTTTCCATTCTAAACTTTTCTTTCGGTAGTTTGGAACACAAGTACTTTTACTGAGGGAACTATAGGTTTTGTCATACATAATAACCGACTTCAACTACTAATTTTTATTAATATGTATTTATTTGTTTGTACTCCTATCTCTTTTTATGCATGTGTCATATGTATGTTTATTCACTTTTATTTTGTTTAGCGGGGGAGTAACCATGTCAGTAATAAATATCTACTATAACACGGTTATCTCCCTTACCTTTTATGCCTTGCTTTAACTGAGTGTGTTTTCCTGCTTCCATTTTCTTCCTGTCTTGTGTGAAGGTCATTTATCAGCTGATTAAAACTTATACATTTTAATTGGTGGATGAAAAACTCCATAGGTTTCCGAATGGAATAGATAAGACAGAGTTTCTGAAATCTAGCCCATTTGGCAACCAATATTTTTGTCTGTTAGTACGAACATTTGCGTGTATTTGGCAATGTCCGTTTTGGTATACTACATTTGGATGGAATGCTTAGATAAATATAGGGTTTTATAACTTTAGCCATACGCATAATATAAATTATGTTGTTATAGCTAAAACAATTTAGCTTCAGAGATGTTATGTGTCGGATCTCTGGATGCGAACATCAGAACATAAAAATAGCGTCAGTTAAGTAAGGATACCTTATAGATTTTGTTCTCTAAAATAGCAGTCTTACATCATTATTCGTTTTTCTCCCTTTTCTTCATCATTTTAAAAGATAAAACTATTTAAACTGGGAATTCTTCCCCCTTAATTGACAAAATGACAATATCATTAAAGGAATGACCATTATTCTTTATGAACTTGCAAATTCCTTAGCCTCGGTTTTCCATCCCAGGTTGTCCCTCGGGTTCGGGAAAAAACTGTCGTACACAGGCAGTCATAAAAGATCCTTATGATCATGTAAAACAACAAAATTTTCATTTCTAGTTTTAGCTCAATTTTATCTATTTTGAAGTTTCTTACTACTGAAAAAAAATATTTGGCATAAAATAAGATATATTTAACAATTGTCTGCAAAAGCATATAAAAATCAAAATATAGCACTGTGAGTACAACTAAACAAACGTTTAAAAGTTGTAGTATAATACTAAAGATAAAACATCTAATTGGACTCTGATTACACCTCCAAAGTAGATGATCTGATGGAGTAATAAAGGGTAGTTACTCAATTTGCCTGTACCCTAAACATTGTGATAGAATATCTCCCTTCTTTCAGTTCGTGCTTTACTTTTCTAATAACGCTAATATACGGAACGGTACTGGTGAAAAGAACATCATTCTTTCTTGCATTAAAACTGCTTTTTTCACAGATCTTGGCTTTAAACTGCACGCCTCCAGCTTTATATCATTTTCTTTTCAAAATTGAGAAAGTGTTCTCATTACTTAGTAACTGCAACAACAAGGAAGTATAAAATGATTCAATGCATTATAGGAACATTCAACTTTTAATCAATAAAATATATGAGCCGCACCATGAGAAAACCAGCATAGTACATTTGCGACCAGCAGTCTGGTCAGGATCCATGTTGTTCGCTAACGGTTATATTTTCTGGTCCTCCGAGACCATTGATTTCAATTCATTTAGATTTGAAAATTGAATACTGCTTAAGCCGGTGCTAGCGGACGTGGGCAGTGTTGCATTTTCCATTACTGCTCATGAACAGACTCAATCAAACCGAGTCCGCAATTTTCACTGTTTGCATTGTTCTCGATGTTTCCGAGGGATCTACTTTACAGGTTATATTTACTTCACAACAGCGGGTGTTAAGTACTGTATGGCGGCCGTAAAAAGTCGCCAAGACTTCATCTCAATGTTGTTATATTTTCTCGTCCTTCGGGATCATTGAATTCAATTCATTTAGATTTGAAAATTGAATACTGCTTAAGCCGGTGCTAGGGGGCGTGGGCAGTGTTGCATTTTCCATTACTGCTCATGAACAGACTAAATCAAACCGAGTCTGCAATTTTCACTGTTTGCATTGTTCTCGATGCTTCCGAGGGATCTACTTTACAGATTATATTCTGTAATTGCTTTAGGCTTTGAAAGCGAACAGCATTGATCCTGACCAGTTTCGTTTTCATAAAATTTTTTAGCTTTCCAGTTTAAAATCCATTAAAGAACATTGTCCTTTTATTTATACACTGCTATAGCTACACTATTGCTAGAAATTTGAAAATAGTTTTGTGTTTGCAATATGTTATGATTTTCATGTAATGGAGAGTGTAAGGTGACATATTGGGAATAGTCTCCACTTCCTTGTGACAAGCGTTACGAAATATTTGCAGATACAAATATAAATTAAAAGACAAAGCACACAATCGCATTCATTTTTTCATACGTAATCATAGCTTTGACATCACAGGGCTATTTGCTATTATTCCCAGATATCTCTCCCCCCTCCCCTCCCCCCCCCCCCCCCCCCCCCCACCCCCTAACGCTGTTGGCTTTTCCCAAGTAAAATGTAACATATCTGTCTTATTTACCGATATTTTATTGATAAAGCTGAAACTAGATACATGTGTATGCTCAGGAAACTGGTGCAGCCACTTCCTGACACTGTTAGGGCATAGGTTTCTTTTTGACAATGCAAGAGAAAATACACTTTCATGTTAGCTTAAATTTAGGGTATTAGTCACGAGTGGGGGAGAGATTGGGGTATGGATACAACAAAATATCCTCAGGAAACAACAGACAAAAGAAACTGTAAAGGTAAATGTTTTAGGGCGGGGATGGGGATAGGAAGGGTTAAATAACAAATGCCCAATTTTTTTTTTTGACTACCAGACTACACCACAGAGTGCACAAGCGCCGACATAAATCATACCATGTCATCATGTCATGTATTGTACCTATGTCTGTTGGTTATATCCTAACGTAAACCCCAAGATGCACAAACTCACGTGCTAACAAGAATCCTATAAAGTTTCAGGACTCCTGGCGAAAATTTTAAGATAGATGGGATATAAATTTGTACGCCCTAATACAAATCCTACGGCGTACGAATTCACAAGCTGAATAATACTCCTATGTGGGTTCTTGTCTCTAGAATTAATACTTTGGACATACATATGCGACATAACTTTGAGGTGTCTTCATAAGTATTAATATTCCTATGTGGGTTCTTGTCTCTAGAATTAATACTTTGGACATACATATGCGACATAACTTTGAGGTGTCTTCATAAGTATTTTTCCTATGTCAAATCCCATGACTGTAGTCTGAAGCACTTCAACTTTACATGCTGAATAAAACCTCCGTAACGTTTTTTTGACTTTAGATCAAATGTTGTTTGAGATGCATGTGGTATAAAAATTTTATGTCGTTTATGTTTATATATGACAAAGTCTAGGGCCATAACTGGGCTGATCGATAGAAATTCCAAATAAAACCACAATTGTAAAACTTCAAATACTGAATAATAACTCTATAATGTTTAATGACTCTTGGTCAAAGAAGTTTTGAGACACGTGTGATGCAAACTTTTAGTTCCTTGAAGCATATTTTGACTAAGTCAAGAGCTATAACTCTGGTCTTGCTGAGTGAGATTGAAAACGAAATCAAATTTCACAATTAATCTTTTTCTCAATATAGTTAGAAATTGTTATTTGAAACATTGCCATATAATGTGCAGATTTGGAATTTCATTTTACGCATATACAAAGTTGCCGTTGGAAATTTGAAAAACCTTAAACATCTAAACAATCATTTCCTTAAAATATGTTGTTTTAATGTTTTAATTGAATTAAAGTGACTTATATTAAACTCATTAAAATTCAAGTATTCTGATTATTTTGCTTATACAAAAAGTTAGGTATAAAGAGTAAATTTTAGTAAGAAATATTCTGATGATGTTATGAAAGTTTGAATAAACCCTTTAGAAAAGGTTCAATTACATTAAATTTGCAAAATTTATTTTTTGTTACTTATTGCATTCTGAGATAAAAGGAAAAGAAAACAATTAACTAGATTTGTGAGTAATCAAATTTACTTAGTCTATATATCCCTTTGAAAGTTTCAATGACAATCATTGACTTTTCTTAAACTGTTCAAAAGTTTAGGAACTTCTCAAAGACAATTCATGAACGACAAATGGCCACAATGTAAAAGAATAGTTCGTGAAATAATAAAGATTTCACAGCTCTTTAACAGTTCATAAACCTATATTCAAAATTTGAAGGGAAGTTCTGAATAGTTCATGAATTTGTAATGGACGTTCAAGAACTCAGACTGTACTTGAACATTTATTTTTTCATTCAAACAAATGTAAGAGCCTATCAGAACAGATTTTTTGTTCTAGAGCAGGACAATAACAGATTTTTGTTCTAGAGCAGGACAATAACAGATCATGAATCCTTTAAGGGACAGTTCCTAAGATGGTCATGAATTTTTTTTAAACATTATTTTCATTTGCTATTTATAAAATGGAACTGTCATATTCTTCAGTTTCAGGAATGAAGCACAGCAGCGTATCATACACCAGTTAAGAGCATATTTCATTTATGTATTAAACGTTTCAAAAGATAATAAAAGAAAAGACTGAAATGTCCTCTTAAAACTCTGAGTTTTTTTTTAAATATTCCTGTGACTTTAACAATCTTCCTATTTCAACTATAATTTTACTGGCATAACACTTCGACATTGGCCTGTGACTGCACGTCAGCAAATACTGATCGCACTCCCAGTGTTTGCATCTGGATGCTTTCTACAGTTAATAGGGGGTACATTTGTTATCGGTATTGTCACTTTGTCCTGGACTATGACCAGGGTGGCAAACGTATTATTTTCTCTCAAGTACGAATGCATAAGATTATCGACGACGGATGACAAAAGACGGACTGTTCAATAGGGATTTTATCAAATAAGGCAATTTCTCGGCGTTGTTGGTTGTGTTGACGGCACACATGTTCGAATAATTTCTCCGCCGAAAAAATCAAGAAGCAGCTTACATAGATAGAAAACGCTATCATTCCATAAATGTCCAGGTCACTTGTAATCATCGCGGTATGTACACATGTTCCTGCACGATATTTGCCTCCCTTCCTAAAAGGGGTTCCCCATTGGGTTTAATGTTAACAAAGTGAATACAGAGTAAACTTTCATAATACAATATTAAAAACAATTTCATTTAATTTATGACTGTGTGCATATGTTGTAGCTGAGTCATATTGTTTGCAGTATACCTCTTTAAACTATCTCTTAATGTGAATGGTTGAAAGTAACTTACCATGCTGGGCAATCAGACAAGGAAGACTGCATAAGAAATAAAGATTGAAAGTACAGGTCAAATTAGTGATGGACAACCTGGGTCTTCCTTTTTTTGTATATTAAGTAGGTTGTAAAAGGTTTCCTGCCTAGCGAGTCTACAAAATGTTTTAGGCCTTTGGCTTCAAATTATTAAATTACACACATGCCCATGTCCTAGACAATTTCAAACAAGTACCCTATAAGTGGATGTAACAGTGATTTTAGCCATATCATAGAGAGAGAAGAAGTGATTTGAAATGTTCTTTTGACCACGTAAAATCAAGTACGCCTTTTCAGAAACAGGACAACATTGCGTTCAATCTTTTTTTTTTTTGTTTCACAGCCAATAGTGACGGATTTTATAATACTTTGTGTTTGTGACAAACACAATGCACAACTTATTTAGATTATGAAAATAAAATCATTTATCCAGCAACATGTTTATGATAAGTATTTTTGCTGATCACTTATCAAGTAACATTTTGAATGTCGGTTCAGCTATTGCAATAAACTATTTCTCCAACTTCCTGCTTCTGATCAGGCGATTTTCTTAAAATCCTCTTTAATAATAGACATGCAGTAATAATAATGCTTTAATAATAATAAACTGAAACTCGCCGAGACGTCGACTGTTTTCATTGGATATTCGTTCAACTAATGGTTGCGTGTATAAAATGTGTTCCTTGTATGATTTTGCGTTTTGTTGCAACTTGTAAGGTGCGCATTAAAAAGGTCTTTTGTATTTTGGGAAAAATATCAAACAATAATTCTGGGGTCATGTTGTCACATTTCAAATAGGAAATAATAGGGGAATTTTGGAAATTTACCGCATTAAGAAAATGCGTTAAGGCCTAGCCGCTGACTGTTCTTGGCTATAAATCATAACAAAATCGTTTTGCAATTACTGTAGATTCGGTACAATTCGCGAATGTTTCATTTTTGCTAATATTTGCGGTCACAGCGACTCGGGTATTCAAACCTATCGTGAATATTGAGAAAATATAAACAACTATGAAGCACGAGTTCTCACTTAACCCCATGTACAATACTTAAAATGGCTTTTTACCTGAAAACTTTACAGATATATCCCCGTAAATTATAACAAGAGACCCATTATCATTTGAGAAATTAAATGAATTATACAGCTTTAGCTAGGCGCACTTACCTGTTTAATTAATACATTATTATTATGGGTCGGGCAGTAGTATGACTTTGGATTTGCTTGAAATATTCTGGCTTCAACATATTGAAAACCAAAATGACACTAACATCAACGAAAATAAAATCTAGTTCCAGGTTATTTTTTCAAAAACAAAAAGCTTTCCATTACTACGATAGCATATACTTCCCCAATAGATACACAATAAGGTTCCCTTAAAAAAGCTGCGCTCAAATTTGGCTAGAAACTTTGGTCATATCATGAACATTAAAATTATCATATTTCTAAAGTATTAACAAATTAAAGCTAATACTACAAAAAAAACTCAGATTCGGGAATCAAACCCGGGATACCACGGAGATTAAAACTACTGCCATCTTGACCAATATACCAAGGGGGATTTGTACTTGGCGACAGTTTACGTAACGCTTTGTAATAAAGGCAGTTTACCTTCGGTACCTCTTGATAAACTTACAAATTTTGAATGGAAAAACAAATAAGTAAAACACAACTAATTCTCATATTTTCAATAACGAAAATTCGTCAGTAACTAAGTTTTAAAGCCTTCTTAAGAAATATAGCAATTATTCCCTGATATCTTAAATTTTTTTCTTATTTTGTCGTCATACGGTCTGGGGGCAAGTCCCTATAAATGCTCTTAAACTTAAGTTTGATAGTTACATAATAAGGTTCGTATATTATTACATAACACTCTTTGTTATTATTTAAGGCTGAATACCAATTGCAACCATGTGAAATCGGCAGTAGCAGTAGCGAAAAAACGTGAAATTGGCAGTAGCAATGTAGCAGTAGCAGCACATGCAGTAGTAAAAACGTGAAATTAGCAGTAGCAGTAGCAGCACAAGCAGTAGTAAAAACGTGAAATTGGCCGTAGCAGTAGCAGTAGCAGCACAAGCAGTAGTAAAAACGTGAAATTGGCAATAGCAGTAGCAGCACTAGCAGTAGCAGAAAACGTGAAATTGGCAGTAGCTGTGACGCAGTAGCCGTAGCAAAACAAAAACACGTCAAATGGACAGAAGCATTAACAGTTTTAGCAATTGCAAATATATTGAAGAAGTAGCAGCAGTAGCACTAGCAGCTGTAGCAGAAGAAAAAGCAGAAACGTGAATTCTATTTTAGCAGGAGCAGAAACGTTCAGTAGCATTGGTAAAATTGTAAATGTAATAGTGGCAGTAGCAAAACTAGAAAATGTGAAATTACTAGTAGCAGTAGCAGAAGTAACAGTAAAATAGTTTTGCAAGTGCTACTGCAGCTTTTGCTACTGCCAGTTTTAAGATTTTGCCACCGCTACTGCTGCTATTACTTCCGCCAGTTTCATGTCATTGCTATTTCTGCTAGTGCTACCGCCGATTTCACGTTTTTGCTACTGCTACTGCTACTGCAACTTTAACGTTTTTGTTTCCGCTACTACAGCTGCTAATGTTATTGCTGCTACTGCTATTGGAGTTGCTGCTACTGCTACTGCTACTTATACAACTTCTGCTGTTATTGCTTCTACTGCTGCTGGTGTTACTGCTGCTACTGGTATTGCTATTACAGCTTCTTTTACTGCTGCTAGTTCTACTGCTACCGCTACTGCTACTGGTACTGCTGCTAGTACTACCTTTACTAGTGCTACTGATACAGCTGCTATTTCTATTGCTACTAATGCGTCTTCTGCCTCTGCTACTGCTACTGCTTTTACCGATTCACGTGCGTACTCACCAAGTGCTCGGGGTGAGCTATTGTGATCACTCACCGTCCGGCGTCCATCGTCCGTCCATTCATACGTACGTCGTCCGTCCGTCCACACTTTCCTTTAAACAACATCTCCTCTAAAACCATTCGGTGGAATTGGATGAAACTTTGCCTGGATGTTCCTTGGGTGGTCCTCTTTCAAAGTTGTTCATATTGTTCCGATTGGCTGCACATAGGGCCGCCAGGGCTAAAACTAGAAAAAAAACTTTAAACGACATCTCCTCTTAAACCCCTGGTCCGATGTTGAAATAATTTTGCTCAAACGGTCTTTTTTTGATCTTCTATGAAGTTTGTTCAAAAAAACATGGCCGCCAGAGGGCGTGGTCACTTTTCCCTATATGCATATATTCATATAGTATAGTGGAAACCAATAAAAATCTTCTTGTATGAAACTGCTGGCCCGATTATGAAATAATTTCACATACAATGGTCCTTGTGTAACCGTCTGCAAAGATTGTTCAAGTTATTACGATTTGTTAAAAAACATGGCCGCCAGGGGGCGTGGTCTCTTTTCACTATATGTATATAGTTGACACTTTAAAAATCTTCTTGTCTGAAACCACATGGCCTAGGGCTTTGATATTTGTAGAAACCGTACTTAAGCTCTTTTCGTACTCCGATATTTGCAAAAATATAGTGTTTTTACATGTGCACCGGTTACGAGTAGACATGTAAACATGGACTCTGTCTTTGAATCTTGGTATGACTGAATGACAGTTGATCTTAGTCATAATATTGATTGACAGTGCATGCTAATGACTTCGTGTAATGCAGAAAGGTATTTTGTTTATAACTGTAATTTCCGATTGAAATCCTCTCAAAACTTGTAAAATTATGGCTTAAATTTGGGCAAAGCTAGCTGTCTTTGCCGTTCACCTGCTGCTAAAAGGCCAAATAAAAAGATTCGGTGCAAGTTATATTTCACTAGTATTACCAGTTTATAAGTTCATACTCCAACAAACATGACAGAGAAATTTGGGCGGTTTTAACCGATCAAAATGTTGGCAAAAGTAGATATTATACGATTATTGCCTTTTTGAAAGTCGATAAATCCTCATAACGGCCGAACTTAAAAGGCAATAATTACTTTATTGTTAAATCTAGCCTACTCATAAGTATAAACATTTTAATACAAATATCTTCAGCCTTTGGTCATTTGTCGCGGTAAATTGTGTACGACATTGCATTGTTCTGATGTCAAACCGTAATGACGTCACAGCTGGCGGTCAATATATGTTTTTGGCTCTGCCTTCGAGTCAATACGACTTTTTATCATTGATCATGTGACTACATCTAGACCAATGGAAAGGACTATAAATATAGATTAATAATAAAAACTAATGACAGCAAACTTAAAGAACCATTATTGCATGTGTTTGATGCCTTCGCTGAAGACAAAGCATCAATGAAAACATAGCCTGGACAAAGCAAGACGGCACGGTCGTGTACTAAGTTAAATCCAGCCAATGTTAGCGTTTTCACTAGAATACGGCTGTAAGATACGTTAATGAAGGACAATTGGTTGGTAGGCTGCAATTAATCGACTAACGAGGCTACCAATAAAAAAAGATTATAACAGGTTATAGAAGATATTAAGTAAGATGAGTACATATCTCCGCCCGTGCCTGAAAAAAATTACCCGGACAGGCACAGTTGGCCTTCATCAATTATCGCTCAATGATATGTTTCCAGATTACCTACAATTATGTCGGTGTGACGTTAATCCAAAGAAACAAAGCAAGGTCAATGGCTGGTGATCTAAATATTTATTGAGATTAATTTTTATCATACTTTATGCATTAAAAGTATATAAACTGTGTGGGTTGGTTTGTATCGTAATAACGATATTAATATAAACTTGCCTACCATTTCACATTTATCAATGCGCATATAGAATTCAACAACTTCCTTCTACCCTGGATATACCCGACAGGAGCTGCAAAATGCAATGTCTGCATATATTTAAAATACACATCACTGGAAACGAAACTGCAGATACTAAGTCATGGAAAATTTTCTGTAATAAACAGATTTTTTGTTATTTATGGTATCTTTGACAATGTTCTATTTCTGCAAGCATTCTCATTGGTCTCTGAAAGAGGAAGCAAGGGAGACTGAGGGTATAAAGGAACACCCAGGCTGTCTGGCTAACTGTCTGTTGCTCGCATCTGAAGATTTCAGGTAAGATATTTTGTAGTAATAATTTATTCCTGTTCGACATCAGATTGTTTGTGAAACTGATTTTGTTGGCTAAAGGGCAGTCGATTTTCTTTGAAATATTTTGATTATTTTGTCATTGCGCACAGATAATTCTATCATAAATCTAAAATTGTTTTAGAAGGAATCATGACTTAATTAATGGTCTGGTATTTATTATGTACCGTTATTTATTAGTAGAAAGTTGTTGTGCTACAATCCTGCTTTTTGAGCAAAATTTCTTCAGGTACAGCTTTTTACGGCGATGTGAAAAGTTTTTTATCATACTTTATGCATTAAAAGTATATAAACTGTGTGGGTTTTTCATTTTTTTTTTTTTTTTTTTTTTTTTTTTTTTGTGGAAAGAAAGGGCGTTGTACTTTTTTCATTTCGTGGAAAATAACACATGTTATTTAAATGGAAAAAAATAATACTTTTAGGTAATTAAAACAATTACATCATATTTCTTAATTCCATGTTAAAACTATTTACAAAACTAACCTTTTATTTTACACAGGAGTTAAAATATACAACGTACTTCCCTAACGTTGAAGACGTATATACAACGAAATATGAGGACAAAAATGCTACATTTTGGTTTGGTGCTTTTCGGGCTCTTACAGTTTTCAGAAAGTTTCCAGGTATGATGTTTTGTACCTTAGAGTGGAGATGGAGCTAAGCGTGCTATTATTATGGTTTAAATAATACTTTCATGGGGTCCATTCTTCCATTAACCCATCCGCTTATCTCAGTAGAGAGGGTTTAAATAATACTTTCATGGGGTCCATTCTTCCATTAACCCATCCGCTTATCTCAGTAGAGAGGGTTTAAATAATACTTTCATGGGGTCCAGTCTTCCATTAACCCATCCGCTTATCTCAGTAGAGAGAGCCGCGAGGTTTGCGAGTTCGATCCCCGGGCGCGGCGTATGTTCTCCTTGACTATTTGGTAAAAACACATTGTGTCTGAAATAATTCGTCCTCCACCTCTGATTCATGTGGAGAAGTTGGCATTACTTGCGGACAATAGGTTTGTACTGGTACAGAATCCAGGAACCCTGGTCAGGTTAACTGTCAAAGA
Source organism: Mercenaria mercenaria (assembly GCF_021730395.1). Classification (NCBI taxonomy): domain Eukaryota; kingdom Metazoa; phylum Mollusca; class Bivalvia; order Venerida; family Veneridae; genus Mercenaria; species Mercenaria mercenaria. The sequence goes on along the minus strand of NC_069365.1, from coordinate 6,027,626 downwards.
ACGGCTTTAACTCCCCTCCCCCGCCACCCCCACCAAAAAGAATCCTTTCATTATCTTTTTTTTTTGCATAACAATACACTCATTCGCTGAGAACTATTATTCTATTCTTATTCGTTATATTTTAAAAGAAGAAAACTAATTGAATATCGCAAATTCTATATTTTGAACATACTATATAAATTATAAATGTTTTAAGTCTAGATAGAAGGCGTGCCAAAATAAAAAGTATGTCTGTTTAATTATGACGCGTTAAATGGTACGATACCCTCACTTAATCACTTAAAAGCATTAAAAGGTTAAGAAGCTCGTCTACAGACACGGGCATCGTAGTTGCTGTTGGTCGTGTTATACTTTCTGAAAACATATACCATACAGTTTAAATACTGCGACTAGGTAAATGGGCGTTTGTTGCTAAATGTTAGGGTTGTGTCCCAATATCATCAGGAGTTGCAATGAGCAGGGATGATTTACGTTATGTGCCCGAAGTTTAAAATCAATAATATTACATGAACGCAAATTTGACTTAACTTACCAATAACTCACTGAAAATATATTAAACCCCGTAAAATTATGTTTGAATGCTGATGTAATGCAAGACAATAACTGTTACCTGTGATCATTGATAATTTGTGCTAACTTCAATGTTTAGTAAAACATTTTAACGTGATTTGCGAGAACCGTCTAATATGTAATACTTATTGGCAAGCAGGTATTTTCACGTAACCTATTTTGATCGATAATGTATTTCAACAGCTCAGATTCCGGATAATAACCACATACAAAAAAATGCCGTGTATTGTTCTGTCGCCTGACAAGTAAACATTTTAATTATTCTCCTTCCTTTTATGGCAATGATTTTATAGCTTACGTAGTTGAAAACCTATCACGGGGATACAGCACGTCTTACAGTTGAAACGTTCATTTATTAAAGTCATAATGACTTTTTCTTTCAATATATGTTTAACATGGTGCTCACATTGTACATAGTAACGATGATATTAAAGTTGAACTTTTGAGAGAAAAGAACAACATCATTGGGCTTGTTTTGCATTTGTAAAATACAGGATATGAGGCAGACTATATAGTCTTGTGCTTAAGAATTAATAATTCATTTACGAACAACTGATAGAAGGTTAATGAAAATTAGCATTGTGTGGAATGCAATGAAAGCATGCACACAATCAGTTTATGTAAGATTTCTAAAAATAATAGGATGACAAACTCGGAGTTGTAGCTATTTGATAAAATTTTATTTAATCTTAGATATTTGGAATAACAAGAAAATTATGGTCACGAAATTCGCAGTCATTTAAAGGAGTTCATCACAATATTTTGTGCGCAGCTCAATCGCGCAGCAAGCGATAACCACTGTAAAGTTCAGGATTCGCCGCCGAAAGTGCACAATTGTCGGATATGCAGAGCACTCGCGCAAAAATATCGTATGTACTGACAATATGGGTCGTGCATCCATATTTATTTTACCTTTAAAAGTGATGGTTTTTATTGGAGCAGTAGTCGTAGGAAGTGCTCGAATCGAATACATTGTAGACAGCAAATTTGAAAGTAAACTATTTCCTCCAGTAATGATGCAGCCGACTGCAAGTCAAATAAAATTCCAGAAAATCTTTACGTAGATCTATCTCCTTCAAGTTCAAATGTGATTTCCTAAAAATGTTATACTTTTTGTGCCCCATCCCGCATTTCACGTAGTAAGACCAGAGTTATGGCCCTTGACAGTCAAATTGTACATAAAGAGTCTAAACATTTGTGTCGCATGTACCTCAAAAGTATATGCGCCAAGAGTCATGAAACCACACAAGAATTAAATTCAGCATGCGAAGTTGTGCACCAGTGCTTTTATTTGAGGTTTCACTCAGTAAAAACAGATTTATGTCCCTTGACGTGGTCAAATATATACGTAAATGGCATGTGAAAGCTTGTGTAGCACGTATCTCAAAAAGTATTTGACCTAGAGGCATGCAACCTTAAAGGAGCATTATTCCGCATGCGAGTAAGAAAACTGGTTAAGAAACTGATAATAACATTGTGCAATTTGTTTTGTAAGAAAAAAAATGTTCATAATTCTTAGGTGGGTGGGGTAATGAAAAAATACTTTTGTGGGTGGAGTGAATATTTTTTAATTTTTCTTGAAAACAAGCACGGGTTGATATTATCTTTTTGGTTTAGATTTTTTTGTCTTACTTCTAGCTTACATAATATAAAATTTGGTAAAATTCTGTCCGCTAGATTTTTCATATCATTAAGAAATACTTCGTGTTTTTCTCAATTTCAGATACTTTCGACATCTTTCAAGAGTAATTTTTCTGGGTTAATAGATCTATATGTGGACATTTCATGCATAATTATAGTGGTTTCATTAATTGTGATGCATAAACAGTAACATCAGAGTGAAACTTTGAATAAATAGTTGTTTGCAGTAGTTTTATTATGACATGTATGTATTGTTTCTGCAAACAAAAATACCGATTTGGTGTTCTTAATAAACTTTAAATATTGCTAAAAGAAGCACGGGTACCTATCATTTTTATTTTTTATTCTAACTTGTCATACATCAATCTATAAATATGCAAAGTTACAAAAAATTCTGTCCGCTAGAAATAATTGTGAAAAACATCTTTAACAAAGCATTAAGCAATACACTCTGGGAAAACATGAAACGAATTTGAAAATTATGAATCTACACGAAGTTAAAGCGGGGAACATAACGGTGACCGGCGCACATTGTAACGTCTTTACCGTCACCCACATGCAGCGTTATGTGCATCATTTCTTACAATATTGGATACATTTTCGCTGGCCGAGGAATCAATCGCAATGTGTAAATAGTGGGCATATTTATTAAGGGATAGAGTTACAGTACACTGTTATTTCAGATACTTCTCGCATTTGCTCAATGACGGTGTTTACGACGTCTTGTGTCTGGTGTGCTGCATATATTTATCATTGCAGCTTTTCGGTCATTCTCGGGATATCTCGTAGATTTGCGATACCATTTATGAACTAGTGCCTGCAAAATATTTTGATGTATCTCAATATCTTGAAACTTCTTAAAGAGTATTTATAGGAGTCAATCCAAATTCTACAGAGAATCTGATGATTCTCCCGTGCGCAGCGGCAACTTCCACTATGCTTTTGACCACCTGGATTTATGACACGTGTATTTTTCAACAATTAATAATGTGACATTTTGTAAATCTGGCAGCGTGACTTCAGAATGATTTACGCTGACGCAGATGTGAACTTTTGGTGGGAATGTTGAAAATATGCGTTGTTATAACAACATGAGGACAGATTACAAATTCTATATTGTTTTGCCGTATGTGTTGCGCAGCTCGCAAGTTTCGGACCTCAGTAAAAACTCATACACATTTTTATGAAGATGTCTTTTGATAAAAATCGAAAAAAGTGTTTTGTTTTTGTTGGGATTAATGTCGCATCGACATAATTACAGGTCATATGGCAACTTACCAGATTTGATTGTGGAGGAAGACCCAAGGTGCCCCTCCGTGCATTATACCAAAAATACATGTTTATGAACTTATTTCAATAGGACGTCGATAAAATAATTTATTCCATTGTTTGGACAACCCTTGTATATCATAACTATCATTCCAAGAATTGTATTAATTTGCTTCTAATTTCAACAGTCGACGCGCCAAGACAACGTTGTGGCTGAGGATGGAACTTCATATAAACTGGACATAACAACATCTGATACAGAGGAAGACATAGAAGTTATTGACTCAAACGGAAACCGTGTTATAGAAGTTGACGTTTTTGCAAAGGTAAACATTTATCAGTATTTTATACTTTATTATACCCGAATGATATAGCATTTCAATTGCTTTACATAATACATGCCAAAATACACCGATTTCAAATCATTGCAATATCAACTAATAACACATGAAATACGAAAGTACATACATAAACCTAAATTAGAAAATGATATTGTCATTGTCGTTGTCATTAATGATGTACTGCCTCGCGGTTCTATGTGGTAAATTACTTTATTTACTGCTTCGCAGTTATATGTGGTATATGCTTGATATACTTTTTTACCGTTCTATGCTGTAAAATACTTGGTCATTTCCCAAAGTATTGTGTACTCTAATTTCATTGTCTACATACATTTAGCCTTAAAATTCATGTTATGGAGAAAACATTCAATATATGACTCAAAGTTTAGGTATAGAAAGACAGGCACTATTTCTTTTCCAGGGATATGTGGTGGACAAACCAGAAAATGATACAACTTGTTACCTTTCCGAGGATGTGAAGGTAACAACATTCGTTCCTTTATCTTTGAAGGAGAATCCATCTAAATTTCATTTTTTTCTACAGAATTTTAAGGCATCGAAGCAACTTTTATGAGAACACATCACACACTGATTAAAATTAAAACGCCTTTTCCATATGTGACAGCTATTTGATTCTAACATCTTATAACAAGTTTGTTATGTTCAATTTTGATTATTCAATAAAGCTTATCTTATCCGGTATGACTGCTGTAACCTGTTAGAATGGAGCTGGTCTCGTGTTGTAATTATGTCGTACTAAACCTATGGCATGCACTTTCAACAATTTAGAATTGCGATGAAACTCAAGCGTATCTAAATCGTTAAGAATTCAAGTTCAAACATCACTCACTTAAATGTTCAATCAACTCATTCATTGAAATGTACCTAGTGGATGATTTAACCTTTTTTTCGCTTGCTCCAGAAACACTATAATCTGCTTTTATCTTGCTCGTATCAATTATATATAAAAAGAACTATTGATGAATTTGTAATGCAAGTATGTGCTGATGTATTGATTTCAAATGGGTTTCAAGAAATTTAGAAATTTCACTTTTATTTGTGTTCTGCTTTTCCCTGTACTTGTTTTCTGACCTAGTATATCTCCTCTCTTTAAAGAAAACAAGAATATCTGGATTTATTTGATACTTCTTTATAATTTAGTCAGGCCAAGATGATTTCTGCTATACTTATGTAAAGATGCTGAAGAAAAACCTGACGGATGACATCTTAAAGAAATGTGAGGGTCGTAATATTTTCCTGCTAATTTCTAAACCTGGTGGTTGCGAAAACGAAGAACAAACTGAGTCTACTACCACAGCGCCTGTCAGTGAAACTGATGAAGGTAAGAAAATGAAATGAAATAAAATGGTAAGAAAACGTCCAAATCTAAATATCACATTTGTGTGTGTGTGTGTGTGTGTGTGTGTGTGTGTGTGTGTGTTGTTATTGTTGTTGCTGTTGCTGCTGTAGTTGTTTTACAGCTATTAGGTATTAGCCAGAGCGATTTTTCCTTTATTTCTGGGATTAATTGCGGAAATATTGATAAAAGGGCTCAAAATTGTATCACTTCTTGTCTCTTTCGCGGATTCTAGAACACTCAGTAATAATCACATTTAACTAAAACGAGACGTTATTTCCAATTCTAAGTGCTCTTTTTCTTTTCAGGAAACAAGAGAGTTAAACGTGCGTTCTGTTACCGCTACTATTACTGGACCATACGAAGTGTTGTAGGCTGTTGCAGGAGATTATTTGGAGTCTGTGTTCGTTACTGCTATCAGTTACAATATGTACGTTTCACAATTACACGATGCTATTGATAATGTAGAGACAGTGACGTTTAGCCGTTGCAATCATTTCCTGTCCCAATTTTGATTTGAACTCGAAGCAGACTTTCATAACAAAACATGTTTAACTGTACATGACTGAAAATTTATTTATGATCAAAAGTAAATAATATATCTACTAGTATTCAATTTATAGAAAAGTTAGACGTTTTAGATAAGTTTTCGAAACGTAATTCATTTAACAGAAAGATAAATATGAACTTGTACTTTTTTTCAAAAGGAAAATATCTTATAATAACTTGATTTGCAAATGGGAAACATTTCAGAGCACTGTTTTGTTTATATATCTCCAATGACCATCTTGCTATGTATGTTCACTGTGTGTGTTGAAATATTTTTTTCTTTTATTGTTACTTTTCTTTTGCTTTTGCCAATATCGACATTTCAACATTAACTTTCAAATGAATTTTAGAAAATTTATTATTCATGTCTTATGTTTTATTGCAAACACAAACAATGTAAGATTATTTTTTTGTAAAACAATTTATTTATTTCAAATATCTTCATGTTTTCTTTTAAAATATAAAGGCAAACTTTCTGAGGCAAATGTGTGTTACAAACTTGAACAAAGAAGTTTTTATTTTTTTTTCTCGAAACAAGACGCAAAAACGTTTACAGTCATAAATATAAACACTTTTCTTCTATTCCTTTTATTTGAGAATGGATTACAGGTATGTTTTCAAATATAACTAAATGATATTGGCAAACATAGTTTTGTGTATATAGCTACTATAGCATATCTGTCCATATTTTATTTTGTTCTTTGTAAAAAACTGATATCTTTTAACTGTCCCTAATATTTGTTTCCTGTAATAAATTCCTAACGTTACTTACTGGTGTTCGCTTTAGTTTGCCTCATGTTTCAGCGAATCTATCCCTTTTTATCCCGACTTTTCGTTGATTAAGTGTCGCACTTCTGCGTTGTGATTACTATACACTTCAAAAGCAACACATGTTTATTAAAAGTTTATAATATGTTTTAAAGTCTTTGAGGTTCTAGTGTTCTTTCTCACTAACTTATAAAATAAAGGAATATTTCCGAAATTTAGATCTAGAGCCAAAAATTAGTTTAAGGAAATGTTAATGGAAAATGAGTTAGCCTGATGGTAACCGTGTCCAAACTGAAACTTGGGCAGTTTGTGCCCTTCTTTTCTATACTTTAGGTCATGTGACAATCACATGCCTGTCGCCTTTTGCAGAATACTCTGCAATGATTGGCCAAAGCTGCTTTTACTCTTGACTGACTCAGCTTCTGGCTGGTTTGGCCGGGACTTCTGACCAAGTCACGTTTTCTAACATATTGAGAAATATTGTAGGTTTATTCTTCGGACACGGTACAAACGTTGGTACACATAATTAACAATTTATTTTTTTTGACCTCGCATTAACTGGGCATTGGGAAGCCTAGGATGGTCTCTAACAATACACCATCTGCATACTTATATAAAGCTTGACCGATTTAAAGTACATGTGTACTTTAATTACATGTACATGGTAAGCCATAGTATTACATAAGGAGGGCTATTGTACTCGCTCAAATTCGGCCCCAGCAGCTAAAGTTTTGTGGCAAGGTTCTCGACTTTACTATATTTTCTTGAATACTGTCCCTATTATCATCAATATTCACATTCGGTTGGTATAGGGGAAACATCAGGTAGTTTAGGGCCATTTGTAATTAAGTTTAAGGTCATTTGACTCAAATGTTGTAAATAATGTTGGATAAAATTTTATGATAAGCTTCTCTAATTCACTATATCTTCTTAACTGCTGTAGCTACAACCCTCAACCCTCACACAAATATATAATAGTAAGTGACAGACAACACCTAGTTTAGGATCAGGTACCTAAAAGGTCAATGACAGCATGGTTAAATGATGTAAAAGTGATGGTAAAAGTTTTATGACAAGCTTCTCAATTTTACTATATCTAATTAACTACTGTTCGTTGTATTATTAAACTCACATAGGGCTTGATTTTAATAAGGAAAGTCATCTTTTGGTTTAAAAACAATGATGATGGTGCACCTAACCTCACTCGTAGCCCACTATATTCCAAAGTCACAGGACAGTGTAAATACGACAAGGTACCTAAATGATCAACGTCACTTGGATCAGATTTTGCAATATTGTAGGTGAAAGTTTAATGTCACGCTTCTCAGTTTCGCTTATACCTCATGGAGCTTCTTAGTTCTAGTACCACCACACTTTTAACCCTACCCACACCTCCACTCCTTCCTGGATCCTACCCTCCCCACCACAAAAAATACATAACTAACACTCACTCGAAACATCCCATAACTTACATCTAATGATATTTCTTAGATTTTCTCTTACACAGCTGCCTCGGCCCGACCCCTCATATGCCCCTCCAACCCCGACCTAACCTAGAAAATGTTGTTGATTTTTACATTCTACATAATCTCCCCCACGAAAAACAACAACAACAACAACAACAACAAAAATCAATACATCCCTTACACTAACTTACATCTAATGATATTTCTTAGATTCCCTCTTACACAGCTGCCTCGGCCCGACCCCCTCATATTCCCCTCCAACCCCGACCCTACCTAGAAAATGTTGTTGATTTTTACATTTATACGCTTAACTTTTCTAATATATCTCTTTGTGTATATTGGTATTCCTCATACACCCCTTCCCCAGCCACACAGATTCAGTTGGCTTTGGCCGGTGCCAGTCCCAGATTAAATGTTCTCACCCAGAAATTGGGTTTAAGAAAGGTCTCTGTGTACGGTATTCCAGCACAGTGCAATCTCCCGCCACAAATGCAACTTATACTGAAGTATTTTCATTTTATTATTATAAAAAGTAAAATATAATTGTAGCTTTTAAACAAGCTAGATCTAACTTAGACTACATACATCTGCATGACAGCTTTAATGTTTCTAAAAATATGTCTGTATGGTTGGTAGTTGTTTCTAGAATTCACTTCTTTGTGCTAAAATTCTACAATTTCATTACCAAAAAAAAAGGATTTATTATTCCATCATAATTCTTCTAAAAGATCTCCTCACATATTTTGATAAACTAACATAAATCATAACCGCAGTCTTTAATAAGTGTTGTTTGGTAGTTTAGTCCTTGAAGCCCCGTACTTGTACACAGTGTTGTTATCATCTGGTCCATTGAGAGTATTGGGTTCTTTCAATGTATGTATTAAAAAGAGTTTCACATTTTACACATACATTGTATCATCTCCTGATAAGTGTTCCAAGCCTCTTCTAACAGTTTTGACTTTCCACGAAGTAAGGACATGCTATTCTAAGAACGTTTTGTACAAACAACAAACACGTTATTAAAGCGTGTCAATTTATCTGAACAGAACAGAACAGAACCAAATTTATTCATTTAAGCATACAAGCTCATCATCTTTACATCAATATGGCAGTCACAATAAATCATTTATAAATCATAAATACAGATAATAGATACAATCTCTTACAAAATAACAGTAAATAATACTTATCGAGAGAGATCATGAATATAAAAACAAACATACGCCAAGCGTTCTAACGTACTCAAAGTATCATATCTGCATATAATGCAGTGCTGGTTTAGTCAACAAACAAATGTTTTCCAAGGTTAACAATGATACAAATTTGTACATACTAGGTCGTATCGTATAGAACCTCGGAATATCTGTGTATACAATAGACATTCTTATAAAAAGTGAAACTCATCTGCCAAAGCGTTTAAGTTGCATAACGAAAACATTCATTTATTCGTTTCTATGGAGATCAGTTTCAATTTTTAATAAAAATTCAATCTTATTTTTTGCCATAATATTTCTAAACTTTGGGATTTCTATAATATTCAAGTAATAAGCACGAGATATACCAGTACCGATATATCTATAAGAAACAATGAAGAACGTGCTTCCATTCCAACGTGCCATTCTATTTGATATATATCTACGAGTCGAATATTAAACAAAGGTATAAAGACTTTTATAAATGATTCGGAAAATGACCAAACATCTGGAAACCCTGAGGTTTGCGAAATATTTCGTACCTTTGATGACCAATTTGTAATGTTATGGTCAGTAAGTAGCTCCATATTTTTATCATCTACAATACTATTTGTAGAATAGGGGGCTATTTACTCGCCCCGGAGTCGGCGTCAACGTCGGCGTGACCTTTCTTGGTTAAAGTTTTTCGGCAACCTTTGTTTCGTTTTGTTACAATTGCTTATATCTTACTGTAGCTTCACATAAACATTGCCCAGCATACAATGTGCAGGGGCTGGGCCCGTTATAGCCAAGGTCAAGGTCACCAAGGTTTCATACTTAGGCTATTTTTATGGGGGGGGGGTTTCGGCAACCTTTGTTTTTCTGTCATATCTATGTTACTATTATTTATATCTTACTGTGACTTCACAGAAACATTGCCCAGCATACAAGTAAATTATGTGCAGGGGCTGGGCCCAATATACTTAAGGTCAAGGTCACCAATGTGTTATACTTAGGTTATTTTAAAGGTTAAAGTTTTTCGGCAACCTTTTTTTCTGTCATGTCTGTGTTGCGTTGCTATTGCTTACATCTTAGTGTAAACATGTGTGCACATAAACATTGTCTAGCATACAGACCAAATATGTGCAGGGTCACCAAGGTATTATACCTGGGATTATTTTCATGTTAATCTTTCGAAAGCTTCATTTATAAACATAACTTTAAAAGATAATAACTTTATATTAAAAATATTTCTTTATAATCATCATCTGCATGTGTGGCTAAAATCCCCATAACTCTGATTTGTATATATGAAAAAATTATGCCCCTTTCATACTTAAATTTTTTAACAAACCGTTTTCTGGGCATAACTTTGGAACTGCATAAGATAATGACTTGAAACTCAAAATATATCTTTACCATCATCATCTGCATTCTTGGTCACAACCCCCATAACACTGATTTGTATATATGACCAAATTATGTCCCTTTCATACTTAATTTTTTCACAAACTTCGTTTTCTGAACATAACTGTGGTACTGTATAAGATAATGACTTGAAACTCAAAATATACCTTTACCATCATCATCATTACCACTCCGTACTTGACGTTTAACACCTTTGAGTAGTAGGGTCGTTAAATGCTGGTGTATCTTCCTTTTAAAGTAGAGGTTTCTTATTGAGACATAAATTCATTTTCTCTCAACGCGCCGAATAGTGGAGCACACTGTCTTACGGACAAGTCTTGTTTATGATACAATTACTTTGTTTGCAACGATATAGTTTCAACCAGTATTTTATACTTCTAGTCTGACGAATAATATATAGTGGAAAACTACCTAGTTACGCAGACAAAGACAATGTGTTAGTTGATCTTTTTTACATTTAACTATGGAAGCCCTGGAGGGACACTTGACTTCCGTACTACGAACTTTTGACTTCTAACTTTTCACCTCCAACTTCTTGACAACTTACTTCCTATGTCTAACTTCAGCACTTCTCACGTCTACTATGTACTTCTTTCAGGGAATCAAATATCATCTCACGTTAACGTTACAGAGAGTTTAGTAAAAAAATAAAAACATCTAAGATTACGTATCAGTAGTTAATGAAATTGAGCCGTGACATGAAAAAACCAGCATAGTGGGTTTGCGACCAGCATGGATCCAACCCAGCCTGCGCATCCGCGCAGTCTGGTCAGGATCCATGCTGTTCGCTTTCAAAGCCTATTGCAATTAGAGAAACCGTTAGCGAACAACATGGATCCTGACCAGACTGCGCGGATGCGCAGGCTGGTCCAGATCCTTGGTGGTCGCAAAGCCACTATGTTGGTTTTCTCATGGCGCGGCTCATATAGATACTTAAGCAATGAGATAATGAAAGAAAACTGCACTTGCGTAGAGTTATTACACTGGTTCGTCAAAAACTTATACAATCGCAACATTAAAGACAGAATAAACTCCCAGGAGCTCCAGTTAAATAAAACTTACAATTTGGATACTGCCGCTTCATTTTTAGATTTACACCTCTCAATGTATAACAATATCATACATACCAAAATTTATGACAGGAGTTCAGTGTTGTAAATTACCCCATATGGATGGGAATGTACTTCAGGCTACATTTCATGTGGTCCATTTCTCAATTAATTCGGTTTATCAGAGCGTGTAGAAGAGTTGCAGAATTTCAACAACGTTTCGAGCTATAGGGCCAGCGCATAGGAGTTTTACCTTAAGGGTAGTTGAATGCTATAGACGATAGCAAATATAGGCTGAGCATCAGAAAACTGAGACAGAGACACAGAGTTTGGTAATCTACTGAGACAGTAAGAGAGTTCCAGCTTATAGACGGTTCATCATTACTGACGAAGTACAGCCAAGGCATCGGGGATATACCTATATGGTAGTTGAATGGTACATATGATAGCACATCCAGGAGTCAGGGCAATCATATAGAGTTTGAGAGGACAGAAGCCGAGCATCTATGCGATAGGACTCGTATGTTGTTGATTCAAAAACATTGTCTGGCGGGAACTTCAAGTATAGAGTCTCCTGCCTATAGGAGTTTGAGCTAATCATTTTTAATTGAAGATTGTTAGTTTGAAACATTTAGTGATTTGCTTGATCCCTGCAATTGTCTAGCTCATAATAGAAATCGTTTACGAATCACTGGTACACGAATCATTTAGGCAAGGTAGCCAGAGGAAAATTCTATGTATGAGATATTTGGTCTCACCAGCTCTACGTTTTAACAAAGGACATTCTACATCGTTTGTCAGCTAGTCTAAGACATAGTCACCTTAGCGATTGGACCCAAACCATTGTGCAAGATACTAAAGACGTAGGCACTTCCCTGATATAATTCGTATCCTGACAATGTTGAGGATTTCAATGAGCATAATCATTCAGCATGGCTACTGTTATTACAAATTGCGTAAATATTTTCCTAAATTTTAATTCTGATTTGGTTTTGAAATTCAGTAGTAATTTAAAGACACCCTGATTTTTACGGGGATATGGTTTACAAACTTCGTTAGATTTTGGGTCATGGCAATTTTCCAACTGTATTTAATAAAATTATAAAACGTTTAATCAAAAGATGTTACGACCCAATTGTTTTGAGACATACCGCACTTCTATTATTCAACCCGTTTACAGCTGGACACTATGCTTCTCTCTTTGATTGTGTCTGACGTAAAAGGGGGAGGGGACGTACTCTGTGATAAGCAGTTTTTAAATCCTTCAAGAACTGAAGCGTTTTGATTTCTGTCTTCGGGCATTTAAGGGTGGTTCTCTTGATACTCTGTCTTCCCGTGACTTTGGAACATGGTGCGGGTAAGAGTGAGGTTAATATGATTAATGTCATGTTTGTAATACTAGTATTTACAAATAAAGATAAAATTTTCAAAACATTGAATACATGCTCCTGGTAGTATTGTTGATTTGTGCGCCCTGGTTATGGGTATTTAAACATTTGACCGATTCTAAGAACAACAAAATGGTAAATAAAAATGTGCCGGAATCTTAAAGCCTTCAACTATGAAAACAATACAATTTAGTCTCATTTTTATTTTCATACAAAAATAGATATTATATTTGTTTATTATTATATAGTCTGCATAATACTAGGGATATGTCGATAACATGTACCTTAGGTCACCAGCAAATCCCGCGGGCTTATGCAGGTGTTACAACACAAGTAAATGTGTATATGTTGTTTTGTTTTTTATCATTAATTTCAACCAGGGGTGTGTTTGCTTTATGGTTGACTATATATAACTTATTTTATTTTACTTTATGACCAGTTTTATGTGACACTTTTCTGGAATCGAAAGCTAATCATTTTGACAACCCAAAATAAGGTCTTTGATATTAGCCAAAGCTTTCACAAAAAGCTATTGTCGTTACAATTCCCTCGTTGACATACCTATGGTACGGAGAAAGAATATTGTATCTGAAAGTTCACTGTTTGTTGCTGTTCAATAAACTTTAAATTCATCATATTATCTAAATTGTGACTCCAGAACACTATTCTCCTTCCAGTCATACCTTAAAAAGCTTTATTTAAGGAAAGAAAATAATAATTCTTCCTTTTTATATTCCTATTATCAATGAAATTGCTTACTTTTAGTTAGCGAACCTGTAACTCTTGCCGCTCAATTATTCTGTTAGAGCTGCTTTTGTTATGTTATAACCACTAGAGTCACTACTTTTGTATACCTGTTTAAGCTAGTCCTTTTTAAGGCTAGCCTACCTGAAATACAAAGCTTTCAGACCATTATCTGTTACTGCCAGACCTTTTTGGTAGACCAAACACAGTAAATACATCTTGAATGTAAACAAATATTTATCAAAGCGCGTTTATTTCCGATAATTTTCCAAATTATGGATACTTATCACATACATTAACTTGTCAAGTCAATACCGTCTACCGTTTTCGAAACGTCAGTCAACATATATATTTAGAAATTAGTATTACAATTCAATTGAACTTGATTTTGATTGAAACATGCATTATCTTAGTTGTTTAGTTAATGGGGAAATGTTATAATCTTTCACTCTCGATCCATCCTTTTGTCGTATTTTGTAAATGGCATCTGCTGCATCACCTTACAGAAGTTATTAAATCTTTACATGACTGTTTCTCTATTAATAGTTTAGTTTATTTGTTTATTAGAGTCTCTATCACATACATACAATAACAATATACATTTACAAACATACATATAATAGTACATAACTGTTCTATATAGAACTATTAGAGACTATACATTATACATTTATTCATCGTTAAACAATTCTTCTATTTAAACCACTTCTATATACACTAAGATATATTGTACTATCTAAAAGCTTATTGCTATGTACACATGTTCATTATGAAATATGTACTACATGTGAGGACAATATCATGGAGGAACCAAGATTCCGACTCATTCTGCCCCGAAGCATTCCTAAGAAGACAACAAACAATCTTGATTCTCCCACAACATTCTCCCACATTACTTGCACAAAAATGTCTGACGCCGTTGTAAAATTAAAAAGCAGGTTTTTGCACAATCTCTTATAATATCATCATTTGTAAACAGAAGTATGAATTTTTCTTCCTCTGTCATATTTCCAAAATCTACATTTAGATGTACAGCTTTTTCAAATAGTAAATTACGTAGATCATTATACATTGGACAAAAGAACAGAGTACGTATTTCATCTTCAACTAAAGACACACAAAACGGACAAGTTCGAGCAGCAACAGGCAAGTTTTCATACCGCCCAGTTTCAATTCTCAACGGGGCAACACCGGCTCTAAATTTTGCAAAGGCAGCCCTGTGAGATCTAGACATAATGAGTTTACAATAAGTTTCTACACCATAATCCTGTTTAATTAACTTATACTTTCTTAACTTATTACCTCCTCTTCCATTAATTCCATTAATTCTATTGACATTTTGTAACCAATTATTTTTAAAATCATTCATTATGTAGTCTGTAACTTTGGTATTGAGTTCTCTTTTATTAATAGTTGTCTCATTATTTACAATAAATTCTGAACAATTCATCTTACGTAACAATGTTTTAACTCTAAAATTCCAATTCCTACATCTGTAGTTACCAATCTTGTCTAGATATACAAAAATTCTTTTATTCAACCTGTTTTTATCCATTTTACTCATACGAACAATGAAATTATCAATGCTAATCCACTGTCTAGCGAGTGGCGGTGTCCAGCCATATCGCCTGCTACTGCATCGGTCGGCGTATATCGCCCTACACCGAGGAAAAACCTCATAGCCCTATGCTGAATAGCATCAACACAGGAATATGACCTTTCCCCCCAAATAGAGGCACCATAAGCAATAACAGGCCATACAAGACTATCAATAACTTTGAATACATCGAAAGCATACGCTAATTTAATACATCTAGCAATAAGCAAGCTAGAGCTCTACCCCGCCCGCTTACTCAGTAGTAGAGCGTTGGTATACGATCGCGGTCGCGAGTTCGATCCCCGCGGCGTATGTTCTCCGTGACATTTGATAACGACATTGTGTCTGAAATCAAGCCTCCACCTCTGATAATTATGTGGGAAGTTGGCAGTACTTGGGAGAACATTGTACTGGTACAGAACCCAGAACACTGGTTGGTTAACTGCCGCCGTTACATGACTGAAATACTGTTGAAAAACGGCGTTAAACCAAAACAAACAAAAGCTCTACCACAACTGTGCAACAAATTTGCAGTTATTCCATAGTCCAAATGTTCAGTTAGAGTAAGGCCTAAATAGACATATTTATCAACAACAGCTAGTGTATGTGGGCCACAGCAAAAAGCAATATTACTTCGAGGTTCACTCTTTGTCCTGAAATGGATAACTTGGCTTTTTGTTGCATTGACAGACATATTATTTGTCTCGGACCAGACACTAAGGACATCAAGCAACAACTGCAAATCTGTCTCACTCTCCGCTACTAGAACAATGTCGTCGGCATACAAAAGTATACATAGCTTTTCGTCTTCACCAATGTCTATACCAACATTCAGTAGTTTAACATTATTTACTAGGTCATTTATGAACAGATTAAACAAAATTGGGGATAAACTACATCCCTGACGTAAACCTGTCTTCACATTGAACCAATCACTATTGACCCCATTTAGTCTAATACAAGACTTAACTGAGCTATACAAAGATCTCAAAGCATTTAACATTTTTCCTTTCACTCCATAGTTATACAATTTTTCCCATAACTGATTTCTATCAATCAAGTCGTATGCTTTTCGAAAATATATGAAAGCGCAGAAGGTTGACAATTTTTTCTTAATACGACTATCAACTAAGTTGGTTAATGACGAAAGGTGATCAACAGTGCTCCTATTTTTCCGGAACCCGTTCTGTTCATCAGGCAGGATATTGTTATCCTCAACCCATTTTGACAACCTCATGTTTAACACTACCTTGTTGAACATTAATATGTTCCATTGCATATATGGGCTAACAAAATAAGAAATATCATTCCCACATACCAGAGATCTACTCTGGTTTGGGAATATATCGAACTGTCTGATGGATTAGAATGCTCATTAATTAATGGTCAAATGTAGAAATAGTTTCATATTAACATTCCTTGGGATATTAATATCATAAAAACTTCGAATAAATGCACCAAAAATGTATTGTTGTGATTGAAAAGTCTCTATGAAATAACTTGTTTTACTATTGTTGTAATTTAACTATAGCAGATATGTGCAAACATGAATAAAATAAAAGATCGCTGATATAAACATATAATCTTAATAGTTCAAATAAATACACAGAAGAAAATGTATCGTTATAACTAAAAGTCTCTATAATGAAACATGTAATTTAAAGAGGCAACACAAAATTACTGTATTCTTTTGTATTTCCATGATGATAATTATACATGATTTGCATGAAAAAAGAAATTGACAGTGATATTTTAATAGGTCAAGACAATGTGTAAAATGTCTTAACATCTGGATGAATTAATGCAGTAGTATGTACAATAAATCAGTGTATTTAGTTAAATTTCAATCACATTTTGTTTCTACAGTGTAAGACAGTTATCAATCTATATTCATAAAGCTATGCTGTAAAGAAACTGACTGAATAAGTTTGCAGATAAAGTTGTGAAAACGAAAGGGCCTAAATTGTCCACCTGAAAACTTGTAGTATAGCTGTATTTTATCTTTATTATAAGAATGATTTTCATGAAGGCTTGGGATTGAAAAAAGTAGGTCACTAGGTCGTGGTGGATCTTTAACTATAACAGCTTAGCGCAAGCATGAATAAAATAAAAAATATGATAACGTTTCTTCGAATATGTTTTTGTAAGACATTATTTTAATTTCATCATTTTATGCAATACATTAGGCATAATTTGACAGGATCTTGTTCAGTAGTTGAAGTTCCCTGGTAAGGATGAACTGAAGGTTATAGAAATTATTTATATACGCTGTTTCGGTTCCACTTCAGTAATGAATAAGCTGGTTAAAATTCCGTAGGAAGTTGTTCCACACGCCTTTTCACAATACAAACTTGTCATGAGTGTGCGTGTTTATTACTATAACGTTTTACTGACTAAATGTCAAAACAAACATATATATCTATGTATATATATTTGTATACTTGTAATACTATCAATTATTTAGAATATTTTTATTTATCGAGACAACAAAAATTACAGCTTAGGGTTGCTCAAAATCATCAGACTGAAATTTAAATGCTGACAAGAAAACATAAAATTTATGGTTATAGTTATATGACATCTTTTGTTCAAGTGGTTGAGTTTGTTATCAAGTATGATTGTTAAATGACATGTATTCAAAGCTTTAATTTTCATGGTTGGTAAGTTAATATCACCAGTAGTTTTCAAAATTATTAGGGATAATCTAAAAATATGCTGTAATCGTCTAGCCATAATGACACAGTCTCTCAGTAATATATTCTACCGAGTACAGGACACACTTTGTGCACCGCCGACAGCAAGCTCCCCAACGGCGCCTGCAACAGTAGACTACCGTCCGATGTGTACTTTTTATAGTGACAACAGTAGTTTCCGACTGGGAATGCGCGTTTTCGTCGGTTCACTCCTGTCATAAAAAGAAATCAAATTACTCTGACTGCCATAGGTGATAAGTAACTGGCCAAAACTTAGCAATTATTCTTTACCTTTAAATCTGGTTTATATTACAGAAATAGTCAAGACAAAGTCAAAAAGTACGGAAGTTGCTGCAAGAGGCAGCAAAAGGAAACACGGCGCCCAACAAAGCAGTGTAGAAAAGGAAGTGGATGCTGGTGTATTGGTTGTATACCCTAGGCAAACAGACAGGCTGATGGGGTTTCTTATATGTTACAGAGAAAAACATTGCCTTTGTAGTGTGAGCAGGATTTTTATGGTTGTATTTAATGACCTTACTTATTGACTGATCATAAAACCCACTGAAATTGACGCAAGTTTCGGTATATTGAATGAAATTTATTGTGTACACAAAGTTGTTTTCAGTCTTGTGACGTAATTTTTCATCCAAAATGAGTTTCAAACTTAGCTAAGATGTTATCAAAACCATAATTTACCAATCGTTGAATTAGTTGCAAATATTTTTACTTTTTTTTTGCGTTGTGCGATTACGCACCGATTGGTTATTTTGCTTTTTTCTGCTCTTTTATTTCTTTCCTGCTTTTCTTCTTATGAAACCTATTTTTCTCGTATGTTTTTTCAAATCTGATGCCATTATTATGGGCCAGGTCAGACATTAAAACTAAGAATTTGAAATTTTTCAAATCGAAAGGATACAACCGTTATTTACTCTATTCATTGCACTCATCAATAGCCATCACAAACAGTGTGTGTCTGTTCGGGTTTAACGTCCCTTTCAACAATTTTTCAGTCATATAAACGACGGTGTCTACTTGTAGCAGTGAGCACAATGCCCAACTTTATAGTGCTGCATCACTGGAATATCACGCCGTAGACACGTGGCATGATACCCCACCCAGTCACACTATACTGACACCGGGCTGACCAGTCCTAGCACTATCGAGGAAGCTACTAGCACCATTTTTTACGTCTTTGGTATGACGCGGCCGGGGATTGAAACCACGACCTCCCGCTCTCGAAGCGGACGCTCTACCACTAGGCTACCGAGGCGAGAAGTGAAATCCTCGTACATGAGAAAACATAATATTTATTTAAGCAGTGCTCTTATTAATATGTACACTTATTCGTAATTAATCAAAATACTTGTCTCTTTGTTATCAATTCTGTCACATTCTTGTGGTTCAAGTATATTAAGTGAACGATTTCCACAGTAATCAAGTATACGAGACATATTCAGTCCGTGGCAAGTTTTGCACACATATTTCTGTTGCTTCAATCTGTTTTTGATAAAATCAGTACTTAGAAGTTTGGTCAAGAATGTGTACGATTTGATATTAACTGTTCCAGATGTCCATACTTTACTGTAACTGTTCTAAACTGTTGTTAGCATTACAGCCTATAGAAATTTTCAAAACAATACCTCTTCATCTGTTTCGTCAAGTGACCTCAGCAAACACATGTGTTCCTCCCCATCAAGAGGTTTATCAATTTGATATCCCTACAATCATAAAACATATAGTTATATTTACTGCTTGCATGTACTAAAACTATCGGAAAATACCAAAAAATTGCACACATTACCCTGTTAAGTCGAACAAGGAAGACGATATGGAAAACTTTTTTTCAAAACAACATACTTCTCTTTATGACCTATCATGTGTCGGTGCGACGTTAAATAAAAAAAAACATACTTCTCTTTTCTTTATTATGGAAAATACATGTTCATGAGCATTATTCGAAACAGAATAAATATATGAATTCCTAAAACTAATACTTCATCTTCAAACACTTCGACTATCCCCGCTATACGGCCTCCTTTGTCCAAGATGGTTACTTCTTCTTCGGTTCCATTTTTGTGAATCTCCGTGTGGTACTCATCTTCCTTGTTTTTGGTTGTTGTTTTTTTTGGTGGTGGTGTACGACAAAGTTAGATTACTGTTTTTATTATACTCACATGAAATTCATCTAGGTCATTTTTGGTTTATATTTAGCGTCGTTTATACAATTAATAGCGACAATTAACGTAACAAATGTTCTTGGATTCTGTACCAGTACTGGACAGTACATGTCACTTTAATGTGGAGGAAGCCGTATATTGTATTAATTTGTCATAGAGAATAAACACTTCAGGCTCACGATCCTTACTCTGCATTGTCTTCTGTTGTAAAACTATCAGTCTCAGGGAAAAGTATGGCAACATTTTATAAACACAATTTGCACTCAAGAACATATCACATGAACACCCAAAATGCATATACATGCATACGTCAGGACACTTGACTTATTTCCGAGAGACTATGTGTACGATCACTAGAGAATTAAATCAACTTGGAGAAATACACAGATGTACCATACCGTAACTAGACCCATGTTGAATATAACCATCTCCACGTGACAGCAAGTTTTCGTGTAAAAGTGGCCAAGAAGAGGAAACATTTCGAAACACTTAATTGTTACATATTACTTAGCGCAGAAAGAAGTATTATCAAGAACTACTATATATGATCAATGTGTATACAATTATTATGGTTTACAACTATTCCTCTCCACGTCCGTAAAGTATTACTTCCTTACAATATTGTTTGTCATTTTATGATTTTTTGAATACGCTTAACATAAATTCATTGCAAACAAGGGTACTTTCACATGGACAACACATCCTATACAGAGTAAAGAAACCTTTTTATCCCTCATAAAACAAGTTTGTGTTTAGGTGCGCGTAAATGTTACGTTAATGCAAAATTAACAAAAAAGAAAACAAGGATGGGTATCCAACCGGGAAAGCCACGTTCTAAAATCGCAGCCTCCCTAAACGTAAACCAAGCACACGGACGCGCACATGACCAACACACATACACAAAGTAAACACACAAGGATAAAACAAACATTTTTATAGGTCTTGTATAATATATAAAGACTCACATGTAATATTATTTTGATCACGTGTTAGCATGTTTGCTGAATCTTTCCTTTCATATTAAAACACAGAATGTTGGCCGAAACGAAGTTAATGTCAGTATGTTATCAAACTAGTGTAATTTGAAAAATATTGATTGTCTTAATTTCGCATTTTATTATATTTAAAGTAATACATTCGAAGTATTTCACACATGTTACATGTATTTTAGAACACGCTCGTAGCTTTAAGATGTTATAATTGTTTCTTCATAAAATGATAGGTTCAACAGCTACAGCCGTCAATCCTAATGTCATCAATAAAATCTGTAAAAAGATCCTTTCGAAGCAATGAATGCAACCAAGAAGAATAATAGCAGACTCGGGTTGACTGAGTCTGTTCATGAAAAGTAATGAAATGTGCAGCACCTCTCACGCCCCTTAGCACCGGCTTAAGCGAAACTGTATTACATATATGTTGAATGGACTCCATGATCCCAAATTACCATAAAATATAAGAACACTATATCCAAGTTCGGGGAAACTTTTTACAGCCGCCACACGATACTTAAAGATTGCTGTCGTAATAATTAATAAAATCCGTAAAAAATCCTTTGTAAGCAAAAAAAATGCAATGCAACCAAGAAGAATAATAGCAGACTCGGTTTGATTAAGTCTGCGTATGTAATGAAATGTGCAACACCTCTCACGCCCCCTAGCATCGGCTTAAGCGGAGGTCTGTTACAACGTATTTAAGAAAAATGTAGATGATGATTAACACAGGAAATACCAAAGCAATACATTTTCTTCAAGCTCCAACTACATAGCCAACACATTATAATATCAAATATTAAAACATGTGAAAAGAATGAGGAAAAAAGTTATCAGAAAAACTATCATACCGGTATGTATGGAAAATATTTAGCTTTTTCTTTATTTGGCCTGGGTACAACCATGACAATTGATTTAAAAAGTGACAGATCTAGAGACGAGCAAATAAAAAGTTCCGAAAACTGAAACATTAAACCACTTTAAGCCTTACCCTGCTAAATTTCTATAAAATGAACTTGTCCATCTTTCAATTTGGACAATACCATGAACTGTTAAAAGGGGTGCTTACCAAAGATACTGACTGAATGGCGAACAGTGCAGACCATGATCAGACTGCACCGTTGTGCAAGCCTGGCCTTGGTCTGCACTGATCGCAAAGGCAGAAACACCTGCCGTCAGCAGGCTAAGGGTTAAATTGTAGTAATTTCTCTGTCCAGACATATTTTAAACAACCATTAAATTATACGTATTCCACTGTCTTAAATAAATCTAAATATACATAAATCCCTTTGGATATTTTTTAAAAAAGGACAATTAAAAACATCTAACGCTCATAAACTCGTCTATGTAGCATTTGGGTAAAAATGACGGAATTATCTCAGAAAATACTAAACAAAAAATCTATTTCGACTCACCTGTATAGTGCATCAGAAACTAGCATGTTTTTTTCTGAATAGTGTCAATATTTATATGCTTCAACATTTGTTCCTCGTCAAAGGACAGCCAATGCGCGATCGCTAAACGCTATTAAATGATATAAAGGGGAATAAGGGAAAGAACCCTAATTTCAATTTATGCAAATTGAAGCAAAATAAAACGTGAAGGGTTCTCAATATGCTATAAACGATGTTTCACCATTGCTTGATCACCTAAGTGGTTCTCGATTATTTGCAGGTGCAACATACAGGTGCAATACACGTCAGACGGAAGTAATACACAAATCACTGCGACACAGACCAGAAAAAACAACGCAAATAGCACCCTTTTCATGTGTGAAAATATCCATATACTTACCAACAAAAAGCGGCACTTTGTTTTAGTTTGTTTTGTTGGGTTTAACGTCGCACCGACATAATTATAAGTCATATAGCGACTTTCCAGCTTTGATGGTGGAGGAAGATCCCAGCAGCTGGGGCACCTGGGTAGAACCAACGGCATTCCGTAGGCCAGCTGGATGGCTTCCTCACATGAAGAATTCAGCTCGAACACACA
This sequence comes from Mercenaria mercenaria, assembly GCF_021730395.1. NCBI lineage: Eukaryota > Metazoa > Mollusca > Bivalvia > Venerida > Veneridae > Mercenaria > Mercenaria mercenaria. The sequence continues at coordinate 6,004,436 of NC_069365.1, read as the reverse complement.
TCGATAAAGGACAAGTGATATGAAGTCCGCCACGGAGACCCCCACCCCCACGCACCAACCCCTCCCCTACCCAAAAAAGCGGTACATTCGGTATACAAAATAAATTACAGCACTGGACGAAGTAAATAATGTTGGCTACGTACTATTTATCTACGAGTTTGTCTATAGCCAGTTTTAACATTCTGCTTAAGATATAGTATCTTTACTCCGCCAAAATCCGTAAGATATGCGTTTTGAAACACAATGCAAGGCACTGACAAGTAGGCTTCTTTTAAAAAAGAAACCCAGGAGAGGTCCAGTGTTGTTCCTTTTAAAGTTATATCAGAGACATAGATAACAATTGTTATCTAATTGTTATCTGGTTATATGGTTATATGATAGGTTGTGCTATAGACGAAAAACAGTTTCCCTGTTGCAGGTCACTGTGACCTATTAGGGGTCATAGTCACTGTGACCATGACCTAATGACCTCAAAATCCGTAAGTCATATTAGACGAAATGGTAATGTTAAGCGCAAATCTAAAGTCAATATATCTGTTGCAGACCTCGATTTAATTCTTTCAAACTCTGGTAGACATTCAATGTTTTCTCGTCTCACATCTTTATCTGTTCAGTCTCCTAAAAGCTAGACGAGGAAGCGGACCAGTATGTTATTCAAACAGATCCGTTTTACACTGTATCAAAGTTATACACAACACGTTCTCCGTCCACATACTGACACCCAATCTGACCATGAGAGACATTTTCTTAAAATTTATTTCATGAATAAAGGTATTGACTTCATCGATGTACCCAGTATATTTTGTGATAAACGTGTCATTGATTCTGTGCCTAAATATTTCAGAAACTCCGAAGTTCCTATTATCTGTTATAAATATAAAACACCTGTAAGAAATGTTATATTCAATTGCAATAAAATTGTTTCCGACTTAGATGTTCAAACAAATACCCCTTCTTACTGCGAATGTAAAAACGAAAATTTTGCTATTGAGCTGCCGGTCATGTCATCACTGGTAATTTTGATATTATTAAAGACAAACGTATTCGTAATTTATTCTTTAAAGGACCGAAATATAGAATTTCTTCAACTATTGATTTTGATGCTTGTCGTGGTCAGATTGCGGAATCCATCGAAACATTTTGTGTTAAATGGTGTCGTCGTGAGAATGCAGATCCCAATGCATTATCGTCTTGGAAACGAAATATTTTTAACATTGTTGATTCTCGAATAAATTTTTATCAAACTAATGAACACCTACTTCCACCAAAACCCAAGTTTACTTTAAGACATTTGAAAAAGGAAATCCAAGAATTTCATTCTAAGTATGTCTTAGTTCCAGCAGACAAGGCGGCCAACTATATTATCATCATTTGACGCCTACATTATATTAATGTTTTACAAAACGAACTAAATAGCACTAAAACTTATACATTGAGTCCTTCTGTTGAAAATAATTTGGTTACTGATCACATCACTGAAGTTTCTAATTTAAAAGTTCGTATAGACGATCAACAAATTAAACTACCAACCATGTACTGGATTCCTAAATTGCATAAACAACCATATAAAGCTCGCTTCATCGCTAATTCAAGCTCTTGTACAAGTACAAATATTTCAAAACTATTATCATCATGTCTAACTGCTGTGAAAGCCCACGTGGAAAGATACTGCGATAAAGTATACGAAAACTCTGGTAAACACTTATTTTGCTCGATTAAAAATTCTGGCGAAATCCTGGATAAGTTTAAAAGTATTAATTACAAGGTATCTACAGTCAGTACATACGATTTTTCTACTTTGTATACCACTTGACCACATAACTTAATAAATGACAAACTAACTGCTCTAATTCAAAAGACTTTTGCCAGAGAGAATGCTACATTTCTCGCTTGCAATTTCGATAAAGCTTTTTTTACTAGCAATATTATTAAACATTATACAATGTGGACCTGTGACGAAGTTTGTAAAGCCCTTTCCTTTTTATTGAACAACATTTACATCAGGTTTGGGAATGCAGTTTTTAGACAAGTAGTTGGTATTCCCATGGGAACAAATTGTGCACCCCTTGTCGCAGATTTGTTTTTATATTGTTATGAAAGAGACTTTATGTTGAGCCTTTCTCCAGATACGCAGGCAGATATTATAACTGCATTTGATAATACATCACGCTATCTGGATGATATTCTTAATATGGATAATCCGTTTTTGGTCAATTGGTGGGTACTATTTATCCTTGGGAGCTTCAGTTAATTAAAACTAACAATTCGGATACTGATGCTTCATTTTTAGATTTACATCTCTCTATTTATGACAATATTATACATACCAAAATTTATGACAAGAGGGATGATTTTAATTTTAGTATTGTAAATTTTCCCTATTTGGATGGGGATGTACCTCAGGCTACATCTTACGGGGTATATATTTCTCAATTAATTCGGTTTGCCAGAGCGTGAAGTCATGTCAAGCATTTCAATGAACGTAATCAGTATATTACAAGTAAACTTTTTCAGCAAGGCTACCGTTATTACAAATTGCGTGAATATTTTGCTAAATGTTACTATCGTAATTCTGATTTAGTTTTAAAATTCAATAGTAATTTAAAGACACTTCTGCGAGAAGGTATTTCTAAACCAGTTTTTTATGGGAATGTGGTTTACAAACTTCGTAAGATCTTGGGTCATGGTAATTTTCAAAATGTATTTGGTAAAATTATAAAACGTTTTATTAGAAGAGGTTACGACCCAACTGTTTTGAGACATACCGCATGTTTAGTGTTCAACCCGTTTACATTTGGACACTACGCTTTCCTCTTTGATTGTGTCTGACGGAAGATGGGGAGGACTCTATGATAAGCAGTTTTTAAATCCTACCAGGACTGAACTGTTTTGATATCTGTCTTCTGGCCTGTTTCGTCGGACCCTTAAGGGTGTTTCTGTTGTTGCTCTGTCTTCTGAAAAGGCATTGAGTACATACGTTTTTGGTTCTAAAGGTTTGCTTTTTATATATTTATACACGAGCATTTTTGTGTTTTACATGCCATGCCTTTTTTTCCATTACGTGTGTTAAAGATTCACCTGGAGGGGATTACTTTTATTTACACTGTCCCGTGTCTTTGGAACATGGTGGGGGGTAAGAGTGAGGTTGGGTGCGCACCATAAACCGGTTTAAGCTCCCCAGTGGTGTTTTTGCCACTGACCGTTCCAAGGCGGTGCCCCACTGTGTTCCTTTGTTTGTTCGTTTTGTCCTAATGTGTTGGCTTTGTGTGTGCGCGTGTATGTGTGTGTGTGTTTGTGGTGTATTGGCCTTGTGTGTGTGCGCGTGTATGTGTGTGTGTGCGGGTGGTGTGCACGTCTGCGTGCTGTAGGTTTCGTTTTGGGGAGGCTGCGTTTTTGGTGCGTGGCATTCCCTGTTTGATATTTGTCTTTGTTTTTTATCAACCTTCGCCAATCCGAGGACTGTAAGCCCAAGCATTTCCTAGTTAGAATCTAATGAATTTCATTTAAAAAGGTTCAAAAGCTACCACCGCAATAATTGTACACTGAACTTGGCCCTGGTGAAAACTGCCAATTTAGCATCTTACCTTTTTTGCGAGAACCTCACCTGACTGGCTTGTTTGTCAACGGGCCCAAGAGAATAGTTTCCGAGAAGCTTAAGAAAACTTAGAAGAAAATCCCAATCGAACGGACGTCTGCCGGAAGTGAAAAAATATCATTCTTTGTTAAATGATTTTTTTTTTTTAGACATTTTTTTGTTTGTTTATGTGCTATTTGAAATTCTAAACATTTTATTTGTTCTAGTTTATTACTCAGTTTGTCGAATTGTCGCCTTGTTTTGATCACGTGATTAACATCTCCGACTATCAGAAGCTCGGAAGAACTCTTCTTATTCCGGCAGATCTTCCGAACGGGACAAACGAACCCGCCAGTTAAACTATAAATTCATTTAATTGAACGAAATACATTTTAACGTGATTCAAGTCATATGCATATCTTTGAATACTGCGAACAAAGAATAGTAAATATATATCTATATATTTCTTGTTAATAACTGAACCGTTTCCAACATTTGTAACTATAGTATTACGCTATATTTCTTTATTTTAAACGAACAATTATTTTCGTCTTAGAGGATTTCAAAATTTACTTGTGCGCAAGCGCATTGGGCCATTTTAGACTGGCTTACCGTAATTTGCGATAGAAAGTGAAATCTTACGCCGTAAAATTAGTGGATTAGTTTAAATTCTCCTTGTTTGAAAGCCAACACTATGGAGAGGTCTTGATATACCTCTCCAATAAATACTATAAAGTTGTATTCAAAGCTCACATATTATGTAGTTGTGTGGGAGAAATAGTCCCGGACAATCTTTAATAAAGGAAGACCGTTACGTGATACTTCTTCATCAGAACTCTAAAGCGACCCGTTTGTTATTGTCCACACACTGTGACTATAACACTTATAAACCCTAAAAACCCTTAAAACCCGTTACCCGGTACGGTACCGCATAACTCTCTTAAAAGGTCATCGACCACTACACTTCCCCCGCCCCCCCCCCCCCCCCCCCCCCACCTCCCCCACTTTATCCCAAAAGGAGTGTAGCCTACTCTATTTCTAAATAATGCCATCCAAATAGTAGAATTTTGAACCCCATTGCCAAGAAAAATCCAAAATACCTATCCCATGAATTTGAGAAATGTGGAATTTTGTACGCCATTATGTCAAAAGAAATCCAGAATCAATGGCGGTCAGTTCAGCGCACTCCGTCCCTGGGCAGTTCCAGCCTTTAGGAAGTTTAACCAGTACTAAAAATGCAAACACCCGCAAGCAACTGACAACTTGAAAGTTGCCTACAAGCCAACACCCTCCTTGATTCGACCTACAAGGTCAATCACAAATCCTTCTCTGTCTACCCACATGGCAGACTGCAACGTCCCCTTAGTCTACATACAAGGTAGACCACAAATTCCTGTCATTTCCAGCTTACGAAGCAAGAAAACATCTACCTGGAACTCCTTTGCGAACATGCACGACATGAACGCCACTTCCACCTTTACTGACTGTAAAGTTTCACCCCATTCCTGGTGGTAACCGCAAGGACCCGCTCCACATCTTCGTTCAACAATCTCGCCACTGCTGCCGCGGTCATACCAGTGAACCAGGAAGCGGAGATACTGTACCCTGGAGGTGCAAAGTATGGGGCGTCGGTTTCAAGCAATAACCCCGAGGGCTCCACACTTCGCAAGGCTTCAATATGTCCCTTGGTAAACCTCCTCCTTGCGACGAGATGAGTGAATCCAAAATGAACATTTACGAAATGTTCCGTCCATCGCCTCACGTCCTCTTTCAAGCCTTGGAGACAATGCAGATGGATGTTCTGCTCCCTTGGCACGATTCCCACCCACTGACAAAACAGTGATGCGAGGAGCTCCGAGAACCCCGCTTCATGCCATCCCCTGCAGTGCAGCACAAGCACATGACGTGGCCGCTGTTGCCAGAACATCCCTTTGGACTGCCCACTCTTCTACAGGAGCCGTGTGATCCAGCCCGATCTCTCCTAAACCCACAACTTTTGGCCACTGAAACATCTCCTTTAGCTTATCAACAGTTGCCGGCTCCACCCCAGCTGCGTGCTTCGGATGCAGACCTACAGTGGTCACTATCCCCTGGTTTTTCAGGAAGTTGATATCTTCCAGTGAAGGGTAGGTGATTGGGTCACAAAAATTAGCCACTGCACCACAGAGATTGACGCAATTGCTCTGGTCCATTGATTGAGCAAACCCCTGTAACTCCCTGAGGTTGTACGTCGCTAACCCCAGCTCCCTTCCCAGCCTATCAATATGAAAGTGACTGTCAAATGCACCTTTCATTCCCTCTGCCGTCTCTGTATCATTCCTGGCTACGGGCTCAGTACAACCGAGATCCTCTTCTCCCCCTTCCACATAACTCTCTGCCTGCTCCACACATTCGGCCACTTCTGCTACATCAACCTCCATGGCCTCTGACTCGGAGATGGTTTCCTCGAGGGCAACTTCTATCTCCTGCGACGCTTCTCCGCCTGTGACTGCCTCTGGACAACAGGGACTTTCTCCACGACACACATATGACTCTATCCTCTGGGCTGAACACAGTCTCACAATACGATTGCCAGAATGAGCTCCGCGCGTGACCTCCAGATCAACAACACCCTCCACTCTGCCAGATTCTTCCCTTTCGGGCATCGCGTGCTCTACTTCCCTCCTAGCCTCCTCCCCTCTCTCTGATGCTGGAGACTCCTCTCGTGACACCGCTGCCTCAACTCTGTCCTATCAGCGGAGGCAAATAATTGCATAAACAAATTATGCTCCCTCTGATCCAGGAGCTGGAGGACCTCCATCAACACCACCCAGTGGAACACCAGAACTGGCGAATTCAATGGGAACAGCGATAATATTTCTGAGACTACAAGCCCCAGTTCCCTCGATACATCCCTCACTACCCTTCTCGTCCAGTCATCGATCTGTTTCTCCTCATGCCGCCTTGTGACCTCCAGCTGGTTTAAACGCTTCATCAAGACAGCTAGAGAGGCCCCTGGCCCGACAATTATGATGGCAAGATACTCCAGTGCTTCAGTCCTGTCCCTAGTTGCCTTCCTCCCGCCTGCTTGAATGTCTATCTTGGTAGGGTAGTGGAAGTTAAAAGCGTGAGCCTTGGGATATGCATACTCTTTGGAGCACCAGGATATTGGGCACAACCTTTGTGACTTACTGCTACAAGCAGTAGAAGTTGCAGAAGTTGCAGGACCAGCAGTCGCTCCCTTCGTTGTCTCCATCACTGGCCCACTCCTGGTTACTTCCACCTGCTGTCTTGACTCTGAGGTATGACTGGTAGGCAGATTGCTACGTGCAACCTCACCCTTACCTCCATCATCCGCCACAGGAAGCTGGAAGGTCACCCTTTTCCTACACACCTCATGCGCTGACTCCCCTGAATGACCTCAAACCGCCTGTACAACAGGGGTTGGATCCGCCTCTAGCTGGACATCCTCGTAATCGAGCGTGGGGTTGCAGTCTATCAATTTCTGCAAGTCCTCCATCAGGACGTCTGACAGTGACCTTTCTGGTGGAGGAGGTGCACTCGCTGCATTTTCTATCACCCTCTCTATGCCAGGCGTGGTTTTCAACCTTATATCACTAGTACAGTTCTTTGACTCAGATGACTCTGACTCACGCATACGTACAATCCAGATTGTCCTATCTATCCATGCGCGACAGGCCTGTTTGTAGTCCTCTGCATCCCTCGCCACTGTCCTCAGCCACTGGTTATTCCTCCTCCGTCGAGCTATATCAACCGTCCTCATCTCCAAAGGACTCCTCCTGACGCAGAGTATCAGACTCCTCACAAGATCCCTGCATGGCATCAAGCCACCCTGCCTCGTCTCCTCCTCTAACCTATCATAAAAATCGCTTCCCTCCATTCCTGAAACAAAAAATATCATAACCTATCAGTCACATTACGAATGTGACCTTTACAGAAAAGTATCATACCATGTGAATCACATTACGAATGCGACCCTTACACAGAATTTACTGGCCTCCCTTCCCGCACGCCCTACATTTATACTTATCTATTTCTAATGCCTCAGTTGGGGTAATATTGACACAGGACCTATGATACCACACCTCACAGTCATCACATATTATCATGAACCGCCCTTGCCAAGGTTTTCTACAGCTACAATGTAATTTTGTGTCATCTTCATCATCATCTACTACCCCATCCGGCTCCCACTTCTTTATCCATGTTGGTAGATTTCGATCTCTGCAAGGCTTCAGCCTATCATGATTGGTCACAAGCTCAGAGTTCTTCAATTTAACTGTATAAACTTAGGCCGACATTTTCCTCTCTATGACGCCCGGACCCTTCCATGGCGATGACAACTTCCTGCACTTCCCTTTAATGGTCGCAGTGTCTAATACATACACTGCATCTCCCTCTTCGTATACTCTTGTGAGAATTCTAAGGTCATAATTCCTCTTCATGCGCTTTAAGGACGTCTTCAAATTACTCCTAGTTACATCATGAGCTCTCTGAATCTCAGATGTTAACTCTGTAACATAATCGTCTGGATTTACACCTTGCCCATTATCCCCTACGAGAGGAAACATCAAGCCTGCTGGAGTATTAGTCTCTCGTCCCAACATCAACCTGTTTGCAGTGAATCCCGTACTACGGTTCACTGATGCTCTCAGCAATCTGCTGTAGGTGTAAGTCCCACTGGTTCTGTGACTTGCCTATATAACATCGTACAGCATCCATTAGAGTCCGGTTGAAACGCTCGACCTGGCCATTAGATGCGGGGCGGTATGGCGTTGTTCTTGACTTATGGATCTCTAAAGCTTTACATAGGGCTGTAAAAAGTTTTCCTTCAAACTTCCTACCCTGATCAGAGTGGATCTGAAAAGGATACCCAAATCTTGAGAAGAACTCTTTCACTGCTGCACGAGCAGTGACTTCCGCTGTTTGCGACAGCAAGGGGACACATTCAACCCACTTTGTAAACTGCTCAACCATCATCAGAATGTGTTCATTCCCCCTTGGTGTCTTCGGCAATGGACCCATAAAATCGATATGGACCCTTTCCATGGGAGCTCCTGCCTGAAACTCTGTTAGAGGACACCTCCCATATTGGTCAGCTTTCTTGCTCCTGTTGCTGGCATCACAACTACTGACAAAGTCTCTAACATCCCCTGACAAACCATACCAGTAAAACTTTTCTTTCACCTTGGCCTTTGTTCTTGCCACTCCCTGATGCGCTGCTGAAGGGAGGTCATGATTCAGACGTATGGCCTGGTCCCTCAAGCTAACTGGTACGACCAGTTTCTTGTCGCCATCATTATCCATATACAACGCACCATCAGTCAGCTCAAATGCCTCCTTATTAAGCCAGTACGACTTCGCTGCTGGGCCTTCTAAAAATAATGTCCCGTGTCCTGGCTCCTTTCCAGTCTCTAACCACCTCAACAACACGGCCAAAAAAAACAAAGACAAATATCAAATAGGGAATGCCACGTACCAAAAACGCAGCCTCCCCAAAACTAAACCCACAGCACGCAGACGCGTACACCACAAACACACACACACACATACACATAGACGCGCACACACACAAAGCCAACACATTAGGACAAAACGAACAAACAAAGGAACACAGTGGGGCACCGCCTTGGAACGGTCAGTGGCAAAAACACCACTGGGGAGCTTAAACCGGTTTATGGTGCGCACCCAACCTCACTCTTACCCCCACCATGTTCCAAAGACACGGGACAGTGTAAATAAAAGTAATCCCCTCCAGGTGAATCTCTTACACGCGTAATGGAAACAAAAAGGCATAGCAGGTAAAACACAAAAATGCTCGTGTATAAATATATAAAAAGCAAAACTTTATAACCAAAAACGTATGTACTCAGTGCCTTTTCAGAAGACAGAGCAACAACAGAAACACCCTTAAGGGTCCGACGAAACAGGCCAGAAGACAGATATCAAAACAGTTCAGTCCTGGTAGGATTTAAAAACTGCTTATCATAGAGTCCTCCCCCTCTTCCGTCAGACACAATCAAAGAGGGAAGCGTAGTGTCCAAATGTAAACGGGTTGAACACTAAACATGCGGTATGTCTCAAAACAGTTGGGTCGTAACCTCTTCTAATAAAACATTTTATAATTTTACCAAATACATTTTGAAAATTACCATGACCCAAGATCTTACGAAGTTTGTAAACCACATCCCCATAAAAACGGGTTTAGAAATACCTTCTCGCAGAAGTGTCTTCAAATTACTATTGAATTTTAAAACTAAATCAGAATTACGATAGTAAAATTTAGCAAAATATTTACGCAATTTGTAATAACGGTAGCCTTGCTGAAGAAGTTTACTTGTAATATATTGATTACGTTCATTGAAATGCTTGACATGACTACACGCTCTGGCAAACCGGATTAATTGAGAAATATACAGCCCATAAGATGTAGCCTGAGGTACATCCCCATCCAAATGGGGAAAATTTACAATACTAAAATTAAAATCATTCCTCTTGACATAAATTTTGGTATGTATAATATTGTCATAAATAGAGAGATGTAAATCTAAAAATGAAGCATCAGTATCCGAATTGTTAGTTTTAATTAACTGAAGCTCCCTAGGATAAATAGTACCCACCAATTGACCAAAAAACAACAAAAGCCCAACGGAAACGGTGACTGTAAATTTTTAATCCATTTGAATTCTGCTACATGTCTGGCTTTAATTTTAAAATTAGATGTGGAATTTATATCATATACGAGTTGCTCTACTGGCTGCATTGTTACCTGATCAAATGTATGGCCAGATTTACGAAAGTGTTGTTATAAAAATGTAGTAAACTTGTTCCGGCTACGCATTTTGTATGAATGCTCACTGAAACGATTTTTTAAAGAACGCCCAGTTTGGCCAACATACTGAATACCACAATTGGGTGCGTTTCAAGTCAGTACATATATCATGTGGGACGTATTTCAATCAACGTCAGAATTAAATACCACATTAAAAGTTCTGCCGTTAACGTTTGAGGTAGTTGTAGACCTGTGCGATAAATGATTGCAACAACCGCAACTCTTAGAATTGCATTTGTTAATAGAACGGTACTCTCTACATCTCTGTGGAAAATTTGTATGTTTTATTTTATATTTCTTCAGTATAGTAGAAGTTAGTCTTTGGCTTGCTCAGCTATGACTTCCTTCAACGTTAATCCCCAGCTACATGGGCCATCTTCATCCTTCACCGTTACCTCTGTAACAACTACTTGGTGTACTCCATCCACCATCAAAATCTCCAGATGTACTACATCATCCTCATCGCTGCACTGTAAAGAACACTGATCTCCTTCACTTCTGGGATCTACGGTATCGCTCAAAGGTTCCCCACCACAGGATTTACTCTTGATCCGTAACTCGTTGGTGCATGACTGCCCACTCAAGGATCCCCCTCCTGTGGATTTACTGGCATCTACCTCGTATGACGGCTCCCCACCACAGGCTTTATCAGAATCCCCTTCTAAATAGTACGCGTCTGCACTCTCAGGAATTCCCCCACCTATGGATTTATTACCATCATCTCGGAGCACCAGCGAATCTCTGATCAACTCTTGATCTACGCCCCCATTGGGTATCCCTACAGAAGTAACGCTATTCCCCCCTGACTCATGGAATGGCAACTTCTCCTCACCCAAACTCTTGGTGCTAACCTCGGCGACCTTCTTAATCCCTCCCTAGCGCCCCCCCCCCCTGTTATGTCCATGAATTACTAACAATAATTCATATTTCTAATTTTAATCAACCATTGCAGAATGCAGTAAACAAACAATGACGTTGACGACGTTACCCAGTAACGACGTCATTTACAATAAAAGACGTTCTAAAAATAGATTATCACATTTCTCCCAAGTTATAAAAGATTCATATTATATAATTAAGTAATCAAAAATATACCGTAGATAAGCCAATGTGAAAGGATAAATTGATTTTAAAGAGTTTTAATTTCGTTTCTTGAAGTCTAAAACATAGTCTTTGAATCTTGATGGTAATCGTAGAGTACGTTTGGGCTGAACTCTTCTATTTAGTTCATGTTCATCAGTAGTCTCACTGGTAACTTGTCTTCCAGTGTCATCACCAGTAACTTGGTTTTCAACAGCACTGTTTTGGGTTTCTTCAATTTGGTTGTTGTTCTCCTGTGGATCTCGTTGAATTTGGTTTCTTTCCGGTATACGCAATAAGCGTTCTCTCCATTGGTCATCATTTACAATATACCTTTTGAATTTCGATGCATCTCTGTAAACTGTACGACCATCTGATTTCCGCTTGGCCAAAATGCTGGATCCATGAATATCGATGATTGTATAATGTTCTTGTTCATAAGCTGTTGACCATTTATTCACCTTCATCTTCTTGAGAAGCACTTCATCCCGACCTTGAAACTACTCTCGACAGTTTTCGGGTGTCTATGCTGGTCCTCCCATTTCTTCTTGTATATTTTGTTCTTGTTGGTTATTTCTCTCTCCATTTTACTGATGTTGGTTTGTTGAAATCCCGGATAGTCTAGTTTCGTACGCACATTTCGCCTCATTAATGCCTCATATGGCGTATATCCTGTAGCAGGATGCGGAGTCGACCTGTAGCCCATAAGCATATTTTGAACTGCCACGTTGGTGGATGTTCCTTCACTGTGAGCAATCTTTTCTGTCTTATTCAAGACTTCCATGAATCTTTCTGCCTCTCCATTTGCTCTGGGGTGTTCTGGGGTAACTCTATGGTGATGAAATCCATATTCATCAGCAAATTTTCGAAAATCTAGGGAGTTAAATGGCGGTCCATTATCTGTCTCGATTCTTTCAGGAATACCATATGTAGCAAATATCTTCTGAAGCTGTCCGGATGTCGTCTTGAATGATGTTGACTTGGTCTCTTCAACAACTGGAAATCTGGTTCGCTTGTCTATAGCAACCAAATTATAATGTCCATCTGGATATGGCCCACCGAAGTCAACTGATAAGGTGTGCCACGCTATTTCTGGTATCTCTGTAGGTTTCACTGGTTCTTGTTTCTTTTCTTCAGTGGAAATCTGACACTGGAAACATCTCGATATTATGTCTTCAACCAAACAGTTCAGTCTCGGAAACCAATATTTTTCTCTTAACATCTGTTTGGTTCTCGTCATCCCGAAATGACCCATACTGTGAGCAGCTTTTATCGTTGATCTCTGAAGCTTCTCTGGAATCACTACTTGCCTGTTCCGTAAGATTAGACCATTCGCTCGATATAACTCGTGCCGAACCAAGTAGTATGGTTTAATCTCTGGTCGATCTTTGTAATCTTCCCAGTGGTTTCTTCTCATAATATCTTTGATCTTCCGCAGAATCTCATCTTCAGATGTAGCTTGCTTTATGCTATCAGTGACAACGCCATGTTCGTTGAAAACAATCATTTTAATGATATTTTCTGTATCATCTGATTCTGTCTCTTCCAGAGGATGTCTTGAAAGATAATCCATTGGGTCTGCCTCATCTTTTCCCGGAACGTATATCAATTCATAATCTACATCTTGCATCTCCATGATCCACTTTTCTATCCGTGGAGGGAGTTTCACACAAGATCTGTTGAACATGGGAATCAGGGGTTTGTGTGACGTCATAATTGTGAACTTCGGCGCACCAAGCAAGTACATGAAAATCTTGTCTTCGCCCACTTGACAGCCAGTGCATCTTTTTCTGTTTGGCTGTATCTCTTCTCTGCAGTTGTCATAGACCTGCTTATGTAATGAACGGGTTGCAATCCCTTGCTAGTTTTCTGGAACAATCCAGCTGAGAGTCCTTCGTGAAAACTTGCTTCTGCCCGAACAATAATCGGTCTTCTTGGATCGAAAAATGCCATTGTGTTTTTTATCAGTGATGCTATCTTTCAGTTTCTGAAACGCAGCTTGCTCTTCTGGACCCCATGAGAAAGGAATATCTTTACCTGTCAATCTTCTCAAAGGTGCTGTTAAGACTGCATATCGAGGAATAAACTTGGATAAATATCCTATCATACCTAAGAAACTACGGACCTCTTCTTTTGATCCTGGAGCTTTGCAATCCTTCACAGCTTTCACTTTATCTGCAGTTGGCTTCAATCCTTCATTTGTGAATCTGTATCCATAGAATTCTAATTCTTGCACACCGAATTGACATTTCTCTTTGTTCAAAGTAATACCAAAGTCTTTTGCACGTTGCAGAACTGTTTGCAAGGTCTTGTTGTGTTCCTCTAATGTCGTACCTCCAATCAGTATATCATCTCTTTGATTCATGCATAACGGTATATCACCGAAAATTCTGAACATCGCCTCATCGAAAAGATCCTGAGAGCTTTGGCACCAAATACAAGTCGTTTTGGTCTCATATTACCCCAGGGTGTGCTGAAAGTCGCAATAGATCTAGAGTCTGGGTGTAAGATCAGCTGGTGATAGCCTTGTCGCAAATCCATCTTCGAAAAATACTTGCATGCATGGAATTTGCAAGTGAAATCTTCTACAATTGGCGCCTGCAATATCCTATTTCTCTCCATATATTTGTTCGGAATACGCAAATCAACACTTGCCTGATCATATGAGGTTCAAGGTTCTCTTTGTCCACACCTGCATAACGTGGTTTTGGTTGAACCACTAACGGCGAACACCCAAATGATAGGTTCACCTGGTTGGACTTCCTCGTATATATCCTCTTTGATACACTCATCTAACCATTTACGTAATGGTTCTTGTAGATAGTAAGGTACTGGACGGGGTTTCTGTGCAATCGGAACAGCATCCGCTTCATAGAGAACTTGACCAGAAAATCTTCATTTTTCCTCTTGTCAAATATCTTCCCAATGCCTTGAAATATTTCATCATAAGTCTCCAGTATTTCTGCAATTCCATGTCTCGTTGAATCATGAACTACATTCATTGCAAATGTTCTTCCCAGACCCAACTCATTCTCTTCTTTCAATGAACCGTCAGCCCTAATTTCAAGCATACCAAGTTCTACAAGCGTTTTCCTGCTGATAAGTGGTGGAGAATTTATCTTACCCTTCACGACAATGATAGACGATTCTGTCCCTCTAGTAGCATTCCGAAGTGTAGCATTGAACTCACCAGCAATAGGTAATTCGTTTTGTAATGTGCTCAGTTTCGTGTTGCTTCGCTTCAAGTCAATATTACCCTCTATCTTACGCCTAAGAGTTTTGTATTGATACTCGTCCATAACATTTGCATCAGCTCCACTGTCTGGTTCCATTCGCACAATTATGTCATTCACAACAATGGGAATAGTTTTCTGATAGTCACTAATCTTATTGACCTTTATCTTACCGATCCTGAGGTGTTTAACAGAATCTTCAATGAATTCTGATCTCGGATATTCATCATCTGAATCATCTGACACATATTCATCCCCTGTGTGTCTGACACTTCGTCTCGAATCACGGAATTCATCCTTACCTTGTCTCCTAGGAGGTCTTCCCGAAATACAAACCACAGCAAAATGGTTCTGTTTCTTACACTTGGAACAGGTCTTTCCCCAAGCCGGGCACAATTCCTTCTTCTTGGGGTGCTTTCTGTCGCAATATCTGCATTTTTCATTCGCTTGATAATTCCCAGAATGTCTCTTTAACCCGCTGGTGTCGCTTCGTCTATTGATCTTGGCTATCTCACCTCCTTGGCTCATTTCCTTTACCTGCCGTGATGTGTCTTCAATCAACTGCATTGCTGCCAAAGTCTGCGGCAAGTCTAATTTCTTATATATCACCTTTCGGATCAACTCTTCATTCTCCGATGTCTGTATTAGATGTTCAAGAATCCTTTCATTGTCGTTATGAAAGTCGCATCCTACAGTTTTTTCTCGCAACCTTGCAGCATATGAACCCGTTGATTCACCAGGTTCTGGTCTCATCTTCAGAAATATATATCTGTTATAATATATATTCTTCTTCGGCGCAAAATGTTCAGTTAATTTTGACCTCAACTTCTCGTATCTATCACCGGTTTCCGGATCAGTCAAATTCTTTTCCAATTTTCTTATCTCCTTACCTCCATATAGCAACAATGCATCTTTCTTCTTCTGAGGATCCGTTATTTCAAGGAACCGTAATTCAAGTTCAAGCTCATCTATCCATTCCGTCCATATTTCATTGGACATCCTGTGGTCTTCGCCACCGATAAAAGGAGAAATCTTCAAAATCCGGCTGTTCTCCGCCATAATTCTCCGTATAAAAAAAATTAAATGTAAGTCGACTGCTACATTCACTTTTTCCTCGTCGCCAATGTTATGTCCATGAATTACTAACAATAATTCATATTTCTAATTTTAATCAACCATTGCAGAATGCAGTAAACAAACAATGACGTTGACGACGTTACCCAGTAACGACGTCATTTACAATAAAAGACGTTCTAAAAATAGATTATCACACCCCCCCCCACCTCCCACCACGGGCATAGATTCATCAACATCTTCAGTGAACTTTTCCCAGCTATCGTGCGCCTTCTTACAATACTTGCACCCTCCACACGGCAATTCGCTTAACTTCACCTCAGTTCTGTAGTACCCACACAAATCATCTGGTACTGGTGGAAGTGACAACACATCAGCATTGCAGTGCTTGCGTCCAGCCCTGTGTTGCAATATCATGTTATGTTGCAAAAGCTTCTCCATTCACCTAGCTAGCTGACCTTGTGGCTCTTTAAATTTCAATAGCCACGTGAGACTGGAATGGTCTGTCCGCAGTACAAAAGGCCTACCTAAGAGATAGTACCTATATTGTTTTGTGAACCGTACGACGGCCAACAACTCCTTTCTCGTAACACAATAATTACGTTGCTCTGGTGTCAATAAATAGCTACCATAAGCTATAACTTTCTCCTGGCCGTCTTGCACCTGTATAAGTTCCCCAGCTACCGCTATTTTCGAAGCATCAGTGTCAAGAATGAACGCATCCCTATGGTTAGGGAGGGCCAACACTGGAGGCTCTGTTAATGCAAGCTCTAAAGCATCAAATGCCTGCTGCTGCTCCTCTCCCCTCACAAAATCCTTCCCAACCACCCTGTATAATGGCTCACTGAGCGTCGCAAAATCCTTGACAAACCCTCTATGGTAATTGGCGAGATCCATGAACCTTTGCACATCCTTGGCATTCTGGGGGGTTGACCACTGCCTCACTACCTCAATGTCCTTTTCCGCCATAGCCAACGTATCGTTACTAACGATACGCCCCAAAAACTCTACTTCATGCTGGAAGAACACACACTTCTTCGGTTTCAACTTTAGACCGTATTTACGAAATCGGTCAACCACTTCCGCCAAGTTTTTCAGATGGTCATCAGACGTTTTTCCTAGAACCAAAATATTTCTAGGAAGGCCAGAACGGTTTTCCAGTTTAAACCTCGGACTACGAGATTCACGACTCTTGAAAATGTGGCTGGCGCATTGCACAACCCGAAGCCCATTTTCACATGCGCATACAAACCATACTTGGTAACAAATGCAGTTTTATGCCGGTCTTCTTCCTTTATCTTCACCTGCCAGTATGCAGAGTTGGCATCCAGCTTTGAAAACCAGCAACTTTCGGCCAGTGTGTCCAGACAATCATCGACCAAGGGCAAAGGAAAAACATCCTTCACACAGACATTGTTCAAGGCCCTGTAATCGATGCACCAGCGGACAGTTCCGTCCCTTTTTCTTATAAACACTGGTGCTGAATCCCATTCAGAAGTTGATTCCTGAATCACCCCAGCCTCAAGCATCTTCAAATGTGCCTCTTCTTTCGCCACTAAGCATGCAGGCGTACGACGCATGCGCTGCTTTATCGGTTTGGCAGTTCCAGGGTCTATGCTGTGCTGTATCTCAGTGAAGTTCCGAAGGTCGAATTCACTTGTTGCAAAAACATCTTGATAATCAACCAATAGCTTACGAAGCTCGCTTTTCTTTTCATCATCCAGGTGTGTCGTTGACTTGGCATATACTTCTTCATGGTGACTCGGTACTTTAACATTTTCATCAACCTCCACCTGCTCAACGGAATGCACTTCAACTTCCACTTCTGGATTTAATACCTCTTCAACTGGATAGGCATTTGCTACTTCCGACCCCTTCTTCAGCAACCGGAACTTATCAGAAGCATTTACCACACACTGTGTAGCATTACTTCCTTGACCATGCACAGTCTTTGGGACAAGTACTCTTAAACCTTCATCTGGCTCTATCATGGACTCTGACATTGCACGATTTACGCGGCACTTGACTTGCATCACTGAATTTGGCGGCACAACACTCCTTTTACATACAGTGACCCTCGCCACGAGCGGTTCGCCACTAGCCTTGTCAACATTCAGATGCAAATCTTCTCCATCAAAGTTAATTATGCCTCTTCTCATGTAAAGAACTGCTTTACTATGCAACAAATCAAAACCTAGTAGCATGTCTTGTGTAATTGGTGCTACGTATATAGATTCGCGATATACCTTAGACCCAATTTGTAGTCTAACTGGCCCCACAACCAAACCATTCATGAATAACTCCTTTCCAGCTGTCAACAGCTTAGCATTTTTCACGGTCTTCGGCTTCACTTTCAATTTTTTGTACACCTCTTCAGAGATAATTGTAACTTCTGCTGCTGTGTCGACGATAGCTTCAACCTCTGTTTCACCAACTTGCACCTTGAGTTTATATTTAGATACAGACGACAACTGGCAGACAGTTGCGGTTACCGATTCATCAAATTCACCCTCACTTGCTTGTACCGATGCTTCAACTAGTTTCTTATCCGTTGCGGAAGCAATAGCGCCATCTCCGCTCATCTCGGGAGAGCTATCTGATTGACTATCATCAGTCTGTGTACCCCGGTGCAAGTGACTATTTCCCGATTGAGCTTTACGAAAGCTCACAGGAGTGTCAAGTGCACTTGAATAATCTGTACTTGACTCTAAATTTGTGGGTTCAGACGGACAATGTCCAAGAGGGGACGTACGACGACCCTCCACTCTCCCATTACCTCTCTTGCGGCCCTTTACTTTGTGGGTCTGGGTGGGGTCGTTCCACCCGACCCCTTCCCGTTTAAATCCTGATTACTGGTCGGTTTATCTTGCTTCTCTTTACAGTCCCTCATCAGATGCCCATTCTTGCCCCACTTGAAGCACTTGAAATCCGTGCAATTTGGTTTTATGTGCCCCGGCCGCCCACACTGATAACATCTGGCTTGACCAGAAGACCCTCTACCACGACCTCTACCCTTGTCTGCTGATCGCTCAACCGTTTACTTTTTGAATATCTGGCTTCCCAGGTCATCCACCATCTTCTGCACAGCTTCTTTTGTCAAGCTTGACTCACTCGTGCTTGTTTCATATACATGGGCAGCTTCCTTATCCATGTCTCCCGTACGACGAGAAACGCGTGAATTTCCGTACACCGCCTGGTGAACATGTTGATACCACTTGACATGATCCATGGCATCCTCTATGGTGCGGTGTCGCTTCACGCAAGCATCTTGGGCTGTCGCTTTATCGTGTAATCCAGCACAAAACTTCGTAACCACTTGCTGGTTTGCATACTTCTCGGGCAGTTCCCTAAAGGCACGGGTTGACAAGGTCAAAAGCCTATCCGCCCAATCTTCTAAACTTTCGTCAACCCCCTGGCACGCTTGCTGAAAACGAACATTTGCGGTTTCCGCCAACTCCTTTGCGCCTAATCGTTGTTCAAGTTTCTTCATTAGACGTCTGTACGACAGATCGTCATTGCCTTCAGTGACGATGGCATAAAATTCTGCAGCCTTGCCCGACAAACACCAACACAAGCAATTTCTGCATTCCTCCTCACTACAGGCATAGGCATCGGCATATCTCTCAAACTTCTTTTTAAATGCCGTCCAATTGCCTTTGCGGTCATACAACAGATTCTTTGGCACGCCCCGTGGGTACTTTTGCTTATGTTTCTGGGGCACCGAGATTTCGTCTTCCGTACTTTTATCTGATGAGGTCACTGTCACCTGCTTTTTCTTCTTCAATTTTTTCTTAAGCTCCTTTGTCATCTCTTCTAATGCACCCTCCTCATCTGTTTCCAAATCAGTCTGAGGTGTATACGATACACGCTTCAGCGGCTTTCTGGTCAGCCCGGTTACCCTTGACCTACCCTTATGGACAGGTGTATCTGCATCTGTCATATCTGTGACTTTTGTTTCCTTTCTTACCTCCACTGGCGCCCCCATAAACTTTTCTGTCAGCTTTACAGGGTCTAAATCCCGCTGAGCAGATATCCTTTGTAAGAACCACAAATTCTCATTCTCCTCAAAGTCTATGGCTTCCAACATGGACTGAGTGGCTTTTCCTCCGAGGTGTGACTGTAATTTCTTTTTAGGAATGTTGCTATCCTCCCGTAGAGCCATTATTTTACCTGCCAACTTTACACCTATACCAGGTATCGCCATTAAACCATCCTAATCTACAAAATTTATTTTTGTTTGAAGTTTAGGGTCCCTTTCAGCTGATGATGCTGCCATTGCTGTTAAGAGTTGTGAAAGGTTTGGGGTTTTAACCTTTATCGCACTAGAAGGCGCTGTACTTCTCGGCTCTACCAAAGTCGTGTCCTCGTCTGAACTCATACTAATAATTACAGTCTATAGTTTTGCTAGGACTCAATTACTTTTCTTGGCCGTACCAATCTCTATTTAAATGTAAGTATACAATACTCACAAAGGGACACAGTTGTATAAATATACAATATCTACACACACTTGACCGGCTAAGTGTAAATTTACCAAACTTACACTTAGATAACACCACTCTATCCCAAGATGCAAATTTACAAAATTTACACCTAAAACGATTTACGATACACCGTAAATATACAATACTTACAGCGCTTCTCGTGAAAACTCCGAAACAACCGATTACTTTTACGAACCAAGTAACACGAACAGTTTCCCCACACGTCACGAGTCGACAACTGCTGTGGCTGCAAGTTATTACAAATAACTGTCGGATACCTATTGTGAGTCACAATATTTTTCCGCAAAAGCAATTTACAACAAACAAATTACACACAAATATTTTATTTTTCACATTAAAAAATTAATACACTGAATATATATAGCTCTCACAATATCTACAAGCACACACTAGATAGTGGCAAGCTAGTTCACACCATAGCAAGCAGTGACCACACCCAAGAGCACCAAGGAATTAGTAAGATTATAGAAGTTTTTATTAAACCCAGAAACCAAAAATAAATGCGTGCGGGAAAGAACACCAGTCAGCGGTTACACATATAAGCACAGATGGTCAGACAAAGTGCAAAGTATTTACAGAATAGAAGAAAACTAATAAGCTGATTTTTAGTTAAAAATAGAAGAGCACACGGTTAAATAAAACTAGCACGCCATTTAGTTACAACACTTAGATTAAGAAATCAATTTATTATTTCTATCACCAAAGGAAACACTCAAGGATACAAGGAGTATCTTAAAGCTTGCACGGCCAGGGAATACCTACCTGCTATGATAAATGATCACTGAATTTTCACAAAGATTTATTCATAAATACTCTACAAAGTTCACTTGTTCGCTAAATTGCTATAAAAACACTCAAGAGATTACATATCTTTCACTTTCACTTTCAAGAAGGAAGCAGCTGAGCAGCAGTCTTAAGCGCATGCGCAAATAATCCCGCGAAATTTTACAGAAATGACCGGAAACTTACGAAGTCTCACAGACCGCAAAAATCATCAAAAAACTATCAAAAACAACCGCCAAAGTCACGAATCGTCAGCCGACCCTGAAACAAACGACGCTTTTAATGTTTTCCCCGTTCGATTAACTCCGGATGCCTAAAATTCGGAAATACAACTTCGCGCGCAAACGAGGGTCCCTTTTCCCTGACCCGTACTGCCGCGATTTTCAACAACTGTTTCCAACCAAATTCAACACCCAGCACCGAAATCAATCCTGCCGACAACGCCAATAAAGCGACCCGTTTGTTATTGACCACACACGCGTGACTATAAAACTTATAAACCCCTAAAAACCCTTAAATACTGCTGCGCAGCTGCAAAGCATGAAATGTACAATTCTCCAAGATGGCGGTCTCCCAGAATCCCCAATGTTCGACGTTAAAACCCGTTACCCGGTACGGTACCGTATAACTCTCTTAAAAAGTCATCGACCACTACACTCGCTCAAACCAAACATTTGTTGTTATTTCTATTCATAAATGGATTTTCACAGTACCTTGACTCATATATTCACCATAACAAGGGAACGGAACATATTATTTGTAAAGACGCCTAGGTTGGGTTCGAGGTAAAAAAGTGTTTCCCTTTTCTGGTCTTTTGCTTTTTATGCATGGATAGATGTTCAAATACATTAACACAAACGTTCACTATTAGTAAATTGGCTCGTGCAAGTCCTTACTTAGAGGCAATGTACTTTAAGTGATATTTGTGTCCGGTATGTTTGGATCGGTTTTTTTTTTAGATAATTTTGCACAAATATCGTCACAGTTCAATGTAGAACAGATTAGAAAATGTTGGATAGTAATTTTCTTTTTCATTTCATTTATTCTTAATCAGTAGGGGACTTTTTCATTACTCCTTATTTTTTTTACCTCTGCATGCGTTTTGTTTAACTCATCATTTAAGTAATTAAATACCGTCTCCATGTACATTGCAAAACAAACTTAAGTTAGCTATGTAAGTGTCAAACAGTATATAACAACTCGACAAAAGACTTCATAATAGTAAATGTTATATGTTGTACTAGGCAAAGCATTTAAAGATTGCAAGGTAAGAGTGACTCACAGATGCATTTTCGATCATTTGATTTGGTAGAACACAATAATGTTAAAATTTTGAAAGGAGGCAACACACAAAGAGTGCATTGAGAATCCTCTGAAAAACAAAATTCTGATGCTCAAAACTGACAAATAAATGTGGTTACATTTGTGAGAATTTGGTCGCTCTGGCTAAGTATGATCTTAAAAATGAATATCATCATATGTACGGTTATAAACTGAAGAGAAATTGAAGTTACAACAAAATATATGATAATGTTTTAAAACGCCTTTAATAAGCCTTCTTGATAATTTACAGACCGTTAGTTATCTTCAAGATATTTTAGGAATCTTTTATATCAGTTTCCGTGCTTATTTTAGAAGAGAAGGATTAAACGATGACCTACCAAATGGTTTTGGGTTTTTTCCAGTTCTGGTCCTATGTAGCGATTTTCTTTTGGTACTTGAATCAAATAAGGAGTGGGTTCTTTTGTTTGTACTTTTCGAAAACGTACTTTATATTCATCTGTATTGTTTTCAAATGATTGATATACTTTACTATTGCAGCATATCGAGCCTTGTCCCAAATCATCAAAATGCTGTTGTATTGACCTAATTTTATTAGATACATTAACAATAGCCCCGCTACCGATATATAGTACGCCCGAAGTGCTTATCAAGTTTGAGAATCATAAGTCAAAGCATAACGAAGATCTTAAGCGAGAAATAATTTGCAGAAAAATGAATGAAAAGCAATATATTACATCCACCTGATTATTTCACATGATAGTGACCATGATATGTTTTAAGAAAGTTCAAAATCAAGAGGGTGAATATTCTTTTTTATCTTGCGGTCCCCCGACATGAACCCACTGATCTCAAAATCGATTCACTGCCCATGAGCCTGCGATATTTGAGGGCCGCAGGTCAAAATATTGAGATGAAATGGTTTTTATACATACATTCAGTGTAACATTGGCCTTTAATGTTATGTTCTCAAGATGTATAAGGTCCATCCTCACCTTAAGAACAGTGAAACATGGCAAGTAAAAGGGTCATAGGTCATGGGGTTCTCAAGATATTGAGCGGAAATATAGTTACTGTGAACTTGACCTATGACCTTCCGACCTAAGAGTCAATAAAATGTTCAAAATTCTAAGTAAAGAATTCACTTAGTTTTTCTATTGAATATTACCAGGGAATATTTTGTTAAGAGCTAAATATGCAACCAGCTTTTATTACAAACGCCACAATTTAAGAAAAGTGAAGCGAAGCATCGTTTTAGAATTGAATAAGCGTTTTAAATTCCATTAATTTGTTTTTATGTTAGCTCTTTTACTGTTTATCAAAAAGTATTACTTTTAAAGACAATGAGTTTTTCAGATTTTGTTGAATATCTATGCATGTAAAGTGATGGAACATTTTGCGCAATATTTGATAGCTGTCAAGTAGAGATAATCTTAACATTCAAATAGGTCTAAATTATTTTGCCTGAAATTGAATAAAGCGGTATTTTTTGTGTGTGTTAATCTTGCTGATATTAATCTAGTCGGTTTTCATTTACTATTAACTAAGTTATATGTCAGAATATTTCAGAATGAAATAGTACTGTATGAAAACTTTCTATACATGTGTCGATTAGGTGTCCGTTTAGATCAATATGATAATAAAATTTAGAAAATGAACAATAGAAGTAGGAGTGCTTATTTATGATATTTCTGTTTCAACAAAACACGACGAATGCAAGTTTATTACCTCCTTAAGTAAATATCTTACAAGCAAGGCTGATAAAATGTCGGTGGTGTTCAGCACCTAGCACCTTAAATATCAAATTTTTGAGCGTTCTTAAACGTAAATTTTGCATGTTCATTGGTATTGTACGTTGTTTCTCTTTGATTGTTTGAAACAAATATTTAATATTAGTATGGATTTATTTGTACTTAATTGAACCAATTTATAAAAACCTCAAACTTATACTTGACTGTATTTAAACGTTTGTCAAATTAAAAGTGACAAGCTGTATATATGTTATTTGCTATAATTCTTTTTGACCACTGAAATAACAAGAACACAAAGAATTTTTAAAAAGTCATTATCAAATTTGAAGTATATTCTCAAGCTTTTTTAATACGAATAGCATACTTCAAGCGTTTCCATAACTAAGTGATATATGGATATCTCAGACAGTGATCAATATAAGTTGTAGAACTCGTAAAATAATTTTGTACAAACTAAACGAGAAGAACAAATCTAAACAGTATGAAAAATGAAAGTGAAATGGAAAAATCTTTATAATATAAAGTTGTTTTGTTTTAACAAATGCGTCAAATTATTGTATCACGTGCGAATAAATGTTTAACAAATCAAATTTAAAGTCAGGTTTTCTGTTCTACTACATTTGCATAATAAATCAATTACTTGCCTAGTTGACTGTCTAAAAAGTCTAGTTAGTTGCGGATTAATGTTTTCACCGACATTAGGCCTTTTACTAGGAACTATTTAACACCCTGTTTTTGTTTGTTTTCCATTTAAGACAAATGAAATTAAAGATAAAATATAGTCTGTTGTGATTGATGTTTTAAAAAATATTTTAAAGAACTGATTTCAAGGCAAATTATATGTGAAATAGGTACGGATTTTTACTGACTTTTGGCCAATAAGCAAGGGAAGCGGCTATCTTGTGAACAACAAAATATGTCTTCTGCATTTAGTATATTTGAAAAATATATATGAATCTTGACATGAAAAACGATAACCTTTCAGCAATATTACAATGGAAACAGTGGAAAACCACAGGTCGTCCAACACAATATAAACGAAAATGTTGCAGGCTCGGTTTGATTGAACCTGTTCATGGACGGTAGTGGAAGTGCAAGATAACGTACACGACCTCTAGCCCCGGGTTGGGCAGAACTCAACATTTACTCACGTTATGAGTACCAGAACACAATTTAGAAGCGAGATAGAAATAAGGAGATTATGGGTATCTTGGTTGTAAGCGATGGACTGCCGTTGATGGCCTCACTAAATGGCAATGCTATGGAAAACTGCAGGCTACACTTCCACAAAATGTTCCTTCTGAATAATATTATTATGTTCACAGGCTAATCATAGGTAAAAGCATTAATACAGATCATACGTCCCATTTATTTAAATTTTATCTAGCTTATTATCCCCCACCGAAGGCGGAGGGATATAGTTTTGGCGTCGTCTGTCCGTCCGGAGCATATTTAGGAGGTGGTTTGGAATATTAAAATAAAACTTCATATACGTCTTCAACACGATAGGGAAATGCGGTCTATCAAGTTTCAGTCAGATTGTCCCAGTAACACCAGAGTTATGGCCCTTAGAATATTCTAGTGATACCTATATAGGGTACTATAAATATGGCAATTTCTGCTTCATAACTTATGACATATTTGACCTAGAACTATCAAAGACTTAAACTGAATTTAGATCACCATGCATACTCAATTTCGTCAGGATTTCGTTAGTAACTTCAGGTTATTGCCCTTTAATTTTGTAAAAATCCACATATTTGTAGATAACAAACTAACCAACTGGGAGAATTTCTTTAAATTTCTTTTATCTTTTTCCATGAACATTTATTATGAACATGTGAAGTTGTGTACCCACACCCGGTCACCCCCACCACCCTGGTCAGCCGCACCCCCCCCCCCCTCCCCCTTCATTTTTTTTTTCATTTTTTCTTCTTTGATTAATCTTAAATCTTCCAGAGATATTTATCAACATGCAAAGTTGTACCCTCACCCGGTCACCTTACCCACGCCCCACCGACACGCAACAAGTTTTTTTCATTTTTCATTTTTTATTTTTAAACCGGTCACGTTACCGTTAAAAACATCTACCGTTCGATCGACCAATCACTAGGAGTTTTCTTTTTACATTGTGAGATCCAAACATAATTATAAGTTATATATCATTCTAATTTTAAATTTTACAAATGCTTTAAATAATGTCAATTTTATGGCCAAATAGGGTATATTTCCCTGTTTTATAGTGTTTAAGTACAAAAAGATGGTGCTTTCATCAAATTGCAAATACAAAAATAAAAACAATGAAAAATGTTTATTTCAAAATTGATTAGTACTCTCAAACTGTATTTATAGAAGATCTTACACGACCGGCTTCTTTTCACATTGAATTCATTAAGCGGGTTGAATTTATAATAATAATAGGCGACGCTCTACCGAACATTTAGTCATTTTTATTCAACCAATGTGGAAATAAAAGGCATAAATATAAGACTTTTTATCACATGCCTTATGATGCTGTTTTTTTTGTGCTGGAGCATCGAAATTTTATCTCCCAACCTATCTACCTGTCCATCTATCAATCTTATCTAGCTATTTATATGTCTGTCTTATTGCCTGTACCTGCCTGTCTGTCTGTCTGTGTGTCTTTTGATTAATGTCAACGCCTCTTTCGAGTAATAACGGCATTTGATGCACGCCGGCTTGCGAGTTAAGATGAATAATAATCCTACAATTGGTCCAGCATCACCTAAAGATGATAAAAAGGAGATTTATAGTAATCAGAACTGTTTTATACTTCTAAAGCTTAGTGGATGCATTTGCTTGGTTCGTCTCTGTGGCACTTAAATGCACGCCAGGAAATGGATGTTGTCACCTATTATATGCCAAGTGAATTCGACCAACGCTTTCTATATTCAAAACGACATCAGCGGCTTTATTTCATTTCCATGCCGTCAAACACACACCATAAATGCCGGGGTAACCTTGTGGAAGAGTGTACGCCTCTAGTGTTGGAGGTCGTGTTTTCGCTCTCTGGCTGCGTGAAGACGTGGAAAAAATGGTTCCAGTAAATTCCTAGCTTGACGGTTAAGAGGAATGTTCTAGGTCTGATCAGTCCCGTGTCAGTGTAATTTGACCGAGTGGGGTATCATGTCATGTGTCTACGGCGTGATATTCCAGTGAGGCAACATTTTTAAGTATGGCATTGCGCTCACTGATTAAAGTAGACATCGTCGTTTATATGACTGAAAAATAATCTGTTGAAAACACAGACACACGCACGCAAGTGCACACACGCACACATGCAAGCACACACACACACACGCGCGCGCGCGCACACGCACGTACGCACACACACACATACGTCATTAAATGTTTATGTAATGTGTAGGCCTATGAGGCACCACAATATATTTATCTCGGAGTAAAAATCGGGTTCCATTGAAGTCGAGATTCAACTGTATTTGAAAATAAAAATCTCCGTTGGTCTTATCTATGGACTTAATTATAAATTAGATCAGTTTGTTTATCAGCTTTTTTACATGTGGTCTAAAAACAATGTATATCGCAAACTAGAAAAACTTCCTGTTTTTTATATTTTTTGTTACATTTGGCCTAAAAAATATTTATCGCAAACAAGAAAAACTTCCTGTTTTTATATTTTTGTGTGGCGACAGGGCCTGTCACATACCATACTCATTGTCAGGTTAACCCTCTTAATGAGAATACACTGATCTTTCCACTGATATATATTGTTTTATCCTTTACTTTGTTTCATATCTTTGTTGCTTTAGTTTTAAAACAATAGTAAATTAGACAAAAATATGTTTTACTTCATAGTTATGAACAATTTGAACGTTCCCACAAAGCTATCGGATGATCTTAGTAATTAGTAAAAATTTTTGTAACTAGCAATTTTACAATCCTTTTAGTGCCCCACCCCATGAGTAGTGAAGGCATATAGGTTTTGTTTTGTCCGTGCGTCCGTTCTTCCGTTCGTCCGTCCGAAGTTCGTGACGCGCCTAGCTCAAAAAGTATTTGATATAAATTGATGAAACCTTGCATGAGTCTTTATCATGACATGAACTATCTATCTATCTATCTAACATCTTCTGTGAATGTACACTTAATTGATTTTTCACAAAAAAATAATATCAGACAAAAATTATTTCTTTAGTGCATTACTTTGTTTTCTTTTATGAATGTATTCCCTTCTGTTCATTTAATAAATAGATTAAATTGAAAAACCTTAATGTATGCCAGTTTTTTTTTACAGTATTCGGGTTTGATAAATACAGTCACTCCATTGATACCTTTGTGATATTCAAGACACAACCCTCAAACCAAGTTTTACCTTATAATATAACTAAATTCATATTATAACATATATATTCAGCAGTTGAATAGTGTTTTATTTTTTGTATAAACGGACAAGAGTACATTCTTCTAACCCTCCTCCCGTTCCAATGTGCCCGATTTGTGAACAGCCATCCGCATAAAGAATGGTTACCGATCGCCTACCTGCCCGATGCCTTGTATCGGAAAAGTAAAATGTGTCCGCAATGCCAAAGTGACTGAACTTCTAAAAAGTGGGTTGACCTATAATAAAACTGTATTACAAAGAGTCTAAAGTCATGAACTATTCTAGAAATATCAAACAATTCTACACTTAAATGTCAGTATTGAGCTCAGTTTACAATGTCAGTATGTAGAAAAATACTAATAACCGAGGTGGTCTAATGGATAAGGCACCCGCACCGCAATTGGGAGGTCGAAGATTTCGAGCCCTGTCAGAGTCTTGTTACTGAAGTTATTGAAAAGAGACCGGTTGGTGACTGGCATTAAAAATAATAAACGGGAATCAATGCTGTTCAATGTACAATGTATGTAGGTGTCTGATTTATAAGTCAGTATGTCTGCTCTTTCAGTATGGGTGACAGTATTAATTTAAAACCAACAACAAATACGGTTCTTAACTTTTAACGGGTTGTTAAAAATTGAAATTATAATTACTTTTTTATTCATTTCAATTAAGGAAACTTTCTTGTTCAGTGCTTTGACAACGTAATTACGATGTGAATTTAACTTCCAAATATTGTCTGCTTTAATTGAATATCATGAAATATTTCAAAACAGAATGTTGGGAATTTAACGCCAGAAGATGATAGGAATATTTACTCCCTTTTTAAAATATAACAAAGACAACATGAATTCCTTAGCTGATGACAAAACTGATACGGAAAGCTGCCTTCTGACTGGTTGCAGTGAAAAAACAGGATGTATAGCTACCTGCTATATATCATGGACCTTAAAACAAGGATTTCCAAAAACCGAAGGAATTTCATCAAAAAGGTTAGAAATATATATCTATTTATCATGCAAATGCTTGCTATCGAACTTAATATTTTAAATTTATTTCATTGAAGTATGTTATGATACATTAGATAAAATATTATGATATATTATGATATAATATTATACAGATATTGTATTCCTAAGAGGGATATATAAAAAAAAATGTTGACCTAGAGGTATATGAATATCGACCGAGGCGTCAGATTGAAGTCTATATTGATATTTCTAGAGATGAACATTTTTCAAATCACCCTCTCAAGTATGCAACATATATTTATCATACCGAAATTGGAAAATCAACATACTGAGTGAATTGATTGGTTGAAATAATCATTAAAAACATAGATTATCAATACCTCATAAAATTAAGATATTGGGAGTCTTGACTAGAGAACACTCCGAAATTGTGGCGACTTTGTTCTAAGACATTTTTCAAGCAATTTGACTGGTTTAGCAGACACGTTCGCATATCAATAACCCCTTTTCTATCATTTTTGTATTTATTTCGCGTACACCAATGCCGGCCTTAACAGAGTAAAAACATTCGAATAACACGGTTTCTGTATAAAACATGTAAGTCTGGGCACTCATTTCTTAGATCATTTCTTATACGATTCTCATAGTTTTTATTCAAATGATAAAAAATATATATGTTTTCAAATGTTTTTACGTGGAGGGCAGATAATTAAAAAAAGAAAGCTCGTTTAGGGTTTAGACATTCATGAACACTAGAAAAAAGCGACTCGCCAACTTTGATCGTTGTAGTATTAAAGTCAATGCCAAAGTATCATACCACCCAACAGGAGACGTGAAAAATCATATCACATGCGCAGAAAACTAAACCAGCGATGTTGCGCATGTAATATGATATAACAGATCATGTCACATGCGCAGAAAAGAAAACAATTTTCCACATGAAATATGAAATTATCCAAGTTAAAGTAATGGGAAATTTGCATTTGACAGTTATATAATTGATCTAATATATTATAGATCACAGGCTTCTTTATGCCAATGCAGTTATTCGCCTTTTGCTGGAGGTGACCATATAATCCATGTTGCCTCTCTCGAAATATTTTGATGAAATATGTCACACAATGACTGACATTAAAGGCTGAAGTTACACAGCCATAAACGTATACACGAAATAAAATCAAGAGTTTTCATTTCAAATATTTACTGTCATCTTATTTAATTACAATCAAAATAAATGTAAGTGTGATTACATTAGCGATGTCATTACAATGAATATGTAATAAAGTACCAGAAAAGTTGTTCTAAATATAAATGTTTTTAAGACTGTACAACATCATTTCCTAACATATATTATTGATATGAATGAGACTTAAAAGAATAAATAAATATGATCTCTTCTCCAATAAGTTAAAATCGGTGGCGAAGGCTTAAATATATTTTGATTAGTACAAATTTATTGCATTTGACTTATATGATTAAATATATTTATATTTCAGGTGTGTGTAACGTTCGAACCACAACAATGCAAAGACTCGATTCTCTCCTGATCCTCGCCTTGGTCAATCTTTCCTTTGGATTACCAAATGTGGTAATTATTTATTTCGAAGTGGAGCGGGGTAATAATACATATGAGTGCGCGTAGTAAATTCCTATGTATGCGTCAACTGATACGAGTGCGTCCAGACGCTGCATATTCTGCGACAAAATTTTCAAAGTTTCAAAGTTTATTTCATATAACTCTCAGTTTGTACACATACAAAAACATGAGACAATACATACAAACTGGTGTATATTTGAGGAATGAATGTTAAGTCTTATGCATACTGGTAAAAATCATACAGAGTCTTGCGACAAACTGGTTTATATTTGAGGACTGAATGTAAAGTATTGCGCGCACTCGTAAACATCATACTGGGTCTTGGGGAAAATTCCATGAATCGCGATTGTGATTCTTGGATAATTTGCCACAAGAATAACCGCAAAGGAAATAACATCCCTTCCTTTAATTTATATTTTTACAGACACTATCTGCTGGATTATGAAGAAAATTACATAATGTATCTTTGAAAATCAACAATTTATAATAAAGAAAACTACCAAAATGTTTTCGATTTTAAGTTGAAATGTAAAATAGTGAATTTATGGTTTTAAACTATAGATTTCAAACTTTACAAATTCAGAATTTTAAATATTTAAAAATCGTGAAGCCGCGAACAGTAAAATCGTGAACTTCATGACTTCCTGAGTCACCATTCACGGTTTTTTTTTTGTTTTGTTTTTTTGTTTTGTTTTTGTTTTTGGTTTTTTTTTATATTCAAAAATGTACTACGCTGATGAAAAAGTGTGAAATCGCTGACTTGATGGTTTCATACTTTACGATTTCAAACTTCTCAATTTCACGTTTTTTTTTTTTTTTTTTTTTTTTTTTTTGTTTCTTTGTTTGTTGTTTTTTTTTTTGTTTTTTTTTTAAATAACGTGAAGTTTTGAAGTGTGAAATCGTGAGCATTGTGATTTCGTAGTTTTAAGTTGTCGATTCAGGTTTGAGCTCTACCCGAGAAAAAGGAGTTTTAGCAATCATTAAACGTTCTTGACTGATTTTAAACAACGCCATTTTATTAATGTGCGTTCAGTATCACAGAAAGGGTCGCCCTAAATATTATTGCAGGGACCTCCGTGGCCGAGTGGTTAAGGCCGCTGACTTCAAATCACTTGCCCCTCACAGATGTGGGTTCGAGCCTCCTTCGGGGCGTTGAATTCTTCATATGAGGAAGCCATCCAGCTGGCTTACGGAAGGTCGGTGGTTCTACCAAGGTGACCGCTCATGATGAAATAATCTGCGGAGGGGTACCTAGGGTCTTCCTCCGCCATCAAAGCTGGAAAGTCGCCATATGACCTATAATTGTATCGGTGCGACGTTAAACCCAACAAAAAATTGATATTATTGCAACAACGTTGTATATTAGAAAATATACGTTGTTTTCTTTCTATGAATATAATCAATGTCTTACAACATCGATAAGGGCACTCTGTATTTCTAAAATAACCTGTATAAAGTTAGGTTATCTTACAGTAATTACCATACATGCTAATATCTTTATCACTATTGTGATTAATTTTCACTGAAACATGTTTAGTGTTGAATGATATGAAATAAAAAGTGGGTATACGATAACTACCGAGATAATCAACATGTTGCTAATTATACAAAGTATATCGTATTTCAGGAAATTCGAGAAGAGGAAGGCCAGTTTCAAAGCGGTGAAGATGTGATAGTAGCCAAAGACGAAACTGGTGAAGTACTGACAACTGTATTCAGATATATGAACGAAGTAAGTAAACAAAGATTTCATCCCAGGATTCACAATCACAATGTATACGTAATAAAAATGGTCGTGGTCATCTTTACTTTACTTCAACAATATTGCTTCATTACTGTTTTGCCTGCTAAAACATTTAACCTTTAGCCTGCTGGCGGCAATTTATTCAGCCTTTGCAATCAGTGCAGACCTAGATCAACATCCGTGCAGGTTGATCATGGTCTACACTGTTCGCTATTCAGTCAGTAAATTTCCAGTGAACATCCCTTTGAGTAATAAGTGGTACTATCAAAATTGAAAAATGGATCAGTCCATCTTAGAAATTTAACAAGGAAAGAGGTAAAAGCTACTGACAGTCAATTGTTATTTGTGTATAGTTCAGCTTTATTTTATGTTAGTTTTAGTTTGTGAACAGAATTCACTAATTAAATTCATTAATTACATGGTAAGATTATACTTCGTGGAAGCATTAATGCAAATCAGCTAGCCACAAATTTCAAAGTTGGCCAGCCACAACCAGAAACTGTAGGGGAAAGATAAAGAAGACGGTTTGCTTCGAATAATCATCAACAAGTTCATTATAATTAATCTGAAAGATATTGAAATGGGGATTTGATAAAATGTTTGGAGGCATACACGGGGAAAGGTTAAATAAAAATGTGTGTGGGCATAAAATGGGGAAAGGGACATAAAGGGGATGGGGATGAATGTTGAGAAACACTTTCTTTCTACTAGGGATGTTATTAGAGCAAGTTTTGAAGGAAAATAAAGATACAGCAAATATATGCACCCTCTTTAAATTTGTTTTCAGTTGAAACTGTAAGGCCATCTTAATTAGCTTAATTAGATATTTATTTGTTTTGAATATTAATGCAATATAAATTATCTGAATATCTCATTCATTGAACTCAACGATTGTTTCTTTTCCTCACCCTTTATATAACACAAAGGCTAAACATATCATACCACTCCCGTAATTCAGTTTTAATCACATGTATTGTAAAAGAAATTTCGATGCTTGTTTTTAGGGATTTCAGATTGAAAAAACAATCTCGGACCTTGATCCAGCATGCTACTTACGTGAAATAGAGCATAAGGTAAGAAATTTTGTTTCTTATACATATGAATACAACAAGTTTGAGAAATTCATGGCAATGAGTTTAGTTGTGTATGACATTTCACATGGGCATTGTGTTCGGTTATCAATCGCCAATTACCTATTATAAAAGCAATACAAGTATTAGATAATAAGATAATTCCAGCAACTGCAGCGCTTACAGTATATATCTACCATACACTACTGTGAATAGTGTGCTTAAATTTATTAAGATTTATACAATTATAACATAAAAAGTTATCTAAACCTTATATTTCTAATTACTTATCTCTTGGTTATGTAACATAATGATACATTTCTGACCCCGTTCATACATACATGTTAAGCAGGTGTGATTTTTTTTCTAAAATAATCTAGGGTATGGATGGGAATACGTGCTTCAGACGTATACCAGTGCCCTTGGATACATCAGACGAGGAAGAATTGAGAACAAAATGTGAAGATCGACCAATTTTCTTGCTTAAGCCAATCGGCTGCGAAAGATCGGAGTCTGGCATGGGTAAGTTGTCTCACCTAACGGTGGAATAACTTTATTCTAATTCTTAGAATACTTCTTTCCTATGTATCTCTAAAGAACAGAACCAGCTAATCGATTCATGCAATGTAAAGATGGTACCAGTGACACATTTTTGTAGCATATAACATTGCAGTAATAGTATAGAATAAAGCAGAGAAAACATTTATAAATGCATCACAGGATTTCAAAAAGTACATTATTGCCCTACTATTCTAAGTCAACAGAGCGTGTCCTGTTGACCTGGCCTGTCACTGGATAATTATAGGTTGTCAAAAATTGATAACTCATTTTACTTGACAACAGAAAAAATAATCTCACTTTACTGTGCAACTGAAAATATTCACACTGGAACTGTGTCAATTTCTATTTCTAATGAAACTTAAGTTGCAAGTAAAAGTGTGATGAAACTGCCACTCAGGTGATTTTTTCTTATGTTGTACGCTTCATAGCTCTTTGCTTTTTTATAAATGTATTTCTATAATTTGATGTTGTTTGAATTTTTTTCTCAAAATGGATATATTTCATTACTGGGAGTAATAAGATGAATATATGTCTCACATACAAACCAAAGTACAGAATACATACTTCGCAAAAAAATGATATATTCTACAAAACAGAAAATTGACAGTCGAAGTACATGTTATATTAGACAAAACATAATATTCTCAAAGTAGCTTACTTCTGCGTAAAGTGTTTATTATAAATAGTAATGGTCTATGAGGTATAAATTTTCAATTGATGGGTGGTCTCCAAACACTTTTATTGAACTTTAATGTGTTTTCCAACTACATTATTATTGTTCCATCATTACGTCTAATAACAACAGCAATAATTCTGAAGTTATAGGCCGAGGAGAAGCCTTGGAATAATGAGATATATATATAAGCAAATTATTTATTTCGTGTTGCACACTTTTTAATTAGTGCATCATATTAATCTCATTTATGCAAAACACGTGCAACAGCTGACTATCCCTGTGTGTATAGAATTAAATACACATTCAGTACCGTCGAATTTGAGCGAAGCTTATAATTAATACATATTAACCACTATTTGCTTATGGTAGAATATTGCACCTTGTCTCGTGTATCATTTAACAGTAAAGCAGAAATGCAAATTTTTATGAAAAGCGTCATATTTATAATCGTGTCAGTAAACCATTCCGTTCTATTTCAGAAATACGACGTCGGAGAGATAACAGTTATGATTGTATTTTGGAAAAGGAGATTACTGCAGTATGTGTACATGAGACAAAAGCATGCTGCAAGTGGATATGTTTCAAAAAGAAATGTACTAAGTGTTTAAAAACGGAATCTAAGGTGATTTATGTCGAAAAATGTGGTTTTGATATTTAAGAAAAAGTAAAACTTTATTTACCATTTTCGGCATATTATAATATTCTACATGTATATATCTGAGTTGAAGTTTAAAACATGAAAAAAATGAAAGCCGAGTGTGTCGTTTACTTTAACTGAATGTCGATATAAATATGTAAACGTTAAACAACTACCAATGCCGAAAAATATATATATGTTAGTCTTTACTGCTTATATCCAAAATAAAATAAATCAAATTCATGTACAAATAAAGAAGCTGTAATATAATGCATTTGGTTGTTCTTTTGTTTCTGACTTACTTCTCATTGACTGTATAACATTGCCAGTCATGTCTAGCGATGTTTTGGTTTCAACATAGTTGTATTAAACGCTATCTGTAAAAATGTAATTGCATATCGTACAGGTTTTTTTAAAGAAACATGGTTTTGGAAAAACTGGTGTTTTCCGCCAACGTGTTACTTTATCTTCAACGAATTACATTCGTAATCTGTCTAACCACACCGTCACTCGGTAGCAGTTGTGCTTATTGTCAGTATGTTCGACTCATCAAACAGTAAAACAACAGTAAAGTATCCTAAAAAGTAATTTACAGACACTTATCCGACAAAGTATATCTCAAACTGATTGTTATGGTGATGTCATTTATCAATTCGTGAAACCTTTTCCAAACGTTCTTTATCACTTTATCAAAGTTATTATATGGTCCATTGGAAGAGGCTGTGACACACACTGCGTGTTTAGTGTCCAGTCCTTTTAAAGTTATTTATGAGGCCTATATGGCTGAGTGGTTAAGGTCGCTGACTTCAAATCACTTCCACCGCATCAATATGGATTGGAGCCTCTCTCGAGGTGTTGTATTCCTCATGCGAGGAAGCCACCCAGCTGGCTTACGGAAGGTCGGTGGTTCTACCCAGGTGCCTGCTCGTGATGAAATAATGCACGGAGGGGCACCTCAGGTCTTCCTCCACCATCAAAGCTGGAAAGTCGCCATATGACCTATAATGGTGTCGGTGCGACGTTAACCTAACAAAGAGAAGAAAGTCGGTCATTGCGCTTTTCTATTTGTGTGATGACTGGACAAGCAGAGGACTCCGTAAAAATAAGTTTATAAATCCATCTCAATTTTCCCTTAGCCTGCTTCGTCTAGTTATTTATGGTATTTGTTTGGTCCTCAGTCGGTTTGCACGTGTATATGTTGATAAGTACACATATTGTAGATTTCTTTAAAGTGTATGAATGAATGTGGTCTTTGAACGTACACATGGCTTTTGTTGTTGAAATGTCCTCCTTTTTGTGAAGTTGTGTGATTGCAATATGTCCGATGTCCGTCGTAGCCCTCCTTCGTCGTCCGTTATGAACATTTTGCTTCAAAGTAAACCCCCTTCTATATCACTTTCCATCAAAATTCACTGAAATGTTGTTGTTATTTTGGTGATCTTACTCTCTGATGTAGCTCATCCAGGCAGAATTCTGGTTGCAACTTCATCGAAACGAAAATCGTAAAAGATGACAAACTGTCGGCAAAACTTTTAATATTTTCAAATAAATCTTCATCGTGTGATTCATCTCCATCGTGTGTTTCATATCATAATTGTTCCGAAATACCGTGCTTTCAGATATCAAACGTGTCAGAGTTGCTAACAAGTCCGGTGTCATACTAATTTAAATTCCAGTATATCTGATTTGAAGACGGTAAGACATTTTATGATCGAAATAATGTTTGAACAATCTAGACGTGAAGATTATAGTACATAAATTTTAAAATAAAATACATATTATACACTTGAAAGGCTTGTAAAATATAAATGGCAAATTAAAAAAATACATTTTTCGGGAGTCATGTAGTATTGCATGGCCATCCCCGCGCTGAAGCCAAAGTTTCATATAAAAGGCGGAGCCTCGTTACTGCTTATGAAAAGAGTATATAATCTAGGCAATATAACAAAATAAAGCTATGAACAAGTGTGATTATTTTTATTTTTATTTTCAGCCTAAAATTCCATCTTTAAGAGCAAGGTTATTGTTACAGCGACTGAAATGCCCTGTTGGAACGCTATGTTGAAATTTAATTGAATCCAATAAAATATACATTCAAAAGACCTGACGTTTTATTAAGTTTACATGGTAAAAGTTGTGCGCCAGCAGATTCGACATTGAATTCAATCAGTAAGTGCAGAATCGTGCTCTTTCATTTGAAAAAAAGTCACTGCCGATTACAAAATATTTGTTGTAAAACAGTATTCAACAACAATGAAGATTAAACACATGTTGAAACTGCAAGAAATCTTTTCTTTCAACCAGTATATCTGATTTGAAGAAAGTAAGACATTTTATGATCGAAATAATGGTTTGAAAAAATCTAGACAGCAAGATGTTTGTTTCTGGGAAGCTGAAAATATGTGTGATGGTGTGAGGGACTGGTGTGAAGATTATAGTACATAAATTTTAAAATAAAATACATAATGTTATTATACCCTTGAAAGGCTTGTAAAATATAAGTGGCAAATTAAAAAAAAAAAAACTTTTTTCGGGAGTCAAGTAGTATTACATGGCCATCCCCGCGCTGAAGCCAAAGTTTCATATAAAAGGCGGAGCCTCGTTACTGCTTATAAAAAGAGTATAAAATCTAGGCAATATAAGAAAATAAAGCTATGAACAAGTGTGATTTTTTTTTTTTTTTTTTTTTTTCATATATGAAAGTAATCTTATATTTCGATTAGAATTTCACGATCGTCTAGATCAAATGCCTGTGTTAGTTTGGCGACCTGTGGAATTTCAACGTTTTCCTATTTTATGAATACGAGTAAATTCGAAAGAATTGTAAAACATAAACATTTTGACGTAAATATTTTTTGTTTAAAATCTTTATTTTTAATAATGTAGTCTGAAAGAGAAATATTTACAATTACAACATAATTTCATAAGTCAGTAAGAGTTAAGATAATTCTATACATGCATTCTCTAATAGCGGATTCAGGGCGGAGAACTGAATATTAGATTTCAAAGCAATATTCACTTAAAAATATAGACTTGGAAATTTAAACTTTTTTCTACTTATGAACGTTGTTTTGTAGAACAAGTAGTTCGTTGTGATCTTGATTTTACCAAAATTAATTTTATTGGTAAGCCTTTTATTTGAAAAGGGGTATAAAATACATACAATCTGGAAAAACGACTACACTTGACAATGTCAAGACTTTATTAGAGTAGTTGACTTCGAAGTACTCTCTAATTCACTTGTGGATTCAGAAAAAAATGTGTTCAGTCTGCTGAAATATCTACATCTCTGTGTAGACGTTTCTTGAAAAATATCCTAAAACAGTTACAGCAAAATTTAATGAAAATATTTGTTAGGAAAGAAAACTGCAAGAAGTCTTTTCTTTCAACCAACCGGTTGTTTTTTTTCCGGGTGGGGGGGGGGGGGGACTGACTGGGGAAAAATCTGACCGTTACACCGGGCCTATCTGAAGTACACTGATGTGCGCCGGTCCTGAGAGATACACGGGGGAGGAAGTGTTACACGAAAGACGGAGTTCTTCTGATAACCTGTCATGTTTTCTTCTGATAACTGTAACGGAGTTCCTGGAAATCGTTACAGAGTTCTTCTGATATCTGTATGACAAAACAAGGAATCGGTCGACAAAATCGTAATTATTTATCTTAAAAAAAGAGAGAATGGGGTGTAAAACTAAAGTTTGATGATCAAGGTTGCCTAGTGTTATCATAAGTGACATCTTCAGAGTTATCACCTGAACTCCGTAACATTTGAAAAATAGGGCATAAAATTGTTAGATAGTGGTTTATGTTTGCAACTTTGCACTAAAATTAGGCT
Source organism: Mercenaria mercenaria (assembly GCF_021730395.1). Taxonomy (NCBI): domain Eukaryota; kingdom Metazoa; phylum Mollusca; class Bivalvia; order Venerida; family Veneridae; genus Mercenaria; species Mercenaria mercenaria. The sequence goes on along the minus strand of NC_069365.1, from coordinate 5,964,875 downwards.
ATTGCGTGTGGTGAGGATGAAGAACGTGAATGAGTAGATTAATATGTATGAATAAGCAAACGATTTCGATATTTTACTCAAAATGTCATGATTTCAAAGAAGTGGCGCTGATTATAAGACTAAACAGTTTTTTCTGACGCATAGCACAAAACATTAGGCAAACTTGATCATCAAACTTTAGTTTTATTACACCCTAGCTTTTCTATTTTCTTAAATTTAAATAATCACTATTTTATTGACCGATTCCTTGTTTTGTCATACAGATATCAGAAGAACTCTGTAACTTTTTCCAGGAACTCCGTAACAGTTATCAGAAGAACTCCGTCTTTCGTGTAACACTTCCTCCCCCGTGAGATAGGCAAAGTGGCAAATCATATATATGTTCGTGATACAAAATCGCTTTAACATCTGAACATTTGGGGTTAATAACGGATGAAACATACTGCAAGAAATATTTTGCTAACTTATTTTGAAAAGATCTGAATAGAAAATCAAATAAATGGAAATTTATCTTTTTTATTTGCAGTTCACGTGACCGGCGTACGCCGAAGCGTTGGTTTATTATTAAAAATTATTTTCTTGCTTCTTGCCGCTCACGTGGTTGGCCCTATATGATGCAAAGTACCAGACTCTCACGCTACCCCATACCCACCACAATCCGAAATCCTGGATCCGTCCCTGTCATGTTCGTATATTTTGTGTGTGTCCTGGTTATATTATGCGTTAAACTCTGATGATATAGGATATGAAGCGTGAAGGTAGGTCACAGTGTAATGTCGTCCATTTTGAATAGTGTAGATCTACAAAGTATAATGTACTTTACAGGAATGTTTTAGATATTTGTCGTTAAATGTATTTATTTTAAAATTGAAATCATCATGCACAAATTATATAGAGCGCTAATTTGGATTTTTATCTTTTTCCACTGCTAGACATGATTGTATAATACAAGTAAAATGTGACATGTAGCTTCTATTTCCCCTAACGCTCAATGTATATAGTTCAATATGGCTTCAAGATAATCCCATCAATATATTCAGGTAAGTGATTATTTTACAAACTAATACTTGCTTTTATACCAGAACATACTATACAAACAATAAGATCAGAGACAATTTACTTGATCTGTGCCATCTCGTTCTGATGTCTGGCGGGGGTCCAACACGTCTAGTCAGGAATTTGTCGTTTTGCTGCTGATTTCACAATAGACCTTTCGACGTAAATGGAAATGTACACGTATCTCAATTTCGAGGGGTTTTCTCAAAACACTGGACAGAACATAATTTTGAATAGCAATATTTCTAAGTAATAATTCAGCGAGTTTACATACAAGGTCAAAACGTAATAAAAGTCTGGCACAAACGAACCATACAAGCAAGATCAGGTCTTCCTTGGGTTGTCTAATGACTGTGAGACTTTGAGTAATATGATATTTATCGTTGTCTAGAGAAAGGAGATATGTCCACTTGATGCTGATGATTTATAAAGTTTTATTGAATAGAATGAGAACTGTAAAAAGGAGCTGAATACGACAGTTATTTTGAAGGATTAATAAACGTACGGACGGATACCGTATGTCTCCAGCATCCAGGGAATGAAACTCTACTGGCGGTAGCTCTGTCCGATTTAACAAATAGGGGACGACCATTAGAAAATTAGAGGAGCTTGAGTTTGCAGATGTTTTTCTCAGACTCGTTTCACCATTTATGCAATAGAAAACGCGGTCCAAATAATCTGTTTACACAAAATAAATTTTCCAATCATAATTTTACTAATTATTATTGCGTAAACGTTTAGGCACATAGGAAAAAAGTAACATACCAGATACATGTCTATAGTTTGAAAAATCAACATAATTACTGCACGAGAAGCAATACAAAATATCTTATTAAAGGTGGTAGGATATTCTTGCTGGAAAGTCCGAATACAACAGTATTGTCTGGAGAACAGAATAGATACTTGAAGTTATTACGAGCGAAGTGAACGTATTTGTTGTTGAATATTCTATGATATCCTTAAATATATAGAAGCTAGATTATAACATTTGTATTTTAAACTGACCTTAGCCGGGAGGCAGTAGGATATGTTAAATGCTGTAATATATAAGCAAAATGTCTAAGAATAGACGAGTAGAATGTAGGAAACGGAATTACAAGTATTTATTTACTTTTCTGATAGGTATTTTCTAGTGGTCGTCGCTTTTTAGTATAGATATGAATAGTTCGATTGCTCCAAGTCAGATATGAAATAAGGTTGTGACTACAAATTTTAAGAAACATTCCACACTAGATGACATAACTACGGATCGATTTTCTGAGTTCGGGCTGAAGAAGAGGCAAATATATTCGATTATTGTAGAATAATTTATGTATTTAGAATCTTTCAATATTCAATATAGCGATAAGCAAGATCGTTTCTTAGCGTGGTCAATTTCAGTTGTGCCATGACTATGAGACTTGGCATTTATATAAATTCATTGTTGAATTGAGAAAGTCCCCCACTTTTGACCGAAGTACATTATACGTTTACGCAGTGGTATACACAATACATTAACGCCGAAAAGGTCGAATAAAAGTTTAGGCAAGTAATCAAATTGTAACTAAAGTTATAACAAAAGAATTTAATTGACTCGGCTGAGTGATTACGCTTGAAGACATTTCGCCAACTCACACACTAACACTTGTCGTTTTGGGGCTCACTATTTTATTTGTGATATCGGTGTGCTTATTTGTCAGTCTAACGTGTTAGTGTTTTGGTGCCTTCTAACGCAAAAGCACGCAGAACAATTTTTCAGAAAACAAACATTTGACTATGCTTTCGTTTTATATATTCATAGACCATTAAATTGCCATCTGAAAAATGAAATGTCGTTTACTTTGCCTAAAAGTTATATTGAATTGCACACAGTTATCTCGAGTCATTTCCAGGTATTCCGAAATTATATTGCTGATTTTCATTCATATCATTGTATAAGTCTACATCTTTAAATGCGCTTCAAAATGCCATTGAACAAACAAGTAGTCAGTGTAACACATTATAGCTGCAAATGATTCGGAAATTTCGGAAGACTTGTCTCAGTAAGCGTCTATGCAACGTTTTGCACATTGTAAACAAACAAAAAAAAAGACCGATGGGTTGATTTGGTTTACATTTGCCTCTGTTAGGGCTGGCTGAACAGAGAAAATAAATAAGTTAACGAGATAGTTTTGTAAATATCAAGCGGTCATACAGTTACAATTATTTAAGTACCATGAGAATTGAGTATGACATCTAACACTTTAATATGAAATATGCAGGAAGTAACTGCTTGACATTTTCTAAAACGATTGTGAGTATCTTTAAGAGATATGTTATACACGTTCTAGAAGAAAATAACTTAAAGCACATCGTTCGTAAACATGCATTTTCAATGTTAATTTTGATGAGTTGCAGGCATATCGATTCCCTATTTAGGCAGTGCCTTATTTCAAATTGTTAAATTATATATTTATTTAGATTGAGAATGCATTAGAGCAAAGGCATGTAATGAACAACAAAGAAGCATGACGCATTCATTGCAGTTAAAAAATCGTAAATACAGAAACTGGGTCAGAGCAGGACTGGGTTTAAAGTATGTCAAGGACGGACTGTTAGATTTTGTGGATAATAATCTTAAACAAATACACAATGACAGTATCTGTAATGTAAGATCGAAATACGGATTGACGTCAGAAATTTGCACCAGCTGTCTACTGAGGAATATTCAACCGGATCACGTGAGAGATTCTAACAAGCAGTGTCCTCTCCGGCATGGGAACTGCAACTGCCAGTATCCACGTGGAAAGAATAAATGTCCATATAACATATGCAGTGCAATATACGACAATATCGTAACGCTTCATGCTTCTTCACCCCCTGTTCCTTGCTGGAAAAACACAAATGCTCAGTTATGGTGCACAAGTTATTTCGAGTTTGGAAAATGTTTCATCAACGCGCATGGATATGCTAACAAAACTTCGATCTCTGAAATTGACTGTTCAGGGCTGCTGCATATCATTATTAACAACAAAGCTATTCATGGACATATACAGTGCACAATTACTGGAAATGACGTCTTCTCAAAGGTAATAAATATGTCATTACACCCACTCACCCCCATCCCTTCTCCGCCATCAGGTTAGGAGATGACTTGAAACGTCTTGTTTGCAAATTGATTAGGTTCGCATATCACGTTGACTGAATTTGATTCAAGTCATTCCTTTCTTTCCCAGTGAACCTAGAAAGCGCTGATCTATGTTTTAAAGGCACTGACCTCCAGAATTGGTTAAATAAAGATATTTTCCAGTCGTCGTAACCAGTAGCGCTATAGCTGAAGTAGTGAATAATGATTTCAAAATATAGATATAATCGAGACATTGGAGTAAAAGCGTGACAAACATCGTTTGAAGTAGTAGAAACAGCAAATTCTCATGTGTTTCCGTAACATTAAGTTTGTCAGTAATTAAGTTTTAAAGCCTTCTTGAGAACTATAGCATTTGTTTCAAGATATCTACAAAAAGATAATTTTTTGTTGTTGTTGTCGAACGATCTAGAGGCCAGTCGCTTTAATGTTTGAACGTGAATTCCTGCCAGAAACTTTTCTTTGAATTAATCTAAAAGCCCTCTCAAATGTAGAAAGTTTACAATTTTAAACAGTATCATTACTACGACAGTTGTCAATGTGCATTTTCATCTCTGTTTCTTATCTGAGCAGACAAGACAAGCCAGAAATGATATACTTCATTCTGGATCAATGGAGCTGGATGATGCAAAGGTTGATGGTTATATAGACGATATGGTGGCTCTGCTTCAGGATGGAAAAGAACTTAGTTCAAAGCCTGAATCAATTAATGCTGTAAAGCAACTGCTTAAGGTTAGAACATTGAAACATTATGTTTAAATTGTTTAATTCATAAAGTTAAGGAACTAATCTGTTTCAAATCTGAGTCAGAATGTTTGCATGAAATATATGTCTAATTAAGAAGTGGGATACCAGAGGTCAAAAACTATGTCACTAGGTCAAATCATTGAAAAAATTTGGTTAATGATCAACCTGATTTACATTAAACATGGCCAAAATGTATCTTTGGAATCTAGGCCAGTTTAGGTACTAGATTGTCGATATTAAGAATTAGGCCAGATGAGCGATACAGGACCTTCATGAATTTTAATGATCTGTAAACGTTTACAAAACATTACTTAGAAGCAGTAAGAAAACACTAACAGAGACATTAACGGTCAGTTTTCTATACGTTACTCCGTCAAACATAGCAAAGTCGTGGTTTAAGTCGGAAAAGGCGCTTATGTAAGTGATAATCATCTTTAAAATGTATAGTCTATTTTGATCTTAGTTGAGAAACTTTGTTGTCGGTCAGTTGGTTCACAAAACAACTTATCAGTTTTTATCAAATATGTTTATAAATTTCAGCTGAAAGAAAAGAATTTTTGTATTACTGATATCGACGAGGCTGAAATTATCAAGGATGCCCTGGATGCTGTGGAAAGAAAGAAACTGGAAGCGATTGAGGAGATCAAACAAATTTGTCAAGAACAGAGAAGTGAACTTGATGAAATTGTTAGTCAAGTTAGAAGCAACCCTGACGGAGGACACCAGGGTGATATTACGAAGCGTCTGACTGTCCTTGAAGGTGAATTGCTAAATTTTCGGAAGGATCACGACGACCTTAAAACTGATGTTGATTTATTACGACAGGTAATGATTATTATTTTGTCTCTTAAAGGAAAGATATTCGTGTACCTCGATAAATCATACCAGTACATGTTATTTTAGTAAAAGTGTTTTTCTTCAACATGGACTTTATTTTACAGAATCATATACACATTAACTAGTGTCAAGAAAAGAGGAGGTTTTGGGCTTCTTTGTTAAGTATCAAGTATGTTTAAATTATTCGTATCTAATCATGTGAACCAATGCTTTGCAGGAGATGTTAGACCTTAGGTTGCAAATTGAAAACCTTGACAGGACACAGATAGTTAAACAAGAAAGAAAAGAGCAGTTGGAGAGACGATCAGGTACATTTCTTTATTATAGCAATTAATATCACATTATTCCGGCTCGTCTCGGTAAGTAGGTAATATGATGTGCTTTTTGTTTGAAATCAGCCAAATCCTTGCATTTTCACAGTGGGAAAATGGACAACGGATATAGTCAAGAAAGTGATAAACCTATACACGCTTGAATTTGGAACACTGTACGATTTAAAAACATTTTAATATCTTGTGATGATATGAATCGAAGAGGTACAAATACATTGATCCTATGAAATGTACGACTGTAATGGGAATATGTCTCTTCTCTTATATAATGGCACAGTTCTCTGAAGGTGTACTAGGGATAAACAAAGCGAATACATAACTACACATGAGATAGCCTGTGGACTGAAGATAGTAACGATGTATGTGATAATGATAATCCGTTAAATACAGATATGATTTCGACGTTGTCTTTGTCAACGGATGAGAGAGAAACTGTTCTAAGTGCTTCTTTTTCTATATGTACTTAGAACAATTTCGCTCTGACCCCTCCATATGTTCGTCTGTCGTTTCATCCGTTTGTCTATTTGTTCATCCTTCCAAAGCAATATGCAACGTTCGGTCAAATTGATGTCGCATACACAGATACTTGGGCTTCTGATAGTCTGAGCTACTTTTCTTTGTTTCTAATGCAATTTTAACATAGAATGGTTTACATATTTTCTTTAAACACAAAAGTAAGTATACTTTTATTTCAAATCAGTTAAAATATGGTTAAACAGTATTGTGTTCATATAGAATTAGTTAACCTTTTTCGAGCATCAAATTTCGACTCGCAAATGTTATACAGTTTTGGTTACCATAACCTAACCGGCGGTTCTTTTTTATTTTATTCTGGTCACGACCATTTTATCAGAGATCCAAAACAGTAATATAATAACATCTCTGAAGCTGATTTTTAGGTAATTCAAAGATAATTGAAAATAAATCACTTTAAATATGTTTCCTCTTTAAGTAAATTATTTGCTTAGGTGTGCTTGGCTGATTGACTAGTAACCTAGTAATCTGCAAAGTCTGAATTAAAAAATATCGGCGAGTCGAAAGTTCAAGATTTTGAAGGGTTTTGTATCTTGTAGTCACCGATGCTTTGATTGTCCATGTTGACATTTTTAAATATTATCCTACACTGACTTAACTTGTTAGGTTTTGAAAGCTATGCCCTTATAATGAGTCAAATGAAATAAAAAAAAATTGGAAATGATGTATCATAGGGTCCAGATCCTCTCATCTGGCCTGCCGTACCAAAGTGTCTGTGATTACATAGGTGTACATGATTAACCTTGGAAATTGTATGTGCTGTTTACGCTATTAGCGCATTTTTGACGTTTAATGATTGAAAAAAACTATTTTCAGCGGTTACTAGTAGATCCATCCGTCTTTCCGTTCGCCCTGAGCCGAACTTAAGATTTAAATCTATTTTTGAACAAATGATAACTTGTCTAGGGAAAAGTATTTCAAGTTTTAATCGTTTTTACCGAGGAAACAAAATGCACGACCCTTCTAAGTTACGTGGTGTTCTTTGTAAATCATCTCAGTGTTGTTATATTGCCTGGTCCTTCGGGATTTCAACTCATTTAGATTTGAAGATTGAATACTGCTTAAGCCGGTGCTAGGGGGCGTAGGCAGTGTTGCATTTTCCATTACTGCTCATGAATAGACTCAATCAAACCGAGCCTGCAATTTTCACTGTTTGCCTTGTTCTCTGTGCTTCCGGGGGATCTACTTTCCAGATTATATTTTTGGTACATTTGAAGCTTTTCCGAAAACCATGTTTTGCGTTTTTGGTCAATTGGACCGATGTTGCTGTTACATAGAACAGAAAAATGGTTTCTGCTTATTAACACCAGTGAGGACTTAGGTATTAGACAAACCTTGATATTTCAAGAATTCAAAAAGAACTGCCACCCTTAGAGGCCTTTAAAATAGTGTGTAGTTGATATCTGGATCTTGATGAATAGAGTCAAAATTCACGAAAAACACATTTTTCATGGCCTGCTATCTCGTAAGCATTACACATTCTACCATGACCAGCTAATAACCTACATACTTATACAGCAAATTCTATCTCGGGTTATTCTGCAATAAACCGACCTTGAACTATGCTGCGCTCCCACCGTATTTTGGCTATTCTGTTCTATTCTGTTCTTGTAAACTTCCCCCGTCCGTATCGATGGATAGTAATTTACGTTTGATGAAAATACTGCTCTAATTCTTGTCTAACGTTATTTGAAGTAAGTCGTGTAAGAATCGATATAATAATTTTTCGGCCTGAGTGACATATTTCTACGCATAAGAAATTCTACTCTACAAGAAACCTAATTTTGATACTTGTATTATTCCTTAAATATATTATAGTCCAAACATTAGTTCGAACACTGGTTTTATTTGTGGATACGGTAGATAAGCGTTAATACAACAAATCTTACATCTGGTAAAGAAAAATGAAGGCACATTTGTTTGTTTACTTATCACTTTTTATATCCGGTGTCCGTTTCCCAACCCTTATTCTGCGCAAACCATTGACAAGTGTGAGATCTATAAAGACTATAGGTCCCAATTAACCCAAAGAGACTCTTTTAAGTGCAAAGTGGTGTTTTTGTACAGTGGGTCGATGATATACGGTATATGTACTATGTTTTGCGTTTGGACTTTAATGTGAATTTAATTCGAGTCTAAATCAGGCTGGATCTTTTCAAAAGTAGTTTTCTTTCCAGATGTTTTAGCGGCAGTGTATCTTGGTTGGCCTTTTGAAGTCACTTATTCAGCATCGTTTGCAGGGTGGGATAGCTCTTAAAACAGAGGAAAGGCACTTTTCAAATAAAATGATATAATCAAAAACAAGATTCAAGTGTGGACTGGGTGGTTCCAATACTCCCGCTTTCATAGCTTTGGGTATTGTATAATCACCCCTTGGATATGGTGCCTGCTTTTTAATTTTGTCTTTTGGCAGTTCCTATGATATGCAGGCTCCATAACCTCAGACCCCCTTTCTAAATTCCAGTTTGTTTAGTTCTGCCCATTGTTTTCTCGTTTAGGGCAAACACATTAATTTAACTTGGGACCATAAGCCGCTTTTCAAGGAATTGCACACTAGTGTAGCATTGAAGGTTCCATGTGCACCGTCCTATGAACACATCTGCGGATGTCTCTAAATTGTTTTTTGTACTTTTAACATGTGTAAATGTCGAGTTCTGTTCAACCCGGGGCTAGAGGGTGTGGACGATAGCATGCTTTTCCACTACCGTCCATGAACAGGCTCAATCAAACCGAGTCTGCAACATTTACGTTTTTTTGTTGTGTTGAGCGACTTGTGAAGTTTCCACTTTTTCCATTTTGTTATTTCCGGGGCTGACTATACACTATAATATGTGTCATTCTCATTGTCTTCTAACATTTTTCAAAATTTGGTCATAGCCATTAGCCACGGTCACTCTGATCAGTAGCATATTACACTAATGACTACCTTTCACAAAAGCTTTAAACTGTTCTTTTTTTTGCATTTGCGTCTTTGTTTAGCTAAAAACAAAGATAAACTGAAAAAGAAATATTTTTCATAGGAAAACGTTTGAAACACAGGACATACTACATTTTCTATCTTATCTTCAAAGAACTTATGGATGTTTATCTTTTTGAAACTGGTCAAGTTTGAAACTGGGTTATTTGAGGCCATTAGGTCAGATCATATAATAACTTTTATAACACTGTAGATGCCGCATTTTACTTGACCATCATAAACCCTAGTCAAAACGTTTATCCCAATACAATTAATGTACATTGGAAAAAGGCTACTTTGAGGTCAAGAAGTAGGTCACTAGGTCAAATATTAGATCAACCTTGTTAATACTGAATACTGTAAAGACCACATTTTCTGCTTGACTTTTATAACACTTTGTCAGGATGTTTGCCTCTATGAAACCTAGCAAGGTTGAGTTTACCTTAGGTCTTAAACTGGGCCACTAAGTCATGTCATAGAAAACCTTGTTCACACTCTAGAGCCACATTTTCTAGTTGATCGTGATTAATTATTGTCAGAATATTAAATTTTGTTTCTATGAAGTTTAGTTTAAAATGGTATACAATAAGGTCAAGAACTACGCCGCTAGTTCAAATAAATGAAAATATTTCTTAATACTCTTCAGATCATATTTTCAAAGTATTTGTCTGTACGGAATCTAGTTCAGTTTCAAAACTGGGTTATCTGAAGTCTTAAATTACGGCAATATGTCATATGGTAAGAAACAAACTTGTTATCACTGAGGCCACGTTTTTTGTTCCACCATCAAAGTTCTTTTTAGCTCTATTCGGAGAATAGGGGTGCTATTCTACTCGCCTCGTGCCGGCGTCGGCGTGAGCTTTCTTGGTTAAATGTTTTCGTCAACCTTTGCTTATATCTTACTGTAAATTCACATTAACATTGTTCAGCATGCAAACAAAGTATGTGTAGGGGTTGGACCCATTATTACCAAGGTCAAGGTCACCCAGGTGTTATATTTTTAGGATATTTTTAAGGTTAAAGTTTTTTGGCAACTTTTGTTTTTCTGTCATATCTTTGTTACTATTGCTTATACATAAACATTGTCCATCATACAAACAATGTGCAGGAGATGGGCCCATTATACATAAGGTCAATCATTATCTGCATGTCTGGTTACAATCCCCATAACTCTAATTGTATTTTTGACAGAATCATGCCCCTTTCATACTTTAAGTTTTTTGACAATCTTCGCTTTCTAGATATAACTTTAGTACAAAATTAGATAATGACTTGAATCTTAAAATATATCTTTATCATCATCATTTGCATGTGTGGTAACAACCCCCATAAGTCTGATTTGTATTTTTGACCAAATTATGCCCAGTTCATACTTAAATATTTTGACAAACTTCGTTTTCTGGACATAACTTTAACCCCTCCGAGTAGTAGGGTCTTTTTATACCTTGGTGTATCTTCCTTTTAAAGTAGAGGTCTCTTTTGAGACATAAATTCATTTTACTGTCAAATCGCCAAATAGTGAAGCGCGCTGTCTTACAGACAGCTTTTAACTCACCTGAGCACGAAGTATCTTCATAAACTTGGTCAGAATGTTAATCTTGATGATCTTTAGGTGAAGTTCTAATCTTGGTCATCTGGGGCCAAAAACTAGGTCACCAGATCAAATCAAAGGAATAGCTAGTTAACACTCTAGAGGCCACATTTATGACCATATCTTAATGACATTTGGTCAGAATGTTAATCTTAATGATCTTTAGGTCGTCGAATCTGGGTCAGGTAGAGACAGAAACTAGGTCACCAGGCTAAATCAAAGAAATAGCTAGTTAACACTCAAGAGGCCACATTTATGACCATATCTTAATGAAACTTAGCCAATGTTGATCTTAATGATCTTTACATCAATATTAAATCTGGGTCAGTCGGGGTCAAAAACTAGGTCACCAGGTCAGATCAAAGGAAAAGCTTGTTAACACTTTAGAAGCCACATTTACGACTGTATCTTTATGAAACTTGGTCAGAATGTTAACCTTGATGATCTTTAGGTCAAGTTCGAATCTGGGTCGTGTGGAATGTGACCTACTGACCTACGTTTTTGTTTTTTAAGATACAGCCTTGAAATTTGGATGACATGTACAGTTTAGCAAACCGATCTTAAAATTGATTTTCAGTGACCACGAATGTAACCTATTGACATACTTTCTTGTGCTTCTTTAAGATAAAGCCTTAAAATTTGGATGACATGAACAGTTTTGCATACTGATCTTACAACTGACTTTCAGTGACCATAAATATGAGTTACTGATCTGCTTTCTTAATGTTTTAGCATCAGTTTGACATTTGAAAACATGTAGCTTATATTACTCAGGTGAGCGATCTAGGGTCATCATGACCCTCTTGTTTAACATTCTAAACACAACATTGTATTCTTGGTCTTCTAAAAACTTCAGGATAATGTTAAAACTAAGTCACAAGGTCAAACCATTGAAAAACTTGATAAATGGTCTGCCTAATTTACATAAAGCATTGTGGGAATATTTGTCTCTTTCAAATGTTTCTGTGCATCTCTACGTGTGCGGAAATCTTATTTGAATTTGCTATCCAGGTTTCAGTTCAGAAATGCTCTAAGGTTAAACTTCCTTCAAAGATGACTGCTCCTTTTACTAAATCTCATGGCTGCAATATCCTGGGTTTTATTTTATATAGCGGGTGCACTTTGAAAATTATCTTGTCCGCAATTGAATTTCACACAATTGGTCCTTAGTTGACTCGCTGCTGGAATAGTTGATAGTCCAACTAAATGTACACGAGTCGCCATATTGTGATAATTTTTGAACAGGTCAATATATCTACACGTACAACAGAGGAAGGACCTTTCCCGCGACGATTCTACGCTGCGATTTTTAAATCGCATTTTAACTTTTAAAAACAAAAATATCAATGGTATTTTAAGATACCTGGAAAGAATATCCATTTTTTCCTTCCATTCAGTTGATGTTTATGTCAATAAATAGCAAAACACGAGTTTGTCACTGTTTTAAACAAAGCATCCTAAAGTTTACATGACTCCGTTTCGTGTCATGTGATCGATAACGACCAACCGCACTGTACTAAGTGTAATAGCGGACCGGTAAAGGGGTAACCAGGTAGCCAAATGAAACATGATAGTGTTTATGCTTTATTAAACATGTTTAACTGCTATGTTTAAACCATAAAATGATTCAGTTTTACGATTTCATCGTTTAAGTATATTGCCTGAACGTGTTTTTACCTGAATGTATTTACACCAAACAAAAGGTCCTAATACTGGTTTTGACGTACATCTTTTTGGAGAAGGATTCTATCCTATCACGAAAATATCTCAGAATCAGTTCTGACATCAAATAATTTGGACTAGAATAAAACGGTTAAACCGTATCCCCAGTGAAACATGTTAGTGATATGCAACAAAAGTGAGCAAACTAGGGCCATCATGGTCCGCATGTTATATATATGTTTTACATCATTGCAAAACAAATTTGCAAGAATTGATGAAATAAAAGGATTAGTGGTTTTTATGCTTCCCAAAGGGGAAGCATGAAGTCGCTGCTTCGTCCGTCCGTCCCACATTTCTTGTCCGTGATATTTCACAGCAGTCACTGGTTTGAATTTAGAAAAACTTCATAGGAAGCTGCTCTATCAAGAGATGCGCATTTTATCTTCTTGTTCCGGTTGGATGATTTTTCACAGAGTCATTGCCCTTTGATTATTTAACAGTGGTATACTATAGTTCAATTATTGTCCGGAGTATTTCTCAGGAACCACAGGTTGGAATTTAGCCATACTTCATAGGTAGCTTCACTATCAAAAGAGATGCGCATATTATCTTCGTGTTTCGGTTTGATGATTTTTCACCCAGTAATGGTCCTTTGATTATTCAAAAACAGTATACTATAGTACAATTCTTGTTCGGGATATTTCTCAGTAACCACGTACTGGTTAGAATTTAGAGAAACTTCATATGAAGCTTCACTATCAAGAGGAAATGCGCATATTATTTTCGTGTTCTGGTCGGATGATTTTTCATTGAGTTATTGCCCTTTGATTACTCAACAATAGTATACAGTAGTACAATTCTTGTTCGGAGTATTTCTCAGGAACCACCGGTTGGAATTTAGCCATACTTCATATCAAGAGGAGATGTGCCTGTTATCTTCATGTTCCTGTTGGATAATTTTCACTGATTTATTGCCCTTTGATTATTCAACATTAGCAAAACATAGCGCCATCATAGTCCGGAATATTTCTCAACAACCACTGCCTGGAATTCAGCAAAAATTTGTAGTACGCTTCACTCTCAAGAGGAGATAAGCATATTTTCTTCATTATCCATTGGAATGAGTTTCCAATGAGATATTGCCTTTTAAACTGTATGTGCCCATTCAATGAATTCCATTTTTGCTGTTTTGATATACAAATTTCGGGGAGCATCCATCGGTTTTACCGATGTTTCTTTTTACAAAAAGTATGTATTTGCTACAGCCTATACTAAAGTCATTTTTCTTTAAGTATATTGATATTTCCATATTCTAATATCACATCACTAAAATTTACCCACTGAACGTTTATTGCAGAGTTTCAAAGGAGTCTGATCAAACTGTACAGAAATCATTGCACTAAAGTTTCGATTATGCCGACTTCTCCAGACGAGCAGGACATCCATATTGGAGATGTATATGTTACGCCATGGATGATGATGAATAATAAAACTGAGTTTTTTGATGATAATCCGGATGAAGACTCTGTGAGAAAGCCTAAACATACAGTCGTTCAGACGTACAAACAAATATTCAAGAATGGTGACTCAAAAATGAAAAGCATATACTTAGTTGGAGAGGCAGGCACAGGTAAAACTACCTTCTGTAGACACATGCTTGATGTATGGTGTCAAGCACATAGTGAGAACACGGCTACGCTGTCTGGCGATATTTTGGAAATGAAAGAGTTCGAATTTCTGTTTTTTATCTCGCTGAGACATGCTTACTCGGACAGTCATATAAATGATATGATAAATCATCAGTTGCTCATAGGTTGTGAAAATCCAGAAGTTTTTGCAGAAATTATAGAAAATGATTCAGACAGATGTCTTATTGTCCTGGATGGTCTTGATGAATGGAACCCACCAGCAGACACCGCACCATGCTCTCCCTACGAGACGCCTGGCCTTCCAAGAAGAGACCTCCGAAAGTCATACACAATTTTCACAACAACAAGAGAATGGAAAATTGGCGTGCTTCGTCTTACAGATAAGGACATAGAACAGCAAATCTCTTTGTTAGGCGTTGATGACAAGTCAATCGTTTTGATGGGGAAAAGGGTCGTACCTAGACTTAACAAAAGGTTTCACAGAAATAAATGCACAGATGAATTTTTGACTGAACTCAAACATTCAAATGTAACCGAGTTGAGATATATTCCAGTCATAGTGCAACAACTGATATGCACATGGCATGACGGAAACTCGTTAAGTAACTCAAGATGTAAAACTTACTGTTCCATGTTTGAAATGTTGCTAGGATGGAGTGAAAAGCGTGGAGCTTGCAACGCTAGCTTCCGGCAGCTGGAAGAAAACCTTCATACCCAGCTCAAAAAACGAGCAGAAAGAAATAAACTGACAGATTTAATACTTCCAAAATGTTTCAGTGGACACGAAAATTGTAAGATGTTCAAATTACTTCTGTACTTCTTCGGGGAATTGGCATACCACACTTTATTCTCTGAAAATGGACAAATGATGCTTTACTTCAATGAAGAATTTGCCGGCCAGTGTGGTATGTCAAAGGAGGAAATCGAGTTCGCACTGAAAATTGGAATACTAACCGAGGACAGACTGTTAAACTTCGCTGCAAAAGAAACTAGCAGGTTGATATCATTCAAGCACAAGTCATTCCAAGAGTTTCTTTGCGCCTGTTTTATTGCGATTCACGCAGTAAGTTCAAAGGAAAGAAGGTGGTTGCCTTTCTTTGGTGCGACCAAAAGTGGAGAATCTTCCAAGACAGTTTCCTTGATCACCCACATGTTTACACATGTGAACTCAACAGAGAAAATTCTTGAGAAGTCAAATATACTATTATTGCTTTCAGGATTATATCCTCC
Source organism: Mercenaria mercenaria (assembly GCF_021730395.1). Classification (NCBI taxonomy): domain Eukaryota; kingdom Metazoa; phylum Mollusca; class Bivalvia; order Venerida; family Veneridae; genus Mercenaria; species Mercenaria mercenaria. Next base: position 5,949,178 of record NC_069365.1, on the reverse strand, counting down.
ATTGTATGTACATATCGTAGAAAACGTCTACCAGAGAGTTTTAGAGGACCAAAGGTTACGCATATGTGCGGACATTGTCTCTGAAATGCCGAAAATACTGAATGATATACAAGAATTTATTTTCAAATGTGTAACTGAAAGGTTAAATAATGAAACAGAAAACACAACTGCCAAACTTGCTGATGTCATTGTGGATACAGAAGTGAATGGAAAAATGCTTGAATACATCGACCCATCCAAAGTTAGATCAATTTTCTTCAATGGCTTGTTTAACCGTTCAGATATGACAGAGTTCACAGCAACAGTTGGTGTACACGGTCGATTACAGTTGATTGACGCAAAACGACTGGACAGTAACACTACAATAATATTGATACATAATATCATTGAACAATCCTCCGATACTTTAGAAGTGGTTTCAATAAAGCATGCTCTATTCTACATCGAAAAGGAAATAGTCCATCTTTTTCCATGCATGCCAATGCTGCGATCGCTCCATCTGAAATACATTTTGTTGACAAGCCAACAACTCTCCATGTTGTTTTCAAATCTGTCCAAAGCAGAACACCTCTCCCAACTAGAGCTAAGTGACATTGAAGATGTTGAACCACAATTAGCCATTCAGAACTCTGTGGAATTGGCCAAACTGGAACATTTGGAAGCCTTGAAACTAGAAAAGATAAACTTTGAAATTAGAAATCTCAGGACAGCTAACCTTAGAGTATGCGAACTTCATTTTGTTGATCTAAGAAGAGTCAGCGCGGCAGTCAATGTTATTTGCTGCCTGCGAGGTGCCAGGAAGATAGAAACATTTGCTGTTGCTATATCCGGTGTGATAAAAGTTGAAGAAAAGGACATGTGTGAGATATCAAGCTGCTTAGTGAAAACTTTACCTTCTTTCCATAATTTAGCACAGCTGACAATAAGCAACCTGGACTTTTTCGACAAAGGTCTGATTTTAACAGGAAAGATGCGCTTAAAACATTTAACTCTTTGTTGCGTTACAATGACTTTTGATGCATGGACCAAGTTAATCTGCAGCTTGTTTTACCTGCCAAACTCGGTACAAGTGAATGTACAAGACTTAAAGTTAAAGCCGAAACTGCTGAAAGTGGTTGCTATGAAATACATTACAGACAATCGTGATAAGTTTGAGGTTATTCACAACAACCAGTATCAGATTTCTTTTAGGACAATTCAAAACAAATGAAAAATTAAACAAAGGAAGTGTTGTTACCAGACAATTCCCGAAGTGGAAGGAATTTGCTTCCGTATGTTTACAGTATGGTGGCTTTTTGGTAAACTAACAAAGAAAATGTACAAAATTTGGAAACTTAGCCCGAAAATACAAGAGACAGCAAGGATATAATTAATGTCGCGCAAACAATTAACAAATGAAGACGTAACAAACCCTCTCCTGGTCACCAGAAAACCAGTACGAAATACAGAATCGCATGTGGAAGCGAGAGTGGGAAAGATTCTGAATATTTTGAGCCTGTCGATTATTCTTATACCGATACTGAAGCACCTGTCATGCCTGCTACTTCTTCCTCAGTACCAAACGTGAATATATATACCTCACTGATATCGAATCTCTGGCTGATAGAATAACACATTTATCAGCAACGAAACTCATAAAATGAAATTAATGCTTTCCAATTTAAGTCTTTTATGATATCTGAGACTGTGCCCGGGGTCTTGCTATAATTGTTTGTTACAAATCTTAGGTTGACTGCCTGTTGTTATATAACTGAAATACTGTTTGAAAAGGTGTTAAACAAAAAAACAAGGAAAGAAGAGCTTGCAATACTCGGAATTTAGACACATCAGTACCCGTACAAGTATGGCAATAAATTTATACGTGTAGTTTAAATGTTCATGGTTCACTGTAATGAGTGTATTATTTAAACATGTGAAACTGCTAATCAAGAATAGCTAAATGGTATTTAAGCCAAATGCGAGTTGTTTCGAAATTTCTAAAGTAGTTTCATAAATAAATAGTAAATATTGAAAGTTCTATGTTGTATTTATTCATACAAACACAAATATTAAAATACTCATGACAAGGCCTTAAAGGGTTAGTCACGCAGAAGGAATTGACGCAAAATAATAATTATGGGTGCACATTAACTGTGGCAGAGTTTTGATAACGGTGAAGGGGCAGCAGGACAGACCGATCATGCCCATCTGAAGTGTCCCATAAACCTCAAAACAGAAAGTAAATAACAATATCTCCATGAGCAACAACTGGGAATAATAGATCCATATATTAATAGAAATAATTAAAGTGTAACAGTGCTTTAACTTAAGAAGTTCTAAACGAAAAACACTGGACATCAACTATATTAAATGCCTTAAGTACATATCTATTTTAATCTGGTAGATAACGTTGTTCATACACGTCAATTAATTCATCAGTGTTATTATAGTCCATAGTCCTTTTGGGATTAAGGAATCAATTCAATATATTTGGATAATAATAGTAGACGGGAGTGTAAGGGATGCTGCACATTTCATTACTTCTGGGCAAACACTCGAAGACTCCTGTATTTTTGCTTGAACGCATTTAAGGGCCTATTCCTCCAGAGCTTCGTCTTGCAGAGTTAGTTATTTAATATGTTCCACTTATAGTCATATCGAAAATAACAGAAATTACGCTACCTTCACAGCAAATTTATCTATTTATATCTGTATCTATTTTTTCACAGCATATTGATAATTCTCATCTTATGTACAATATCGCTCTATAAAATTAAGTTACAGCACCATGTGACAAAACAGATATACTGTCATGAAAAACTAGTTTTTCTCTCATATTCAAGTTGCAACAATTAACACCTGGTTTTTAAAAGAAACAGCATACTATTGTGCGTTTTAATCGACCTGGCGGGCGGAGTTTCGCAGCGGTCCACTGCATTATTGTGCAGGATATGTAGTATATTCTGCAACCTGATTTCTTATTCAGTGGCCATCTGCTTTACATTGTAACCAATGTAGCGTTGAATTTTAGTTGTTTGTTTGCTATACCTATTTTGTTCCTTTTTAGCTTACCTGTCACTGCGGTGGGCTTTTGTGATCGCTCTTCGTCCGTCCGTTCGTCCGTTCACAATTTCTTGTGAACACGATAGAGGGCACGTTTTGTAATCGATTTTAATCAAACTTGCACACAACTTGTATTGGTATAATACCTCGGTTCCTTTCGAAAACAGATCAGATCCCATCATGGGTTCCAGAGTTATGGCTCCTTAAAGGGCCAAAATTTGTTATTTCTGGCTTGTGAACACGATAGAGACCACATTTTGTAATCAACTTTTATCAATCTTGCACACAACTTTTATTGGCGTAATATATCGGTTCCTTTCGAAAACTGGCCTGATCCCATCATGAATTATGGCCCCTTAAAGGGTCAAAATTTGCTATTTTGGCTTTGAAGCCATATAGAGACTTCATTTATGGTTTGATTTGATACAAACTTGCATAGAATGTTAATCTTGATAACTTCTAGGCCACATTTGAAACTGGGTCATGTAAGGTCAAAAACTAGGTCAGTAGGTCAAATCAAAGGTAAAGCTTGTTAACATGCTAGAGGCCATATTTATCTTCATGAAACTTGGTCAGAATGACTATCTTGATGATTTGTAGGCCTAGTTATAAACTGGGTTATGTGGGGTCAAAAACTAGGTCACCCGGTCAAATCAAAATGAAAGTTTGTATACACTCTAGATGCCACTTCTTTGCTCCAATTTTTCTCGAAACTTTGCCTGAATGTATGTTTTTATAAAATATCGGACATGTACAAATCTGGTTTATGTGGGGTCAAAAACTAGGTCACTAGATCAAATCAAAGAAAATGCTTGTTTACACTCAAGAGGCCGCATTTTTGGTCCAATCTTAATGAAAATTTGTCTGAATATTTGTCTATGAAATCACGAGGTCAAACATGTTTACACTGTTATGGTGTGTTACTCAGGTGAGCGACCTAAGGCCATATTGGCCCTCTTGTTTGAGATTACCATTATTTACATCAGTCAGAGATCCGCCCCTACGCTCGATAACACCGAAATTTATTTTGTCAGTTGTGAAGTAAGTTCTCCTGTTGTTAGCATGCTGTTTTATTTTTCAATATCCAGGTGTGGTTGTATACACGCAATGTGATCATTTAAAATGTTTAGATGAGAATTTCAGGACAATAAATTATATCGATAGAAATATTGTTTTTCAATGACACCAAAATTATTATAGTTGATTGGGATCTTATTTTTTCACTGTAAAATAATCAAGACAAGTGAAATGTTGTTTTTTTTTCACAAATGACACCAGTTTCCTGCAACATCTTAAAACGTTTACAAAACCATATACAAACTGAATAAGAAGTAGAGCAAATCCTAAGTAAAAACGGAAAAAATCGTAATATATTTATGCTGGTTATGAACCTAATTACGCAAGTAGGTGATAACGTGAGAAGACTTTCTTAAGTTTGAAATATATCTGTAAAGTAGTGACAGTTTTCAAGAGAAACAGAAGTTCACCTGAGGAGAACCTTGGCCATCTGACCTTGCTTCTGACCAGGTTTGGTGAACATGCTTTAGTCAGTTTCATTAAAAAAATAGATGAAGTTTTTTTCACATTTTAGTAACACGGCCCTAAAACACATAATCAAGCTCAACAAGCTTAAGAGAGATCTAACCAAGAGTGCTACAGATTAAGTTTGGTCCATCAATTGGTTATGACATGAAGTTTTAATTTTAGCTCGGGTAGTCCATAAGAGGGGTCAAACAGAACATTAAAAAAAACTTAAATAAAGATCCATGTAAGGATGCTATAGACTAAGTTTGATTGAAGTTCATCAATTAATTTAATTTGGTTTTTTTAAGTCAGGGTGAGCTTTTGTGATCGTATTTTGTCCGTCGTACGTCGTCCGTTCACAATTTCTTGTGAACACGATACAGACCACATTTTACAATGGAATTTAATCAAACTTGCACACAATTTGTATTGACATAATATCCTTTCGAAAACGTGCCAGATCCCATCATGGGTTCCAGAGTTATGGCCAGTTAAAGAGCCAAAATTTGCTATTTTGGCTTTTGCAGCAATATAGAGACGTCATTTATGATTTGATTTGATACAAACTTGCAATATATCTTTAGCAACAATATATCTTGGATCACAAGATAAATCCGTCAGATCCAATCATAGGTTCCGGAGTTACGGCCCCTAAATGACCCCGGAATGGGCAAAATTTGTTTATTTTTACCTTGTGAACACGATAGAAGTGACATTTTACATCTGATTTTAACCACACTTACAGACAAGTCACAAAAAGATCTCGGCTTCTTTTGAAAACCAGCTAGATTCCATAATGGGTTCTAGAGTTACTGCCCCTTTCTACTGCCCCTGAAAGGGCAAAATTTTCTATTTTGGCCCTTTCAGCCATAAAGAGGGTTCATTCATGCTTTGATTTTGATACAAACTTGCACAGAATGTTTATCTTGATGACCTCTAGGCCAAGTTCGCAATTGGGTCATGTGGGGTCAAAAACTACGTCACCGGGTCAAATCAAAGGAAAAGCTTGTTAACACTCTTGAGGCCACATTTATGACCCTATCTTCATGAAACTTGGTCAATATATTTATCTTGATGATTCCTAGGCCAAGTTTGTAACTGGGTCATGTGAGGTCAAAAACTAGGTCACCCGATCAAATCAAAGGAAAAGCTTGTTGACACTCTAAAGACCATATTTATGATCCTATCTTCATGAAACTTGGTCAAGATATTTATCTTGATGATCCCAAGGCCAAGTTTAACAGGTGAGCGATATAGGTCAAAATGTATGTGCGTGGACTTTTTTTTTTTTTTTTGCTTATGGCGAGTCAATTTTCAACATTTTCTAACGACTCGAAAACACCTGGGCTTTAGCACGACATGTCAGCTTTTCATCTATGAAAACATATTTGAACTCGGATTAAACACAAATCCCACAGAGGTCCGTAACAGAGCAAGGGTTTTTTGGAACTTCGTCAAATCGCTCAAAAGGTCCTAACTGATGTTATCTGAAAGTGTCAGTATATGCCTCGGATATAAGATATTTCCTTATTTGAGAGCTGCAGACCTAGACATTTCAGAAATATTTTAAAAATGAATTCCGTGTAACAAATGTTGATTCTACAGAAGTGTGAAAGGGACACCAGACGCTAATACGTTTTATTAAGTTACAGGTTCGGAAAGGATATAAAACCATTTGAATAAAATATAAGGATGCTACAGACCAGGTTTGCTGAAGATCCATCAAATGGCTCTTGAGAATTTTTTTCTATTTTAAAGTTTTGTGGTCCCTTAAGGGTCAAACATAATCATTTGAAAAATTTTGAGAGAGCATCTTCCAAGGATGTTACAGACCAAGTTTTGTGAAGATCCATGAAGTAGTTCATGAGAAGCTATTTATACATTATTTTCCATTTTTTAGCTCTGGTGTCCCCTTAAAATGGACAAGCAGAACCACTTGAACAAATCTAAGAGTGGGCCATACAAAAATGCTATACACAAAGTTTTTTGAAGACCAGTAAAGTGGTTCTCGAGTTGTTTAAGCGATTTTTTAATAGAGATAAATATCATACAAGGGTTCTACAGACCAACTGTCATGAAGATCCATGAAGTGGTTCATAGGAAAAGTTGTTTAAAGATTTTTTTTCTCTATTTTAAGCTCTTGTGGCATCTAGGAGGGACCAAGCGGAACCATTTGTACAAACTAACAAGATGATCATGGAAGAATGCAACAGGCCAAGCTGATGAGGATCCATCAAGTGGTTTATAAAAATCTGTTTTAAAAAGTCTTTTTATTTCTTCTATTTTTAGCTCTAGTGGCCTTTACATATTATTAAGTGTAACCATCTGAACTAGAGTTGTCACAGGAGTGACAAATTATACCCCCACAATATGGCCTTGTCACAGAACTAAGCCAATGTCAAAGCCGAACTTGCTTGACCTTTGACCTACTGACAACAAAATCAATAGAGGTCATCTGCTAGTCATGATCAACTTCCCTATGAAGTTTATGATCCTCCGCCCAAGCATTTTCAAGTTATTGTCCGTAAAAGGTTTAAATGACCTTTGACCTTTGGAACTCAAAATCAATATGGGTCATCTGCTTGACATGACCAACCTCCAGATTAAATTATCTGATCCTAGTCCCAAGCATTCTCAAGTTATTGTCCGAAAACTGTTTAAATGTTCCGGATCACTGTGACCTTGACCTGTGACTTACTGACCTCAAAATCACTAGGGGTCATCTGCTAGTCATAACCAACCTCCCTATCAAATTTCATGATCCTAGGCCCAAGCATTCTCAAGTTATCATCTGGAAACCGTTTAACTGTTCCAAGTCACTGTGACCTTGACCTGTGACCTACTGACCTCAAAGTAGAACCTGACCTGTATTTCATGATGTTACACCTGTGTACCAAAATTTATGGTCCTAGGCCCAAGCGTTCTCAAGTTATCAGTCCCTGTGACCTTGACCTTTGACCTACAGACCTCAAAGTCAACTTGACCTGCATTTCATGATGTTACACCTGTGTACCAAAATTTATGATCCTAGGCCCAAGCGTTCTCAAGTTATCATCCGGAAACCATTTAACTGTTCAGGGTCACTGTGACCTTGACCTTTGACCTACTGACCCCAAATTCGAACTTGACCTGTATTTTCTGATGTTACACCTGTGTACCAAAAATTATTAAAATTGGTCAAGCCTTTCTTGAGTTATAATCCGGAAACCATGCAAAACCAACGGACCGACCAACCGATCAACCGCCAAGCTCACTCCTATATACCCCCCCAAACTTCGTTTTGTGGGGGTATAATAAATAAGAGAGATGCTACAGACCAAGTCTGGTGTAATTCTGAGCAGTAGTTGCAAAGGAGAAGATGTACAAGTTAAAATGTTAAAACTGAGATGGACCATCCAAAACCACTAGTAGCTCAACTTGAACAAAGTGCAAGTGAACTAAAAAAAATATCAAGTGTAGACAACACATTTGTCGATATTTTCCTTTTAAATCAGGAATATATAAAATGAAAAGAATTACTTTTTTTTACATAGATGCCTATGCTAAAGCCAGCAAGGTAGCTTTCATTATACTTTTTTATACTACATCCTGGGATTATTGAGGGTTGGTAGGGGAAATCTTCTACACCATTGTTTCAGTAGATAAAGCATTTTGCAAACAAGTAAATTTGAAGCGTTTTATACTTATAAGGGAATGAGTTAGAAATGTTCAACAGGTGAGCTCAATTTTCTTCCTTTTGTTCTTTAGTTAGGTGTTGCTATTTGTTCAGTTTTACAGAACACTAACGGGTCATACTGCAACTTTGCAACTTTAATTATGAAAAACAGACCCTTAGTATCCCTCAACGCATTAATTCACAGACATGTAGGCAGAAACATAAGCCAACAGGATTGCTTTGTTACATGGACTTGACCTTAGTATAGCTCAACCAAATTGAAGTCGCAGGTAAGAGATTCACTTTAACCAGTCAAAAACTATATTGACAACCACAATCACTTTATTGCAGTAAAGTTTCATTGACAAATTGTATCACAGAACAGTAAAATAAAATACATGAATAAATTACAATATAAAAATCACATCCATAAACAGTTTCACAATTACATAATTATTTACTTTCACAATTTAACAACCTTAGTTTATCTTTATGTCAGTTCTCACAGCCAAAGATGTTTGTACCTTTTTTCTATTGAACATAATGTCATATCTTAAATATAAAGCAAAACATTGACCACTCACGGTCAAAAGGAAATAAGCAAAATCGCAAGTTAGCTGTGGTTTTGATCAATCCAAAAAGGACATCTGCAAGAGACCTAATGAAGTGAGAATGGGTGCTTGGGCCATTGCTTATCAAATTTCTTGCTTTTCTTTCATTTTAAGAAATCTGTGATGAAACAAAAGCTGAAATGTCTAATTCTAATCTATAACAAAAGCTGGACAATTACACTGTCCAAATACGAGATATAATAATTATGAAACTAAGGGTCAAATTAAATAAGTGGACGGAATTAAGAAACAGTTTCTTAACATATTAAATATAACAGATCAAAAACAAGCTTTTTGTTACACTGTTGAAATGAAGATAACAAATAGGATAAATATAAACCATGTAAGTGCAAAGGTACAAAGTGACACTTTCATTCCAGCATTTTTGTTTAATATTCCCTTTTTAAAGACCATACATCTATGAAATAAATGTATCAGTCATTTCAGAAAAAAACCTATACCTTTAACATAACACTGTGAAGGAATTTATTAGTAAATACTGGGGATTTTTGCAGTGTGTCAACTCAATGCTGGCTATTTTACACTAAATAGCTAATGCAACAAGAGCTGTCGGATGACAGCGCGCTCGACTATTCGAAGAATTGATTGAAGAATGGGGTCAAAATATTTCCATAGATTTTTAGACTAAACAAAAAAATGGATTAAACAAAAAATGTTCCTTTATTTGTGGATTTCGATTAGTCTTGCACTAAATGGCAATGTGTGACCATGATGGCAAATATGTTAAGTTATATGTTAGGCAAAACATGGATTTATATGAAAAATTTAACTAATTTCCAAGTCCAAAAAGGGCCATAATTCAGTCAAAATAGTTGACAGAGTTATGTACTCTTGCCTACAGATGGAAATCATGTTGATAAACTAGTGTTAAAAGTTTCAAAGCCACAGTTCAAATAGTTTTGACAAAACGCTGACTTGTAAGAAAAACTGAACAAATTTGAAAGTCCAAAAAGGGCCATAATTCAGTCAAAATAGTTGTCAGAGTTATGTACTCTTGCCTAGAGATGGAAATCATAATGATAAACAAGTGTTTAAAGTTTAAAAGACATATGTCAAATAGTCTTAACAAAACATGGACATATACAAAACAGAACCAGTTTCCAAGTTCAAAAAGGGCCATAATTCAGCCAAAAAAGATGAGAGAGTTACGTACTCTTGCCTACTGATAGAGACTATTATACTGAACAAGATATAAAAGTTTCAAAGCCATATGTCAAACACTTTACACAAAATATAAACTGGTACGAAAATCTTAACCAAGATTTCTAAGTCAAAAGGGGCCATAATTCAGTCAAAATGCTTGATGGAGTTATGTACTCTTGCCTACAACTGGATATTGTGATGGTAAACAAGTGTTGAAAGTTTCAAAGCTTTATCTCAAAAGACTTTGTCAAAATGTGGACTGGTACGAAAAACTTAACCAAGATTTCTAAGTCAAAAAGGGGCCATAATTCAACCAAAATGCTTGATGGAGTTATGTACTCTTGCCTACAACTGGACATGGTGATGGTAAACAAGTGTTGAAAGTTTCAAAGCTTTATCTCAAAAGACTTTGTCAAAATATGAACTGGTACGAAAAACTTAACCAACATTTCTAAGTCAAAAGGGGCCATAATTCAGTCAAAATGCTTGACAGAGTTATGTACTCTTGCCTATAACTGGACATGGTGATGGTAAACAAGTGTTGAAAGTTTCAAAGCTTTATCTCAAAAGACTTTGTCAAAATATGAACTGGTACGAAAAACTTAACCAAGATTTCTAAGTCAAAAGGGGCCATAATTCAGTCAAAATGCTTGACAGAGTTATGTACTCTTGCCTATAACTGGACATGGTGATGGTAAATAAGTGTTGAAAGTTTCAAAGCTTTATCTCAAAAGACTTTGTCAAAATGTGGACTGGTACGAAAAACTTAACCAGGGTGTGACGCCGACGCCGACGCCATGGTGAGTAGGATAGCTCTACTTATTCTTCGAATAGTCGAGCTAAAAATAAGATAGTATGCTTAAATTCCTCCTTAAAGTACAGTGTTGCAGTATTTTTTTCATTCCATGTCTTGTTCCAATATGAATTTTCTGTCTACCACTTTAATGATCTTTTTGACACTCAATCTATTTTCTGTATAAAAGTGGTGGTAAATATTAGTTGGGATCATGAGAAATACTTCCGGCAGTGTCTTTACTGTGTCTGTTCAAAGAATTGCACTAGAGTTTGAAGATCATAATTGTCTAACACTTCAAGTAGAGCTGGGACACGACCTTTCATGTTCTGACCTTTGAACTTGAATTTATCTATAAACAAGTCTGTGATCATTCCTGAAATTATAAACATATCACATGCTGCATTTTCTTATGTATTTTAGTGCCGATCTAAACTCCCAAAATGAACTATTCAAACTTCTTACATGTGTATATGAGTGTATAACAAAGTCTTATTTTTTATATCAAATAATTACTTTTTTTATATAATTTCCATTTCTTGTAATCTTAAGAGCCATTAACCCTAAATAAATGTTAACATACAAAACAGAGTCAAACATACCATATAATCTCTCCAGGTGACATGGTTGTCGTTTGTACTCTACCTTGAGTTGTTCAGCATCTTCAAGGATCTGACGATATTCTGGTGACAGGAAATCTAAGTTGTTCTCATGTACATGGAGCTCCTGTAAATCAATGACGACAAAAATGAAGGTGGGCGTTTAACACCATAAACCTGTGCAAAGTATTTAATGGGTGATAACCACAATCAACCTCTGCAAGGTATTTATTGTTTTTTTACCACAATACACCACTCCGTTAAGTGGATGTTCACCACATGTAGAGCTGTGACAGCAGTGACAAATTATACCCCCACAATACAGCCTTGTCACAGAAGTAAGCCAATGTCAAAGTCGAACTTGCCCTATATTTAATGAGGTTACACCTATGTATCAACAAGAGCTGTCGGAGGACAGCAACGCTCGACTATTCAACAGCCTTGTCAACTGAATTAATACGGAAGTCGAAAAAGGGGCATAATTTTGTAAAAATGGGAAAAAGGGTTATGGAACCTTCACAGTGCTTATCAGCTCATAAAGTGAACAAGTGCATGAAGTTCAATCCTTTCCCATAGGTGGATACTGAAATACCAGCTTACATACAAAAACTTAACCAAAAACTGCTAAGTCGAAAAAGGGGCATAATTTTGAAAAAAATGCAAAGTAGAGTTATGGGACCTACACAGTGCATGTCAGATCATGACAGTGAACAAGTGTGTGAAGTTTCAATCCATTCCCATTAGTGGGTACTGAGATACCAGCTTACATACAAAACCTTAACCAAGAATTTCTAAGTCGAAAAAGGGGCATAATTTTGTAAAAAAGGCAAAATAGAGTTATGGAACCTGTGCAATGTAGGTCAGTTTATCACAGTGAATAAGTGTGTGAAGTTTCAATCCATTCCCATAAGTGGTTACTGAGATATCAGCTTACATACAAAACCTTAACCAAGAATTTCCAAGTCAAAAAGGGGCATAATTTTGTAAAAAAGCAAAATAGAGTTATGGAACCTTTGCAATGTAGGTCAGTTTATCACAGTGAATAAGTGTGTGAAGTTTCAATCCATTCCCACATGTGGTAACTGAGATACCAGCTTACATACAAAACCTTAACCAAGAATTTCTAAGTCGAAAAAGGGGCATAATTTTGTAAAAAAGCAAAATAGAGTTATGGAACCTGTGCAATGTAGGTCAGTTTATCACAGTGAATAAGTGTGTGAAGTTTCAATCCATTCCCACAAGTGGTTACTGAGATACCAGCTTACATACAAAACCTTAACCAACAATTTCCAAGTCAAAAAGGGGCATAATTTTGTAAAAAAGCAAAATAGAGTTATGGAACCTTTGCAATGTAGGTCAGTTTATCACAGTGAATAAGTGTGTGAAGTTTCAATCCATTCCCACAAGTGGTTACTGAGATACCAGCTTACATACAAAACCTTAACCAAGAATTTCTAAGTCGAAAAAGGGGCATAATTTTGTAAAAAAGCAAAATAGAGTTATGGAACCTTTGCAATGTAGGTCAGTTTATCACAGTGAATAAGTGTGTGAAGTTTCAATCCATTCCCACAAGTGGTTACTGAGATATCAGCTGACATACAAAACCTTAACCAAATCTGGACGCCGACGCAGACGCCGACGCATGGGTGAGTCCAATAGCTCTACTATTCTTTGAATAGTCGAGCTAAAAATGATTTAAATCTGTCAACCCTGAAAAAAGTTCTAATGTTCTGGGTCAATGTGACCTTGACCTTTGACCTACTGACCTCAAAATAAATAAGGGTCATCTGCATGTCATGATCAACCTCCCTAGTAAGTTTCGTGATCCTAAGACCAAGGACTCTCAAGTTTAACTGTTCCGGGTCACTGTGACCTGTGACCTTGACCTTTAAGCTACTGACCTCAAAATCAATAGAGGTTATTTGCTGGTCATGAGCAACCTCCTTATCAACTTTCATGATCCTTGGCCCAAGCATTCTCACGTTATCATCTGGAAACCGTTTAACTGTTCTGGGTCTTTGTGACCCTTGACCTACTGACCTCAAAGTCGAATTTGACCTGAATTTTATGATGATACACCTGTGTACAAAAATTATGATCCTAGGCCCAAGCATTCTCAAGTTATCATCCAGAAACGGTTTAACTGTTCCGGGTCATTGTGATCTTGACCTTTGACCTACTGAACTCAAAGTCAACCTTGACCTGTATTTTATAATGTTATACCTGTGTACCAAAATTTATTATCCTAGGCACAAGCGTTCTCAAGTTATCATCCAGAAACTGTTTAACTGTTCCTGGTCCTCGTGACCTTGACCTTTGAACTACTGACCTCAAAGTCAAACTTGACCTGTATTTTTTGATGTTACATCTGTTTATCAAAAATTATTTAAATCTGTCAAGCCTTTCATGAGTTATTGTCAAGAAAGCATGAAAACCAACGGACCGACATACTGACCAACAAGCTCACTCCTATATATCCCCACACCAAACTTTGTGGGGGTACAATAAACCAGTGCTAAGTAATTATGTTAGGTATTAACCACAATAAACTTTTACCAGTTATTTAGCTAGGCATATATTTTTGAAAGGTAACTCACATTTTTACACAGTGCACATAACCTTTTCACAATGTAGTCAGAGTAATTTCAAACAAAATATTTTATAAAAAGTGAAATCCTAAACTAAAAGTAGATCTGAAACCTGATTAAGATTTTAGCAACTACATAAAAAGTAATCGAGTTTCTTTTCCTTATCTTTTTTGTGATCTCAACTGATCAGTGGTATACCTTGAGGGCATCTATAAGTTGTACTTTCTTGGCCAACAGAAGCTGGTACTCTAGTTTAGGATGAATGAGATTCAACGTGTATGGAATGGAGTCATCATTGATATCTGAAATATTAAACATCAAATTTTAACTATCATCAATTGGTGCTTCTAAGGAGCAGCAAATTAATAGTCTGTCATAAAATAGGCAAAACAGACTCTGCAAATTAAAAAACAAGAGCTGTCAAAGGGCAGCAACACTTGACTATTCAACAGCCTTGTCAAATACATGAATGAATATAGAACTAAATTTTTTTTGTAAAAATGCAAAAAACAAAAGAGTTATGGAACCTGCCCAATGCATGTCAGATCATCACAGTGAACAGGTGTTTGAAGTTTCAATCCATTTCTATCAGTTGGTATGAAGATAACAGCTTACCTACAAAAACTTAACCAAATCAGGATGCCAGCCCTAACGTCAACACCGATGCACAGGCAAGTCCAATAGCTCTACCAATTCTTCCAGTAGTAAAGCTAACTATCTTGACACATATTTGTTGGAAAGGTGTAAAGTTAGAGTAAGGATATCATGTTATAAAATAAATATCAAGAGGGTCAAGATGGCCTTTTCTTGCATACCAGACAGGGAATTCCGGTATTTTTACCGGTGCTGGAAAAATCCATCTTACACCCCGGGGTGTAAGATGACTCTCGTGCTTTAAATGATATATTAGAACTACATATATGTAGAAGATTTATGTTGTTATTTATATTTTATTTCAAGAAACGGAATAAAAGTCCAATACCTTGACAGTTCCTCTTTGTTCCTCATAGTATATTTCTCAATTCAAAACACGTTATTTTATCAAAAATTCATAACGTTACGCTGCAACTAATAAAACAAATCGAAACTAAACATTGTTATTTGTCTTTGAAACGTCATGACGTAATTCCTGTTTACGGGCGTTGCTTTCCCGCGCTTTGTTTAAATACGCTGCTATAAGAAATAGTTCTAAAAAGAAAGACGTTCAATTGATTTTTATTATTATTTCTTGATATTGTTATGCAAGAAAAAGATTCTGTCAATATCTGGCTCTCGGGTAATTGTTTAGGCGGTAACTCGGCTGGAGCCTCGTAACCGCCTAACAGTTACCCTCCAGGCCAGAAATTCCCATCTGCACCTACAACCAATGAAAGAATCTTATATCATCACCCATCTGATTATTACTCTTAATAAAAACTTCAAGGTCAATATCAAAGAGAAACTTCTTAAGTACACCATACTAAAAACATCCGAGTTTGTTAAATGTATGTTTTGAGTAACAACCCAATACATTATACATAGCAATTATTGCTAAATCAAGAGTGCATAACTGCTCAGTTAATGACACAGATGATATTGGCATTCACACAAGACTGGGTGTTCATAAAATACCACTACTTTTTATTTGATGAGGATATGATATTCTTAATTAACATACCCTTCACCCAACCTAAACAAACTTTTACTGAAATTCACTTTCTTTTTGTAAATATGCATCAGTATTATTAGGACTGGTGAACATGGTAAAGAAAATGAAGGTGATCAAGTGTTAATATATCGACACACAATTGTGGGATAAATCAAGGCAACATGACTTTACACCACCTGGTCAAATCCAGCTTATAATCAGCACAGGCTGTGTTTTTAAATGTTCAAATATGGTAAACATAACATTATGCAGAATTTTATAAAATATCAAAGGCACATAACTCTGGATATGCTAAATACGATCTGGCCCATAGTCAAACTTGGCAAGATCTAACAAGTATGCATATTTCTCTGTAAATATGAGATGGTCAAGATAAGGAATGAATGGGGTGCTAGAATGCAAACATGTTGAAGTTTTCACTCTTAATATATGGTATTTTTTAACAAATCAAGGGCACATAACTCCGGATCTATTTATTCATTTATTTAAGTTAACCCATAATCAGAATGAACTGAGCATTAGAGGTCATACATAGGAATAGTATTGGTGAAGAAATGAGTCAGAATGTAAAATATCACAGTTTTTGATAAATAAATGGTTATAACTCTTAGCTTTACAGTCTGATGTCCAATAGTCATACTTAACCAAGGATGTACGATATATATATATATATTCTTTTTTATTTATTATATACTTGTCCAGGAGTAACTTTTAATATTTTCTTAGTATAAATATACTGTGTCAAAAATTAATTATGACTGCTTCAGAAATACGAATGCAGAATTAACAAACCAATTATTACTGACAGATGACAGATGGATATCTAACAATACTTTAAGCGCTCACCATATTAAAGCACTTCATGCTCAGGTGAGCCAAAAATGCTAAAACAACTATGATTTATGTAGTAAATGATAGAACTGAACATTCACCATATGTTATATCCAGTCGGACTTTCTTCTTCGTAGCTTCTTTTGTGAGAACATCTTTGAGAATGGAGATTGTGGAGATGTTGTCAGAGCGGAATGTTGCTACACCTTTGCTATAAAGTACGAGCAAGAAATGAAAGAAAAGTATGTACACATAAATATTTACAAAATAAGTTATTACATAGTGTTGGAAATGCTTCAAAATTACCACAAGTGATAAATCAGTATAAAACAACCTGACTGACAGCCATGGTTGAAATTGAATGTATAAATTATGGCCAAATTTGGTCCCAGCAACTATTATTTTCTGTGTTTTAGATAATGCAATAACTCCAATGTTTCACTGATTTTGAATGGAGTAAGTTTGACTAGTAAATCATTTTTCATAATTCTGTATAACTATAATTTTTTTGACAATACTACAAAGATAAATAACAAGGACAGTGCAAATGATATTTGACAAGAGATTTAGCATGTTTTGGGCCAACAGAATTTTGTTAAACATTTTGACAAAGATAATGCCATTAACCATCAACTCATGAATCAGGAACACTGCTATTAACCAGCACATTACTAGTAACCACATACTTAGGAATTAAAACAAATATAAGGCATTGGATAATGATTTATTTACCTGTATAGACATTCTAGTTGAGTATCAAGGAAAGTTGACATAAAGTGAAACTGTACACTGTCACCAGGTGGCGTTTTCTCAGGTAACTCTGGGAGACAGAAACATACCCAGGAGTGCATCTCTGCCTGACTGAATTGTCCTGTCAACTTCAGGCTGTTATGTGGTCTGTAAAAGAATAGAAAACAACATAAATGAAGTAATGTAACAAACTTAAATGTTTCCATTCATGGGGGTCATAACAATGACCCTTTGCAAAAAAACTTCAAATTATGCAATTTTCTACAAAAGAGTTGATCTGTGTGTTCTAGAGACAGTATTCAAAGGTATCCATGTGACATAATATTAAATGTTGTGTAATTAACCATCAATTATTTTAATAAACCATACATAGTTATTCAACATGCACGTAAAAATGTTTACAAAAGTACTAAACTAACTAAGATCATAAACTACTGTCACTACACAGTGCTAAAGAACTAAGAATCATATACTACTGTGGTCTACACAGTCTTAAATGAACCAAGATCATATACTACTGTGGTCTATGAAGTCCTAAATGAACTAAGATCATAAACTACTAACTGTGGTCTACACAGTCCTAAATGAACTAAGATCATAAACTACTAACTGTGGTCTACACAGTCCTAAATGAACTAAGATCATAAACTACTAACTGTGGTCTACACAGTCCTAAATGAACTAAGATCATAAACTACTAACTGTGGTCTACAAAGTGCTAAATGAACTAAGATCATAAACTACAGCGGTCTACACAGTGCTAAATGAACTAAGATCATAAACTACTGTGGTCTATACTGCGCTCAATGAACTAAGATCATAAACTACTGTGGTCTACACAGTGCTAAATGAACTAAACTACTGTGGTCTACACATAGCTAAATTAGTAACAATCATAAAATGCAGTGGTCTACACAGTGCTAAATGAACTAAGATCATAAACTACTGTGGTCTACACAGTGCTAAATGAACTAAACTACTGTGGTCTACACATAGCTAAATTAGTAACAATCATAAAATGCAGTGGTCTACACAGTGCTAAATGAACTAAGATCATAAACTACTGTGGTCTACAGAAAGCTAAATTAATAACGACCATAAACTACTGCGGTCTACTCTGTGCTCAATGAACTAAGGTCATAAATTACTGTGGTCTACACAGTGCTAAATGAACTAAGATCATAAACTACAGTGGTCTACACTGTGCTAAATGAACTAAGATCATAAACTACTGTGGTCTACAGAAAGCTAAATTAACTAAGATCATAAACTGCAGTAGTCTACACAGTGCTAAATGAACAAAGATCATACACATATGTAGTCTTCAAAGTGTTAAACTAACAGGCAGTCTGCACAGTGATAAATTAACTAAGATCATCTACACAGTACTACATTAACTAAGATCATAAACTGCTGTAGTCTACACAGTTTGACATAGCAGCAGAGCGCCATGCTTCACATTACAAGGTGTATGTTCCTGGTGATAAACTGAAGACAAAACCTCTAAGGAAATTTGTCCCATACACCTGATTCATGTCTGGACATTGTCACATTATATAAGTAAAAGCCTGTACTGTTGAGGAACGGTGTAAAATCTAACACAATAAACACCTAAACATATACTGCTGTACAATCATCTAACCTGTTCTCATCAAACACATGTGTTCGTTGGTGAAGTGAGAGAGGTTTAATTTGATACTGCTTCACTTTACATGTCTTTGGTTGTACTCTGGGTGTAACATATGCCTGTATTGTACCATACTGTCCCTCAATTGATCGTATCTTCAACTCCAAACGTGTTGTGTTTGCTTGACATCTGTATGTTGCCAACAGGAAGTTCCCCTCCTATAAAGAACATAGACAAATGTATTGTGACAGCTTCTGCTGCTTAAAGCATCACACCAATGTCAAATTTGAATCCAAAGAGAACTTTATATACTGTATATATATCTGTGTTATTCTAACATGCCTCAACATCCATAATAATCAGTACAGCTCATATTTTACACTTCAATTCTGAAACAGTACCAATGTCTTCCAAACATTTGCAAAATTTGATATTCATTAAATTATATTTGGAACAATAAAATAAACCAAATGCAAGTAGATATTTCTTTGAATATGAAGACTGGAGTAGTTACTAAAATGTGAAATATTAGTCAACGTCCAAGTATTGAATTTCTGAAAAAATGAAAAATACTGAATAAAAGTTTATTTGTTTATGGAACACATACATACCTCAGGATGGCAGGCACTGTAACTGACAACAGCTGAATTCTTCTCTACATCAAGTAGATCTATTGGTACATCACTCTACAATAGTAAAGAATTGTTTCATCACTCTATAATATTAAACCACTGCTTCATCATTTTATATTAAAGGAAAGCAGTAAATGGTATTCAAATGTTCAAATAATAAACAATGTTGTTGAGTACTCTGCAGATATACAATGCTGAGAGAAGATGTAAGCTTATGATAGTGTCTGATGAGAGATGTTAGCTTGATCTCAATACATGATATAACACGATAGTGTCTGCTCAGTAACTGTCCAACTGAATTTGGTGTTTTAGCATCTTCCATGTTAAACATGAACTTACCTGTAAAAATACATTATCAATGGGCATCTGTAGTTCCAGGCTCAAAGTGTAACTAGCATCTTCCCAATTCAACATGAACTTACCTGTAACAATACATTATCAATGGGCATCTGTAGTTCCAAGCTCAATGTGTAACTAGCATCTTCTCTGTTGAGCACAAACTTATCGTTGATATGAAAGCTAGGTACAGCAGAGATGGCAGTGTTACTCTGAGCTGTTTGTTGATATTTCTCTCTTTCTGTCATCACTTTCTGCTGAAGCTCCTCTAAATCAGTTCTAAATTAAACAAATATTCACCAATTAACAACAGAAACTATTGGCTATATGAAGGTTCAAATACAAATTACTGGTTATAATAAAATATGTTCAATTTTCTGGCATTTTTTCTCATGTAAATTTGCAAGCATATTTAAAACTTTGTGTCATGTATCAGTGAACACACCTTTCAAGGAACAGCATAAAGGACTGCAGAACTTGGATATCAATTTACACAAACATTAAAGAGTTTAAAGATATTTAGATTTGAATTTACCAGTAACATTAAAAGACTGTGTCCCAACTTGTAAATTTGTGTTCGTAACTTTATTATATGTTACTTTTCAGGCAGTAATAACTCTAAAGTATTTTTTTCCTGGTCCTATTTCTTTTTTTAAATGTGATTTCTAGAAAATGATATTAATACTATGTTGGTTTCTTTTTATAACTGTTGAAATTATAATTCACACAGAGTTTTTTGTTAAGAACATGTTCTTGTGATGGCATGTCCCATTTTCCATCCTTAGATCACTGAGACCTTGACCTTTAACCTACTGACCCAAATAATGATAGAGGTCATCATCTAAATACTGGCAATCATATAAGTCAATAGGCACAAGGGTTCTTAAGTCACCAAGCAGAAACCATTTTCAGTCTATAGGTCACTGTGACCCTGACCTTTGACCTACTGGCCCCCAAAACGATAGGGGCCATCTACTGACCAATGGCAATCATCTTGTAGACAGTTTATTGAATTTTGGATGGTGTCAGAACAAACAACTAAAATTTTCAAACATGTTAACCTACATACAGGAATTACCAAAGCTAATTTACTATAACCAATATGCAATAATGTTACATGTTCCAGCCACCATTAACAAGTAACATGCACCACAACCAAATAACAGATATATACAGAGACTCAACTAAGTTTACTTATTTAACATAAATACAGTGTCCACTTTAGTCTAAATGTCAACTATCTTTGTATTCAATATATTGTACATTCTAAATTCTACAGCTAATTTTTATTAACATTATGTCATTTCTTGTAATAGAGAGTCTCGTTTCTTTGAAATAGTTCTATATTGGCTGATCAAAAGAAAACTTTAAACTATACTTTGCTCTCATCCTTATCACTAGGTATTAATTCTAAATGCAAGAAATCCTCATTAAATATATTCAATCTGACAAAATTGTAAACAAACCAGATATAGAGCTGGAATTACAATTAAATATGAAGTATCAAGTCATTCATAGTGGAACCGTGAATTCATACTGTGTTTACATTTATAAAAGTGTGTACTTCTCTTATCCAACACACAAACCTGTTTATTGTTTACACAGATGTTTAATAATGTTTCATTTTTATCAATACAAAATTTGGCCATGATAAAACTTCAACATATGACCTCAAATAGACAATCCTCCAGGGCTGGTATAGCTCAGTACAGAGACCAGAGTCTTGAAATGTCATTAAACTTGCTATTGACTAGTCCAAATAATTGACCAGTATGGACATTGTAATACCTTTTTCAATGGCAATTGTAAAATGTTACATAATAGCGTAAGGCATCCAAATAAGCTGTTTGTTTTGTTTTTGTTGGGTTTAACATCACACTGACACATTTACAGGTCATATGTCAACTTTCAACCCCAGGTGCCCCTCCGTGCATTATTTGATAATGGGCGGGCACCTGGGTAGAACGCTCGATCTCCCGTAAGCTGGCTAGATGGTTTCCTTACATGAAATATTCAACACCCTGAGTAGGGCTCGCACCAACATTGGTGAGGGGCAAGTGATTTGAAGTCAGAAACCTTAGCCACCATCCCCCCCCCCCCCCTAATAACCCCCAGAAGGAGTAATTTTTAACCATCAGTGTGTTAGATAAATTTCGATATAAATATGACACAACAAATGTTTATTTGTGAATATAGAAAATGAGAGAAGCAGTGTATTTTGTTCAAATGTACTATTATCCCATATACGTCTAACAGACCTCAGTCCTGTTATCAATCAGTATGATAAAAACTAATTAAGGACATATGACATAAGTACCTGTTCAAACTGACACAAGATACAAAAAGAATAAGTACTTATCAATTAATGTATGTGCTGTTAAATATTTATGTTACAATATTTATTAATGTCAATAAAAAAAGAAGTGTTACGTGTGAAAAAAAAACAACAATTTACAAGAGTGCTTGTGGATGATGTTACTGTTAAGTGGAAAAAAGAAACATACACACACATATACACACAAGAGAACTTCATTGAAACAGTGTTGTTTTTCAATTAGAATCATTGAATGATTTAACCCTTCAAATTCATTGATCAGAAACAGAAACATCAAACATACTTTAGGCCGGTTATTTTACTAACGGCTGCAGTCGATGCAATAACTTCCTTTGGTCCAGCAGACTTTGTAAGCTGTTCCGTGGTAAGACCTAAAATCCAGCCTAAAATGACATGGTAACAGAATGAAAAAAATGGTGAAGAGAGTTCCTGAGATACAGGTTAGTGACTCTATCTGTAAGTTTAAAAGTAGCTGTGCTTGAAATAAAATGTTTATTAATACTAAAACCTGTAAAAGAATAAAATGGTCAAAAGATTAGTGATAAAATGTTAAAAGCATGAAAACAGATTGCTAAATATGTAATATCTCCTCAGATTCCCATTTACACAACTCTTTGATCAAGTGACAATCCTTATGTCAAATCTGAAACAAGATATTGTACATGTACCCCTTTCAGCACAATAAGCGCAAACATATTTATTGGTGAGAGGCGTATTTATTTTTGTATGTACTTTACTTGCACACTAGTGTGAGCATTAAGTTATATGTTTAGCTCTGTTTTAATTCCATTTCAGATACATAAATGGAATCTCAGTAGTATTTAGAAATATGTGTTACTGTATGAGGTGTACAATATAAAATCTAATGTGAATGAAATTTAACTTTTTGCCAAATCATGCTTGTCAGTTTTGTTGTATTTTCCCGTCCTTTTCGGACCATGTAGTCCATTCAATATTATTACAATAAAATTCCACTTAAGGTATTAGATCACTAATAGAGAACCTCCTTTTTGAAGAGTATTCAATTCCTACCATAAACCTACTTTTACTGCAATTCTTAGGGGGGCGTAGGTTCAAGCCCTACTGGGACCAATTTTTTTCCCCTTATTTTCCTTTTTTTCTAGTAAGTTTTTACTTCTTTCAAGACTTATTATTGATTTCTTGTACAAAAATGGGAAAAGATGAATCTTATAAGCGATTTCTTGGTGTTCAAAGTGAACTAGAAAATGCTTTTGTAAAAAAGCGCATGTCTCCCCCAATGCAAAGTCCTATAGGCAAGAAGTCAATAGGGGTCAGGAGCGAAAGTCAAAGAGACACTGATGGTTAGCTGCAATAGGGATCATCTACTTGGCATGTCCAGTCATCCCGCTAAATTTCAACACTCTTGGCCTAGTGGTTCTCAAGTCACTGTTCAGGCTCCTGTGACCTTGACCTTTGATCAAGTGACCTCAAAATAAATAGGGGTCATCTACTCTGCATGTCCAATCATCCTATTAAGTTTCAACATTGTAGGTCAAGTGGTTCTCAAGTTATTTCCAAAAAATGATTTTACATGAACAGGCCACTGTGACATTGACCTTTAATAGACTGACCCCAAAATCAATAGGGGTCATCTACTCTGCATGTTGAATCATCCTATGAAGTTTCAACATTCTGGGTCAAGTGGTTCTCAAGTTATTGATCGGAACTGGTTATCAATGTTCAGGCCCCTGTGACCTTGACCTTTAACGGGTTGCCCCAAAAAACAATAGGGGTCATCTACTCTGCATGACCAATCATCCTATGAAGTTTCATCATTCTGGGTCAAGTGGTTCTCAAGTTACTGACCGGAAATGGTTTTAAATGTTCAGGCCCCTGTGACCTTGACCTTTCACAGAGTGACCCCAAAAACAATAGGGGTCATCTACTCTGCATGACCAATCATCCTATGAAGTTTCATCATTCTGGGTCAAGTGGTTCTCAAGTTACTGACCGGAAATGGTTTTCAATGTTCAGGCCCCTGTGACCTTGACCTTTCACAGAGTGACCCCAAAATCGTTAGGGGTCATCTACTCTGCATGACCAATCATCCTATTAAGTTTCAACATTCTGGGTCAAGTGGTTCTCAAGTTACTGACCGGAAATGGTTTTCAATGTTCAGGCCCCTGTGACCTTGACCTTTCACAGAGTGACCCCAAAATTGATAGGGGTCATCTACTCTGCATGACCAATCATCCTATGAAGTTTCATCATTCTGGGTAAAGTGGTTCTCAAGTTACTGACCGAAAATGGTTTTCAATGTTCAGGCCCCTGTGACCTTGACCTTTCACAGAGTGACCCCAAAATCGTTAGGGGTCATCTACTCTGCATGACCAATCATCCTATGAAGTTTCAACATTCTGGGTCAAGTGGTTCTCTAGTTATTGATCAGAAATGGTTTTCAATGTTCAGGCCCCTGTGACCTTGACCTTTGAATGAGTGACCCCAAAATCAATAGGGGTCATCTACTCTTCGTGACCAATCATCCTATGAAGTTTCAACATTCTGGGTCAAGTGGTTCTCTAGTTATTGATCGGAAATGGTTTTCAATGTTCAGGCCCCTGTGACCTCGACCTTTGACGGAGTGACCCCAAAATCAATAGGGGTCGTCTACTCTTCATGACCAATCATCCTATGAAGTTTCAACATTCTGGGTCAAGTGGTTCTCTAGTTATTGATCGGAAATGGTTTTCAATGTTCAGGCCCCTGTGACCTTGACCTTTGACGGAGTGACCCCAAAAACAATAGGGGTCGTCTACTCCAGCAGCCCTACAACCCTATGAAGTTTGAAGGTTCTAGGTCAAATGGTTCTATAGTTATTGCTCGGACGGACAGGGCAAAAACAATATGTCTCCTGGGGAGACATAATTTACTACTTAAACAGAAGGGGGTAGAGTTACACATCTTTAAAAATATTGAGTTACACGCAGTGAAAGTTCTCTATTTTGCTTTCACTCTTAGATTATATATTGTGGAAGAAATTTAGGTAGGTTTTATGTCTGCCCTAAGGTTATTTTTAAATGGAGTTAGCAAAATTCAAAACAGAAACACAGCATTTGACCTTATTTTTTCAATGTTGAAGTATGAATTCTGTCTCATTAAATCCTTATCCTTGAGGCACCACAGAAAAAATGATATTGACATTTTTATTTTGTGTTTTATAATTGTTTACCAATAGTCTGATGTTTCTTTTATTAAAATTAATGGTCAAATGAGTTCTCTGCAAACGTTTTGGATAGTGAGTAGCCTGCTGTTTTTTTTTTTTCTTGGTTTCACTTTACACTTCCAAATGATCTTCATAAAGATTTTATTGTTATCTGTACATCAAATTAATTTAGTTGCAAATACTTTGTTTGTTGTTTAGTAAAAGGGTATATAATATTGTTGCTACAGGCATTTGTACCTACAGACATTGAAAATGGATTTACTAAAACATTTGTAAATAACAGCTTAATCTGTTTGCATGATTATACTTTAGCATAAAAAACAGAACAGATTAACTTGATATTAACAATAAGCCAGCAATGTTTCTGTTTGAAATGTTTGAGTATTTACTTGCGGAAATCGGTAATCTGCCCCAGCAGTGTTCGCATTTTACTTGTATATGAATTAGCAGATTCACATTCTTGCTAAAATTGCTGCAACAAGTCCAGTGCTGATGTAAGTACACATACAATAGTCCAATAAACTTGAGCATGAAACACAAACAAGAGGGCCATGATGGCCCTATATCGCTCACCTGTTATCATTGCACTTGAGGACAAGAAGGTCCTCAGAAAAAATATCTAAGTCCAAAGGACAGGAACAACAAAGGAAAGAAATTTAACCAAAAAGAAAAACAAAATTCTAACAAGGTACAGATATGTCAAAATACACCTAAAAATTGGAGGTACCATCCATGTTGTACCACAGAAAAATGGTCTCTGTTTTTCCCTACGGCCAATAATAAAAAAAGTTACTAAAAATAAGCTATTTATAGTAACGTAAAAGGAAAGTAACTCAAAAGAAAATTATTGTAAGTTAACAAAAGAAGGATCTGCCAAATAAATCTGTTGGCATAAATGGAATTTCTGATCAGTATCTTCATTAGTTACGAAGATATACCCATTTTAATTTGAAATAAAGGGAGGTAATTTGACATAAAATCAGTCCATAGTTATCTACCCTGATTGGCTCGGTCCAACTAATGACAATAATGAAATTTCAAATAAGTCCTGTCGGTACTTACTGATATAAATCCATTTTGACTACAATCAGGGGAGGTAATCAGATATAAAATAACTCTGGAAACTACGATTGGATCTGATTTGTCATGGAATCCAAGATTTATTGTTGTTGAAGATATTTTGGAAGTTTGTATCAAATAAAACCATAAATGAAGTCTCTATATGGCTGCAAAAGCCAAAATAGCCAATTTTGGACATTTAAGGGGCCATAACTCTGGAACCCATGATGGAACCTGGCCAGTTTAAGAAAGGAACCAAGATCTTGTGGTGATACAAGTTGTGTGCAAGTTTGGTTAAAATCAAATTATAAATGAAGTTGCTATTGTGCAGACAAGGTCAAAATAGCTAATTTTGGCCCTTTCAGGGGCCATAACTCCGGAACCCATTAGGGAATCTGGCCGGTTCAACAAAGGATCTGAGATCTTATGGCAACACAAGTTTTGTGCAAGTTTGATTAAACTGAAATCATAAATGAAGCTGCTTTAGTGCAGACAAGGGCAAAATAGCTAATTCTGGTCCTTTCAGGGGCCATAACTCTGGAACCCATTAAGGAATCTGGCCAGTTCAAGAAAGGAACCAAGATCTTATGGTGATACAAGTTGTGTGCCAGTTTGGTAAATATCAAATCATATATAAAGCTGCTATTATGCAGACAAGGTCAAAATAGCGGATTTTGGCCCTTTCAGGGGCCATAACTCTGGTACCCATAATGGGATCTGGCCAGTTCAAGAAAGGAACCGAGGTCTTATGGTGATACAAGTTCTGTGCAAGTTTGATTAAAATAAAATCATAAATGAAACCACTATCGTGCAGACAAGAAATTGTTGACGGACGCACGGACAGACGCACGCACGGACAAACGATGGACGAAGGGTGATCACAAAAGCTCACCTTGTCACTATGTGACAGGTGAGCTAAAAATAAAATTAATAAAGTAAAAACATTTTGTGTTTTTTTTCTGAGGGTGAACTGAATGCACGACCATGAAGAAAATATTTCTGCTCTTCTGATCATTGGTGCCCCAGCATTAACCAAACTTAACAAGACTTCCAGTCTATTCTGGGTCTAGAAATACAATTTAACCCTACCATCAATGTCCTTTTTTAAAATGTCACTTCATCTTTTAGTTGCACTCAACCTATAGGCATACATTTTAAAACAATGAGAAAACAAACATATACCCTATCTAAAGTAAGAAACTGCACCTAGATATTGTAATTTCAAAAAAAAGCAGGACACCTGTGAAAGATATATGGAGTTTATACCCTGATACTGTGACATTATGCCAAAAGGTCAGTGCAGTTTCACATCTAAAATTTAGTACCAACATGTAAAGCATGAGCCAGCCTCCTTACAAGGAACTAATTAACACACAATTATAATTATTCCTTCAGTAAAATACATGTATATAACAAAGTCACCAAAAACTCACTGTAATTGCTTTAATCAATTTGAATTGTTTCTTCTATTTAACTTCCATTACATATTCTTAAGGTTAAATTTGAATAAAGTTGATTTTCTCAGGTTCAAAATCTTCTGGAAATTTGAATAGAAAATTATGTTTCAAAAGTGAAATGGAAAACCGAATTAATTTGGTATAACCTTATTTTTCATTACAACACTGCCTCTTAACAAACTGTTAAATTCCTTCTAAGAAAGCATAAAGACAAAACAGAAGCTAAGCTAGTGAGATATAAAGAAGATACATGTATATAGTTGTACGGTACTGTCCCCTTGTACTACCTCAGTCCTACAATTTTATCTCGACCCTCGGTGGTCAATAAAGACGCATCTGGCCCAGCCGTTTTCTTTTTACTCTCTGTAGTAAGGCCCATTATCCAACCTTTAACATTAATCAGTAGCTCATAGTGTCAGTAAATATATATGTGTGGATATCTTTATTTTTCATCTGAAGAACTTAAAAATTTTATTGTTCAAAGTTCAATATAAATCATCTAGCGATAATTCAGAAAAGAACTGCATACTGACATCTACACTGTTGTTTGGTAGAATAACAAAACAGTTCAACAATGTAACGTAAATTACTAAAAGGTTCATAATTGCCCTAGATACTGAGAGATAAATTACTACCAGACTTCAAGTTAATCAGGCCCTTACCTGCATAAGTAGAGCAGACAATTTCATCATAGCCTGCACTAGCAACTACCCCACCTTGCACGGATGTTATACTCTCACTACACGTCTGAAACAGTCAATATAGAATGTAAAGCAAACACAAAGCCAAGATTTGTGCATAAATTCATGTTTATACTACATTTTTTTTTGTCTGCTGCATTATATAATTTTTTTTCTTCTCGGTTTCTTGTTTGGAGCCCCTTTTAACAGGAAAAACCCTAAAACGGCCGATACATGGTACAAAATAATATTCAATGATGATACCATTGGAGGCAGCTTCATTTTGGCTGGGGCTGCTATCCCATCACTGTACAA
Organism: Mercenaria mercenaria; assembly: GCF_021730395.1. Lineage (NCBI taxonomy): Eukaryota > Metazoa > Mollusca > Bivalvia > Venerida > Veneridae > Mercenaria > Mercenaria mercenaria. The sequence goes on along the minus strand of NC_069365.1, from coordinate 5,920,348 downwards.
AACAAGTGAATGAAGTACTGCCATGCAATACAAAGTCCCCTACTGGAAGGCACCTAATTTTCTCTACTGCAGTATAACATAATGAAATGATATCTGTCAATAATGTATAAACAATATTGTACTATATATACAATATGTAATAACAAAACACTTGGACTAACATTTGTATATATAAAAACATATAGATAGGTCAAAATACACATAAAAATTAGATGTAACATGCATGTTGTACCACAGAAAACTGGTCTCGATTTTTCCATACGGCCTGTAATAAATAAGTTACAATATAAGCTATTTATAGTAAAACAAGGGGACATAATTCTAAAAACAAGGATGCCTCATAGTGGTTAACATTTGTACCAAGTTACATCAAAATCCCTCCATGCATGAAGAAGAAATGCTCCGGAAAAAGTCATTTTTGAATTTGGCATTTGACCTCTAAGTGTGACCTTGACCTTAGACCTAGGGACCTGGTTCTTGCACACAACAATCCGTCTCATGGTAGTGAACATTTATGCCAAGTTACATGAAATTCCTCCATGCATGAAGAATAAATGTTCCAGACAAAGTCATTCTTGTATCTGACCTTTGGCTTCTATGTGTGACCTTGATCTTCAACCTAGGGACCAGGTTCTTGCTTATGACACTCTGTCTCATAGTGGTGAACATTTGTGCCAAGTAATATTCAAATCCTGTTTTGCATGAAAATGTTATACACTGGACAGGAAAAAAGTCCCATGTACCTTTGATCTCCAAGTGTGATCTTGAGCTTTAAGCTAGGGTTCTGGGTCTTGCGCAAGACACATCATCTAATCATGGGGAACATTTATGCCAAGTAATATTAAAATCCCTTGATGGATGACAGAGTTCTGGACCAGACAGGAAAAAAAAACATATTGACCTTTGACCTCCAATTGTAACCTTGACCTTTGAGCTAGGGATCCGAGTTTTGTGCATGACATGTCGTCTCATCATGGGAAACATTTGTGCCAAGTAATATTAAAATAGCTTCATGGATGACAGAGTTATGGACCGGAAAGGAAAAAGCTCTGTTGACCTTTGACCTCCAATTGTGAACTTGACCTTTAAGCCAGGGGTACGGAATTTCCACATGACAAGTCGTCTCAAGGGGAACATTTGTGCCAAGTGATATTAAAATCCCTTGATGAATGACAGAGTTATGGACCGGACAAAAAACAGACCCTGTTCATGCCATGTTAACACTTGACTGCCAAGTGTGACCTTGACCTTTGAGCTAGGGGTCTGAAAGTTGAGCATGACACATCGTCTTATCATGAGGTACATTTCTGCCAAGTAATATTAAAATCCCTTCATGGATGGCAGACTTATGGACCGGACAGGAAAAAAGCCCTGTTGATCTTTGACCTCCAATTGTGAACTTGACTTTTAAGGCAGGGGTCCGGGTTTTGCACATGACATGTCGTCTCATCATGGGGAACACTTGTATCAAGTAATATTAAAATCCCTTCATGGATGACAGAGTTATGGACCGGACACGAAATTGCGGACAGACGGAAGGAATGACGGACGGAAAAGGGCATTCCTATAGTCCCTGAAACTGGTTTTCAACCAGTAGGGGACTAATAAACCCGAGATCAGTCTGTATTTTTGTCAGCTTTGTTTTTGTTGGGTTCAACATCACATCAACACAGTTATAGGCATATGGAAATTTCCGTCTTTTGATGGTAGAGGAAGACCTAGGATGCCCCTCCAGGCATTATTTCATCATTAGCAGGGTCCTTTGTAAAACCACAGACCTTCTGTAAGCCAGCTTGATAAATTCTACACCCCAACCAACATTTCAAACTCATATGGGCGATGGGAGAGTGATTTGAAGTCAGCAACCTCAACCACATGGCAAGTTCGTACTGTGTATACATTAGCATGACCCTCACATACATACATGAGTGTGCCTATGGATGGGTTCATCAGAGTCATCATAACTGTACACCTCCACCAGACCATCATCACGTCCTAGAATCAGGTCAAGGACACCATCTGCTGTGATATCATAATTGTCAATACACAACACACCTCCATTCCTCTTCTCATTTGGCAACTCCCATCTGTGTATAGGTTGGTCTCTAAAATAAAAGTCGCATATGCTGAATCCGATTTCGAAACATTACATGTATTTTTCATGTTTTTGGATTGTAAAAATGCAGCTTCCTCCAATAAACTTTAAGACATAGCACCTGTATGAATGGGTTTGTTTTGTTCAATACAAGTCCGAGCAGCATTTCTAACAAAAATGTCTGTTAAATATACCAAGTTTTTTGAAACTGACAACTTCTTCACTAGAATAAGGAGATGAGTATAAATGACTGTGGCACAGTGTCTTAGGTCAAATTTACATGGACAGCATGTATTCTATTACTCTTGTCTAGACCAGTCCTATACTGACAGTCTGGAATTTGCTCTTTTAAGCAAGCCAAATTGAGCAGGTAAAAGATATATATAGAACAAACCTTCCAATCTGGACCAGTCCCACTCTGCCGTCTGCTGTACCAAACAATATTTCAGTGCCATCATCACCTAGTTAGAGAGCAGACAGGTAGAATTATAGTAGTAACTAATACTTCAGTAATTTCAGGATATCTTCCACAACATATATGACTTCTAAATGGATAGATTTAAATTTGTCATTAACAGATGGATATACATGTATTTTAATATCCTATTTTGCTTATCCTTTTTCTAATTTCTATTTGTCTTTACCTTTTTGTCTGTTGGCAGCTGACTTGCCTGGCCAAAGTGAAACATACTCCTTTCAGTACTGTATATATTTCAGAATAATAAACAGACTGCCACATTTCTAAACATGAAAATTACTCAAAACTTGTATAGTTACCTCCATCATTGCCATATAAGGACATTGTAACCGGTGGTCCAGGCACTTCCACTTCATACAGTAACTCAGACTCCTGTAACAAATACACATTTTTTGCAATAAACCATGAATTTGTTAACTCTTATGATCTATTATAAGTTATACGGAGTATTTTGCTATTAATTGGCCTTGGAAAGTCACCAAACTTATCTTAATATTCTTCATATTTCAAGCAACACAACATACATCTGTAAGCACATCTTTTCGCCGTTGCAGGAACTTTCTCCAGAATGTCATTTTTTTTCTTCATCACATGAAATGACTCAAGAATGTCAACTTTGTTCCATCACATGAACTTACTGCATAATATCTATCTTTGGTCCACAATATAAATTTACTCCAGAATGGCAAATACAAACTATCACATAAACTTATTCCAGAAATTCAACTGAACTATCACATGGACTTGCTCTAGACATCTTTCAACAATATGCTATTGTACTATGCACGTAAAACAGATATTATTTATACACACATCCCAACTTTTTCTGAATGTCAAGTGGGAGTTTTTGCTTTCCAAAGTGGGAGACTGAGGTGTTCAAGTGGGAGATTTTATACCGCGGTAATAATGTTCATGATAACGAAGCTTTTAACAAATCTAATGATAATATAAACTTTTTTGCCCTTATAAAATCGCTAGTCTTAAAAAAATTCACTTGTCTATATCTTATTATTCATGCATTTTTAATGTTTTGGAACAATAATACATGAAGCCTTCTGTGCAAAATTAAATAGTTATGGCACTTTAAGCACTATGTCTAAATTCAAAACACCACTGAGAATTAAACCTGCACTTTTATTTCTTTTGTTGGAAAGAAGACTCCCCAGGTGAATTTTACATGACAAACAGTACAAAATGTATATAGCTAAAAGAATAAAAGTTCAAGCAATAGAAAATTTACTGTTTGATTCTCATCCCTGTCAACCAGTATTTAAAACCCCTGGCTCAAATACTTTTATTGATCAAAATCCTGTTATCCAAAATTGAATGTCCGGGTATTGTTACACTTTCGTAGATTTGCCTAAATCTCCAGTTAGAAGGATGTGTTTGACAAATTGTTATGATGCAAAGACAGTTTAACAGCATTTGATAGTAAGTGATATTAAAATTTACGATGACATTTCCTCTTATCAAAATGATTTTAAGAGAAATGTTTTTTAAAACCTAGCAGGTTGACTCGGCGACCATCTACTTTCGATTTCAAAAAGTTACAGAAAAAGGTAAAGTCAGTATAATTTCTAATCTAAATTTGATTGAATTTACTTAGATATCTAAAGTCTGGATTTTAATTTCAACTGTGACACATTAATCAACACCTGGCTTTGTTAAATCGTGTAATAAACAATAATCAGCACGGGTAGAATAAGGTGCGAAAATATCCGAAAGCTGTTGTTTACAGACTCGTCAGTAGTGATACAGTATCAGATAGGCGCAAAGAAGCAGATTATTTCATAATTTTTGTGTGTTTATGTTGTTTTGTTGTTTTTTTTTTTTAATCGAGAGATTGAGACTTCTGATCGGGGTGATCGGGTTTTACAACCAGAATCGGGAGAAACCCGATCGGATCGGGAGAGTTGGGATGTCTGTTAAAATTATAGAGAAGATTTGATTTCATGGAGCAAACACCAGATGCAATATTTCACAAGTGTCTTAGCCATGACTGTAAATATTATATCTTGTGTTCATGAGAGAAAGACACTTTGACCTTACATGTTCTCATGTGAAATTACTGGCTAAATTTCACTGTTATATTTCAATCATCCACAGATAATCCTGTGATAAATTACCTGTAATACTCTTAGTACCCTGTCCTGACAGGCAAGGATTGGGGTGATATCCTGCACCACATTAGTTGGTAGACATATCACATCACTCACTTCATCCCCAGACAAGAAAAAGTTGGTATCCTTACAATCTCTGTAGTGATTGTACATAAACTTGCCACAACAAAACAGGTCTGAACCCTCCACATACCTGTCATGTTAAACCAAAACAATACATTCATTTTTTTTCATTATTTCAGTCAAATATTATGTGAAAGTACATTTACATGTGAACTGATAAACAAAATGTATTCTGACACCATGTAATTTTTAACTTTTTATTTCTATTTTTCAAAATGTTTTCAATTACTTTCTGCAATGTAACAGTGTGGTCAGTATACAGTTAGTTTATGATGTAACTAACGTAATTCCCTCTATAAATTTTACCCAACATTATGGCATATATGCCTGCTATTTTGACAAAATAAGAAAAAATTATCAGCTACATTTAAAAAACAATAAACAGATATTTCAAACACTGACAACTTACATTGATTCAATGGATTCTGACATATTTGTATCAAAGCTAAGGAAATTTTTTCCTTTCTTTGTGTATCCTTTGACCTCTGGACCTGAGGCAACAAATATTCTTTCCCTGACTCCATCAACAGGTCCACCTAGTTCCAGACGGCTAATTTTGTGTCCTGGCTGTGTCTTAAACACAGACTGCAAGTAAAGAAACAATGAATATATTCTGTACTGCAACTGGCACAATGTGTAAGCCTTACAGTTAGGGAAATTTTGTTATAGTTTTGATCAGCCCTCAACCAGAGATCACATAATACCTGACATTGATGCGACAGGATTTATATATTTACAACCTCTATACAGTGAACACCCACTAAAATTTGTATGTTGTACAATGCAACCTGACTACATTCCAATACCAATGGGAAGACAAGATGTGAATGTTTTCAAGTGTAACTGCTATACAGTGAACACCCACTATAACATGTATGTTGTACAAATGTTGTGCAGTGCAACCCGACTACATTCAACACCAATGGGAATACAAGATGTGGATGTTTTAAAGTGGTACGTCCATACAGTAAGCACTACTGCTCCTTTTATATAGTCCAGCTTCTCTACAGTGAGCTCCACTGGTCATTGTTGTACACAAACTGTTGTTCTGCTTATGTTAACTTTCTATGGATTTTAACAAATGGAAAGAAAATAGATGTCTTATTTGTTAAGTGTTTGCTGAAACCAAGGTTACAATGTATGCTGTAGCTCAGCCTCTTTTAGTATATGTGACGCACCATGACATTTTGGGTCCAAATTCGGCGTTACGTCATTTGAGAAAACATCGATTAAAGTTACGTCACAAAAAATGGTGGACGTTACCACGTGTTCGCAGCAATTAATGCATTTCTTGCTTTCAATAATACTCTACCTTGCCACAAGAAAAAAATGAAGTGACATCTATAAACATTTCCGTGTTTTGCAATTCCGTTTCTTTAAAAAAATTAAATGATTGATAATTTATCGCCCTTTGAATCGACACGCCATTTGTAAACATGGAAGGTCGCGGAGAAAACGAAACGACCAAAAACAATTATTTGATGATTTATTTCGATTGTATTTATAAATGACAGTTAGCGAATCGCAAGTTTAGTAAGTTCATATCGACAGTTTTGTCCGATATCTTTTCCAAAAATAGCCCGGATTTGACACTAATCATGACAGATTCGAGGTAGATTTAGCGCAGTTCACATTTTATTTACAAGTGTCAATATATTGTAGACTATATTTTATCTACTAAATCTGCCATGAATTCAACTTTTTTAAAATCGGTTTTGACTCTTATTCAGTAGAATCTGTATGCAAGACAATTACAAGAAGTATTCAGTAGAATCAGTATGCAAGACAATTACATAAACACTGATAAAGACCTTGTGACTCTGGTGCCAGACAAAATTACAACAGTCAGTCATAATGTTTAGTTACATACTTAAGGTAAAGCACTGATCATTTTATAAATATAGCCATGCCATGAAAGTGACTGGTTAGGAATAGTTGTTACACATCTATTGTCAGCTTCAATCACTAACTCTTACATGTAATTCAAATCAGTCCATACTTAAAACTTCTACAAGGCATAAATATTGTTTTTACTTAGAAAGAGACAGTTTTTTTCCAAAGCTTTTCAAGTTAATTTTGCATACTGTTCACTTGGCCATTATTTCTGGATTCCTCACCATTTTTACTGTTCTTGGCAAGTGACTAAAAACCACTTAGTAAAATAAATAAACTTTAGATATATTTTGTTTTGAAAGCCTTGCCAGGAATTCAAACCTATTACTCTTTTTATAGAAGTCTTTGTGCTAAATATGTACTGAACTAACTGCCCAGGGCATTTTTATCTCACATTTCAGCCTTTTTCAGTATTTTTTCATTTTACAGATCAAACACTGAGGATTGTTTGGCTTGATGCAATGACCTTAAACAGTGAAATGATTTTCCAGGAAGGTCTATACACAACAATTTAAGCTGGATTTTATTGGGGTTTGTAAATTTCTTCATACATTTTTACAGTTAATATACTGCTATTCTAAGAGAGATAAAGACATTAAAGTAGCAAAAACATAAATGATCTATTTCATTCATAATATTTTAAGAGATTATAGACCCATTCAACAAATATGTGTCATATATTAAGAAGTGAATAAGTAATGACATACAATAATTGACTATATCATGTATGTATTTTTTCATATTTTCAAAATTATTTTTACAATATTTGTGTTTACATTTAGTTTGATTGCATGAATTGTATGTCTAGTCTATAGGAATCTTAGCTAGTTTATGTATTCTTGAAAAACTTTTTCTGCATGAATACTGTAAGATTGTTGGATGAGTTTATACTTATCAAATCTGCTTTCATTCAGCTTTTAACAAAAAGACTCTCTTAAGCTTAAAAAGATGCTTTACAGTCTTATATTCTGTAACCTTATACTAATCTTATTAAAATGAAGTTCTAATGTTGATGAATTTTTGTTTTGCAGTGATGAAAGAACTATGAATATGTAAATGGGAATGAAACAGAAGGAATTAATATGTTCTACTGATCATCCAGCTGAAATCATGCCTGTGGAATAGAGTGCATGTCACAAATACTGATATGAACAAATAACTCCATATTGCACAAATAATGTCATGTTTCCTGCCCTCATGACCTGAAAAAGTTAAACATTCTAGTTCAAATTACAAATGTGTTTCAAGAAAAAGTAAAACTTAGTCAACTGTGAGAAATATTGGGAAAAAGTAGTGTTTTGATGTCATGGCAGCTGTGAAGTTGTATGAGAAGCACTATCCTAATTGTTCTAACAATACAGAATTTAACTTATAAATTTTCCAAAACTGCATTCATGAAATACTAAGACATGTCTGGTGAATGAATCCTAGTTGTTTAAAAACTACAACATGTGTGACATTAAAGCACAACCTTTGGAGGAAACATTTTTACAATACAAACTGCCTTGCCAGTGTGAGTGTAGAAAGGATTTTTCCAGAAATGGCAGAAAACTACCAATATAGCAGAAAATATTTGTTACTGGCTGAATATAATATATCTCAATTCAAGAATTAATCATGTTAATCCATGGTTATAATTGTGTTAAAAGATAGTTTTACATGACATGACCTTTGCAGAAATAGCTAATTGTTTTGCAAAACATTGTGAGTTACCATGATGGTAACACAAATTTGACTTAAATTTAGAATTGTTTGATTATGTAAACAGCATGTGTCTTGTTGCTAATCAGACTATGTTATGCATGAAAATATATTTTATGTGTAACCATCAACAAAACATGTTATAACACAAATCTGCCATAAAATGGCAAAGCTGTAATGCAGATAGGCATAGCAGGAAAATATGTAGTTCTGGAAGACAAGTTATATTACATAAAGTTATGTTTGTTTTTTATAAATGATCATAATTGACCATTTGTGGTGTTAAACAAATGTATACTGAACAGATGCTAAATGAATGTTCTGATTCTTTCTGGAAAATTTACAAAAAACTACTATTTTAAGAAAATATTGCATTGTTGCCATGGTAACATTAATTTAACTTTTAAATTACTTTGGATATCATCATATGTAAACAACATCTTTCTTGTTTATATGTTATATATGTTAAGCTGTATTATGTTAGTGAATATATTTTCATATGTAATAATTGCATCAACAAAGCACTATGTAATACACAAGCCTGCCTTAAAATGGCAATAGTTGTAACTGAGAGAGGTGTATCTGAAAATTATGTATTTCTCAAACCATATTACATTAACTTTCACGGAATGATGTCTACTCTCTTACTTTTAAATAAGAAAACAGACAGCTTTTGATGTAAATATATGGAAAAACACTTCCAATATTCAATTTATTACAAAGAAATTGCCAAAAATGTTAGTATTTTTGTAAGAAAATACAGCATTGTTGCCATGGTAATGTTAGTATTTTTGTAAGAAAATACCACATCGTTGCCATGGTAATGATTCACTGATCAGTATATCTAAGTCTTTTGAAATTTTAGCAAACTCACAGTTGATAATAACAGTCTAATAATTATATCTTCTTGCCTGATTTTCTTTCTTACTGTTTAATAGATAAGGTGTCTATAATAATAAGATTAATGGCCTAGTTTTTGGGATGTTGTCTAATTTGATATCGAATAAATTCTGTATCTTGTTCAAAAGAATGTCATAAAGCAGTACTGTTGTCTGTAAACTGTTAGCACACTAGAAAAAGTTAATTGTGTATTTATTTCACATTCTATTTAATTTATTGCTAGATTCATCAAGAGACTGTTAAAAAAGAGGTTAAACAACAGTGTTGCTATAGAAACGATTTTTAGAACATAAATATTTTTATACTACATGAAAGAAAGAGACAGAAAGAAATACATTCCATTAATTGCATGTTGCTTTTGTTATTTTATCATGTATTTTACCTTGATATTATTTAAATATGGTGTCATTATTAAGATATACTGCCTCAATTTTGATACAGTTAGACATGGTGTCCGAAAAGTGGTAATATCTCCATGACAACGACTGATTTTTGTTGTCAAATTGAAGATTTTTACTCAGAACGGGTCAGTCTGTCAGATTAGCCCAAAACCCCATTTTTGACCAAAATTGCATTTGGACCCAAAATCTCATGCTCTGTCACATATATATGGCATGTAGAGAAGTTTAAAAAATGCAACATTTTAAATTCGTAAGTTTAGGGGAAAACACTCAAGCTCAGCTGCCTCTAAAATATTTTCCTGGCAGTATATATAGAAAATGTATATGTGAAAGCCTGAAATAGGTATTAAAACAAACCTGGACTTCTCCCTTTTTGAGACCAAACACTTGTAAAACACCCTTGTGATCAGCCACAGCAATCTGGAAGTAAAAATCAGGAATTTAGATAATGATAGAAAGAAAGTTCATATTCACGTAGAAAAACCATGTACTTAACAGACTTTGTCATCATACAACTAAACAAAACAAGTTATTCCTCAACATTCTCACAATGTGTTACCTATAATACTCTGTGGGAGACATGCATGGTATATCTAAGAAGAAAAAAAAAGAACAAGACTAAAAAGAAAATCTCCACCAGCGTAAAAGTATTATTCTGAGATTTTTCAAGCATTTGTTTGACTTAATCAAGAAATGCTTAATAATAATCATAGTACCTTTATATTTATCTTACCTTTTGTGTTTTCCCTGACACTGGAAGCAAACATAAACTTTTAGGTGATGTAACTCCAACCTGAAAGAGATTTCACATCTACACATCAAAAACGATTTTTGTTTGAATCCATATGCATTTCAATATTCAGGCATTAACAACTGGTCATTGTTACTTTTTTTCTTAACTTTTTTGAACTTTCATACCTTATTTTGGTGTAAACTAAAGGGCCCCAGTTGGGTTGCTTCTAGTATGATTTGGCTGGATGTGAGCCATGGAGGATGTGCTCTCTTGTTGGTTAGACATCTTCCCTGACAGGTTTCATTTAGCAGTTGTGAACTTCTTCAGTCTCAGGACTTGACGGTAATGACTAGGCAAGTTTAGTTTGCATTATGTGCAGTGTGATGCTGCATACTGCCTATGGACTCTCTGGTGCCGAAGAGTATTTAAGCAGTATGCAGTATCACATGTCTAACCAACAAGAGAGCACATCCTCCATGGCTCACATCCAGCCAAATCATATTAAAAGATTAAGTAAATAAACTTTGTAATTAAAGCTTTAGCAAAAAGCTAATGCAGTAAATACAGTGTTACAAATTTATAATAAGAATGAAAGAAGAGTTACAAAACAGAATATTAACTGTTTATCAATTAATGGATTAGCGACAGCCACATATGTATAATGAAGCAAGTAAAGATTACTTTGACTGTAATTAACATGTTAATCCGTCCGTACTGTATACATGTGTTATATGTTACATTAAAGTAGTTGTAGCATAACTAAGTTATAATATCCACGAGTCTGGCAAGTTTTCTGTACTTAATTATATCATTCCTGTCAATAGCCAAAAATTTACCTGTCAATCGCAAGACTTTGTTGTTTTAACACTTATTATTACTCTGTTATACAAGGGGTATTTTAAAAGGTGTTTATGATTATTAATCACCTTATCAGTGGATGCTCGACTAATTGAAAGGTGTTATTAAATAATGATTTATCAACTGAAAGTCGATTGGGCTGATCAAGGGAATGATTGGTTTTACTATTTAATTATCTTTTCAAAGGTTTATGAAAAAGAAAATGCATACATGTAGATAATTGAAGGAAAGAACTTACTTATAACACATAGTATATACTGCACACCTGTATTTTTGCAGCAATGTCCAGTATATTTGTTTTATGTATGAGAAGCCACAAACATATAGACAAAACAATAAGCGTACAATTTCTGAAATTTCACATAAAATCAGATATTTTTTATCTGAAAAAAATGCTTGTGGGTTTTTCTTATCTTCTTCTTCTTCTTGGCGTTCACCGAAGATCATTCATAACATTCTAGCAAACTTTACAAATTTAAATTAAAGCCACAAAACGGAAATGCACTCTGCACATTTACATACAACTGGGTATTTATAAAACAAAAAATGTAGTTTTTAAAGTAGCCTGTTTGCACCTATTTTCGCAGTACTAAGCCTTGGGAATAAATGAATGAAGGAAAGAAAAACAATATTATGTTGCTGTTTTTTCCTATTAACTTAATTATAATTAAGTTCAGAAACCCTTTCTTTTCCACTATTATTTCAAGCAGAAAATCACTTTTCTAGTCCTATTTGTTTACTTTTAAACCCATCATGTTTCCGGTGCATGTGACCTTCACTTATACCAAGGGAGTTAATTCTAATTTCACAGTACGGCATCCGACTTGATAAAGCGCTTCCTGTGGAAGTGTAAAATGTATCAGACCCCTAAATTTTCAAAATTTATTTCGTGAGTAAGGCTTTAACAATTTTTGCAATGTAAATTTAAGACAGTGGCAGTGTAATTACGTCAAGTATTTGGACAACACACGTACAATTCGGTATCAAGTCAAAACGTCCCCTAGTCAAAACGTCCCCCATTTTGGTCAAAACGTCCCCCATTCAGTTTAGAATTTGGTCAAAACACCCCCCTAGTATTTTTTTTTGTATTATTCTCAATTCTTTTTAATTCATATATTTTATCATCTTTTCAATTTGAAACTTATGGATTATGTACTGATAATACACAAAATTGATTTATTAGCACCTAAAATAATGCAATCAACACCTATCAACTATATATAGTTGTGCTTTAATTGAGCTGTGGGCTTAATATTAGTAGGTGTCATAAACCCATTAATCACCAGTAATAAGGTGTGAACAGTTGTGAAGGGAAAATCTTTTCTTCTATACAATCAAAATTTGTATAGAATGAACAAAATGCTGATCAGAGTTATAACTTTATTTTTAAAACATTAATAAAACACCAGAACAGTCACTACTGCATATTTATAATTTAGTAAGTAAAAATAACATCACACTATTCATTCACTGTTCTTCACCAAGAAGTCAAATTCACAATGTTATTATTATCATTATACCAGATTTGTTGAGTGCCCTTTTCATATGAAATATACGGTCAAGGACGCTTTACAATTAAACCTGTGACATATCACAGATATGTAGGAAAATCACAAAACATGGCATATGCAATCATAAAACTGAAACTGAATAATTTGCTGTTCCAGTGTTCGTAGCCTAGGTAACTCCAGTCTTAATGAACCATTCTGGGATCGTAAGTCTCGTTTTGTTTGGTATACATTCATCATTTTCTTGATATATACTGGACCTTTGTTATGTAATGTTTTATAGGTAAGTGTTAGGTTTTTGAATTTGATTCGTACTCTACAGGTAGCCAGTGGAGATCTTTCAGGATAGGAGTCACATGGTCATAGCGGGACGATTTGTGTGGAGTGCGTTAGACGGTTACTGGTAGTTTTGAACAAACTGTAGTCTTTTTAAGATTTGTTTTCGGTATTACTCATGCAGCAGCACATTACAATAGTCCATCCCGTGATGTTTTACTACAGAGTTTAATTATCATCATTTTGTTGGCTAGTTGTTAGATATTTTCTTGTGTGACAATTGTTGATCTGAAATAGCACGATTGGATACCGAGTTTATGTGCTGTTCCATGTCTAATCTCGTGTCAAATATCACAATATTAATTCAAAGTGTTCCAGCTACAAATATCAAAAGTCCAATTCGTTTATGCTAGTGAGTTTTTACACAATTATCCATCCTGAACTGTGTGGTGAGCCTGGTTTGTAAATGGTGATCATTTTTTTAGCAAGGAACTTGCAGACATACCCCTGTGCAGTTAGCTGTAAAAGACATAAGAAACATTTATAGTGATAAAATCACAATGTGCATAAGTACTGAAAAAAATTTTAGTAAGAAAATGAAATGACTGAAAAGAATGTTAATACCTTTTTACACAAAGTTAAATAATAATACCAGTTTACACAAAATGCCTTCAGTAACTTACTAGCATTGTAATTCTTGAAATAGTGAAGATAATTACTTCAAATTTTAAGATTTGAAAGATAAAAGAAAGTTTTTAATGAATATTTTGCTATCTTAATTTTGATTTTTGTCACTAATACAGGTTTCCTCATGGAACAGACCATATTTCTTCATTATATCATGATTTCTTTTTAATTCTGGTACTTGTAAACAAATATTTATCATTCATTTCTCATCTGTTTTTACTAATTATTGAATTAACACCTATTGTAATCTGTTCCTGTTATAACACATCTACTCTGATTGGATTAACTTCACAGTGCATTGATTACTCGTATATTTGAATTTGTTTGCTTTTCATAATGCGATTATGATGTGTATATTGCTTTTTTTTTCTTTCTGACCAGATTTTCAATATTTTATAAAATAAAATAAAGATATTATTAAATGGTAAAAGGTAGTTAATCAGATTTTGGCAGAAAATTGCGTATTTGCCAAAAAAGTAGTTAGACAATTTGGAATATGATAAATATTCCACAAAAGACATTTACTGAAGTCTAGTAATTCAAGAAATCAATAATAATAATAACATGAATATAACTTACCTGTGTCACAGGTTCTGTGTTGCCCGTTGCCACACGAGTCGCGGGCAATGGCATGTTGACGCGGGCTGACTTTGTTCCTACACTTAATGTAAGGACACTTCATTTTTAATAGTTATAACTTTTTTCACATTATTTATTTGTTGTGCAATTATACTTTTAGATACCTGTTTACAAAGTGCTTGTTTGATCCATTAACGCTTTGTCATCATGCAGTTGTAACAATTTCATTTATAACATAACAACATTATAATTTCATTTAATTTTATTAATAAATAACAGAAACATCACTTTTACACAATATAAACATCAGATAATTTTACAACATATAACATTCTAAAATTAATGGTTTACAATATTCTAATTCAAATCTATGCATGTAAAACAATATAATGAACATCATAATTTAATAATGTTTACCAAATTAACTTAAATAATATGTATTTACATAGATCTATATAATTTTTAAGGGGGGTGTTTTGACCTGGTATCTTTTGGAAGGGGGTTGTTTTGACCAGAAAAGGGGGACATTTTGACCAAAATGGGGGGTGTTTTGACTAGGGGATGTTTTGACTAACATCTGTACAATTCATTACCGATTTTACTTTGTCAAATGATCGACGAGGGCATTTAAAAATAATTAACTAACATTTACATAAACTGGGTGTAAAACGTAACAAGCTTTCAAAGTAGGTAAAAATTTGCTTACAATAGAGAGTGCTGCACATTGTTGTTCTTGCAAAAATCAGAATGTAACGCGAAAATAGCAGCAAGAGGTATAAAATTTTCATTTTGTTAAATGCAGAATTATTTTACAGAACACATACATCATGATTATATTAATCATTTTTCTAGCTAAGTATGATAAAAAAAATATAAAAGGTCACAAAGGGGGGGGGGGCGAAATGAAAAAAAGGGGACGAGTTAACTTGGGGACGAATTGACTGTAAAACCAATCAAACAGCGTGAGACGGCATGAAATTTAAGATATCTTTTATTTCATCACCTGTGTATAATCAACACGTGTTAGATTAATTTCCATCATTTTGAAGCCTTATTTATTCTATAATCTCTAAATTCTCATAAAAAGTATTTTGTGGCAGCAACCGGAAATCAACCAAAAATGCAGGTCAGATCCGCAGAAAATCGCTACAGAATGTATAAAGTCTGTCCAATTCATTCCGTGAAAAACGCACACGGGCAGGCTATCAAAGTTAAGATGACATCTATTTAAGGATGTACGAGCGGTTTTTTTTCTTCAGGATATCCGCCATTTTTAAAAACGTTTCTTTGAATATTTCATTCATTCATTCATTCATTCATTTATAGTAATGACAAAAGTTCAAAATTGATACATTATGGCCATGCATGTGGGGTTAGAACAACCTATACAGTTTAAAACCTGGCCTATGATCCGAAGCTTGATTTTTTCTCTCCCTTTTTTATAAACAGGCGTTGCATAAGGGTACATGAGGGTACAGAGCTGTTTAAGGGATTTATTGAATGAAGTAGTAAAATCGGTACTCATTTGCACATTCTTTTAAAATTCTAGGTTTAATCTGATCTGGACCTGCTGCTTTGTATGGATTTAAGTTTTCCAGAATTTTTCTAACACCATTTTCTGTTACTTTTATTTCATACATGATGGCAAAAGGGCTAGGTCCAAGGTTTGGTAGATTATGGTCTGGATCCTTTGTGAAAACAGGAGAAAACTGTCTATTTAAAACTTTATACTTGTCCTTGGCGCTAGATTTTAAAATCCCATTTTCATTTTATGGATCAATGCCGCAAGAATCATTTCATTAACTTTTAATAAAACCACAGAAACGTTTTGTTGTACCATGTTTATGATTTTCAGGACTACAGACAATGTCATTCATATAACCCCAGTAAGAATTTCGAGTTTTCTTTTGAATCAAAGATTTAATCTTTTTAAGTTTAGAAAAAAGAGTGAGATTTCTACTTTTTTTAACTCAACAGTATAGCTTCTCACGTTTCTTCAACAACTTTTTCATTTCGCAATTCAGCCATGGAAGTTTACCAGAAACAATCTTACTACTGAGGTATATGACTTAACACTATTTCTTCTAACTTATTCTTAAAGGAGATTCATAAATCTTGTACATTCAAAGTTTGCAGACAATTTTGAGTGGCAAAATTTCTTAAGTGTCTTTTGAATTCGGGCCAGTTTGCTTTATCAAACAGTAAAATTATGTGTTTTTGCTTTTGATTGATTCTAGCAAAGAGCTATAAAAATAAATATACTGTATTCTATACTTCTTTGTTCTAGCTGATAAAAGAATATCAACAAAAAGAATGGAATGATCACTGAAACCAGGAATACCTCTCACATACAATGTCCGCCAAATAAGGATTTGATAAGAGTACAGTGTCAAATATGTTACTAGAAGCATCAGTAACTCTATCAGATTCAGTTATCATCCGAGTGAAACAATTTGAACAAGTGAAAGTTTCGATTGTCAGTTTATATCGCGAAGATTCAGGTCCCGCCTATGATGCTTCAACTGTTTAGCTGATCTGTAAGGCTGATTGTACGTTCTAATTCATCTGTGCATCTGAAGTCCTTGACAGGCCTGTATGCACTGCTAACAAGCTAAAATATTTCTCACCTTTTTTCTTAATCAGACTTTAGTCACTTTCTAACAGAATTTATGCCGAAAATAAATGCTAAATCGTCAAAATTATGGCTAATGATACACAATTTAACCAAATATATTCTACTTTTTCCGAGAAAAAAATCATCCTTATTTTTGGCCGGCATTTGCCTTTATGTAATTTAACATGCACAATTGGGTAAGAGTCGGTACTTTCAAATATCTATTTAAGTAGATCCGATTTGGTTCGGGTATTTTTCCGACTGATTAAAAGTTTTCAACGAGGCATTTTATTGTATTTATTTAGAAAGTATAAATTAAAAAGAAACGAACATAAAATACCAAAATTCACCAGTATTTTCCCTTTTTATATCCCTTAGATGTACGATGATCCCAACTTCAATTTTGAAGCATTTTTTGGTGTCATTAAAGTAGCAAAATATTTAGAAAATCTTTACATCAGATTTTTTATATTTTAATACATTTTTCCCATTGAAAAAGTGGGTGGGGTAATTATGTCAACATGGACAAATGAAAGAGATTTGTTAGCGACATATATGCTTTAATATGTAATACTGAAATCACCATGTCTATGTCTATGTTCTACTTCTTAGCAATCGTTAACGATTATGAATAGCAGGCGCGTTGTCAGGGAACGCTTTTAAAAATAGTAAAAACACAGAAATTATGTGCATCACAAAAATAAAGTAAAATATCTACTTTACAGGCCAGGTTAAAAGTAAAAGCAGGAAGTTGAATTAAAACTGATAGAAAGGTGGCAGCTGCCGAGCAAATATATCTAAGCTGGGACTAGCTTGCAAAGACACAGGGAGATTGTTCCGCAGATGTATACTTCTGGGGAAAAAAGGAGTTTGCATGACAGTGTGTCTTTGAATACGGTATCAAATAGTTCAGGTTTCTAGTTCTTATAAAGTGACTTTGGTCAATAAAAACAAGGTGTTGTTGGATTTTATACAACATATTAATTGCGCTGATCTTACGGCGTTATTCTAGGGTTTGCCAGTTTAGTTCATTTAACATTTTGGAAACACTACTAGTGTAACTGTAGTCATTATAAATATATCTTGCTGCAGATCTTTGGACTTGCTTTATTTTGAGGGTAAGGTATTTTTGCCATGGATGCCATATGGTGGAACAGTACTCTAACTGGGGTCTAACAAAAGTTTTGTATGCAACCTCTTTGACTCTTTTATTTGGGGTTTTGACATTTCGTTTGAGGAATCTTAGGGAATGTTTTGCTTTGGATGTTATGTTGTTGATGTGATTGGTCCATGATAGCTCCTTGTTGATGGTTACACCTAGATATTTGGCAGAATCAGCCGATTTTAACTCGATGTCATGCAGCTTATAAAGGAAGATAACAGGGTTTCTTTTGCGAATGATTCTGAGGACTTCACACTTGTCTGGATTGAATTCCATGGACCAATCAGGCTCCCAGGTTTCGAGGCTTAACAGGACTTCCTGTAGAGCTTGGGCATCACTGTTGGATTTGACCGTAACACAGACTATCGTATCATCTGCGAACAGCCTCACTTTGCCCTTAACACTTTCAGGCAGATCATTTATTTAGGAAAGGAATAGGCAAGGTCCGAGAACCGAGCCTTGAGGGACACCAGAGAGGACGGGGAGATTATCTGAATTGTGACATTCGACGACATTCTGCTGGCTGCGACCCTAAAGGAAGGACTTGACCCAAAAAGTGACCTTTGGGTTGACACCTAATCTTTGTAACTTATGGACTAGTTTGTGATGATATACCTTATCAAAAGCTTTGCTGAAATCCATGAGTATGATATCTGTTTGTTGACCTAGTTCTAAGTTGTCACTGACTTCTTGGGAAAAACTTATTAGATCGCTTTCGCAGCTGTGCTTTGACCTGAAACCATGTTGATAAGGGCTAAGGATATTAAACTGATCATAGAAGGACATAATGTTGGAGACCAGGATATGTTCTATTAAATTTGATGCGAAACATGTAAGGTGTATGGGGCGATAATTAGAGGGTTTACACTTTGGACTTTTTTATATACAGGGGCAATGACTGCATGCTTCCAGTCATTGGGGACAATACCAGTATTGAGGGAGATCTGGAATATGTAAGTAAGGACAGGGGCTATTTCTAAGCACAATTCTTTTAATAACCTAGGTGACAGTTCACCTTGGACAGGGGCTTTGCTTTGATCTAGGTTTTTAAGGAGCTGTTCCACCCCCTTCTGGGATATGTTGACCTTGGGCGTGACTGGTTGATTTGCAGGAGTCGGCAGCTGTTTGCATGACTTGGCGAGGCTAAGGGGCTGAGACCAAGAGAAAATTGACTCAGACTGCCGACTGAGTATATTGGCTTTTGCTATCGGATCTACAAATGTTTGACCTTTACTTTTGAGAGGAGCAACACCACAATTTTCTGTCCTATTTGATTTGACAAACGAGTGAAAAAATTGTTTTGGCCTGGTTTGGAGCCGGCAGTAAAGGTTATGGTGTCTAAATACTGTCAGTAGCTATTCCTAATATCTTTTTCATGCGTTCATAGTAACCTGTAAGACCTGATATCCACATATCATTAAGTGGGATATTATATATTTTATTACGTACTCACACCTAGTGCACTTAGTTTCAGAATTGCTTAAACAGTTGGTGAAGAAAATGCCCTATAAAATAAAAACGAATGCGGTGACCTGTGCTTTTTCTACTCTTATTTGTCATAGAAACTTATGCTCTTCAATCTACAGAGTATAAATAAATTCTAAATTGTAGGCAAAAAATGATCCTACATCCTTAATAGATGCAAAATTTAACGGAATGGTGTTCTCATCGGTATAAAATTAATGAAAATTACATCCACGCGATTCCAGTTTAATTGCAAATTAAAGTATTCTTTTCATAGCATTAAGTATATGGCATAAAGCATTTGGAATTCAAGAAAGGTAAAGATAAGTACTTTGATAAACTTAAAAAAGTTAAAGCTCTTATACAAATGAAAACAAGGAAATCATACTGGAACTACATAAACAACATTGTATGTGACCCAACTGAGCACAAAAATGGAACCACTAAAAAGTTTTGGTGTTTTATTAAAAGTTTAAAAAATGATTCATGTGGAGTAGCTCCTCTTAGAGAAAATGGCATTTTAAAGTCTGACTCTTGTGATAAAGCAAACATACTTAATCGTCAGTTTTCATCAGTTTTTACTAAGCCAGATGCATCTGAGCTTCCAGACCTTGGTATCAGTCCCTTTCCTGACATGAGAAATATATCAGTTTCGGACAAGGGAGTCTCAAAATTGCTCAAAGGGCTAAATCATAAAGCAGCTGGGCCAGATTGCATAAAACCCCGAGTCCTTAAAGAATGTGCTGATGAATTAACACCAATTTTTTCCCATATCTTCAATGAGTCCTTAAAATCTGGAACTGTACCATCTGATTGGAATCAGGCAAATGTCACTCCTGTCTTTAAGAAAGGTGAAAAACTTAAACCAAGCAATTATCGACCAGTGTCCTTGACCAGTATTGCCTGCAAAATATTAGAACATATTGTAGTCAGTAGCACTCTGGATCATCTTGATGCAAATAACATACTGGTGGACAATCAACATGGCTTTCGAGCACGCAGATCATGTGAGACCCAACTTGTGGGTTTTGTTCATGATCTGGTCACATCTGTAAAGGAAGGCCAGGTTGATGTCGCCATTATGGATTTTAGTAAAGCCTTTGATGTTGTTGACCACAGGAGACTCCTCCACAAACTGAAACATTATGGTATAACTGGTAACACTCATGACTGGATAAGAGCATTCCTACTAAACAGAACGCAGAAAGTTGTTGTTGATGGCGCTATATCATCAGAAGCCTCAGTTGAGTCTGGTGTACCCCAAGGTTCAGTTTTAGGACCTCTTTTGTTTCTTCTCTATATAAATGACCTACCCTCCAGTGTTTGTTCAAGTGTTAGGCTCTTTGCCGATGATTGCATCATCTATCGTGTAATACGCTCCGTTAGGGACCCACAGGCCCTTCAGGAAGACTTGAACAAGCTGGAGGAGTGGGAGAAGAAATGGAGGATGTCCTTCAATGTGGACAAATGTCACATCATGCACGTAACTGCTCCCAAAACTAAACCAGTCAAGACTGCTTACATTCTGCACAACCAGCCTTTGTCCGCTGTCCAACAAGTTACTTACCTTGGTGTTGATCTTTCATCTAATCTTTCCTGGACACCACATATCAATAAAATAACAAACAAAGCAAGTCAAAGTCTTGGTTTCATAAAACGTAATTTACATTCATCTAAACCAGAAACAAAAGAGGCAGCATACAAATCGATAGTAAGACCTTCTTTGGAGTACTGCTCATCAGTTAGGGATCCATATCATGTAAGTGATAAACAAAAACTTGAAAATGTTCAGAGAAGAGCTGCCCGTTTTGTCACTAATAACTACTCCAAAACACCGGGTACAGTAATGCAAACACTAAACCAACTTCAGTGGGAATCATTAGAGCGCAGAAGACAGATTGCACGCCTCAGTCTCTTTTACAAAATCCACTATGGACTTGTTGCTATCTCACCGCTGCAATACATGACCCCAATTACAAGACCATCCAGACACCACCATCATCTGGCTTACCACATTCAGCACACTTCAACAGATTATCTCAAATACTCTTTTTTTCCAAGGACAATAGTTGAATGGAATTTACTGCCGGTATACTTGGTCAATGCTGACTCAAACTCTGCGTTTAAGTCAGGATTGACTAGTTTGCCCCATATCCCCTAGACAGTACACATGCTTTTATCTTTTAACAGTACTAGCACTCTATTTCTTCACCATGTACATAGTGATTATGCAATGTATAGGCTATTAGGGCTAAAGTAGGTTTTTTTCTTTAATGCACATATTTTTTATCATATTGTCAATGTCCAACAGGGTGGATTGAGTAGCTCTGGAGGCTTGACAATTCTTTTACTTTACTAACCCCCACGCATGGCCATTATAGTCCAGGAGGACTGTTTGCCATTACTAAAGAAGAAAAAAAAAGAAGAAGAATGTAGTATTTAGCATTCAATAATTGGCATTAACATAACATATTTGGCATTTAGCATTAAGTAATTAGCATTTAGCATTAAATATTTGGTATTTGGCAATAAGCATGGCGCAAGGCCTTCCATAGTTTGACAATTACCGTCTGAATGTCAAAATTTGGCAGATAACATTTTGTATTTACTATTAGGCAATTTCCATAGATGTACAGTACGGGTACGGCATGGGGAAATTTTATCCAAAATGATTTGCGGAAATCCTCGGCACTTTCCCATTCATCCAACGTGAAAAGGTAGAAAAATACCACGATAAGTTAAATTAAGTTTTAACAGATTTTGTCACAAAAAATTTCGTAAATTCGGCGTAGAGAGATGGGACAGAAAGAAAAGACTATCTCCAATGACTTACTAAAGATTCCGTTTCTCAAATACTCCATAGTAACTGTCAGTTTACCGGGGTTATCACTTGCTTACTGTTTTTGGTCGGCATTTCTTTTTACACATTCTAGTGAAATCAACGACACAGACTGCAATGTAAGTGATTTGGCAGATGTTGTATGTAAACATCCATTGATTATTTGTTTATATTTAATGATATATTAATGTATGCAGTACTAATATATTGTCTGCAATTCAAAGTGTTTAAAAGTGGGTGTGGCACTTTGAAACAGTGTAGGTGATCTTGGCACAGGTGTGAAATAGTCAAACAAGTCTTTAAGTGCGTAAACAATTACAATGTTTTTGTCACGGAAGTTGCGTACGTTACGAATAGCCTCTATATTCATATATGAGTAGCAACCACAGCTAAATTTTCAAAATTACTTTTTTATCTTAATTTTAAACTTATTTGAAAGAGCCTTTTAAAAGAAACACAGAACAGTTTAAATTTTGAAGATATCTCAACTGAAACAAAAGTTATGCCAAATTTAAGTTTTGATTTTTCGACAGAATTTGGTCATCTTTTTCAAAGACTTTCTGCATTTTCGCGGTCAATCGACGGAACCGAAAATTCAAGATTTTTCAGTTAAATTAACATAACTTTTTTATTCATAGAGATATCTTTATAAAAATTTGCACTGTAATGTAAAATTTCATGCTGATTTCAGTTCTGCTGTTATTTTATATCTCTGACTCATGCCTAAGGGGTAAATCTGACATTTTCACATCAAAATGACGGGTGTTTATTTTAAATTTTATTTGTACATTTACAACATACATAAAATCAATGAGAAATCAACATTTTTACATGAAATGAATGATAACATAAAACAAATTCAATAAGTTAGATATATCACAGTGACAGTGCAATAAGTTAACAAATGTTGCTGAAATGTTTTCATTAACACATTTTGGATTTGTTAAATGCATTTTGCTTTTAAAAATTTGTTGCGTCATTATATGACTATCTCCTAACATAATTTGTCTTGATGAAATTTAATTTGAGATATAAATCACAACATATTTTATATAAACACACATTATTAAATAAATATATCACAGTGACATGTTACAATCATTTGTTTCATTGCTGATACTTGGCTTGACATTAAAAATACACCTTACAATATTTTTTGTATAAATCCTCTACTTCCTCGAAGTCAACAATTTTCCACAGGCGCCCAGAGTTCAGACATTCCGGGACAAAATTTCTTTTAATGACAAACTCATTACATACTGTCTGTACATCTTTTCTCGCGGGCCAAATAAAATGCCCTGCCTTCCGTGTTGGACACATAAAGTTTACTACAATTTGCTGTTCTGCCGATTTCTGAACACACCCAGGATACCACTGGTCTTGGTATGCTACGATTACGTATTCATTTTCATTGTATGGTTCATGGATTGGAAGTAAGTCTTTGGTTATCTCATCTGCATCATCAACAAAATTTTGTTCACATTCAGTTTCTACATTTCGCTTCCTTTTTTTGCTTGTTTTTTTGTTTTTTTCATTGATCATGTCATTACTAATTTCATCTATCACTTCTTTTTCTGCTTGCATGTGAATTTTTCTCAGATTTCGTCCGCCTTGCCGCGCTTTTTTTAAAACAACCTGCCTTTCAGACTCGGACATTTCTGCAAGCCATCCGATCATGGGTTTTCTGTTTCTTTTCAAGAGCTGTACAGTCGAATGGTGATGCATGGATGCATTAGGACGACGCTTCTGACTGCTGTCAAGGTCACCAAAATGGTGTTCACATCCGAGGTTTGTCGAGTGGGCATAACTGGTTCTTCTGAGGTCCTCCTGACAGGGTTTTTCACTGAACTGCCCTCCTGGTAGAAAGTCAATTAACTGCTTCTCTATACACTTCAGCATTGCTGTACTTACAGTTTTAATCATTTGATAAAGCAGTTCTTTGGTCTGGTCATTTACTTCAAAAACAGTTTCTATGAAACGCTGCTTGTAGGGAATGTCTGCTATACCATGAGCATCATTTGTTTCCCAGTGTCCTTCTGGGTTGAGGAGTGTGGCTGGATCTTCAGAACAGGATTTCAAGTATGCGGCGATAGCTTGGATATGACTGTACAAGAGAAGGTAAGGCACTGCACCTGAAGTAACAAGATTCCAGTATGGTCCTGTCAGCTTAACATAAAACAGACCAAAACATTGAAGGAGAGTTCTTACTTTTTCACACTGAAGGTCTGCTTTAACTGCTTGAAGCTTCCGGTTTGGATTTTTCACTGTGCTAAGCACATCAAGCATTTGATCTGCATGGACTAGCACCTCAGCCGAAGTTTGAAATATGCCGTTGAAACGGTTGTCACGATAATTACCCAGGACAGACTTGACACCCTTTTGACTGCAATCCGCATCCCATCTGTCTTTTAATCCCAGATGGTCACCAGCAGGACCAAATGTTTCTGCAGTTGTGCGTACCACACGTTCAACAACTGTGCCCGACGAACGCCAATATTTAAACGCAGGAAGGCTGTCACGTCCAAGTGGACCACTTTCTTTAGCTAAACTTGTTTCAACTGATTTAACGTCGGTGCATGCATACTTGTGGAATCCCAACAATACATGTGCCATGCAGTGGAAGTGTTTGACAGTTGTTTTGTCTTCATTTTCACAAGTTTCCAGAACTTCATCTCTCCACTCATCGAGAAGTTTATCCGCTAGTTTTTCATTGCTCGCTCTGTCGGACATGCTGAAGGCGAGTTTATGCAGGGTGTTTCTAATGTACTCTTCATTAGTATTTGCTGTATCATTTTTGTCTGAACAAAATGTGCTATTCAACTGGGCAAGTTCATCTATGCTGTTCTTAGTTACACTGTTTATTGTTTTAGCACTTTCATGTGCAACACGAGTGAAGCCCAAACTCATCACATCACCTGTGTCTAAGGTTACCGACGTGTCAACTATCTTCTGCTTTTTGCGCGAAGTTCCATCTCTGTTCAAACCGAAACTTTCAGCAGCATCAATAACTGTTGAAATATAAGTCTTTGCTAAAAAGTGACCTTCATCAACAATTGTTTGGACAGTTGAGCTAGTTGGGAGGTCTGCTTTACTTATTTCACGAGAAAACATGTGCCTGGAAATAACTTGAATTACTGGGGAGACTTTCTCAACTGCTACTTCAAGTCCAGCTAATTCAATTACACACAGTCTTATACTATCATTGAAAGACCCATCAGAGTTCTTTGTTTCATACTTTTGTTTCTTATCATCTTTTAAAAACTCATTTTCAATCTGCAGCTGATCAATTTCTTTCTGTTTCTCTGCGACAGTCTGTGTCAGGGTTTTAATTTGATTTCTTGTTTTTATTTCACTGCGAAGTGTATTGACATTTTTTTTAAAATACCTTACAGACCTTTTGGCATTATTTTTATCGGACAACTGCCGACTGACCTTTTTTCTCAAGCTTTCATTTTCAGTCAACAAATTTTCCACATACATTTCATTCTCAAGCATTTTCTTTTTCATCTGGTGTTCAAAGGAGTGAGTGTCTGATTGTTCATAACTGTTACTTTCATTACAACAACTGTTCAATAACTCATGTTTCAGTCTTTCATCCTCTTGAGAAAGTTTTAAGTTTTGTGCTTCAATGTCTTCTATCAGTTTCTTCTGTTTCGCAATAGTAGCATGTGCTTCCCGGAGTAGTTTTCTATTCTTAGCAGCAAGGGCATCTCGTTTTGTTACGTTTCGGACAGAAAAATGTCCTTTTGTCGACTTCAACTGCCCAAGCTGTTCGCGTTCAGAACTTACAAGTGATTTCATTTTACTAAGCATTTTTTGCTGTTTACTGATTTCATACTGTAACATGTTCTTTGTTTTTAATTCCTCAACTAAGGGTTCTTTGCTTACACATTTCTCTAATTCTGAATAATCATCTTGTTTTGAAGTAACTTTCTTTGGATCAGACATTTCACTTTCAGTTTTACTTTTTTCAACACAAGTCTCATTATTGTTAACTTTGGTTGTCGTGTTTCCTGACAGCGAGACAGTCAAAGGAATGAACGGAGAATTCTGGTACTCATTCGAAGTCTTGAATCCAGCTACTTTCTTTTTGTGTAGCAACTTTTTGTTTGTTTCAATAACACGTTTGATGCGGACAGACAGCGTGGCTTGTTTAATTTCACATGTCTTTTTGTCAATTTGATTTAGCCAGGTAATGAGATTGGTTAGAGGGAGTTTTGAGGCATCAGCAAATTTCTTCAGCTCAATTATATGGCCATGTTTGAGGGTTCCTTCAGGTTTTGGTTCTATCACATTGTGGATAAGATTTGCTGACAGAAGTCCAGCTTCCTCACAAAATGGGCCAGGGTACTGTCCTGCCATTTCAAGTTGATGTTTAAGTCATCATTAGGATGTCAATATATATATTGCACAACCTGAAAATGTATAAAAAAAGAATTATAAAGCTTGCATACAATTAATTTCATCACTATCAAGGTACAATTAACCGTGTATTATTTAACAAATGTAAAATAAAACTAGTTCTTTAGTCAGTATCCGAAAAGCGGACACGAAATTTCACTGAATAATTAGACGGGTTCGTTTTCGGACACCTTCAAATTTCATTAAATTCGGCGAGATTTATTGCTTTTTCATCATATTTTTTTCGATAATCAGATTCTTTAATATCAAATTTATGTCTTCTTTAATATTTTGACGAGAAATTAAAAGTGATGTTAGCAAAAAGAAGTGTAATTTCAAGACGTTCGTGAAAATTTTAATGTCGGGAATTCTTCGAAAAAAAAGTCGTGCATTCTCAGCTTTTTTCCGATCAAATTGTTTGTAATAACGGCATAATTTTTTAGTTTATTTGATTATTTATCTGTTTTTCATTCAATTTTTATTATTTCATTACTTTCATGCTAATATTTAACTATATATCGGCGATTTAATTCAGGTAGTTTCGCCGATTGCGATTTCAAGATGGCGGCGCGTTGTTTACCGCGTCCGCCATTTTTGGACCAGACTTCTACTGAACTTCTAACGTAATTGCGACGGGTCAAATCTAAACTGATTTCAATAAATTTAGCATCATTTTAAAGCTGAGAAAATGCACTTTATTTTGATATTCGTTATGATAATACAAACCTTGTACTTTTTCTGTAAGAATAGGTGAACTTTGACGATTTTTTGAACAAATAGCTTCCGGCCGATTTTTCTCAAACAAACGCCATTACGTAGCCCTTTCTTTTCTGTGATTGGATAATATCACTTCATGAATATTCATGAATTATTAGCCTGTCGCAATTGGATGTGAAAACACACACTGTCATAAACCATTGTCCTTGTCTATTGACCCGCGCCGAGGTGTGAAGATTGATCGATAATTACCAATAATTGATTTTTAACTAATTATCGATCATCTTTAATTATTTCAGATTTTATTAAGAATTATACCATTTGAAAGATAATTCATTTCTGAATAATTATATGTAAGTTTTATTATGGTATTTTGGGAAATAATAAGAAATATAATATGTTAAACCTAATGACCCTATCGATTTTACCTGGTTTTACTTGATTGACTAAAAGATTATTGGATTATCTGGGGTTGCTAATATGAGAGAAATCAGTTGAAAATATATTGGTTGAGTGGCACCTTACGGAAATATAGAAGTGGCTATTCTTACGGCTCTCCCATAAGAATAGTGAAAAGCCCGCAGGTGGCTTTTCCTACAGCTCTCTCGTAAGAATTATGAAAAGCCCGCAGGTGCTTATTCCTACGGCATGCAGTTACACATCGTACTGAATTCAATCGACTGATATGATTTCACCCAAATTCTTTACTTTTCCGGTAAGGAAATCCAGGGAAAAAGGGGAAGTGATTTCCCCTAGTATGACGCATTTTTAGCTTGACTAATCGAAGAATAGGGGAGCTGTCCTACTCGCCCCGGCGTCGGCATGAGCGTTAGCGTGAGCGTGAGTGTCACACAAATGTTAAAGTTTGCGTACCACCCCAAATATTTTCAAAGTCCATTGAGATATTCATATTGCTTTCATATTTTGCATACTTGTTTACCATCATGACCCCAGTCTGTAAAAAGGATGAGGCAACTCTGTCAAGCATTTTGACTGAATTATGGCCCCTTTTCGACTTAGAATAAATGTTAAAGTTTGCACACCACCCCAAATATTTTCAAAGTCCATTGAGATATTGCTTTCATATTTTGCATACTTGTTCACCATCATGACCCCAGTCTGTAAAAAGGAGTAGGCAACTCTATCAAGCATTTTGACTGAATTATGGCCCCTTTACGACTTAGAATAAATGTTAAAAGTTTGCGTACCACCACAAATATTTTCAAAGTCCATTGAGATATTGCTTTCATGTTTTGCATACTTGTTTACCATCATGACCCCCGTCTGTAAAAAGGAGGAGGCAACTCTATCAAGCATTTTGACTGAATTATGGCCCCTTTTCGACTTAGAATAAATGTTAAAGTTTGCGTACCACCCCAAATATTTTCATTGCTTATTGTAAAGTTAAAAGTTTTACTCATTGCTTATATTATACTATCAAGCACTGAGAATAGTCGAGCCCACTGTCCACTGACAGCTCTTGTATTATATTTTATTACGTCCATTTGTTTCATAAACAATTTTAATACAACAAATTTATCGTAAGTGTTAAGTACATGTACTTATTTAACTGAAATTTGTCTTCTAAATAAATCGGAAAATGGTTGTTCGTTGTACAGATGTAGATGTAAATACATACGTTATTAATTTGAAACACACAAAAATATTGACCAAGAGTTTTCAACTAAACCAGTTAGAGAATAATTGATCTATGTTTCATGTGTATACATGCAGATTTTTCACAACAGTACACTCTAAACATGTTTATTGCCCTTTAATTTAGTTTTATTCTTGATGTTTGTCACACATCAGCTCGACATGTTTGCAACAATTTGACATTTTATTTGTAACACTACGACCAAATTTATGTGATTACAATGTCATGTCATTTCCGAAATCGGTTGCAAATATATCAGTTGAATGACTTCAGTACAATGTATTGTAATACAAAACTGTCGTAGGAATATACACCTTCGGGCTTTTCACTATTCTTACAGAAGAGCCGTAAGAATAGCTTGCGAGGCTATTCCTACGGGACCATAAGAATAGCCACTTTCAAATATTATAGTTTGCCGCGAACACTTGTTGTGATCATGCCGCGAATATCTGGCGAACATGCCAAAAACACTTTTTTTTTTTTTTTTTTTTTTTTTTTTGATTCTTACAAAAAACACTTTTGATACAACTGATATAATGTTTGCCGGATGTTTGTTTGGTGTTCACTTTTCTCATGCAAATTAGTGTTGCCGCGAATAAGTAGCTGTGAGCTTCCCGCGAACTAGCTGCTGTGAACATCCCGCAAACTAGTTGTTGCAAACATGCTGCAAATTAGCTGAAAACCATGACTACTAAGCAAAACCTGGCCAGAAATTGTGCACAGAAAAAAATGCAAAAACATTTAAATTATCAGGAATATAAATTAATTGAATAAACTTGAGCACTGAAGCAGCTGTAACAAATTCAAATTGTCAGTGTCTGAGCTTTTTCATATCCTTTTTGGTGCATTTTGAACTTTAATTAAATATACTTGAATTTTAACTGTTAATTGTATTTATTCAGTAACAACTAGTGTCTCAGTGCATGTATTCATTTCATTCCAATGTTTTTTTCTTCACACTGATAAGTTTTATGTATGACTACAAATCTGTCATAGTTTTACATGTTAATTATCAAACTTAAGAAGCTTAGAAATTGTCATAATTAAATTAGTTCTATATTCTATTTAGATAATCTGTTTCTGCAAAAGTTTAATCATTTATTTCATTTTCAAAATTCGTCATGTTTATTGAGATATATGAGTATAGATATTAAACATAAATTTTCTGACTTACCACAAATAAGAATATATTCCTATCATCCTTTAAGAATCACCATTCACTTATAAATGAAAAAGGTCTGTTAATGCATACAGATTTCCCTCTAAACATGTCCAAAATATCTGGTTGTAATTAACTTATCAGACTCGTACTGTGACCTTACAAATAATGTTACAAATTAATTGATCTACAGTTACCTGCTCTTACCTAAGCCCTTCATTAACAGTTTACCAAAAGGTTATAATCTTCTAAGTTCTTCTCGCGAACATTCCACGATCATTGGTCTTCCTGCGAATCTCCCACAAACTAGTATCAAATCAATCGCGGCATTATCGCGGGTAGCAGCGAATATCCCGCAAATACTTCCTGCAAATAGGTATGTTCGCAGCTTTTTGACCATTTCGTATAGGCGCGCTTCAGTTCAGTGTCCGTATGAATAGCCACCTATAGGCTATTTCAGTAGTCATACAGGAGAGCCAGGCTATTCATACGGGACCGTACTAATAGCCACTTCCTTTTCTTACACTTTAGCACTGTCAGAATAATTTGTATAATTGATGTATTGATTACGTAACATTAAAGCACAGCTAGTGCTCGACTCCCTTTTCAAGCTATCTTTGCTATAATTATTGTTGAATTGCTGTTAATAATAGAATTTAGGTCATTTATGGCTGATTTGGGTTTATTATATGGATGGCTGGGTCCCTGCTTCGCACATTATGTCATATACAAAAGTTAAAAGGGAACCAGATAGTTAATAAAGCAGGTACTAGTTGTAAGACGTTATGTTAAAATTTGGACCAATCAGAAACAAGTTCTAAAAATAGCACGTCTAAAAATAGCACATCTGCTGGGGTATAAATAGGTAGATTTATGACAGAGAATTCATTCGGTATCCAGCGGTTGAAGAAGACACATCGAGGATTCAACTAATAATTTATCCCAGTACCTTGATAAGGAAGTTATTGCAACTACACTGTCAGGGCGGATAAATTATTAAAAGGAAAAGAATAGAAGTACGTAGACTAAAGAAGAGTAGCAGAATTTCGATAAGGTTTTGAGCTATAGGGCCAGCGCATAGGAGTTTACCCTGAAGGGTAGTTGAATGCTATAGACGATAGCATATATAGGCTGAGCATCGGGAAGCTGAGACAGAGACCCAGAGTTTGGTAATCTACTGCGATAGTAGGAGAGTTCCAGCTTATAGACGGTTCAGCATTATCTGCGAAGTACAGCCAAGGCATCAGGGATATACCTATATGGTAGTTGAATGCTAGTTGATAGCCAGGGCTCCGGAAATTTTGATAACTCAATCGGTCCGAAACGAAAATCCTGACATCGGCGCTACCCCACCCACCGCATTCCCAATGTTACATATTTTGTAAAACCTGACAGAGTAAAGAAATAAGCATGTCATGCATTAAAACTGAGTTACCGGTCACCGCAAGTTACCATACAATGAAGACAGTTATTCAGTGTTATGTGTGATCGTTACTTTGTTTAAATTTCGATGTTTTTCCAAGAAAATACTTGCAAGGATAAAATTGCTGAGGCATTGACAACGCGTACGTAACTAGTCTAAAAGCCAACGCACGTGACTTCGGTACCGTACACACGGCAGATACTTTGTGATGTTTCCTCATTCTTTGACGGAATTCTATAAAATACAATGCGTCAAAGTAAATTACACGATACATATTCTCTGCTAAACAGCCTCAGTATTTTAAGAATACTCTGCCGCGGACTGAATGTGTACGTTATGTGAACGCTGAGATCGAATTTCCCACATGCATAGTACCAAAATGTCACGCGGGTTGGCCACTGATATTTCATTTCACTTACGTTGTACTTCAATAAGCAACTACATTTTATAAAGTTATGTTCTCTTCTGATGTAAACAAAATTTCATTTTGAAACGTTTTTTAAAGACCGATTTGATAAACAGCGCCACTCTGGTTCTCTCTATCATTCGTGTTTGCCAGTCCATTGTTTTCATTTTCTTTTTTTTTGTACAGTCGGGTTGCAAAGAAGATTTTCCACACTTGTTTCAACTGGAGCCCCAACAAATGAATCATGTAATTTTTTAAAATATATTAATTATAAAAATTATTTTTATCGGTTTTCCGTGTGATGTCTCATTAAATCAAAGACCTATAATGCACAATTATAACTCTTTGATTAAATGCAGTGACCCTTTGTTTTTTACCGCGATCAAACATAGCCTTTTGTAATAAACCATCCATCGGATTCTAGATAAAAGAAGTGGATCCCCGTCGAAATGATTTAGATCCAGTCAGAAACATTTGGAAACCAGTCAGAAATGTTTAATACATTGCAGTCGGCTGTCTGCAAACATTAAAGGATGTGCCGCGCGAGCACTGATTACGTCACGTGCTAATTACGGACCGATTATCAAAGTGACAATCAGACCGTTTGACACATTTATTGATTATCTGAGGGTGCGACCAACAATTTCCTGCTTGGCAGGTGATCGTGTATTGAGATATCAGACCGAAATTTATACTTTTCTCATTTTTACGGGACCGATTTTTTTCGTTTTTTCACTTCACGAATCGGTCTGAAAAAGCAAAAATCGGTCCAAAACCGACAAACCGGCAAATTTCCGAAGCCCTGTTGATAGCATATAGGCACTGAGCATCCAGGAGTCAGGGCAATCATATAGAGTTGAGAAGACAGAGGCGGAGCATCTATGCGATAGGACTCGTATGTTGTTGATTCAAAGACATTGTCTGACGGGAACTTCAACAAAAAGACCAGTCAAGTATAGAGTCTCCAGCCTATAAGGGTTTGAGCTGATTGAAAATTGTTGGTTTGAAACATTTAGTGATTTGCCTGATCCCTGAAATTGTCTAGCTCATAATAGAAATCATTTACAAATCATTGGTACACGAATCATTTAGGCAAGGTAGCCAGAGGAAAATTCTATATATGAGATATTTGGTCTCACCAGCTATATGTTTTAACAAAGGACAATCTATTTCGTTTGTCAGCTAGTCTAAGACATAGTCACCTTAGGGATAGGACCCATTTCATTGTTCAAGATACTAAATGTGTAGGCACTTCCCTGAGACTTATAGCCAGTATCCTGACAAGCACAATTAAAAATATTAGCACTTTATTCCATTTTCTGATAGGAAATATGTAGGGGTATAGATCTAGCTGTACCTCTAGGCAAGACTTTTAGGAAATATCTAGGGGTATGGATCTAGCTGTACTTCTAGGCAAGACTTTTAGGAAATATCTAGGGGTATGGATCTAGCTGTACCTCTAGGCAAGACTGTTAGGAAATATCTAGGGGTATAGATATAGCTGTACTTCTAGGCAAGACTTTTAGGAAATATCTAGGGGTATGGATCTAGCTGTACCTCAAGGCTAAACTGTTAGGAAATATCTAGGGGTATGGATCTAGCTGTACCTCTAGGCAAGACTGTTAGGAAATATCTAGGGGTATGGATCTAGCTGTACCTCTAGGCAAGACTGTTAGGAAATATCTAGGGGTATGGATCTAGCTGTACCTCTAGGCAAGACTGTTAGGAAATATCTAGGGGTATGGATCTAGCTGTACCTCTAGGCAAGACTGTTAGGAAATATCTAGGGGTATAGATATAGCTGTACCTCTAGGCAAGACTTTTAGGGGTTGTCATCAATGTTATTTACATCTTAAATTTTGATGAAAATGAAAAACCAATTAAGCACACTAATAGTCAGTATTGAAAATCAGCATAAACCCTATAATTTCTAGTATCTCTACCCAAAAGGTAAGTTGAATTATTTCACAATCTTATTAGTATTCTACTACCGTAATCAATATTCACCTAAAATTTGAATCTAAATAGTTTACAGATACCAATATTCACAGTTGTTTACATTATCTTCCATTTAACATTATAATGAGTTGTCTGATCTTTTGTGCCAGTTTGTTTCCTCTTGATTTATTTAGTGTTCCTCGATTATTTATGTTTCGAAAGAAAAATATAAACATTTGGTGAATGGTGATAGCACCAGATGATTTATTTTCATATCTTGGCAATTTCCAGTCTCATGTGGCATGTTAAGACAGAAAACCTATGCTAATAATGGTAGAACGTTTTAGGGCTTGAGCTAGGGGGCGACTTGATTGAATAGTTGCTTTGGAGATCCAAAATTTGCTCTAATATTAAAACGAGTTTCAAGTTGAAATTGCCAGATTCTTTTATCTACCATCTTCTGATTATATACATGTACCCATTATTTTGCAAGCTAGTTGATTCAAATAAACGATGGCATGATTTAAGCTCTACCAACTTCAGATACATGAAAAAAGTCTGTAAAATTTTCAAGGACATTTGGCAACTAATTATATTCAGTGGTTATTCTTTTGACACCTTGTTTTGTATACAGTTGATGAAGAAATACTTACGTAAAACAGGGTTGGATGTAAAACCGAATGTAACTGAAATTCACGCACATTTTTGACACATGCATCAGAAACTGGGTTAAACCTGTTGGATAACTTTCTTTTAATGCATGCCAACACTAGTGGGATCAAAGAGCACGTTTATTAGCTCAACTTTTCAAAGAAAATGTAGCGCTATTGCACTCGCCCCAGCGTCTGTGTCGCCGTTGGTTAAAGTTTTTGATAAAGTCAAATATCTCTGTTACTATCGAAGTTATTGACTTGAAACTTAAAAATGTAATTTACTGTCAAAGTCTACACCAGGAGAAACAATCCCCATAACTCTGATTTGAATTTTGATGGAGTTATGCCCCTTTTTGAGTTAGAATTTTTGGTTAAAGTTGTTGATAAAATCAAATATCTCTGTTACTATCAAAACTTT
Organism: Mercenaria mercenaria; assembly: GCF_021730395.1. NCBI lineage: Eukaryota > Metazoa > Mollusca > Bivalvia > Venerida > Veneridae > Mercenaria > Mercenaria mercenaria. The sequence goes on along the minus strand of NC_069365.1, from coordinate 5,885,145 downwards.
TGACTTGAAACTGAAAATAGTTATTTACTATCAAAGTCTACACCAGGGGAAACAATCCCCATAACTCTTGATTTGAATTTTGACAGAGTTATGCCCCTTTATAACTTAGAATTTTTGGTTAAAGTTTTATAAAGTATTTACTGGCAAAGCTCTAATTCAGAGTCAAGCACTGAGAAAAGTCGAGCACGCTTTCTTACGGACAGCTCTTGTTCTATGTGCTGTCACTGCTGTTTACATGTATTTTATTCAGGGCTAATGCAATATACATTTAACAATAAAAATCTGTGAAATTTTATGCTGAAATGCTTTTATTAGTTTTTGTGATTTTACTATAAGCACACTTGGCACTTGTAAGTGCACTTAGCACTGGGAGCTTGATTTTCCTTTTTTAGCCAATTTTTGCATTATGAAATATACTTTTTTGTGTAAACTGTATTCATAATCACAAGGTTTTGGCTCTGATTTGGCAAGACAAAGAAATACTTTGAACTTCAATTTAATCACATTAGATTCACAAGGATAAGAAAACAGACACACTTACATTTTCAGTGAATTTTTATTAACTTTAAATTAATAGACTTAATCAAAGACAGGAAATTATATAAAAACAGTAAACTACATAATATTTAGATCTATTTTTAAGTTGGATGTTGTAGCTCTAAAATCTCTCCACTTCTTTTAAAAATATCTCCACTTCTTAATTTTAGCTAAGGGATAAGTCACTTTTCCCTAAATCTAAGCCTAGCTTTAGCCCTACCGTGAATAATTTTCTTTTGTGGACAAAAACTGATTTAATTTATTGAATATTTATAACTTTATCAGAGTCAAACAATAAATATTGATGAACATTACTTATTGTTACCTCATAACCTTTAGCCTGCTGGCAGCAAGTGGTTTTGCTTTTGCGACCAGTGCAGACCAAGACCAGCCTGCAAGATCTGTGTAGGCTGATCAGGGTCAGCACTATAAGCTATTCAGTGAGTAAATTTTCAGTGAACACCCCTTCAAATAATAAATTGTATTGCCCAAATTGAAGGATGGATCAGTGCATTTTAGAAATTTAGCAGGGTAAAGGGTAAATTTTTGATCACTGATTCACTATTCTGTATTTCAAATTTTAGTCAAAGTTTGTTTTCATGATTTTGTGTTACATTTAATGTGATTGATAAATATATTTGCTTCGATTGATAAAACAAGTTGTTCAAAACATGCTTAAGTTTTTACTGCGGAATAGACAAATAAATATACACAAATCCACAGTAACAAGTAGCAGTCCTTTTATAAATTATGATTTGACATCTTAAAAAACAATTTAATTAATAATTGATGATTGATCGAAAACTCCTAGTGTCTGATTAATTTTGATGATTGATTATGAAAGAGGATCGATCAAGCATCCCTAATTGCATAGTGTAGTTGTGCATATCATCGGCATGTTCCAGTCCATAGATTTTTCTGATTTAATCATATTTTATTGCTTCTGAACACATAATACATAGCACATATACATAATAAGTAACAAAAGCAAATGGGTTGGGCTACAAGTTATTGCAACATTAGAAGTCAGCCCTTCCCAAGTGCGTAACATTAATAGCAAATGAAAAATGAACGAGTGTATTAGTTTAATTAAGCATTCCTTATACAAAGATATATGATAGTGATAATAACTACAAAGATAAAAAGATGAAGGAGAAGAAAAGGAAGAAGAAGAAGAAGGGAAATATTATAATGATGATATCAATGTAGTAACAAAATGATAACCCTAATAGTATTTATGATAATAATTACACGATGATGTAGTAACAAAAAGATAACAATAATAGTATTTATGATAATAATTACACGGTGATGTAGTAACAAAATGATAACAATAATAGTACTTATGATAATAATTACACAATGATAATTAATAAATTTTAGTATTAGTCAAGTTATGGTTGTAATCATTATAGTTGAGCTAGAGAAGAAAAGAAAAAGAAATATATGCTGCTCTATATCCCCGAGTGTCTACCCAGTAATGACAAACATCCTGTCCCAAAGTAATGTAATAATGACAAGAGGACATAAGAAATACATTATGTACTGTCGAAACGTCTTGTATGTTTGATATAGTTTTGAACTTCTGTGAAAAGAGTAGTGTTATCTTCTATAGAAATATTATCATTGCCATATAAAAGCTTATTGACACTTAGTGGGTGAAATAATCTTGTTTTAGTAAAAAGTTCTCTTCTCTGATGTGAAAAACGAGTGCATTTAAAGAAATAGTGTTCTGCGTCTTCCGTTTCGGATCCGCAGTCGCAGTTTGGATTTTCTCTGATGTGATTATTAAACAAGTCGGCGTTTAGATTACTGCACTTGTTTCGTATCCTAGCATGAAACACAGAGTATCGTCTGTCACCAATTAAGTAAAAAGTAGGGAATTGTGGAGGCTTGAAAATTTCTTTAAGTTTACTTTTGAAAGCCGAAAGAGTTGGTAGTTGACGAGTTTCAATGTTCAGATCATTCCATAATTTTATTGCAGAGGGAATAGTAGATTGGGAGTAAATTTCAATACGCCTAGCTAAAGTTTCAAAATCGGCATTGTTTCTTAAATTGTACTGGTTTGAGTCATTCACGATCGATGGAAATAAATCTAGTAAATATGTTGGAAGATCATCATTTTTTCCTTTGTATATTAAAATTAATTTTTGTATTTTTCTGCGGTCAGAAAGAGAAACCCATCCAATTTCGTTAAGAAGTCTTTCTATTGATACTGAACGCGTTAGCCCAGTTACAATACGCGCTGCTTCAAGTTGAATCTTTTCTAATTGATCTTTTCATAATTCGCACAGTTATCCCAAACAACAGAGGCATATTCTAGAACTGGTCTCAAGTAAGCTATATAGATTTTGTTTAAGGTGTGCCTTCTAAGTTTAAATTTCAGCGCTCTCATAGATCCTAGAATTTTTGCTGCCGACTTTACAATATTAGATATATATTCGTGCCAAGATCCATCTTTAGAGAGTGTTATGCCAAGATGTTTGTGATAATCGACAAAATTTAACTGAGTATTTTCAAATAATAGATTAGGACATTGTCTACGCGCGAGGGAAAAGAACATAGCTTCTGTTTTTGTAGGATTAAATGTAACCAGCCATTGTTTTGACCATTCTGATATTTTTATAAGGTCAGAATTTAGAGAAAGTTCAATTTCGTGTATATCGGAAGACGAAGCGGCTAGAGAACTATCATCTGCAAATAATCGTGTCGTACTTATAAGTGAATCTGCGATGTCGTTAACGTATATTAGAAAGAGAAGAGGACCTAACACTGAGCCTTGAGGAACACCAGCTTTAAGCTCTTTAGAGTCTGAGAAAGAGGAATTAACGAAAACTTTTTGGCTGCGATTTGAAAGATAGTGAGTAATCCAGTCAATTAGTTTGCCTGAAAAGCCATGTTGTCTAAGTTTAAAAATAAGACCCTTATGCCAAACTCTATCAAATGCTTTTGATATATCACAAAAGACTATACATGTTGCTTTTTTTTCGTCAAAAGATTTGCAGATTTGGTTATAAATATCTATGAGTTGAAAAACTGTGAATGTCCTGGTAGAAACCCTGATTGACTTTTGTATATTAAATTGTTTGACATTAAAAAATTGTGCATGTATTTAGAAATAACACGTTCCATGACTTTACCTACACAACTGATTAAAGAGATTGGTCTATAATTAGATGGGGTGTTACTTTCTCCTTTTTTGAAAAGTGGCATAACATTAGCTTGTTTCCAACAGTTTGGGTAAATGCCTTCTTGTACGGACCTGTTAAATAGAATAGTAAGTGGTTTTTAACTGTGGATGCTGTTCCTTTTAACATACGATGGCTTATTTCGTCGGGTCCAGACGCTTTGTTTAATTGCAGGTTAGAAATAACATCAAATATATCTTGTTCTGAAATTGTTATATCATTTAGCAAAGAGTCTGTCTTGGCAATGAAAGATGGAAGAGAAACATTCGAATCATCTAAATTTGAAATAGACACAAAATAATTATTCAGAGTATTTGCCTTTTCAGTATCAGACACAGAAAAACTTTGGTCATTATTTATAAGAGTTGGGATAATGTTACTTCCTTTTGAGTTTTCTTTGACTAACATTTTAACAATTTTCCAATATTGACGCGGGTCTGTGTTGGTGAGGTCATTCAAGGTAAATTCAATATTACTGTAAAATAGCTCTTTTGCATGTTTTATCATATTATTTACTTTTTTGCGTGTACATTTATATTTGTGCCAATCAGAATCTTTTCCGGAACGAATTGCGGTGGTTTTCAGCCGATCACGTTGTCGCGAGGTTTTACGTATCTCTGAATTGTACCAAGGCTTGTCGTTAGGACGGACAGTAACAAAAGATGACGGTATACATGTTCTTGCTAATTCTAGAAATTTGCTAACAAAGGAGTCGCAGGCGTTATTAAGAGTATTGTCGTATAAAAAGGACCACTCAGTTGTTTGTATCAGATTATTAAACATTTCAAAATCGGCGCGTTTATAATTCCATACTTTTCTTTTAAAAGGTATATTACTTTGAAGGTTAATTTCAATATGTACATATGTACCGTAATGATCGCTTATATAATTTTCTGTTTTTAAAATACCGGCCTGAAACACCGAAATGCCATTTGAAACGGCTATAGGATCGATTAAGGTACTAGAGTTATTTGAGACGCGAGTTGCTTCTGTAATAAAATTAGTCATGTTATATATCATGAGCAAGTCGTTTAATTTTGTATTGGTGTCACTAAGTTGATTTTCATTTACATCTCCAACAAGAACAATGTTATTTGATATTTCGGTAGCTTTATCAATACATACAGCCAATCTGTCCCAAAAATCAACAGTATAATGAGGATGTCTGTAAATAGTGCCAATAAGGAAAGTATTGTTACGATCTTTAATTTCTATCCAAAGAGATTCAGGTAATATATTTTCTAATTCTAATATTCTTTTTGGCCTCAAAAAGGATGAAAGGTAGACTAGATATCCCCCAGAATAAGAGGTGTTGTCTTTACGAAACATTGTATCAAAACCTTCTAATTGTAAACTGTCGTTATTTACTTCGGCACACAAATGAGTTTCAGTGAAGCATAAAATATCGAAATCTAAGAAATTATCTGAAATATATTCTAATTTATGTCGTATGCTACGTATATTTTGATGGAGTATTGATAAACAGTGATTCGAGTTCTCATCCGGACCAGGGTTCAACTCAACATCTCCTGATAATAGTAACAATTTAATTAGGGTCAGTATATAATAGATATTGGAATAAAATAATTCTAGAGTTGTATTACAACCGTTAAAGTAAGGTGTGTGATTATTTTCTGTGTGCGAAAGAACTAGAAAAATGTCAAAACATACTAAATATGTAATAACGAAATTGATGTATGGCCTGAACTGCAGTACGGTAACGATTATTAATCTCAGATATTGTAAGCTTCTTGTTACAAAAGCATTCACAGATTTAAATGGGTAATATATAAATTCAATTTCGCAATCCTTAGTCCTCTACAGTTAAATAGCCCACACCGCCGCTCTCCAAGAAGTTAAGTCATTACCTATTGGGGAATAAAATTACGTCATTGATCAAGGAGAGAGACCACAGGGCTATTTCATGCGTGTGTAATCTGGGCAAGGTGAATGAAAGAAAGTCAGAGCAGACACTCAACAGAAGGGAGCAGCAAAGATAAACAAACATCGGTAGCATCTCATATACAAACGAGGAAACTACACACACAAAATATATATATATATACATGTTTACAATTTCCAACAGGATCAACACATTTAAGAAAATAAAGTTACACAAATCATTGGAACACAAACAAATTAATAGACAAACAAAAATAACTGACACAGTGACTATGATAGATATACCCAAAAAGGAGTTATAAGACAGTCGAGCTTCATTATCATTAATAAGTTTTGCAAATCAATCATTTTGTGACAACAAAGATCTTACAACACAAAAAAAAACGTAGTAAGAAAATATTTACTTTTTTAACTAAGTATATTAAACAAGACTGAAATAGGGATAAAGTCCGTACTGTTGGCAAGAAAACTTGTAGACTTTGCTGACAGACAAAAACAAAAAAGATATAGCTGGAAATAACGGCTGCAGCTATTTCACTAACAAACTACATGACAAATTTCAAGCTTCATGATATAACAAAATTCAAGTTTTTACAAGATAGATTTTTCAGTGGAGTTAAAGCCCTTGAGTCAACTTAAGGATGTTTTAATCACTTATTGGATGGATTTCCACCAAACCTTGCAGGAGGGATCAGTGCCATGCCTAATTGTGCAGGTTTGGGGCATGTTCTGATTCAGTCTGTGATTTTCAGTGGAGTTATGGCCCTGGCTTTGTCATATTTTACCTTTATGATGTCTTGTCAATTTCCTACTGTAATAACTACATTGTACACTATTACGCAGATTTCCATCAGACCTTACAAGAGTTATCAGTAACAAGCCTAAGTTATGCATATCATCTGCATGTTTTGGTTCAGAGATTTTCAGCTGAGTTATAGCCCTTCATTTCTGGCATTTTTACAATCTTTGTCTGTTGAGTTGTGGGAAATGTATGTTTTTTCTTGAAAAACTTTCTCTAGTATATCGAGGAAATTCTGTGTCAGTTATGTTTCAGTACACTACAGAGAACATTTCAGAATGACCTTATTAGGAGCTGTGACTGGTTTCAACACATAATCTCTGTTTTTTTCAGGTCACAAACAGTATACCGTCAGTGAGTGCAGTTACAGGTGTGAAACCTCAAGCATACGTATGGAGAATATGTATAGGACTACATTCAACACCGAGATTCTTTGTTGGAATTATGTATTACAATTACTATAAAAACAGCTTGCCATTTATTAAAAAGAATCTTCAAGGATTATATAAGTTTCTGATGAATTTATGCTTTTGGCTGTACAATATAGAGTGTTCATGTTTAGTGGCTGTCAGCTGCATCTCAAATAAGGAAAATTATCGTAAGTATTTTTTAATGAATTCTTTAATTAATATATGTAGTAAACTTGTGATGTATAATTAGATTGTCTAGTAGTGAACAGGTGAAGGAGACTTCTAGACTTTTACTTTTAATGAAATGAAAACTGTATATTGTATGTATCTAAATTATTTTAAATTTACCACAAGCAGGGTTAGAATTTAACATTTTTTTGCACTTGCAAATTTTTGTGGACCTTAACTTAGCCAAAAAAAAATGCATTAAAGGCATAAAAGTGTTACACATGTCTTCACAAAAGTTTTTCTTTACTCTTTTTGTTTCTTTTATCTGTGTTTTGTTGTATCCATATCCCTCTCCTGACAGTTCATGCACACCTTTAGACGTGATATAAAGTTTACTTAGTCTTGCATTGTCAACAAGTAACGTATGATGATACAGTGACAGGAAGAGTGCCCTATGGACACACATCTAGTTTCTCTTTATAATCATAGCATTACCATGTTCAAAGTTTACAACATGTAGCAAGATTAATATGGAGCAATGATTTCTATCTTCTTCCCAGGATTAATCAATATAGAACATTATTGAAAAATTGTCTAAATATACCATCAGAGCATTAGTTACTACAAAATAACAAACCCTTCACAAACTTTCCATGCAACAGTATTTGTGATTCCTGACGCTAATTTACCTGTCAAGTTGACACTTCAGCAAAGAGTTAGCTTATACAGGAAACAAAATAATTCACTTCAAATTGTGTATCATAGCCCAAAATTAGCAAGTCAAAAGTATATGCTTTTGAAGGGCTTGGTGATGCTATATTTAACCAACTAGTATTTTCTGTGCTATTGTCAAATATTGATATGATCTCAAGTTAGTGACTTTTCAGATAGATTTTTATGGCAGTTTTCAAATCAGTGTCATTTTTAGCTCATCTCATTTTTTGAAAAAAATGATGAGTTGTCATCACTTGATGGGCGTCAGCGTTGCCTGGTTAAGTTTTATGTTTAGGTCAGCTTTTCTCCTAAACTATCAAAGGTATTGCTTTGAAACTTGCAACACTTGTTCACCATCAATAGCTGACAGTGTACAGCAAGAAACATAACTCCATCCTGCTTTTTGCAAGAATTATGGCCCCTTTTGGACTTAGAAAATGTCAGATTTCTTGATTAAGTTTCAGGTTTAGGTAAACTTTTCTCCTAAACTATCGAAGCTATTGCTTTAAAACTTGCAACACTTGTTCACCATCATAAGCTAACCCTGTACAGCAAGAAACATAACTCCGTTCTGCTTTTTGCAAGAATTATGGCCCCTTTTGGACTTAGAAAATATCAAATTTATTGGTTAAGTTTTATGTCTAAGTAAATTTTTCTCCTAAACTATCAAAGCTTGCAACACTTGATTAAGTTTTATGTTTAGGTAAACTTTTCTCCTAAACTGTCAAAGCTATTGCTTTGAAACTTGCAACACTTGTTCACCATCATAAGCTGACCCTGTACAGAAAGAAACATAACTTTGTCCTCCTTTTTGCAAGAATTATGGCCCCTTTTGGACTTAGAAAATCAGATTTCTTGGTTAAGTTTTGTGTTTAGGTCAGCTTTCCTCCTAAACTATCAAAGCTATTGCTTTGAAACTTGCAACACTTGTTCACCATCATAAGCTAACCCTGTACAGCAAGAAACATAACTCCATCCTGCTTTTTGCAAGATTTATGGCCCCTTTTGGACTTAGAAAATATCAAATTTATTGGTTAAGTTTTATGTCTAAGTAAATTTTTCTCCTAAACTATCAAAGCTATTGCTTTGAAACTTGCAACACTTGTTCACCATCATAAGCTGACTCTGTACATCAAGAAGCATAACTCCATCCTGCTTTTTGCAATAATTATGGCCTTTTTTTTACTTAGAAAATCATATGTAGGACAATACAGTCAAACTTGCTTTATACGAACTCTTCTGGACCTGAGAAATATGTTCTTATCAGACGAAATTCTTATTAACGAATGTGTGACTTTTGGATAATTTGCCAGAGCAAGTTTGGCAGTATCACCGGTATCCCCGGTGAATAGCTTCCATTAAATGAAAATACAGTAGTGATTAGATGTTCATTGGTAGTTTTAAACTGATTAAGTTATTTATTTAAGATGACAATGAAATAACTCAACAAAAGTCATACTAACACGCAAAACACGTAAAAATGTATGAAAAATAAATTTTAATGTACAAATGTATTTAAACTTTATTAACCATCAAGTGTTTATAGTATAGATACATGGAAATATGTCGATGCATTTTTGCAACAGGTAGGCCTACCTTACACATGGCATTTCAAACTTTTACTTGAAGAATCTTGTAATTTTTGGCTGAATTTTACTATTATTAAATTCTTGAATGCCAAATTCCTTGAGTTCTGAACAATATTTAAATAATTTTTCATTTGAGCCTTTTTCTTCCAGAAACTTCCTAATGCTGTCTACTGATAAAAAAAATCAGACACAGGTTTTTCAGGAAATGTCAAATTTCTCAGCGATTCTAGCTTTTGTTAAAATTCCAGGATCAACAGCAATTATTATCTCAATTTTGTCCAAAGAAATTGCTTTTTTATGCCAGACTTAGGCATAGCCATTTTTGATACATAAACTACACTAGATCTAAATGGCCCTCATACGTACAATGAAAATATATTTTCATGGACAGGTGTACAAATGAAAGTGATTATCGCTAAACTGCTAAAAACATTATTACTGGGACTCGATTGTAATAAATAAAGTAACTGCAAACATAGTGTTAATCTCTTTATTATGTATTTATCGATTACAGGTGATAATTACTTCGATTAAATATCAGCACTGTACAGATTCAAACTATTAAAAATTAAGCGTAGCAAGGGCGAAATGGCCGCAGACTTCTAAAATTAGTTCGTATCAAAAAATGGAAACTTGTAACATCTTAGCTCATTGGGACTTCCAAAATGTGTTCATATCTCCCGAAAATTCGTATGAAGCGAGTTCGCAATTACCGAAATAATTTTACAAAGAAAATAAAAGAACTCAAACGGGGAATCCGGATTTTGTTCGTTATTGCCGAAAATTCGTATCAAGCGAGTTCGTATTAAGTGGACTCGACTGTATTTCTATTATACAAAAAAAAAAATCAGATGAGCGTCAGCACCCGCAAGGCGGTGCTCTTGTTAGTTAAGTTAGGTGGCACAACATTTATTATTTAACAATAAAGACAATGTTTCAATGGTTTATTTTGCCTTCAATAATATGTAAATGTTCTGGTAATATGCATGTATTTCAGCTATTCATGAAAAGATCTTTGTTGTGTTTATGGTGACATCTATAGCTTACATGGTGTTTGGAACAGTATTGTACAGATGGTCAAGACACAAAACTATGACAGACACGGTGAGCTCTCTTATTCTTATAAAAAGAAAACTTTAATGAACAGAAATCCTAAGCAAATTCGTTGTCCTTGCCGTAAGTGAACTTGGTTCTTGCCATATTAACCCTTACTCTGGTAAATTTCTAAAATGGACTGGTCCATCATTCATTTTGTGAAGTACCACTTATTATTTGAAGGGATGTTCTATGAAAATTTACTGACTGAATAGTGAACAGTGCAGACCATGATCAGTGTCTGCACTGGTCGCATAGGCAGAACCACTTGCCGACAGCAGGCTAAAGGTTATGTCTGAATGCAGGGTTGTTTTTTTATGCCCTGATAAGAGTCCACCTGGGGGAATGTTGTTTTGCATATGTTGTTAGAAGGTCTGTCTGTTTTTCATTTGACAACTTGGTTTTTGTCCAATATCTAGAGAGTGCCATGAAGTGCTAGAAGTCAGTAGATTGCCCAGTTTTGTTTTTGGGTAAGTATATCAAAGGTCAAGCTGGTATTGATCTTGACACTTAAAATGGTTTCTGATTATTAAATGAAAAACGTTAATGCATGCAGTGGTCAAATTCCATAGGATGATTGCCTGTGGTCAGTGTATGATGTAGTGTTTGAAAGGATTGTAGGTCAGAGAGTAAGGTTCCAGTGATAGCTTTAAAATGTTTTGGCCTATATTGTTTTTCACAGTGACATTGTCTAAAATGGTTCAGATTCTTTAATGAAAATATGTTGGGCCTACTGTCATTACAGTTTATAATATGTTATCTATGGTCAGTAGATGTCCCATATTTTTATGCTCTCCGAAGGGCAAGCATATAGTTGCCGCTTTGTCTGTCCTTCCATCTGTCTGTCCATCCATCCGTCACACTTTTGTCCAGAGTATAACTTGAAAAGTAATATCAAATAAGGCAATGCCTCAATTGGGAATCATTACAGTCCATCAGCTTGTCCAGAAATATGTGTTTGTATCAATTTAAGAAAACAATACTGCCTATATTTGTACTGATGTGCAAGACATAGCGGTTCGGACAAGTTATGTGGATGTTTAATACGCACAAGGAAAAAGCATATTCTTCCAAAAAATCCAAAGTCAGACACTTTGTGCATGTGCCGGAAGACCACATTTTTAATTCGATAATATATCTCATTTGGTATATATCGCATGTTACCGTAGAGGGATCGGTCCCGCTTTTCATCATAAAGCGACGAAAATCGGTAGGATCAATTCCCTATTAATGGCATTTGATTGTATCTTCACATAATCATAGAGGCCATTGAGACAAAGTGCAATGTCAAAGAATATAAACTCTACTTTACCTAGTTTTTGAATTATCTCTCTTTATGATACAAAATAAGGCTTTTCAGGAGCATTACTTGAAAAGTATTTCATTGAAACTTCACAAAATGATAGAGGCCAATGACGGGAAGTGCATTGTCAAAGAACCATAACTCTACCTTACCTAGTTTTTGAATCTCCCTTTATTCAATTTTCTTCTTTTTATTATCTCCATTTTTTTTGTTTCTAATACGTTATTTCCCATATTGGGACAAGCACATGCATCGGGGAGCATCACTTGGTTTTACCAATTCCTTGTTGTATTTTCACAATTTAGTTTTTTGTTAATGGTTAAATATAAGGAGTTTTGAATTGTTTAAAACTACTTCAATATTGTTAGTTCGGAAAGATCTCAATTTAAGAGTGCATTGCAGATCTGCGTTGCTTTTTAAGATAAAATTTCTGTCATGATTAGGCGTAAAAAAAAAAATTGTTTGTTTCCGGTATCCCGACCTACCCTAAATTTTTGGCCCGACCCTAAATGTTTTTATGGCCTTGGAGAATATTTTTTTTAACTTCTAAACAAAAACTTTAAAAATTGCACTTTTTATACTTTAAACATGGTCAGTGATGTTAGAAATCAACTTTCTGATGCTCTAAAGGCATAACCCCCTTATTTGTATGCATTTTTTGAACAAAAGTAATTTCCAAAAAGTCTCAATAAAAAAAAAATCAAAAAAGAAAAATTTCCGACCTACCAACCCTTATTTTTTTTGAGCATGTTACCGGAAACAAAGAATTCTTTTTTTTTAGGCCTTAGGCTTGAAAACCTTAATTTTGTTAGTAATTCCTTCTGATTGTTTACAGATGTATGTCTGTTATTTTATAGGAGAAAAGATCATTTTTCTGGAAGAAAGTCATGTTAGCATGGATCAGCCTATCCACTGTGGGCCTTCTCTACTACTTTGTGCAACACAGAGTGTATTGTGTACCTGGAGGTAAAGATGACTTTTATTATATGTCAGTCAACAGAGCCACAACTTAACCTTACTTAAAGTTGTCCTCATGTTTGTATATTTGGCGTGTTTCTTGTTCTGTTTTATTGTCCATTTTTTTTTTGTTAATATGTAATTTCCACTCTGTTACAGTATACTGTTTCTCTACCTTGAAGAATTTTCAGTTGCTTCACAACTGTTCCCAACAGTCAACATGATATTCCAAACATAACTTTTAGATCAAGTTAGTGTAGTGAGATCAAAAGTGAAGAATGTCAAACTTTATGACCGCTCAGTATCATTTTATTCTCTTGAAGTAGCACTTTGAAGCGGACTGCACCTTTGAGAAATGAGAGTTCAAGGTTAAGGTCAAACACAAGAAAGCAGTTTATATAGGATCACGCAAATTGTTGTAATCTGTCAAGTACCATAGCTAATGGCTACACTTGGGATACATGTATTTGAAATGAAGAAAACATCGGTCGAAATTGTATTTCTTCTTCTTTTTCAGCTTTCAGCATTTTCTCAGTGTTTGAATACATGATTGCCTATGCCAACATGGGGTACCATGTAACGGGTTACTTAGAGTTCTCTGACATGACCCTGATTGCAGCAGACTTACATCAAGAAACTGTGAAAAATGGCTCATCAAATCATCATCGATATCCTATACGTAATGGCAGAACTAAGATTAACTAATTGATCAAATTTATGATATAAGTATGGTGTTAAAAGGCATTTGAAGAATAAAGAGGGCTGTTGTATTTGTCCTGGCATTGCTGTTAACTGAATGCCAGACTTCTCAATTTCATTTTATTAGCTCACCTGTCACGAAGTGACAAGGTGAGCTGTTGTGACCGCTTGATGACCGTCGTCCGTCATGCATCAACAATTTGTAAAAAAATCTTCTTCTTGGAAACCACTGGGCAGAATTTCACCAAACTTCACAGGAATGATCCTTGGGTGGCTCCCTTTCAAAATTTTTCGAAGAATTGAATTCCATGCAGAACACTGGTTGCCATGACAACCAAAAGGAAAAACTTTAAAAATCTTCTCCTCAAAAACCAGAAGCCCTAGAGCTTAGATATTTGGTGTGAAGCATTGCCTAGTGGACCTCTACCAAGTTTGTTCAAATCATGACCCCGAGGTCAAAATTTACCCCGCCCCAGGGGTCACTTGATTTTACATAGGAAAATCTTAAAAAATCTTCTTCTCAAAAACCAGAAGCCGTAGAGCTTAGATATTTGGTGGGAAGCATTGCCTAGTGTACCTCTACCAAGTTTGTTCAAATCATGACCCCGGGGTCAAAATTGACCCTGCCCCAGGGGTCACTTGATTTTACATAGGAAAATCTTCAAAAAATTTCTAAAAATAAACCAGAAGGCCTAGAGCTTAGAAATATCACATGTAGCATTGCCTAGTGGACCTCTACGAAATTTGTTCAATCATGACCCCACCCCAGGGGTCACTTGATTTTACATAGGAAAATCTTAAAAAATCTTCTTCTCAAAAACCAGAAGGCCTAGAGCTTAGATATTTGACGTGTAGCATTGCCTAGTGGACCTCTACTAAAATTGTTCAAATCATGACCCCGGAGTCAAAATTGACCCCGCCCCAGGGGTCACTTTATTTTACATAGGAAAATCTTCAGATTTTTTCTAAAAATAAACCAGAGGGCCTAGAGTTTAGATATTTCACATATAGCATTGCCTAATAGACCTCTACAACATTTGTTCAGATCTGACCCCCAGGGTCAAAATTGACCCCTCCCTAGGGGTCACTTGATTTTACATCGGAAAATCTTCAAAAATTTTCTAAAAATAAAACAGAAGGCCTAGAGCTTAGATATTTCACTTGTAGCATCGTCTAGTGGACCTCTACAAAATTTGTTCAAATCGTTTCCCCCGGGGTTAAAATTGACCCCGCCCCAGGGGTCACTTGATTTTACATAGGAAAATCTTAACAAAAATTTCTAAAAATAAACCAGAAGGCCTAGGTCTTAGATATATGATCATGTAGCATTGCCCAGTAGACTTCTACAAAATTTGTTCAAATCATGACCCCCGGGGTCAAATTGACCCCGCCCCATGGGGTTACTTAATTGTACATAGAAAAATCTTCAAAACTTTCTAAAAATAAACCTGAAGAGCTTAGATATTTGACATGTAGCATTGCCTAGTGGACCTCTACAAATTTTTTTCAAATCTTGACCCCCCAGGGTCAAATTGACCCAGCCCTAGGGGTTACTTTATTTTATGTTACTATAAATAGCTTATTTAGTAACTTCTTTATTATTGGCCGTAGGGAAAAACCGAGACCACTTTTCTGTGGTACAACATGGATGGTACCTCCAATTCTTAGGTGTATTTTGACATATCTGTACCTTTAAGAAAATTTCAACTATATTTACTCATGATTCTTTTGATTGATCTGATTTTTAGCTCATCTGATTTTTTGAAAAAAAATGATGAGTTATTGTCATCACTTGAGCGGTTGTCGGCGTCGGCGTCGCCTGGTTAAGTTTTATGTTTAGGTCAGCTTTTCTCCTAAACTATCAAAGCTATTGCTTTGAAACTTTGAATACTTGTTCACCATCATAAGCTGACCCTGTATAGCAAGAAACATAACTCCATCTTGCTTTTTGCAAGATTTATGGCCCCTTTTGTACTTAGAAAATATCAGATTTCTTGGTTAAGTTTTATGTTTATGTCAACTTTTCTCCTAAACTATCAAAGCTTTTGCTTTGAAACTTGGAATACTTGTTCACCATCAAAAACAGACCCTGTACATCAAGAAACATTACTCCATCTTGCTTTTTGCAAGAATTATTGCCCCTTTTGGACTTAGAAAATCAGTTTTCTTGGTTAAGTTTTATGTTTAGGTCAGCTTTTATCCTAAACTATCAAAGCTATTCCTTTAAAACTTGCAACACTTGTTCACCATCATAAGCTGACCCTGTACAGCAAGAAACATAACTCCATCCTGCTTTTTGCAAGATTTATGGCCCCTTTTGGACTTAGAAAATATCAGATTTCTTGGTTAAGTTTTATGTTTAGGTCAACTTTTTCTCTTAAACTATCAAAGCTATTGCTTTAAAACTTGCAACTCTTGTTCACCATCATAAGCTGACCCTGTACAGCAAGCAACATAACTCCATCCTGCTTTTTGCAATAATTATTGCCCCTTTTGGACTTAGAAAAATCATTTTCTTGGTTGAATATTATGTTTAAGTCAACTTTTCTCATAAACTATCAAAGCTATTGCTTTAAAACTTGCAACAGCTTTTCACCATCATAAGTGGACACTGTACATCAAGAAACATAACTCTATCCTGCTTTTTGCAAGAGTGATGGCCCTTTTTAGACTTAGAAAATCATGGGTAGGACAATATTTCTATTATACAAAAAAAATCAGATGAGCGTCAGCACCCGCAAGGCGGTGCTCTTGTTTGACCTTCCTGTCCTGAAGTGCAATGATAACAGGTGAGCGATATAGGGCCATTATGGCCCTCTTGTCTTCTCTAAACTACCAGCCCTGATCTTAGAACTTTGGGCATGTATTTCCCCACTTTGCTGAGCTCTTGTTGGGCTTTATGACATTATTCTGTCAAGCATTTTCGTGGGTACATTTTTCATACAATGTTGACATCATTTTCGTTACGTCCCTCTTCTTATCTCTTCCTCATGTTACTCGATGTTTTCACTTAGTATCCTAGTTCCCCCTCTCCTCAACCTGCTCAACTCCTAATTTTAAAAAAAATTCTATGTCTTTCCACTTTTATACAATCGGGTATGTCAAAACAGATATCTTTTTACAACTATTGTTAACACAGCAGTTATAGCCCCTGAATTTGTGCGACATCCTTTGCACTTGTGATACCAGTTAATTTAATTTGCTTGTTTTACATTATTGTAATTTTCATTCTCAGTCAGTTTCTTCTGTTTTTCTGTGTAGTTTCTTAGAACCACTTCCTGTATTACAGACACAACCACCTAAGAGGAAAAACACCTATCTGTAATTTTTTTCTCTTACATTTGCTGTTGTCTGTCATTTTCTCTTTTCTTCTGGCATACGTTTTCGAATAGTCGACTGAACTGTTCTTGTAACAGCTCCTGTTTTCTCTCATTGAAAGTTACCCTATTTTAAAGGTTGTGACAGTTGATACCATTACCAAGAAAGAAAGAAAACATGGTTTTATTGGGCTTGTGTTACAGGTCTGTATATAGTGAATAGATTTGTGGTAATGTTAAGATTGAGCATACCTCAGTTAAGTTCTAAATATAGATATTTAAGATCTTCAAGGTCCTGTAGAGAATAGTAACATGCACTGTTATAATAAGGATATAATAATAATGAATCTATTTATTCTTTTGTTGTATTCCACTTTATTTCACCTATGTCTGAGTTTTGATAAGAAGTTTGTATTTATTGTAGTATGCATTAAATAGTTGGATTACCTATGAAGATTTGGGTTTTTATGCAAGTCAGAATGGAGATCTGTGTTCTCAAAATTACCTCAGTAGAGCAGTATTCACTTTTTTAGCTCATCTGAACTGAAAGTTACGGGTGCATTTGTTCAGGGTGAGCTATTAGTATAGGGGATGGTCCAACATGCATTGTCCGTCATCCACAATTTACATGAACATCCTCTTCTCTGAAACTACTGGTCAGAATTACACCAAACTTGGTCTGTAGCATCATGGAAAGGTCCTCTCACTGTTTCATTCAAAGAGAATGCTAGGCTCCTTTTAGGGGTTGCGAAAGCTAAAAATAGTAAAACTTTTAAAACAACTTCCCATGAACCGCAAAATGGATCCTCATCAAAGTTGGAATATAGCATCATTGAAATGACCCTCTTTTCCTGTTCAAATAGAGGCACTTGAACCCTTTAAGGGGACATTTTAGCTGTAAATAGAA
The DNA here is from genome assembly GCF_021730395.1 of Mercenaria mercenaria. Lineage (NCBI taxonomy): Eukaryota > Metazoa > Mollusca > Bivalvia > Venerida > Veneridae > Mercenaria > Mercenaria mercenaria. The sequence goes on along the minus strand of NC_069365.1, from coordinate 5,867,560 downwards.
ATATCTTAACTTTACTTTTTCCGGCACATATTTATTAAATCTGGTTAGTAGCATCCTTGTAAGGACCTCTCACTTGACCTAATTTATGTTTTTGATACTAAACACATTTTGTTACCTTTCGTGATTCAGTACGTCATTCATATATTCAAGGTCAAATAGTCAAGTTCAAATGAGTGACTTAGGGCCACTTTGGCATTCTATTTCTTAGCAAGTCACAGTTTTACCATCTGATATTTGCACTTATTTGTAATTGTGGTAAGGCTTTGTTTCCTACAAATATACAACCATATTTTTAAATGCACTTAAAAGGGATTTATTGACATTTAAAACAATGTATTCAGGTAAGGCTTTATGAAACATAAATGAAAATAACGTGAAAATGGGATAACGTCGAAGATACATTTGAGCCGTGCCATGGGAAAACCAACATAGTGGCTTTGCGACCAGCATGGATCCAGACCAGCCTGTGCATCCGCGCAATCTGGTCAGGCTCCATGCTGTTCGCTTTTAAAGCCTATTGGAACTGGAGAAACTGTTAGTGAACAGCATGGATCCTGGCCAGACTGCGCGGATGCGCAGGCTGGTCTGGATCCATGCTGGTCGCATACCCACTATGTTGGTTTTCCCATGGCACGGTTTTATTTTAAAAGCCTGTTTCTAAACCAGTAGCAGGCGTTTTGGTCACAGTTACATAATTTAACATTTAACTTATTATATAATAATATTTGATTAATGAATAGCAGCTAAGATATTTATACTTGAGATCAGAATATAATGTAAATCTTGGATCAAATGTGAAAATATATGCTTTAAGATCAATCCTACACTTATTGATGTTTTTACATAATTTTTCAATAATAACATCTTCACTAATGACTACACATGTACACGAGGAAGGAACGATGAACATTGATATGATATAATCCAAAGAAGTTATACATGAATATTTTTATTTTCATTCAGTGCCTGATGCGGGGCATTTTACATGAGTAAACAGATTTTACTTACTTTATGAGATTGTATTGTTTTAGAAGTAGCACTTTTTATGCCCATTTTGGAAAAATACTTTTCATGTTTTATAATGAAATCTCAATGTTGTTATATTTTCTGGTCCTTCGGGATCATTGATTTCAACTCATTTAGATTTGAAGATTGAATACTGCTTAAACCGGTGCAAGGGGGCGTGGGCAGTGTTGCATTTTCCATTACTGCTCATGAACAGGCTCAACCAAACAGAGTCTGCAATTTTCACTGTTTGTCTTGTTCTTGGTGCTTCCGAGGGATCTACTTTCCAGATTTTATTTATATTATAGCATTGTCGGTCTGTAAACCTTTTTATTTCCAGACTACCTGTATTTAGTCAGGATGTATCATACATTCATTGCTATGGCTTTCATATTTTAAGCATTAGCTAACAACCACTAAGAAAAGTTCCCTATTGACTAAGGATCAAATGTCAAGGTCACAGAGACCCAATCTTTCTTGTTTGTTGATGTTTTTCTAACATATTTTTTCTATGTAAGTTAAAAATATAATACTGAAAAAATATGATAAATTAAGTATTTATCAACATTAGGAGCTTTGAAAAAATGAGGATAGATAATCTAGACAAGTCATGTGATTTTATTTTTTCCCCATAAGTTTGAAATTGGCATCTTTTCTAGCATTTTTATAATAAGCTAAAATTACTGCCTTGGCCTATTCCACGTGCAAACAAGCATGGTTGTTACGTGGCATTTTTGTTATAGCTGTAATACATATTGCATTTTGATAAGACCATTCTTTTTATATACTGTAACTAATTATTAATGATGCGCAACCAACCCACTTAGCTCAACAGGGAGAGTGCAGATCTGCACATCATGGGATTGCAAGTTTGATCCATTGATTGAGACATATTCTTCATGACAAAAGACATTGTGTCTGATATCAGTTTGTCCTCCACCTCTGATTCTTGAGGAGAAATTGGCAGTTACTTGCTAGATTAGTACTGAAATAGAACCCAGGAACTCTGGTTAGGTTAACTGCCCGCTGTTACATTACTAAAATATTGTTGAAAAATGGTGCTAAACCATAAATAAACAAACAAACAAACAAATTAATGATGTTTTTTGTTAAATTGGTTGTAGTTTTTATGCTTACTACTTTTTTAGGATAAAAGGAAATTTAGGACTTTCATAAATATGTTTGTCATATTATGTTGTTTGAATATATTTCTGTATAATTGACTAGCGAAATTCAGATGAAATATACAGAATTGTTCAGTATTTTTATCCTGCAGTCCCACACACAACCCTACTCCTCCTCACACTTGTAAATCAAATAAATTGTTAGCTGCCCTGTCCCAGTCTGCTTGAGCATGGGCATATTATTCCCAGTTATGCAGAGCTCTTGTTATTGTTGTTAATATTGTCATGTGTAGATAAATTAAAAAAAGTTTCTGTTTTATAGAAAAAGCTTCATTGTATCTTGCAGATGATAATGGTGTTTGGGATTTATTTTCTGGGTTTGTATGGAGGGTTAGGGTTTTTTTAACTTTCTGGATTACAGTATAATGTGACATTATTGGAACCATTTTTTACCTAAAGGACATGACAAAGTATATTTTATAGAGTTCATGTATCATGTAAAATGCTGAAAGTGTCTTAAACATTGTGATAGAGAAAAACAAGTGTGACAACTCCTGCCTTATCAATAGACATATTTTAGTACAGTTATTATAGTGATAGTACCTAGTATATAGTGATAGTTTATAGTTTATTGTTGTTAACATTTTGTCTTTTGGCAAGTATGACACAAATTTTTACCTGTTGATTTATTAACTTTGTTTTTTGCTGTAAAATAACACACAAATATTGTATAACAGTAATATTTTTACAGTTAATGTGTTTATGATAGGACCAAAATATATTTTCTGTATTTGAATATTAGAATCTATATATACCATCAGATTATGCATGTTTACTGGTGTTAAGAAAATACAGATTCCAAATTAGAAGATGAAAAATAATAAATCAACTCAACATATTTTATTACTGTTCTGTTACCTATAGTACTTAATCTGACTGCCATGTTTTTCTGCATTTTTTTGTGTGTAAAATAGCCTAATGTTGAGGGTGTTATAAAGTTTATTATGTGAGCTGTATTGTACAAAATCCATGTTATTTTAGTCAGTTATACGTCCATATTATATATGTGTTTTCTGAAATTATTCAAAAAATTATTCCAGTATCGTATTTCATTGATTTATTTCATTATTTTTATGCCTCAGTTCTATCATTTATTCATGTACAAGATGGAAAGGTGTTAATGTTCTCTATATAAATGTATGTTAATTAACATTCTGTCTTAGTCTATTAATTGGATATATAATATACATCAGGAACATTGAACTAGCTTGATTGCTGAATGTCATTGCTAACACCAGCTTCATACTGTTAAAGGGTCATGCATCTTGATGAACATGAAAATGTTGTTTATGATATAGATATCAGGTACTCAATTTTAAGTTGATATAAGATACAACTGAATTAGGTCTTTCTGAGGTCATTTTTCTTCTGTTTGACTGCTACAGTATACTTTAGATAAATACAAATTATAGACTGTAAAATTTAGTGTTTTTGTGTCTCCCAAAATTTGGGGGATGGTGGGTGTCACTTGTCTTGTCTTGATTTGATCTTGTCTGTCCATCTGTCTGTTTAAAATCTCAAAAAGTATTTGACCATGTGAAGTTGTGTGCCTGATGTTTTAATTGGGATTTCACACAGCCAAACCAGAGTTATGGTCCTTGACTTAGTCAAAAACATGTATACAATGACAGGAGTAGGGGCACCACTGTCCTATGGACACACATCTGATTATAGATGCTTTAAAGCATAGCTGTTGTGTAATTATGTCAGGTGCTTTCTTAGAGGGAAAATGTTTTACCTAAGAGTGATATTATGCAATATTTTTACCTTTTATTGATATTGACAAAATTATGTGCCTCATGCATATATATAGATTACTAATTAAGTTCTCATGAAAATTAGGGGATTGTGTAAACTCTTTGTTATATTAAATGGTATAAATCATGTTACAGATACAAAACATTTACAGTGGAACCCCTCTAAACGGAACAGCTTCCGGGCCAGGGTAAAAGTTCTATTTGGAGGCTTTTTGGTTCAGAGGGGTTTAGTCAGTGGAATGTGTGGTACACTACATAAATAAATACACAGTTTGCAAGAAACCAGATTTATTTCTAATCCTCTTTGTGTTTAGTTACTATATAAAAACAACACCATAAAAAGATGAGAGGGATATATGCTACCAAATAGGGTAAATTCTTGTATTCATAATAAAAGACATGACAAAATTCTGATTGCCTTTAGAATTATTCAGTTTTCAGCAGGACTTTTGTTGATAAAGACAAGTTCAGTCTGCAAAAATTGTTGTTTCCAAATTTTTCAAGTGTATTTTCCTAATGAAATAAGAAGACAGATTTCAGGACCACAAAATTTGTTCAGTTGTAGGGTTTTCGGTGTTCAGTGATTCTAGTTTTGAGAAGTTCCACTGCACATAGTTTATGTCTTATTGTCAATCATTCCTTACAGTTAATATTTGCACTACATTAAATACAAAGGTAGTGTTGTCTTTAATCTAGTCATGACTCTTTTTGGCTTGATGTAGACTTAGTTTATTTTTGTTTTGATTGTACAAAATTGTAGTAATTTAACTTAGTTATAACAAAAACACCAGTCGGGATAAAACTCAAGTTTGATTTTATCATTCTGAAATCTGCAGTGTTGTTCTTAATTGATCAGTTTTCTGTTGTTGTGGAGTTGTGTTCTCCAGAAAGGTACATTTATACTTAATTGTTTTCATAGTATGGATGAATTTCTTGACACTGTTTAATTCTGAAATGCCATCCATTTGTCTGGTGTTCAGTTATGGTGAAGGGTAAACATTTTGAACATTATACCTTTTTTTTAGAGCTTTATTTTATGGGTATATTAGACCTAAATTTCATATTTCAAAATGTGAACAATTTCTGCATATATTATCAGCAAGTTTATGTGTATTAACAGTACTATGTGTTTAAAATAGTACACAGTACACATGTATAAAATTGAACACAGTATAAATGTTACTGCATGACTTTTAAAAGTAAATATCTAAAGATTAAATATTTCAGTGAAAGATGGACAGTGGATATTTTAATGTTAATTTTCATTGAAAAGATCATGTACTTAAGGAGGTAGGTTACCTTGTTACCAGGTTAAATTCAAATTAGTTGAACCGCAGCAATTTTTTGTATTTTGTGTAATATGATGTTTTAACAGCTACAATCTCAATTTCGTTTTTCTCTGGCCCTTCAAGTTCAATTTTTATCCAGGTTTAAAGAACATGACCCTCCAAAGGTATTTTATATTGAAAGAAGAAGGAAAATACGGATATTTAACACTTTTCAGTGTATTTTAGTTTCACTGATATCCGTAGAAGTCTGCATAATTGATAATTTTACTAGTATGCGCGTTAGCTTTCTAATATAAGCTTAAAAAGTATATGTCGCGGGGCTCGTGTTTCCTTGGTAACGCATTTTCGCTCATTTTTAAACAACTATGTATAAAAACGGGGTTTTCGACGGCTTCAGTGCCATTCTGTTAATAACCAACATGGAATATTTCGGTAATATTATTAGCAAAATACCAAGCACTTTACATGGTACCCTATTTTACTTAAAGTTTAAAGTAACCATGGCAACAGAGATGTTTAAAATAGCTTATATCTTGCTTTTTGTCGCAATTTCTTATAAAAAATATTGAATAAAATTATCTTTCTTGCTAATGTAGCTTCAAAACATATTATTTCAAACGTAAGTTATATTTTCATGTTATTTGTATTTATTCAAACAAATTTCACAGCTTAAAATACTTACAGCAGTACCCTTCGTCTTGCATTTTTCATGGAAAAATCGTTCAGCATGTGCTATTATTCTCATGGATGTTGTTGAAATGAAAATAAAAAGCCGAAGCTGTGTTCTTTAAATAGACCAGTGTCAACGCTTTTGAATTTTACATTTAGATATATAGGTCACGGGCTTCGTTTCCAAGGTAACATCAATTCAATTCAAGAAATCACAATTTTCTACTGAAAGTTGAACAATTTTAGAGCTTCGTTTTAGTATATAACTAACAAATTATCAACGAAAACTGAAAAATAGGTATTGCAAATCAAACTGCAAGTTTTTTATTTAATGATGGCCGTAACAAGTAAACTTTCACCCTATTATATTCCAAATAACATCGGTTACCATCATCCATTTTCTTACATTCCGCATAAAATTTCAATATAACTACATAGAAGAAGCAAAATATTGATTGTTATTCAGAGGAAAAGACTCATAAATAATATTTCAGCAAATAATAGCTGTTTGAAAAAAGTTCAAATAAAGAAAATGCACAGAATTACGTACTTTCAAAATAAAAGCTATTAATTTTGCGCGGTAACTGACACGTAACGTCATGACGTCAATGACGTCATTTTAATACAACATTGTTTTGAAGCGTTTCTGCGGCAATTTATTCATTATTTCTGCATTATTAAACCATAAAGCATCAGATCGGAGACAGGTTCATGATTTGTTTTCAGAAGAATGGACATATAAACACATTTAGTTTGTCGTAAACGTCGTCGTAAATCGTCACGTTAGCTTCCGGTTGGACATGCGCACTTACAAATATGAAGGTAACCTACCTCCTTAAGGATGCTGTTGAAGTGTTTGCTGTAAATGTGAAATGTTTGTATAGAATTGGCATTTCTAATATATCTCTAGGTATTTAAGTGATTATAACATAATATTTCAAAGTTTATGTTTAGTTTAAGTTTATATTAACTGACTGCTGTACATTATGATAATACTATAAACATGTAACAAGTGTTAGTCAGACTCAGCTTTAAGGGGTGTGCCTGCAGACTGGTGTAAAGGATTGATGTAACAAAGCAGGAATTTGAATATATTTTATTTCACACAAGTAAATTATTGACTGGAATGATATAGATCTATGTTCAGACTATTCCAGTTATTTTAAAAAGTATGATATTGATGTTAATCTGGAAGCAAGTCCTTTTTACATGTAACTATTTTTATTATGTACACAAATTAAAAAATCTATGTTAATTGCATGTTGAAGTTTTAGATGTATTTTATATTGTAATAAATGGAGGAAGTCTGAGTAATTTTTTGTTCTTATTTTCAATATTATACTCAACTTTTCCATGTATGACAGTGGTAGTAGCCCCCTGCCCTTACAAGTAGCTAGATTTGCATAAGATAAAGACTTACAGATCTTAAAATGGTAAATTCACATTAGATCATAAAAAGAAAACAAACATTTTGAAGAAAATTAATGTAAGCTGCCAAAAGAACCATAAACTAGAAACATTTAAACCAAAGACAGATTTGCTGTCTGTGTGAAGTAATCTTTTCTTGCTTGTATTTTGCTTTATTTTGATGATTAAGATTTTGCTGTGAAAGCCCTTAGCTGACATTAGTTTACTAGTATAATTTATATTGTAGGAATGGGACAAGACCTTAGCTGACATTAGTTATGTATTGCTAGGAATGGGACAAGACCTCAGCTGACATTAGTTATGTATTGCTAGGAATGGGACAAGACCTCAGCTGACATTAGTTTACTAGTATAATTTATATTGTAGGAATTGGACAAGACCTTAGCTGACATTAGTTTACTAGTATAATTTATATTGTAGGAATGGGACAAGACCTTAGCTGACATTAGTTTACTAGTATAATTTATATTGTAGGAATGGGACAAGACCTTAGCTGACATTAGTTATGTATTGCTAGGAATGGGACAAGACCTCAGCTGACATTAGTTATGTGTTGGTTAGGAATGGGACAAGACCTTAGCTAACAATAGTTTACTAGTATGTATTATAGGAATGTGACAAGACTTTTGTTTGTTTTGGGTTTAACGCTGTTTTTCAACAGTATTTCAGTGGTGTAAAGGTGGGCAGTTAACCTAACCAGCATTCCTGGATTCATTACCAGTACAGACCTGTTCTCCGCAAGTAATGCCAACTTGCCCACATGAATCAGAGGTGGAGGACTAATGATTTCAGACACAATGTCTTTTATCAAATAGTCAAGGAGAACATACGCCCCGCCCGAGGATCGAACTCGCGACCCCGAGATCCGTAGACCAACGCTGTTACCTACTAAGCTAAGCCGGCGGGCTAATGTGACAAGACTTTAGCTGCTGTTAGTTTAAGTATTGCTAGGAATGGGACAAGATCTTAGCTGACATTAGTTTATGTATTGTTAGGAATGGGAAAAGACCTTAGCTGACATTAGTTTACTAGTATGTATTGTAGGAATGGGACAAGAGTTGACATTAGTTTATATATTGTAGGAATGGGACAAGACCTCGGCTGACATTAGTTTATGTATTTAAGGAATGGGACAAGACCTCAGCTGACATTAGTGTATTATTGTAAGGAATAGGACAAGACCTTAGTCAACATTAGTTTATGTATTGTAGGAATGGGACAAGACATTAGCTGACATTAGTTTATGTATTGTAAGAATGGGACAAGACCTTAGTTGACATTAGTTTATGTATAGTTAGGAATGGGACAAGACCTCAATTGACATAAGTTTATTATTGTAAGGAATGGGACAAGACCTTAGCCAACATTAGTTTATGTATTGTAGGGAAGGGACAAGACCTTAGCTGACATTAGTTTATGTATTGTAGGAATGGGACAAGACCGTAGCTTATGTTAGTTTGTGTATTGTAAGAATGGGACAAGGCATTAGCTGAAATTAGTTTACTAGTATTTATTGTAGGAATGTGACAAGAGATGACATAATTTTATGTATTGTAGGAATGGGACAAGACCTTATCTGACATTAGTTTATATTGTAGGAATGGGACAAGACCTCAGCTGACATTAGTTTATGTATTGTTTGGAATGGGACAAGACCACAGCTGACATTAGTTTATGTATTGTTTGGAATGGGACAAGACCTTACCTAACATTAGTTTATGTATTGTAGGAATGGGACAAGACCTTAGCTGACATTAGTTTATGTATTGTTAGGAATAAGACAAGATATTAGCCGGCATTAGTTTACTATTATGTATTGTAGGAATGGGACAAGAGTTGACATTAGTTTATGTATTGTAGGAATGGGACAAGACCTCAGCTGACATTAGTTTATGCATTGTAGGAATGGGACAAGACCTCAGCTGACATTAGTTTATGTATTGTAGGAATGGGACAAGACCAGAGCTGACATTAGTTAACCAGGTTTTCAACGAAAACCTGAGTTATTAGATTGGGGTAGATGTCGGTCGGGCGGGCGGGCGGCGGCGGTGGCGGCGGCAGCGTCAAACTGGTGTTTCCGGTCAATAACTTTTGTTTCGGTAAAGATATTTGAATAAAACTTGGTATGTATGTAGCTTATATCAAGACAAAAGCTGGGATTGATTTTTGGGTTTCTGGGGTCAAGGTCAAGGTCACTGTTACTTAAAATAGAAAAAGGGTTTCCGGTCAATAACTTTTGTTTCGGTAAAGATATTTGAATAAAACTTGGTACATATGTAGCTTATATCAAGACAAAGGCTGGGATTGATTTTGGGGTTTCTGGGGTCAAGGTCAAGGTCACTGTTACTTAAAATAGAAAAAGGGTTTCCGGTCAATAACTTTTGTTTCGGTAAAGATATTTGAATAAAACTTGGTATGTATGTAGCTTATATCAAGACAAAGGCTGGGATTGATTTTGGGGTTTCTGGGGTCAAGGTCAAGGTCACTGTTACTTAAAATAGAAAAAAGGTTTCCGGTCAATAACTTTTGTTTCAGTAAAGATATTTGAATAAAACTTGGTATGTATGTAGCTTATATCAAGACAAAGGCTGGGATTGATTTTGGGGTTTCTGGGGTCAAGGTCAAGGTCACTGTTACTTAAAATAGAAAAAGGGTTTCCGGTCAATAACTTAACTTAGGAATGAGCTATCATTATGAAACTTGGTGTATAGCAAACTTATATAAAGTTGTAGCTTGGGATTGATTTTGGGGTTTCTGGGATCAAGGTCAAGGTCATTGTTACTAAAAATAGGGTTAGGGTTAGGTTAGGGTTAGGGTTAGCATATCTTCTACATGCATGGAGGGATTTTGATGAAAGTTGGCACAATTGTTCACCATCATGAGACGGAGTGTCATGCGCAAGAACCAGGTCCCTAGGTCTAAGGTCAAGGTCACACTTAGAGGTCAAAGGATACAAGAATGAAAAGTTTGTCCGGAGCATATTTTCTTCATGCATAGAGGGATTTTGATGTAACTTGGCACAATTATACACCATCATGAGACGAAGTGTCTTGCGCAGTTCCATTCTTTAGAATTACTTCTCTTTGTTGTTACTATAAATAGCTTATATTGTAACTTTTTCATTACTAGACGTAGGGAAAAATCGAGACCACTTTTCTGTAGTACAACATGCATGTAACATCCAATTTTGAGGTGTATTTTGACCAATCTCTACCTGGTAAGGATTTCTGTGTGGACTTAAAATTATTTTTTTTTGTATTTTTTTTTTTTTTTTTTTTTTTTTTTTTTTTTTTTTTTAAGATTAACTTCCCTTAGTTGTTACTATAAATAACTTATATTGTAACTTTTTTTATAATTGACCGTAGGGAAAAACCAAGACCACTTTTCTGTGGTACAACATAGTTGTTACTTTCTAATTTTAGGTGAATTTTAAGGTATCTCTACCTGGTAAGGAGTTTTTTTGTGGACTTAGAAAAACAAAAGAATTACAGTGATTACTAAACAACCACAAAATTAAAATTACATCTGCAAATACAGGTGCTAGAGTAAAGAAATTTGCTGTGACGGGCGTATATTGTGACATTCTGGCACTCTTGTTTATTCTTATGAAAAGTGTTGAAAACCTGGTTTCGTGGCATTGCCGCGTTTCTTGTTTATGTATTGTAGGAGCGGGACAACCCCTCAGCTGACATTAGATAATTATTGTAAGGGATGGGACAAAACCTTAGCTAACATTAGTTTATGTATTGTAGGAATAAGACAAGACCTTAGCTAATATTAGTTTACTATTGTAGGAATGGGACAAGACCTTAGCCGATGTTAGTTTATGTACTGTTGGAATGGGACAAGGTCTTAGCTGACATTAGTTTACTAGTATGTATTGTAGGAATGGGAGAACACCTTAGCTGACACCGGTTTATGTTTTGTTAGTAATGGGACAAGACCTTAGCTGACATTAGTTTATGTATTGTAGGAGCGGGACAAGACCTCAGCTGACATTAGATAATTATTGTAAGGGATGAGACAAAACTTTAGCTAACATTAGTTTATGTATTGTAGGAATGGGACAAGACCTTAGCTAATATTAGTTTACTATTGTAGGAATGGGACAAGACCTTAGCTGACATTAGTTTATGTATTGTAGGAATGGGACAAGGCCTTAGCTGACATTAGTTTACTAGTATGTATTGTAGGAATGGGAGAACACCTTAACTGACATCAGTTTATGTTTTGTTATTAATGGGACAAGACCTTAGCTGACATTAGTTTATGTATTGTTAGGAATGGGACAAGACCTTAGCTGACATTAGTTTACTTGTATGTATTGTAGGAATGGGACAAGAGTTGACATAAGTTTATATATTGTAGGAATGGGACAATACCTTAACTGACATTAGTTTACTAGTACGTATTGTAGGAATGGGACAAGAGTTGACATTAGTTTATGTATTTTAGGAATGGGACAAGAACTTAGCCGACATTAGTTTATCATTATGTGATGTAGGAAATGGGACAAGAGTTGACATTAGTTTATGTATTGTAGGAATTGGACAAGACCTCAGCTGACATTAGTTTATGTATTGTAGGAATGGGACAAGACCTTAGCTGACATTAGTTTATGTTTTGTTAGGAATCAGAGAAGACCTTAGCTGACATTAGTTTATATATTGTTAGGAATGGGACAAGACCTTAGCTGACATTAGTTTACTATTGTGTATTGTAGGAATGGGACAAGAGTTGACATTAGTTTATGTATTGCAGGAATGGGACAAGACCTTACTTGACATTAGTTTATATTGTAGGAAAGGGACAAGACCTGAGCTGGCATTAGTTTATGTATTGTAGGAATGGGACAAATATGCTTTTATGCATGAATACTATCACATCTTGATGTTTTGCACCAAATTGTCATCAAAGTACGCTGACATCATGAGGATAAGGGTGACTGTAAATTGTTAAAACCACATGAAAGACAGGAAATGATAAAATTAAAAACTGGAACCCTAGATTCAGAAATTTCTATTTGGGATACTTGTTGATGTCAAAGACCTGATGCGTAGCACCTGGAGGTTTGTATTGAGAGGGGTATCCCCATATTGTAAAGGGGTTTAGGGGTCTCCCGCTATACAGTATTTAATATAGGTATGTAAATATTGGACTCTGGTGCATATTTTTTAAAGTTTTTTCCTTTATCCCTTAATTTCATGAATGCAAATGTTGGCCAAGAGCAAATTTTGTCACACTTAACACACATACCGGAAAGACTGACCAAAATTGATGATCGGGATTTCCCATTCACCCAGAATAGGCAGACACTAATTTCATATTAAAACAATTTACAAAATACTATGTAATAATGGCAACTTTATGCCAACTTATTATAGCTTTTTCCTGGCAATTATCATAATCACTGGTAATTTTAACACAATACATAACAGTAAAAGTATATTGATTACTGGACCTCTAGACTCCAGTTACCGGGCCCTAGCCACTTCTGCAAATTAAATGGTGTAAGATATGACTACCGGTAGCCTAACTCATTTGCTTTATCGGAATGACTTATTTTATGATCTGATATTTTAGTTGTTTTTCTTGGCAATTAGTTATCATGTTGTTAACGCCATTTTTACAACAGCTATATTCAATCAACATTGTAAAAGGCCGGCAGTTAACCTAACTGTATATTCTGGATCTGTACCGTAATCAATTGTTATGTTTTCTCGAAAGTTTTGAAGCTCTACCCAATGAACCAGCGTCGTGGCAGTTCAATGGTTTTCAGCGTAATTGCAAGGATGATCACGGAGAACATACGCCCCGCCGAGATCGAACTCCGACCCCGCGATCCGTAGACCAACGCTCTTACCTACTGAGCTAAGATCTGATATTTTAGAGTTGTTATTCTCTAATGGGACAGCGACAGTCTAAAGTTATCATGTTGTTCCGAAACGTCCTATTATTTGGACTAGACTACCGCTATATTAAAATAATAAAACAACATTTGGAAATAAAAAGATAAGCCAAAATTTTGTGCTTAGGTATAGATTTATCCTAACTGGTAATTAATTTGGTGTTGTATGCCTAATCCTAATTTAGTGGTATATGTCTTACACTCGTGAAAGTGTTTGAATGCTCATTGAAAGCGTCCAAATGAACCAGCGTCGTGGCATGTTTCAACTTCCGGGTTTTTGCAGCTGTAACTTGCAAGGATGGAAATAACGTTTTCATGCGTATTCTGTACTGTGGCATTCTTAGCCGCTGTCTTATTTGTGTTGGTTAGTATCCTATTTCTATTTTAGTCCCAAATCAGTTGTAACTGTGTCAAAATAAATGCTGACAGTCGTGCTCGTAGAAATTTTAATTCTGACGCAAGACTGCCACTGGTGGGTGCTAGGGCAAGTTTGATGTGAGTTTGACATCAAAATACACTGTCAGAATACCGGCACATCATTGTAGAAAATACACATCCAAATGTAACAAATTGGTCATTTAAAATAACCAGAGGCTAGAGGTACTGTAATCTGACCAATACTCTAGTCCTAGCTAAAAACTTTCAGCTCGGAGATGTTTATATGCTGTTGTGGATCTCTGAGCTGAAACGAATCCTGTACTGAAACCTAACCAGGAATCGTGCCAGAAGTCTGTCACGCTGTAATTTCGTAAAGTGGAATGCAGTGGACTCACGGTCACCTTTTACAGGTCTAGGAATGTGGAATATTTACAGATTATCTGTAAATTTACAGATACTCTACTGGTTTCCCAGTAGTTTACGGACCGAAATCGCTATGTTTTGCCAGTTACTTTCAAACAAAAAATAGTAGAAACATAAAATTTTCACAGAAAAAAGCTAGGTTCTCAACAGTCAGGGGTGTAACTGTTTTAAGTTATGTAACCTATTTCAGTTACTTTTTGAAGCATTGGTATAACCTGTATTAGTTATAAAGTATAAGTTAACTCAGATAAGTTATTCAAAAAAAGTCTTTTTACTGTTCTCACAAAGTGACCTATACAGTGAAATAAGTAGCAATCTGCGGTTAATCAAATTCTCTTTTAGTCTGATCGTGACCTGATAAGCATAATGGGATGCTATGAGTTTTATAGCTTTAAACCTATTGCGTAAAACTTTATCAGCCTTGCTTAAAATAATTTACTGCATAGGTGGAAAGATAAGAGTGCAAGGATTCAGGAAATAATTGCATTAGTCACATTCAAAATGAGGAATTGGCACAAGAGGGCTTTGTAATATTTTATGATAATTGAAACAAGTTATGAAAATACAGGCAATAACTCAAGTGGGTTATAAACTGCAATAACTTGAAACAGTTACACCCCTGACTGATAAACGCCATGCAGAATTCGTATTACACTTGCGTTCATTAACACAGATGTTGGTGAGGCCTCAAAAGGGGCAGTTAATTCCATTAATATCTCAGTTATTCCGAGTAGTTTTCTGGACCTTTCATTGTAACAGTTGTAATCTTTCTGTAAAAGCAAACGTTTCCAATTTCGTTACATATATTCAAAATTAAAACATAATTCTAAGGCGTGATGATGATTTGAAATGTATATTTCAAGAATTTAACAATAAATACTGGATTTGTAATACGCTCATTACAGTTACGTCTAATCACTTTGAATGGCGTCCGCAGGGCTCTCGCGACTGGGCAACTTGAGCGAAATAGGCGCTCTAGAACTTCAAACTTCGCTCAAATCTAACCTCAAAGCGAAATGCAAGTCGGCAGATTTTCTTTGATTTCCGCACTCGCTAATTACTGCTACCCAGACTGTTGACAATTTGCACCGTGTCATAATGAGTGTCGAATACACAAACTCACGCCGGCAGCATAATTTAAGCTCCGCCTACCTCAGGTACTTGCGAGATTATCCCGAGAAGTGTGAAAGCGAATCAAATTATCCGATACACCAGAGTCTATTGTGTTAAGCCAGTCAGCGCCGCGTTTACGTCTTTGACACTTCGCATTAATTGTCAACATGTTTGAGTGCAAAAAAAACAACAATGTTTTATTAAAGAAACTGCTGATTAACCATGCGATTAATTAGAATATGGTACACAATTATTTGTTATCTATGATAAAAGAACGACATGTAATGTATTAACTACGTTAAATTGACTTCCATCGATGAATTTATGTATTTCTAGATTACTGTACACATTTTACTTTCAGTTTTATATTTCGAGTGAGATACTGACATTCTTCGGTGAATGACTCGGTGCAAAGAGCTATAAAAAATAAATACACTTCTACTTCTTTGCTCGGTGTTAATAATAAACACTTCATACATGTACAAGATATAACCAAAATTCGGCTTGTTATATTTATAGCATCCGCTTGAATTTTGAAAACGACTTTTTTCAGAATTTTGTAACAAAACGATAACCACTGTATGGGAAGTGATCTAACTAAGAAAATGAATGGTCACATCAATGTTTTTTTTATCAAGAAACAAGAAAATTACAGCCACCTTTCGAATCACTCAACATCATTGCGGTAGAAAAAGTTTCCCCACTTCTCCCTAAAGTCGCCCCACTTCCCTCTAAAACAGCTTGAGGGAGAAGTGACTTCTCCCAAAAATTTGGACCTAGCTAGACCCCTGGTCCGCAACATCATGCTGAAAATGACGGAACGTATTGAGAGAACTGGTAATATTACAAAAAAAAAATGAAAAGAAATGAAGACCTTTTAATATAATTTACAATTTTTAAATAAAAAGAACAAGAATGGTCTCAAAATTGGTAGTTTAACGTCCTGACCACTCAGGCATGGACACTGCTGCTAAACATTTGATTGATCTACGATATCGTAGGTAAATACCCATCTATTTTGGTTCCCCATTTTTAGTCGATAATTTAATGCCGCAGTATAGTGAATGGGTTGATTTTTCTGACTTTCTTTGTTTTATTTTATTACTATCGGAATGTTTTCACTGTATCGCCTGCAAATGAGAGCATCAATTGACTGATGTTTACCTTCAAGGGGCTTCAATTTGTGCGCATGCGCACTGTAACTGGAATTCCCCTGCAGTTGACAATCGCTTGTGTAAATAATTACATCGAAGTAAGTTAAAACAACCAGAATATTCAAATAATAAATAAATTTACAGATTTTTCAATCTATAAATTTAAAGATCAAGTATTTGAAAACTGCTAAAATTATGCGTAGACACAAAATCGCAGCTTGAAATTAATTGATTTACTTATGGTATGCATAAAAAAGATCAATTGTAACTTTCAGTCATTTCTGTTGATTTTGATTTTTCAGAAAAGGCCAAAAACTCAAAAGTCAACAAAAATGGCTGAAACTCACAAATGACCTTAATTTATGCATACTGTGAATAAACCAATTAATTCAAAGCTGCGGTTATGAGAATAAATGTAATTCAATCAGTTTTCATACACACAATCTGTAAATTTATAGATAATCTGTAAATATACCACTTTCCTAGACCTGTTTTACTTTAAAATATTTCTGATCCATTTTTCTTTTGATCTGGCATAAAATAATCAGTGCAACGTAATTTGAACTCAAGTTATATACACAAGTTTCAAATTGGTACCCCTATCTGCAATATTTTGTCCGCCATTGCCGTTGTCACCTGATCAGGGTACTCCTCATTTTGAAAGCCAATAGAATCATTATTTATTGACCTTTTCTAAGAACTTAAACCTTCTAGGGTAGGTTTTTTATGAATTTTATCCAAAATGGTTATGTTATTATTAAATTTATAATTAAATTGAATTCATAAATACGTAAAATTTTGATCTGGATTTTCAAAAATAACCATTTGCTCTGTACTGTTGCATGACATCATTAGTTTCTCACAAGAGACTGTGAGAGATGTTGCGGTTTGATACTGGTTAGTTAACCAAATGGGGTTTTACCATAACTTAATGGATGCGACCATCAGAAAATAAAAACAGTGTAAGTTAAGTTATGGTAGCCAGAACTACTCTAGTCCTGGAGTTAGCCCAACTAATTGGACGCAAAAGGGCCCTTTGATTTATATACAGTAAACCTCACTTATAAGGAACTCGGTTATAAGGAACACTTATCAATTCCCCGATCTAATTCCTTCTTTATTCAATGTAAAAATCCTCGGTTATAGGGAACTCGGTTATAAGGAACACTCGGTTATAAGGAACACTTCTTCCAGTCCAGAAGTACGAAATTCAGTGGTTAACACCTCGGTTATAGCGAACAGACATAAAGAATAAAAATAATTGAAAACCAGAAATAAGCAGCAGAATCGCTGATGAAGTCAGAGTAACGCCAGCACTTTCACGCGCTTTCATGCATATGAATAAACACAAATTATTTCATTTCTATGATATTCATTGATACAATAAAAAGAAAATATATAATAGCATCATTAACATTTACCAAGTACTAGAAGATAGTAGACTTATATTTACTCAAATTATGTACTAAAGCTACATGTATTAGGGTATTTCACGTAACAGTAGTGAACGAAAATCAGTCACGGTCACGGTCATATTATCCTAAACAAATGTGCTAATAATGCGTGATTAACAATGGCAAACAGTCCAGTTTACCAAATTTCCAATTGTAAAAAATAAAGCAGGTGCTAAAATGGACAGTAGGAAACTTTAAACCATTTTAATCTGTATTTATGGCGCCGTTGTCTAGTCGCAATACACAGTATGTCAAAACATCCTACTTTTAGATCTTAATGGGTAGTCAAATTTAACATTTTTATAATAAAGATTTGAACAGTTATTTTATATTAGTATTGATGCCCATCATAACATGCAGTCGAGCAAGGTAAGGGAACTAGCTGCAACATATATATCTTATAGTCATAATGAAGCGCTCTCTGAAAAAGAAGATAGAAATTACCGACAAAAAATAAACACAAATTACTGTCATTCATACTGACTTACATTTTGGCTTAGTTTAGGTTTAACGCCGTGTTTCAACAGTATCTCAGCCATATGCATGCAGACCTTACCATCTCTCCAGGAAAGGACCTGTACTAGACTCGCAACTTTCTCACATAAAGATTCGTGGTCAGTCCGGAGTGCGAGAGTGAGCCCTTTTCAAACGTTAGTCAAATACTGTTCGCTATACAAATTGTGTTGGTTATACAAACCTCGGTTACAAGGAACTAGTTCGCTATACGGATATAAGGAACCTCGGTTATAAGGAACAATTTTTAGAAGTCCCAAGCTGTTCCTTATAAGCGAGGTTTACTGTAGACTATAAAGCCCTCCACGCACAACCCACTTGCCATTCAAAACAATGCGGAAAGTTTTCCTTCTATGTGTATATAACCAGCGACGCAAATAGTATTGCTAACTTTGGAGGCTAAAAAAAGACATATTTAAACTCAATTTTTCACTCTAAGAATTACATGTCTTGAAAGCTTATTTCAAAAACAATCATTATAATATTATGCTCTACTGGCTAGCGTCCTACAACCAGACACTTTTGGAAAAAAATTTGGAAAATAGATATAATTATCTAATGGTTGAAATTTCACGTGAACAAAGCCAGGTTCTCCTCCCAACTAAAGAGCTAATATGTTTATTTCTAAAATTAGGTCAAGTACTTTTTTGAGGCCCAAATGAAGGGCCACCAAATCACGTCGTTTTAAGGTCAAACAGTACCATGTTTACAGACAGAGAGTAGTCACTTTATTGATTTTCAATTTACGTTCAACATTGAATTAAACTTTATTTTCAACCAAGGGAAAGTAGTCCAGTGTCTGAGTCATAGAATTGTACGAATTACCTCTCTTTAACCGATAATTTGATCGTATCTGTCCTGACTAAATCTTTTAAAATTTCACTTTTCGAAGAGGATATTTTGATATGAAAATGTATTTTAGGGTGTATTAAAATCATGCACTAAATTATCAAAGCTGTATTTCCCCAGTTTTAAGTGTTTACTAAACGTCTCGTCTGCTTACCTCAAATTTGCATTGGGCCTTCAGATTTAATGGCGGGACCCTACGGAAATACTGCGCATGCGCACCACGCCACTTGCAACTTCCCCCAACATGTAAACATGCTTTGTGAGTGCAGACGAAATGAAATGTAGCATTTCTACTAAAATACTTAAATTTAACCGTTGTAACTTCGATATGTTGTTGAAAATGAAGCATCCATTTGATCGTAAACAGATAAGCAAGGTTTAATAAAGACCGAAATAGAGCGTTTACGGGACTGTCCGGTTTGGTGGTCGTCCAGATTTGGTGGTCGCCAGCCAGTAACTAATGAGAAAACCACCTGTTTTGTAAGCAAAACACTTTTAAGCTCCATGTATGTCTGCGTGTTTTAAATTTCTACCTCAGTCATGTGAAGCTGCACACTTGACTGTATTAATCAGTTTATTTTTAAACCTCACTTGCTTGATGTTTATGTAAAACTATCATGATCTGCACTGTTCGTCATTCAGTCAGTATCTTTTTGGTATGCACCCCTTTAAACAGGTAATGGTACTGTCTAAATTGAAAGATGGACAAGTTCATTATAGAAATTTAGCAGGGTAAGGGTTAAGTTATTGAATTATCTCTTTTTCAGCTTGTAATTGGTATATACATGACATCAAAGCCGTATCCAAACCTTGGCAGATATGAGAGTGAAAAGTTCTATGAGGATCCATCCAAAAATGAGAAATTCCGGTTCCCAAGTATACATGACCCACCCAGCATAGATCTGTCAGTTATTGTGCCAGCATACTTCGAGGAAGACAGATGTAAGATATAATTTTGGTCATGGAGCTTTGATTTAGTACATTATGCAATCATTGAACATTAACTTCTGTAGTAGAGAGCTTGTTAGAAATTTCATAGAACAAGTGAGCATGTTTGGAACCTAAGTACAGATGTCATATGGGACTGGTCTAGGCACATATTTATCACAGTTTAAAGTCTGAAATTTGGACTTAGGTTTCAGAACTCAGAATATAAATTTCTTTCTATTTAGTGTATGCTGCTATAAATTTGCAGACCTAACAGCTATTCATCACAATCATTGGAAGTTACATTCATGCAGAGTTTCTTTATGGTCTGTGCTTATTTAAGAATAATAATTGAGCAAGCAAAAATTTTAGTAGTTTAAGTTTAAATTTTAGACATATATTTATAGCTTATTAGATTTGTATTGAGTTGTATGCATACTAGTTCTGCAGTGGACCAGGAAGCAGACGCTAATGTTAAATACAACAAAATGTATGAAATTTGCAAAATGCAAGAACTATTAACAAATGAAAAGGAAATATACTGGAAATGAGTGAAGAATAAAGCAATTTATAGATTATCCAATAATATTACATATTTCATTTGGCTTGAACTCTGAAAATTACTCAATTTACTAATTTTGTTTCCTAAATGAATTTGTTGTGCTATATCTGATTGACCTATTTCAGTACCGTCTATGATGGATGAAGCACTTGGATATCTTGAAGCTAGACAGGTACTAATTATGTTTCCCACCACACCGTGGTGTGGGAGACATATTGATTTACTCCAGTCTGTGTGTCTGTTTGTCTGTCTGTCACAAAGCTTGTCTGCACTCTTAAGTCGAACATTTCTCATCCGATCTTCACCAAGCTTCAACAAAATGTGTCTGTCAATAAGTGCTCGGCCAAGTTCGATAATAAGCCAAATCGGCCTAGGCACTTCGGAATTATGGCCCTTGAATTACCAAACAAGAGGACCATGATGGTCCTGAATCGCTCACCTCTTCCCACATGCCCCTTTTTTGAGTATGACGTCGTTTTTTCTATTATTTGACATAGTGACCTAGTTTTTGAGCTCATGTGACCCAGTTTTGAACTTGACCTAGATATTATCAAGATAAAAATTCTGACTAATTTTCATGAAGATCCATTGAAAAATATGGTCTCTACTGGCACGCGAGTAGTCCCCGGACAGCAGTAGTCCAAGGACACCCGCCCGCAACGCTCTATTCACGCGATTCGTCTATATATTTTTGTGCCTAATCATACAGACGCTTGTTTTGAAGAAGTTTATCAAGTTCATTTTTTCACAGGTAATCATTTGAGTATAATTATCGTGGAAATCCTACCCAAAGGTTACTTGTTTACATTTTCACTGGCGGGGCTTCCGTTTTTAATGCGCATGCGCAAGAGAGGTCCCTCTGGAGGGTTTTAAAATTAAGGCTACATGTCTTTACTTCACGACTAGCAGACGATACATACACTTTCAACAAGAAAAGTTATTTTCTTTGTGACAACAACAATATTAATTTGCCAAAATATTAGAGGTGTTATAGCACTACATTGTCCAGATATAATACAAGCATAATTATTCTGTTTTCTGTTGTCGCAATTTCCGTGTGGCCAGGACAAATAAATAGGACGCAAACTTGTGATCTTTTTACAGTTATATAAAATATCATTTGTCTTTTTCATAATTCCAGCTCATATGGGCAGTTCCCGATAAATATATTCATGAAAAATTGGTGTCCGGGCATTACTATCGAGCATGTTAAAATTTGACGTTCTATAGACCCCTTTTCGGGCCTCGCTAATCCCCCGCGAACGTGATGTCATTTCACAGGAAAAACCCTAAACTGGTAATACCAGAGCTAAGTTTTGTATATATGTAAATCGTTTTTATTCTTGATATTGGTTAAGCTTTTGAGGACGAAATATATGCGATTTCTGTCCGGGGACTACTCGCAAGCCAGTAGAGAGGTCACAAGGTTTTTCTATCATTTGACCAATGGACCTAGTTTTCGAAGGTACGTGACCCTGTTTTGAACTTTACCTAGATATCATCAAGGTGAACATTCTCACTAATTTTCATGAAGATCTCATGAAAAATATGGCCTCTAGAAAGGTCACAAAGTTTTTCTATTTTTATACCTACTGACCTAGTTTTTGACCACATGACCCAGTTTCGAAAATGATCTAGATATCATCAAGGTGAACATTCAGATCAATTTTCATGAAGATCCATTGAAAAATATGGCCTCTAGAGAGGTCAAAAGATTTAAATAATTTTAGACCTACTGACCTAGTTTTTGACCGCAGCTGACCCAGTTTCAAACTTGACCTAGATAACATCAAGATGAACATTCAGACCAACTTTAATACAGATCCCATGAAAAGTATGGCCTCTAGAGAAATCACAAGGTTTTTTTATTATTTGACCTTCTGACCTAGTTTTTTATGGCACGTGACCCAGTTTCAAACTTGACCTAGATATCATCAAGGTGAACATTCTGACCAATTTTTATGGAGATCCATTCATAAGTATGGCCTCTACAGAGGTCACAAGGTTTTTCTATTTTTAGACCTACTGACCTAGTTTTTGATCGCACATGACCCTGTTTCGAACTTCACCTAGATATCATCAAGATGAACATTCAGACCAGTTTTCATACAGATCCAATGAAAAATATGGCCTTAAGAGAGGTCACAAGGTTTTTCTATTATTTGACCTACTGACCTGGTTTTTGACGGCATGTGACCCACTATCAAACTTGACCTAGATATCATCAAGATGAACATTCAGATTAACTTTCATACAGATCCCATGAAAAATATGGCCTCTAGAGAGGTCACAAGGTTTTTCTATTATTTGACCTACTGACCTAGTTTTTGAGGGCACGTGACCCACTTTCGAACTTGGCCTAGATATCATCAAGGTGAACGTTCTGACCAATTTTCATGAAGATGTCTTGAAATATATGGCCTCTAGAGAGGTCACAAGGTTTTTCTATTTTTAGACCTACTGACCTAGTTTTTGGTAGCACGTGACCCACTTTCGAACTTGACCTAGATATCATCAAGGTGAACATTCAGATTAACTTTCATACAGATCCCATGAAAAATATGGCCTCTGGAGAGGTTACAAGGTTTTTCTATTATTTGACCTACTGACCTAGTTTTTGATGGCACGTGACCCACTTTCGAACTTGACCTAGATATCATCAAGGTGAACGTTCTGAACAATTTTCATGAAGATGTCATGAAATATATGACCTCTAAAGAGGTCACAAGGTTTTTCTATTTTTAGACCTACTGACCTAGTTTTTGATGGCACGTGACCCAGTTTCAAACTTGACCTAGATATCATCAAGGTGAACATTCTGACCAATTTTCATGAAGATCTTGTGAAATATATGGCCTCTAGAGAGGTCACAAGGTTTTTCTATTTTTAGACCTACTGACCTAGTTTTTGACGGCACGTGACCCAGTTTCGAACTTGACCTAGATATCATCAAGATGAACATTCTGACCAACTTTCATAAAGATCCCATGAAAAATGTGACCTCTAGAGTGGTCACAAGCAAAAGTTTACGGACGGACGCACGAACGGATGGACGACAGACACCCCGCGATCACAAAAGCTCACCTTGTCACTTTGTGACAGGTGAGCTAAAAACACTTAAGATTTCTTGCGCAGTTTTGCCCCCAAACCGGCACCTATACTACTTTTAAAAGTAGTAGTATAGGCGTCCTTTTGGTGTCAAGAAAGCGCATGCACATGTGGATTAAGTAAACAATATATAAAGACTGACTTACTATTTAGATGATTAGGCAGTTGTGGGAGATATGGGCTTTGCTCAAAAGCATCTCTAGTTCTTTATGAATTTAAATGAAGAATTCATTCTTACGTAAAAATATATTAATACATATGATATTTGTAAACAGTCTGTGTATAGAATCTTGCAGATTTGGTACTTTTTCCAAGACTTGAAGGAACATATATTTTTCCTCTATTTTCATCTGTTTCTCATAGCTTTTTAGTTTTTATAAACTTCAAATCTTTAAAATAGCTTATACAAAAATCCCAGTTTGTGAAAAATGACACTATAACATACCACTTTTGAAAGTTCATAATCCAGAGACTTCGAGAAGTACTTAGATTTAGCTACTGTATTTGTTAAGAATAAATCTGCTCTTTGGTATTTCTTTCTCTTGCAAGCATTCATATCGTTTTTCACTATTTAAATTTCAGAAAAAGAATCCATCATTTAGTTACGAAATAATTGTGGTCAATGATGGCAGTACAGATAAAACTACAGAAGTAAGTTCTATCTAGTTTCCTGTGACTGTGTGATGATTTACTAGTGTTGAATTTGGGACTGATAATCTTCAGTAGTAATATTACATGCAGATTGTTTTTTTAGCTCGACTTCTCGAAGAAAATGTAGAGCTATTGCACTCGCCCCGGCGTAGGCGTTGGTTAAAGTTTTTGATAAAGTCAAATATCTCTGTTACGATCAAAGCTATTGACTTGAAACTTAAAATAGTTATTAACTATCAAAGTCTACACCAGGAGAAACAGTCCCCATAACTCTGATTTGAATTTTGACAGAATTATGCTCCTTTTTAACTTAGAATTTTTGGTTAAAGTTTTTGATAAAGTCAAATTTCTCTGTTACTATCAAAGCCTTTGACTTGAAACTTCAAATACTTATTTATCATCAAAGTCTACACCAGGAGAAATGATCCCCATAACTCTGATTTGAATTTTGACAGAATTATGCCCCTTTTTAACTTAGAATTGTTTGTTAAAATTTTTGATGTCAATTATCCCTGTTACTATTAAAGCTTTTGACTTGAAACTCAAAATAGATATTTACTAATAAAGTCTACACCAGGAGACACAATTCCCATAACTCTGATTTGAATTTTGACAAAATTATGCCCCTTTCTAACTTAGAATTTTTGGTTAAAATTTTTGATAAAGTCAAATATCTCTGTTAGTATCAAAGCTTTTGACTTGAAACTTAAAATACTTATTTACCATCAAAGTCTACACCAGAAGAAACAATCCCCATAACTCTGATTGAATCTTGACAGAATTATGACCCTTTTTAAGTTAGAATTTTTTGTTAAAATTTTTGATAAAGACAAATATCTCTGTTACTATTAAAGCTTTTGACTTGAAACTCAAAGTAGTTATTTGCTATCAAAGTCTACACCAGGAGACACAATTCCCATAACTCTGATTTGAATTTTGACAGAGTTATGTCCCTGTTTAACTTGGATTTTTTTTTTACTGGCAAAGCTCTAATTCAGAGTCAAGCACTGAGAAAAGTTGAGCGCGCTGTCTTACGGACAGCTCTTGTTAACATTATATGTGATTAAAGGTAGAGTTATCAGCCTATTATTATGCTCTAGATATTGCAGGAAATTATAAAGTTTTGGAACTATGATTTAAAGGCACTAATTACCAGATTATACAACAACAAAAAAAGGGGAAATTTTAAGATATTAGGAAATTATTGCCATATTTCTTAAGAAGGTTTTAAAACTTAGTAACTGATAGATTATTTGGATAGAGACACTTAAGAATTAGTTATTTTACTAATTTTTCCTTTCAAAATTGAAAAGCGTTTGTAATGGGATACCGGAGGTAAACTGCATAATTATAAAACTTAACATTTCCCGGATGGTGTATTGGTAAATTAAATTTGATTGTTGAGGTGGCTCTGGTTCGATTCCCAACTTAGACATGTTTTTCTTTCCTGATTTTGCATTTTTAGGATAATTTAGAAACAAAACTCCAGTTCAGAATGTTTATATGGCCAAATTTTAGTTTTAAAGAAAGATTTTTTTTTAACCAAAATCCAGAGGTCAGTACCTTGAAGTATTAGTTAGGCCAACTTTTAAGTTTAACCTTATTAAAGTATAGCATAGAAAGAGAACAGAATGTTAATTACTCTACTGCAAGAGTTTAATGAAGTTTAGAGTACTGTTGGATTAGTTACACTGTTTATACATTGTATTATTAATAGGTTTACATTGTTATACTATCTGAATTATAGCTTACATTATTTTTCAGACTGCCTTGGAATACAGCAAGAACTATGGTACAGATAAAGTTAGAGTACTCGCTTTAGAGAAAAACAGAGGTAAAGGAGGAGCTATACGACTGGTAGGCATTCAATTTTCTTATGTCAGTAAAACAGTCCAGGTTTCAGATACTGATGGTTGCAGTATTTCTGTTCAGTCAATTCAAGTATTACCCTCCTTTATTATAGAAATTGTACCACTGTTTCAGCATCATGTCTGCTCTATTCCTACTATCTAGTTTCTGTATAAAAAAGAAATGAAATGATGCTGATTTTTTTTTAAAAGCCAGTTTTAATGTTTCAAGTAGATGTTACTCCTTACAGGTTGTAGTAGCTGAAATACTACTGTAAGTGTACTTATATTAGTGCAGCTAAATTTTAGCGCTAACATCTTAAATTGAGTAGTTTCGACATATTAGCGCATATGTGTATTAGCGCAGTATCAGCAGCGCTAAAATAGCCAGTTGGCGGTAGCTGAAACACAAATTTCCGATCAAATACGGAATGGCCCAAACGTGACTGTTGTATGAAACAGTTCTGCCCGGGACTATATATACACGTTTTTTCTTTAAAAAAATATTACTTAAAGTTTGCTTATGTATTAAGTCTTCTTTTTTTTTTTTTTTTTTTTTTTTAAATAAAAGCAATATATATATATATATTATGCATCTTGATCTATTTTCTTTTTAGCTCACCTGAGCAATGCTCAGGTGAGTTTTTCTGATCGCTCAATGTCCGGCGTCTGTCGTCTGTCAACATTTAGCTTGTGTATGCGCGATAGAGGCTGTATTTTTCAATTAATCTTCATGAATATTGGTCAGAATGATAACCTTGATGAAATCTAGGCCGAGTTCGAAAATGGGTCATCTCGGGTCAAAAACTAGGTCACTAGGTCAAATCAAAGAAAAACCTTGTGTATGTGATAGACACTGTATTTTTCATTTAATCTTCATGAATATTGGTCAGAATGATAACTTTGATGAAATCTAGGCCGAGTTCGAAAATGGGTCATCTCGGGTCAAAAACTAGGTCACTAGGTCAAATCAAAGAAAAACCTTGTGTATGCGATAGAGGTGGTATTTTTCAATTAATCTTCATGAATATTGGTCAGAATGATAACCTTGATAAAATCTAAGCCGAGTTCGAAAATGGGTCATCTCGGGTCAAAAACTAGGTCACTAGGTCAAATCAAAGAAAAACCTTGTGTATGCGATAGAGGCTGTATTTTTCAATTCTTCTTCATGAATATTGGTCAGAATGATTACCTTGATGAAATCTAGGCCGAGTTCGAAAATGGGTCATCTCGGGTCAAAAACTAGGTCACTAGGTCAAATCAAAGAAAAATCTTGTGTATGCGATAGAGGCTGTATTTTTCAATTAATCTTCATGAATTTTGGTCAGAATGATTGCCTTGATGAAATCTAGGCCGAGTTCGAAAATGGGTCATCTTGGGTCAAAAACTAGGTCACTAGGTCAAATCAAAGAAAAACCTTGTGTATGCGATAGAGGCGGTATTTTTCAATTGATCTTCATGAATTTTGGTCAGAATGATTACTTTGATGAAATCTAGGCCGAGTTCGAAAATGGGTCATCTGGGGTCAAAAACTAGGTCACTAGGTCATATCACGTAAAAACCTTGTGTATGCGATAGAGGCTGTATTTTTCAGTTGATCTTCATGAATTTTGGTCAGAATGATTGCCTTGATGAAATTTAGACCAAGTTCAAAAATGGGTCATCTGGGGTCAAAAACTAGGTCACTAGGTCAAATCAAAGAAAAACCTTGTGTATTTTTCAACTGATCTTCATGAAATTTAGCCAGAATGATTACCTTGATAAGATCTAGGCTGATTTCGAAAATGGGTCATCTGGGGTCAAAAACTAGGTCACTAGGTCAAATCGAAGAAAAACATTGTGTATGCAATAGAGGATGTATTTTTCAATTGATCTTGATGAAATTTGGTCAGAGTGATTGCCTTGATGAAAACTAGGTCGGTTTTGAATATGGGTTATCTGAGGTCAAAAACTAGGTCACTAGGTCAAATTAAAGAAAAATCTTGTGTATGCGATAGAGACTGTTTTTTTCAGTTGATATTTATGAAATTTGGTCAGGTTGATTGCCTTAATGAAATCTAGGTCGAATTTGAATATGGGTCATCTGAGATCAAAAACTAGGTCACTTGGTCAAATCAAAGAAAAAACTTCTGTATATGATAGAGGCTGTATTTTTCAGTTGATCTTCATGAATTTTGGTCAGAGTGATTGCCTTGATAAAATCTAGGTCGAGTTTGAACATGGGTCATCTAGGGTCAAAAACTAGGTCAAATCTAAGAAAATGCTTGTTTTATCGCAAGAGACCAATTTTTTGGTCCAATCTTAATGAAAATTGGTCAGAATATTTGTTTCCATGAAATCTCTAGGTCAAACATGTTTTACACTGTTATGGAGTGTTTCTTAGGTGAGCGACCTAGGGCCATCTTGGCCCTCTTGTTCTTTCTTCTTATACTGTTAAAAAATCTCATACTAGTATTAAATAAATGTTATTATCTCCATTATATTTTATTTATACTTTGTACATGTATACAATGCAGAATGGTGATAATTGTTTGTTTTCAAATTCACACTTGGTTTTCAAAGCAGTTAAATGTTATGGTAACACTCGTAATTAGCGCGACCAGACAAACTGGCGATCTTATTCTACTCCGAAGGTGTATATATACAATGTATACGGACAATGGCAACTTAATTTACAATAGTAGATGACTTTTGCACTATGTTCAAGCAGGTTTGATTATTAGTCCCCTACTGGTTGAAAACCAGTTTCGGGGACTATAGGAATGCACTTTTCCGTCATTCCGTCATTCTGTCATTCCGTCATTCCGTCCGTCCGCAATTTCGTGTCCGGTCCATAACTCTGTCATCCATGAAGGGATTTTAATATTACTTGGCACAAATGTTCCCCATGATGAGACGACGTGTCATGCGCAAAACCCGGACCCCTAGCTCAAAGGTCAAGGTCACAATTGGAGGTCAAAGGTCAACAGGGCTTTTTTCCTGTCCGGTCCACAACTCTCCCATCCTTGAAGGGATTTTAGTATTACTTGGCACAAATGTTCCCCATGATGAGATGATGTGTCATGCGCAAATCCAGGACCCCTAGCTCAAAGGTCAAGGTCACAATTGGAGGTCAAAGGTCAACAGGGCTTTTTTCCTGTCCGGTCCATAACTCTCCCATCCATGAAGAGATTTTAATATTACTTGGCACAAATGTTCCCCATGAGGAGACGACGTGTCATGCGCAAAACCTGGACCCCTAGCTCAAAGGTCAAGGTCACAATTGGAGGTCAAAGGTCAACAAGGCTTTTTTCCTGTCCGGTCCATAACTCTCCCATCTATGAAGGGATTTTAATATTACTTGGCACAAATGTACCTCATAATAAGACAATGTGTCATGCACAACTTCCAGACCCCTAGCTCAAAGGTCAAGGTCACACATAGCAGTCAAATGTTAACATAGCATGAACAGGGTCTGTTTCGTGTCTGGTCCATAACTCTGACATTCATTAAGGGATTTTAATATCACTTAGCACAAGTGTTCCCCATGATGAGACGACGTGTCATGCGCAAATCCCGGACCCCTAGCTCAAAGGTCAAGGTCACAATTGGGGGTCAAAGGTCAACAGAGTTTTTTTCCTGTCCTGTCCATAACTCTGCCATCCATGAAGGGATTTTAATATTACTTGGCACAAATGTTTCCCATGATGAGACGACACCCAGTACCCTAGCTTAAAGGTCAAGGTCACACTTTGAGATCAAAGGTCAAGAGGATTTTTTTGCCTGTCCGGTCTATAACTTTGTCATGCAAAGCAGGATTTAGATATCAGTTGGCACAAATATTCCCCTGGATGAGACAACATGTCATGCGCAAGAACCAGGTCCCTAGGTCTAAGATCAAGGTCATATTTAGAGGTCAAAGGTCAAATTCAAGAATGACTTTGTACGGAACATTTCTTCTTCATGCATGGAGGGATTTTGATGTATGTTTCTATAAATAACTTACATGATAACATTTTTATAATCAGCCAAAAAAATTCAATATGAAAACAACTGTGGGTTTTTATATATGCACATTTTAATCCAAGTGTGTTGTTATAACATATTGTATATGTAGTACAATATTGTTTATACATCATTGACAGATATCAGTTCATTATGTTATACTGCAGTAGAGAAAATTAGGTGCCTTCCAGTAGGGGACTTTGTATTGCATGGCAATACTTCATTCACTTGTTCTGTTTGAAACATTTTGCAGAATATTAGTTAGGAATGCAGTTATTGTCATATTTACACAATAAATATGTATTTCTCTGTGCTCTCTTGCATTGTAATTACGGTATTACGCTATGTTCAAGCAGGTTTGATTATTCTATTTGAAACATTTTGCAGAATATTAGTTAGGAATGCAGTTATTGTCATATTTACACAATAAATATGTATTTCTCTGTGCTCTCTTGCATTGTAATTACGGTATTACGCTATGTTCAAGCAGGTTTGATTATTCTATTTGAAACATTTTGCAGAATATTAGTTAGGAATGCAGTTATTGTCATATTTACGCAATAAATATGTATTTCTCTGTGTTTTCTTGCATTGTAATTACGGTATTATCAATAGATAAATGTTACTTTTTTATTAGGAAAACCTTTCATTTCAGTCTAATATTAGCGCTAGACATGAATTAGCGCATGCCCGTTCCCACTAATAGCGCAAAAATTAGTACTCCGCTAATATTAATACACTTACAGTATTCCCTAAATATTCTATATAAAATTTTCACAGTGTTGTGACACATAGCCAAGCTCATTTTTGTCGAGCCTTTCTGTGGTGAGCTCAACTTAGTCGCCACTTGGTGGTTCGGTGTATGTGCATCCATCCAAATTTGTCCGGACCATAACTTTGACATGCATGGAGCAATCTTGTTTATATTTGGCATGAATGTTAACCTCAACATGGAGGAGTGCCGTGCGCAAACCCAATGTTCCTGTCTCAATGGTTAAGGTCTCAGTCGGAGGTCAAAGGTCAAATTGAAGTTTGTCCTGAGCATTTCTTTTTCATGCATGGTGGGATTTTGATGTAACTTTGCATGAATGTTCACCATTATGAGATGGAGTGTCATGCGCAAGAACCAGGTCCCTTGGTCAAAGGTCACATTTGACAGCTGGCTGGCTCGACATTCTGCCCATGGGCTTACTTGTATTTAATACTTTCTCACCTTGTTCTGAAGAAGTTTATTAAAACTGACATAAAATGAAGAGAGAAGAAGGGGACATATATATTCTAAGAGAGACTTTGCCTACTGCAAAAAATCATCAAAATCACACCGCTGTGACCCAGTATTACTAATCATACTAAAATGGAGGTTTACTTCACCATATACAACATTCTCGCTGATTCTTTCTACGAAAATGTTTTAAAAAATATCTGCAATGGAATTAAACAAAAACTAGCCCATTAACCTGTGTGGCCATTCCAAGTGAAAAATTGATGTTCTCGAACCAGTCTGATAATTCACGACTAGAACAGATGGCTTCTACAATTGTACAATTATTAATGAAAGTAGCTATCTGGTAACTGTGAGACTGTTTTTAGCTGAAAAGTAGCAATTCTTTTTGACAGAGTTATGATATTGCAGGGTATGTTTGTTGCTAGAGGGAGACAACTCTTGTTTGCTGATGCAGATGGTGCTAGTAAATTTAGTGATCTTGACAAACTGGAGACGGAGATGTCTAAACAGAAGAACTCGGATAATATGGCTGTAGTATGTGGATCCAGGGCACATTTAGAGCAGGAATCTATAGCACAGGTGAAGTAACATTCAGTTTGCTGTACTATTGTGCAGACAGATGTTTGTACATGTTTTAACACAGATGACATCTCATCAGCCGTTATGTTATGCAGCATGGAAATACAAAATAAATTTGATGTGAAATTTTTCATGAAATTAATTTTGGACACTGTCAGTGGCGCTGGCAGTTATGTTTTATATCAAGAAGGCAATGAAAAGTAACACGAGGCCTAGTGTAAAATAAATCAAATCTTGTGAATATACTGCAACAAAAGATACTATTATGTAAAAGTGACTTTAAACAAGACAAAAACAGACGGAAAAATAAGAACAGATACTGGTTTCTTACATGTTGGCTTTGACATTGATTTTTACCTCATTGTACATTTTGTATTCATATCTGCTGAGAATATTAGGGACCATCATGGCCGAGTGGTTATGTTAGCCGACTTCAGATCTGATGTGGGTTCAAGCCTCACTCAGAGCGTTGAATTTTTCATGTGAGGAATCCATGCAGCTGGTTTACAGAAGGTCAGTGGTTCTACCCCCAAGTGCCTTTCATGTGATAAAATAATGCATAGAGGGGCACCTGGGGTCAGCTGGAATGAAAATGTTTCAAGTCAAATGGATTCTTTTAAGCAGGCTTTACATTAATAAGATTCTTATCTCTTGTTTCAGAGGTCATTATTTAGGACAATTTTAATGTATGGATTTCATTATCTTGTGTATTTTCTGTGTGTGAAAGGAATTAAAGATACACAGTGTGGATTTAAATTGTTAACACGAGAGGCAGCTATTTTACTTTTCTCAAATCTACATGTAGAACGATGGTAAGTAAAATGTTATGTATTGTATATTTTTTATTTGCATTCTGCAGTTCTTCATTGAATCAATAAATCATCTTCATGTCAAGAGTAAGGAGTGGATTTGCCAAAATATCAACATAAATGTTGTTGTTTTATCATTAACATTGTAGTTTAGTTCCTGTTTAAGTAATTTGAGAAAAGGGTCAAAGTTCAGTCAGACTATAATGGACTTACATCTTCTTTTGGATACAAAATGTTGCATATGTTTTCATTGCCAGTACCACTGCTTTTATCTCAATTTTCAGACAAAATATTTCAAAAACTTCATTTTTTTAGACATGTTACTATTTCAGGGCATTTGATGTAGATTTGTTATACCTAGCTCAAACATTTAACATTCCAATAGGAGAGGTAGCTATATCTTGGCAGGAAATTGAAGGTAAGAATGACATAATGTAGCCAGTTAATAAATAGAGGATTTTACATGAGTGGCTTTTCATATTAGATTTATTAAACAATTTGAATAAAATAGTAAAATGCAAGGTTGTGTCGAATTTTTTATTAATTTTATTCAGTGAGTTCAATCAGGTCAGTGCAGAAGTGCACAGATGTAATATTCTTTTTATTGTTTAACTTTTCCTGCTGAAACATCAAAATTCCTTCTTTAACTGTTACGACCAATGTCTCTTATACTTAAAATGACATGAAACCTGTGATAATTGTTTTAAGATGAAGTCCTATAGGACAGAAAGGAAATTTGCCTACTTAGAATATATAACTTTTCCTTGAAGAAAATGTTTAGCATTTCGATGTGAGAGAAGATTAAGATATTGTCTATTCTTAATATATCTTAGACTTGCAGTAGTTCAAAATAAAATTTAAAAAGTCAAGGTAGCTGATCAAATGCACATAAGACTAGAGGTAAAAAAGCTTGTGTTTTGAGACCAGTCACAAAGCTTTAAGATGTGATTAGTTGTGTCTGCCTTCATATTGGCATCGGACCAATGGCGAGTTTGGTCTCAAAACTCAGTTCTGTAGCTTATGAGCCTGAATCAGACACAGTAAAGTTGAAACAGGCTGGTAGGGAAATCACAGAATTATTAAATCAGAAACCAGTTTGATCTCTGGACTGTAACTTTTTATACACTCTTGTTGACTTGTATAGTCACTGTGATAAAATCATATGTAAGCAATTTTTGATTCCCGAGTGAAGTTTACAGTAACTGTTGCTTTCAACATTGTTCAATAGCCATCGGACAATTCTAGGATAAAACTTGGAATAAACCAGTCAGATGTAAGAATGATGAGACTGGTTCCCAAGGTATGTAAACTAGTGTTAGATAATGGTGTAAAAGCAAGTTAAACTTCTTTTCAAAAAAAACTTCTTTCTCTCTGTTTTTCAGGTTCCAAAATGATTCCCATTTGGAGCTGGCTACAGATGGGTAGAGATTTGTTGTTGATACGTTTACGCTATATATTGGGTGCCTGGCGCATCAATAAAAATCCAAAAACAGAATGAAAACACCATAAACTGTGATACTATCATACTGCTTTAATTTTAAGTGTTCTTTGATGATCAAAAGAAAGTGGTCATATTATTGTGAAAATCATGCTGGTCAGTGGGTGTTTTTCAGCAATTGGCAAAGTGCCAAGGCAGTCAGTATAACTTTTGCACAGAGCTTATTTGCAGCATTTATTTGTTTGTTCAGATTTTAGCTCACCTGAGCCAAAGGCTCATGGTGAGCTTCTGTGACCGATCAGTGTCCGTCATCCATCTTCAGTCGTGCGGTGTCCGTCGTCCGTCGTGTGTCCGTCAACATTTTCTGAAAAAATCTTCTTGAAAACCACTGGGCAGAATTACATCAAACTTCACAGGAATGATCCTTGGATGGCCCCCTTTCAAAATTATTCAAAGAATTTCATTCCAGGCGTACTCTGGTTGCCATGGCAAAGGAAAGGAAAAACTTTAAAAATCTTGTCCAAAACTGCAAGGCATTGAGCCTTGATATTTGGCATGTGACATCATCTAATGGTCCTCTATGAAGACGGTTCAAATTGTGCCCCTGGGATGAAAAGAGACCCCTAGTTTTACATAGTCTTATATAGGAAAGAACTTTAAAAATATTCTTGTCTGAAACTACAAGACCGAGGCCTTTGATATTTTGTATGTGGCATTGCCTTGTGGTACTCTATGAAGATTGTTCAAATTGTGCCCCTGGGGTGAAAAGAGGCCCTGCCCTGAGGATCCTAAGTTTTACGTAGACTTATATTGGAGAAAACTTTAAAAATCTTCTTATCTGAAACTAAAAGACCTAGGCTTCAGATATTTGGTATGTAGCATTGCCTAGTGGACCTCTAACTGAATTATTCAAATTATGCCCCTGGAATAAAAAGAGGCCCCACCATGCGGGTCACTTGTTATATGAGTTATATAGGAAAAAATACTTAAAAAATTATCAGATCATATTTCCTAGACTGTTTAATTATATTTACCTGATGTACCCAAGTGATTATGGGTCACCTTACTGTGACCTTGACCTACTGACCTACTTTCTTGTTTTTTAAGATACAGCCTTGAAATTTGGATGACATGTACAGTTTTGCATACCGATCTGAAAACTGACTTTCAGTGACCATGAATTTGACCTACTGACCTACTTTCTAGTATTTTAGCATCAGTTTGCCATTTGAAACATGTTGCTCGTATTACTCAGGTGAGCGATTGAGGGCCATCATGACCCTCTTGTTTAAGAAGTGAAACATAAGATTATGTACTTAAGGTAAATGCCAGGATAAACTGCAGGATCAAGATTAAGAAAATATTGAGCAACTAAAAGCATGTGAGTGTTTAAAGAATGTAAACATTTGAATTGTGAGGCAGTTCAGAGCTATAAGGAGTACTTGTAGTTATGGTAAAAATGTGGCTGAAAACCTCTGTGGTTTCTGATCCTGAACAAAAGGAAGTAGGTAAACAAGACTTGGAAAATTGTTTCTACACAGTATGTCAGTAGATAAGATACACATTGAACTTAATAAAAACTAGGATGAAATATTTTAATGTTGAATCAGTATGAAGTATGCAAACTGGCACTGCACTGATTTTTTTACAAGTATATAATTATAGACAAATAAGAAAAAAACACTTGTTTTGGAGGGGGTGATGAAGGCAAATATTCATCAATTTTATTGATGAAACAATTTTCATTTACTTCACAACTAGCACACTTGCAATAAATGTATTATAGAAGCCAAATTTTAAAACCAAATTATATATTTTGAGTATTTATTTATAACAATGCTGGGGTATGGTTGTTAATGTGTGTCACAAAGTCTTGATTCACCATGGAACACAACACACTGATGGGGAATTATTCATATTTTATTTTAAAATCTGTCACTAAGTTTTACTAACAAAATTTAACAGTGTCTGTCCAACAATTATCAGAGTAACAATATTATTTAATGTAATTGTATCCAAATTTTAAGTATAAATCATATAGAGAATATATCCAGATGTACATCACAAAGTTTGATCACTAAGTCAAGTCTTATTCTTTTGTTGTGTGTGTCTTTGATATTGCCAAGCTTTTATACAGAAGATATAGCTTGAAGGTTGTCTGGTCATAATAAAAATGTCATAAAAATAATATTTCAAATGGCAGTCAGACAACTCAATAGCATCCTAATTTGTTTGGTAAACTGTCTGGACACTGGCTTTAGTCTTAGGCCCAGATAGTTTTTATGATTAGTCCAATTTGTTTTACATTATGAAAAGGGGTTTCTGATGACTTTATTTGACCAGCAGGCTTAATTTATTTGCTTTGAGTATACATGTGAATTGCTCAATGTGGGCATTGCACAATATATGATGCAATAAATATAATCTATTTACTAATCAGAGAATTAAATTAAGGTTGTTCAGTAATTAACATTAAGGTAAAACTATAGAGTTTAAACAACAATATCTGAAAAACCAATTGTTCAAAATTTACAGTGTAATATATTATTTGTTTATTTACGTTAGTTGTTTCTTTGAAAGTTTGAAGAAGTAAAACAAGAACAGACACTGGGAATATTGGTATCGGATAAATGTATGACAATTCTAAGACAATTTTAGATGTATTGGTATCAGGTAGATAATGTGTGTTAATATATGTATAGATTGATCATCAAACAGCTGTGTATAATGATATATTTATTTTTCGTTCATGACAATATTTTATAATTTTATTCTTGCTAAGAATACCAGATCTGTAGAACCTATGCACAGAAAAATTGTATGGAAACTCGTTGTGTTAACAACCTCATTTTACCTGCTATCAGTGTAATTGTTTGTAATTCAAATAAATTTGATGAAGAAGATTAACATGCTGTATTTTAGATATATTGTATATTCCATTAGTTAATTTTGTTTATTAAAAAAGTAGCAGTTATATGCTTGTGTAAGGAGGAATTTGTTAGTAAGCAGATAGAGATGTGGGGTATACAGAATCACTGCATTTTAAAAGTTAAAATATTTTAATTATTTCGAATTAATAATATTTTCTGAGCTGTGTTCAGATTCTACAGAACTGACTGGTAGTGGGTGCAATCCAAAAAATGTTTTTTACATAAAGCCTTTAATTATTATTTCAAAGATTGCTTTATTCTATATTGTACTTTAATATGGGGATCTTTCATAAATGATTTTTTTTAACAATTTATTTCTTTTTTCTAGAATTGATAGTACTTTCTTATTGTAAATGTAAAACCAGCATGATGCTGACATATATGAGCATGCACATCTAAGAAATTAATGACAGATTTGTACTCTCATTGTGTTTTTAGCTCACCTGAACACAGTGCTCTAGGTGAGCTATTTTGACCACCCTTTGTCTGTCACCGTGAGTCGTCGACAGAGTGACTGTTTACACTTAAAAGGTTAAAATTTAAGTCCAGTCTTATTGAAACTGTCAAAATATTACCCTCAATAAAACCTTGGATAAGTTCATTAATGGGTCATATGGGGTCTGTCAAAACTAGATCACTAGATCAATTAATAAGAAAACCTTGTAAACACCGAGATATAACATTTTCTACCTCGTCTAGATGAAAATCAGCCAGAATGTTTGTCTGTTTAAAATCTAGGACAAACTTGGTTACAAAACGAGTTCAAAAGAGGCCACAATTGATCTTCAGAAAATTTTGTCAGAATTTGTCTTTTTGAAATCTAGGTCAAATTTAAAAGTTCAAAAACTAGTTCATAAGAAAACTTGTTGACACTCTTTAACACTAGTTTTCTTCTTAGGCTCCTAGATATTTGTCATGATGTTTGTCTCTATAAAATGTAGGTCAAGATCAGAACTTCGTTAACAAAGGTCCTAAACAAGGTCACTAGGTCAAATCATAGAAAAACATTGCTCACGCTCTAGAGGCCACAATTATTATTTATATTCATAAAACTCTTGTCAGAATGTTCGTCTCTTTGAAATCTTAAATCAGTTTCCTAAATGGGTAACTAGAGATCTTTAACTTAAATTGGTCATATCATAGAAAAACCTTGTCAACACTCATTTTATACTAGATCTTCGTAAACCTTTTTCAGAATGTTTGTCTGTATGAAATTTAGAACAAGTTTGACACTGGGGTCAACAATAAGATGACTAGGTTAAATCGTAGAAAGACATTGTTAACATTTTCTACCTTCATGAGATTAGGTCAGAATGTTGATCTCTTTAAAATGTAGAATAAATTTGTGACTGGGTTACTTGTGAAAAAACTAGGTCTGTTAGGTCAGACCATAGAAAAACTTTGATTACACTTTAGAGATTAATACTACACCTTGATCATCATAAATCTTTGCCAGACTGTTTGTCTGTATGAAATCTAGGTCTGGTTCAAATTATGTCACTAGGTCAGATAATTGATAAACTTGGTTAATGATCTTACCAACTACATAAACATGGTGAAAATGTTTGTCTTTATGAGATGTAGGCCAGATTAGAAACTAGGTTATCTGTGATAAGAATTACATCAGGTGAGCAGTACAAGGCCTTGGGCACTCTTATTTACTAGTTAAAATCTCTAAAATATCAAAACTGTATCTTATTTCTGGAATAGGTACTTCAAAATTCTGTGATTGTATTCTTCTGAATTAGTTTCTATTCACAAGTGCAAACTTTAAAAAGTTGTTATATTTAATTATGTTGATAAAAATAAAATGAATTATTAGAAACCTTCATTTGGTATTTCTTGTGTTTTTAGCTCACCTGAGGACAAGTGCTCAAGGTAAGCTTTTATGATTGCCCCTTGTCGTCAGTCATCCGTCGTCAATAATTTGACTGTTAAACACTCTAGAGGTCACAATTTTGGCCCAATCGTAATGTAACTTGGTCAGAATGTTATCCTCATTAAAATCTTGGACGAGTTCGATATTGGGTCATCTGTGGTCAAAAACTAGGTCACCAGGTCAAATCAAAGGAAAAGCTTGTTATCACTGTATAAGCCACATTTATGACCGTATCTTAATGGAAGTTAGTCAGAATGTCAATCTTGATGATCTATAGGTCAATTTTGAATCTGGTTTGGGCGGGGTCAAAAACTAGGTCACTGAGTCATATCAAAAGAAAAGCTTGTTAACACTAGAGGCCACATCTACGACTCTGTCTTCATAAAACTTTGTCAGAATGTTAACCTTGATGATCTTTAGGTCAAGTTTAAAACCTGGGTTAGGTGGGGTCAAAAACTAGGTCACCAGGTTAAATCAAAGAAAAAGCTAGTTAACACCCTAGAGGCCGCATTTATGACCTTATCTTAATGAAACTTGGTCAGAATGTTAATCTTGAAGATCTTTAGGTCAGATCTTTAACCTGGCTCAGGTGAGGTCAAAAACTAAGTCACTAGGTCAAATCAAAGCTAAAGCTTGTTAACACTCCAGAGACCTAATTTTAAGTTTGAAACTCGCGGGAATTAACCCAATTGTTTGTCTTGATGACCTCCAGGTCAGTTTTGAATCTGGGTCATGTGGGGTCGAAAACTAGGTCACCCGGTCAAATCAAAGGTAAAGCTTGTTAACAATCTAGAGGTCAAATTTATGACTGTATCTAAATGAAACTACGTCAAACTGTTAATCTTGATGATCTGTAGGCCAAGTTTAAATCTAGGTCATGTGGAGTGAAAAAATAGGTCACCAGGTCAAATCAAATGTAAAGCTAGTTAAAACAAAGATCTTTAAGCCACATTTATGACATATCTTAATGAAACTTGGTCAGAATGTTAATCTTGATGATCTTTAAGTTCAAATCTGCATCAGATGGGGTCAAAAACTAGATCACCAGGTCAAATCAAAGGAAAAACTTGTTATCACTCTAGAGGCCACATTTATGACTGTATCTTCATAAAACTTGGTCAGAATGTTAATCTTGATGATCTTTAAGTTCAAATCTGCTTCAGTTGGGGTCAAAAACTAGATCACCAGGTCAAATCAAAAGTAAAGCTTGTTTACACTCTAGAAGCCACATTTATGACTCTTCATTAAACTTGGTCAGAATGTTAATCTTGATGATCTTTAGGCCAAGATCAAATCTGGGTTATGTGGGGTCAAAACTAGGTCACTAGGTCAAACTAAAGGAAAAACTAGTAAACACTCTAAAGGCCACATTTATGACCATATCTTAATGAAACTTGGTCGGAATGTTGATCTTTAGGTCAGTAGGTCAGGTGAGTGATACAGGGCCTTCATGGCCCTCTTGTTTATATTTTGCAACAAACTTTTATGGGTTCTGCAGAGATATAAACTCTTTCCACAGTTAAAAAAAAGAAATTCTGTATATTGTGCTTTATCCCAGTATCTACAAAGAACCCAATTTTTAAAAGAGATTGAAATTCAATTTGCAGTTCCATACAACATTTTGTGACAGACAAAAAAAACTGACAGACTGCAAAACTATCCTTGGTACTAAACATTCCTACAAGTTTGGATGTAAATTGACCAAAAGTTTCAGAAGAGTTGTCTAGGAACCCAAATCAGTTTAGAGTTTACCAAACAAGATTTACAAGCTTACATTTTCAAACCAGAACAGGTAACTAGTCTTCAGAGTGATCATTCCTACAAAAAATCATTCTGATATAATCAGTAGTCAAGGACTGACCTAGCTGAAAGACAAAAAACAAGAGATCATAGAGTGATCTTGGCGCCCACCAATGTGCCATTTTTAAGTGTTCCAAATTTCAAGACTTATTGACTAGCTCAAGGTCAAATTTCATTTCCGTACACAACACTGTGCATGCAGTCCAAATTTGAAAGCTGTAGCTTGAGAAATGTGAAAGTAGGTCACTAGATCAATTTCAAGGACAAAGTTCTTTGTAAACAAAACTACACATGTGCATTAAGTTTGGTTTGAAGACTGTAGTTTGAGAAATTTGAAAGTAGGTCACTAGGTCAATCTTAAGGTCAAAGTTTATTTCGGTACACAAAACTAAGCAAGTGGTCCAAATTTGAAGGCTGTAGCTTGAGAAATGTGGAAGTAGGTCACTAGGTCAAAATCAAGGTCAAATTTCACTTCAGAACACAAATCTATGCACGTGGTCCAAATTTGAAGCCTGTACCTTCAAAAATGTTAAAGTAGGTCACTAGGTCAGTGTCAGCGTCAAAGTTTGTTTCGGTACACAATCCTATGCATGTGGTCTAAATTTGAAGCCTGTAGCTACAGAAATGTGAAAGTAGGTCACTAGGTCAATGTTAAGGTCAAAGTTCATTTCGGTACACAAAACTATGCAAGTGGTCCAAATTTGAAGGCTGTAGCTTGAGAAATGTGAAAGTAGTTCACTAGGTCAAAATCAAGGTCAAATTTTATTTCAGAACACAGAACTATGCAATGCCATGTGGTCCAAATTTGAAGCCTGTACCTTCAAAAATGTGAAAGTAGGTCACTAGGTCAATGTAAAGGTCAAAGTTTGTTTCGGTACACAAAACCATGCATGTGGTCCAAATTTGAAGGCTGTAGCTACAGAAATGTGAAAGTAGGTCACTAGGTCAGAATCAAGGTCAACTCATGTTAAGGTTCATCTTGCCACTCAAAACCATATATGTGGTCCAAATTTGAATGTTGTAGTTTATTGACAAGAAGATTTTAAAAGCTTTTCCCTATATAAGTCTATATGAACCATGTGACCCCCAGGGCGGGGCAATATTTGACCCTAGGGGGATAATTTTAACAAACTTGGTAGAGAACCACTAGATGATGCTACATTACAAATATCAAAGCCCTAGGCTTTGTGGTTTGGACAAGAAGATTTTCAAAGTTTTTCGGCGACGCCGTCTAAATTCGTTTTCGTTACCTATGCCACGTGACTCCAGTTTGCAAATCAAACTACTTGATAACGCATTATAGATAATTTATCAAAATGGAAGATTTATGCAACACTCTGCCTGATTGGACGAGAGTGTCAATTTCTTTCACTCTGTTGATTGTGCTACGCTGAGTTAAATGTAGACAAAGCGTTTTATCCTATACGACGCTGTTCACAGTTTTAAAGCTAACTTTGGCTCAGTATATTTAGCAAGAATATTGATATATCTCAAAATGATAAGTAAGTTTAATAAATATGAAAAAAACCTGTTCAAATACCAACATATATCAAATTAAAGAAAGAGCTGAATACGGTCTGCGTATCACATGAATAAGGGTGTGATAAGAGTCTTTTATGTAGAGAAGTGCTTTTTAAAAGATATTCCTTGTTACAATTGTCGTCTGTATATGAAAAGGTTTCTTGCTTTTGTGACTTATTCAGATTGCATATTAAAATGAGTACTTGTTTGCTTTGATATATTTGT
This sequence comes from Mercenaria mercenaria, assembly GCF_021730395.1. Classification (NCBI taxonomy): domain Eukaryota; kingdom Metazoa; phylum Mollusca; class Bivalvia; order Venerida; family Veneridae; genus Mercenaria; species Mercenaria mercenaria. Next base: position 5,824,951 of record NC_069365.1, on the reverse strand, counting down.
TATAAATTATTTAACTGATTTATTATATATGAATATTTTTCTTCAGTATGGTATGCAAATATTGAACTCAGTTGAAATCTGTTTTATTATATATATGCTATATAATGACTGAATCTCACTACTCTGAAATGAAAGTACGCTGCATACAGTTTATCTATGTGATATGACTACGGTCAAACTTTGCGCATAAAACAGAAAAATTGAAATAATTACAATTGTATGTTTTGCTTGACCTTCACTTTTTTATAGGTGTGACGTCATTGTCCAAAGATTCATGAATAGCGAATATGCATTTGTTAAAGCGGGATCAGTTGGCCTATTTTAGAAATAAATAAAAATAATAAATAAAAAAATCCTTTAATTGATTTTTTCTCATGTATTCTAATCAAACTTGATTTGTAGCATATTTATTGGGCCCGCAGCCAACTTTGTTCAGCTAGGACATTTAACCCCTTTTAGGGGCTGCTAGAGCTAAAACTAGAAATGCCTTGATACAGCGTCTCATGAACAGCTTGGTGGATCTTTGTCATACTTGGTCTGGAGCATCATTACAAGGTCCTCTTCCAAATTTATTTATGTAGGAACTTGGGCACTATTAGGGACCACTATAGCTAAAAGTAGATATGCCTTTCTTCGCATTAACCACTAAAATGTAAAGGATTTCTATCAAACTCGATGTGTAACAATATCGTAAGGTCTCCTGCTATTTTGTTACAAATGGGGATAGGGACCAATTAAGCTAAAAATACACTGAACACGTTTAATGACCTCTTCTCATGAACCGCTTCATGAATCTTCACCAAACAACTGCTGTAATTATTCGTCTCAGGATAAACGAAACAAAATTGCAACCCTACGAAACCTTTGCGAAAAATTAAAAGAGAACCATTTAAATTGTTAAAATGCGGTGTTTAGTTTTGCAATTTGAAAAATGTTAGATGAAAGATAAATGTTAGATGAAAAATTCATAAACTTCTTTCCTTATTACAATTCGCCGACCATCATTTTTAAAGATATTTCTTGTTCCCTATATTATTCTATGTAAACCATGTGACCCCCGGGGCAGGGCCATATTTGACATTAGGGGGATAATTTGAACAATCTTAGTAGAAGACCACTAGATGATGTCACATACAAAATATCAAAGCCCTAGGTCCTGTGGTTTTGGACAAGAGGTTTTTCAAAGTTTTTCCCATATAAGTCTAATATGGCCCCGGGGCGGGGCCATATTAGACCCCAGGGAAATAATTTGAATCATCTTGGTAGAGGACCACTAGATGATGCTTCATACCAAATATCAAAGCCCTAGGCTCTGTGGTTTTGGTCAAGAAGATTTTCAAAGTTCCCTATATAAATCTATGTAAATTATAGAAATAAACAAAGGACCATAACTAAAAAATTGTTGAACCAGTCTGATTTTCAGGGGGACACAACTAGGGTATCAATACATCATTCTGACAAAGTTTGGTCAAAATCCCCCTGGTAGTTTCTGAGGAGATGCGATAACGAGAAATTGTGAACGGACGGAAGGTCGACGGACCACGGATGCAGAGTGATTTGAATATCGTCATTTGTATGTAAAGAGATACATGAAAATTACATATCTTTCACCTCTAAGGCCGACATTGATACTGAAGTCAAATGCATGTGACTTCTAGTGATCATCTGCCTACTACTAAAATATGCCTTCATCACCTACCCCGGTATTACTCCAGTCACACATACGGCGCAGATAGCTACGTCTAGCCACAGATAGAAATGTAGTAATCCGTATTAATCCGTACCTTAAAGTAGTAATCCATACTGTCATTCAGGCTGCGCCCTCATGATATAATACCTTCGCATCTGAACTCTGAGACGAGTTTCACAAAATGAGATATAATTTCTTAATCTAAATAGCATGTATTTTGATACACTTGTGAAATGGGGCGTATTACATTCAGCATCCACTAAAGTTGCCCACTATCTTACTTGAGAATTCTTATTCAATGGTCATCAAACTTGGTCACAATGTAAATAGGCAAAATGTCTGAAGCAAGGTTGGATTGTCCCAGAGGCTCGGGAGTTATGGCCCTTGGATTTCTAAAATTTGTGAAAAATGACTGTCTGTATTCCCACACTTTAGTTCCTATTTAATGTTTACCACTTTTGGTCACAATGTTTATTGGCATATTATTTCAGAAAAATTGGTAACTAGCAAGATACTCTTTGAAATCGCAAAAGTTGATAGTGTCCACTTTACTTAATAACTTAAGCAGTTCTTAACATCGTTTGCCCGACTGTTTATATGCAAATTATCTTGACCAAGTACAATAACCAGGATAGTCTTTGTTTCTTTTGAGCTAGGGTCCTGGAATTAATTGAAACTGGGAATACTGATAACTAGTTTGCTCAGTAAGTAGAACATATACATGTATAATGAAAAGTCAAAAGTAACTTGCTGTTACAGGAGTAATACAATGTGAACTATGCTGGTAATGACATTGCCTTCCACATGAAACATGCAGTATACTGGATGACAGCTTGTAACATGTCAACATACACCTAACAGAAAGAGAATGAAGTAATTAAAGCATACAATAAGTTAACAAAGCACATATTGAAAATATACTTTTTTATTTTAAGAATAATATAAATAGTAAATACACATAGTACAATACAATTAAATACCATGATAATTTTAACAGTTCCCCATACTGCTTCATTTAAACAGAAAGGTGAATTGATATGCAATATCCAGCTATATTCCTAGGACACATGCTTGGAGACTATGCAATATCCAGCTATATTCCTAGGACACATGCTAGGAGACTATGCAATATCTAGCTATATTCCTAGGACACATGCTTGGAGACTATGCAATATCCAGCTATATTCCTAGGACACATGCTTGGAGACTAAGAAAATTAAATGCTTTATCATACCAAGTTTGTGATATAAATATTTTTTAGCTTGACTATTCAAAGAATAGTCTAACTATTCTACTCACCCTGGCGTTGGCGTCACACCTTGGTTAAAGTTTTGCATGCAAGTACAATACAGTTATCATTTAAAGGCATATAGCTATGAAACCTATTTTTTCTTTTTCTAGGTCAATTACCAACCTCACTGGGTCAAGTTTCATAACTCTGACATGTATTTTGAGCAAATTATGCCCCCTTTTGGACTTTTTCACATGCAAGTCACTATCTCCAAAACTAATGCAGATACTGAATAGAAACTTCACATGTGTCTTTGGGGTTATAAAACTAGTTGATAGCATCAAGTCCCATAACTCTAACCTGCATTTTGGCTAAATTATGCCCCCTTTTAAAGCCTTGTTAAAGTTTTGCATACAATTACATGAAACTTATGTTTTATTTTTCTAGAACAATAACCAACCTCACTGGATCAAGTCCCAGCACTCTGACATGTATTTTGGGCAAATTATGTCCCCTTTTAGACTTAGAAAATTCTGGTTAAAGTTTTGCGTGCAAGTTACTATCTGCAGAACAAATGCAGATATTAAATTTAAACTTTACATGTGCCTTTGAGGTTATAAAACAAGTTGACTGCATCAAGTCCCATAACTCTGACTTGCATTTTGGTCAAATTATGTCCCCCTTTGAACATAAAATTTCTGGTTAAAGTTTTGCATGCAAGTTACTATCTCCGAAACTAATGCAGATACTGGATTGAAACTCTACAGAAATTTTAACATTTAGGGTAATATTTTCCTGCTTCTGGGACAACAATTCGAATAGTCAAGCATTGGCTCAGTCTTATGGACAGCTCTTGTTTTAATAGCAGGGACCGAAATTATACAATAGTAGGTAAGTAACCATAACTAACCAACCAACAAACAGACGTGCTGGCTGATCATGGTCTGCACTGTTTTCTATTCAGTCAGTAAGTTTTCAGTGAACACCCCTTTGAATAACAAGTGACCGAATATTGCTTTGGCAATATGGAAGTCCCCTACTGCTATAAACTGTTAGTGTTCCTCACTTGACCATTAATAGTGACCTTGACCTTTGACTGACAACCATTGGTCATGTACGTGACACATAGCCTAATCATGGGGAACATTTCTGTATAGTAATAAAAAAAATCTTCCAATGCAATTAAGTTATGGGGCAGAAACAAATTTTTACTTGACCTTAAACAGTGACCTTGACCTTTAACTGACAAGCATAGATCATGTGTAGACACATTGTCTCATCATGGGAAACGTCTGTATGTACTGCTACGATAATCTGTCAATGCATATAAAAGTTACAGAGCAGAATAAATTTTACTTGACCTTCCAATAGTGACCTTGACCTTTGACCTACAAGCTTAAGTCATATATTTACAAAATCTACATACTGCCCTCTATTCTCATACCAAGTTCCATGAACCTAGCACAAATACTTTTTGAGTAATTGCAGGATCCAGATTTGCTGACAGACACATGGACGGAGGGCATTCCTATAGTCCTAGCCGGTGTTCCACAAGTATGCCCCACATGACAGCTTGGCAAAGGAAACTAGGTAGCCTAATAATCACAAATACTATAGAGACTAATTACTGACCACAAGCAATCTCAATGTGAAGGTAAAGACTGTAGGTCCCATTTACTGACTGGAAACAATATTCAGCCTTAAGGTATCTGAAACTTTCATCCTTGCCCTGCTCAAATCACAACTAACATTATAAAAAGAGTAATCTAATGACCACAGGCAATTATTCTGCTGTAGATTCTAGCATGCTCAAGTTACTGACCAGAAACAGATTTTCATTCTCAAGGTAACTTTTACCTTGACCTTAAATGTAATAACCTTTTCTATAAGACCACGAATTTGGACAATAGTATACTTAATCTTTAAGTCTTACATATAGACAGATATAATTTATCATGTATATATGAACACATGTAAAACACTTATAAAACAGAGACTGATATGTTTCCAAATAACTATGAAAGACAACATTTCTCACATTTTCTTATCAAAAATACACTATAGACTGCGGTATAATGTCAGTTAGTTACTGTGACAACTTTGAACACAACATACAACAGCTATTTAGACATTCTATATACTTAAGTAGCCACAACAATTCAAGGATGTATGCTAGAATTAGGGGTGAAATTTTTCCCAATAATAAAATGCCATTTTCAAGGGCAGATAACTCTTTTTCAGTATCTGTACTTATGATTTTTATTGCATATTTTTGTTTCTTAGATGATGATGATTGTCCTTCAATATCCAAAATTTGAAGAAATTCTATTATTGGGAAATGTTTTGCCCATCTCATATACTGGGAATTCTAGCATATGCCTTTAAGTCAAACTTGAATGTTAAACTTTTTTGAACCCATAGTTTAAAATCTTTGAATTCATACTGATGTGTAATACATTATGCATCTTTGTAGTAAGTTTACTAAAATATAAGAATTTTTATTTGCAAAACAACCTTCATCAAAATGTTTATGTATGAAAGAACTGCCAACCCAAAAATATATCTTCTTTTGGCACTTTCCCATTACATAATGTATTTGCAGAATATCAATTAAATTCTGCCAAAAAAAAATAATTTCACAACAATGTTAAAAAAATATAACATACAAGAAAACTGTCCAAGGCAGACAAAAACTGAATATCTAAAAAATAAAATGTATTTACTGAATAATCAAAAACCACTGAACCACTAAAATTTTAAGTCTTTAAAGGCTCCTTAGAACTAGCCTAAGATTAGCGTTCAGATTTTTCCCACTCATGCTTTCATAAACTGAGCATCTAATCTGAAATTCTCAATCCTGAATTATAGACACTTATCAAATCTGAATTTCTCATTCATGCTTTCCTGAAATATATATGTTTCATCTAAATTTCTCACTTGTGCTTTCCTGATTTCTGATTCTCACTCCATTCCTTAATCATGCATTTAATCTGACCTTCTCATCCATGCTTTCATAAATTATGCCTAAAAACTGAATTTCTAATTTATACATTACTGAATTATGCATTATTCTGAATTTCTCATCCATGCTTTCATGCATGCATAAAATCAGTATTTCTATGATATCTATTACTGAATTATGTATGTAATCTGAACCTTTCATCCATGCATTCATAAATTATGCATTTAATCTAAATTTCGCAATAATGAATAATGCATAAAATCCAATCTGACAAAAGTACATCTCCTATTATGCTATGCTTAGGATCTGACAACGAGCTATTGATAGTCTCGTTCTGACGACCCTTCCGCTAGCCAATCAAAAGCTAACTTACAACATTCTGCAAGCTTTAAAAAGCCTTGGTTTTTGAATCTTTTGATATCTACAATTTTTATGTGGAAAGATAACAGATAACCGGCTGGCTCAGTCGGTAGGGCACTTGCTCTGTAAGAGAGAGGTCCCAGGTTCGAGCCCTGGATTGACTGCAAATTTTTCTTACTCTTTGACATTTGAACAAGTTGTCTGATTGGTTCAAATAAAAATAGATTTGCGAAAATAAAAACAGCAATATTGGAAATTCAAAATGTACAGAAGACAAATGTGAATGGGTCGTTCTCAGATCTTCATTTAGAAGATCAAGTACTTTAGTCAGATTGGCATAAAATCCAAAGTTTTAAAAAGTCAATTCCGGAATTATATTATATTCTTTTATCACAGAACGTTGTATATCAGCAAAGTGAGCAAAACTCCAGTAGAAAGAGAAAACTTTGTAGATGGAATTAAAGTACTTGCACCATTACAATACACAGTGTTACATGTACATATTGTTGCTGATACTCCATAATTTGTGCCTTCATAGCAGGTGTCCGACTGTGTGTAAGATACACAGCCTCTTGTCACTTCAACAACCTTCTTCGAGCCTTCAGCTGAATGATACAAACATATGTTGATAAGATCAATCTAAACTGAACATTACTGGTTACTGAAAAAGCAGTGAATATCATCTATTATGTTAAACAGAGAAAACAATTGGACTCACAAAAAGACAAATTGCTGGTTCCAAAACTTATGCCAATCTCAACCTTTTAACTTCAATCTAAAATTGATCTAAATCTATGCAACACCTGCTACAGTATAAAGGTATTATATCAAACACAAATGCCACAAGTTTAAATACCGCCAGAAACAAATTTTAGAATTTCTTATAGTTCTTTCTTCAAATATAAGGTGCAGTCATCATGGTAAGTAACTAGGTCAACTGTATGTTTATTTCTAATTAACATAAAATATACTAGCAACAAACTAATGCAGGCCAGCTAGACATTATGTACATATACTCAGTGTCACTGAAAAGTTACCACCCCAATGGCCCTTATATTTTAAAAATCACATTGGACTATGCTAAAAGCCTTAACACGACTACATTTTTGACGCAACTGAGAAATCACTGGTTAAGGATTTGTCAAATTCAATTAACTCTGTTTGAGGCACGGGCTGCACATGCAAAATGACTTTTTCCAGCAACGTCAACATGTACAAAAATTCAATTGCAAATCATTAATCACACTTGAAAGTTAGTCAACAGACTAAAAGAAATACGTTAAAAAAACGGAATATCCTTGCTAAGAATGCACGTTTAAGGCACAATCAACGCTGTCAGGCCATTGGCATGGTGGACGTCGAACTTGCATGTCGTGAAATTGCACGTCATATGTGCTGTTTTAACCTGACAGTCATGAAATGGGTTAGGAGACACTATCAGACAGGGTCTGTGAGTAACAGACCGTGCACGGGCCATGAAAAAGTGCCGTCGATATTGTATAAAAAAGTGAAGAGGTATATATTAAGTGGTAACTTTTCAATGACAGTATATATTAAAAGCATGTGAAAGAAATAATTACTTCTGTATCCTCTTGTTTTTTGACATGACCCATCTTGACATGATACAGCATCAACAGATGTTAGTCGGAAATCATCGCCACATTTATCCGCGTGCAAACCTGAAGCTGTCGTGCAGATATAGCAATATAGTTCAGCCTTACAAACTGAAAATTAATAGAAATGATTAATTTTTTTTAGATTGTATTAATTATATCCAACATCATACAAATAAACATACTTACTAGTAGTATCTAAACAATTAACTTTCCCACACATCAATCAAGTGGTTAGGTAACAAATAATAACATGCGATGTATCTGCTGTGCCGTCCTAGTTTCCTAGTGTTTTTAATTCTATGTAAACACAGATAAAGGAGCTGTTCAAATTACGGAGAGTAGCCCTAACCAATAATTTGATTTTCTAAAAAAAAAAAAGGACCATATTAATTATAACAGAAAGTTTTAAAGACAAAAGTTGAGTTCCTCACAGTATGCATTCCCTCCTGTCAATATGACAAGTTTCCTTAAAACTCCATGTAACAGTTCTTGCAAAAGTTATTGTTGGGACAAGCTGTAAATAGTGAAAGCATAAACATCCAGACAAGGAAATTATTTGAAAGAATTCATGACAGAGGTACAATTTCTTTGTCAAGTGCACCTCCTCTCATCATCTAAATTTATTCCAAGTTTCATTGAAGTCTCTTATTTACTTATGGAGTTATGTTCCGGACAAGAAAAGAAAAACTGACAAATGGATAGCAGTGTTAAACAAGAGGGCCAAGATGGCCCTAGGTCGTTCACCTGAGTTACACACCATAACAGTGTAAACAAGTTTTAGCTAGTGATTCAGGGTTTTCCCTTAGAAATTTTGATGACCCCTTCATGTTTGACTTTGGGGTCATTTTCAATTTCAAGGGGTCATTTTTGTAACTTGTTAAATCAAGAGGGCCATGAAGGCCCTGTATCGCTCACCTGACCTATTGACCTAAAGATCATCAAGATTAACATTCTGGCCAAGTTTCATTAAGATATGGTCATAAATGTGGCCTCTAAAGTGTTAACTAGCTATTCCTTTGATCTGACCCCGTGACCTAGTTTTTGACCCAACATGACCCAGATTTGAACTTGACCTAAAGATCATCAAGTTTAACATTCTGACTAAGTTTCATGAAGATACAGTCATAAATGTGGCCCCTTAAGTGTTAACAAGCTTTTCCTTTGATATGACCTAGTGACCTAGTTTTTGACCCCACCTGGACCCAGATTTAAACTTGACCTATAGATAATCAAGATTAACATTCTGACCAAGTTTCATTAAGATATGGTCATAAATGTGCCTCTAAAGTGTTAACTAGCTTTTCCTTTGATTTGACCTGGTGACCTAGTTTTTGACCTGACATGACCCAGATTCAAACTTGACCTAAAGATCATCAAGTTTAACATTCTGACTAAGTTTCATGAAGATACAGTCATAAATGTGGCCTCTAGAGTGTTAACAAGCTTTTCCTTTGATATGACCTAGTGACCTAGTTTTTGACCCCACCTGACCCAGATTCAAATTGGACCTTAAGATCAGCAATATTAACATTCTGACCAAGTTTCATGAAGATACAGTCATAAATGTGACCTTTACAGTGTTAACAAGCTTTTCCTTTGATTTGACCTGGTGACCTAGTTTTTGACCCCAGATGACCCAATATCGAACTTGTCCAAGACTTTATTGAGGATAACACTCTGATCAAGTTTCATTAAGATTGGGCCAAAATTGTGACCTCTAGTGTTAACAAGCTTTTCCTTTGATTTGACCTGCTGACCTAGTTTTTGACCCCAGATGACCCAATATCGAACTCGTCCAAGATTTTATTGAGGGTAACATTCTGACCAAGTTTCATTAAGATTGGGCCAAAATTATGACCTCTGGAGTGTTAACAAGCTTTTCCTTTGATTTGACCTGGTGACCTAGTTTTTGACCCCAGATGACCCAATATCGAACTCATCCAAGATTTTATTAAGGGTAACATTCTGACCAAGTTTAATACATTAGGATTGGGCCAAAATTGTGACCTCTAGAGTGTTAACAAGCTTTTCCTTTCATTTGACCTGGCGACCTAGTTTTTGACCCCAGATGACCCAATATCAAACTCGTCCAAGCTTTTATTGAGGGTAACATTCTGACCAAGTTTCATTAAGATTGGGCCAAAAATGTTAACAGTCAAATTGTTGACGACGGACGGACGAGTCCGATGGACACAGGGCGATCACTAAAGCTCACCTTTGAGCACTTCATGCTCAGGTGAGCTAAAAACAAGAGCTGTCGGAGGACAGCAACGCTCGACTATTCAACAGCTTTGTCAATTGAATGAATACAAAAGTCGAAGAAGAGGCATAATTTTGTGAAAATGCAACACAGTGTTATGGAACCTGCACAGTGATTATCAGCTCATGACAGGAGACAAGTGTGTGAAGTTTCAATCCATTCCCATTAGTGGGTACTGAGATACCAGCTTACATATAAGAATTTAACCAAAAACTGCCAAGTCGAAAAAGGGGCATAATTTTGAAAAAAATGAAAAGCAGAGTTATGGGACCTGCACAGTGCATGTCAGATTATAACAGTGAACAAGTGTGTGAAGTTTCAATCCAATCCCATTAGCAGATACTGAGATACCAGATTACATACAAAACCTTAACCAAAATTTGAAAATGGGGCATTATTTTGTAAAAAAAGCAAAATAGAGTTATGGAACCTGGGCAATGTAAGTCATTTTATCACAGTAAATAAGTGTGTGAACTTTCAATCCATTCCCACCAGTGGTTACTGAGATACCAGCTTACATACAAAAACTTAACCAAATCCAGACGCAGATGCCGACGCAGACACACGGGTGAGTCCAATAGCTCTACTATTCTATGAATAGTCGAGCTAAAAAACAGATAGATAAACTGACAGTGATTTCATGGAGACAAATATTCTGACCAATTTTCATTAAGACTGGACCAAAAAACGTAGCCTCTTGAGTGTAAACAAGCATTTTCTTTGATTTGACCTAGTTTTTTTACCCCACATGACCCAGATTCGAACTTGTTCAAAATTTCATGAAATTTTAAACAAACATTCTGACAAAGTTTCAGGAAGACTGGAGCTAAAAAGTGGCCTCTAGAGACTTTGATTTGACTTGGTGACCTAGTTTTTGACCCAACGTGACCCAGATTTTAAATCCTCCAATACTTTATGATAACAAATATTCTGACCAAGTTTTATGAAGGTAGAATAAAAATGTGCCCCCTAGGGTGTAAGAAAGCTTATTCTTTAATTTGACCTGGTGACCTAGTCCAACAAATCTGATGCGATCCTAGGAAATACTGAGATATTTTTTTTTATGGGCAATATCCCTACTCGTGTCAAACACTCGAAAGACCAAAATAACGGAAGCAATCTCCAATGAAATTTTCATCGCTGCCCACGCTTTACATGCTATAGGTTTAAATGCCGACTACGTCACGAATTGGCCATAAATTCAAATAAAACTTACATGTATCGAAAGGGGATTCAATTCCTCATTGATTTATGTAAAAATTATCAATTAATATCCATAATTACGAATTTACTGGTGATTTAAACCTTCGTACATACTGTACATGATTAACGTTTACCGTGTCTACACGCCAATATGCGCAAGCGATAAAACCAATAATTTTACATGACGACTGTATACAGTGATTTATCCTCCCATCATTTTGGTCCTTCAAAGTTTTGACGTTTAGATTGCCCCATCACAAATATAAAACAATCTGAACGTCAAATTATTTTGACTACCACATGACCCAGATAAAAATTCATCCAATATTTCATTCAGACAAGACATATTTAAAGAAAAAATATTTTTGACGAAGAAGTTTGATATTTTCTACAAAATAGAACAGTGACAATCAAAGTACATGCAATTTTAGACAAAATACTTATTCACAAATAAGCGTCCCTTTGTATCTATCTATCTATCACGTCTCTTTTCGAGTGTTACATGCAGCTGCGCGCCTGTACAAGAAGTTTAAAAGTAGAATGGACAGGAGAATAAAAGTAATACATGATGTATATTTGCAAGCTTGAAATACAGTTGATAGTGTTAAAAAACAAGAACTTCAAGGATTTACAGATAAAAGCAGTTTAAAAACAGGTCTATCATGTTAAGCATTATGTGCAAGTTTGGTCACACTCTGCTTAAATTGGTTCTGGGTGGGGGCTTGCACAAGTTGTGCTGGAAGGGTAATCCAAATCACTATGGTGGCTGGAAGAAAAGAGTACTTATTATTATAGTAATTACAGGGAGTGAGGATCTGGGTATAGGAGTGGGGATGCATATGTCTTGTTAGACGGGATTGGGCGCTGACATAAGGAGGAAGTGGTACAGCAACCAAACCATTCACTATTTTATAGAACATAAGGAGGCGTGAATAAGATCTCCTATTTTCAAGTGTACGCCATCCCAGTTGATTTAGCATGTTTGTGACACTGCTGTAAGAGGAGTAGTCATGATTAACCCATCGCACTGCCCTCTGCTGAATCATTTCGATCTGGTGAATGTTGTGTTGGATATATGGGCTCCAGACGCAGCTAGCATATTCCAGCTGTGGTCTGACTAGAGCTTTATAAGCTAATTCCTGAACTTTTGGGTTTTTGCTTGGGATATTTCGCTTAATGAAGTTAAAGTGTTCAGGTAGCTTGGACGTGACTAAAATAGTAAATTGATGTGTTTGCCACAGGGTGAGAAAAATGTGAAGCCAGACCGGGACTTGAACCCGGGGCCTCAGAATACCGTTCCGATGCTCTACCGACTGAGCTACCCGGCCGCCTACACATTTTCTCCCCGTTTTAATATTCAAGTCCTTTACTGTGACATACTGCCCCCTGGTCATATGAAATTCGTCCTCAAATTTCTAATGAGATAGAGAACAAGGTAAACATGATCTCGGAGTATATTCAGTCACGGTCCCATGTTGGACGCCAAATGTCACAGGGTGAGAAAAATGTGCAGCCAAGACCGGGACTCGAACCCGGGGCCTCGGAATACTGTTCCGATGCTCTACTGACTGAGCTACCCGGCAGCCTACACACTTTCTCCCAGTTTTAATATTCAAGTTCTATACCATGACATGTTTATTCTGAGGATATAGTGACCCCAAGATACTTTGCATCATGAACTGTTTCCAAGGCTTGGCCTTGGAGTATATACTTTGATCTGAAACTGTGAAAGGGTTTTTTGTCGTTATGTTCATAACTGTGCATTTTGAGGGATTGAACTCCATGTCCCACTTACTTTCCCATAACTGTAACCTATTCAAGTCTTGCTGGAGGATGTTTTCTTGGGCAGAACTATTTACAGTTAAATAGACAGTCAGTGTCATCGGCGAATAATCGGACCTGTGAAATCAGATTTTCAGGCAGGTCATTTATGTAGAGTAAGGCGTAAAAAAAAAATTTGTTTGTTTGTTTCCGGTATCCCGACCTACCCTAAATTTTTGGCCTGACCCTAAATGTTTTTATGGCCTTGGAGAATATTTTTTTCAACTTTTTAACAAAAATTAAGTTGCAAAACTGCACTTTTTATGCTTAAAATATGGCCAGAGATGTTAGAAATGAACTTACTGATGCTCTGAAGGCATAACCCCCTTATTTGTATTCATTTTTTGACACAAAAATAATTTCCAAAAAGTCTCCCGTAATAAAAAAAAATTAAAAAAAAAAAAAAATTTCCTAAGGGCTAATGTATAATGTATTCCCTATTTCCTCTGAACAATTCAGTGTATTTATAATAAATAGTAACGGTCTTTGAGGATAAAATTTCTAAAATCAAAATTCACCTGACGGGTGGTCTCCAAACACTTTTGATGAACCTTATATATATAACCTTGTCCAACATGTCCGAAAATGTCTATGTCCGAACATATATGAACAATTTTTAATAAAAGTGTTTTCAGTATCAGATTGCTTCTATTCACTTACCTGATAAAATAAGAAGAAAGAAAAAGATTTCAATTATATTTATACTAGTCATCGTGGATTTCTTTTGGGTAAAACATTATAAAAACTTGTATAAATGATGCTGTTGTTGTTTACTTCCGCATTTTACGGAGATTGCGTTTTCTTTCTATCTCGTGAAATTTATTTTAAATTATTTTTTTTCGGATTTAAGACTGTTAATATATTTTCTGGTGCTCAAAGCTTAGTCAGTATACCACTGAGGTTTTAACCCAGGACCTCTCTTTACTTTAAATAATTCATAAAAATAACTTGATATTAGTCATGATTTGACACATTAAAATCTATAATTATATAAATTGATTCATGCCTAAAAATAGACAAATCATGGAAACTACAAATACTGTTATATAGTCTGTATAGATATATAAAACGGATATCGGAATTAAGAGAACTGATCAAAATTGTTCCTTGTTCCAAAGAATATTTTATTTATTTTTTATAGCTCTTTGCTTGTTCTGAGACGTAGTTTTTACATAAAATGGAAAATAATCCAGGAAACGAAACCGAAACAAACAACATATGTTGTGGTGTTGGTAAACTTGGCATTAGTGAAGGTGCATGTGTTGATTGTGGAACGAAAGATAATTCCGAGGGATGTAAAAATGAAAATAAAAATGACCGTGACAATACAGGCATTACACGAGAGGACATAACTTTGCCAGAATGTTTCAAGGGAAAACTGGCTTTCGTTTTACGTAATGTATTTTCTGACAAGGTAAGTCAGTGTTTATACTTCATAGCTAGCTCTTTGATCTGATGAGATACAGTACAGTGCACTCGGGTATTCCAAACTAGTTTTCATAATAGTCAAACCTGTCTATAAAGACCACCCTTGGGAGAGTCAAACTGTGGTCTCTATTGGGAGGTGGTCTTTATTCACAGGTTAAAATACACTGTATTTGTTAGAATGGGAAACAAACATGCGGTCTTTAGAGCCAGGTGGTCTCTGTTCAGAGGTGGTCTTTAACACGGGTTTGACTGTATATGACTAATGCTTCAGCATGTACGAATACAGTAAATATATTCATGAATGCATTTAATATATCAGTATTTAGCCTAACTTATTTACAGATCGGATCAGACAAGATCAAGCTTATCATTGTCAAAACATGCTCAAAGGAACTGCCACCAATCATTGAAATTATCTTTCAGAAATTCATTGATGGGGGATCTATAATTTCCCACTGGAAAAGGGCAAACTTAACCTTGATCAGTAGGAAGGGCGTTAAGTTAGACCCAGTCAACTATAGGCCGATATCCCTTACACGTGTACTTTGCAAAATCTCAGTGTATATAGTATCTTCATCAAAACACTACAAATCTTTGCAATCTGTTCCATCTGAGGAAAAATATCAAACATAATCGGTCAAATAAAAAGACAAGGTTAACTCAAAACCGGGGCTCTTAAGTCTATGGCATATCAGACGCTTGTCAGACCACAGCTGGAGTCTGATTTCCATGCATAAACTGCAAGAGACCAAATAGGAGTGGTTCCAATTGGTATATGCCTATCCAGTGTCAGTGACATGCTACACAGTCTAAAATTGCGCAGGTTATATTTCCGATGCATTGACTCACGACTCTAATGTGTAAAGGTTGCAATTCCAATGAAAACTAACAAGGCAGTAGTATAGGGGCCGGTTCGTGTGTAAACAATCGGGCGCCATCTTGGATGACCTAGTTACTATAATTAGTAACTCATTTGCATATAAGAAGTCATAATAAGTGCGCGTGTGCGGCGGCCATTTTGAATTCTAATGACGTATTTATGAAAATGCTTAGGAATGTCTTGTATACTTATCTAGGGCGTGTTCGCGCATATCGAGGGTCAGCCCTACAGGTCACAATAGCCTAAATAGTTTTCCCTATATATTCTATATAAAACTGACTTTTTTCAAAGAGCTAGCAAACATAGCTAGACCCATTTCAGAGAACAAATCCTTTCCTCATTTTAAAGAGTTATGATAAAACTGATATAAAATGAAGAGAAAAGTAGGGGTCAGTGTATCTTCTAAGAGAGATTTCTTGGTCACATTACTGTAAACTGACATCAAAATCACACTTCTGCGACCGAAGTACTACTCATACTAAAATTGAGCTTGACTTCACCGATTACAACTGCTCTCCCACGTTTCCTACCAAAATGTCAACAATACATCCACAGTGAAATTTAAACAAAAACTAGCCTCAATTTAGACCTCTGTTAAGCGAAAAATTAGTATTCAAATACTTGACAGCCATTACGCGACTAGACCAGATGGCTCACACGCTGGTTCCTTTTAGTTTAGTTAGGCCCGGAGATAACACGAAAAGAAAGCTATACGCATGCGTTATAAAGAATCTCAAGTATAAAAATCATTCGAAAGAAAATGTATAATATAATTACGTACTGCTGACCAGTCATTAAAACAATACGAGAATACCTATTTATAAAATGAAATTAAAAGAAACTATAACGCACTCAACGGATGTAAACCCGTCGATATCCCACGCTAAAATGAACCAACACTTTTAGAATACAGATTAATACCTTCGTTTCTAAACATAAAATAGCCAATCAGAAGTCAGGAAAACGAACCAATGTAACATCTCCAATAAAGTCGTTTTGACCAATGAAAACGTCGAAATTTTAACCAATCGACGCTCAATATTATTAACGAATGACATCGCGAATTCAGAAAGCGAATCGTATATAAGAGAGTGCACAGCCGTCATCCATTGGAATTCATACGGGTGACATGGAAAACTTTACCGTTAAACACTTTCACCGGCGCAGACGAATTTTGCGGGGATCAGGCGTTCTCTTCTGCAAATGACAACGGTAAGTCTGAATACTGATCAGAGAATAAACTATTTTGACAGTCTTAAACCCGTTCTATAACGTACAAATACGATGATTTTACATAGCGCGATTTATGAGCGCATTAATATAATGATTACAATTTCTTTTAATAAACCCGATACGAAATACAATAGAAATATAATTAACTAAATTATTCATACAACTTACCAGTCCGGATAAATTCGCCTAATGAATCAATGGTTGATAGAAATATCGTTTCACTACCAACAGCCGACCGGAATGCATTATTTTGACAAGCGGTAACGTTTTTCCAATACACCTGACAGGTTGAGACACATATCGCTTTACGTCTACTCCACTCTACACATATATTGATTTTAAACAGCGCCGTTAACGCTTTATACATAATTATAGAAATGATTATAGCAAAATGTCATGAATTTACCCGATACGAAAAATGAAACAGAAATACCTAATTTAATCGTTCATACAACTTACCTGTCCGAATAATTCGCCTAATGAATCAAATCTTTAGATGGTTTAATAGAAATATCGTTTCACTACCAACAGCCAATCGGAATGCAGTATTTTGACAAGCGGTAGCGTTTTTTCCAATACACCTGACAGATTAAGACCGTATCGCTTTGCGTCTACTCACGCTATATAGTTTATCGATTTTAAACAGCGCGTTAACGCTTCATACATAATTATAGAATGATTATAGCAAAATGTCTTTAATAAACCCGATACGAAAAATGAAATAGAAATACCTAATTTAATCGTTCATTCGGTATAAACCGTTGTGTGTGCTTTACTAGATCCTCTAATCGAATGATTTTTACCTGTAGAACTCCAGTATATAATACATCACTACCATCAGCCAATCGAAATGCAGTATTTTGACAAGCGGTGACATTTTCCCGATACACCTGACAGGTTAAGACCCGTATCGCTTTACGTCTACTCCATGCTATAGTGTACATATTTATCGATTTTACACTGCGCATTAACGCTTGATACATAAGTATAGAAATGATTATAGCAAAATGTCTTTAATAAACCCGATACGAAAAATGAAACAGAAATACCTAATTTAATCGTTCATACAGCATAAACCGTGATGTACGCTCTACCTGAGATCCTTTAATCGAATGAATTTTACCTGTATATAACACTTCGCTATCAACAGCCAATCAGGAAGCAGAATTTTGACAAGCGATAGCACGGATCGACTTTGTTTTCCAATACTGAGATAAAACCGCAGGGAAAGTTAAATATTTGTTCTTTAAATAAGAATTATTGAAAATAAGTGCCTCTTGTCTGGTTTTTACCGGTTTAATCCAGTATTACTATTTTAATTGACCAATCAGAATTGAGATAAATGACGTTCTTACTAAAAATACGAGCCTCCTTTTGAAATCGAGGCTTTGTGGCGAGTATATTAGAACGCGTTCGAGTCAGTTAAATCATTCTAGCTTTAGAATTCATACCGGCAACATGGAAAACTTTGATACTATCGTGAATACTTTTACCGACGCAGATGAGCTGATGAATTTTGCGGCTACGTGGGGGATACGGGATTCCCCGGGGGTGCGGTTCCGTTTGTTTCAATTGAGGAACCCGCAATACAGTAATGACTTTGTCGAGGAAGAATTGAATGACATACTTCAACATTTTGGAGAGCCAACCGGCCAGAACACAAACGATTTGGAGTTGGCCCTGGAATACGTAAGAGAACAAGAAGAGATAGAACAGTGCGTGAAAGCTTTACTCTTCGATGAAGAAATGAACGAGATAGAAAACACGTGTATGAACGATGGGGAGTGGAACCCTACATCGCCAGGGATACAGATAGGGGGCGGAGAAGAGCCTCAGCCGGGTCCTTCTCATAGACCCGACCCCCAGGGACTTCAGTATACCATACGAAAGAAAAAGGAAAGAACGTATGCGAAAAGCGCTGCAGTCGATCGTACGTATCAAGTCAAGATCAATGAACAGTATAGAGGAGAGAGACTAGAAGATGTGAGACAAGGTCTCCATCAAATGTTTGACGACGTGTTAGAGGAAGCCCGGGGCGATTTGGCGGGGAACAATTTAGGGCGTGTTGTTATACATCACCAAGGATTACACGATCCGATTGTCGTTCCCCTCCAACCCTGGGACGAACTCAATGCCGATAAAGTGATGGGTACTATCGAGAAAGTGCTCAACAGTAATAAAGACCTTTGCATTGATGAAAGTTTTGACATTTCAGTAGGATCCATTGATTTACCAAAAGGAAGCGGTGGACCGAGACGAAGAATCACTAAACTCAAAGGAAAAAATAACTCGTTACAGTTAAAAACATCTATAGTCACCATAGAAAATGACGACCAGATGTGTATGGCGAGAGCGATTGGAATCAGCTGGGCCAAATTGAAAAGATGTACCCAAGATGAATGGAAAGAAATAACCAAAAACAGACAAAAGAAAAGTAATCTAAAACTTATAATAGAACATCAAAAAGTGCCAGAAAGTTATTATAAGGACCTCACAAGAAAGAATCTTAAGCAACAACAACAATTAGCAATAGCCATTAGTCAATTGGCAGGGGTTTCTTTGGACAGACCAGCGAGTTTAGAAGATATCACGGCGTTTGAAGAAGTCCTTGGAGTACGAGTGTTGGTGATCAGTGCCACGCTGGGCAATAAATTCATAGTAAGACCCAGTTCCGACGATCGCCCATGCATTTACATATACTTAGTGGAGGACAATCACTTTAATGCTATTACAAGTGTCACCGGTTTCTTTAGCGCCAGATATTTTTGCGAAAAATGCCTCAAACATTATAATAACAAAGAAAGACACCAATGCGAAACACACTGTATCATCTGTAAAAGAGACCATTGCCCCAAAACGGAAAATGAAGTGACTTGCGGAGATTGTAATATGGACTGTAGATCAGAAGAGTGTTATCAAAAACATAAACAAATACCAATACACAAGAAAGGAAAAAACAAAGGAAAACCCAGCGGAACCTCACAATGCGACAAATGGTGGAAGTGCCCTTCATGCCAAAAAGTAATTAGGTTAGATCAACGAAAAAAAGATGAACACCAGTGCGGAGAGTATATGTGTAGTTCGTGTAACGAATATGTTTTGAAAGGACATTTCTGTTATTTAAGAGCCACCCCGGCGAAAGAAGATCACATTCCGAAGTTTATATTTTTTGATTTCGAGTGTAGCCAGGATGAAACATCTGTGTGTGAAAACGGATATGTACCTAATAGAAAAAATGATTGTAAAGACTGCCAATCGCAAAAGGTATGTAAATCTTGCTCCAAATGTCAAAACTGTAAAACGTCATGGTGCGGTAAAACCACGCATCGTCCCAATTTTGTAGTGGCCCAAACTGTGTGTCCGGAATGCATTGATAAAGAATTAACGCCCGAGTCTGTATGTAAAAAATGCGGTACCCGTTGCGACGAATATGACAACTCAGAGTTGCCTGCTAACGAAGATGAAGGGCCATGCCCCGGAACATGCGGGTTTAGAGAAGTCACGTTTGAAGGAACGGATACCGCGGAAAAATTTGGTCAATGGTTGTTTTCTGAACAGCATCAATATTTTAAAGTTGTTGCCCACAATATGAAAGGCTACGACGGCTATTTCCTTTTAGAATATCTTATAGACCAATCCCTTAGACCAGACAAAATCATTTATAGCGGATCTAAAATTATGTACATGACGTTGGAGCGATATTTACATATTAAAGTGATTGACAGTCTCAATTTTTTACCCATGAAATTATCTGCGTTACCGAAAGCTTTTGGATTAGATGAATTGAAAAAGGGGTGGTTCCCTCATTATTTTAATACGAAGGAAAACCAAAATTATATAGGGTCATACCCAGAGGCTAAATATTACGGGCATGATTTTATGAGAGAGAGAGATCTGATTTGTTAGCATGGTTGAGTGAGAGAAAGAATGATACGTTCGATTTTAGAAAAGAAATGTTGGAATATTGTAGAAGCGACGTTGATATTTTGAGACAAGCCTGTTTAAAATTTAGAGAATTATTGATGAATGCTACGGGTGAAAGAGAGTTTGAATAAATGAGAAAGGGCAGGAAGAAGAAAAGGTTAGTACGGGCCGTAGATCCATTCGATTCGTGACTATAGCTTCCGTCTGCATGAACGTATTTAGAACCAAATTTTTGAAGAAGAATGGAAGTAAAATTAGAAGGCGAAATGATTGGGTACCCGCAAAATTAGTAGACGGAAAGCTGTATGTATTTGACGAAAACGAATGGATCCGCGAAACCGAACTGACGGAAAAGGAAGTGAGAGAGAAAAAGTTTGTACGTACATTGATAGCGAAAATTCCTCCCGGTGGTTACAATGATCAATACAGTAAAATCTCTATCGAATGGTTAGAATGGTTGGCGCATACTAAAAATATCAAAATTCAACACGCGCTAAATATTGGCGAAAAATCTTTACCAGGTACACGATATAAATTAGATGGGTATTGCGAAGAAACAAACACCGCGTATGAGTACCACAGTTGCATCTACCACGGATGTAGAGATTGTTTCACCGAACATCGCGAAAATACGTGTCATCCGCTCACCAATCAATCATTAGACGAACTATTCGCGTTGACAATGAAAAAGAAAGCTTACATAGAACAATTAGGAATGAAATACGTTTGTATTTGGGACCACGAATTCAGAAAACGAAAGAATCAAAATTCTGAGATGAAGCGTTTTATTGATAATTTAGATTTAACAGACAGATTAGATCCTAGGGAAAGTTTCTTCGGGGGACGCACCAATGCCAGTAAACTCTACTACAAAGTTGATGAAAGTGAACGAATCAAGTACGTTGATTTCACTAGTTTGTATCCTTGGGTCAACAAGTATTGCCAGTATCCTGTAGGTCACCCCGTCATAATAACGAAAGATTTCTGTGACATAAATGAGTACTTTGGCATCGCCAAAGTTAAAATTGTACCACCAAGAGGTCTATACCATCCCGTCCTTCCTTATAGGTCAAATGGCAAACTGAAATTTCCTTTATGTAGAACCTGCGCGGATACTGAAAACCAAAACACTTGCGATTGCCCCGATGATGATAGAGCGTTAACTGGCACGTGGTGTACTCCGGAGATTCAGACCGCTTTAAGACTAGGTTATACCATTAAGAAATATGCGAAGTATACCACTGGGAGGAACTACTCAAATGACCCTAAAAACCAGTAAAGGGGGACTGTTTGCCAATTACATAAACACGTTTTTTAAGTTTAAGCAAGAGGCAAGCGGCTCCCCTGACTGGATACAAAATGAACAAGACATGATGAATTACATAACTCAATATATGGAGAAAGAGGGTGTTTCGTTGGATCGGTCAAACATAAGGAAGAATCCGGGTTTGAGAGCGCTGGCTAAACTATGTCTCAATAGCTTTTGGGGTAAGTTTGGTCAACGTCTCAATATGCGCCAGACAGAGTTCTTTCACGAAACGCAGGCAAACCTTTTCTTCCAATTGTTTTCCGATCCGACGAAACAACCGCTTAATTTTCATATCCTTTCCAATGACATGTTACAAGTAGAATGGCAATTCGAACGAGACTGTCAACCCGAAGATAATAAACGAATATCTATTTAGCTACTTTTACAACTTGTTGGGCCAGACTTAAACTTTACAGTGTGCTCGAAAAGCTCGTATAGGAGGGTACTTTATTATGATACGGACAGTGTGATATATGTAAGTCGTCCGGACAGTATGATCCTCCATTAGGTGATTACTTGGGAGAACTTACGGATGAGCTGGACGGTGGGGAGTACATTGTAGAGTTTGTGTCTGGTGGCCCTAAAAATTACGCTTATAAAACTAGTAAAAACAAAGAGACGTGTAAGGTTAGGGGTTTTACTTTAAATTATAAAATAGTCAGTTGATCAATTTTGAAGTGTGAAAGACATTGTTGTCGATCCAAAAGCTTGTCCGAGCATTACAGTAACAAATCCGCGTAAAATTTGTAGAGATAGAGAAAAAGGAAATAGTCAATCGTGAAGAAAACAAAAAATATCAAGAGGTGTATACAAAACGTAGAAAAATTGCAGATTTTGACACTGAACCGTACGGGTATTAAGTTAGATTGATGTTCATACGTTTTAAAATTAAATTTCTGTGTTATAGTTTTTGACATCTGTATTTTAGTTTCTGATATCTACGTTTCGGCTTTTGCACTTTAACATGTAATTTTCCATAGGGTCCGTTCACGTTTTTGTCAATGCTGTTTAAAAAAGTGTAACAGCCGTTTTAAAAAATGTTACGGGCATTTAGATATTTGTCAAAGGTGATTCGATTTTTGCACTTTAACATGTAATTTTCCATAGGGTCGTTCACGTTTTTGTCAATGCTGTTTAAAAAAGTGTAACATCCGTTTTAAAAAATGTTACGGGCGTTTAAATATTTGTCAAAGGTGATTCCATTTTTTTTGTATATTTCTGCGTAATTTTCCATAGGGTCTGTTATAGATTTTAACATCTGTGTTACTGTTTCTGTGATCTAAATTTTAAGTTTTATCTACACTGTTTCAATTTTTGATTCAAAGAATTGTATAACTTTGTTATTGTCTCATGTCATGAATAAAAATATGTAAGAATATGATGCGTTTGTCATTTCATGGTAAGAACTCCCATTCTCGCCTTAATCAACGTAAGAATATGAATCCCGCAGGTACTCACACCCCGGAAAGGGAAACGTTTATACGTTATCCACATTCTAATGAAGAAGAAAACAGGTCCCTTAGTGACCGTTGGCATTTATTAGGCACTCGAGTACCTCAAGCTGAGATCGTGTATTTTGTCAAATGATCATTGTTTATGTGATTATCATACCTCCATCATTAACCTATCTCTTCAAAACGGTGCTAGCGATTGGTGGATCAGTCTACTCAGTAGTTGTATCGGATACGCTCTTACCAAGTCCAAAGCTCAAGAAATAATGAAAACATCATTACCTTTTGAACCTTGCTCCAGTATGTGTATTTGTGGTCAAACCGGAAGCGGTTAAAACGCAATGGGTGTACAGTTTTTGAAAATGTGAAAGATATGTATTCGAGAGAACCGCCTTCGCACATATTATACTGTTACGGTATACATCAAGACTTGTTTGACGACATGGAAAGGTCTATTCCAAACTTTTATAGTAAACAAGGACTGCCAACGGGTGAAGAAGTGGACGACTTTACCCGTGACAAGAGGCACAAGTTGATTATAATCGATGATCTCATGCACGAAGTAATGCGAAACAAAGACATGGAGTTGCTATTTACGCAGGGCTGTCACCATAGGAGGGTATCTGTCATACTAATTACACAAAACTTGTATCAGGGAGGTAAACACGCCAGGACTATTGCCTTGAATACGTGGTATATGGTACTCATGAAAAATTAGGAGATGTATCGCAAGTAGGAATATTGGGACGACAACTCTACCTGGTAAAACAAAAGGATTCATGAAAGCTTTGAAGACGCATTAAGCACGAAACACGGTTATTTTTGGTGGATATGAGCCCTCACGCAATGATAAATACCGTTTAAGAACCCTTATTTTTCCGGGGAAGACCCTATAGTCTACAGATTAACGTAAGAAGGAAGACCAAAGCGGCGTAAGAGTAACCATGGTTGAACTAATCAAACAGCAACGTCATTTCTTAAATCTTCTTAAAAGCACTACAGCCGCGCAAAGGAAAGCATTGTTGAGTACAATTACCAGACATCAACTGAGAGCTCTCACCCAGATTGCCTACATATTTTTCAGGTTTAAAATACGCCTTACACCTTCTGAAAAAATAGGCTTAAGCGACAGACACGTTTTATTCATCTACTGGGAAACAGAAAAATTGGATTCAATCAAAAGAGAGAAGCCATCCAACATAAGCCACGATTGATCTACATCTTAGTGAAAATTGCGTTTGCGTATCTAGAATCCGTATTGCTATAATGGAAAAGTTTATTTTGGTTCCCTACGAAAAATATCAGCGTATGCAGCAGTTCAAGTATACAGGATCTGGAGAAACAAAAGATGATGAGTCCATACCTCCTAAAGTGGCCAGAACCTCATTAACTCCACCGGGGGAACGCGTGATCAAGAAAGAGAAAAAAACTAAAAAGACTCATAAAGCAAATATAGACTGGATCTCGTTTTAAAACAAAGACAATATTTTCTTTTGATTTCTATTTTATTGTTATATACATACAAAATAAATAAATATAAACAGATTCTATAGTTTGTTTTTGTTTACAATTCTGTCAATACAGATATCATTCCATTTCTATTTTACGCATTAAAAGGTCTGGACATGTCTTTTAAAGTCATTCCTGTACATCTAGTCATGACGTAATACACGCAATAAAGTCCACAGGTATCCGATTTAGAGTCTTGAATAGGATCACCAATCATCCAGTACTCGTTCGTTAATACGTTTTCAAAGCCGGCATCGTAGTCGTTTGGCATTTTTCCTAGCGAATCAAAGAATTCGTAAGGTCCTTGTATCGGAAAGTAAAAGGTCACCCAATGCTTCCCAGTTCCATCACTGGTATCCGTGTTAGAAATAACAAACTGTCCCTTTTGAACTTTCATTTGATCAGAGGCACACACTGTTACTGGATATCTTTTGAGTAAACGTTCAAGTTCTAAATTATTCATTTGAAATAGACGCCCCTGGCACTGTTGATATGCAGTACTTCCGGGAAGGTGGCGTACATAATCAGTGTCACACTCTCTGGTAATGCCTCAGCAAATTTGATTTCTAGTCGACAATGTCCCTTCCTTTTAGTGCTAAATTAGTAGTAAGGATCTACATCAATAACGTACAGACAATATCCCTTCTTATAATCTTTGTTTGAAATGTTAATGTCGTTCCTAAACAGAGTCAATGTTCTGTAACACTCCGTGTATTGATCCGCCGAATAATTTGGTTGCATCGGTTGTGAGGGCACCGATTGTCCATCGACGTATAGGCCTATGGAACTACAGTTATAATGCTTGAAGTTGAATGGGTTGTGCGCGTAATCGCCATTAAATGCCGCACTAGGAACCAGGCCTACTATCAGTTTACTGGAACTAGTCCTTGAAAATATCGTCAGCGCTGTAACTAAATTGACCCGAAGCAATGGACGTTGTCTTGATCTCTGTGCGTAGGTAAGGGTAAAGGCTGACATGTCTTGAATGAGATTATGTGCGCTACTATATACGTCACTTTTCATCCGCTGAATACAGAGTTTGAAATGAGCATCCGCTATTTTTACGCGATAGTCAGGAGACGGGCTGTCAGTGATTAATGTGAAGGCGTCGCGGTTAAGGTGTAGTTTAATGCCTACAGCGACTCCATTTGATGAGTATACTTGGGTTGTTGAAACAAATCGATATGTAATGGTCCTTCCATTTCCCACATTTTACTGCTTTAAATAGCGCACATCTGTAAGCAACCCGTAATTATTTCCTGTTTTACCGTCATTGGTGTCAACGTTTCCTGTTTCTTTATAATAAGGTTGACTCGTTAACAGATTTTCCTGTATGTCTCGGTTTGACTGTAAAATCGTGTCTATGTAAGCTTTATAGGGATAATTGATTCCTGTATGCGACAAAGGGGTCTGCTGTAAAGATACATCAACCTGGCTGAAAACGGTGTGAAATGGTAGATTGATTGGACCGACTATTTCGTCGGCGCTAACAGGGGCGCCATCGCCTTTCACAATTTGCAGTTTAAGGTTCAACACGCTTCTTTTCAGATCCAAATACGTTGCAGACTGACCGGGTATGTTAAATTCGAGTGCCGATAAGGTGGTGACTTGATTTACTGGACGATAAGTGATCCACTCTCTCGATTGTACTGACGTGGCTGCTGGGGGTGTAGTGAACAAAGACAACTCTTCTTTATGAAAATCTTCCATGTTTCTTTATAGCTGAAAGTCGGGATTGATAAACCTCGGTCTCTTTGGTTTAGTATACGCTATTGGCGACGTATTCTTACGTTTTTTAGTGTTTCCACTGCCCTTCTTACGACTTTCACCCTCTTCTTCCTTCTTACGTTTTACTTCTGACTTTGCGATTTCGGTCGCTTGTGCTACGGGAGATACCAGCTGTACTGTTGGCTGCTTTTTCATTTCGGCCATTTTCCTAAGATGAGCACCGCTACCCACGATGTAACGGCCCATATGATCAGGTCGTACGTATCCGTCCCTCAGGTCTTTGAAATGTTGTATCCATTTTTCCGGGTCCGGTTTATCCGGTACCCATTTTTCTTGTTTATAATCGTACACTTCTATGGAGCCCATACCTTTTTAAAATGCAAAACGCAGTGAAGATCGTTTGCTTTAAATTCCACAGGTTGTAAGTCTTGGTCTTTCAAATACAATCTCACCGAATTAAAGTAATTCACAGTCACAGGCAAATACACCGGACGACTATATTCTATAACTTTAAGTTTCTTGTACCTGGTTTCAATTTCTATGTTCCTTAGAACGGGCAACAAAGTGTCTCTAACGTAAGACTCTTGTACAATATCGCAGCACAAATACAGTCTTTTACTTCTCGGCGTAAAATCGCAGGTAAGTGTAACTTCAGTCACAGCGCAGATCCTCTAATGCGTATGACTTTAGAAACTGAATGTAAAAATCTGAGGGATTGTTGTTCTTACGTATGATTTGCGAGTCCTTACTGCTAAGGTAGAGGTAAACTTCAGTCATGTTTTCATTTGTATTCATTTGATTTTAGGCTACTTACGCTTCTCTGTTCGTCCTGACTTCGTCCAGAATAGTGTCAAAAAGATGGGGAGCTCTCAACAATACGGGTATAAGTGAGTGATGGCGTCTTAACAATGTTTTCTTTCTAGATATGATACGTTTCCAGAAGCAGAGACCGTAGCAAAGTCTTTTCCTTTCAAGTAGCTGTGCATATCTTCTTGCTGGATTAATCGTTCCATTGATCCTCTTTTGGCTACTTGAGCTATAGCCTGCATTTGACTCGACGTCATATTTATGATCATGTTTTTTCTAACTGCTACAGTAGCATCTTTCAGTTGGAGAAGATAGTTGAGTTTAAGGTACACTTGAGACTGATTCATGTTTGTTTATTGGTTTCTTTACTTTCACCCCTTCTTACGCGTGTAGAGTTCCAGTTCAATTAAGACTGGGTAGACCGCTTCATCTAGTTGAGCGTGATCTTTGATTCAGTATGACCACTTTACCGCTGTGAAAACAACAAAAATTGACTCCATCATACTTTAAATTCACCGCTGAAAATAGTCAGGTTCATACACGCATCTGTCTTTCTTTACCACTGATTTAAGTCTAAGGCGGTACTTAAGGTGTGACTTGCTGACACTGTTAAGCATTTGATATCTTTCAGACACACCGTGTACCCTAATCGCTGTATACGTCTGGCATAACGTCGTAGTCTTTGACGTCCCTGCTGAATACTGGTCGCTTTTCCATTACAGTTGATAACTCCGTTGGAGAAGACTAAGCAATTTCCTCCTATGGTCTTGTGTTGCCAGATCAGTCTGGAAATGTTCTAGGATCGTACGAGCGTTTGTATACGATAACACAAACGCCTCAAGTCAATAGAGCAGTCCAAATGGGCACTGAACACAACGTTTGTGATAATCATAGTGTTGACTCTTCAATCGCCCGGCTATAAATGAAGATAAATAAACTCTTATATGTCATATGAATACATGTCAGGTCACGTGGTCTAGGAGTACTGCGTCACGTATTGTTCGGGTATCCAACTATGTATTTCGCTGGCCAGTGTAACCACCTTACAAGGGACTTGTCTTTGTTTGTTTCGAACTCTTTTTCTTTAGTATTTTTTCAACATGGTACTCTGTCGTCTCGTCCACGTTGACGCTTGTAATTCTGTTCATAAATGTCCCTCTACCTGGTCGTTATTATCCCAATAGCTATAGTGTACACAGGTACGCCTTCTCTTTTGAAACGCGTTTTAATCTTAAAGATTTCACCCGTCCACTTTTGCGAGTATTCCCTATCGAACACACTTTTCACGTGAGATACGCGTACGTTTGACCTATTTTGAATTTGTAGCTTTTTTCTTGATTAGTTTCGTTTTTACCCCCTTTGGTTCTTAGTAAATATTGCTGAAGCCTACTCTCTCCTTCGTTCTCTGTCGTTATGTCTATGGGTCTCTTTCCTAGACTCCTATGAATTGTGCTGTTATATCCTCGTACTATTTTTTCCAGGATATTAATGTATCGTTGTGTTCTCTTTTTTAACATGTACCTGAACAGTCTTCTTTTCAGATTCTTGATTAGTATTTCCGAATAGTTAGCCTTTGTCTCAGTGTTTAGGGCGTAGAAATGATGAGTTCCTTCATGCTGAAGATACTTATTGACCTCCTTGCTTCTAAATTCCATACCCCTGTCGGTTCTCACCGTATTAGGTTTTCTCGGTCCTGATAGTATTCGCTCTAGCGCGTTCACTATTTCCGTACCTTTTTTACTTTTGATGGGTTGACAAAAAGCGAAACGGGAGAAAATGTCTATGGACACCAACACGTATTTGTAGCCTTCATTTGCTCGGCTAAGTTCGACCATGTCCATCAGATCCATATCCCATTGACTGTCAATGCCTCGGACAATCACGCGAGATCGAGGAAATCGACGTCTGGCCCCTCTAGTCAAGGAATGATAGACTGTTGACTTTGAAGCCATTTCCTTATTCTGTGCCTACGATTTTATATTTACCCTGAGACTTGATATTTGGTACACTTTTTCAACTCCAGCAAAACTAACCGGACAATTTGGGTCCAAAATACAAAGAAGACAAATACTGCTTCCAGTTAGACATTATTTTATTGATAACACATAACAAGTATATTCGTACAAATGTATAACATGTTCTTACAAATTACAATACAGTAGAATACAAAGCAGGTGTTGTTCTAGAGTTTTCTAAATACTGTTCCAAAATATCGAGTAAATGTTCTGTAGCTTCGCGATATTCTCTTCTAAACTGATACCGCCTAATCCAGTCATTTATTAATGTCACAGTCATATACACAAAAGCAAACATATCTTGTTTTTATAAGTTTGGTAGGTTATTTGTACTACATCTATTATTGACAAACAAATTTGCCCCCGTAGTAGTTGAACTGAACGCTCCAAACCCACCAGATGGTCTCGTTGCAGTTATTGTTCCAAAGCCACTATACTGTATTTGTTGAGGGGCTCCCACTATTCTTATGCATTCGCAGTTTTGAGACCATTTAAAGTGTTCCCTCAATGCGCAGTCCGATCTTTCCCAAGCGCTCAACTTCACGTGACATCTAAAACATTCGCATACGTCCGATTTTCCGCTGTAAAACAGTCCGGCACTTGCCAGCTCATACTTATTTGGAAGCATTTGTTTCGGGTATGTTTCGAAAGTCTTCAGTCTGTTTTCGTAATATTCCATGTTTCGGTTCATTGGTGTGCAGTCTGAAACGTTCATTTTGTTATTGATACAGATTTCTAGTACATTCGTTTATATACCTTCAAACCCATTTCTGATTGGTATCTATTTTAGACCTTTTGTCCCATTGGTTGCTTTTTTAGACATCATTGTTATTTTTAGAATATGGCCTCAGTAACTCCCACATTCATTTGGATTACATTCCGTGCACTTAAGCGCGCCTAACTGATTCATGTGATCAC
This sequence comes from Mercenaria mercenaria, assembly GCF_021730395.1. Classification (NCBI taxonomy): domain Eukaryota; kingdom Metazoa; phylum Mollusca; class Bivalvia; order Venerida; family Veneridae; genus Mercenaria; species Mercenaria mercenaria. The sequence continues at coordinate 5,794,606 of NC_069365.1, read as the reverse complement.
TTTGTAAATAACAGGGTACCACCGCGTCTAATTCAGGGAGTGATGTTCCTATCTGTGACACAACTTCTTTCAAACAGACATACTCTTTCGGTCGTAAACATATGCCTTTCTTTGTCGGTACCACTTCTTTTTCTGGCTCCAATACTGTCTTATGTCCACGCACACCCTGTGTTCTGTAATGTTACAATAAACTTACTCCAAGGTGACTCCAATAGGACTGCTTATCTTGTAACGCCTTATCCGCATAGGTTAGTTGGTCTACAAAATTCTTCCATCGCATTAACGTTAAACTGATACCTTTCTTCGTTGGTTTGTCGCCTTGCCACTCTCTAATATCGACTCTCATATCTCCTTTCCACTCGTTGACCTGCACATAACGATCATTTCCCAGAGCGAAATAACATCTGGAAGTTGCCATGTTTCTTGTTCGAGTATCAAAACTCTAATGACGGGAAGAAATATTCGAGCGTATTATATACAATGAGCTCGCATTTGATTGGTCCATAAATACGAGTATTTGATTAGTTGTCTATCTATAGGCTCCGTTCATTCATTGGTGGATATCTTTAGAAACAGATGTCATATCTATTTATAAAATGACAAGTTTAAACAGGTCCTGACAATAAAATCAGACAATGGGATAGGCCGTAATGACAAAAAGTACCTTCTTTGTTTTGGTGTACACAACTTTTATTTTGTGAGTTGGCTCGTGAGTGTAACCACGAATTCCAATATCAAAATCGAACCTTTTTGTTAGTTCAAAACGTTTGCCACACTGTGTCACTTCATCGGGTTCATCCAAACATTTCTGAATAGATTTATTCATTATGTCCCTGTTAAAGAAGACAGAAGCGTCGAGATTGCTAGCATCTAAGTGCTTTCCCATAGCGTGAGAAGACAGAACAGTTTTCATCTTGTAGAGCAAACGTCCGTTTAATCACCCACAGACCCATATCAGCGATTAAGTAGATCGAATACCCAATCAGAATTAGACATTCGTGTCACGTTGTGATAAACCAATCAGAAAGGAGCATTTCATTCAGTCGACATATAGTAAGTATACGTGTTACAACGAGTATTATTAAAGAACGTTACTAATCATGAATTTATCAGTTGAGCTATAAGAGATAAAAGTTGTACTTTACTCATGAGGATTCCACTTTAGTTTTAACACCGCGAGCTGATAGACGTTGTCAAACCATTGCGTACGATACCAAACACGGGTATATTCGGTTGAGTAATTAAGGAGATACTCGATATTTTACGCACGAGTGTTTTCATTTCCGGTCGAATGTCTGTAACGGTTAGTTCTTGTCAAACGTAAGTATAGCTTTGTTTTTGTGTTATCTCCTAGTGTAGGGCTGACCCTCGATGTGCGCGAACACGCCCTAGATAAGTATACAAGACATTCCTTACCATTTTCATAAATACGTCATTAGAATTCAAAATGGCCGCCGCACACGCGCACTTATTATGACTTCTTATATGCAAATGAGTTACTAATTATAGTAACTAGGTCATCCAAGATGGCGCCCGATTGTTTACACACGAACCGGCCCCTATACTACTCAAGGCTATCACGCCATTATCATCCGTGGTCATACAGGTTAATCTCTGCAACCACTGAGTACTGTTTTTAATACTCTTTATTTCCCAAGTGACATCCCCTTCACAGATCAATGTTGCTGTTAACAATAGCAACATCGAACATGCTTCACTTTAACCTTCCTTGTCACCCCTGTTTTTACATTTTAAATAACTAACACATTTTTTTCTCTTTTATTTGGCCCGATTTTCTTTTATTTTTCTGTTAACAATCTTTCTGGCTTGGCGCGCACGCATGAAACTGTCTATGTTCCTATAACATGCATTAGACAATAATTGAAGATGCCACTTAAAAGACAATATCAGTTGAAACAAGACGGTCATCATAGCACTAGATCGTTCACCTGACATTCACATTTCAAAGTTTTCCAGACATATAGGGAAAAGCAGCCCCGTGCACTTATGGCCATGTTTTTAAACGACACAGAATGATTTGAAGGAATTTAGAAGTGGTCACCCATGGAAAATTGCAGTGAAAATATTTTCAAATCCAGCTAGCTGCTTCAGAGGAGAGGGTTTTCAAAGTTTTCCATATAGACATACAGAGAAAACTAACCCTACTCTTGGCAGCGATAATTTTTAGCAAATCCACCTGGCTTGAAGAATTTTTGAAAGCGGGTCATTAAAGGATCATTGCTGTAAAATGGTTTTGAAATCAATTTAGCAGTTTCAGAGGAGATGATTTTAAGTTTTGCATGTAACCATATAGGGAAAATTGGTCCCGCCGCTCGGCGGCCATATATTTCTTAACGAAACGGAATGATTTGAAAGAAGTTGGCAGAGAGTCACTCAGTGAACATTTCTATTATCTTATTTCAAAATCATGCCAGTGATTTCTAAGGACAAGGTTCATAAGGATTTTCCAGTGGGTTGCTACGGCAACCATACTTCTGCACGGATGGCCTGGATTTGAAGGCCTCCCAAGCAACATTCCTGTGAAGTTTGGTAACTTGGCTTTAGGAGGAGATTTTCTTAAAAGATAGTGTGGACTAAGACGAACGTAGGCTACAACAATCAATCGTAAAAGCTAATCGTGAGCTAAAAATTGCTTACTTTGCCTAGACCTAATATTTAAATTTTCCCAATCTTCTTGATTTTGAGAAGGAATCACTTGATCCTGTCACAGGCTACATGGGAATGCTATGTCGACATTATGACCGTACAGATCATACAAAATAATAAGTTTAAATTAAACTGAGATGCTTGCAATCCATAATGAACACTATAAACTTTTATCATTGAAACTAATCATTATAGCATCGTCTAGCTATTAACATGAGTCAGGCAAAATACTTAAGGGCGATGAAAGAATATTTAGATAAGTTGTGAATAAACGGATATTTGGTATTGTAACCTTTATATCATGGTTACGAAAGTCACTGGGATAAAACCTGCAGAATCCAAGGAACAAGTCAGTCATGTAACTGCATAAATGTGACTTGTCCTTCAGTTCTGGGATTCTGCTTATATAGGCAAGATGCAGACAGGCATGCATATGTTATTGTTTTTAATAATTTATTCCTGGATGGCAATATAAAACTAGAAGGACAATGGCAATTATCTCACCATTAGTACAATTTTGTGCAATAGTATCATTACTATTCACAGTTTGATGAATTCTACTATCTGTTTATAAGAGAAATTGTATAATATTCATAAATGTCAGCTAGAACAATCAACAATATTAACTATTCTCGATAGTTAAGACATCTCTTGTTATTAGAAAATTAACATCACTAATTCACTATTGTTACCAGTCTAGGCATCATCAGCTATATTGATAATCATTAGTGTCCACTTATCATCAACAAAAATTGTTACTACAGTATAGAATATAAAGCGATTCAGAATACCCCATATTTTAGAAATAATTTATAGCAAAAGTGTTTTAACACTATTTATGCATGATGGGCGGTTATACGACGGGTGTAATAATTTCACGAGGGCGCAACCCGAGTGAAATTATTTGTACGACGTATTTATATTTGCTCTCTCTCGCCACTGCAGTTCTATTTATGACACGACAAAGGAACACAACGCATAAGTTGGATTGAACATGTCTGACTCCTGTAGAGCCAGACGATTTATTAAAAGGCACAAATTGACACCAAAAATTACTAAATATTAAACAGTAAAAATAATACGAGATGTATTACATGACGTGACATGAAATTGGACAAGCCAAAAGTCCTTTTTTCTTATTTTTGGATGACGCGAATAAATCAGTGTCAAATTTACCAAACTTGGATTCAATGGTCTGAAAACAGAAACTGATTAAGGACCATTCCATGTCATCTGATAATTTCCTACTTAATTTATCCGCAGTTTTATTCAAGTGACCAGGTAAATGGAAACAACTTAACCATACTTGCCGATCAATGCACCATAGCCAAATTTCTCGTGCTAGTTCATTCAACTGTTCTTTTCTCCCTATATAAGAAAGCTTAGAAACTGCGAGCCGGCTGCCCCAACCCTAACTATACCCTCATCTTTTTTATTTTGGGAGAGCAAGGGGGGAGGTAGTGGATTTCCAATGTTGCAAACGACGGGCGTAATAATTTCACAAGGGCGCAACCCGAGTGAAATTATTTGTACGACGTATTACCGGCCGAATGTATAGTGTTAAAACACGGTTTTGTTAAACATTATTCCGATTCTAATATGCCCTTAATCTAAAACAGTAGATAAAATATAGTAGCGCTCTTTCTTGGTCGCAACAAAAACATTGACTTCGCCGCACGTTAACGTGACGTCATTCTAGCGTAAGAGTGTATTAACAGAGAAAAGCATATTAAAATTATTGATAAAGAACATTTTTTTTTTCTATAATTCAGTTCAATTCAATTCAATATTTTTATTTCCGCCCTGGTAGGTGCGATATATATGAAAACTAGGTAACAAAACATAAAAGCAAACTTATTTACATTACAAGAAATATACATATTATGTTAACTTTTTAAATAATGGATTATATTTTGATGTACGTACTGGTACAGAATCCAGGAACACTGGTTTGGTTAACTGCCCGCCGTTACATGACTGAAATACTGTTGAAAAACGGCGTTTAACCCATAACAAACAAACAAACGTATGTATGAATATACACAAAGCATTTATAGTAATACCAGACGGGACGTTCACACAGCGGGAAGGGCAAATCAAAAGACCCGCAAGATGTATGTCTTTTAGTGTGACTTGCATTTTAGATTGATTTGGAACTACTGTAACGATCCTTACGTGGTTATTAATTAGCAATCCTAAACCTTTACTTGTACCGTGCTACGCCCTCGTGCAATATAGGTTTAGTCGTGCTAATAAACATTGCCGTTTAAAAAATGTACGTTATAATTATAATGAATTTTATTTTTAAATCTATAAATAGGAATGCAAAGACTATATAAAGAAAACAGAGAAGATGGGATATGAAGACGCCCTTGTAAATGTTGGAGGCGGAAGGTAATGTTCTTATCATGACGCGGGTATTCGGCAAACTTTGTTTGATATATTAATGTTCAGAATATATTGTAATTGGGTGCTGGATTTGTTGTCTGGTATTTATCATTATTTAACATCATAATTGACCAAACAAATAACTTAAAGTCAGATGTATGTGGAACCTGAGATGGCTGAGAATGATAGTTTCTAGTACCTTTTTGATATAAATTCCCACTGCTATTAATTTAGCCAGTATATCGAGGGTTCAACGCAATAAGGGCGTATCTACATATAATAATCATATGTAGATACGCCCTTATTGCGTTGAACCCTCGATATGGTCACTTTGTTATAATTTACAAATTAAGATTTACAGATTATCAGATATGTACAGGTTGTATCTACTTGTTTAAATTCTCTTCGATTTAAAGGTCCAATACTAAGGAAAGTGAACATTTTAATTTCTTTTAAAAAGCACAGAAACTATTTCATTTTATTGGAAAATGAAAGTTGGTATGTAGAAATTCGAAATAAATCGCAGTATATTTACGATTATTTTTCTATGAAGTATGAAGATAGTTAAAAAGACCTGGGGGTCATTCTGTCGATTCATTGAAATTTCAACACAATACACATACATTTCTTTGAGTTCCAAAGACTTTCTGTAAATTGTGACCTGCCAATCTTTATTATTTAGTGTCTTGCAGAAGTCTATGCACTGGCTATGAAAAAAAATTGCCAACTCACTTTCCCTTAGTAATGGACCTTTAATGTATTACTTTTGACGTTACACAGACAGCGTATGATGAAAGATGTGAGGAACAACACGAGATGTATCTGGGATTCATTTGAAGAAGCTGACAGAATCTGGCAAAGAATCAAAAAATATATTCCAGAAACTTGGGAAAGCAGAAAAGTAATGGCATTAAATGAAAGGTACATGTATGCGCTCATTGTCAGTATTATATACATTTTTATCTTGCCATACGATTAGCGGGGTCCAGAAAGCGAGTTAGTAGACTGTATGCTTTGGCGTTGCTTCAAGTACATAGTTTATATGTTTATTTCATCGTACTTTAAAGATGTTTTGAGATGTTTTCACATTTTAGTTCTACATGGCAGTCGGATAAGTCATAAATGTTCCTTTCTTGTTCTCCAGATACCCGACCACTTGCCGCCAGCCACTTCATGTAGAACTTCGCGAGGATAATATATATACCTGTGCAAAAACACGCTCATTTCAGAAAACAGGATAGATCTCTCCCGTTAATCAAATAATTTGTGATATAATAATTATAAGCTGCTTTTCTTTTTCCAGATTAAGGTTTTTGAAATACGATCCGGGCGAGTACTTCGCTCCCCACATGGACGGCATGTATATAAGACCAAATGGAGAAAAGAGCTATATTACCATACAGTTATATCTGAACGAGGTAAATATATTTGCAGATTTATAATATTCCCTCTATGTCCCTTTAAAACATTGGAGAAATAACCGTTTTATGTTGGTAGGATGTCTGCCGGTAGGCAAGTCAGTTTGGTTCCCTGTCAAAAAAAGGGGGAATGCTCAAGTTTGTCCTAGGACTGTCCAAACTTTATAAAATGATGGCATATTGTCAGTGGATGGCCTCTATTTTTACACGCCCGTTTTGAAAAAGCGGACATATAACGCGTGCGTCTGTCTGTCGGTCATATTTAGTGCCCGGAGCATAACTCAGTATTAACCATTCAAGGCATTCACTTTACCTTTTGCATATAGGTAGGTGATGATGACTCGATGTGCAGAACACATGAACCAGGTCGGTAAGTGAAAGACCACAAATGGATCTCAGCGGTCAAATTTGCCGTTCATACTTCGTGTCCGGAGCATAACAACCATTCAAGGAATTGAGTTCAATCTTGGCATATGGGTAGGTTGCGATGAGACAACTTGCAGAGTGCATGAACCAGATAGGTCAAAGTTCAAAATCACAAAAAGGTCAAATCCATCCATCATAGTTTGCGTCCAAAGCATAACTTAATAGCCATTCAAGATGTCGGCTTCAAACTTGACATTATAGGTAGGAGGCGACGAGACGATGTGCAGAGTGCATGAACTTGGTCGGTAAGTCAGAAGTCAAGGTCACGATTGAGTTCAATCTGTTCTTTGTATTTTGTGTCCGGAGCACAACTTCAAAACTATTCAAGATATTGATTTTAAAATTGGAATATATGTGGATGATGGCAACCATCATGACCCCACATCAACACTTCCCAACCCTCAACCCAAAAAAAATCATTTTTATATTCTTGTGCCTTAGTATTTGAGCGCATGAACCAGATCGGTAGGTCAAAGGTCACCGTTACCGGCTGTCATATTACGTATCCGGAGCATAAATTTAAATAATAACCATTCAATGTGTTGACTTCAGACTTGACATATAGAGAGGCTTAATTGGATGTGCACACACATGAACTTGGCTGGTAGGTCAAAGTCACAGAATGAGTTTTAATCTCAAATATTTCCTTGTATTTCTTATCCAGAGCACAGCACATTTTTAAAACCATTCAAGGTATTGACTGTAAACTTGGAATATAGATGGATGGTGTTGTGATGATTAAAGTACAGCAATCCACATTACTGCCACACCCACATACGAATCCCTACATTAACCGCCCCCTAAAAATAACTTTTAAGGATTTGAGAAGTGCAGCAATCCACATTACTCTTACGCCCTCCACACACACACCCCGCTGGAAAAACACATTTATTTTCTTGTGCCTAAGTATTCCATCGCCGCCGGCGCACACACCCCACTGACTCCCACCCAGAAAAAAATCCATAAATCTGATCTAACTTCGGGCGTAGGTTGTGCCGCTTTTTGGACCTCTTGTCAGTATTCATTGTACCGCTTTGATAGCCTATTGGTTGAGCGTCCACTTCGAGTGTGGGAGGTCGTGGGTTTGATCACCGGCCGCGTCATACCATAGACGTGAAAAATGGTATCAGTAGCTCCCTTGCTTGGCGCTCAGTATTTAAGAGAGGGAATATGGCTTCTCTTTTGTCATACCATGGTGGTGACGGATTCCATCAGGAATGAGGTGTCAAAAGTGATTACTATAAGTTGTAGAACTTGCTTCGTAATCATCTAAAATATTTTAGCATAAATTATGTATTGTATTATTACAATGTATATTCATTACAGGGGTTTGAAGGTGGTAGCACAACCTTCATGAATTTTGCCGAAAAGGAAAGAGTAGAAGTTGTCCCGGAAACAGGTATTTATTTATTCTACAAACTTTTGTACTTGACCTACAGACGTTAAACATTATAGAATTTTTATATAGCATGTGAAGTTGTGCACCTGGTGTTCTCTTTGGGATTTCACTCGGCTATGCCAGAGTTGTGGTCCTTCACTTAGTGAAAAATGCACATAAAGTGCTTAAAAGTTTGTGTTATATATATATATCCTAAAAATATTTCACCTAGAGTCACGACACCATTTACAGTGACAGGAGTGGTGGGGACACATGTGCCCTATGGACACACATAGTTTTACCTGTGTATCCCTTAAACAAAAAGGATTTTTTCGCCAAAGGTAACGTGACAAAGGCCGGGCAAAAACCGGGACGAAATAGCAACATACCAACATTATTGTATAAAGAGGCTTTCAGAATACAGCCTTTAAAAGTATGTCATTTGTAACTGCATGTTTTAGAAAAAACATGTTCTTATATTAATGATAAACAGTTGTCTTCATCGCAAAATTTATATTTCTGTTACTAAATCAATGTATTTGTGTGCACTTTCAAAAATTACATGCGGCTTTTGTGATTTTTTAAATAGGTATGGTGCTAGTCTTCCAGCATGATATAATGCACGAGGGTTCCGCGCTGATAAAGGGAAGAAAATACAGTATGAGGACTGACGTTATGTATAGTGCACAGGTTTGTTAGTTCTGACAGTACCCGTCAAAATTGTGCGTAGTCAATCTGGCAAAGCGGCGATGAAGATCTTTAAGATGTGATCTTTAAATTAGACTTACTATATATGAGTGACTTGGCAGTATTTTTATAAGGAGTATGAAAGACGGGATATTCCTCAAAATGTAAAGAAAATTGGTATTGAAAATCTTGAACTGGAATTGATCTTTCAAAGGCAAATGTTTTTTTTTAAAAAGACACATTTGTAAATAGGCTCGCCTACACCTCGCTACTGACAGTAGTGTATGCTTTAATTATTGTATATCTATCGCTTAAGAAAATGAGATGCATGCTGCTGGGAACACATTATTTAGGATTACATTGTACATATAACATTTTTTCTATGAATAATTGTCGTAATAAAGTATTTTGTAATTTCACTGTATTAAACTGGTATGTGAATTGAGTCAAATGCTTTTAAACCATTTAAAAGTTGATAAATAAATAACAAAAATTATTAATTGATTGATAATAATTTTGTATATATTGTAGATCTACAGCTATAATAATTGTGATATAATTGTGCAATGCAACTTTTATTTTTTAAGAAATATAAGTATTGAAATTATTATTTCTTGATTGCTTTTACATGTTTTATATAAACAGACTGGTAGGATAGGCGTATTAGTAACTTTAGACTTAATGGGAACACAAATTTGGATAAGGTGGCCAGTTGCATTGGGCATAAAGTCTCTAGTAGTTCAATAATAAGAGCTGTCACTTATGGTGACAAATGCCCCCGCAGCGCCTTGACCTTTGACCTGGTGACCCCAAAGTCAATAGGGGTCGTGTACTCAATAAGTACTATCAGCCTGTGAAGTTTTGAAGGTCCTGGATGCAGTGGTTCGCGAGAGAAGTGCCTTCATGCAAAAAGTTAACATTGGTTTGACGAACTAACGGACGGACAGTTGAAAACTAATATGCCTGCCTTCGGGGACAGCCCCTGTGACCTTTGACCTGGTGACCCCAAAGTCAGTAGAGGTCGTGTACTCAATAAGTACTATCAGCATGTGAAGTTTGAAGGTCCTGGGTGCAGTGGTTCGCGAGTAAAGAGCCTTCATGCAAAAAGTTAACATTGGCCCCTGTGACCTTGACCTTTGACCTGGTGACACCAAAGTCAGTAGGGGTCGTGTACTCAATAAGTACTATCAGCATGTGAAGTTTGAAGGTCCTGGGTGCAGTGGTTCTCGAGTAAAGTGCCTTCATGCAAAAAGTTAACACTGGTGTGACGAACTAACGGACGGACAGTTGAAAACTAATGTGCCTCCCTTTGAGGGCATAAAATGTTCTTGATGGTCAGTGTGCTAACTGGTAGTACTAGACCAAAGGGGAAGAGAAGACCACCTTTCTTTTATTAAACTGTATCAATTGGTTAGTACTAAGTATTTTCTTTGTCACGCGGGAAGTATATCAAATTATATCATTTAGTTTACTAACGAGAACCTTTCTACACATACAGTGGATGAAATATGTTAAGTTATAATTGAGCCGTGCCATGAGAAAACCAACATAGTGGGTTTGCGACCAGCATGGATCCAGACCAGCCTGCGCATCCGCGCAGTCTGGTCAGGATCCATGCTGTTCGCTATTAGTTTCTCTGATTCCATTAGGCTTTGAAAGCGAACAGCATGGATCCTGACCAGACTGCGCGGATGCGCAGGCTGGTCTGGATCCATGCTGGTCGCCAACCCACTATGTTGGTTTTCTCATGGCACGGCTCATATACTGTTTTACTCTGAGCCCTATAGAAGCAACGGATGTTCCACACTCAAGAGTGCCAGCTGGTGATTTTAAGAGATTTTTCTAACACTGACCAAGAAAACAAAGCCAAATGAAAAAATGACAGAGAAGTATGTATTATTCGAAACAAATTCTTATTTGAAACGCTTAATGAACTTTTAAAGTGGTGAAAAACAGAAAATCGGACTACAGAGAAAATATAGAATTTTAAATCGACAGGAAACTGGATTGTAGTTTATGCTGTGTCTATTAAACATATATCCGATATCTCTGCAACAGACACACGTGATTTACGCTACTACTGATATTGACGGACTTTCTTCTGATATTGTCAATATTCCGAAAGGAAAAAGAAAGTTAATAAAGAAATACTAACTCTCGAATGTTCAAAAGTGTTGTCACTAAATGAACGTGTGATCGAAAGTTAAGAATGAAAAGGTAAAACATAATAATGAAACCTATACAGTGCATGTCAGACTATAGCGAACATGTGTGTGAAGTTTCGGTCTATACCATCTTACATATGAAAACAAAGTTGTAAAATGGGACATAACTTCAAGAAAAAAAGCAAAACAGAATTAGCGGATCTGTGTCTGGAATGCCTGCAAGTGTGTGAACTTTCAATCAATTCCCGGTAGGTTACTGACATACCAGTTTACATACAAACAAATGACCGAGTATTGCAGTGGCGGTATACAGAAGTCCCCTACCGATGAAAAAAAAACAACTTAACCTTCAATAGTGACCTTGATCTTTGACTTGCAACCACTTGTCATGTGCGCGACATACAGTCTAATCATAGAGAACATTTTGTGTAGTACTAAAAATCATTCAATGCAATTAAAAGTAATGGAGCAGAGACAAATTTTTACTTGACCTACAATAGTGACCTTGACCTTTGACCGACAACCATGTGTCATGTGCTCGATACATAGTCTAAACATGGGGACCATTTCTATATAAAACTGAAAAATCGTTCAATGCAATTAACAGTAATGGAGCAGAAACAGATTTTTACTTGACCTTGAACAGTGACCTTGACCATTTGTGTAACTGTAGGACATATTTACATACAATCCTATTATGCAGGTGGTAAGATATTATGAATCTTTTAACTAAAGGCGGTTCCAGGTAACGGATTTGTTCAAAACATTATCCACTACTCGTGTTCAGTTACTGATCTTCAACGAGCACTTTATACATATTGATCTATTGTATACTGTTTGCCATTCCTAGATTGAATAAAAAAAGAAGGATAAACAAATTTGTATCAGGAATGCAATTACAGTTTTATTACATTTGCCAAATATTTAGTCTGGTAATACTGTTTTCAAAATAAGAAAAGCAAATTAAAAAAAAAAATACTTTTACCTAGTTGCTCAGCCAAGACAGATTGGAAATAAATTAATTGTTTTTTAAGTTAAGATTTAATTTTTGAAGTTTGCAGGTGTTGTGTGTTACATTTGTTTTTCGTACAATTAATTCTAAACAAATTTACTTTATATATGGTCATTTATTTCATAAAATTAGAAAATGAAGCCACAAACATCATAATAGCACATGATTGTCTTGTTCGCACGTTAACTTGCATATCATTGTACTAGTTTGTCCAGTCATAAATCATTAGTCACAAATATGTTCTATTCACAATTTCAACATCAAGCCAGGCATTCTTAACATCCTGTAAACGTTTCTGTTACTCCGTTAACTTCAATGTTCGGTCTTGTGGAGTTCACGTTTGGTAAATGAAACCATTTCTAAAGGTATCAAGTGGGTTCTTCTCTGACAATGTTTCTGATTCTCTTCAAGTGGTGGTACACATTCATGACAATAAGATCTAAAATCTCTACAAATGTCAGTAAACTGGCTCCAACAGCTATTCCAAGATATCCACCAAACGAGGCTGAAATCAAATTAAAATAGATATGTACGAACCACCTGTTTCATGCACAATCGCATGTTTGGCAACTACATAGGCAACAGGCATATATCGGTGCAAACCTAATTCTTCCAACAAAAACATCTTTGCACGTTAATGTGAAGGTTTTTATTTGTTTTGATATATAATATCATTACAAGCATGCGCGTTATTGGATATGAACCTTTAATAGTGACATCTCTTCTACGTCAATAACAAAACACTGTTTGCAAATACACTCAGAAAATGGTATACTAATAGGATTATAACAATTTCACAGACTTGGAAATTTCTATCACAAATGATGCTGGACAACACAGTGTTTATAGATATGTATATTTGAACATCACTCTACTGTTCTTACCCCAAAGGTCCTCAAAAGTGAATTCGAGAACTTGCTCAATGTATGTTACCTCCTTGCTTTCGTAGAAAAGTTTCAGAATAATGAGATTCTCTCTGGAGAAAAAGAAAAAACAAAATCAATGGTACACACATTACAGAAGTAACAAACAGTCTAAACTCCGCGGACAAACGTTTGAGATGTTTCCAATATAAAACATGTTTTCTCTACCCTTACTCTTAATAAATAATTTGGAGATGTCATTTCTTAAAACATGTACAAAGTCAGTGATCTAGGTAACAACTATATAGACGAATGAAACATGAGAATACAAGATTCATACCTGTCACTGCTGCAGGTAAGACTCACGGACTAACCTTAATGTTTCTATTGGGTCATTAATCTGTATTTTCTTCTGTACGGTTTTGTATGCGCTATCTGGCAGGAAGGTTGACGAAAGCCTCGTCTGGTATTTCGTTATGTGACATGGTGTTGCACAGTGACACTGCTCAACTTGAGACATAAAAGACACTGAAATGAAACATATATATTGAATGTAATACTTCGAAGCTGTAAAACGACTGCAAATGATTTAATCGGTTCGAATCATGCAAGTTTGATAAGGCTGTTAACAAGTAATTAATGAAATAAAAAGTTACAACTGTAAATATGGTCTGGCAAAATTTAAAGCTTTACATTTATATATGTATCTTTTGACTGTACTAGTGTGGTTGTATTTCTGAGCCCCTGCCGGATTAACAACTGTACATTTTAACTGTTTTTCTGGTGAATGTTCTACACTGACCGGTCTTTTACATATGTAATTTAAAACAAACCAAGTCTTTTACACACATTTAACAGCTGTAAAATCGGTTGTATTTTCATAAAGGCATGACCATACATAATTAGGGCATCAAAATATATAATATAATATAACGTCCTTTAAACATAACCAGTAAAGATTCTTACCCAAAGTCGGCTGGTAACAGTCCATAATTTCGTAAGCACTGCATTCCTTGCCGCCTTCTGAAATGATATTCTAAACAGCTGCGATGACTTAAGCACCCCTTTGGTTTTTGAACAACGTTAACTGCATTCAAATAGGTTACCCTTTGTTACAATGGACCCGGAGAAAGATGTAGAGCGGAGAAAAATGTATAGCTAATATATTTCTGTTTGCCATATTTAGATACTAAGTATTGATAAATATTATTTTTGGTTTTGAAACAAACAATGCAGGTAGAAGAGGTAGGCCTTACTAATAAACTTTGATAATGTGGCAGTCGACCTCAATACAATCGACACTGTTTATTTTCCAATACGGGTAAATCCAATAATTGCTTTACAATAGATATGTGACGGATTATCTTTGAACACCCCTGGACTTATTGGACTCAACTGCCACATTATCAAAGCTTGTTAGTACACTTACGATAGTCAATGTTTGTTTTGAAACAATCGATGTAGGATCATTTTGCAATGGAAGGATGTACACTTACTGTAGTCTTTGTCAACGTGACTTACACAACCACAGTGTTCGAGAATAAATTTCTGTCTACACTCTCTGTAGCATCCTGTTATAGAGTAATGACTGTGCAACTCTGTATCTGCTGTTGTGTCGATACAATATTGTCCTCCAAATGCTGCTACAGGATACGGCAAGTAATCAAACTGAACATAAAGAATGTGTTTAAAATTCCGCGGTCTCGTGCTACATATAGCTATTGAATTGTTAGATAATAAAAGTATTAATCAAAATGAAATAATTGACAGATATAATGACAAAACACCTGTGACTTTCAAAATGTTCGAATTTATACGTTATCCAAACATCTACATGAAATGTTACAAAACTGGAAATAACCCAACTTTTATGACTGACATCAAGTGTTCATTTAAGTGATGCTACATACCTTTCTGCATTCTGAGTTTACAGAATAGTTTGTTTTTTTTTTTGTATTCAAAATGAAGATTTTTCATGATTTTGTAAGAAACAATACTACCAACTCTGCTACAAAAGTGTTAAAACGGTTTTACACATATTAACTGCAAAAAACATAAATCTATTGCATGGAGCTTCTCTGTACTACGATAAACAAGGAAATATGGACATACCACATGAGCCGTGACTGGTATATAGTGCATTACGCCAGGCCCTATTATTGACGCAGACTCCATGTTCGGCTCGTCCGTACTCTCGTGTACCAAGACCTAAATTATATCAGAAAGGTAGTAATAGTTTTTCATTGCACACTTTCTAAGTATGTGTAAGTGTTAATGAACTAGTACGCTGTGTTCACAGTTAAATATTTTTTCACAAATTATAGGAAATGATTTTTAGAACTAAATTACACCATTACAACCGTTTCCTCCATCAACTGACGTACTGAATTAAGATATTGAAGTACTTTGCCTGAAAATCCAAAGAACTACTATACTCACTTTTGTTCCATAGTTTTCATCTCCCGCTCCAATGGCTATATCTTGACCTGACCATAGCACAATCTCTAAACCGTACCTATCCCCAACCACAGATGTTTCAAATGAACCTTCCGTTGTTGTATAACACAAACCATTTTCCGCCAAACGACCAATAAAATATTCACTACAATTCAATGGCAAACCTTTCCACGAGCATGTTAAAATAAAGTCGTCTAACTTGGTTGTATGCTTCATCATCAGACTGCTGAATCGTGTAGTTTTTAAAATAGTTTCTCCAACTTCAGTAAGTAATAAAGTTTTGTTTGGCACTACTTGTAGAACTTGTTCTATGGTTATTCGTTCGGTATCGTTAGTAACAGAATCATTCCGAATAAAACGACTATTGCAAATAGTTACAGATGGAAACAGAAGTTTTTCATGAACCTTCATGGTTTGAACTGTCAGTGGTCTGTATTCGAAGTAGCGATTCACCTGCGCCTGGCCGTTCCAAATAAGAACAAATACGAAACAAATCATAATGACAAACCACGTTGCTCTGAAATAAAACGAGATAAGCTTGTCAGAAACTTCTTGCACGATTTTAAAATAACATGGCTGCCATAGCCAAAAATAATTATTTTCAACTCCCGGAGTAGGCTACATGGAGAAATATGTTAGACACATAATAATCATAAAAGAAATGACAAAATACTTTTGAAAAAGAAGCTTGATATCAAAATAGAACGTGAACAGTCAAAGAACTTGTGATATACAAATGTAGAACAAAATGTGTTGATCAAAAGAGAATAACCTCTCTTGAAAGTTTCTTCTGCTTATTATTAACAGTTTAATATATCCTTTATGATAAACCAAGGCCTATGTGGCGTAAAAAAACTAAAACAAAAATTCACCCGAGGGGAGGTTTCAGAAGGCTTTACAATAACCTTAAACCAGATGGTATGTGCTTTTACAGAGACGCTCAACATATCCGAGGCAATACCAAGAGAAGCACAATACATTAAGTAAAGCCCAATAGTTCAGCTTGTTAGTCGCCATATTTATTTATTTATTTGGATTTTACGGCGCACCAACACAGTATAGGTTATATGGCGCCAATCAGGACTACAAATTTTGGTTTCACATCTCATTTACATCGAAATAAAACATGAGATATGGAATCAAAATTTGCATACCTGCTGGAATCACAGAGTTACAGCAAAACCAAGTGTTAAGACCCTATTAATCGCCTCTTACGATCATGCAAGGGTAAGGCAGTGGTTCCAATTCTTTTCATACATAGGTCGTCCCAGAACTACATGGGGCTTAGTCGCCGTAAGTCCTAAGTCCTCAAAGGGTGAAGTACATTTAAAATCTTACACAGTTTACAAAAAAGGTAAGCTACAAACACAAACCTTCGGACAACATAACTGTTGCGATCGAATACGAATCGGGTACCGTGTAATGTTGTAATATCCGCCCATTCATGCAATGTGTCCCAAAATCTGTCAAGCTGGCTTTGCTTCCTTTCAGCGGTTTCGCAAACTTTGGCTTCCTCTCTGACTTCGTTTCCATGTAAGTCAGCGTCACTTACTTCTGGAACTTGACTGCTTTCTATCATCTCATGACTGCCAGCGCCCTCACTTTGCTGCTCGTCGTTAGGCAGTTTGTACGTTTCTTATCAATAAAACAAAGAAAAAATCATTGACATCACATCGGTGGACTAAAATAACAAAAGTACAACTGGGTTTTACACCTACATATCCCATTGCGTGTAACTGTCAGTCGACGTGATCTGACAGTCCAATCACGTGAACCACGTGCATATAATTACATGAAAATGATTTGTGTCTCATAGGTAATGTATTAAAGACCCACCACGACCCAGTGACCTACTTTTTTCACCCACAAAAACTTCATGAAAATCATTCTTCTAATACAGGTAATTTACAGCTATACTTCAAGTTTTAGGTGGACAATTTAGGTCCTTCCTGAACAAATGTGTTTTCAAAACTTCATCTGCCAACTTATTCAGTCTATCTCTTTTCAGCATAGTTTTAAGAATATAGAGGAATAACTATCTTACACTGTAGAAACAAAATGTGACTGAAATTTTAACTAAACACACTGATTTATGTGCATATTGCTACAATAATTCAATAACATGTTAAAACTTCACTGTTAATTTGTTACTAGATACTTGTTATTTCTAATTTTCTTCATGCACGTTGGTTATCATTGATGTTATCCGTAAACTTGTATTGACCTGGCACTCATGAATATTCCGTTTATTTCCATAAATTAATTTTCGGTGTCCCAAAATAAATAGCGATAACTATAGTCAAAATCCTTACTAGTAGATCTCTACATCAAAATGCCCTTTCAAACACAACCATTTAATTAAATCCGTTTATAAATACACCGTTCAGACACTTTCCCAAATTTTGGAGTTGGAATGGGGGCGGGGGTGGAGGTTCAATGCATATGCTGTCCCCTACTCTTAAAGTAAGGCGGGCATCCCTTGCCCCTGCCCCTACGCCTATGAAAGAACAGTAGGCAAACTTGGATGTCGTCCGAAAACTGTCCTACTTTGCTGCGAGATATCCATTCCTCTGCTTGAACTGTTGCAGTCTGTTTCTCTAGGATATATTCAGAATTTCAAAAACAGCTTTCGTCATGTCATATCATCGTTCTACTCCTGGCTAAGACTATATGTATATATATATATATATGTAACTCGCTTACCTACAGACATATTGCTGAGGCTTCGCTTGTGTGTAAGAATAATATGACGTCACAGTTATGAACTAATTGAGTCATTTTAGTAAGAAATTTGTATTAGGAACATTACTCATTACTAAGAAATTTCATGCGCGGATCCAGTGGGTTGGTCCAGTTCCGAACCCCCACCTCCCACCCCCTGGAAAATCCTAAAAAAAGGGAAGAAGAGAAGAAGGAAAGAAAACGGGTTTTCAAAAAGGCAACGTTAGCCTGATTAGGGCCGTATTCAAAGTGACGTAATTCATATTTATGTTAATCATCACAAAGAAACAAAGAATTAAGAAAACTTAAGTTTATTACTTTTCCCAAATTTAACAGGTTAGCTCATAAAAATGTGAAAATAAGGGGTATTTGATGTTCCTTAAATGCCCCAGAATGCTGAAAATGGAGCGCTTAATTCCAAAATTTTACGGGAGGGGGATGCCCCACCCCACTAGCTGGTCGCCTAGACTTTCCTATTTAAGCCTGTTCAACAGGAACTTATTGACAGCCCTGTACTTGTAAACGGCTAACATCTCCACAAAAAAAAAACACATCGAAGCATTTAGTGTATAAAGAGACATGGTCAAGTTCAGTCGGACCCCACTCAATCCCCACCTGAGAAAATTGACTGAATCCGCGCAGGTATTTGTATGGACCGCCAAAATAACAGAAAGGCGACAATTTTTGTTATCAATAAATACTTGCCATTATTTGATATCAAAAAAATCGAATTTTTGATATCAAGAAATCGAATTCTTGATATAAAAAAAATGATTTCTTGATATCCAGAAATCGAATTCATGATATCAAAAAGTAGTCCGTATTTCTAGATATCAAGAAATGATTTCTTGCAACTCATTTGTACAGATACAAATTGCACTGTATAACTACAAACACACCTTATACCGGCTAAGGGCGGTTAGACTTCATGGTGTTTTCAATTGCACGACAGATATATTAAAAAATATTATTTTCATAACCTTACTTGACAGCTTTATGATACTTATGATAACTTTAACTCTTTTGAATACTTATAGGCCTACATGTTATTACTAGATATCTACAATGATTCTTGTGACAATCAGAAATATTGTTTATGGGTGACATGTTATTAAAAGTGTCTGCTTTGATTTCCGTTTCTGTATCTAGCAATATTTTTCAACAATATGCTGTTCGTGAGCAAGTTAGTATCTCAATAACTACACATCACAACTAGATCACTTCACCAACTGCATGCAGCACTGTAACAACTTACCCCGTGTAAAACTATCCCCGGTGTCTCCTACTGCTTAACACACTTCTTCGCCATGTGATACTTAGTGGATGGCATAGCCCATAACTTTTGCTTTCATTTTATTGAAATAATGTGAAATGTCAGCACTGAAACGTCATTGCAAATGTATCAAAACGAAGTTATGTAACACTTCTTTAAAATTTGTGAGTCTTTAAAGGCGCTGAACTGTCCGGAAGTGCAGTCTCTTCATGTGTTACCATGTGTGTGTTCGGGTTTAACGTCTTTTTCAACAATCTTTCAATCATATAAACGACGGTGTCTGCTTGAAGCAGTGGGGACAATGCCCAACTTTATAGTGCTGCCTCACTGGAATATCAAGCCGTAGACACGTGACATGATACCCCACCCAGCCACATTATACCGTGACACTGGGCTGACCAGTCCTAGTATACTATCCTCTTAATGCTGAGCGCCATGCGAGGAAGCTACTAATATTACCATTTTTTTTACATCTTTGTGATGCAGCCAGGGATCGAACCCACACGACCTCCCGCACTCGAACCGAGGCGGTACCGTTTCATGTAGTAATTTTCCGCCAGTAAAATTGGCAGTTATTTAGTAGAATGATATAAAATGTCTGATTACTTCTGTCATTTTTCTTCACATCTCATTTAAACAGAGGTGTATTTTTATTATAAGTGGTAGAATGCGTTAGCAGACCATGCAAAGTTTAGAAAAAGCAAGAGTGATTCTGCATCACTTAATACTAGATGGTCACGGATGTTTTTTTACTGCATGCTATCCTTTTTGCTATATATCAATTATTTTTTTGTTTGATTCTCTAGGATTTTTAGGAATCATTCAGCACAGTTTTAAGTTATAGAGCCAGTGGGTACTTTAAGGTTTAAACGTCTTATACGAGTGCGGTTAAAAAATAACGTAGACTTTTTGTGTCAGAAGACGCATATTGTGTACAGAGTAATGTGAAATATATTACTGTAATTCGCAATCTTTCCCTTATTTGGTCATATATTTTTGTAACATTTTTGCTGATAGGCGAAGTGCGTGGAACGTTTTAATTACAATAGCTACGCATTACCGGCGCAGTCGCTTTTTCATCTGTCATGATTTGAATTTTATTGCTAATATTCGTACTGATAGCTAGACTTATCCGTCAGAAAATACGTCAAAGTGAGGCAACATGTCAGGGCGACATGCACCGAGAGTATGGCATCATTCGGACGTAGGAGGCGAAAGTAAACAACATTTAAACTAAGTGAGTATCACTGTTTATAATGCATGTTATGTCGTCATCGACTCGCAGTTGTTTAGTTATTTAGAAATTTTGGCGAAAAGCAACTGAAATTTATAAAGCAGACACCACAACAATGTTCGGTCATCTGTGTCTTGATTTTCAAGTGTACAAACGATTCTCAAATGTCCCATACTTGTTTCAAGACAGTGGAGGGGAAGGGAGAAAACAAAACAAAAATCATTGATTCCGCGTTAACGTCAATGCACGGCGCCTTGGATAAAGACCAAGTACTCACGTTTAGCACCCTGTCTGAGATGCTTGGCATAAGTTTTAATACTTTTCAGTATTCTAACCAAACAATTACGACTAAGGTGTTGTTCATCAAAATTAATAAAAGAATTTTATAAATATTGAATAATGCAAACCTAAGTATAGGTGAATGTTTTCGAAGTGGCGTAACACCTGACTGTATGATCAGAATCACGTCAAATTTGCAGTACAGTGAGCAGAAAGATTGCAAATCACGATGATATATTTTTTGTTTTGTTTCATTGAAGTATATAAAAGCTAGAGAAAAAGTTTACGTTATTTTTTAACAACCCTCGTACATGTGAGCCATAGCTTCCTCAAGTCTCAACTTGACAATGCATTTGCAATTGCTTACATAAAGTAAGATAAAAACGCCTTTACTGAATTCAAAGGCTAAACTAAACATCTAAACTTGATACTCTACAAGGTTTGAGTCGAAACTGGAAGAAAAATATACTGTTGTTATGTTATGTTTTGAAAACCAGACCATGCGCAGCAAGTAGCAAAAACTTCTTTATCTCTTGTGGACAATTTAACTGGAATGTAGAAATATAATGTTTGAACAAGCTATGATTTTGTGAGCATTTTCAAAGGTTTGCGAGATCGATAACCACAGTTTAGAGTAGTTCCTTCATATTGTAATGTTGTAATGACTGATAAACTTGTTGACAAATGGAAGAATTTTATTAGGGCTTTATTAGCCGGTTGCGAGTACGGCATACATTCGGCCACTATCTGTTGAAGATATCACCTGTAAATACTATCTGGTGTCTACAGATAGAGTCATTGATCTGAGGTGAAACATTCACTCCAAATACCACAACCACTTCATTTGTGAACAAATTAAGGAAAGGGTGTGTTTAAGACTTTTTGTCAAACATTATGGGGTCAATTTTTTGATACTGTACATATACATGTTTAACATATTTAAGGATTCTTTTCGGAGTTTCTGCTCAGGTTTGTATCGTTATATATATTTCCTTACCTATAGATTTATTCATCTGATAGGTTGACTTTTCTCTCTTTAATATAGATACACCTCTAAAGTCTTAATTAGCATATCAAATATTTGGAACATTTGCTCAATTAGAAATATTTATATTTTGTGATTAAAAGAGTCCGAAAAAGATATCTGTCCAAATCTATTATTTTCAGACCAACTTGATGACCTGATTTTCATTGGTTAATTTGAATTATTTGATCGAAGTCAATAACTGAAAATTTCGAAGAATAAGTCACTGTATTAATACGAATATACCGGAACTCTATCGTACAGTGTTTCTGTAATAATGATAATGTTAACTTTTTTACAAAAGGCATTTCCGTAATTAGTATCCTTGAAGAAATATTATCAATAAATCTATCTATAAATATAAATTTGCCATCAAAATATTATGATTGTTTCAAAGCAACTTATTACATAAAATAAATACACATACAAAAATAAAATGTATGTAAATTTAACACTCCCATGTGAGTGATAATTATCTATGACTACTGTATAAGTAAAATAATTTTCTAACAGTTTGAGTGAAAAAGAGCAATATTTTTATTGAGGTTTTCTGTCAATTATTTATGTTAATTTCGTTTTGAAAATTATATAAGTATTGACCCTTGAGCCATTGGATATGCTATGGTATTCACTGGAAGAGGTCAATATTGTTCTCCTCCGTTGAATATCACATCATATCCGATGGCTTAACAGTCAATAACTGTTTTATTATATGGGTTCAAGTTTATAAATAAGTAACAAATATTGTTGCAACATATGTAATGTTTGAAAGTAAACAATAACTGTGTGAAAACTTATCAAAGTTTACACGAAAACAATTAAATATGGTCAACTTCACAGATGCCAAAAAATTGGAGCAATTCTGTAAAAGCTATGGAGCCCGATATTCGTGCTCAGTTGCATAAAGAGGCAAGCAATTCTGGACTGATGTACAGACGATGGCTCTGCAGCAACGAAATAAACAAGGGAGAAAGTTAATTCTGACATTGTAAAATTTTCAGATCCAGCACATACAAAACGGATCGTAGGAATAAACTTGAAAAGATTAGTCGAGCCTGTCCATCATTAACCGAAAAAGTGAAATCATCATACATTAAAAAATTCACATACGCTGTCAATCAAAACAAGCAAAAAGGAGAAGCTGAATTAATACAGGCGCTAGAAAGCATAGTTCCACATATGTATGGAGAGCACCATCTTTGCAGCCACTGGTGTAAAAATAAGGCTAATAATGTAAATATTCACGTGCTTACGTCATGTCTTAAGCGACGTTGTTTATTGCGTCACAATGCTCTAATTCAAACGGTTGTACTAGAAAAACGCTTCGGTGAACGTTTTTCTATTTTGGCACAGCCATTAACAACATAATGAATTTTTATATACAAAAATTTGGCAAAAATTCCACGGGCCATTTTTTTGCAAAATGGATCAGAAGCGATTTTTTTCCTGAATTTTCTTAAACAACCAAAAGTCTGTTTTCGCACCTCCTTCGAAAATTCGGATAGAAAATACCTTTTCATGTTAATGATCACTAAGAAATTGCTTTATTCTCTCGTTTGATATATAATTTAATGCATTGACGCCAACAATACGCTTGTAATATCGAGTTTTATACTATTTTAGTGCTACCATTAACGGACGTAAAAAGCGCGAAAACGGGTCATGTTTGCGACGTCATGGTAACGTCATACGCATGTTTATTGCTCTAAAAGATGATGATACAAATTTGAAATATCTTCAAGTTTATTTTGGTATATACGACTATTAGCAAATCTTAAATTTTGACAAAGTACCATTCCCCCTTAAATAACATATAATGTTACACGGAGCGTTTGACAGATTAGCTATATTATGGAGACCTATCGTGAATTACCAGTCTCTCAATTTGACGTGCAGTGGCGAAGTTATACCTTTTAGTATGTCTCGCTACGTTCAAACATCAATTTGGGAAATCACTGTGTATATCCTTTCCGCGGCCGTAACGTTATAAAAAGTTAGCGTCTGATGGCCCTTTCACGCTGCCGTAGAGTCAAGATTTATTACACGAATTGATTTGAAAATATTTCTGAAATGTCTAGGTCTGCAGCTCTCAAATACGGAAATATCTGACACCCGAGGCATATACTGACACTTATAGACAACATAAAAAAGAACCTTATGAACGATTTCACGAAGTTCCAAAAATCTCCATATCCACATGTCGTGCTAAAGCCCAGGTACTTTCAAATCGTTAAAAAGTGCTGAAAATTGACTCCCCATTAGCAAAAAAAAAAAAAAAAAAAAAAAAAATAAATAAATAAGTCTACACGCATACATTTAGACGGGGAAACCAATGCTATAGACCAATGCATTTCAAGTTTAGCCGGTGTACTTTTATTTTCTTTACTTCCGAAAAAGGCGTCATTTTCTGTGTTATCAAAAACATACGTATGCCTGTGCCTGGCGAGATTGTATAAAAATGTGTTGGCCATCCTAAGAATATACCCTGCCCCGTGTGGTTCTGGGACGATCTATGTAAGAAAAGAATTGGAACCACTGCCTTACCCTTGCATGATCGTAAGAGGCGACTAATAGGGCCTTAACACTTGGTTTTGCTGTAACTCTGTGATTCCAGCAGGTATGCAAATTTTGATTCCATACCTCATGTTTTTATTTCGTTGTAAATGAGACGTGAAACCAAAATTTGAAGTCCTGTTTGGCGCCATATAACCTATACTGTGTTGGTGTGCCGTAAAACCCAAATAAATAAATAAATAAATAAGAATATACCCTAGTATCACGTCTTGCAACAATTTCACATTTGCTAGACATGTCCTGCGGAATTTACCAGTTCAAAACCTTGCATGGATCTTTAAATAACGAAGTGGCTGTAAAACATAACAAGTAATATGTCTTAACTATTTTCTTAAAAAAACAAGACTCTGCCAATTACAAGTTCTGGAGGGGAAAAGTTAAAACCTTAATATATAATGCTAAAAATCAGTACTATAATGACACAATAAACAGTAACAAACAAAATCCTAAAGAGTTATGGAAAAATCTCCACGAATTGACAGGATTACATTCTCATGTTCAAGCCAATTATATTGATGACGAAAAAGGTCAACCAATAACTTACCCGTTTTTGGCTGCTAATACATTCAATGCTTATTTCAGTTCTATTTGTAAACCCTCCCCACCTTCCACTGCAGGCAATAACCTTACTTCTTCCAAAATTAGGGTCAATACGCCTGACACACTGTTCAAAATTCCATCTGTAGATGTGTCATTTGTCGAAAGCCAACTAAAGAATCTAGACATAAAGATGTCCACAGGTTATGATAACATAAGCCCAAAATTTTTAAAAGCAGCTGCTTCTGTCATTGCTCCAGTGCTCACTAAACTATATAACAACAGTATTGCTACCAACTCATTCCCACAGGCATTCAAAAAAGCCAAGGTTATCCCTATTCATAAAAAAGGTCCTAAAAATGACAAACTTAATTATAGGCCAATTTCCATTCTTCCAACAATATCTTTGATACTTGAACGTCATGTTACCCTGCATTTAAGACAGTACCTTGAGTCGAATGATTTGCTGTATAGTCGTCAGTCTGGATTCAGAGTAAATCACTCCTGTCAAACAGCCCTTGCGAAACTCTTAGATGACTGGATCACAGCAATTGATAACAATGAAATAGTTGGGACTATATTTCTTGACTTGTCTAAGGCATTTGACTTACTAAATCATGACATCTTGGTACATAAATTAAAATTCATATGGCTTTTCACTTATTCATGACAGGACTCAGCAAACCTTCATTTCTGGTGTATATTCAGATCCCAGCATAGTAACATCAGGTGTTCCTCAAGGATCGGTGCTAGGGCCCTTGCTATTTTTAATATACATAAATGACCTTCCATTATCGGTTTCATCGGCAGTCACAGATATTTTTGCAGACGATACAACCATATCAACATCGAACTCAAATCTTGAAAATGTGACTGAAACATTATCCAAAATTAGTAAAAATGTTGATGCATGGTGTAAGACTAATGCAATGGAGATAAACTCTGCAAAAACCAAAGTAATGTATGTTGCATCAAAACATAAAGTCAAGCAAGTATATGATGAGCCCCCAGTTATTCATTTCAGAGATGAAACTCTAGACTGCAGTACGAAAGAAAAGTTACTCGGCGTTACTATTGAAAATGATTTGTCTTGGAATACACATGTTGATAATATTTTGAAAAAATGCAATTCATTTTTATACCTGTTGTCTCGCATCAAAGTATATCTTTCTGTACATATGAGGAAAATGTTCTATAACTCTTACATACTGCCTCACTTCGATTACTGTTGTGTAATATGGGGAAGCTGTTCTAATTCATTAGAAGACAAAATTGTTAAGTTTCAAAAAAGAGCAGCTCGCCTAATTCTTGATAAAGACTTCGATACCCCTTCTGCTGAATTATTTCGAGAATTAAACTGGATGACTTTTCCGGAGCGGGTAATATTTCAAAAAGCATTTTTAATGTACAAAAGTCTAAACGATCAAGCACCTATTTACCTCAGAAATTCATTTACATTTAGCTGTGATATACATGACATACATGCTCGAACTTTGAGGTCAGATTCTAATTTGCAGCTTTACCTTCCTCGACCGAAAACTGAAGTATTTAAAAAAAAGTTTTACCTATTCTGGTGCTACTATCTGGAATTCCTTACCAAGTCATATAAAAAGAGCATCATCAGTAGGGCAATTCAAATCACTATACATAGCTTGGCACAACACACAATCATAATACTTAATATTTCTAATATTGCACTTCGTATAGTTATAGTATAAACAAAATACTGGTATTAGATGCACTTGTCTGTCTTCTATATGTTACAATGTACCATGTAAATATTTTAGATGTATATATTATGTATTGTTTTGAGGGCCTCATGGAAGATTGATGTTATTCGTCAAATGAGTTTTCCTCGTTAAATAAAGGCTTTATTATTGTTATTATTATTATTAACGTCTGTGTATACGGCGGAATTAACGTAACGAAACGTCAAACATTTTTAAAGATGCGAAAAAAAGAAACAAGTGTTCATTTCTCAAATTTTAAATTAATAACACAGAAAAGAAGAGAATATTTATTTGATAACATTTTTTTTTCAATTTCTGTACATGTTTTGTAACCAGGAAATACATCTTGGGACAGTCCTCTGTACGCACCCGCAACGACATCCGTGGCAATTTTTTATTTTTATATATAAATATATAAATAATTATAATTGTTTGGCTTTTTTCAGTCGTGTATGAAAAACGTTGAACAATCTTCTTTTTTTACATGAGATTGGTATACAAAGTATCGGGCTAATCATCCATTTTGTTTTGACACTGATAAAGAAACTCTAAATCTGTGATAACTCAAAATACAACTAGACTTAGTAGATACCATAAATACCAAATATCACACCTTGTTTCTAAGGAAAGTTATTACTGGTCTACCTAAGGATAAGTATGATTGATTATCTAGTATTTCAGTGTTTGCAAATATTTATACTTTTTATTATTGGCAACAGACCAATGGCCGACTACATGTAATGAAGATAGGGTATTTAAAAAGGTCACTCTTTTAATTTCCAACTGAAAAGTTGTATGCTAGTGCAGTGCTTCTTTGATATGATGTTGCAGCTTTGACCTGACACGTCAGCGAAGCTTATCTGATAAAGTGTTGCGGCTTTTGACACGGAAGTGTAGTGCTTGTCTGATATAGTGTGACACGGAAGTGTAATGCTTGTCGGATATAGTGTTGTGGCTTTGACCTAATACGGTAGTGTAGTGCTTGTCTGATATAGTGCTGTGGCTTTGACCTGACACGGAAATGTAGTGTTTGTCTGACAAAGTGTTGTGGCTTTTACTTAAGACGGAAGTGTAGTGCTTGTCTGATATAGTGTTGCGGCATTGACCTAACACGGAAGTGTATAGTGCTTGTCTGACATAGTGATGCGGCATTGACCTAACAAGGAAGTGTAGTGCTTGTCTGACATAGTGTTGCTGCATTGACCTAATACAGAAGTGTAGTGCTTGTCTGACATAGTGTTGCTGCATTGACCTAATACGGAAGTGTAGTGCTTGTCTGACATAGTGTTGCTGCATTGACCTAATACGGAAATGTAGTGCTTGTCTGACATAGTGTTGCGGCTTTGACCTACCACGAAAGTGTAGTACTTGTCTGATATAGTGTTGCGGCTTTGACCTGACACGGAAGTGTAGTGCTTGTTTGACATAGTGTTGCGGCATTGACCTGACACGGAAGTGTAGTGCTTGTCTGACATAGTGTTGTGGCATTGACCTGACACGGAAGTGTAGTGCTTGTCTGACATAGTGTTGCGGCTTTGACCTGACACGGAAGTGAAGTGCTTGTCTGACATAGTGTTGCGGCATTGACCTACCACGGAAGTGTAGTACTTGTCTGACATAGTGTTGCGGCATTGACCTGACACGGAAGTGTAGTGCTTGTCTGACATAGTGTTGCGGCATTGACCTGACACGGAAGTGTAGTGCTTGTCTGACAAAGTGTTGCTGCATTGACCTAATACGGAAATGTAGTGCTTGTCTGACAAAGTGTTGCTGCATTGACCTAATACGGAAATGTAGTGCTTGTCTGACAAAGTGTTGCGGCTTTGACCTACCACGGAAGTGTAGAACTTGTCTGACAAAGTGTTGCGGCATTGACTTAATACGGAAATGTAGTGCTTGTCTGACATAGTGTTGCGGCTTTGACCTACCACGGAAGTGTAGTACTTGTCTGATATAGTGTTGCGGCTTTGACCTGACACGGAAGTGTAGTGCTTGTCTGACATAGTGTTGCGGCTTTGACCTGACACGGAAATGTAGTGCATGTCTGACATAGTGTTGCGGCTTTGACCTACCACGGAAATGTAGTGCTTGTCTGACATAATTTTGCGGTTTGACCTACCACGGAAGTGTAGTACTTGTCTGATATAGTGTTGCGGCATTGACCTGACACGGAAGTGTAGTGCTTGTCTGACAAAGTGTTGCTGCATTGATCTAATACGGAAATGTAGTGCTTGTCTGACATAGTGTTGCGGCTTTGACCTACCACGGAAGTGTAGTACTTGTCTGACAAAGTGTTGCGGCATTGACCTAATACGGAAATGTAGTGCTTGTCTGACATAGTGTTGCGGCTTTGACCTACCACGGAAGTGTAGTACTTGTCTGATATAGTGTTGCGGTTTTGACCTGACACGGAAGTGTAGTGCTTGTCTGACATAGTGTTGCGGCTTTGACCTACCACGGAAGTGTAGTACTTGTCTGACATAGTGTTGCGGCATTGACCTGACACAGAAGTGTAGTGCTTGTCTGACATAGTGCTGCGGCTTTGACCTACCACGGAAGTGTAGTACTTGTCTGATATAGTGTTGCGGCTTTGACCTGACACGGAAGTGTAGTGCTTGTCTGACATAGTGTTGCGGCTTTGACTTACCACGGAAGTGTAGTGCTTGTCTGATATAGTGTTGCGGCTTTGACCTACCACGGAAGCGAAGTGCTTGTCTGACATAGTGTTGCGGCTTTGACCTGACACGGAAGTGTAGTGCTTGTCTGACATAGTGTTGCAGCTTTGACCTACCACGGAAGTGTAGTACTTGTCTGACATAATGTTGCGGCATTGACCCAACACGGAAGTGTAGTGCTTGTCTGACATAGTGTTGCGGCTTTGACCTACCACGGAAGTGTAGTACTTGTCTGACATAGTGTTGCGGCATTGACCTGACACGGAAGTGTAGTGCTTGTCGGTTATAGTGCTTTGACCTGCCACGGGAGTAAAGTGCTTGCCTGATAAAGTGTAGCGGCTTTGACCCAACACGGAAATGTAGTGTTTGTATGTCAGTGTTGCAGCTTTGACCTGATATGGGCGTGAAGTGCTTGTATGCCGTAATGTTGCAGCTGTGACTGACAAGGGAGTGTAGTGATGAATGGCTTAGTGTTGCAGCTTTGACCTGACACAGGAGTGTAGTGCTTGTATGACATTCTATTGTAGCTTTGGTCTGAAACGGAAGTGTAGTGCATGTCTAAAATAAGGTTGCAGCTTTTACCTGACACAACAGTGTAGCGCTTGTATGGCATGGTGTTCCTGACACTAGAGTGTAGTGCTTGTATGACATAGTGTTGCAGCTTTGACCTGACTCGGCAGTGCAGTGCTTGTCTGAGGTAACATTGTTTCTCTGACATAACACGTCAGTATAGTGTTTGGCGGACATAACCTGGCCGCTTTGACCTGGCAAGTCAGCACAGTGCTTGGCTGATATAATTTGGCCACTTTGACCTGACACGTCAGCGTATAGTGCTTGGCTGACATAATTTGGCCACTTTGACCTAGCAAAGAAGCCTGTAAAGGTACATCTACACTACAAGCTTAAAAAGAACTCGCACTTGTAAATATACATATATGATGTATAATATTCAATTTGTATTTAATCTATAGAAAGACTGAAATGTGCCAGTTTTGATAATGATTGTGTGGTTTGTAATTTATTCGTGACATTACACTGATAAATGACCTAGTAAAACAACTTCAGTATACTTTTTCAAAAAGCTGTTTTTGCACTGACCACAGGGCTGCTAAAACGTAAAGGTGTCCGTATGTTTTACATAAACAAAATCTAATCTTGTCAGTTGAAAGTTGTTGTTGGAGAACCCGAATTTTCTTAATTCATGATCTTAAGATTTTGTAATTACATACAAATTACAAAAGACCTTCAAACCAAAATAGACCGTTCAAAATACACCTCGGTTAACGACACCTCTAGGGAGAGAATATCTCACTACTGAAGCTGGTAGTCATTCCATTTCGAGCAATTCTTAACCTTTCTAGAGAAACGACTTTGGAACAATATACACATTTCAGTCCACTCAAGGGATATTGCAAGTTGTAGACATATGACTATGTTCCATGTTTGTTTTTCTGTCAAACATGTTGCAATAGTTTACGACAAAATTCCGTTTTTACGCCACACGTATTGCGTCACATATAGCGTCAAACTCTATTATAGCGATGTAGGCCTACTGGAAAGAAAAACATAATAAAATAACTGTTTTGGAATAATTATTTCTTAAAATCTTTTTTTTTAATATGGACTCATTGACATGTGTATCTATGTCGAATCTGCGCTATAAGATTAACTGTATGCTTTGCCGGCAAATAAATCAAGTCAAAACCTAGTCTTTTAGGTATCATGGGCTTAATCTGTATAAAAGTGCACAGAGGGTTGCCTGTCGTGTTCGAGTGTTGTTCGCTTTTATTAAACAATTCTCATTGAATTTATTATCTTAATGTTCGTAATAAACTATGTCTCAATGGCAATATTTGAGCACAGCGAAAGAGAAATCGTAATATTTAAATGTATGTCATGGAGATAAGATAGGCGTGTGCTTCTTTTCAGTACTTTGTGACATTATAGCTTTATTTCAGTATTTCAATTTCACTATTTAATTGGAAAGTGGTGTCAAATAGGTTGTATGATTTTGGATATTATTACTAGAACATTTACAGGTTTTTGCTGTTCTTTCTTAATTTGAAGTAACAGTTTTATGACATTACTGAGATACATACAAACACTGAAACCAGACAATACGTACTGCTTTAATAAATAGTGATTTTTTTAACGTTTTATGTTTTCTAATTGATGTTAATATTAAAAGTTGTGTAACATATAAAACTGAAAAATGCTCGCAGAGACTTGTAAATATTATTGATTCGTCGTCACTGAACAAGAAAGATGCATGTATTTGCATAAACAATATCTAATTGATAACTGGATACGTGTATTTTTCTTAAAACTGAACGCGTATCTGTGTACGAATTTATCAGGTTTGCATTTGGTACTAGGTGATCTTAAATGTCTTGCTAGTGATAACACTGGATATAAATGATAAAATTAAGGAAGTACATTGCAAAATTAATAACTACCATTGGTTGCTTTGAAAATGTGTAGCACACTCACGATCCACATGTAAGATATTGACATCATATCTTATTTTTCAGGCCATCCTAGTTGGTGAATCATACATCAGAGGAAAGTTGACGGTTTGGTACACGTCCATACATAGTACCAGCTGATGGTGTTAAAATGATTCCAAGGCATCCATTGATACTTAAAATAACTACAGTATGTGCTACCATTCTTTTGATCTGCCTGTTATTCTATAGGAGGGAAACAAGTGTGATTATTCAGCGAAGTGTCGTAGTAACTATTGAACCAATGTTTGACGAAAAGGAGTTTGAGAATTTAGAATCAGAGGACCAAACAACGACGACGACGACAGAATTGCCCTCAACGACGAGAAAGCAGGTCTTTGTGAATGGCGACGGTTTAGAATTCTTGATAAATCAACAAATGTGTTCAAAAGATCGGTACCTGGTGATTTATGTTCACTCCGGACCGGAACATTCTGAAAGGAGGCGCGTAATTAGGAATACGTGGGCGTCATTAGAGATTTTAAAGAAACACAAAGCTAAACTTGTGTTTGTGATGGGAGAAGTAGAGGACGAGAATTTGCAGGCAACTCTTGAAACTGAAAGTGAACTTTACAAGGATATTATACAGGGAAATTTTACTGACGCTTACAGGAATTTGACTTACAAAGCAATAGCTGGATTGAAATGGGTGACTGAAAATTGTCCAGGCGCCGTGTATGTCTTAAAGACAGATGATGACATTATTGTTGACATTCATAGGATAGTGCGTTTGATGAGGTCTTACATAGAACATAAATGGGGCAAGCAGAATATTCTCGCGGGATATATCTGGACACACATGAACGTGGATAGAAATAAAAGCAGTAAGTGGTACACCTCGGATGAAGAGTTTCCAGAAAAGTTCTTTCTCAAATACTGCTCTGGATCGGCGTATATCATGAGCTATGATGTTGTCAAAAAATTCTATCTGAAATCTCATGAGATCCCGTTCTTTTGGGTAGACGATTACTACGTGACTGGCATGTTAGCTCACGCGACAAATGTGACGCCAACCTCACTCAATGACAGATATATTTTAGAAAATAAATCTAATATTTTAGGAGCATTGAAAAATGACACAAAAACAAGACTTGTATTTGTTCATTCGCCTGACACAAATACTTCTGTAAAAGTCTGGAAGAATTACCTCGACAGATGGTGAAAATGTAATCTCCGCGTCCTGGTAAATTCTCTGACTGGTAAACTGTCGTGCACGTTCATTTGTCCCGCTGGTGTTGATTACTTCTTTTGTCTTACCTAATTTTGTTGATATCACATGCAGTCACCTCCGTAAAACATACAAAAACGGTTGTCAAAAATAAACAAAGATGTTAAGTGTCCATGTTTTTAATTACAACCCCGTTGTTGTCTAATAAAATATTTATTTAGATATAAAAGCTACAATTATCGCATAGTGCGGCAATTTTCCTTTGATCTTTGCAGCATGTTATACATAGTAACACACATTATTACTACAAAACTGTGCTGATATCTTACAAAACTGTTGCGATATATATCAACACGGAAATCTCTATGGAGTTTCATAAGAAAAAAAGTGTTCCGATATATATCAGCACAGTAAAACTGTTCCGATATATATCGGAACACTTTTTCTCTAGTGAGGTCCTATCAAGGGAGTATAATTTTTTCCTTTCAAAGAAAAGATGATTTTAGCTCCATTTTACAGTTCACAGAGAAAGAATTGTCACAAACACCTACATTTATAAAGTAAAAGAATAAATAAACTAGAATATTTCAAAAACTTGATAGTTATTGCCAAATTCAGAAATACATGAAATATATGAAATTCTGAGATTTCTCAAATGTTTCTTTTTCTTTGATTTTTTTTACAAACAAAACAACAAGTTTTACAATATGTCTGGCCAATGAAATACAAATATTTAAAACCAATGCAGAAATTTGTTGGGTACTTTTATCTGGGGAACACATTTTCTAAAAAAGAAGTTTTAGTGTTTCAGTCAGCGAGGCGCAGAAAGGGAATCAAAATAGTAAAAATAATAATAAACAAATTTAAATGAAAATAATATATAAATTTTAATGATAAACTATGCGATAAAACAGTTATAATATGTAGTGCTCGTGTGTTACCAGGATATATCAGAGCTAGGGGTACATCTCGTTATTTTTCTCTTCACATATCTGTCTCGGCCTACCGGCCTCGACGATATGTGCAGAGAAAAATACCCTCGATGTACCCCTAGCTCTGATATATCCTGGTAACACACTCTCACACATACTATAACTATTACATATTAGAAACTTTAAAATAGAATGAAACCAAAGTATAACTACATGCACATCTTGTTCATTTAAAACATACAAAACAAACAGTAGAAATGGGTATAAAACATGCTTTCCCGGGTTTTGAGTCGGCGGTTTCTAGGCAGTATGTATTTCAAATGTTTGTATGGCAAATGTAGATAATAGCTTGTGTTTGGAATCCTGTAAGGGCCAAGAATGACGGTACAATATGACGTCAGCCATTTTGTACTATGACGCGCGATGCTATATCATAGGACGCGCGACATTTTGCACTAGATCTACCACTAGTATGCGAATACGACGCGACTATATATAGCGGCGGCAGGGTTCGCGTCGTATTTAGGATCACGTATTGTATGGGGCGCCGTTTTACTATTTTCTTTGCATTTTTTGATATCAAGAAATGATTTCTTGATATCAAAAATTCGATTACAAGATATCAAGAATTATTTTTTGATATCAAGAAATGATTTTTGATATCAAGAAATCGAATTTCTGATATCAAGAAATCATTCATCGATTTTTTGATATCAAGAAATGCTGTCTTTTTTTATATCAGGAAATGAATTTTTGATATCAAGAAATCGATTTCTTGATATCAGGAATTCGATTTCTTGATATCAGAAAATCATTCCTGGATATCAAAAAATTAGTTATATTTTTTGATATCAGGAAATCGAATTCTTAATATCAAGACATCATTTCTTGATATCTAGAAATACGGACTATTTTCTGATATCAAGAATTCGATTTCTGGATATCAAAAATCATTTTTTGATATCAAGAATTCTATTTCTTGATATCAAAAATTCGATTTCTTGATATCAAAAAATTGCCAGTATTTCTTGATATAAAAAATTCCCGCCTTTCTGAAAATAGACATGCAATTAGGGATAACCCCGAATTAATTTATTCAGTGCGGGGTATGGAACGCCTAGACTGTCTTGACATAATGATTATCAGTTTGTCATGTGCTTTTTCAAATATATTCGGTACAAATCATAATCTTTCTTGTAGATAAAGCAGTTTGTCATATACATCTACTAGTTTGTCCGGAACATTTCTTAGTTTATGTTGTGCATTCAGTAGTTTGTGCTGTCCATTTAATAGTTCGTTATGCGCTTTTCTCAATATGTTCGGTACAAATCATAATTTGTTATGTAGATAAAACAGTTGGTTATGTACATTTACTAGTTTGTCCGGTACATTTCTTAATTTGTGTTGTGCATTCGCCAGTTTGTGCTGTCCAATTGATTGCATAAAAATATCCGATTTCATGTGAAATTACATAACGTGTACCCTTACAATTTTTGTCTTTACAAGTGGATTCCCATACATACAACAAATAATTATACTACTTATGTTAAATAAATTCTTTTCGGCAATTATCTATTTTCGGAAACTTTTAAAAAGATAATTAATACATATCTGTTTATTAAAACATAACAAACTGCTTTATCTACAAGACAAGTTATGATTTGTACCGAAAATATTGGGAAAGCACATAACGAACTATTGATTGAACAGCACAAACTAGTGAATGCACAACACAAACTAAGAAACTTACCGGACAAACTAGTAAATGTACATAACAAATTGTTTAATCTACAAGACAAATTATATTTTGTACCGAATATATTGGAAAATGAACATGACGAGCTATGGGCGGCGGTTACCGCCAAAATTAGAAAATATACAATCCATTCAAAAACAAGTCAGTCAATGCAATACATTTCAATGTCGTCTAGTTCAAAACTCCATCCCATCCAATATATTTACACTCAATGCATTGTATTTTGAAACCATTTAATACAAAAACTTCATTCCATCCATTTAAACATGGAACGATGCATTGAAAAACTTGTTGCGATGCACCGTAATATGAAATCATCCAACAAAACATGAAACCATGCAGCTAAATGTGAAGCCGTTTAACACAACATGAGTACGCGCAGTGTAAGATGAAATGATTCATTACAACTTGACGCTGTCTTATGCATATTGACACCGCTTTGTGTAATTGAGAGCGGTGTATTAAAACTTGATGTCATGCAGTCCAATGTGAAGACGTTTAACGAAACATGAGTTCGTGCAGTGTAAAGTGAAACGATTCATTAAAGTTTGGCGCCGTCTAATGCATACTGAAACATGTCGTGTGATTTGGAGCGGCGTATCAAAATTTGATGCCATGCAGCCAAATGTGAAACCAGTTTAACGAAACACCAGTACGTGCATTGTAAAAGGTTAATAAGACTATCAGTTCATAGGTTTGACCTTTCATAATTATTGATTCCGGATCAGTTTTACAATACGTTCCTTCTGTTGCCTTAACGTATGTTAGAGTTTCACCTGGCAGCTAGGTATAACATGGGGCTAAGAGTGAGCTAGGTTAGGTGCACTATAAACCGCTTTAAACTCCTTAGTGGTGGTTTTGCCACTAACCGTTCCAAGGCGGTGCCCCACTGTGTTCCTGTATTTGTCCTTGTATGTTTATTTTGTTTGTATATGTGGTGTGGGAGTGTTGTTCGTGTGTGCCTTTGGGGAGGCTGCGTATTTGGAACGTGGTTTTCCCTGTTGGATATTCTTCCTTGTTTTTACATAAAAACATATTGAAATTTATCCTAAAACCGACCTTGTGGTAAAAATCTAACATTTAATTTTAAACATTTCCTGCGATTTATCTGAATATTTAAAGGGACCTTATTTCGTGAAACACCTTTCTTCTCAGTTAAAGCTTTGTAAGAATTATGCTTCGTGAAACAGACTCAGTAAAAGAAAAAATAATGACAAAATTGAGTTAATTTTTATTCCTATGAAATCTATGTTTACATGTTTATGCTTTTAGACAGTATATCAAACTTACATGTACTTCACAATTTTTGTTTGTTTGTTGTTAGCTCACCTGTCACAAAGTGACAAGGTGAGCTTTTGTGATCGCGCAGCGTCCGTCGTGCGTGCGTGCGTCAGTCCGTAAACTTTTGCTTGTGACCACTCTAGAGGTCACATTTTTCAAGGGATCTTTATGAAAGTTTGTCAGAATATTCACCTTGATGATATCTAGGTCAAGTTCGAAACTGGGTCACGTGCCGATAAAAACTAGGTCAGTAGGTCTAAAAATAGAAAAACCTTGTGACCTCTCTAGAGGCCATACTTTTCAATGGATCTTCATGAAAGTTGGTCAGAATGTTCACCTTGATGATATCTAGGTCAAGTTTGAAACTGGGTCAACTGCGTTTAAAAACTAGGTCAGTAGGGCAAATAATAGAAAATCCTTGTGACCTCTCTAGAGGTCATATTTTTTCATGGGATCTTCATGAAAATTAGTCAGATCGTTCATCTTGATGATATCTAGGTCAAGTATGAAACTGGGTTACGTGCCGTCAAAAACTAGGTCAGTAGGTCAAATAAGAGAAAAACCTTGTGACCTCTCTAAAGGCCATATTTTTTCATGGGATCTGTATAAAAATTGGTCTGAATGTTCATCTTGATGATGTCTAGGTCAAGTTCGAAACTGGGTCACGTGCAGTCAAAAACTAGCTCAGTAGGTCTAAAAATAGAAAAACCTTGTGACCTCTCTAGAGGCCATTTATTTCAAAAGATCTTCATGAAAATTGGTCAGAATGTTCACCTTGATGATGTCTAGGTCAAGTTTGAAAGTGGGTCACGTGCCATCAAAAAAAAGGTCAGTAGGTCAAATAATAGAAAAATCTTGTGACCTCTCTAGAGGCCATATTTTTCATGGGATCTGTATGAAAGTTGGTCTGAATGTTCATCTTGATGATATCTAGGTCAAGTTCGAAACAGGGTCATGTACGGTCAAAAACTAGGTCAGTAGGTCCAAAAATAGAAAAATCTTGTGACCTCTCTAGAGGCCATACTTGTGAGTGGATCTCCATAAAAATTGGTCAGAATGTTCATCTTGATGATATCTAGATCAAGTTCGAAAGTGGGTCATGTGTCATCAAAAAGTAGGTCAGTAGGTCAAATAATGAAAAAACGTTGTGACCCCACTAGAGGCCATGTTTTTCATGGGATCTGTATGAAAGTTGGTCTGAATGTTTATCTTGATGATATATAGGTCAAGTTTGAAACTGGGTCAACTGCGATCAAAAACTATGTCAGTAGGTCTTGAAATAGAAAAACCTTGTGACCTCTCTAGAGGCCATACCCTTGAATGGATCTTCATGAAAATTGGTCAGAATGTTCACCTTGATGATATCTAGGTCGAGTTTGAAACTGATTCACGTGCCGTAAAAAACTAGGTCAGTAGGTCAAATAATAGAAAAACCTTGTGACCTCTCTAGAGGCCATACTTTTCATGGGATCTGTATGAAAGTTGGTCTGAATGTTCATCTTGATGATGTCTAGGTCAAGTTTGAAACTGGGTCAACTGCGGTCAAAAACTAGGTCAGTAGGTCTAAAATCAGAAAAATCTTTTGACCTCTCTAGAGGCCATATTTTTCAATGGATCTTCATGAAAATTGATCTGAATGTTCACCTTGATGATATCTAGGTCAGTTTTGAAACTGGGTCACGTGCGGTCAAAAACTAGGCCAGTAGGTATAAAAATAGAAAAATCTTGTGACCTCTCTAGAGGCCATTTTTTTCATGAGATCTTCATGAAAATTAGTGTGAATGTTCACCTTGATGATATCTAGGTAAAGTTCAAAACAGGGTCACGTACCTTCGAAAACTAGCTCAATAGGTCAATAATAGAAAAAACGATGTCATACTCAAAACTAGGTCATGGGTCATATGGGAAGAGGTGAGCGATTCAGGACCATCATGGTCCTCTTGTGTGTTTTTTTTTCGGGGTCGGGATGGGGAGGGGGGTGTTTTTCGTTTAACGCCGTTTTTCAACAGTATTTCAGTTATGTAACGACAGGCAGTTAACCTAACCAGTGTTCTTGGATTCTGTACCAGTACACACCTGTTCTCAGCAGGTAATTGCCAACTTCCCTACATGAATCCAACACCTATTATGTATATTATAGGTCTTTGATGAATCTGAGGACGAATGATGTGAGACACAATGTCTTTTATCAAATCGTCACGGAGAACATAGCCAAGCCCTGGCATCGGACTCGCGACCCCAAGATCCGTACATCTGCGCTCACCCTAATTGAGCTAAGCGAGCAGGTAAGAGGTGGAGAGTGGGAGGGGAGTGGCTCCGGAGAATCGTAAGCCGTTTTTAAACAGTCCTTCATTGAAGTTGGACAGTCAGTTTCCTTGATTTCATACTAGTATTAACTTTATATCCACAAGTATCTGCTACGTTCGCTCGGATCCCAAAACAGGTCGTATGAAATCCAGGAAACTGACTTTCCAACTTAAATGAAATATTGTTTAAAAACGGAAAAGGACCCTGTCCAACCAAAACAACAACAAAAAAAAAAAAAAAAAAGCCTACTTCTGATAAAGCTTCACCTAAGAAGAAAGATGTTTCACGAAAGTAAGGTCCCTTTTAACATTCAGATAAATCGCAGGAACAGTTTAAAATTAAACGTAAGAATAGTACTACAAAGTTGGTTTTAGGACAAATTTCAAGATGTTTTTTTTATAAACTTGACCCATAATCTATAACAGGTCAAACTCGTGATTAAACGGTTTCACATTTGGCTGCATGGCATCAAATTTTGATACGCCGCTCCAAATCACACGACATGGTTTCAGTGTGCATTAGACGGCGCCAAACTTTAATGAATCGTTTCACTTTACACTGCACGAACTAATGTTTCATTAAACGTCTTCACATTGGACTGCATGACATCAAGTTTTAATACACCACTCTCAATCCCATATATACGACGCTATGATTTAGAGACGGAAAATATGGAATCCATTTGGATACAAGTAAATTTATGCAGAAACAAACCATTTTTGCTAAACTTTGCATACAGACCTCCTAACTCTACTCAGACATGGACAGATTTGTATGAGCGCCAGTTCAGTAAAGCAGATCATAATAATTATGAAAGTCATGTACTCGGAGATTTTAACATTAAATATAGTCCTATTAATAAAATAAATAAATTCAGTAAAAAAGGTTGGGAATCATTTATTTCTAAATTTGGACTGACTCAGCTCATTAATACTCCGACAAGGATTGGTAAAAATAGTTCGTCAATCATTGATCACATCTATACCACAAGGAAAGATTTGATTACTGATATAATAGTGCCCGAGTATGCAATCAGCGATCACTACCCAGTGTCGCTTACGAGATCAACTAAAAGTAATCTTTTGAAAAAGAATAGACATGATACAATAATTTATAGATGTTTCAATAAATTTGATATATATTTATTTCAAAAAGATTTGGCAAGCTCACCGCTTGAAACAATTGATACAATTACAGACCCAAATGATGCCTTAGAGTTATTATATCACATATTGAATAACATACTTCTTAAGCATGCACCGATTAAGGAAAAAAGAATTAAGAAAGAAACTCAACCTGACTGATTCACAGATGAAATAAAAGAGGCAATCTATCTAAGAGATTATTTTTACAAAAGTAAAGACCTCGAAAATTACAAGAAAACCAGAAATAGAGTGTCATATTTAAAACGGAAAAGTAAGAAAACATTTTACAATAATGCAGTAAAAAACAACAAAAGCCCAAGTTTCCTATGGAAAAGTCTAAAAGATATATCCAATACGGATAAATCTAATCAGGGAATAATTATTCCAAATACACTTGCAACAGAAAACAATGAAGTAGTAGACGGAGAACTTGATATAATAAATGCCCTAAACGAACATTTTATAAATATTTCAAATATAATTGAAAAAACAAAATTTGTCAGTGACAATTTTTCAAATTTAAAACATTATCTAGATGAAAAATTATCATTTCACAAATTTGAGATTGATTTCATTACTCCTTTGGAAGTAAAAAATATCATATCTAAAATTGATCTTAAAAAAGCTACTGGGATAGACGGAATAAGCCCACAGATTCTACATGACTGCGGAGATTTCATAACTCCAGCCATTACATCTATAATAAATAAAAGCATACACAGTGGTGTTTTTCCCGATAAATTAAAAGATGCTTACGTTATTCCAATTTTTAAAAACGGGAATAAGCAAAATCCAAGTAATTATAGACCTATCTCAATTTTACCTACCATATCTAAGATATTTGAAAGGCATATTGGTTCACAGTTGCAATTGTATTTCAAAAAGACAAATATATTGCACACAAAACAATCGGGTTTTTGTCCTACACATTCATGCCACACTGCTTTAACACTTTTAATTGATACTTGGTTGAAAGATGTTGACAGTGGTAAATATGTAGGGTCCGTATTTCTTGATCTTCGAAAAGCATTCGATCTTGTCGACCATGAAATATTACTGCATAAACTAAAGCTTTATCACTTTACAGATAACTCACTGAAATTATTTGAATCATATCTGTCGAAAACAACTCAGCTAGTTAAAATTAGAAATTTATATTCTAAAAAACTGTTTGTAAAGTCTGGAGTTCCACAAGGCTCGATTTTAGGGCCCTTACTATTTATATTATATATAAATGATATGACACTTATTTCAGACACTATTAATATTGACATGTATGCTAACGATTCCACTGTGCATAAATCCGACACTGACATTTCAGTTATAGAGCAAGAGCTTCAAAGTAATCTTAGCCTCATTAACACATGGTGCAAAATTAATAATATGTCATTACATCCGGAAAAAAACAAATGTATGCTTCTAAGTACAAATTATAAAACGAAACAAGAAAGGAATCTTGAACTGTTTATCAATGGAACGATAATTGAAAATGTAACAAGTCAAAATATTCTTGGAATCTGTATAGATAATAATATAACGTGGCATGCACAAGTTCGCAATGTTGTGAATAAACTTAACGCAAAGGTTGCACTTTTAAAAAGAATTTCGTACTTTTTGACCGATGAAATGAAGATGTTATATTATAATGCATATATTATATCAACCATGGACTATTGCAGTACTGTATGGGGGCTTGCCCGTAAATCAGATACTGATAAAATATATAAAATACAAAAGAGGGCAATTCGTGTAATAACAAAAAATCGTATCGCAGGTAGCTTTTTTAAAACTCTGAATCTGCTCACTTTTGAAAACAGATGCAATTACCACATATGGCTGTACTGGTTTTAAAATGTGACCATAACCTTGTACCAAAATATATGTCTGAATTATTATCTTTTGCTCATAACGATAGATATAATCTTCGTTCCTCGACTCGTAAAGATCTTTCTTTGTTAAAGCCCCGAACAAACTACTTGAAACAAACATTCTCATACAAAGCCACACATTTATGGAATTCCATTCCATCAAACATCAAACTTCAAGATAATCTGTTAACGTTTAAACGAAAAATTAAGGATTATTTATTACAAGAACAACGTTACTAATACTGAGATTTTTATTTATTTATTTATTCATTTTTTTTCTCAAATCTTCATCAATTATCATGCATTTTATGTCGTTTAAGGTAGCTTTTAAACTTTATGATATTGATGGATGAATGAACATGTATGCAAAATGAACTACACTGATTTATTCTCCTGGTAAAATCATTTCAAATCGAGTTTGTTTTTAAAGTGTGTTTGTCGTTAAAATTGTGCTAGTGATACTCTTGTTGTTGTAGATACTGTGTTTTAACATTTATGTAGAAGGCCATATTGGAAATAAATTGTATGTATACTATGTGTTCTTAATATGTCACCTTCTTAAAATAAAGTTATTATTATTATTATTATTATAATTATTATTATTATTACACAAAGCAGTGTCAATATGCATTAAACAGCGTCAAGTTGTAATGAATCATTTCATCTTACACTGCACGTACTCATGTTGCGTTAAACGGGTTCACTTTCATGTTTTGTTGGATGATTTCATATTACGGTGCATTGCAACAAGTTTTTCAATGCATCGTTCCCTGTTTAAATGGATGGAATGAAGTTTTGTATTAAATGGTTTCAAAATACAATGCGTTGAATGTA
Source organism: Mercenaria mercenaria (assembly GCF_021730395.1). NCBI lineage: Eukaryota > Metazoa > Mollusca > Bivalvia > Venerida > Veneridae > Mercenaria > Mercenaria mercenaria. Next base: position 5,751,303 of record NC_069365.1, on the reverse strand, counting down.
CATATATTGGACGGGATGGAGTTTTAGACTAGACGGTATTGAAATGCTGCACTGACTGACTTGTTTATGGGTGTGTTGTATATTTACTAATTTTGGCGGTAACCGCCGTCCATAATGAGCTATCAGTTGTACAGCACAAACTGGTGAATGCACAACACAAACTAAGAAATGTACCGGACAAACTAGTAAATGTACATAACAACTGTTTTATCTACAAGAAAGATTATAATTTGTATCGAATATATTGGGAAATGCACACGATGAAGTAATAATAGTCTAGGCGTTCCACAGCGGGGATTATACAATTATATATGATCCTGTTCAATCCATCTATATTTAGATCGGGAAGTGCCGAATGTTTTATTTAACAAAATAGGCTTGATTTCTTGATATTAAAAAATTGATTTCTTGATATCAAGAAGTCGATTTTTTGATATCAGAAAATCATTTATTGATATCAAGAATTCGATTTCTTGATATCAAGAAATAACATGATTTTTTATGTCAAAAATTCATTTCCTGATATCAAAAATTCTATTTTTTGATATAAAAAATGGACAGCATTTCTTGATATCAGAAAATGAATTCCTGATATCAAAAATCGAATTTTTGATATCAGAAAATCGATTTCTTGATAGCAGAAAATGAATTCTTGATATCAAGAAATCGATTTTCTGATATCAAAAAATGTGACTGATTTTTTGATATCAAGAAATGATTTTCTGATATCAAGAAATCGAATTTTTGATATCAAGAAATGATTTTTTGATATCAATGCCTATAAAATAGTAAAACGGCGCCTCATAGTATTGTGGTATTTTAATCTATTTATTTACACACCATTGTTATCCGGATAATACGAAATGCTGTGATAATTCCAAAATGCTACAAACTGAAGCAAATGTCAAACTTGGTATGGACATTGTTTTTTTTTAATATTTTCTAGTTACTCATTCTGATTGTTAAAAGTATTATAATTGATTCAACATGGTTTAAAAGCTGTACCATTTGTACTAAACAATTTGCATATGGGACATATTGCTCAGTATGGACAGCCCCAAACAATGTGTACATTTTGCTTTTGAGAATGAGTTTGGCGATTCAAAGCGTTGTCAACCTCATTTAATGGACGTTCGGTAATGAATATTACTTTGTATTATTCAGTTATTATATAAACAATGATATGAACATGTTCAAAAGTTTTTATTTTAGATCAAGTAACCCACATTGACAAATATATAAGCATATGTAGTAGTCGATGGATACTGACCCAAGTGTTCATAGAAGTTTGGAAGATAAAGCCCGAAATGCTATGAAGATAATAGTCAATATTGTAGTTTGAATATTTGCATATACTGTTCTAAAGGTACCGCATGTTGTATATTGAACAAGTATACTCATAAAAGGTGGTAACTAATGACTGTAGCATGCCTAAGGTAATGTTTTATACACATGGTCAGTACCAGATGTTTCTAAAACATTTTATCAAAAGGGTGAATGTCTATATCTTTGTAAAATTCTGTTTTAAAACTCAATTCCTCTGTCAGAAGGTTCTAGAGCTTACACGCCTGTATCTTTTCTGCTAGATTTTGGTAAAGAATTAAACAAGCCAGAACAGGTAAATTTAACACATGAATCTAAATGTGCTGAGATTCCACAGGGGGAGGGAGTACACCCATATTTAGAAATTAAGTAAGCATTTTAAGAGTGTGACAATTATGGCACTTTAACAGGTCAGTTTTGCTGGACTTTGTTGAATACTGCTGTAAGTTCATAACTGATGATAGTTTGATACTGTACTTAATAATTTAGTAGACTTGTTAACTTTTCCATACAAAGTTGTCCCCCTTAGAATGTTTACCCTACCAAAATATCATCTGCAATACAAGACTCGCATACATTTCTATACTGAAATACAAAGAGATGGTCCAAGTGTACAGGAAGATCTACGTTCATTAACTTAATTTTTGTTGAATATCCCCTTCCCTCTTCTTCTGTAAGTTCAATACATTAAGTTGGTGTTATGAATTGTAATTGAGATCATTTTTTTCCTTTGTTCCTTGGGCTATAATAACCATGGTATTTTGACTGCTTTTCAAAATCTGTGATATGTTTTGTGGTGTTGAAAATCCTGGGCATTTTTGAAGACCGTATTATATGTCTCGTAGATCTTCGTAGGTTGAAGATAACCTCCAGCAAAACACCAAAAGTCATTTCTAAAGGAGCCAGACATCTGTATAGGTCAACTACCGGGTACCCCTCCCCCCCCCCCCCCCCCCCCCCCCCCCCCCACAAGTACTGAAACAATCGCCATTATATGGCCATCTCTTTTCGGCATTCTTTATTGGGTCTTTATCCAAAGTCATTATTCGGACTATCTCTGTAATTGTAAGAATTACCTTTCATGGATAGAAAGTGTTAAAATTTCTTTCCCGATAACATGTGAGGCAAAAACTGTTAATCTGCGATGGGTTTCATATGCTCTTTCTGTGCCTGTTACCAGTATAAAAATCATTAAAAGCCAGCTAGGTGCATATCATCATACTGTTACAAACTCATTCACCAAAACATGTCCACACACAAAACTGGTCAATATGTAATGGAATGTAAATGAAGTCAATGGTGGCTACTATCCACTTTCAAAGACAACATATATCCATGGTCATTTTCGGCTATTATCCATTTTTTCACACAAGGAGCAATATAAATGGTTTTGACATAAAAACGGCAAACGTAAACAACTTACACTAAACTGTGTCAGATAGTGAAATGGTAGAGCTGTATATACAGTGAATTACAAGCATAAAAAAACAATTTTAAATATTTCTTATGAATTTTCAAACTAAACTATGTATGTTGTAAACAGTTTAACATATTGTGTATTGTATTCACAAAAATAAAGTAAAATAGTTTGAGTTCCATGGAAACAAATCACCATTCGTTCTTTTTGCGACGTCTCGTGATTAAAATCTCTTATCAAGCCTAAGATACTTACCGAAAAACCTGAAATTTTCAGAATAGTTCATCTTTCATTTTGTAGCATTTTAGAATTATCACAGCATTTCGTATTATCCGGATAACAAGGGTGTTTACAGAACCTATAACATTAAAAGACACCTTATATTTATGCATGTAATTTTGTACTGCCAAGACTATAATAATATTTTGCGAATGACGCAATTTGTGCCGGAAAAAAATGTTTTGTAATAGTTTTATCCGTCCGATTACTAGCACTGACAGCACAGTTACAGTATGCCCCCACCCCACAGTGCTCATGATCTTTATAAACTGCAGAATTTGACAGAAATAAGACATCAAGCGAAATGTTCCTTAAAAAGTAGTTTGCCTCATTGTCTAAAGGAATATCACAGTAGGCCTACTGCATATCTCACGTTCGTTCCGTCTAGAAACATTTTGACATTTTGTCTTCAGAATATAGCCTCAAGAAAAGGAAAGCACTTAAATACATAAATATCAGATAGTAATAATATTATTCCAGATATATGAGACACTTTTATGATAGACACGTTCAAATGGCTTTACAGACAAACGTAGCCAGCCAGGTCTACTTGTACAGACACAGAGCGATTTGATCAGCGGAAGCACCTCACAACATAGAACAGGGAGAAATCTTTTAGACATAGGCATGTCAAGCTAACTTAGAGCCGGCCCACTTAGCTCTATAGGGAGGGCGCAGATCTAAGGATCACGGGCCGTGAGTTCGATCCCTGGGCGAGGCGAATTTTCTCCGTCCGACGATTTAACAAGACATTGTGTCTGAAATCATTCGTCCTTCACCTCTGATTCTTTGACGTGGGGAACTCAGCAGTTACTTGCGGATAATTCTGACCGGGTTTGAACCTGTGTATAAGTAAATATATAATTCATGCTGAGGAGAGGTTGTATAAATCTATAGTCGTAATTATATCATCACTAAATTCATCAGTGTCAATATTTTGTGTAGGATCTCAGACAAATTCTTGATAAAAAAAATCAGTAAAATGATCCATTGGAAGCAAAGAATGCAACCAAGAAGAATAATAGCAGACTCGGTTTGATGGAGTCTGTTCATGAGAGGTAATAAAATGTGCAACACCTCGCCAATAATTCACCACACCTACGTCTTACACTTCTAGCCATTCTGCCTGCTTTACTAACATTGAGCTTTTCAAAGGGAGACCATCTGCTCAGAAGTGTGCCGTTTGCTCTATGCGATTGTTCCCCATGGCAGCAGTGGTATTTGGGACACGGTCTTTGTTCTGTATATCAAATTAACGTAATTAGGCTGCCTCCAAATATCGTTCCCCGGAGAATGTAGCGTCGCATAACGCTCTCACCCTTACAGCGCTCTCCGTGAGCGCTATACGTTGGATGTTGTACCTCCTTACACTCCCAGGGAGCTTAATACGAAAGGGATGTTTGCTCAATAAAGAACGCGGACGCAATGGTTCTGCGGCAACACTGTCTGACTACTAAACTAGGGATCGTAATTTCAGGCCCCCGCTCTTCAAACTAAATTTTCTAACATTGGGATATGAGTCCAATGTACGGGTGCTTTACACCTGACACGCTAAAGAACCAGGGAAGCTTCTGGAATTGGGGATTCTTCTGTATCTTGCACTATCACTAACAGTCTTTTGATGGAGTCGTCGCCCATATGGGATACCGGTGGCGAGTATAAATAAGGTACGTTACAAACCAATTAACATCTGTATAAAGCTCCCCACAACAAAAAATATTTCGATGCTAAGATAATAAACAAAATTATGTAACAAGGAAAACCCAGTCAAATATACTAGCATGATTTTCTTACATAATTCTTTTATAAAGTTCCATCATTAATATGTGACGTAGACATTGAATTAAAACTAGAGCTGCTTTTGAGGAAAGCGCATGTCTTCCACAACTGCCTAATCATCTAGATTGGCATTTCTTCTCCATTATGTATCTGAGTCAACCATGCACCAAGTCCTGTATCACTGGCATCAGTATTTTCAGTAATTCAAGGGTCATAATTCCGAAGTGCCTGGACCGATTTGGCTAGTTATCGAACTTGACCGAGGACTTATTGGCAAACACATTTTGTTCAAGTTTGGTGAGGATCAGATGAGAAATGTTCGACTTAGAGTGCGGGCAAGATCTGTGACAGATGGACACACGCGCGCGCGCGCGCGCACACACACAGGAGTAAATCAATATGTCTCCCGCCGCAGTGGTCTGGGAGACATAATAACGTACTGTGGATAAACCAATCCTTAGAATTCTTTGTTGCATAAACAGTATGTAGAAGTATGAAAAGAATTTAATAGTTTTACAACTTCAGACGCTAAGAAGTATGTAAATGCTGGTAAAGAATAAATATAACTTAGAATCCTAAAACCTCTTATGTGAGGAAAGTACAGGACAATACTGTCATAATTATGCCTGTATGAAATTAAATATTTGTAATGCATGGTATATGTCTTAAAAAGATTATATTACTCGTGCACAAGTTTTATCCTTATCTAATCGGATATGAGTTTTTTAGATTCTTACATGAAACATTCCATGCTTCCATTAAATATACTGCAATAAGAATTAAGTTTTTAAATAAAATGATAGACTGCTTGTTTTAGAAATTTCCTTGTGTAATTCAAAACTGAACTGAACTGAGTTATGTATTCTTGCATACAGTTGGAAATCATGATGATAAGCCAGTGTTCAAACTTGCAAAGCCACATGTCAAATAGTTTTGTACCAATTTTCAAGTCCAAAAAAGGCCATAATTCAGTCAAAATAGTTGACAGAGTTATGTACTCTTGCCTACAAGTAAAGACTGTTATAATGAACAATTCATAAAAGTTTCAAAGCCATATGTCAAACACTTTACACAAAATGTGAACTGGTACGGAAAACTTAACAAAGATTTCTAATTTAAAAAGGGCCATAATTCAACCAAAATCCTTGAAAGTTTCAAAGCTTTATTTCAAAAGACTTTGTCAAAATGTGGACTGGTATGAAAAACCTAACCAAGGTGTGACGCCGACGCCGTGGTGAGTAGGATAGCTCTACTTATTCTTCGAATTGTTGAGCTAAAAATGGGTTGATAATTGAGGAAAGACAACTAAAACATGTTGTGACATAATAAACACGAAATACGCACAGCTGAATATATAAAGTTACGAACAAAATACCATTACGTACAATTTAGTAAGAAGCAGTCTAATGGTCTATATAAAAATGAAAGCAATTCAAATGTTGATAAAAGTGGTAACTTTTTATGAAACTTACTTTGAGTGGGGGGAAATGAACAGTTCACATAAATATTGTGATATGGTGGATTTTGGTACTCGGGGAAAATGGAAAGCTGGAGCCAGCAAAAATGGAAGTGACTGCTGAATTAATTATCAATTTTAGTATACATTACCTGTCCAGAAGGTGAAAGAGCCAACTGACAACAGGCGTCTCCAATGTGGTGTGGACTAGGACTAAGCAGAAATTTCTTACCTAATTTCATCTAAACGATACATTTTTAAGATGTAGGCCTACATGTATTGTCATTAAGTGTCTCAATTTCTGATTCTATATGGGAGTGAATTCCATCAAGTCGCTAAAAAACGATTTAGAATTATAGAATTGTCCTCTTCAAAATCTGTTTTTGAAATGAACAAGCATGTAATCTCTGCTCTTTGGCTCTTTTGCAGATACAGTCAAACCTATATATAAAGACCACCCTTGGGAAAGCCAAAATGTGGTCTTTATTGGGAGGTGGTCTTTATTCACAGGTTAAATTACACTGTAAGTTAAAATGGGGAAACAAAACATGTCTTTAGAGCCATGTGGTCTCTGTTCAGAAGTGGTCTTTAAGACAGGTTTGACCCTAATATTTAGATGCTATGTAGTTTAAGCTCTGGATATCAAATTATTTTTGACAAAACATGGACTTGTACGAAAACTGAAACAATTTCAAGTCCAACAAGAGCTGTCTTCAAGATAGCACGCTTGACTTTTCTCAGTGCTTGACTCTAGAAGATGCTTTTGTAAAAATGCACGTGTCTCCCCCAATGCATAGTCGTATATGCAAGAAGTCAATAGGGGACAAGAGCGAAAGTCAAAGAGACACTGATGGTTGGCTGCAATAGGGACCACCTACTTGGCATGTCCAATCATCCCACTGGGCCTAGTGGTTCTCAAGTTATGAATTGGATACGGTTGTCCATGTTCAGGTCCCTGAGACCTTTAACAGTGATCCCAAATCATTAGGGGTCATCTACTCTGCATATACAATCATCCTATTAAGTTTCAACATTCTGGGTCCAGTGGTTCTCAAGTTATTGATTGGAAGGAGTTTTCTATGTTCAGCCCCCCTGTGACCTTGACCTTTGATAGAGTGACCCCAAAAACAAAAGAGTTCACCTACTCTTTAATTTCTATCTCCCTATAAAGTTTGAAAGTTCTAGGTCAAATGGTTCTCAAGTTATAAACCGGATATGGATTTCCGTTTTCTATCAACTGCGACCTTGACCTTTAATAGAGTGACCCCAAAATCAATAGGGGTCATCTACTCTGCATGTCCGATCATTCTATGAAGGTTCAACATTCTGAGTCAAGTTGTTCTCAAGTTACTGACCAGAAATAGTGTTCCATGTTCAGACCCCTTTGACTTTGACCTTTAACAGGGTGACCCCAAAATCGATAGAGGTCATCCCCTCTGTATGTCTAATCATCCTATGAAGTTTCAACATTCTGGGTCGTGGTTCTCAAGTTACGTACCGGAAATTGTTTTCCATGTTTAGGCCCCTGTGACCTTGACCTTTTATCAAGTGACCTTAAAATCAACGGGGGTCATCTACTCTGCATGTTCAATCATCCTATGAAATTTCAACATTCTGCGTCAATCTCAAGGTCAAAGTTCATTTCGGTATACAAAACTATGCATGTGGTCCAAATTTGAATGCTGTAGCTTGAGAAATGTGAAAGTAGGTCACTAGGTCAAAATCAAATTCAAATTTCATTTCGGAACACAGAACTATGCATGTGGTCCAAATGCGAAGCCTGTACCTTCAAAAATGTGGAAGTAGGTCACTAGGTCAATCTCAAGGTCAAAGTTTATTTCAGTACACAAACCTTTGCATGTGGTCGAAATTTGAAGGCTGTAGCTACAGAAATGTGAAAGTAGGTCACTAGGTCAAAATCAAGGTCAAATTTCATTCCGAAACACAAAACTATGCATGTGATCCAAATTTGAAGCCTGTACCTTCAAAAATGTGAAAGTAGGTCACTAGGCCAATGTCAAGGACAAAGTTTATTTCGGTACACAAACCTATGTATGTGGTCCAAATTTGAAAGTTGTAGCTACAGAAATGTGAAAGTAGGTCATTAGGTCAAATTTCATTTTGGAACACAGAACTATGCATGTGGTCCAAATTTGAAGCCTGTACCTTCAAAAATGTGAAAGTAGGTCACTATGTCAATGTCAAACTCAAATTTTATTTCGGTACACAAACCTATTCATGTTGTCCAAAGGCTGTAGCTACAGAAATGTGAATGTAGGACACTAGGTCAAGACCAAGGTCAAGTCATGTCAAGGTTGAAGCCTGTAGCTTGAGACATGTGAAAGTAGGTCAATCAATAGGGGTCATCTGCTCTGCATGACCAATCACCTTACTAAGTTTCAACATTCTGGGTACAGTGATTCTCAAGTTACTGGCCTAAGTCACTAGGTCAATCTCAAGGTCAAAGTTCATTTCGGTACACAAAACTATGCATGTGATCCAAATTTGAAGCATGTACCTTCAAAAATGTGAAAGTAGGTCACTGTGACCTTGACCTTTGACCTACTGATCTGAAAATCATTAGGGGTTATATGCTGGTTATGATCAACCTCCCTATCAACTTTCATGATCCTAAGCCCAAGCGTTCTCGAGATAACATACGGAAACGGATTGGTCTTCATACCGACAAACTGACCGACCTACCGATCGAAGGGGGGCATAAAAATGTGGCCCCTAGAGTGTAAACAATTTTCGTTTGATTTGACCGGGTGACCTAGTTTTTGACCCCACATGACCCAGATAAAAATTCATACCAGATTTCATAGAGACAAACATTCTGACCAAGTTTCATGCTCATCAGATAAACAAGAGGGTCATGATGGCTCTATATCGCTCAGCTGTATAGAGTTGCTAGCTTGAATAAATAATGTGGCATTGGTCTGCTGATGCGTCAAGTGTGATGTGCTGTGTGTTGTGTGCTTGTCACCTTCCGCTTTCAGCCTCCACCGCTGGCTAGCCTCGTGAACAAGGAGCCGAGTGCGTAAATCTTCACTGCCAGTAAATAGCCTCTCTGCAGACAAGCCCTTTGGCGCCACACGGTAACTGAGCACTTTGCGGTCTCAGGAGAACTACAGGGGACTCGGTGGAGGTCTGCCCCCAGACATGTGGCATGCCAGGCCCACCGGTGTGTGGACACGCCCTGATGCCTATGAACAGACCCCTAGCTATGGGACAAATAGCCCCAGTGTTCCCAGGGCAGGGTATAAACTCGGAACTAAGGGTGAGGTAACCCCGACAGAAACCTAGAAAGTTGAAGACAGAGGTGCTGGGCCATTGACACTCTCTTAACAAACCACAGCACCATGCAATATCGCTATGACTATACAACCATCCGGTATTCAACAATGTGGTGCTGAATCTCTGAGGTCACTCCAGAAGGGTTCAGTGCCGGGCTCTGAGCCTCGACAGAGTCCACCCACAGCTACTGGGGATCCCTCCTTCAATCCACAACATGCAAACAGAAGGAGGAACATACCAAGAAGAAGAACCAATCCGCATCAGCCTTTCAGGTTGATGCATTGGAATGCAGAGGGTGTCTCCAAGAAAGCTGAACTTGAGCATATCCCCATGAGAAATACATCAATGTCTGTTGCATTCAGGAAACTCACCTACAGCCAGAGAAATCCTTCAAAGTCAGAGGATACCAGTGTTTTCGCTGTGACAGAATTGGCAGACCAAGAGGAGGCATCATGACATTGGTCAGGAACAACATCAGCGCTGTCCAGACCAACCCGCATATGGATGACTCCGAGTTCGAAGTTCTGAGCCTCAGAAAGAACGAGTTCAACTTGAAACTTGTGAATATATACTCTCCAAGTGACAAAGCTCTGCCCCTTGACAAAGTTACAACTGGTGAAACCAGGTTCATCATTGTAGGAGACTTTAACAGTCACTCACAAAGCTGGGGATAATTATGACCACCTGGAGAAACGTGGAGAGGAAGTGGAGACCTGGCAAGATGATAACAAGCTAAACCTCATCAACAAGCCAGATGATCCCCCAACTTTTTACTCCAGAAGCTGGCGAACAACATCAACCCCTGATCTTGCTTTATGTACTGATGACATACATGGACATGTCAAGCGAGAAGTCGATGAACTACTAGGAGGTAGCGACCATCGCCCAGTCCAACTTACTATGGACCGTATAACCTCTTCTTCACCTAACATCCCCAGATGGAACTACAAAAAGGCAAGATGGACCTTTTACAAAAGTCTGAGTGATGAGCTCTGTAAAGGCATCAGAGTGGAAGGTAGAGACATCAACCAGGTTTTCAAAGACTTCAACGCCAGTATACTAAAGGCTTCTTATAGCTCCATTCCAAGGGGAGCAAGCAAGGACTATAAGCCCTACTGGAGTGACGAGTTGGAGAATCTACAAGCAAAGTTATCAGAAGCCAGGGAGGAAGCAGAAAACAATCCATCACAAGAAAGTAACCTCTCTCTACAGCGAGCCAATGCCAAATTCCTCAGGAACAAACGGGAAGCACAGAGGAAGAGCTGGAGAAACAAAACAACCTCGCTTAACCTAGAGCGAGATGGCCAAAAGCTGTGGAGATTGACGAGACAGCTGAACGATGAAGATACAGGAAGAGGCTCAGTAACTTTGGAAGAGAATGGTGAACTGTTGACGGGTAAACAAGCGGCAAACACTTTTGCCTCTAACTACAAAGATGTTTCCAACATCCCCATCAACAGGGAACGGCAAAGGGAAGCCCGAAGAGAAAAAAGGTAAAGGCAGACAAGCCAAGTGACACAAGAATGCATGAAGCAGAGTCTTAAACTGCATGAGCTATAGACAGCTCTCAGGCAGTTGAAGACAAAGAAGTCTCCTGGACCAGATGGAGTCACAAATGAAATGCTGACCCATCTGGGCACTGCAGCAATTTGCAAACTCCTGGAAATTTACAACTACAGTTGGCCACAAGGACTGCTTCCACAGATATGGAAAGCCAAAGAAGGCTGCAAGCTATCGCCCAATCAGCCTAACCAGCTGTGTTGGAAAGACCATGGAGAGGATTGTGAATGCACGTCTGAAGTGGTACATGGAGACTAACAACCTATTCGCAATGCAACAAGCTGGCTTCAGACAATTCGGCTCCACTGAGGACCAGACCACTTATCTATCGCAAGAGAAAGAGGACGCCTTCCAAGAGCAGAAAGTCGTTGTTACAGCATGGAATGATCTGCAGAGAGCGTTTGACAAAGTCTGGACTGACTCCTTGTCAATCTGATGAGGAGGTCACATGCTGAGGTGGATTAAGTCATACCTCTACAACAGGAGAGCAAGAGTCAGTTTAGAACATGCCAGCAGTAGGAAGTTCCTGTTGTGTCATTGTGTCCCACAAGGCGGAGTCTTATCTCTTCACTCTTCCTGCTTTTCATCAATGATCTGGTGTCTGAACTACCGAAAGGAGTTAAGGCTTCACTCTCTGCTGACGATTTGATGTTATGGTGTAAGGAAGAACATGCCACTACAGCCACATACAAGATGCAAGAAGCCATCAACAAGCTTTCAGCTTGGGCTGAAGATTGGTGTGTATCGATCAATACAGAGAAATCGTCCACCACACTATTCTCCCTGTCGTCAAAACAAAGGGCGGGTAAAATCAAGATTGGAAATACTTCGCTGATTGAAGCAGATGAGGCAAAATACCTTGGAGTGACCTTTGACAAACGGCTAACCTGGAAGCCCCACATTAGTCAAGCAGAAGCGAAGGCCCGTAGTAAGCTTGCCATGATACGCAAACTTGCAGGAACAACGTGGGGAGCAAATGAGCAAATACTCAGTATGTCAGGGAACAGTGAGACCCCATTTAGAGTATAGCTCAACTGCCTGGTTCACTACTGCAAAAACTAACCAACAGGCTCTAGACAAGGTTCAGAACCAAGCATTGCGGATCATGACAGGTGCTACAAAGTCTAGACCAATCTCCTTCATGGAGAAGCTAACAGGCATACAGCCGTTACAAGACAGGAGACATGCAAAGGTCCTGCTTCAAGCAGAAAAGTTCAGGTCTTTTTAAGACCATCCGATGAAAGCCAAGCTAGATGGCTACACCAAAAATCGGCTCAAACTTAGCAGCAAAGATACTCAACAGAGAGTTCAAAACTGAGCTGAACATACCAACGACTCCCCTAGGTAGTGAATACATTATAAACCCACTAGCAAATGATCTGTCCTCAGTGACTGTGAGACTTGCTGTTCCTCATCTCGACCGCGGGAAGCAAGAGGATGAAGGCATTCGGAAGAGCCTCACACTTGCTACGATCAGACTATCCTCCATAATCATGGACTCATGTTTATACAGACAGATCAGCCACATGCGCCGTCAAAGATGGAGGAGCAGGATTTTTCATTCAATATCCATCTGGCAAGAGAGAAACACTACATGCAGCCACAGGAAAACACTGCAGCAACTACAAGGCAGAGACTGAAGCACTCATGAAGGCTGTCTCATTGGTTGAAGACTCGGCAGAAGAAAGCTCCTCAGACGTCTTTCTCACAGATGCACCGTCTGTCACGGAAGCTCTGATCAACAATAAAGCTCCGCAGCTAGCCAGGAGAATGCAGAGCCTAAGTATAACCTGCAACGTAGCACTTCAGTGGATTCCATCCCATTGTGGACTTGCAAGCAATGAAGAGGCAGACAAACTGGCTAAGCTAGGAGCTCAGTCAGAACAACCAACAAAACCTGCGAGTTACAAGGAGAAAGTCACCATCATCAAGGCACTAACGAGACCAAGGATGGAGGAAGATGCTTTTCATCTCCTTGATCGGTCTGAACAAGTGATGATGGTCAGGCTCCGCTCAGGGCACAACAAGCTCAATGCTCACATGTACAAGAAATACAGACTGGCATCATCGCCAACTTGTCCATGTGGTGACGAAGATCAGACTGTGGAGCATATACTTCAGAGATGTAAAACGCCCGAGTACCATGGCTCAATTTGATGTGATCGTTTCAAACCAGTATCATTAGAAGCTGCTAAGGTGTATTCATTTAGATAAAAAATAAAGGGAGGTAATTTGTTATCAATTCAGTCAATATGTATCTTCACTGATTGTCCAAGTCCATCTGTTGACATGAATGAAATTTCAGATCAGTATCTTCATTAGTTACGGAGATATACCCATTTTAATTTGAAATAAAGGGAGGTAATTTGACATAAAATCAATCCATAGCTATCTACCTTGATTGTCTTAGTTCAACAAATGTCAATAATGAAATTTCAAATAAGTCCTATAAGTACTTACTGATATAAATCCATTTTGATTACAATCAGGGGAGGTAATCAGATATAAACTAGAAAATGCTTTTGTAAAAAAGCGCATGTCTCCTCCAATGCAAAGTCCTATAGGCAAGAAGCCAATAGGGGTCAGGAGCGAAAGTCAAAGAGACACTGATGGTTGGCTGCAATAGGGATCATCTACTTGGCATGTCCAGTTATCCAGCTAAATTTCAACACTCGTGGCCTAGTGGTTCTCAAGTCACTGTTCAGGCTCCTGTGACCGTGACCTTTGATCAAGTGACCTCAAAATAAATAGGGGTCATGTACTCTGCATGTCCAATCATCCTATTAAGTTTGAACATTGTAGGTCAAGTGGTTCTCAAGTTATTTCCAAAAAATGATTTTACATGAACAGGCCACTGTGACCTTGACCTTTAATAGACTGACCCCAAAATCTATAGGGGTCATCTACTCTGCATGTTCAATCATCCTATGAAGTTTCAACTTCTCGGTCAAGTGGTTCTCAAGTTATTGATTGGAACTGGTTATCAATGTTCAGGCCCCTGTGACCTTGACCTTTAATGGAGTGACCCCAAAAACAATAAGGGTCATTTACTCTGCATGAACAATCATCCTATGAAGTTTCAACATTCTGGGTCGAGAGGTTCTCAAGTTATTGATTGGAAAATGGTTTTCCATGTTCAGGCCCCTGTGGCCTTGACCTTTAAACAGAGTGACCCTAAAACCGTTAGGGTTCATCTACTCTGCATGATCAATCATCCTACGAAGTTTCATCATTCTGGTCAAGTGGTTCTCAAGTTACTGACCGGAAAGGTTTTCAATGTGCGGTCCCCTGTGACCTTGACCTATTACAGAGTGACCCCAAAATCGTTAGGGTGTCATCTACTCTTTATGACCAATCATCCTATTAAGTTTCAACATACTGGGTCAAGTGGTTCTCAAGTTACTGACCGGAAATGGTTTTCAATGTTCAGGCCCCTGTGACCTTGACCTTTAATGAGTGACCCCAAAATCGATAGGGGTCATCTACTTTGCATGTACAATCATCCTATGAAGTTTCAACATTCTGGGTCAAGTGGTTCTCTAGTTATTGATCAGAAATGGTTTTCAATGTTCAGGCCCCTGTGACCTTGACCTTTGATGGGGTGATCCCATAATCAATAAGGGTCATCTACTCTTTATGATCAATCATCCTATCAAGTTTCAACATTCTGGGTCAGGTGGTTCTCTAGTTATTGATTGGAAATGGTTTTCAATGTTCAGGCCCCTGTGACCTTGACCTTTGATGGAGTGACCCCAAAATCAATAGGGGTCATCTACTCTTCATGACCAATCATCCTATGAAGTTTCAACATTCTGGGTCAAGTGGTTCTCTAGTTACTGATCGAAAATGGTTTTCAATGTTCAGGCCCCTGTGACCTTGACCTTTGACGGAGTGACCCCAAAATCAATAGGGGTCATCTATTCTTCATGATCAATCATTCTATGAAGTTTCAACATTCTGGGTCAAGTGGTTCTCTAGTTATTGATCGGAAATGGTTTTCAATGTTCAGGCCCCTGTGACCTTGACCTTTGACGGAGTGACCCCAAAATCAATAGGGGTCATCTACTCTTCATGACCAATCATCCTATGAAGTTTCAACATTATGGGTCAAGTGGTTCTCTAGTTATTGATCGGAAATGGTTTTCAATGTTCAGGCCCCTGTGACCTTGACCTTTGACGGAGTGACCCCAAAAACAATAGGGGTCGTCTACTCCAGCAGCCCTACAACCCTATGAAGTTTGAAGGTTCTAGGTCAAATGAGTCTCCAGTTATTGCTCGGAAATGAAGTGTGACGTACGGACGTCCGGACGGACGGACGGACAGGGCAAAAACAATATGTCTCCTGGGGGAGACATAATAACTCTGGAACCTATGATTGGATCTGACAGATTTGTCATGGAATCCAAGATTTATTGTTGTTGAAGATATTTTGGAAGTTTGTATCAAATCAAACCATTAATGAAGTCTTTATATGGCTGCAAAAGCCAAAATAGCAAATTTTGGACCTTTAAGGGGCCATAACTCTGGAACCAATAAGCAGATCTGGCCAGTTCAAAAAAGGAACCAAGATCTTATAGTGATACAAGTTGTGTGCAAGTTTGGTTAAAATCAAATCATAAATAAAGCTGCTATTGTGCAGACAAGGTCAAAATAGCTAAAATAGCTCATTTTGGCCCTTTCAGGGGCCATAGCTCTGGAACCCATAAAGGGATCTGGCCAGTTCAAGAAAGGAACCGAGTTCTTATGGTGACACAAGTTTTGTGTAAGTTTGATTAAATTCAAATCATAAATGAAGCTGCTATTGTGCAGAAAAGGTCAAAATAGCTAATTCTGGCCCTTTCAGGGGGCATAACTCTGGAACCCATAAGTGGATCTGGCCAGTTCAAGAAAGGAACCAAGATCTTATGGTGACCCAAGTTGTGTGCAAGTTTGGTTACAACAGTCATAAATGAAGCTGCTATTGCGCAGACAAGGTCAAAATAGCTAATTCTGGCCCTTTCAGGGGCAATAACTCCGGAACCCATAAGCGGATCTGGCCAGTTTAAGAAAGAAACCGAGATCTTATGGTGATACAAGTTGTGTGCAAGTTTGGTTAAAATAAAATCATAAATGAAACCACTATTGTGCAGACAAGAAATTGTTGACGACGGACGCACACACAGACGACGGGTGATCACAAAAGCTCACGTCACTATGTGACAGGTGAGCTAAAAATTAGTGTGGGTCAAGATTATGCAAATTACTTTTGAAATCTGTAAAAAAAATATTACAGGTGGTCCAAATCCTTTTGCTGTAGCTTAGGAAACAAGAAAGTTGGTCAGTAGGTCATATTGATGGGTCACTGAAAGTCTGTTTAAAGATCGGCATGCAAAA
Organism: Mercenaria mercenaria; assembly: GCF_021730395.1. Taxonomy (NCBI): domain Eukaryota; kingdom Metazoa; phylum Mollusca; class Bivalvia; order Venerida; family Veneridae; genus Mercenaria; species Mercenaria mercenaria. The sequence continues at coordinate 5,734,819 of NC_069365.1, read as the reverse complement.
CTATATATGTCATCAAAATTTCAAAGCTGTATCTTAAACAAGAGATCACAGAGTGATCTTGGATCAACGTGCAACTAGTCTAAGTGTTTATAGAAATATAAGCAGATAGACTAGTTTCGCATTGAGCCATTTTTGAATGTTCCAAATTTCAAGACTAGCTCAAGGTCAAAGTTAATTTCAGAACACAAAACTGTGCATGTGGTCCAAATTTGAAAGCTGTAGCTTGAGAAGTGTGAAAGTAGGTCACTAGATCAATTTCAATGTCAAAGTTTATTTCTGTACACAAAACTATGAATGCACTTTAAATAAATTTGAAGGCTGTAGCTTAAGAAATGTGAAAATAGGAACTAGGTAAAAATCAATGTCAAATTTCAATTCAGAACACAAAACTATGCATATGGTTCAAAATTAAAGCCTACAGCTTGAGAAATGTGAAAGTAGGTCACTAGGTCAGTCTCAAGATCGAAGTTCATTTCGGTACACAAACTTATGCATGTGGTCCAAATTTGAAGGCTGTAGCTTGAGAAATGTGAAAGTAGGTCACTAGGTCAAAGTATATTTCAGAACACAAAACTATGCATGTGGTCCAAATTTGAAGGCTGTAGCTACAGAAATGTGCACGTAGGTCACTAGGTCAAGATCAAGGTCAAAGTTCATTTCAGTACACAAAACTATGCATGTGGTCCACATTTGAAGACTGTAGCTTGAGCAATGTGAAAGTAGGTCACTAGGTCAAATCAAGCTAAAATTTCATTTCGGAACACAAAACCATATGCATGTGGTCCAAATTTGAAGCCTGTACCTTCAAGAATGTGAAAGTAGGTCACTAGGTCAATGTCAAGGTTAAAGTTTATTTCGGTACACAAACCTATGCATGTGGTCTAAATTTGAAGGTTGTAGCTACAGAAATGTAGAGTAGGTCACTTAATCAATCTCAAGGTCAAGGTTCATTTCGGCACACAAAACTATGCATGTCGTCCAAATTTGAAGGCTGTAGCTTGAGAAACGTGAAAGAAGGTCACTAGATCAATTTCAAGGTCGAAGTTCATTTCTTTTTTTGTTTGTTTTGGATTTAATGTCACACTGACATGATAGGTCATATGGCGACTTTCCAGCTTCCTCACATGAAGAATTCAACGCCCCGAGTGAGGCTCGAACCCACATCGATGAGGGGCAAGTGACTTGAAGTCAGTGACCTTAACCACTCGGCCACGGAGGCCCCCAGTTCATTTCTGTACACTAAACTATGGATGTGCTTCAAACTTGAAGGCTGTAACTTGAGAAATGTGAAAGTAGTTACTAGGTAAAATCAAGGTCAAATTTCAATTCAGAACACAAAACTATGCATATGGTTCAAAATTAAAGCCTACAGCTTAAGAAATGTGAAAGTAGGTAACTAGGTCAATCTCAAGGACAAAGTTCATTTCGGTACCGAAATTATGCACGTGGTCCAAATTTGAAGGCTGTACCTCAAGAACTGTGAAAGTAGGTCACAAGGTCAAATTTCATTTCGGAACACAAAAATATGTACGTGGCCCAAATTTGAAGGATGTACCTTTAAAGGTGGTCAATCACATTTAATGACATTTTTTACTTTTTGTATAATCTGGTAGAGAATTATTTAAGGAACAAAAAGGCCGATTACATAGAGTTAGATTCCTATCTGAAATGTATATTTTATTATTTTTATAAAATTTTGTAATTACTCCCCTTTAATATGAAAGTATATAAAAAGCTGGGTATTTCTTTTTATTTCGATACAATGTCTAGTTTTACATTTGCATTTGATAGACATATCAACTATTGAACAATCTGAACCAAAATGCAAGTTTTAAAGCTGTGTGTAGCTTCTGAATTCATTTATTTCCAATCAACCAAGATAGGCAAAGGGAGGTAATAATAATTTTTCAAACTTGCGTTTCTAATGAATTCCATCTAAATACATAATTTTTAATGCAAATATTTTACAAATATATTACACTATGTCTAATATTTATACATTTCCTTAGGCAAAGTATGTTTATCAAATTTATACTTATGATAAAAATTCTCTATCTTGGATGGGCAACCAGAATAGGAAAATGAAATTTTAAAAATACCTCCAGTGAAAATGTAATTTGTATTAAGTGTTAAGTGAACATAAATGAGTGTAAATGATCAGATGCTAAAGTTCCGAACAAATCCGTTACATGGCCAAATTATCCACCTTTAAAAATGTGAAAATAGGTCACTAGGTCAATGTCAAGGTCAAAGTTCATTTCAGTACACAAACCTATGCATGTAGTCCAAATTTGAAGTCAGTAGCTATAGAAATGTGAAAGTAGGTCAATCTCAAGGTCAAGGTTCATTTCGGAACACAAAACTATGCACATGGTCCAAATTGGAAGGCTGTAGCTCGAGGAATGTGAAAGTAGGTCATTAGGTCAAATTTCATTTCAGAACACATAACTATGCATGTGGTCCAAATTAAATGTGAAGATCAATGTCAACTCATGTCAAGGTTCATCTAGCCACTCAAAACAATACATAAGGTCCAAATTTGAATGTTGTAGGTTAGTTTAAACATATTTTATTGCTTATAATACATGTATTTATATCATTACATCAACATATGGATATTAACAATCGATTGAATTATAGCAATAGGGTCGGACCACAAGTTCCGCCAACATTAGTAAACGGCCCTTCCATCAATGGTGTGCAAAACTGTACATGTCATCCAAATTTCAAGGGTGTATCTTAAAAAACAAGAAAGTAGGTCAGTAGGTCAAGGTTACAGTCAAATGACCCCTTATTACTTGGGGTCATATGGTAATTATAATTAAACAGTCTAGGAAATAACTCATATAAAAACTAGAGGGACTTTTGAGAAAAGCGCATGTCTCCCTCAACTGCCCCTATCAAAAATGTCTAGTTTCTCCGGATAGTCTAGACAAGTGGATCCAATTAGATGGTCTGGACGAGTGGATCCAATCAGTAATTCAAACAAGAGGGCCATGATGGCCCTGTGGCGCTCACCCGAGTACCATTGCTCAAAATGATATGATCGTTTCAAACCAATCTCATTAAATGCTGCTAAGGTGTATTCATTTAGATAAATAATAAAGGAGGTAATTTGTCATAAATTCAGTCAATATGCATCTTCACTGATTGTCCAAGTCCATCTGTTGACATAAATGAAATTTCAGATCAGTATCTTCATTAGTTACGGAGATATACCCATTTTAATTTGAAATAAAGGGAGGTAATTTGATATAAAATCAGTCCATAGTTATCTACCGAGGGGTCTAGCTAGGTCCAACTTTTTGGGAGAAATCACTTCTCCCTCAAGCAGATTTAGGGAGAAGTGGGGAGACTTTAGGGAGAAGTGGGAAGACTTTTCCTACCGCAATGATGTGGAGTGATTCGAAAGGTGGCTGTAATTTTCTTGTTTCTTGATTAAAAGTATTGATGTGACCATTCATTTTCTTAGTTAGATCATTTCCCATACAGTGGTTATTGTTTCGTTTTCAAAATTCTGGAAAAAAATCGTTTTCAAAATTCTAGCCGATTCTGTAAATGTAACCCGCCAAATTTTGTTTATATCTTGTATGAAGTGTTTATTATTAACACCGAGTCATTCACCGAGGAATGTCAGAATCTCACTCGAATGAAACTGAAAGTAAACTGTGTAATCTAGAAATACATATTCAAATAAATTCATCGATGGAAGTCAATTTAAACATTGTTAATACATTACATGTCGTTCTTTTATCATAGATAACAAATAATTGTGTACCAAATTCCAATTAATCGCATGGTTAATCAGTAGTTTCTTAAAAAAAAAAAACACTTTGCTTTTCGCACTCGAACATGTTGACAAAATTAAAAACGAAGTGTCAAAGATGTAAACGCGATGCTAATTGGCTGAACACAATCAACGAGGTGTATCTGATAATTTGATTCGCTTTCACACTTCTCGGGAAAATCTCGCAAGTACCTGAAGTAGGAGGAGCTTAAATTATGCTACCGGCGTGTGTTTGTGTATTCTGCACTCATTATGACACCGTGCAAATTGTCAACAGTCCGGGTAGCACTAATTAGCGAGTGCGGAAATCAAAGAAAATCGGGCGACTTGCATTCCGCTTTGAGGTTAGATTTGAGCGAAGTTTGAAGTTCTAGAGCGCCTATTTCGCTCAAGTCGCCCACTCGCGAGAGCCCTGCTACCCTGATTGTCTCAGTCCAACTAATGACAATAATGAAATTTCAAATAAGTCCTATAAGTACTTACTGATATAAATCCATTTTGATTACAATCAGGGAAGGTAATAAGATATAAAATAACTCTGGAACCTACAATTGGATCTGACAGGTTCGTCATGGAATCCAAGATTTATTGTTGTTGATGATATTTTGGAAGTTTGTATCAAATCAAACCATAAATGAAGTCTCTATATGGCTGCAATGCCAAAATAGCCAATTTTGGACATTTAAGGGGCTATAACTCTTGAACTCATGATGGAATCTGGCCGGTTCAAGAAAGGAACAAAGATCATGTGGTGATACAAGTTGTGTGCAAGTTTGGTTAAAATCAAATCATAAATAAAGCTGCTATTGTGCAGACAAGGTCAAAATAGCTCATTTTGGCCCTTTCAGGGGCCATAACTCTAAACCCCATAATCTGGCCAGTTCAAGAAAGGAACCAAGATCTTATGGTGACACAAGTTTTGTGCAAGTTTGATTAAATTCAAATCATAAACAAGAGCTGTCGGATGACAGTGCGCTCGACTATTCGAAAAATTGATTGAAGAATGGGGTCAAAATATTTCTACAGATATTCAGACAAAAGAAAAAAATACATTAGACAATGTTCCTGTATTTGTGGATTTCGATAAGTCTTGCACTAAATGGCAATGTGTGAACCAATTTCAAAGTCAAAAAAAGGGCCATTATTCTGCCAAAATAGTTGTCAGAGTTATGTACTCTTGCCTACAGATGGAAATCATGATGATAAACAAGTGTTCAAAGTTTAAAAGCCGTATGTCAAATAGTTTTGAAAAAACGTGGACTTGTATGAAATCAGAACCAATTTCCAAGTCCAAAAAGGGCAATAATTCAGCAAAAATATAAGACAGAGTTATGTACTCTTTCCTACAGATAGAGACTATTATACTGAACAAGTGATAAAAGTTTCAAAGCCATACGTCAAACACTCTACACAAAATATGAACTGGTACGAAAAACTTATCCAAGATTTCTAAGTCAAAAGGGGCCATAATTCAGCCAAAATCCTTGATGAAGTTATGTACTCTTGCCTATAACTGGACATGGTGATGGTAAACAGGTGTTGAAAGTTTCAAAGCTTTATCTTCAAAGACTTTGTCAAAATATGAACTGGTACGAAAAACGCAACCCAGATTTCTAAGTCAAAAAGGGCCATAATTCAGCCAAAATCCTTGATGGAGTTATGTGCTCTTGCCTATAACTGGACATGGTGATGGTAAATAAGTGTTGAAAGTTTCAAAGCTTTATCTCAAAATACATTGTCAAAATATGAACTGGTACGAAAAACTTAACCAAGATTTCTAAGTCGAAAGGGGCCATAATTCTGCTGAAATCCTTGACGGAGTTATGCACTCTTGCCTATAACTGGACATGGTGATGGTAAACAAGTGTTGAAAGTTTCAAAGCTTTATCTCAAAAGACTTTGTCAAAATATGAACTGGTACGAAAAACTTAACCATGATTTCTAAGTCAAAAGGGGCCATAATTCAGCCAAAATCCCTGATGGAGTTATGTGTTCTTGCCTATAACTGGCCATGGTGATGGTAAACAAGTGTTGAAAGTTTCAAAGCTTTATCTCAAAAGACTTTGTCAAAATGTGGACTGGTACGAAAAACTTAACCAAGGTGTGACGCCGACGCCGTGGTGAGTAGGATAGCTCTACTTATTCTTCGAAAAGTCGAGCTAATGAAGCTGCTGTTGTGCAGACAAGGTCAAAATAGCTAATTCTGGCCCTTTCAGGGGCCATAACTCTGGAACCCATAAAGGAATCTGGCCAGTTCAAGAAAGGAACCAAGATCTTATGGTGATACAAGTTGTGAGCAAGTTTGGTTAAAATAAAATCATAAATGAAGCTGCTATTGTGCAGACAAGGTCAAAATAGCTAATTATGGCCCTTTCAGGGGCCATAACTCTGGAACCCATAATGGGATCTGGCCAGTTCAAGAAAGGAACCGAGATCTTATGGTGATACAAGTTGTGTGCAAGTTTGGTTAAAATAAGATAAATGAAACCACTATCGTGCAGACAAGAAATTGTTGATGGACGGACGCCGGGTGATCACAAAAGCTCACCTTGTCACTATTTGACAGGTGAGCTAAAAAGGGCCATAATTCAAGTGCCTGGGCGGATCTGGCTAGTTATCAAAATTGGCCGAGGTCTTATGGTCAAACACATTTGGTGAAGTTTGGTGAAGATTGGATGAGAAATGTTCATGAGAAGAAGAGTTTTAAAGATTTTCCTTCCTGTTGCTGTGGCAACCAGAGTTCTGAATGTTTCAATTCTTTGGGCAATTTTGATAGAGGGCCACCCAAGGATCATTTCTGTGAGGTTTAGAGTAAGCCTGCCCAGTGGTTTTGCAGATTTTTGAAATTTACAACATAGCCATATAGGGAAAATAAGCCCCGCCCCATGGCAGCCATGTTTTTTTAACGAAATAGACACATGAAGGACATTGAGCAGAGACAAAAGCTCACCTCGAGCCTTTGGCTCAGGTGAGCTGAAAAGCAAAATAGAGTTGTGGAACCTGTACAATGTAAATCAGTTTACCACAATACATTTGTGAAGGTACAATCCATTCCCAGGAGTGGTTACTGAAACACTAAGTTACATACAATAACTCATCTAAACTGAGACATGAACACAAGTGCACAGGCGAATCCAATAGCTTGTTTTCAGACCATCCGCTGAACTAACAACTTAGCCTGAACCTTTGGTTCGGATGACCTATTAATTAAACAATTTAGCGTCACATGTCTTTACAGCAATCTGCTGCATATCAAGTACTGAAACATTTCTTCTTAAACGTAATGCTTATCAGAAAACATAGCTTGAATTTTATGTTTCTCTACAAATAAACCAATCGCGGGACATGTAAATATAAGAAGGGAAATAATACAGGTCACTGTAAAACTAATTTATTTTACAGAACATTTCAGACATGGACTTCTACTTTACATATACAGATATGTACAGACATTCGCTTTGAGCACTTTCATACAATTAAAACAACATTAACATTTTACAGAGTATCTTATTTTCATACACAAAAATAGTGTCTCCTTTTCACAGTTGGTGGATTAAGTCAGATCAAAATATATAACTTATGACAAAATGCGTAACTAGACATATTTAATAAATAACTTGTATGATAATAAGATGCCGATAAAAGGGTTAAAATATAAACAAATAACATTAAATGAAAATGGGTATTTACAAGATGAACATGGATGAAATAGTGGACGTGTCCATAATCTGTTTTCATTATGCGGGGGGAAAAAGTGGACAAGTAGTTGTTTTAAAAAATCCCTTAGAAAGGAATCATACTGCAATGTTAAGAATGATTTAGAATGGACAAATTTCAGTAAGTCTTCAGCACTAAAATATTATTATGATGGTTTATGGAAGAGTTGAGACAAATATGTTGAAATGAGGCTAATGCAGAATGATGAATATTAAAGCAGTTCTAAATTACCAACATACAGCATCCATCCTTCCATATATATAACAGATAAATGTATACATCAGAGTATATGTATCAATAAGTAATTCTTCAACAAGTTACCTTAATTTGCCATTTAAGCTCTTTTTACAATAAAGTATTTTCAATGCTTTCAGATATTAACTTTTAAACCATTATATCTTCTCAAAAAATACATTCTTTTCTTAACAGAAGTTGACAATTGTCTCAATTGAATTTTACAGGTATCATTTTTCTATCATTTTAACTTGAATTATAAATTCTAAATGAGGCCAGGTATGACTCATTTGTTCATGATTTTACTGAAGTCAACTCTATTCAATCAGTCTACTCGTCATCTTCATCCTCATCTTCCTCTTCCTCCTCATCTTCTTCCTCTTCACTTTCTTCTACCTTCTGTTTCTTCTGTGGTGATCGTCCAGCTGCTTTCTTTGGGCTTCCACCACCACCACCACCAGACCTGTATCTCTCCATCTCCTGCACATAAACAAGTTTCTTTTTTCCAAATAATTCCATACTTAACATTTATCAAAAAGCTGACTGCATAAGTGAAGGTGAGTTACTTTGGACAAATACCTATTAACAGTAAACTTGTATCGGATCCACTGAATACTTAACATGAAGAATTATATGACAAGCTCAAAAAGAATTTAAAAATAAAAGCTGATAGCCTCTGCCGTAAAATACCATGTGACCTAAAAGCCTGTGTGAAAAACATGACTTACTGATCTGCAGTTTTAGTACGAGACACTGTCCAAAACAACCTAGTATACTGCAAACTTCAAATGTGCACCTGAAGCATCAACCAGAAAAAAATATGTGACTAAATGTTTGTAAACACTTACAGCCTCATATCTTTTCTTGTCTTCTGCAGCCAACTTTTCGAACTTGGACCTGTCACTCACAGCCTCCCAACGCTTGCCCAGTTCCTTGGCTACATCTCCCACTGTGTGTCCAGGATGTAACGCACGCACTTTTGGTCTCTCCTCGTTGCAAAATACAAAGAAAGCAGACCTGGAATAAAACAAAATAATGAAGAACAAATTCAGCTACAGTTTCATAATCAACATTACAAAGTTGAAGAAATTTTAAGAACTATATTACATCATTTTGCTTCAATATAAGGTCAAAATATCTTTAACCAAGTGAATTCAAGATGAAATATTTTAACGAGAGGCAAGTGAAAGATATTTCGGTCTTAAACAAATAAACAATTTTTAGCTTGTGCTAATTCTTCCCATTTTACCTGCACAACACCATGCCTAACTTGATTTCACGATGTTAGTTCTGAAAACTTAGTTCTATAATGTTTACACACTTCTTTTCCTATTTTTTAAATTGTGGGTTTTTATTTTTATGTTGTTTGTGATATATATTTTTACTGTTTGATAAGGTCTCATCAAAGTACACAAATTGATATTAAAACATCACAAAATTATAAATATACATGTCATGTACTTTGCCACTCTTTAGTAGAGTTGTAAGACACAATATAATAATGTATATCTTTGTCTTCACTTACGCAAATTTTTCTTATAAGAATTTCAGATCATTTATAATTCATACTATTCTGTGTTTAAGTGTAGTCTTTACCAGTGAAAGACTACACATTACTTTTAGGTAAACCAAGTACTCAGAATCTAATGGCTGTTGCATAACTACAAAAGTGTCAAATGTTATCGGAGTTTCATGGAGGGCTTGGCCCTGTGCTATGCGCTCCAACTCAGTACCCAAAGAACCAGAAGGCTTTCATTATAACAAATACTGCTATACTAACAGTGCTCTTTTAGGAGCATTGGGATCCTTGGCTCTCTTCTTCCCTTTAGCGGGTGGTCCGCCTGCTGGTGGAACATAAGTAGACATTTCCTTTTCATAGCGTGCCTTGTCCTTCTCTGCCATCTCCTCAAAACGCTTCTTCTCTTTTGGTGTCATCTCCTGTAAAATAGTAGCCTAGATTATTACTTTTGGGGTTACTAAGTACTGTACTCAACCATTTTCCAGAAGTATTCTTATGCAATGCAGTTGAAAACATCAGCATTTCTTATTCAACTCCAAGAAGTGTGTTATCTAAGGATAAATTGATTACCTCCAAAATGTATCGAAAGTAGATGGGAAAATTTGAAATGCCATGCATTCATCACACTGTCAAGAGAATATCAACTGGCCTCAATCTGGTATAAAATGACATGCACATTGTGTAAGTGTGAAGGATCTTGTGTGCAGTCTTCTAAAAGATTATATATGACTGAACTTAACTAGTGGTTTACCTGTAAGGAATATGTTGCTGAGTTAAATGTAAAATAGATTTAAAATTCAATTTACCTTCCATTTTGAAGCACATTTCTTAGTGAATTCTGCAAACACAACATTCTCTCCTGGATGTTTCTTCTTGTGTTCTTCACGACAACACTGTACAAAGTATGCATAGGAGGACATACGTCCCTTTGGCTTATCTCCCTTGTTCTTAGGCATGATGAATCAGAAGAATAAGTGTTTAGATGTTCAGAAAGTCTGAAAGAAAAGAACCTTGCTGCTATTAAATCAAAATTAAACTAGAGTTGTCACAGGAGTGACGAATTATACCCCCACAATATGGCCTTGTCACAGATCTAAGCCAATGTCAAAGCTGAACTTACTTGACCTTTGACCTACTGACCTCAAAATCAATAGAGGTCATCTGTTGGTCATGATCAACCTCCCTATGAAGTTTCAAGATCCTCGGCCCAAGTGTTCTCAAGTTATTGTCCGAAAAAGGTTTAAATGTTCCGGGTCACTCTGACCTTTGACCTTTGGAACTCTTAAATCAATACAGGTCATCTACTGGTCATGACCAACCTCCTTATTAAGTTTTGTGATCCTAGTCCCAAGCGTTCTGAAGTTATTGTCCGAAAACAGTTTAAATGTTCCAGGTCTATGTGACCTTGACCTTTGACCTACTGACCTCAAAATAATTAAGGGTCATCTGTTGGTCATAACCAACCTCCCTATCAATTTTCATGATGCTAGGCCCAAGCATTCTCAAGTTATCGCCCCGAAACCGCTTAACTGTTTCATGTTATTCTGACCTTGACCTTTGACCTACTTGCCTTAAAGTCGAACTTGACCTGTATTCAATCATGTTACACCTGTGTACAAAAATTTATGATCCTTGTCCCAAGCGTTCTCAAGTTATCATCTGGATACCATTTGACTGTTCCAAGTCACTGAGACCTTGACCTTTGACCTACTGACCTCAAAGTCGAACTTGACCTGTATTTTATGATATTACACCTGTGAACCAAATTTTATGATCCTAGGCCCAAGCGTTCTCAAGTTACAATCCGGAAACCATTTAACTGTTTCGAGTCACTGTGACCTTTGACCTTCTGACCTCAAAGTCGAACTTGACCTGTATTTTATGATATTACACCTGTGAACCAAATTTTATGATCCTAGGCCCAAGCGTTCTGAAGTTATCATCCGGAAACCATTTAACTGTTCCGAGTCACTGTGACCTTTGACCTACTGACCTCAAAGTCGAACTTGACCTGTATTTTATTATGTTACACCTGTGTACCAAAAATTATTTAAATCGGTCACGCCTTTCATGAGTTATCATCCGGAAACCGTTTTACTGTTCAGGGTCACTGTGACCTTGACCTTTGACCTACTGACCCCAATTTCGAACTTGGCCTGTATTTTCTGATGTTACACCTGTGTACCAAGCCTTTCAACAGTTATCATTCAGAAACCATGAAAACCAACGGACCGACCGACTGCCAAGCTAACTTCTATATACCCCCACCCAAACTTCGTTTTGTGGGGGTATAACTATTGTTGTGCAGAGAGTTTTACCTTAAACAAGAGGGCCATGATGGCCCTATATCGTTCACCTGTTACCTTTGCACTTGAGGACAAGAAGGTCCTCAGAAAAAATATCTAAGTCCAAAGGACAGGAACAACAAAGGGAAGAAATTTAACCAAAAAGAAACAAAAATTCTAACAAGGAATAGATATGTCAAAATACACCTAAAAATTGGAGGTACCATCCATGTTGTACCACAGGAAAGTGGTCTCGATTTTTCCCTACGGCCAATAACAAAAAAGTTACTAAAAATAAGCTATTTATAGTACGTAAAAGGGAAGTAATTAAAAAAAAAAATTGTAAGTGAACAAAAGAAGGATCTGCCAAATAAATCTGTTGACATAAATGAAATTTCAGATCAGTATCTTCATTAGTTATGGAGATATACCTATTTTAATTTGAAATAAAGGGAGGTAATTTGACATAAAATCAGTCCATACTTATCTACCCTGATTGCCTCAGTCCAACTAATAACAATAATGAAATTTCAAATAAGTCCTACAAGAACTTACTGATATAAATCCATTTTGATTACAATCAGGGGAGGTAATCAGATATAAAATAACACTGGAACCTACGATTGGATCTGATTTGTCATGGAATCCAAGATTTATTGTTGTTGAAGATATTTTGGAAGTTTGTATCAAATAAAACCATAAATGAAGTCTCTATATGGCTGCAAAAGCCAAAATAGCCAATTTTGGATCTTTAAGGAGCCATAACTCTGGACCCCATGATGGAATCTGGCCAGTTGAAGAAAGGAAGCAAGATCTTGTGGTGATTCAAGTTGTGTGCAAGTTTGGTTAAAATCAAATCATAAATGAAGCTGCTATTGTGCAGACAAGGTCAAAATAGCTAATTTTGGCCCTTTCAGGGGCCATATCTCTGGAACCTATTAAGGGATCTGGCCGGTTCAAGAAAAGAACCGAGATCTTATGGTGATACAAGTTTTGTGCAAGTTTGATTAAATTCAAATCATAAATGAAGCTGCTATTGTGCAGACAAGGTCAAAATAGCTAATTCTGGCCCTTTCAGGGGCCATCACTCTAGAAGCCATAATGGAATCTCGCTAGTTCAATAAAGGAACCAAGATCTTATGGTGATACAAGTTGTGTGCAAGTTTGGTTAAATAATATCATAAATGAAACCACTATCGTACAGACAAGAAATTGTTGACGCACTGACTGACGACGGACGAAGGGTGATCACAAAAGCTCACCTGGTCACTATGTGACAGGTGAGCTAAAAACAACAATCAAGATTTATTCTTCTATCTCCTCATACAGACCAACTTTAATGTGACTGTGACCATGAGTTATGACAAATTCAGACTTCATTTACTGGAAGCTGGTCACCACACCCAAAAATGGTAATTCAACTTCGTCTTTTTCTAAAATTTTGCAAAATCATGTAAACTCAGGGCTGTGATTGCCCATTTACCAAAAGAAACAAGGAGCTGTGTTCAATAAACGCTTGATGCCCCCTGGTGGCATCCTTGTCATGCAAAGCAACCGAAGTCCAAAACGAGGTCAAGTTCAAGGTCAAACTGAGGTCAGGTGATGTCTGAAGATGAGGAATGGTCACAGGTAACATCTGCATTAGTATCAAGTCATTCTAGTAAGGGGTATTGATGCTAGACGAAACGGTCCCATTTGATTAACCAAGAGATGGCCCATATAAAGCAACCTAAGTCCAAAATGAGGTCAAGGTCAAACTGAGGTCAGGTGATGTCTGAAGATGAGGAATTGTCACAGGTTACATCTGCACTAGTATCAAGTCATCCTAGTTAGGGGTATTGATGCTAGACGAAATGGTCCCATTTGGTTAACCTCGTACGGACGGACAGGACAATCACTATATGCCTCCCGCATCATAAAAAAAGGAAATAAGAGGATACCCTCCCCCCCAACACCTTTCGACAATATTACAGTTTTTGCACTTATCTTGCCAAATCTGACTTTTTTTTCCAAAAAATTTTCTGTTCAAAAAGAGGCAATCAGAATCTCATAAATGTGTAAACTACTGATCATTTATTATACAAAACTGTCACACAGATGGAAACTAAGTTTATAACTTGCTAAGGCACAAGTTGGCCAATTGACATTTAAAAAAAATTCTGTTATTACTTTGCAAATCATTTTGATATGGTTGGGTAGGTTATGATTGTTACCCAACAATCAGTGAGAGTTAAAAATCAATAATCTCTCTATCAAAATATACTTTAATTCTTCTTGGAACTTAAGAAACCTGTAGGCCTAAGTCTACTTCTTTTATAATTAACAGTGGAACAGTCTTTTAACTAAAAGGAAACAAGAGGGCCAAGATGGCCCTAGGTCGCTCACCTAAGAAACACTCCATAACAGTGTAAAACATGTTTGACCTAGTGATTTCATGGAAACAAATATTCTGACCATTTTTCATTAAGATTGGACCAAAAAATTGGTCTCTTGCGATAAAACAAGCATTTTCTTATATATGACCTAGTTTTTGACCCTAGATGACCCATGTTCAAACTCGACCTAGATTTTATCAAGGCAATCATTCTGACCAAAATTCATGAAGATCAACTGAAAAATACAGCCTCTATCACATACAGAAGTTTTTTCTTTGATTTGACCAAGTGACCTAGTTTTTGACCTCAGATGACCCATATTCAAATTCGACCTAGATTTCATTTAGGCAATCAACCTGACCAAATTTCATAAATATCAACTGAAAAAAACAGTCTCTATCTCATACACAAGATTTTTCTTTAATTTGACCTAGTGACCTAGTTTTTGACCTCAGATAACCCATATTCAAAACCGACCTAGTTTTCATCAAGGCAATCACTCTGACCAAATTTCATGAAGATCAATTGAAAAATACATCCTCTATTGCATACACAATGTTTTTCTTCGATTTGACCTAGTGACCTAGTTTTTGACCCCAGATGACCCATTTTCGAAATCAGCCTAGATTTTATCAAGGTAATCATTCTGGCTAAATTTCATGAAGATCAGTTGAAAAATACAGCCTCTATTGCATACACAAGGTTTTTCTTTGATTTGACCTAGTGACCTAGTTTTTGACCCGAGATGACCCATTTCGAACTTGGTCTAAATTTCATCAAGGCAATCATTCTGACCAAAATTCATGAAGATCAATGAAAAATACAGCCTCTATCGCATACACAAGGTTTTTACGTGATATGACCTAGTGACCTAGTTTTTGAACCCAGATGACCCATTTTCGAACTCGGCCTAGATTTTATCAAAATAATCATTCTGACCAAAATTCATGAAGATCAATTGAAAAATACCACCTCTATCGCATACACAAGGTTTTTCTTTGATTTGACCTAGTGACCTAGTTTTTGACCCGAGATGACCCATTTCGAACTCGGCCTAGATTTCATCAAGGCAATCATTCTGACCAAAATTCATGAAGATCAATTGAAAAATACAGCCTCTATCGCATACACAAGGTTTTTCTTTAATTTGACCTAGTGACCTAGTTTTTGATCCGAGATGACCCATTTTCGAACTCGGCCTAGATTTCATCAAGGTTATCATTCTGACCAATATTCATGAAGAAAAATTGAAAAATACAGCCTCTATCGCATACACAAGGTTTTTCTTTGATTTGACCTAGTGACCTAGTTTTTGACCCGAGATGACCCATTTTCGAACTCGGCCTAGATTTCATCAAGGTTATCATTCTGACCAATATTCATGAAGATTAATTGAAAAATACCACCTCTATCGCATACACAAGGTTTTTCTTTGATTTGACCTAGTGACCTAGTTTTTGACCCGAGATGACCCATTTTCGAACTCAGCTTAGATTTCATCAAGGTTATCATTCTGACCAATATTCATGAAGATTAAATGAAAAATACAGCCTCTATCGCATACACAAGGTTTTTCTTTGATTTGACCTAGTGACCTAGTTTTTGACCCGAGATGACCCATTTTCGAACTCGGCCTAGATTTCATCAAGGTTATCATTCTGACCAATATTCATGAAGAAAAATTGAAAAATACAGCCTCTATCGCATACACAAGGTTTTTCTTTGATTTGACCTAGTGACCTAGTTTTTGACCCGAGATGACCCATTTTCGAACTCGGCCTAGATTTCATCAAGGTTATCATTCTGACCAATATTCATGAAGATTAATTGAAAAATACCACCTCTATCGCATACACAAGGTTTTTCTTTGATTTGACCTAGTGACCTAGTTTTTGACCCGAGATGACCCATTTTCGAACTCAGCTTAGATTTCATCAAGGTTATCATTCTGACCAATATTCATGAAGATTAAATGAAAAATACAGCCTCTATCGCATACACAAGGTTTTTCTTTGATTTGACCTAGTGACCTAGTTTTTGACCCGAGATGACCCATTTTCGAACTCGGCCTAGATTTCATCAAGGTTATCATTCTGACCAATATTCATGAAGATTAATTGAAAAATACAGCCTCTATCGCATACACAAGCTAAATGTTGACAGACGCCGGACGACAGACGACAGACGCCGGACGCCGGACATTGAGCGATCAGAAAAACTCACCTGAGCATTGCTCAGGTGAGCTAAAAAGGGACAAATGTTAATTTAATAGTTTTTCTATGTGCAATTTGTAAATTTAAAGACTGAAATTCAGTCAATTTTAATCAGGTCCCAGAAAAATAACAAATCAGCTATATATCTAAATCTACATTGTATGTAACTACCTATAAAACCATTAAAACAATGCAAATTATGTCAAAATCAAATGCAAAATGGCCATAGTCACATCCAATTGGTTTATATGATGAAGGACAACAAATGCAGCAATAGTTTGCGATAAATCATTAAGGAATGTGTCACTTGTGAAAATCATCATTGCCTAGATTCGCTACTATATAAGTGTCCCCCCACAAATCCAATATACAACTCCCATCTTATCTGCTGCTTATCAACTATTATGTAATAGCAACTGATTAGAGGGCAATTAGCTCAGCAGGGACCCCAACTAGACCAAGAAGATGTGTGCAGTGGAGTTGAAATTAATTTTTCTTCAGTAAATGTGGAATTATAATAATTAATATTTTGATATTATGTAGATGATAATAACTATTACTTTAATGTTACAATAATAATGATAATAATAATAATAGAAATAATCATAATAATGTAATTATTATTATTATTATCATTATATTATCATTAGTATATTATTATAATTATTATTATTATTATATTACATATAGGATGATAAAAGATACAGTAATAAAATTGAAAATAATAATGATAATAAAACACAAGTATACTGAAAACTTCCTGAGTTCTTTGTGCTAACAAACAATATTTTTCGATTTGGAAATTGATTTTCATGTATTCATGTAATCAACATTATTTGAATATAAAATTATTGTGTTCCATCTATACTCAATTTTCATTTTCAGTATGTTGCCAAAAAGAACTTTTTTTCATGCTTTGCTTTGTAACTTTGAAATTCACATTCTGTTTTCAATTTAGACAAATGTTATTTACAGTATTCTGCAAGCTTTAGATGCGTGAAAGTCACATTTTTCAGAAATATCACAATTCTCCAGACAGAATGTGAAAAAAGTTTCTGATTATTTTATTATTGTGTTTGATCAACAAATATTTTTCTTTACATAGAAATGCCAAAAAGAAACTGATATAACTTTAAATGTTATCAATTATTCATTAATTTAAAATAAATTACATTGTTTCCCTTTCTCACTAATTGATACACTTGTAAGGTAGACTGACTCTCCAATAAACATTGACCCTTGTTTATTGGAACCATACTGTGATGGTCATTAGCCCCCAACTGTGCTGGTGAAGACAGAAATCCCTTGGCCCACTGCCAAAATCTAGGCCTTTAAGACTAATTTAGCAATGACTTATTGCAGACATTCAAACTGAAACTGCATAGATCTCAGTTTTTGTGATTTAAACATCTGGATGGGATAACAACTGTTTTATATCTGATAGAATCTACTCACATATATTGAATAATTATTATTTTGACAGATGATAAAGTCGACCACCTTTGAATGCTTCGATTTCAATCGGTTATTTATCTAATTGAACACCAAACTAATAGCAATCACTTACAACACCAACTGGTGTAAACAAAAACAAAACTGGTAAATATTCTGTATAAATAAATGACTTACATTTATCTGTTTAAAAAAATATTTATCCAAAATTACTGGGGAAGAGGATGTTTTTTAACATGCTCACTGTCAACACATGAAGGCCTGACATCGGGTCACTTTTCATTACTTGGTCCGGAAATGATTGCATTTTTGGGAAAGTTTCAATATAATATGGAGATAATTTTGTAAATGATAAAGTGGTTGAATTTATCATCTGTCAACGTTCGTACAGTCCCCATTTTACATACCCCTTTCAGGGCCTCACTTCATGAGAGTTTGCTTACTAAATATAAATGATGTCAATTTTTCAGCAAATGTTAAGCTTTATTTTGATACCAACCATTGACAACACTTTCAGAAATAAAAAAGGTTACAAGTAAAAAAACTCATTTTCTGTCCATGTTTATCATCAGTACCAGTATAGCTATATAGCTAATTTTTTACTTTTCTGAGACCTGTTTTATAATTATTACTATTTATTATTTTTGTGAATGTACCACTTTCCCAGCAGTGTAAAAGATCTTCATTTCATTTCTTACATTGAGCTATTTGATTAAAGTGCTTCATTTATAATATCAAAACATGGAAGTTATCTTCATTTTCCAGTGTGACATATTTGATGAAGCACACCCTGATCCCCTAAAATAATCTTGAAATGCATAATTCCCAGTTTTAAGCAACTAAAACTGGTTATGTTAGTTTTATCTTACAAAAAATAAAGAAAAACGGATCTAAAAAGCAGTAATGTTTCTTTATTTACAACATATTTTTTCTAGAAAACTTCCTATACACAATTCTATCTCTGGCCATTTTGAAAAAAAAAAGCTATTTTTTCCTATTTGCTAATTTGCATAATATTTCCTCATGTACAAAAGAACCGCCATTTTTACACTCTATCGACATAATTCAGACAAAGAAAATTCGTTTTCAACCGTTTTATTTCACAACAAACCAGTTTCAAATGATATAAAACTAAACATATACAACCCTGTTTTCCGTGCCACTATATAGCATAGTGTTTATATAGGCTTCTATAGGAAAGCAACAGGGAATAAGACAAATCCGCCATGAAAATTCAGCAAGAAAGAACGACCTCAAAGTTCACTTCAAGATGTCTGATTTACGAGTCATGAATGAAAGTCCCATTAAAAATCATCTCTGCATAATCTTATTGAATAATACATCAATGATTTTCATATTGTAATTTGTTATAGATGAATTTTTTACACATAGCACGTTTCATATGGCGCAAGCCACACTTAAAGTTTTTCAGTATTGGTACATAAGTGGTTTGTATAAAGTGAAACTTTATGCATTCTACATTGAAAACATAGCCCCAAATGCTTTTCACCATATGGCCCGTCTCAAATGATGGATCATAAATCACAAAGATAGTACACAACTTTTTTGAAGCGCTGCATTTTTCGTAAATTTAAATAGGGAAATTAAGAAACTGACATAACGATTGAATGAATGCTTCTTTGCATAAGACCACATCAACATCTACACCCTGTGTTGAAAACAGAACTAAAAATACGCAATTTTCACAAATTCATAAGCACAAATGGCCGCCCGGCTATGCAAAACTATGCAGATACCGGCTTCAGAAAAATGAATATTGCATTATGAAGATCAAATTAATCAAATTAAAAAAGGCATTAGTGAACAAGCATAATCATTTTTCTAATGCGCTGCAACACTTTATTAACAAACAAAATTCCTTTATAGTAGAAAAATTAAATTTACTTACGTTAGTTGACAGCTAAACTTCTACCGCTTTGCAATGAAGGCCCACGCTACGTTACAAGCTGTATTGCAGAATATGAGAAAATAACTTGTTCTGATTGGCCTAGAGTGTCAATTTTACCGATGCGCGATCCAATGAAATTCCAGAACAACAACTGACGTCAATGAATAATAATTAGGAATGCTCACGCAGCGTGCGCTCACATGTGAAATAGTCAATAGAGCGCGAAATGGTAATTACTGAAAATAATATTGCTCAAATGTTTAAAGTAACTGTTGTTCTAAGTACTGAGGCGCAAGTATGAAAGAATAGATCGAACAAAATAACAATTTTTAGGAAGAAATAATATAATTTTGTGATACAAAATATCATTTGAAAAAAAGAAGGCGGGGCAAACACCCATATACGAACTGTTGTAATAACCTTTGACCCTTGTCGCCATTTTGATAAATTTCCGACTAGAAAAGGAAAGTTAAATTGTTTATAAAGCTAAAAATTAGCATTGATTTTAAGTCCGACCTTTATGAGGACAAAGCGGGAACTTGATCTTATGTGTAAGTCTCAATTCTGAAATAGATTTTATTTTAGTTTGATACTTAATTCTGGTTTTATCAAGAAATATTGCAGATTGTTTTGGTTACCTCGCCATTCTTGAAAATGTGGGTGGGGTACGTCCAGTTTCTTCAGATACTTAATTACATTGAGTCTGTCTCATTTTGCTCAAAACAAAATCATTGTAGGAAAGGATAATTTTCACTCTGTTTAATACGCTGTTTTCCTAAAGCATGCTCAGGTTTTCTTCTATTTCCAATTACAGATTAAACTTTTCATTATGAATCCAGTTTATACTTGAAGTAAATTCACTTTGTCTTCCAGATTGTGGTATGAGATGTAACAGAAATGATCTGATTTGATTGTTTTGATATCAGGCCCAACCGCAGAAAACTGACCAAGAGTTTCTATTATTTATCAGGCAACATAGAAGCACAATCAAGCTTTTATATTGACTTATCTGGCTTATATGAATGAATAGAAATTAAAAATTTCATGATTATCTGAAGAAAATATTCGCTGAATTTCTTTGATTTGAAAGTCTTAAATTTCTTCAGCTGTTGTATGCATGTTAGAAACGTCTGCTATTTATCAGAATACAAAATGCACATTTTTGCTCAAGATCGAGGCTTTGTTTCATTCACAGTTCACATGTGAAACAGAAAGTAAAAATCGTAGAATTCTGGCGCAAAAACAGGCAGATTGTAGTTTTCTGATGTTAACTGCTAACATAATGTTATGTTCCAGGACTTTAGAAGTAGTCAATAAAATTGCTCTCAAATTATTAACAAAACTTTAAAGCAATTTCTTTTCATAAATTTAAGCCTAATCAGGCTATAAAAGCTTGATTGGGCTTGTAAGCCTGGCTGGGCAAAGATAGCTTACCCTACCAGAAAAAGAAATAAGGATTTTTTTGAAAATCCATTAAAATGCCAATATTTCATCCATTCGGTTTCAAATCACTTGAATTTTCAGTGTGTCAGTTATGTCCAATACCTGGCTAGAAAATAAGAAAAACTGAGAAAATGAGAAACCTTGTGAATATGAGAAAAGGCAATATATATTTTAGATTTAGACCTTTAATGAATATTTCATCAAGTCACTTTTTTTAAAAGCACAACTTTTGTCCCACAGAATATGGGGAGATGGAATTTTACCATTTTCTGACACAGAATGTGCTACTTATTGTGAATTTCAACTTTCAGTCAAAAGCAGTTCTTTAACTGATCCCAGACAATTTCTTTTTGATATTGTAATCAAATACGAAACTGAAATGGCAGAAATAAGCATGAAACTAAATTCAAAATTATACGAGAAAAGTTACAAACATTTAACAGTATGACTAACTGCTTTGCTAAATTCTCTGATTTTTAGCTCGACTATTCAAAGAATAGTCTAGCTATTCTATTCACCCTGGCGTCGGCGTCGGCGTCAGCGTCACACCTTGGTTAAGTTTTTGCATGCAAGTACATACAGCCATCAATTAAAGGCATATAGCTTTGAAACTTATTTTTCTTTTTCTAGGTCAATTACCAACCTCTCTGGGTCAAGTCCCATAACTCTGACATGTATTTTGAGCAAATTATGCCCCCTTTTGGACTTAGAAAATTTTGGTTAAAGTTTTATATGCAAGTTACTATCTCCAAAACTAATGCAGATATTGATTTGAAACTTCACATGTGTCTTTGGGGTTATAAACTAGTTGATAGCAGCAAGTCCCATAACTCTGACCTTCATTTTGGCCAAATTATGCCCCCTTTTGGACTTAGAAAATTCTGGTTAAAGTTTTGTGTGCAAGTACATACAGCTATTTCTAAAAGGCATATATATTTGAAACTTGTTTTTTCTTTTTCTAGATCAATTACCAACCTCACTGGGTCAAGACCCATAACTCTGACATGTATTTTGAGCAAATTATGCCCCCTTTTAGACTTAGCAAATTCTGGTTAAAGTTTTACATGCAAGTTATTATCTCCAAAACTAATGCAGATATTGATTTGAAACTTCACATGTGTTTTTGGGGTTATAAAACTAGTTGATAGCAGCACATCCCATAACTCTGACCTTCATTTTGGCCAAATTATGCCCCCTTTTGGACTTAGAAAATTCTGGTTAAAGTTTTGTGTTCAAGAGCATACAGCTATTTCTAAAAGGCATATAGATTTGAAACTTGTTTTTTCTTTTTCTAGATCAATTACCAACCTCACTGGGTCAAGACCCATAACTCTGACATGTATTTTGAGCAAATTATGCCCCCTTTTAGACTTAGAAAAGTTTGGTTAAAGTTTTACATGCAAGTTATTATCTCCAAAACTAATGCAGATATTGATTTGAAACTTCACATCATCACATGTGTCTTCGGGGTTATAAAACTAGTTGATAGCAGCAAGTCCCATAACTCTGACCTTCATTTTGGCCAAATTATGCCCCCTTTTGGACTTAGCAAATTCTGGTTAAAGTTTTGCGTGCAAGTACATACAGCTATTACTAAAAGGCATATAGATTTGAAACTTATTTTTTCTTTTTCTAGATCAATAACTAGCCTCACTGGATCAAGTTCCATAACTCTGGCTCGTATTTTGGGCAAATCATATGCCCCCTTTTGGACTTTGAAAATTCTGGTTGAAGTTTTACATGCGAGTTTCTATCTCCAAAGCTAATGCAGATATTGAATTGAAACTTCACATGTGCCTTAGGGGTTATAAAACTAGTTGATAGCAGCAAGTCCCATAACTGATATGCATTTTGGTCAAATTATTCCCCCTTTTGAACTTAAAACTCATTTGATATTTAACCTTTTAAGGTAATATTTTCCTGCCTCTGGGACAATATTTCGAATAGTCGAGCTTGGCTGTCTTACGGACAGCTCTTGTTTAAAATCAGAGTAATGTAAGAAGAAAGACATTCCAATTTAATAAAATAGTTTTATCAAAAACAGAACACATTTATAACAGGTAATAGATTATGAGAGAAAGATTGTAAAGCTCTTTTTTATTGTAAGTGTCAAAACAGGGCATTATAATAGGTGTATCTTGGTATAAAGTACACTAGGCAGTGTTCTGCCGAGGCAGAAATATCGTGGGAATCGCACATAAAAATTTAATATGATTGTTGCAGTTAAATTGGTCTATTTTGTTGTTTGTTTAGGCTTAATGCCACTTTCACTTATGTAACAGCAGGCGGTTACCCTAACCAGTGTTCCTTGATTCTGTACTAGAACATACCAGTCCTGTTTTCTGCAAGTAACTGCCAACTTCCCCACATGAATCGGAGGTGGAGGATCAAACTGGGGACCCCATGATCAATAGATCTTAGCACTCTCAATTGAACTTGGTGGATGGGCTTTAAATTGGTCTACAGGTGTCAGTTGTTGCATTACAAAAATGCTTGGGACAAGTAAGCAGACAGGATGACTGAAACTGAGTACGAATCAGAGCTCCTTCAGCCTCCAAGTAACAAAATTTCGATACACTGTTAACACTTTCCTCACCAGTTTTGATCCATGGCAGAACACTGCTAGGTATACCGAGTTTTTCCGGGGCCGCTTCCAGTATCGTATGAGGATGTGCGGTCATGCAAGTTCGTTGGTTCTGGTACTCATAAGCATATACCTTTAACATATTTATGTTTATTTCATTCATTGGATGCAAGTGCATAATTTCAAGAATGTGATACTGGCCGATACCAGTATATTGAATATATTTGTTAGAACAAAAAATATATATTTAAAGTTCCATGATACACTCAGTGAGTGTAGTGAGTCACTACTTTACAAGAATAGAAGCTGCGTTTGACATTGTAAATGAAATCTATTAAATTAATGTGAAATTTCTTCGAATTTTGCAGTTTTGCTATGAATGGGTTGAGTGCAGAAGAGGAGACAAGAGGTACTGGACATAACCAAATCTGTTGTTTAATAGACGGTGCATACCGCTGTTCAAGACCTGCTGGCAACGCTAGCTACAGTAAACGCATCCAAAAAACAGTTCAGCAGCGTAGATTGCGTCTTATTAGGGACGATAGTGTATGTTTTGATATTCCCTTAATGTTAATTTTGAATACTCTAAGAGTTTAAAAATGTATATTCTGTCAGTTACAAGGGAGATAATCTTGCATGCTAACGGGTCGATGTTAAGGACTGCCTGTTTGCTTGGGGAAGGTTAAAGTCTATTCTAGGCAGACAAAAAAATGTTTTTAGCTAGGCAAATCAAAATTATGTCAGGTCCTTACCGAAATCATCTTATTTCTTGTTGTTAAACATTATACTGTTGTACAAGATTTTATAAACACTTATGATGCCACTTGTTTTGACCTTGTATTCTCATTTCTATGATTTCCATTACCACCTTGTCAGATTTTGATCATTTTATCATTGTGCAACCAGCAACATCTCATTTTGCCAACAGTGGTTTCAGTTGCTTTATTATGCAAACTATATCATAGGCATTAAAGTTGCCTTTTAGCAACAGGAATTAGTGGTTATTGGTTACTGGATCCTGGTTGAATTGCCATATACAAAAGAACCCCTAATAGTTAGGTCAAGACCAGGCTAACCAGCTGATTTGAAAATCATGACAACTGATCAGTTTCAAGATGTTTTAGATCATACAGCATTCTGACTTTCCAGAAATTAAAGGTTATAAATGCTATTATGACATATACTTAGCAATATTCTAACACAGCACATAAAATTGTAAATATCTTTACAACAAGTTAATTTTTGTTAAGAAAAAATGTTGTTTTCAATTTTGTCAGTATTTTAAAGCATAATTTAAGAATACTAATGGTTTCTGTTTTGCATTTTTTTTAAAAATTGTCCAGTGTAATCTCTGTTTATACAAGTTATTATCCATTTACAGGTAAATCACATTTACATTTGTGATCATCACAAGAATATGATACAGAATGCAAGAATGAAGCGTAAAAGAAGAGACAGTGATGATGGTGATGGTTCGCTAGATGCTGATGAGGATATTCCTGAAGTAAGTATTGCTTATAACTTCAGCAACATTGTATCGTATTTCAGTTCAGAAGCTTAATGCAAGTATTGTCTACTCGGGATGTTAATGTTATATGTTCATAAATATATATATCTGTTAAAGCTAAAAAAGACCTCACATTACCGCTAATAAACCCAGGTGCCAGCTCAAGATGAAAAAATGCTCGGAGGGGTGCCTAGAGCCTTCCTCCAGCATCAAAACCTTGAAAGTTGCAATTGGAGTAATTATGTTGGTGTAAGATAAATACAAACAGGGTAAAGAATGGACAGGACAGAGAAGAAAATCTTACGGCAATTCCAGGGAGACTGACACAAATAATTTTATTTGTAATGTTGATAATTGAGTTATTGCCAATTAAGTTGGTTGAATACCTCAGAAATATTGTGATTTCCACACATTATAGTGAATCATCTAAAATACAAAATGTTGTTGATAGTACTACCAACATACAAAACTACATGAAAGATAGGATTTAAAGGCAAACTGTTCCAACATTTATTTGATTAGATCTTGTTGAAGGCAGTGGAAGGATTTCCAAATCAGGTGAAAAATGTGAATCTTGACCATTTCAGTCGAGAACGGTAGCTATAAAATATACTTTGTTTCCAAGGTAATGATAAGCAAAATAGCGTATTTAATGTATTTTTTTAGATGTCTGCTTAAATAGAACGTAGGAAAATGTCTCAGCCCACCCCTTGCTCATTTTATCTGAAGTGGACAAAATTCACCTCTTTCGTATTGTTAAATAAAAAGTTTAAAATTTATATAAAAAAAATCTACATAAGTAGAAAAATAACCGTTCTTAGGTGATAATTGTGAATTTTTGAATGGAATGAATCATAAATGAAAATATGATAAAAAAATAATGTGGGGATTTGTCCCATCTTAGACAAATTGAATGCTTGTCTGCCTAGCTCAATAGGAAGAGTGCAGATCTACGGACAACATGGCTGTGAGTTTGATCCCCAGGTGGGGTATATGTTCT
The DNA here is from genome assembly GCF_021730395.1 of Mercenaria mercenaria. NCBI lineage: Eukaryota > Metazoa > Mollusca > Bivalvia > Venerida > Veneridae > Mercenaria > Mercenaria mercenaria. The sequence goes on along the minus strand of NC_069365.1, from coordinate 5,708,794 downwards.
CTGTGACAATTTGATAAAAGACATTGTGTCTCAAATCATTCATCTACCACCTCTGATTAATGCGGGGAAGTTGGCAGTTACTTGAACAGGTTTATACTGGTACATATTTCAAGAACAATGGTTAGGTTAACTGCCTGCCATTACACTTCTGCAATGCTGTTAAAAAACAGTGTTAAACCCAAGACAAACAAAGCACTATAGCCAAGTGAAGGGTGTGGGCATTTTTTTCAGTATTCCTCTAAAATTATATATTGCTACTATTATAGGAACTCTTAAGAAAAAACAATTTTGCCATGAGGAAGTTATCATGCCTTAGAAATGTACATCTGAAACCCAAGAACCTCTCATAGTTGATCTCTTTCAGTGAGTACTTTTCAAATAAATAATTCAGCAGTGTGTTAATGATGTCATGGACATCCCCTGCCCATATTATGGTTTTCAGTAGTGGTCTGATTTTGAAAATTATTTTGGCGTCCTGAATGAACAGATTATGGTTTTGCTGTTACTTCAACTTCCAGCTATGCATCCCTTCCCCCTTATGAGAACACAATATTTTCTGAAGACAGTTCTTGAAACACATGATTTCTTGTTTCAGATTGATTTTTTTCAAATGCCAGTGAACACTCTGCGGCGTTACAAGAGACATTACAAGTTGCCTGCCCGACCTGGCATGAATAAAGCACAGCTGTCTGATGTAAGTGAGAATTTTAGTGTTGTGTTGTTTTTTTTTTCTTCAGAAACATACTTTGAGGAAGAAACTTATTATACACAGGTAGGAAATTTCCAGTTGGTTGTTGGCAGTTGCCATAGTATACTTTTATGTCAAATGTATAATATGATACATGAAGTGCATTTTATGTCTGTGATGTGCATGTCATAATATGTACAAAATACTTATAATGCAAATCTATGCACATCCATTCATGAAATGTCTTAAATATAGAAAACAAGCACATTACAGTCATGTCAGTTTATGTAACTAAAATTTCTCACTGACATCACAGGAAATAGCTCAGAAGTATTCATAGAACATAGAGCCACCATGAACCATGTAGCACTCCAGAACTTAAAAAAGAAAATTGCCTGAACTGCAGTATAGATGGTAAAGTGATGGTGCTCAAATGGAAATGTCATACTTTAGAAGTGACCAAAATGTAACACTGTATATTATGCTGTATGCACTGAACAGGTTTCAAATAAATAAACCTCTGCGATATAGGGTGAATTAACATAAATGTACCGAAACATCAAGAAATTTAGTCTCCTTGTCATGATTATTATTTTATTAAACATTTACAGCAAATTAGGAACTTCCAATGTTTTTCGTTGTAAATGACAACTGGAGATAAGTCAGTTTAATCGAAACCTCCACTTGTGGGTTTTGACTGTTTCATCTGCGCTGGGCCTGTAAGCTTAAAAATTATTTATTCAAAAGAAGGAGCTCTATAATCCTGTAGATGCATTGCTGATCTGTTGTTGCAACAATTGTTCTCTGTCTTACTCTCTCTTGGGTTGTGGGGAAGTTGTAATTGACTAGTGAATAAATGTTTTATTCTTTAGGGCATCCGTAAAATGATTACCATCATTGTAATTCTTCTTACAAAATGGTGAAGAAAAAAAACACAAATCAGCTTTTTCAGCATCATCAGTATGAAAATTGCCAAAATCTGCAAACGTAAAATTGGGGTTGGCCAGAAAAGGTGGACGTTTATTTAGGAGGTTCAGAACAATAGAATACTGTAATTTATGTTTATTTCTTTATGTTTCAGACTGTTGCCAGGCATTTTAAATCCATCCCAGTGGTCGAGAAGGAAGCACTCACCTATTTTATTTATATGGCAAAAAACTTCAAAAGTAGATTTGATCAAAAACATAATATGGATGTATCAAACTGAACAGGTCTCATTGTAAGCAATATTGCATTTTGTTCTGTGATTGGATAAAACGCTATAATCTTGTGAACAATGTTGACACCAAGATGGTAGTACATTAAATGTACTGAAAGAAAACTTGCCACAGAGATGAACATTTCAGTTGAAGGATATTGCATCCAGTTATTCTACAGCGGCAAAAAGAAAAGTATTTTAAATGAATATATTTAATAAGACGGCTTCAAGACCAACCTAAATGATATAAATCAGCTGTGAAACTTGTTACCTGACATTTATTAATGATGACCATATACTGTTCATGTGGTTTATTACCGCCATGTAACTATGAGAATGTGTTGGGGCTTATTTCCCCTATAAATCTACCTCCCGTAAAAGGAGGTAATCCCAATGCAAAAAAGTATGGTTGTTTTCCCAAAGTTGAATTTTAAATTCACAAATGATTATACCTTTTAGGGGTTTTGCTGTTTTAAGATAGTTTTGCTAATTTGTATGTATATTTAGGTAAATTATAATATTGCTGAACAATTACCTAAAAGCAATTCACAAATTCTTTACACAAAAACACATTTATGTAGATTTTGGTAATTTGCAAATTGTCCCAATTAAGACAATTTCTGATAGCATTTTCCCAATTCCATTGGTGTCGGTGGCATTCCCAAATTGATGAAAAAAAAGGCCTGTGTGTATTTGCGTTTTTGTTTCTACTCTTGAAAAACTACAGTGTTCGAATAATTACTCCCTGTGCAGATTTCAATATTTAAGTGACCATTATAATAGGGATATAATTGATTAAAATGTTCATACAGATATATTCATAAAGTAATACGAACAGGTGTATGTATTGTTTCAATAGTATAGAGTACTGTAAAATCTGCTGATCACATATTTCACTAGCACTAGCATTCAAGACTTAATTTGTTAAAATGAAGCAGTTTAGCTTGGAATACCACTGTTCATTGGTTGCATGGCAAAAAGCATGGTGTATTTATATAGTGTGCTATTGAAATAATGGAATCAATCTTTTCAATTTGATAGACATTTACAGGTTTTGCAAAAAATTATTGGATGGAAAATACAGATATTTAGAAAAAAACATTCTTTTGTCTTTCAAATCTGAAGATTTGAAGTAATTATCTTCACTATTTCAAGAGTTACCTTGCTTTTAAGTAAGTCACTGAAGGCATTTAGAGACACAACCTTAAGAATGACATGAAAGCAGTAGGAGGTCGCCATGCATAGCATTTCGTTTTCAAGACATTAAAGCATTAAATTTTGCTTATCACTTACTAAAACGTCATGTGTTTGAATATTTAGGAACAGTTTAAAATGGTTTTACTGGTAAATAACTTAACCATATATTTTTGGTTTCATCATGAGTCACTTATCTACCCACATTCATGATGCATGGGTGCTTTGGAATTTTCATTGCCATGACAACACAAATGACATTTATTTGTAAAGTATGGTCAAATTTGATTTCCCATAGATAACTGTAAAACAATATACTTGTTTCTGGTTTCTGCATTAACATAAATAAATCAATGATTTTTCACTACTTTAAACTACTTATTATGCGATGTTTGTATTATGTCACTAATACAGGTTTTCTCATGGAATGGCCCAAATATTTTCAGTCAATACAGGCCTGGGATTTTTCAGGACTGGTCCTGATAGCAGGCTTTTGGTTGCCAGATTTTCTATATACAACTTTATTAAAAATGGTGATTTCAGGCTTGAGAAAATAGATTTTCAGGCTTTTGATTTCTGACTGAATCCTAATTTTCAAATTTCATAATTCTTAACTCATACATTTGTTTTTCTAAGTCTTCTAAAATGTTGAAAACTAACCCTAAAAGTTAATCAACTGTTAGCTTAATCCCATGTTAAAGTTTCAAACAACTGGGCCCAGGCCTGTCAGTATTCTATCATAACTTGCATTATTTTCTTCCGTAAGAAAAAATATCAAAGACTCACTGATGGCATACCAATTACAGGTGTATATATCTTGTGTGTGGCTCTGCTGCAAAGTTCAATGTCATACTTATCAAACTTTGTATACAATGAAATGCCAAAATCCTTTCTCTTGTATTTTGCAAGTATACAGATTTTAGCAGTATACAGTGCAGTGTATATGTTTTATAGGTAAAGAAACTGACAGAAGTTGTCATTTTGAAGTGCAAGTGAATGTCTTCCTAGCAGTAATAATGTTAAAAGGACTGAAAGAGCTCTGTTGCATACCTGTAGAATAAATTACCAAAGCTTAATTGCTAACATTTCAAACAATGGAGAATGTTAAATGTATTTTTTTTTAAAGAAAAAACTAATTTAGTTTCTGCTTTCAAAACAACTGTATATTTCTGCAGGTGTTTAAAGATTGTTTTTACTAAGGTGTTTGAGAACTTATTTAATGTCTAAAGATCTGCTAACTTATTAATTTCTTTCTGAGTCAGCAGTGTTTCTTGTATGTGTAAATATTGTACATAAATAAAGTAATAAAATGATTGAAAAGAACAATCCTTCTATCTGTCATCTAGTATTGTACATCTTTAATGATATATATGTCCATCAGAATGCACGTGTCTATACGCTGCATATACGAGGGGTGTTCGAAAAATATCTCGAAAAGTTTCATAACATGTATTTATATGGTTATTAGAATGAAAATTCTAAAAGTGATACATTGATATATTTTGTACATAATCCAAATGACAAAATGATACAAATTGCACTCTTGCAAAATCCAGTCACTATGTAACGTTGGGCAGGGCAAACTACTCATGACTGGAATGTGGCATCTGAAAAGCCTGTCTGACACCTCTAAAATTTACATCTTTTCGAAATATTCGCCTTTGCATGATACACATTTCTCCCACCTACAAATCCTCTTGTCAAAGGATGACCTGAAATGCTCCTTTGGAATTTTACGGAGTGTTTCCTGGACAATGGTGGGTAAGTCATCAACATCATCAAACCTACAGCCGCGCAGCTCTGATTTCAAGGATCATTCTTGAAGACGTTGAACTAAACACATATGCTGGTTTTCTTCATTGAATTTTTGCCGCAAGTGTCCATGATCATGGAGAGCGTCTCTGATTTTGTTTTTCCAATTAATACACAAAACTTTATGGAATATCGCTGTTCAAGTGCCATATTGACGGCTTCAGCAAGACGAATGTTCTCTACTTCCATTGTTTATGGAAATGACGTCGGATTTCAGCCCATGACGCTACGCAGGAATTTACAAAAGGGCACCAAAGATGCACGTATATTTTGGGCAGTTTTTTGACGTTGAGAATATGTCCTTATGTGCTCTTTAAATAAAATCTGGAAAGTAGATCCCTTGGAAGCACCAAGAACAAGGCAAACAGTGAAAATTGCAGACTCGTTTTGATTGAGTCTGTTCATGAGCAGTAATGAAAAATGCACTAGCACCAGCTTAAGCAGTATTCAATCTTCAAATCTAAATGAGTTGAAATCAATGATCCCGAAGGACCAGAAAATATAACAACACTGAGATTAAGTCGGGGCAACTTTTTACGGCCGCCCCACAGCACTAAAGACGCATAAACACTGGACATATTTCGCGATTTGCTCCGCTCAATGTCAGCCGACGTTGATATAGTGACAGTAGATTTTGCATAAGTGCAATTTGTATCATATTTTCTTTCGGATTATGTACAAAATATATCAAAGTATCACTTTAAGTTTTGAATTTTTATTCAAATAGCTATATAAGACTTTTCCAGATACTTTTCGAACACCCCACATAAGACTGCCCCATGTGGTTCTGGGATGTTCTGTGTATGAAAAGAATTTGAACCACTGCCTTACCCTTGCATGATCGTAAGAGGCGACTAATAGGGTCTTAACAGTTGGTTTTGCAGTAACTCTGTGATTCCAGCAGGTATGCAAATTTTGATTCCATACCTCATGTTCTTATTATGCCCCCACTTTGAGGGGGGCATATAGATTTGCTCTTGTCCGTCCTTCCGAGAATGTTGTGTCGTGCCTAGCTCCAAAAGTATTTGATGTAGAGTCACATAACTTTACAGGGATGTTGGTCAGCATGTGTAGTTGTGCACCTGGGGTTTTGCTTCCGGATTCATTCAGACCTGTAGGAGTTATGGCACCTGACTTTGTAAAAATTGGTCAGTTTAGTGTTGTGTCGCGCCTAGCTCCAAAAGTATTTGACCTAGAGTCACCAAAGTTTACAGGAATGTTGGTCAGCATGTGTAGTTGTGCACCTGGGGTTTCGCGTCCGGATTCATTCAGTCGTGTAGGAGTTATGGCCCCTGACTTAGTTAAAAATTGGTCATTTTAATGTTGTGTTGCGCGTAGCTCCAAAAGTAGGGGATTCATCCAGTCCTGTAGGAGTAATGGCCCCTGACTTAGTAAAAAATTCGTCATTTTAATGTTGTGTCGCGCATAGCTCCAAAAGTATTTGACCTAGTCACCAAAGTTTACAGGAATGTTGGTCAGCATGTGCAGTTGTGCACCTGGGGTTTCGCGTTCGGATTCATTCAGTGGTGTAGGAGTTATGGCCCCTGACTTAATTAAAAATTGGTCATTTTAATGTTGTGTTGCGCGTAGCTCCAGAAGTATTTGACCTAGAGTCACCAAAGTTTACAGGAATGTTGGTCAGCATGTGCAGTTGTGCACCTGGGGTTTCGCGTCCGGATTCATTCAGTCGTGTAGGAGTTATGGCCCCTGACTTAGTTAAAAATTGGTCATTTTAATATTGTGTTGCGCGTAGCTCCAAAAGTATTTGACCTAGACTCACCAAAGTTTACAGGAATGTTGGTCAGCATGTGCAGTTGTGCACCTGGGGTTTCGCGTCCGGATTAATTCAGTATTGTAGGAGTTATGGCCCGTGACCTAGGAAAAAAATTTCATTTTAATGTTGTAGTGGGAGCATGTACACATTTCTAGTTTCGATGTAAATGAGATGTGGAACCAAAATTTGTAGTCCTGTTTGGCACCATATAACCTATACTGTGTTGGTGCGCCATAAAACCCAAATAAATAAATAAATAAATTATTATTTATTAGACAGCCTATTAAACGTTCACTGGTATTCTGATACAAAATTCTTTATAAAGATATATTCCTTTTAACAAACATTTGCACCAAGAAATAATTTTCAGCCTGTGTTTAAATTTTTCATAATCAGGCTGCATGGGAATAGAGTAATTTGAGAGAAAATGGTCTTGTTGTGCAGTATGTATGAGGTTTTAAGAACCTCCTTAAGCAGGTGTAACCTTTATATATCTCTATGCAAACTGACACTTATTCGAGGAAACCATATTTCATAATGTTGAAGGTAATACAAAATATTTCAACTAGGTTTATCTTATTATATCTAAAAACAGAATACAGTTTATTGTATACATGTTTGTTTACAACTTTGAAGGCTGAAGAGTCACAAAGGGGAAGTAACTGAAAATGGACTTCCTGTGTAAACATGGCACTTGTGCCATTAATTTTCATTCTCCTGTATCATTCCAAGAGTGTGATGTGTGGACTCATTAATGAAACATGTAATGAATATTTCCAACTAAAGCATGTTTTTGGTTACCCTATCACTGATAAATGCCAATCTGACTAAAGTACTTGATCTTCTAAACGAAGATCTGAGAACGACCCATTCACATTCGTCTTCTGTATATTTTGGATTTCCAGTATTGCTATTTTTATTTTATCCAATCAGACGACATGTTCGAATGTCAAAGAGTAAGAAAAATGTGCAGTTATTCCAGGGCTCGAACCCAGGACCCCTCGCTTACAAAGCAAGTGGCCTACCGACTGAGCTAACCGGCTATCTGATACATATGACATAAGAATTGTAAATATCAAAAGTCAAGGCTAGAGGTAGATTTGCAGGATTTTGTAAGTTAGGCTCTGATTGGCTAGCGAAAGGGTCGTCAGAACGAGGCAATGAATAGGTCGTTCTCAGATCCTATGCGTAGCGTAATAGGATATGTACTTTAGTCAGATTGTGATAAATGCTATCCTAACAATCATTGGTATCTATTCAAAAATACAGATGAATGGAGATTTGCAACTCAACAAATGTTAATTTCCACATTTCCTGTTGATGGAGAAAGTCAGAATTATGTTCGGGAAGTAAAGGATGTGCTGTTTTCTGTAGTTTATCCAACATCATTGAAAAACAATCCGAAACTGGCAGCCATTAATGAGGAGGTATTAACAGCTGTGCTGGATTTAGATCCTAGTGTGAAAGATTCTACAAAATTTATGCAGTTTGTGAGTGGGAATATAGTTCTACCTGGTGTAAAACCACTCGCTCACAGGTATACTCATTTTCAGGTCCTCAAATAAACTAAGTCCATTTAGTGTTTCTAATTTCAAACAAGTTGTTTAGTCTACCTTTGACAGGTGTTGTATACATAACAAACAGGTCACCAGTCCAGTGTCAAAATCTAGGACATACATTACCATAAGAGGGATGGAGGATAAATAACTGTTCTGTCAAAATTATTTGTCAAACATACAGATATCATCAGTAACACCAAATTTCTTGACTTTCTATTTAATATCAAGAGGCTCATTTTGTTTAATTAAGATGAAATTAAGTATGATCATCATACAGGAGAGGATTAGAGCTTGTGTTCAATTTACAGAAACTTTGACTTACTCCACTAGTGTGTAGTGTGCTGTCAGGGCGTTTCTATGTCTACACATGAAAAAATTATATCTAATCTTAACATGAAACGAATGGTGACACGGTGTGATATAACTAAGATATTATTGTTTGCCAGAATTGCAAATTATAAATACATTATATGCAGGTATGGTGGTCACCAATTTGGATACTGGGCAGATCAGCTTGGAGATGGACGTGCAGTCATGTTAGGAGAGTATGTGAACCACCTTGGTGAGAGATGGGAACTGCAACTAAAGGGGTCAGGTCTTACTCCATACTCAAGAAGAGGGGATGGAAAGGCAGTGATAAGGTCATCAGTGAGAGAATTCCTGTGTAGCGAAGCTATGCATGCTCTAGGTTTGCCTTTCCTGATCTGTATGTACAAGATATATTGCCTAACAAACCTGTGTAATATACAGAATATCAAGATGTAGTGGTTGTTACAAGCTTCTGTTCCTATAAACATTGCACATCTCTGACAAATTGTAATAAAAGTTTTGTTTGTTTTGGGTTTAACACCATTTTTCAACAGTATTTCAGTTATGTAACGGCGTGCAGTTAACCTTACCAGTGTTCCTGGATTCTGTAGCAGTACAAACCTGTTCCCCGCAAGTATCTGCCAACTTCCCCACATGAAACAGAGGTGGAGGACGAATAATATCAGTCAATGTTGTTTATCAAATTGTCACGAAGAGCATACACCCCACCTGGGGATCGAACACGCGACCCCGGGAACTGCACTCTCCCTATTGAGCTAAGCGGGCGGGCTAAAGCCTTCGAGCTTGTAATAAAAGACTGGTAAATATACTCGAGAATGGGTACAAAAATTTACAAAATTATGAAGAACCCATTCAATATTTGAGGGTAACTTCTACTTTTAAACAGCTTATGCCCAGGCTGCTTTGACAATTGATTGAAAATGGATTTAGCATTGGCCAGGCTTTTGAGCCTTAGCCCTTATGTCAGGAGTCAAAAAACAGCCATAATGGGTACAACTATATACAGGTGCAGGGCCTTGGAGAACTGTCACAGTTAATTGTTCTATTTTTGCTTTACTATTGTTTGCTAATTGACCTTTACAAAGGTATATCATTTTTCTCTTTGTTAATTGACCTTTACAAAATTTATCTTTGTTGTCTTTCATTCAGGTATACCTACAAGCAGAGCTGCAAGTATTGTTGTAAGTGATGACCCGGTTATACGTGATCAGTTTTATAATGGGAACATCAAGAAAGAGCGTGCTGCTGTTGTGCTTCGACTCGCTAAATCATGGTTCAGGATTGGTTCATTGGAAATACTCACTACGGACAAAGAAATTGACTTACTTAAATCTTTGGTGGACTTTATCATTGAAAACTATTTTCCAAGTATTGACTTAAATGATCCTGGCAAATATTTGGCATTTTTCCAAGAAGTGGTACAGCAGACAGCAATCATGATAGCACTGTGGCAAAGTGTCGGGTTTACACATGGGGTTTGCAACACAGACAACTTCAGTATATTATCAATCACCATAGATTATGGTCCTTTTGGATTTTTAGATGGGTATGATCCAAAATTTGTCCCAAATACCTCCGATGATGAAGAGAGATATAGTTATGAAAAGCAGCCAGATGTTGGAAAGTTTAATCTGAATAAACTGTGTCTAGCTATATTACCTTTGTTAAACAAAAGACAGACTAAGGAAGCAAGTATGATACTGAATGGTTATGCATCTATTTATAAAACAAAATTTATGGAACTATTTTTTGATAAGTTAGGATTTGAAAACCATGCAAGTTATGATGAAGATGATGAGCAGTTTATTGCAATACTTCTGAAAGTCATGGAAGACACAAAAGCAGATTTTACAATGACTTTTAGAGAACTTTCAGAAGTTTCACTTGAAACATTATCCAATCAGTTAAAACATCAGAATATTCCGAAAAAGTGGTGGACACTGAATGTTCTACAAAATCATGACTGGTTTAGTAAATGGGTAGAAGTTTATATGAATAAACTATCAGAAGCTGGCATAAGTGACTCTAAAAGACAAGATGTGATGCTCAAAGTAAATCCAAGATATATTCTCAGGAACTGGATAGCACAGACAGCCATAGAGAAAACAGAGCAGAATAATTTTGAGGAAATAAACTTTATTTTGGAAGTTCTAAAGAGGCCCTATACTTATGATGAAAAAGCAGAAGAAAAAGGGTATGCCTCACCACCTCCAAACTGGGCCAGGCAGCTGAAAGTCAGTTGTTCATCTTGATTAACTGAACTGTTTAATTGATGTTTCTTGCCATTATTACTGGTAAACAGTAACAGAAAATGTTTCATTTTCATAAATCATAAAACTATCATTAAAGTGTTCTTTTTATTGTCCAATTTTAACATTACACATGCAAACTTTTATGTCATTTCAGCTTTTTGATGGTATAAGACTCCAGGTGCCCCTCCATACATTATTTCAAGCACAGGCTGGCACCTTGGTGGAATCACAGACATTCAGTAAGCCAACTAGATGGTTTCCTCTCGTGAAAGGCAATGTTTCAAACCCACAGCTATGAGGGCCAAGTGATTCAAGTCAGTGACCTTAACCACTCGACCACAGAAGCCCCCTCCCTCCACCCCTTACACACACACACGCAAGAGAAATATATGTATGTCATTCATCATAGATATCTCGTCTAAGTCACAACATCAGAAATAACACTGAATCCAACAGTAAATCCAAATTCAGTGAGATAGTACTTTGCTTTTGACAAGATATACATACATTTCTTATGATTTTTCTATCTCATTTTTCTATAAACTGATAAGTTTTACCTTTACTATATAACCACAGCAGTATGGAAATATTAAGATGCCAATAAATATTTTAAGAATAACAAAAGCAGTATGTAATACACAATATTATGCCACCTCCCCCTTGGTCAGTCTGAGGTAACTTGGCATGTAGTTTTCAGTCTTGTTTATGCTGTAATCTTTACCTTTAACTAAACAACCCAGAAACATTTGATGTTGCCTACTGACCACAGTGTATCACCCTAGAAATTCGACTTCTGTATGTTTAAGCTCTCCATTTTCAGCCTCCATACCACTGTACCTATGATCTCTGACCTAATGACACTGCGGTCATCTGTTGATCTCAAGGTGTCAACCTTTGCAGTTTGATAACCATATAGGTTAAGTTTCTGCAATCACTGAAACTGTTCTATTAGGCATTATTACCTAGACCTTTGACCCTGGAAAAGAATAAAGGTCATCCACTAAACAAAGGTACCTATCCTATGAATATTGGTGACTGCAGACCCAGAGGTATCCAGTTATTGATTTAAAACAGTTTCACTCGAGGTCAATAGGGTATTCTTTCTACAAGTCACGTCATTGTGATCTTAACCTTTGATGTACTGACTTCCAAAACAATACATGTGGTCTACTGACCACAGTCCTATAAAGCTTTACAGCCACAAACCTATATACTTTATACCATTAGAAAGCAAATGGTCAATCGAAGGACTCGCTAACATAAGCAAACCAATGTTTGTCCTCTTCTCTAAAGAAATGTATAATAAATATCAATAATTACATACTCATTTAAATTCTCTGTCGAGTAATAATGGAACCAGACACATGAAATTTCATAATAATTTCTATATACACTTAGACTAGTTTCGCTCGGAGCCCTTGATATGTGTGTCAGTCTGTTATTTTACGTCAGTTTTGTCAACTGTATTCAGGCTACCGATTACTTACATGTATCTATGTACTAGTTACGTATGTAGTAGAAAGATTATTAGCTTCGCACTGAGAAATGTGCTATACATGTAGTTCTTTTGCAGAATAATCTTTCCACTTTTGCTTCAGCGAGTACATCAGCTTTTTTTTTTGTTCTTGTTTGTCGATAATTCTTACATAGGCCATCTTCCACATAATTAGCCAAAACTGACAACAATCCAGCTTCTGGAAAGGCATAACTGATGATGTGTTTTCCCTTATTTTAATTCAAACATCGAACACAAAGACATCCGAGATTTCAAAAATTTTAATTTCAATCTGTGATTCCATGAGCCTGCATTAGATTTTACATAGTCTATAATAATTCTATGTGTCAAAGACCTCCAAACTTCAGTTTCCATTTTAGCACTTAATAAATATCAATCAGTTAATAAATAGGCTTATTATTGAACAGTTCCCACAAAGGTGAAAGTTCAATATTTCGCTTCCAAAATGGTGTTTATTTCTAACACTAGATATGTGACAATGATTACAAAGTGATGCTGAGTTTCTCGTTGAGTGCAAGCTGTGTTCTGGTGAGATTGGCTAGGTATGTTACCATCAACAAATCCTGCAACACGAAAAAACAAACATGTTTTAATCCAACAAGTGTTCAAATGCTTATTATCAGTTGCAATCAATAAATTAACTTCTGTTCAATCAATAATGATCTAACTGGGTTATATATATAAATACCTAAGTAGGTTTGTTAGTTGGGAAGCCTTGTGTGAAATGTTAAAACCAATAAATGCAATAGTTCACGAGATATTGCTTTGTACACAAAACTTTCAAGGTGTGACAACATCGAGTGAGTAGAATATCTCTCATTGCAGCTAATAAAACTTGACATTTTCATAGAACTTTAAGGTACTTACCTTCATATTAGAGTTAAGCATTTCCTCAAAGTCCTCTGGTTCAATCTGTGGCACTTTCATTACTAAATCCATGAGAAATCTACCAATAACATTGTCTGCAGGTATTCTGTTAGCCTGAAATGTCAGAAACACTATGAACTGTTTTGTTTATCCAGACATTTACTGTATACAACATACTAGAATGCAAACATTCGATAAACATGACGGAAAGATTACAGACCACGTTCTTTCAAGAAGATAAGCTTATATTATTAGATAGTAGGTAATTTCATCTGTACCGGTATATAACATATCACACATAACTTTAAGAGCATTGCTACTATACAGAGATAATGACAGCCTTACCAAAACATCTTCAACATATTCCAGAACCATAGCCAGTTTCTGTTGAAGCATTCCGCATGCACGTTCTACATGTGTGAGATCTTTTACAAGGTTAGCACTTCTTTTTGGGTTGTATTTACCTCCCTGTATTACATCAACTGTCAATTATAAAACACAGCAGAATTAATACATAATATTCTGTCAAAAGTAGTTATAAACTAGAGCTGCTTTTGAGAAAAGCGCATGTTTCCCACCACTGCCTAATCATCTGGATAGTAGTATATGAGTCAACCATGCACCAAGACCACAACTGCCTAATCATCTGACATGATATGGTCTTGGGGCATAAATGACTCCTATACTACTAATGATTAGTAAAATATGAGTCATTTATGTGCCCCTATACTAGAGCGTTTTTCAATAATTCAAGGGCTATAATTCCGCAGTGCCTGGGCCGATTTCTGCCTAATCATCGGAACAGTAGTATATAAGTCAACCATGCACCAAGACCTCATCTGACATGATTAGGTCTTGGGGCATAAATTTGTTTGTTTGTTTTGGGTTTAACGCCGTTTTTCAGTCATGTAATGGCGGGCAGTTAACCAAACCAATGTTCCTGGATTCTGTACCAGTACAAACCTGTTCTTCGCAAGAAACTTCCAACATTCCCACATGAATTATCAGAGGTGGAGGACGAATGATGTCAGACACAATGTCTTTTATCAAATCGTCACGGAGAACATACACCCCGCCCGGGGGTCTAACTCGCGACCCCGCAATCAGTAGACCAATATTCTCCCTACAGAGCTAAGCGGGCTGGACTCCTATACTACTATTATTATCATAAGTAGTATACCAGTCCTTTATGCGCCCCAAGACCTTAGTGTTTGTCAGTATTTCCAGGGCCATAATTCCAAATGCCTAGGCCGATCGTTATCGAACTTGGCAGAGGACATATTGGCAAATACATTTTGTTCAAGTTTGGTGAAGATCGGACGAGAAATGTTCTACTTAGAGAGCGAACAAGATTTGTGACAGACGGACAGACACACAGACAGACAGGAGTAAATCAATATGTCTCCCACCACATAGTGGTGTGGGAGACATAACAACTGTCACTAGACACATTATCTATGAGATTGAAAAAACTACTAAATTAAGTACCATCCTCAACATTCACATGAAAACTTTCCTCGGTCGTTAGAGTGGTTGTAATCTAGGTCTACTTTGTCTGACTATAGCTACCATTGCTGCTGTTGGGATACTGACAGTCTTCGTCATTTCATTTCATAAAACCTTGTCACTTATTAAGCAACTCACACCTAGCACATTTATAACACATATAAATATTTAATGGTGAGGTAATCAATTTACTGTGCTCTACTGAATTATCTGCATTAACAGCTGTTTGTAGCATGGAGGTGAATGCGCAAAAAGATCTGCAACTCCTGGATACATCTCTAATTAGACTTAGCTCTGTTACGTTTTACTACTGCACAAAATTATTTTATCTAGTTTATAGGTTTTTCAAGACTTGATTAGGTTCACAATCATCACTCATGTACACATAAAATGCTTTATAAAAGTAAGAAACAGCAATTGTACTGTATACAGGGCTTCTCAGTGAGAAAATATCAACAAAAATTACCTCCAACTTTTTCTGGTTCATAACTTGTGATTTCCACTTGGACTGGGGCAAACATTGTACCAACAGTTTTCCCAGGAGTTCCTATCTGTGTACTGTAAAATAAAGTTTTATCATGTTCCATATCCATTTGTTTTCAATATTGTAACTGTGAATTCTATATAAGTGGTGGCCCGTAACTAAATATTAATTATTCTATTCTTTTGATTAATATTGTCATGCGATACAAATACACCAGTGTATATCTATGTCTGTCATTCAACAACCAACAAAAAATTGTATAAATTTCTTCCTTTTTGAATGTTTTGATATCTAGGCTATACATTATCCACTTGTCTATATCTATAACACATTGATATTTAAATAAACCATCAACTGCCCTACACAAAACTGTGTTGGATCATTTGTTTTTTGTTGGGTTTTAGGATTACACTATCTATGAGATATGGCAATGAAAGATCCAATATATCCCTCCAGAAATTGTTTTCAGGCATAAGTGGGCACCTTTGTAGATTCAACAGGGTAGCTGGATGGCTTTCTAACGTGAAGAACTCTACGCCCTATGTGCGACTTTCAAATAACATAAGAAAGGAGCATTGCAAATGATTCAAAATCAGCCACCTTAACCACAGAAGCTCAATAGTTCTTATACTAGACAAGTGTAGTAACAAGTATGACCCTTCACCAACTCTCTATTTGATCTCTGACCTCTCACCGGAGTAGTAGTAAACACCAGTACATCAAACTGTCTTGCTGACTGAAAATACACTTTAAGTCTGAAGTAAATCTAACTAATACGCTTGAGATAAAGTGAACTGAATCAAAGATTTAACCAATTTGTGGATGTAAACGCAATGATGACTGAGTAGGATAGGTCTCCATAAATTTTGTTCAGCTGAGCTGTGCTAAAGATGACCTTTCCTGCCTTCTAAATTCATACCTGACAAAAGCTTTAATTCCCATTTTATTTCCTCTAAGAGTTGTATCTACTGTCAAATGCACTGGATTTTTGGCTTCTCTAGAGTAATATTCATGAATTAACAGGGAGTGCTCGGATACATCGGCCCCTGTGGAATACCTGTAAACAAAAATACTGCTTTAAGAACCTTTGATACACAAGTGTATTATCAACAGCAATCAATCTAAAATCTGTATCTAGAATGTTTTAATATATAAATCCTGTATACATAAATCTAAACATTATTTTTCCTAGGGATGAGTACAAAACAATAGTAATGAAAAGTTCATGTTTGCGAAGGCTAACCACTAACTCACTAACTGGAGGTTAGGTCCTCCCATTTAAACCTCTACTTGATGCATGAAAAGTAGCCTGGGCTTAAGACCCTTATAACAGGTGAATATCCTCACCCCAGCCCCTTAATGAAACCCTTACACTAACAGTTTGCCCTGACAGCCAAAAATATTCAACAATACAAACCTTGCCCAGTCTGATCAGTACCCAACTTTAGAGAAGACATTCATTAAATAATGCCATGTAGTATAACTGATAATAGAAACTAATAACAGTAAGCTGAGGGTGTGGCACTTTTCCAATGATACATACCATCCAACTATCACTTCAGAGGGATTCACTTTTTTATGAAGCTCAAACATATTCCTGGCATACTCCAGATCTGCTGCCACCTGAAATGGTTCGTAAATGTTAATATATTAGTATTAAGTAGTTTTAGAACAAAATTAAAATTAAAAACAAGAGGACCATGATGGTCCTGAATCGCTCACCTCTTCCCACATGATCCAGTTTTGAGTATGACGTCGTTTTTTCTATTATTTGACATAGTGACCTAGTTTTTGAACTCATGTGACCCAGTTTTGAACTTGACCTAGATATTATCAAGATAAAAATTCTGACCAATTTTCATGAAGATCCATTGAAAAATATGGTCTCTAGAGAGGTCACAATGTTTTTCTATTATTTGACCTACTGTCCTAGTTTTTTAAGGCACGTGACCCAGTTTCAAACTTGACCTAGATATCATCAAGGTGAACATTCTGACCAATTTTCATGAAGATCCATTCAAGGGTATGGCCTCTAGAGAGGTCACAAGGTTTTTCTATTTCAAGACCTACTGACCTAGTTTTTGATCGCAGTTGACCCAGTTTCAAACTTTATCTAGATATCATCAAGATAAACATTCAGACCAACTTTCATACAGATCCCATGAAAAATATGGCCTCTAGAGAGGTCACAATGTTTTTCTATTATTTGACCTACTGTCCTAGTTTTTGATGGCACGTGACCCACTTTCGAACTTGACCTAGATATCATCAAGATGAACATTCAGACCAACTTTCATACAGATCCCATGGAAAATATGGCCTCTAGAGAGGTCACAAGGTTTTTCTATTATTTGACCTACTGACCTAGTTTTTGATGGCACGTGACCCACTTTTGAACTTGACTTAGATATCATCAAGGTGAACATTCTGACCAATTTTCATGAAGATTTCATGAAATATATGGCCTCTAGAGAGGTCACAAGGTTTTTCTATTTTTAGACCTACTGACCTAGTTTTTGACCACACGTGACCCAGTTTCGAACTTGATCTAGATATCATCAAGATGAACATTCAGACCAACTTTCATACAGATCCCATGAAAATATGGCCTTTAGAGAGGTCACAAGGTTTTTCTATTATTTGACCTACTGACCTAGTTTTTGATGGCACGTGACCCAGTTTCGAACTTGACCTAGATATCATCAAGGTGAACGTTCTGACCAATTTTCATGAAGATCTCATGAAATATATGGCCTCTAGAAAGGTCATAAGGTTTTTCTATTTTTAAACCTACTGACCTAGTTTTTGACCGCACGTGACCCAGTTTTGAACTTGACCTAGATATCATCAAGGTGAACATTCTGACAAATTTTCATGAAGATCTTGTGAAATATATGGCCTCTAGAGAGGTCACAAGGTTTTTCTATTTTTAGACCTCCTGACCTAGTTTTTGATCTCACATGACCCAGTTTCGAACTTGACCTAGATATCATCAAGGTGAACATTCTGACCAATTTTCATGAAGATTTTGTGAAATATATGGCCTCTAGAGAGGTCACAAGGTTTTTCTATTTTTAGATCTACTGACCTAGTTTTTGACCGCACGTGACATAGTTTCGAACTTGACCTAGATATCATCAAGATGAACATTCTGACCAATTTTCATGAAGATCCATTGAAAATTATCGCCTCTAGAGAGGTCACAAGGTTTTTCTATTTTTAGACCTACTGACCTAGTTTTTGACGGCACGTGACCCAGTTTCGAGCTTGACCTAGAATTTACCAAGATGAACATTCTGACCCGTTTTCATAAAGATCCCATGAAAAATGTGACCTCTAGAGATGTCACAAGGAAAAGTTTACGCACGGACGGACAGACGCACGGACGACGGACACTGCGCGATCACAAAAGCTCACCTTGTCACTTTGTGACAGGTGAGCTAACAACAATAGCTGTCAGTTGACAGCGCGCTCGACTATTCTGTGCTTGATAGTGTAATTTAAGCTATGAGTAAAAATTTAACATTACAATAAGCATAGTCTAAGTAGAAAAGGGGCCATAATTCAGTTAAAATGCTTGATAAAGTTGCCTCCTCCTTTTTACAGACTGGGGTCATGATGGTTAACAAGTATGCAAAATATGAAAGCAATATCTCAATGGACTTTGAAAATATTTGGGGTGGTATGCAAACTTTAACATTTATTCTAAGTCAAAAAGGGGCCATAATTCAGTTAAAATGCTTGATAGAGTTGCCTCCTCCTTTTTACAGACTGGGGTCATGATGGTAAACAAGAATGCAAAATATGAAAGCAATATCTCAATGGAATTTGAAAATATTTTGGTTGGTACGCAAACTTTACCATTTATTCTAAGTCGAAAAGGGGCCATAATTCAGTCAAAATACTTGATAGAGTTGCCTCCTCCTTTTTACAGACTGGGGTCATGATGGTAAATAAGTATGCAAAATATGAAAGCAATATCTCAATGGACTTTGAAAATATTTGGGGTGGTACGCAAACTTTAACATTTATTCTAAGTCGAAAAGGGGCCATAATTCAGTCAAAATGCTTGATAGAGTTGCCTCCTCCTTTTTACAGACTGGGGTCATGATGGTAAACAAGTATGCAAAATATGAAAGCAAGATTTCAATCGATTTTGAAAATATTTGGGGTGGTACGCAAACTTTAACATTTATTCTAAGTTGAAAAGGGGCCATAATTCAGTCAAAATGCTTGATAGTGTTGCCTCCTCCTTTTTACAGACTGGGGTCACGATGGTAAACAAGTATGCAAAATATCAAAGCAAAATCTCAATGGAATTTGAAAATAGTGGTACGCAAATTTTAACATTTGTGTGACGCTCACGCTAACACTAACGCCGACGCCGGGGCGAGTAGGATAGCTCCCCTGTTCTTCAAATAGTCGAGCTAAAAATAGCTAGGAAACCTTTCAACAACAGACCTATCAATATATGTGCCATTAATAACTTTTATATGTTTTAACAAATCAATTCTACATACCTCATAACCTGTGAAATGCATGTGTATGCCATACCTATTAAGTGACTTAAGTTGTCTTTTCTTATTCAGTTGTACCCTATTCCCTAATTCATAATTTTCTTGTACAAGTTAACACGGAAAGATTATGCGAAACACATTTTGCACAATCAGCAATGAGATGGCCAACTCCTAGCTTTCAAGTAGTTTCTGAAAGGACTGAAATCAACATATTTAGGACTAACAGCAGGATTTTAGGGCAGATTTACGGACAGGACATAACTGAGCTATAACTGACCTATGTGTTAACCTGAGAAGGAATCAAAAAGGTTATGATACTGTTGAAAGTGTTCTTTTATAACTTCAGGCCCGTGTGATAGTCCCAAATCTGAATGACTGGTCCTGACTTAGACAAACTTTCTTAGCAGTACAAGCAAAATATTTGAGTTAAACTGACTGTAATTTCAGGAAAGAAAACTCTTGTTATATTCTCCCTACACTGCTCTATTTAAATTAAAAACATTTTGGTGGCCTAAAAAGCAGGGTATCAGTACAGAAGAATCCAATGCTACATGTAAATACATTAAAGCTTGTCAATACTGCACTTCTGGAGAATATGATTTTCAAATCTTTTTTATGTACCTCTACCTACAACATAACCCCGTGGTGGTCCTACATCTGATACAAGGAACCTATTCAATAAAGCACTAGTCCATGCTATTAGCAAAATATCCCACTTCTTTTGAAGAAAAAGGACTTTGAAGATTTTACCTTTAAACTAACCTCTAAGGCAGTAATTATATGTAAAAACAAAAAAATGAAGTTAACTTGGCTGCCTGTGACCTTGACCATTGAAACTGGGGTCTTGGTATTGCATTAGACATACTGTCTTGTAAAGGTGAATAATAAAAAAATAAATTTGGATATATATCCATGCATAAAAATGTTACAAATCCATGCATAAAAATGTTACAAACAAAATAACACAAATATTTTGTCTCCAAATGTGACCTTGACCTTGAGCTGGCGGTCTGGATCTTACACGTGATAATGGTGACACTCTGTGCCAAACTAGAAAATGCTTTTGTAAAAAAGCGCATGTCTCCCCCAATGCAAAGTCCTATAGGCAAGAAGTCAATAGGGGTCAGGAGCGAAAGGCAAAGAGACACTGATGGTTGGCTGCAATAGGGATTATCTACTTGGCATGTCCAGTCATCCCGCTAAATTTCAACACTCTTGGCCTAGTGGTTCTCAAGTCACTGTTCAGGCTTCTGTGACCTTGACCTTTGATCAAGTGACCTCAAAATAAATAGGGGTCATCTAATCTGCATGTCCAATCATCCTATTAAGTTTCAACATTGTAGGTCAAGTGGTTCTCAAGTTATTTCCAAAAAATGATTTTACATGTACAGGCCACTGTGACCTTGACCTTTAATAGACTGACCCCAAAATCAAAAGGGGTCATCTACTCTGCATGTTCAATCATCCTATGAAGTTTCAACATTCTGGGTCAAGTGGTTCTCAAGTTATTGATCGGAACTGGTTATCAATGTTCGGGCCCCTGTGACCTTGACCTTTAACGGAGTGACCCCAAAAACAATAAGGGTCATTTACTCTGCATTAACAATCATCCTATGAAGTTTCAACATTCTGGGTTGAGAGGTTTTCAAGTTATTGATTGGAAATGGTTTTCCATGTTCAGGCCCCTGTGGCCTTGACCTTTAACAGAGTGACCCTAAAATCGTTAGGGGTCATCTACTCTGCATGACCAATCATCCTATGAAGTTTCATCATTCTGGGTCAAGTGGTTCTCAAGTTACTGACCAGAAATGGTTTTCAATGTTCAGGCCCCTGTGACCTTGACCTTTCACAGAGTGATCCCAAAATCGTTAGGGGTCATCTACTCTGCATGACCAATCATCCTATTAAGTTTCAACATTCTGGGTCAAGTGGTTCTCAAGTTACTGACCGGAAATGGTTTTCAATGGTCAGGCCCCTGTGACCTTGACCTTTAATGGAGTGACCCCAAAATCGATAGGGGTCATCTACTTTGCATGTACAATCATCCTATGAAGTTTCAACATTCTGGGTCAAGTGGTTCTCTAGTTATTGATTGGAAATGGTTTTCCATGTTCAGGCCCCTGTGACCTTGACCTTTGATGGAGTGACCCCAAAATCAATAGGGGTCATCTACTCTTTATGACCAATCATCCTATGAAGTTTCAACATTCTGGGTCAAGTAGTTCTCTAGCTATCGATCGGAAATGGTTTTCAATGTTCAGGCCCCTGTGACCTTGACCTTTGACAGAGTGACCCCAAAATCAATAGGGGTCATCTACTCTTCATGACAAATCATCCTATGAAGTTTCAACATTCTGGGTCAAGTGGTTCTCTAGTTATTGATCGGAAATGGTTTTCAATGTTCAGGCCCCCGTGACCTTGACCTTTGACGGAGTGACCCCAAAAACAATAGGGGTCGTCTACTCCAGCAGCCCTACAACCCTATGAAGTTTGAAGGTTCTAGGTCAAATGGTTCTCCAGTTATTGCTCGGAAATGAAGTGTGACGTACGGACGGACGGACAGGGCAAAAACAATATGTCTCCTGGGGGAGACATAATTACTTGAATGTCATCCATGCAAAGTAAAGTTACTGACCAGACAAAAAAAGACTTATTATCTTTTACCTCTAAGTGTGACCTTGACCTTTGAGATAGTTGGCCTGAGTCTTGCACACAAGAAAATGTAACATTATGGGGAACATTAAAATTTTTGTTCTAAGTGATTCTGACATCCCTTGATGGATAGTAGTAATGGACTGGACATGGAACAGACCCACTCAACCTCTGATGAAATGTGACTTTGACTTCTATGCCAGGGGTCTTTATGTTGCAAGTCATCCTATTATGAGGAATATTTATGCAAATTAATTTATAAATCCCTTAATAAATGGCAGAGTTATGGACCAGACACAAAACAGACCATGTTAACCTTTGAACTCCAATTTTGAACTTACAAATAGTGGTCTGGATATTACACTGGATACTTTTCTCATTACAGGAAAATTTGTGCCAATTTTTTTTCAAAATCGCTTCATGGATGGTAAGGTTATGGACCAGACACCAAGTGTGAGTACTGACAGACAGTTGGAAGGACGCAGTCCATTTCTGTCCCCCTTTTCTCTTTGAAAAAGGCTGGGCAATAAACATTCGGTGATCAAATTTACTTCTGCAAGTGGGAGTTTTTAAACAGAAACATTCTGTTTAGCTTTCTTTACAATGAAATTAAGGGTCTTTGGAGATATTCAGTTACATAAACTTACCTCATCCTCAGACTCATTGTGTGGCACAGCAAATGCATTTGTAACTTCTACAACACCTTTGTCATGTGTACCTATAACAAAAAAAACAGGCAGGGTATAGAGATGGTACCTACATTTCAACGCTAACAACTAATCAAGTGCAAAACTGAAGCATACATCACTTTTCTCATAACAGCAAGATTTTAACATAGCTCTGCATGGTAAATATGAGGAAATTTTACAGTGACCAGAGCTCCAGATAAGGTTTTGTGCAATTAGTAACGGTACTACCTGATGTTTTGTGCAATTAGTAACGTTACTACCTGATATTTTGTGAAATTAGTAACGGTACTACCTGATAACAGACAAAAATTAGTAACAAGGAAATTTGTTTAGTATCAATACCACTCAACTTACTTTTGAAATAAAATTAGTAAGACTCTTATATACTTGGCTAAAAATGTGTCATATATAGAACCCTGATTTATTTGTTCAGAACATCAACAGAACATCAACATGTATCTGTTTACAAAATAGTTTCCTTATATTATTAATATTACATGTTTATTACTTTCGCCGATGAAAAAACATATGTAAGCAGTGTGTTCTTTTTAATTTCTTTCTCGCACTGTGCGCTGCCATTTTATTTTGACTGGATCGGTAGGTTGGAAAAAAGAAACAAAATAATGCAAGAAAGTGGTAAACCAGTCTATTGCTTTTTGCTATAAATATCAATAAATTAAATATAGTACCAGAAAGATATATTGGGTTACAGACCACCAAATGTGCAACTCAGCACGGACATGCAGTTATGAATATCGCTCAATCTTCCTTTGAAATTCGTAATACTGTTTACATGTCGTACTGATACGACCAGATTTTAAAATAAATTCATATCCGACACCCAACAAATTCATATTTACGAAAATACTGCCCTTATCTGGAGCTCTGTGTGACAGTGGCTAATGAAAGGTGATTTACACTTCCTTTGAACTATAGAATATCTGCATTGCATTAACAGAAGTTTCTGTAACTGCTATTTTGCAAGGTAAATGTGCATCCAAATACCTAGGTCAATATGAAAATTAGTTACACAGGGTTCACGCCATACAAAGTAGAACAACTTCTTTCAGCACAATTTTTGGCATGGTTGTATGGCGGAGACCATCAGGCAGATGATACTCTAGTTTTCCTCTTACATTTTGAGCTCTCAGTTATTTTTAAAAAACTGAATTTTATGAAAATGCTGCGACATGCAATGCCATAAATTCTTGCCTCTGAGAAAAATAACTCTATATTTCCTATGATCGCATCAAATTTGTTGGACTAATATAGTGATATACCAGGAACTTTCCCAACGGATTTCACTGGGGATTGTGACCAGGTAGTGACAGTCAAAAGATACCAGGCTGTTCCGAAACATCCTATTATTTTGGACTTGACCTGGGTATGTTACATCCACATTTGATGTGCACCTGTGGTTAATTATAGGGGATTTAGCCCTGGCACATAGCACAGAAGATGAAAATCCCTGAGACGGTAATGTCCATAATATATAGTTATTTGTCTTTATCTCAATAATAATAGCGAGGCAATTTTTTCGATGTCTTCCGGTTCTGTTTTATGTACAGTCCACAGACTGGTTGTCTTCATGAGTAACAGAGCACCCCAAATCAGTCACAGAAATTTGTAAACCGTGCCAACATGTTTCTTTTATTTCTTTTTCAATTTGAAAATTTATATGCAACTGAAAAATATATTTTAAACAGTAAGGAAGTGTAACTGTAAAGGCCGTCAAGTTTCTGTGCGGAGTGCAAACAAAACAAGAGCTGTCCGTAGACAGCGCGCTCGACTTTTCTCAGTGCTTGACTCTGAATTTGAGCTTTGCCAGTAAAAAAAAAATCCAAGTTAAAAAGGGGCATAACTCTGTTAAAATTCAAATTATAGTTATGAGAATTGTGTCTCCTGGTGTAGACTTTGATAGTAAATAACTATTTTGAGTTTCAAGTCAAAAGCTTTAATAGTAACAGAGATATTTGACTTTATCAAAAACTTTAACTAAAAATTCTAGGTTAAAAAGGGGCATAATTCTGTCAAAATTCAAACCAGAGTTATAGGAATTGTGTCTCCTGGTGTAGATTTTGATAGTAAATAACTATTTTGAGTTTCAAGTCAAAAGCTTTAACCCTTACCCTGCTAAATTTCTATGATGAACTTGTTCATCTTTCAATTTGGACAGTACCATTAACTGTTAAAAGTGGTGCTTATCAAAAAGATACAGACTGAATGGCGAACAGTGCAGATCATGATCAGACTGCACGGATGTGCAGGCTGATCATGATCTACACTGGTCTCAAAAGCAGAATCAATCGTGTCCAGCATGATAAGGGTGAATAATAACAGAGATATTTGACTTTATCAAAAATTTTATCAAAATTTCTAAGTTAAAAAGGGGCATAATTCTGTCAAAATTCAATTCAGTGTTAAGGGGATTGTTTCTCCTGGTGTAGACCTTTGACAGTAAATAAGTATTTTATGTTTCAAGTCAATAGCTTTGATAGTAACAGAGATATTTGACTTTATCAAAAACGTTAACCAAAAATTCTAAGTTAAAAAGGGGCATAATTCTGTCAAAATTCAAATCAGAGTTATGGGGATTGTTTCTACTAGTGTAGACTTTGATAGTAAATAACTATTTTAAGTTTCAAGTCAATAGCTTTGATAGTAACAGAGATATTTGACTTTATCAAAAACTTTAACCAAAAATTCTAAGTTAAAAAGGGGCATAATTCTGTCAAAATTCAAATCAGAGTTATGGGGATTGTTTCTCCTGGTGTAGACTTTGATAGTAAATAACTATTTTAAGTTTCAAGTCAATAGCTTTGATAGTAACAGAGATATTTGACTTTATCAAAAACTTTAACCAAAAATTCTAAGTTAAAAAGGGGCATAATTCTGTCAAAATTCAATCAGAGTTATGGAGATTGTTTCTCCTGGTGTAGACTTTGATAGTAAATAACAATAGTCAAGTCAATAGCTTTGATAGTAACAGAGATATTTGACTTTATCAAAAACTTTAACCAACGGTGACGCCGACGCCGACGCTGGGGCGAGTGCAATAGCTCTACATTTTCTTCGAAAAGTCGAGCTAAAAAGAAAATTCTAAAGCCAGTACAAAAACGCGGCAAATTACGTCACCATGACACCGGCTTCCCATTAAATTTGCAAAGTATGATATTCGCTGTAACAGATGTGATGACACTAAGAGCTTCCTTGGGCGCTTCTTCCTTCTTGTTCTTCTGTGTCCGACCCGAGATAGAATTGCCCTAATGACAAGAAAGAGGCCCAAGAACATAGTTCTCTGGCCAAAATTTCACACCATCTCCTATTCGGTAGGACCACCAGTAATGCGAGAACAATATATGGCAGAATGAGAAGCTATAACTTCAATATCAAAGAAACATCATAGCAATATAAATTTAAGACCAAATAAAACATCATTTGAATTAAAAAATTACACTACTTTTGTAGAAATGTTGGTTTACCCCAGTTGATAATGTAAACAAGCGCCGTAAACAAGGCTGTAAAAGTCCACTTCAGGTTCCCGATAGAGCATTTTACTTGAGCTAAGTGATCCGACTCAACTCAATTCCATCCAGGGAATAAACACCCAAGGACGCCCTAAATGTAAACTTGCTGTTTCAAGTGAATAGGTTCTCGCGAATTTTCACTTTCTTTCCAGTAGTGAGTAGTTTCTTTGTAATAGGCAGGGTTCTGCCGAGGATCAAAAATGGTGGGGACACAAATCATGTCCCCTTGGTATAAAAAATGTGGGAATATTTTCAAAATCTTGGGGACAACAACTTTTGACATTGAAATGTCATTGAAATTAGGCAGTAACATTACTAAAATTGAAGTCTTTATTGTAGTCCAACCAAGAGTGAAAATCATATATCTTTCACATTTCTTGAATGTTTAAGAGATAACTTTCTGGAGCAACCTATCAACCATCCAACCAGATGGGCACAAGAAGAACCAGGAAATATTTTAGATCTGTGTCTAGTTGATAACCTGGATCTTATACGCAACATTGAAATTACCTCTAGATTAGGTAACAGCCATCACTTAAGTATTGAAATGGAGTTAATGCCTGCTATAAATGAACGTACATCTGATTGTCTTAAAAGAAACTACTATAAAGGGGATTACTTAGCTGCTAAGGATAAAATAAGTGATACTGACTGGAGCTGCATGGACCCTATGAACATGGAGGACAGTTGGAAATACTTTTCTGAGAATATAAATAAAATTGTCAGTGAGACGGTTCCTCTATACAAGTCACACAAAAAGAAACCTAAACCTCCCTGGATGGATAATTATTGTCTAAGACTCGTCGAAGACAAATATCGAGCTTGGAAGAAGTACAGCTTCTCTCGAAAGCATGAAGACTACCTAAAATATTGGACTATTAGGAACAGAGTTACACAAAGTGTAAGGTATCATAAAAAACTTTATGAAAGAGGAATTTCTCTAGATGTCAAATCTAATCCAAAGTCATTCTGGAAATTTGTAAAACATAAGACTAATGTAAAATCTGGTGTTAATGATTTGAAAAGCTCTGATGGAGAGTGGATAACTGATGACACTGACAAAGCTGAGGAACTAAACAACTTCTTCATTTCAGTATTTACAAAAGACGAGAGTGTTGAAATGCCAAATTTTTATATAAATATTGACAGCACTATTACTGATATAGTGGTCACTGTAGATAAAGTCAAATCTCTACTGAAAGCTGTAAATGTTTCAAAATCAGAAGGACCAGATAATATGCATCCTAGATTTCTTAAAGAAACAGCAGAAAGTATTGCTCTTCCTGTTACTATACTATTCAACAAATCCATATCAGAAGGATCTGTTCCAAATGAGTGGAAGCTAGCTAATGTTACAAGTATTTTTAAAAGTGGTGATAAGACTCAAGCAAGCAACTATAGACCTATAAGCATAACCAGCATTCTATGCAGACTCTTAGAAGGTATAATAAAGACATCTATAATGTCTCACTGTAATGACAATAACATATTTTAAGACTCTCAGTATGGCTTTAGGAACAGGAGAGGTTGTATACTGCAGCTGCTGAAAGTTTTTGATGACTGGTCTAAATTCATAGATAATGACACTCCCATAGATGTTATTTCCTGGATATAAGAAAAGCCTTTGATTGTGTTCCACATGGTAGACTAATTTTAAAGCTGAAGTCATTGGGTATATCTGGAAAATTTTGTATTAAATTGGATCAGCAACTTCTTGAAAGATAGGAAGCAACGTGTAGTGAAAATGGACATGCATCAGAAGGGTGGCAAAATGCTCGAGATGGTTTCAGGACTCAAACATTGGGCCCTTATATTGTGAATTTGTTTAAATACGGACTTGCAAGAACGTAGGTAATAATACCATACTTTAAAAATATTCTAGTATGATGAAGATCATAAATGGCACTTACACAATCTCCGAGAATTTTTATGAAACACAATTCAAGAAAGATCTATAATTACCATTTTTGAAATGGATCATCAAAAGTGATTAAATGTACTTCAATTACTTTGATCAAATGTAAGGTCATGAAATTTGGAAGAAAACCCCTTTTTATAATCTATGAAATTCAGATCAAATATACGATAAGAAATTTAACAGTTGGGGTTTGACAGTGGAAAGATTTGAAATTCATACAAACTATTTAAAGTTAAAATAATGCCCATTATAAGCCAACGAGTAAATAACGCAGGCAACCCGACATTTTCAGGCATCATTAATCGTTCCCCTTTATTTCACTAGAAATAGAGGAAGCGCCTGAATTACATTCTATACAAATCACATTGTTTATGATATAAATGGACTAGAACAGAATGGTACCTGACTCAAATGGACAAAGATCATCCTTGGCCTGTGATTGAAAATGATTCAGCAAGAAATCACTACAGATTTTAGCTGATTGCACACGACTTCATCTCAGATTTTGAACAATTAGTCTTAAAAGCTTTGTGAAATGTACCACAAATGCTTACAAAAGAAATGAAACCGCATGACATTAAGAAAAGTTTTGCAAAATCATAGAAAATAATGTAAGAACATTCATTGGATTGCAGTGAAAGGTTTGGAATTTCTAGACAATTAAAGTTAATAAAAAGTTGATAAAAACCCAACAGATGTTTGATAAACGTTCGTTTTTTATGATAAAATCTTTATTCGTTACAAATGATATATGGAACCATTTGCCTTGTAACGTTATATAGTATGCCTAATAAATGGATTACAATGTTCAGCGAGATCACAGATTAGAGTTGTACAATCATGTTTATGAAGATTTATAACCAGTAATTAATTTTAATCTACAGAGCAATGAACTCACTGGATTAAAACATTTAATACACAGAAAGTGATAACTATGTATGTTTGGTTTGAGAAAACTCTAACCGAGCAATAAAAAGTGATAAACGAGTTGCAACGGACTCAGAATGTAGTTCGTACAGGATCCAATACAAATTCCATACATATTATACAGTGTAAAATATCATCCTAGAAGTTGGTAGTCACTGTCTTCTGAGGTTCATCCGAATTTTTAATCACCCATTTGTTGTTAAACCTTTCCGAGTACGAATTTTTCAGTTGTGGAGACAAATTAAGATGAGCGAACTTAGTGGCAGATTTAATTAATGGAACCTTATTAAATATCGTGTCGAATTAATACACTCTGCCGAGATAGTGGGTGGAGAATGGTAAACATCTGGTTTGTGTGGTCTATCGGGCTTTTTATGAAGCGACATGCAGTCCCAGGCCATTAATCATTAGACTGAATGTTTTTCTTGTTTACAGATACAGCAACGTAGCTTAAAATTGTTCACTGTTGATCAAAATGACGTTTTTGCGGGAAACTCTTCTATTCGGATATGGAAGAAAATATGAACAATTCATACTCAGTTCCAGTCGTCCCGTACGCACATTCGTCCCCAAAATTTTCGTAACGCGACAACTGACGCTTCTAGACCAATTTTTGTGCAACATTCATTATTTTTATGCGAGATTCTCGCGATATCGCGGCCTTGGCAGAACCCTGAATAGGATATATTAAAGATAAATCCCCATTCTAGACGATGCCTTAATTCTTACTAATACCCATAAGTGGAGCCTAGACAGTATACAGTGCTTTCAGGTATAGCAGATAGCTAACTTATTTTTCGAGTTCTCCAATTCATAGAAATGAAATTTAGAATTTTTTTTGTCTGTATATCGAACAGAAACAGCTATCATTTTCAAAACATTCAGCTTTTAATAGAAATTTATGTGTGTTTTCTCTCCATGCCACTGTTTACATATGCGCCGATTTAGGGTGTACAGGATAGCTTTGGTCATTTTTTCCATTATTAGTTTAAAATCCACATCTAAACAAACTTCCCAATATTTTTTCACTATAAATCAGAATAATAATGTATTACCTTTTCAAAAACATTCAGCTTTTTAAATTTCTATCAAATACTTTTCAATCACTGATGTTTTTTTACATACACACTGATTTAGTCAGTAGAGGATAGCTTCAATTTTCATTTGATGACATATGAAAAATAACACAAAAAGAATGTCTGTTTGCATGCCAGTAAATGAATGATATGAAAATTTATACAATAATTCAAGTTTAAACAAGCAAATTCGATGAATTGGTATCCCCCGCCGAAAGGGTTTGTGGTGAGGAATGGCAAAAAGATATATCCGGCAAAAAGTTAAGGATGTTAATAAGAAGCAAATAATTTCATTAGTCAAAATCAATTTAACAGAAACAAATGTTTAATTAAAGAGTACATAATAAATGTATGATACTTTGATCCTAACTAAAGAATTTATTTTGAATGGAATATGCTTACTGTATTAAGCTTAGCTTTTAAAATTAAATGCAGTTAATTGAAATGTGAGCTTGAAGTTTAACTGGAACGAAATATTGTCTTTGAGTGGTTTGGCACCAGGTGTTGCTGTTTAACAAGTTCATGTACATTTGAACTTAAAAGAACAGATGTCCTTAAGAGAACACAGGTAAGATATCTTGAACATGGCTAAGGACAAGGTTTGTGCAGTCACAACTTAAACATGTTGAAGGTTTGAACATTTAAAAAAAAAAAAAAAAAAAAAAAAAAAAAAGGAATGGAAATATATATTATGTATATATTTATTTTTTTAGGGGGTGGGGGTGCAGGGGAACGTGAGAGGAAACAAAATTTCACATGTTGATTATAAATATTGATTGAAAATTAAAAATGAAAAAAAAAAAAAAAAAAAGGGGTAAAAGGGGGAAGTTGGGGGGGGGGGGGGGGGGGGGGGGGGGGGGGGGGGGGGGCAGAGGATGCATGATCAGTGGTGGGCATGACTGGATGGAGAAGTGAGGGGGGGGGGTGACCAAGGCAAGTGGGTGACCAGGTGTGGGTGCGCAACTTCACATGTTTATAATAAATGTTCACAGAAAAGAATGAAAGAAATTTAATGAAATTCTGCCAAATGGTAAGTTTGTTATGTACAAATATGTGGATTTTTACACAATTAAGGGCAATAACTTTGAAGTTACAAAAGAAATCCGTACAAAATTGTCTGTGCACAACCACATTATAGTGCTCTAAATTCTGTTAAAGTTTCATAGTTCTAGGTCAAATATATCAAAAGTTATGATGCAGAAATTGCCATATCTATAGATCTATAGTACCCTATATAGTTAACACTAGAAACTTCTAAGGGCCATAACTCTGGTGTTACTTGGGCAATCTGTCTGAAACTTGATGGGCCCCATAACCTCATAGTGGTGAACATGTATATGAAGTTTGTTTGAAAAAAAATCTAAAATAAGGAATGATTTCTTTTTTTTTTTTTGTGGGGGGGTTGTCGGGGGGGGGGGGGGGATGTGTGTGATCAAGGTAAGGGGGGTGACCAGGTGTGGGTACACAACTTCACATGTTTACAATAAATGTTCATGGAAAAGAATTTAAGAAATTTAATGAAATTCTACCAAATGGTAAGTTTGTTATGTACAAATATGTGGATTTTTAGACAATTAAGGGCAATAACTCTGAAGTTACAAAAGAAATCCGTACAAAATTGTCTGTGCACAACCACATTATGGTGATCTAAATTCTGTTTAAGTTTCATAGTTCTAGGTCAAATATATCAAAAGTTATGATGCAGAACAGGGCCCTCGTTTGCCGATTTTTGGGGCCGAAATTCGGCCCCAATCCCCCCTCGAAATAGTATGTTTTTTTCCCCCCAAGTGTAGAAAAATTCCCCCTCGAAAGAAAAAAAATCAAGAAAAAAATCAATACCCGACAGTCTTAGGAGCATCTCGTAACTTAATGGGCCTGATAAAGTTTTACTCAGGGGTTCCATTTGACCCGGGAACCCGGGTCCGGGAGATTTTCAAAAGACGCTCAAAGGACCCGGCATGATAATTGCCTGTGCGTCACTCGGGACCCGGAGACATTTTCCTTTGATAATCCTTCCTCTTATCAGTCATTTCCTACAGTAAAACTATGTCCACGACAAACACGTGTATTCAAAATAAACACTCGCTGTCATGCCCTCCTGCCTTTGATCTTCTGCTAAATTCCCGCCCTTTATCCTGTGGACATGCCACGCTGATTTTTTCTTTATCAGCAAGTTACTTCACGGCGAGTGAACATAGGTAATGAGAATCATTGAAGCGTTAACATTAATTGATAAAGCGTTACCCGTATTGAGCCTGCATACTGTCAAAAAAGGCGCCAATTATTATCGTAATTAAGCGACCTGCTG
Organism: Mercenaria mercenaria; assembly: GCF_021730395.1. NCBI lineage: Eukaryota > Metazoa > Mollusca > Bivalvia > Venerida > Veneridae > Mercenaria > Mercenaria mercenaria. Next base: position 5,676,000 of record NC_069365.1, on the reverse strand, counting down.
ATTACCGAGCATGTGAAAAGTGTCCTGCATGATTTCTTCATGCAAACTTTAAATTTGATCATTGTTTAATGATTGTACCTTAATATCAACGAGAAAATCCACAAGTTTAAATGAATTTGGAAAGTAAAAAAAAGTTTAGAATGTCCGTTCACGATTCTAATTACACCCGATGACATATGCAATTTTTCCAAAATTCACTACAAAAACTTGACTTTCAATGCAATTTTTAATGAAAAGTAGCATCATTATTTGAGGAACTATCTCTGGTTTACCTTAGTGGACCAAGTTAACTGGCAAAAACAACATTTCAGACGACATTCCAAAAGTGTACCAGTATCCGGATAGTACGTTTTTGGATACATTTTTACAGTGTTTTAGCACTTTTCTGTTAAACAAACAAAAATATTGAAGAAAAACCTCATCAAATTAAAATGAATTTTGATAAAAATTTATTTACAATATGAGATTATATGACCTGAAACAGAAATTGTTATTATGCTGTAACATGTTCTTGGTTGTAGTAGCTATTAATAACCTAGTATTACCTTATAAGAAAATATAGTCAATTGTACTGATGTGTTGGGGCAGGACTCTTGTATTCTGAAAAAGGACCCTTCAAAATTTGGACCCAAGGGTCCCGGGACTCTTGGGTTTTCAGGTCTAGTGGAACCCCTGGTTTTACTGATCGTATAATACGCGCGTTTTTCAGTTCCCTGGATGCGTGTATGCAAAGTTACTTCCCTTTGGAAAAAAATGTCGCATAATGCACATCATACCGTAAAAAGATCACGGATGCAACAGGGGCGAAATGCGCAAAAATAGATTTGCTTTTTAAGCAGCATGCTCTCAAAAAAAAAAAAAAATTACTGTCATGGACACTGCTGTTTCATCAGGGCCAGACATGCACAATCAGGTAGATACGATGAAGGGAAGCCCTGCTCCGGCTGCTGCTGAGACAATGTCCGTGGATACTGCTAGTGCTACCGATAATGACAACATGTGAACCTCGATTGGATGTCACATAACTGATTTAATAAAAGAAAATAAAAGTTGCCTGTTTTCAATAGATTATGTTCTGTACAATACTTCAGATATATTCACATTAGTTTGATATCTGTAATACTCAATTGATCTTAATTTAAGGGGTTATGATCAGATGTCATATCTCCAGAATGAATTCCCCCCTCCCTTGAAAACGACGCGAAATTCCCCCCTCCAAGGGCCCCGGCCCCAATCCCCCAAAATTTAGAGAGGGCCCTGCAGAAATTACCATATTTATAGTACCCTATATAGTTAACACTAGAAACTTCTAAGGGCCATAACTCTGGTGTTACTTGGGCAATCTGACTGAAACTTGACGGGCCGCAAGAACTCATAGTGGTGAACATGTATATGAAGTTTTAAATAAATAATCCTAACCATTTCCTAGATATGGCTCCGGACGGACGGACGGATGGAAAGACGGATGGAAGGACGGACAACGCAAAACTATATCCCTCCGACTTTCGTCGGGGGATAATTAGGTATTTCAATAAGCAAATATGGCAGCCGCCGATTGAAAGTAGAAAGTGCCGCTCGCTTGAAAACTTATAAATTCACTCGTGATTTTTTCAGTGGAAAAGACATTTTCTTTAAAACCAAATTCGGGGGTGAAACTTTGCTTTTATCTCGTAACACAGAAAGTTGGAAGTGATTTTCAATTTTCATAAATACAGCAGCAAACAAGAAGAAATTTCTACAGATGATGGATTACCTTGCAAGTATCCTATTTTTGCATAAATAAAATCATTATCAACTGGCATTTACAAGCGATTTGCCCCTAAAACTTCAAATCGAAGAGTGCTCACTGCGCATGCGCACCGGAAGTTATGAAATTCTTTGGGAGAAGCAATAATTCATTTTCTGTTACTATCACCACTAAAGGGGAAGTAACTAAAACACTGCTATTTTAAGGACGGATTACACCAAACCGGAAGTGACTACTCAGTGTTACATGTGAAGTAGTCCAAAATGTAGTTCCATGCTATGGATGAAATCTGGTATAATGAGTGACTTGAGGAGGTGACAGTTAAACTTTTGGCTTATGTTTATTGCTTATTGTATTGAGAATAGATCTCAGGGCTAGACACTAACCATTTTGGGCCACTGGTCCGAAGAGCAGTTTCCACTAAATTTTTAAATGAAACAGTTACTGGTCCTCCAAATATTTCACTGGTCCTTGTTGCTTTTCAATGGCCTCGGACCAGCGGACCAGTGTTAGTGTCGAGCCCTGGATCTAGACCATTTTCATTGTAAATTTCTTGGAATAAGTTTTATTCTTTGCGAAAAATGTCTACCTACGCGTAATTGCTAAACGGCTGTTTTCATGGGGGCATTTTTAGAGGGTGATGTTTCTCAGAACAGATTATTTTTCTTATATACAACATAACATGTCAATATTTTTCTATTTTTGGTAAGAAGACATGTTATACTAAATGACCATAATATTATATGGTTTTCATATCACTGAAATGCTCTAAAGTGCTGAAAATGAGGTCTGAATGTTTTGTTATTAATATGAAATAAATAAGGAATTGAATTGGTAGAATGTAACCTTTAAGGACGGATTACACCAAACCGGAAGTGACTACTCAGTGTTACATGTGAAGTAGTCCAAAATGTAGTTCCATGCTATGGATGAAATCTGGTATAATGAGTGACTTGAGGAGGTGACAGTTAAATTTTTGGCTTATGTTTATTGCTTATTGTATTGAGAATAGATCTAGACCATTTTCATGGTAAATTTCCTGGAATAAGTTTTATTCTTTGCGAAAAATGTCTACCTACGCGTAATTGCTAAGGCCTAAAAAAAAATATGTTTGTTTCCTGTAACATGCTGAAAACAAGAGGGCCATGAAGGCCCTGTATCACTCACCTGACCTATTGACCTAAAGATCAACAAGATTAACATTCTGACCAAGTTTCATTAAGATATGGTCATAAATGTGGCCTCTAAAGTGTTAACTAGCTATTCATTTGATTTGACCCCGTGACCTAGTTTTTGATCCGACATGACCCAGATTCGAACTCGACCTAAAGATCATCAAGATTAACATTCTGACTAAGTTTCATGAAGATACAGTCATAAATGTGGCCTCTAAAGTGTTAACAAGCTTTTCCTTTGATATGACCTAGTGACCTAGTTTTTGACCCCATCTAACCCAGATTTAAACTTGACCTAAAGATCATCAAGATTAACATTCTGACCAAGTTTCATTAAGATATGGTAATAAATGTGGCCTCTACAGTGTTAACTAGCTTTTCCTTTGATTTGACCTGGTGACCTAGTTTTTGACCCGACATGACCCAGATTCAAATTTATCCTAAAGATCATCAAGTTTAACATTCTGACTAAGTTTCGTGAAGATATAATCATAAATATGGCCTCTAGAGTGTTAACAAGCTTTTCCTTTGATTTGACCTGGTGACCTAGTTTTTGACCCCACCTAACCCAGATTTGAACTTGAGCTATAGATCATCAAGATTAACATTTTGACCAAGTTTCATTAAGATAAGGTCATAAATGTGGCCTCTACAGTGTAAACTAGCTTTTCCTTTGATTTGACCTGGTGACCTAGTTTTTTATCCTACATGACCCAGATTCAAATTGGACCTTAAGATCATCAATATTAACATTCTGACCAAGTTTCAAGAAGATACAGTCATAAATGCGGCCTCTACAGTGTTAACAAGCTTTTCCTTTGATTTGACCTGGTGACCTAGTTTTTGACCCCAGATAACCCAATATCGAAAACGTCCAAGATTTTATTAAGGGTAACATTCTGACCAAGTTTCATTAAGATCGGGCCAAAAATGTGACCTCTACAGTGTTAACAAGCTTTTCCTTTGATTTGACCTGGTGACCTAGTTTTTGATCCCAGATGACCCAATATCAAACTCGTCCAAGATTTTATTGAGGGTAACATTCTGACCAAGTTTCATTAAGATTGGGCCAAAATTGTGACCTCTACAGTGTTAACAAGCTTTTCCTTTGATTTGATCCGGTGACCTAGTTTTTGACCCCAGATGACCCAATATCGAACTCATCCAAGATTTTATTGAGGGTAACATTCTGACCAAGTTTCATTAAGATTGGGCCAAAAATGTGACCTCTAGAGTGTTAACAGTCAAATTGTTGACGACTGACAGACGGACGACGACGGACACAGGGAGATCACTAAAGCTCACCTTTGAGCACTTTGTGCTCAGGTGAGCTAAAAATGGGGGTCGGTAGGTAGGAATTTTTTTTTTTTTTTTTTTTTTTAGTAGGTGTCAGAACATTTCAGTGTTTCAGAATGATTACCGATAATTGTTGATGTTTTTTTTTTCACTTTCAACACTGGTCGGGAGGAGGATGATTGTGTCCATATTTTGGGACACTTTTCAAAATAATTATTTTTCGGGATAACAGATTGCTACAGTCTTCCATTTTTAATTATTTTAGAAATAAGTCCTGTTTCTTTGAGTCATATGAAGTTATGACGTCTACAGCATCACAATTTATGAGATAGAATTGGAGGTCCACTAAAGTCTGAGCAGGTCTACTAGATTTTAGCAGTTGGTGAACCTGCTGGCAACTGCTGAAAAAAGTTAAGGTCAAGGCCTGATTAGGCAGTTAATTGGCGATAATAATAAGGTTACTAAACACTGAAATGTTCTGACACCTACTAAAAAAAAAAAATTCCCTACCTACCGACCCCCATTTTTTTCAGCATGTTACAGGAAACAAACATATTTTTTTTTTTAGGCCTAATCAATAGGTGTGATAATCCAATCAAACTCTATCATGTTTATATATGAATATAAAAACGTTTACTGCATTTATTGCCAAAGCACAATTAATGTCCTTTGAATATATGCGGCGTAACAAACACGTGCCTCTGATCATTCCTAATAGAGTTTGATTGGATTATCACACCTATTGATTACATCAGTTAATCAGTATATTTGTAAGCACACACAAGTGACATGTGACAAATAATGTCTAACAAGGTAAGTCAGACAGACAAGCAGATACTTTATTCACCAAGGTAATGAGTATACAAATGAATTATGCTAATATTTTGTTTTATAAAAAGTTTTTTTTTTTTTACAATGTAATATTTTTTCGTAGCAGTCAACAATCTATATAAAAAACTATAAATTGCAGTATACTAAGTGTCAAGGGACTCATAGAATTGTTTCATACTCATTTACATAGTGCAATTACTTGTAATTTTTATTCAAGATTATTCTGATCATTTGATTCATTACACACATATTTATCATAACACATGTATACAGCACTAATAGCAAGTTATTTACTATAATAGGGTAACTATTCTGCGCGGAGTGACGAATGAAATTGTATAGGTCTGTGAATGGGCACATTTAATATGCACGCAAAAACAGAAAAAGGATTTACGTTGCTATTTAGACTGTAGAGTTAAAACAGTAAAAGTAGTGCTGAGATGTCAACATGGATAACTTCTTAGGTAGGCAATGTTCTTTTATAAATACTAGCGTCTACTTTCGGTTGTTGATCGGGTGGTACTTCTTAAAATTAGCTATATTACTTTATAATTTACAAAAGTCAGCTAATTTAGATTCATCGACGGTCTGCATAAATGTCGCAAGAGTGTCATTATCGTGAAATTACAGTTTTTTAAGTAAATATTTCTTACTACTGAAAATCGCACTTAAATAAATATGCTGTTAATATGATAAGCTTATTTAATTAAAGCTACAAATTATGGCGATGTGGTTATTCACGATGCGCAAATTTCTGTGCGCTCAACAATTTTCAGCTTCTTATAAAAACGTTTTGCGCATTTTATTTTCCTTTTGTAATTAATTATTTATTTGAGATATGATTGAATTCTATCATAAACCCTAAAAATACGATTTATTAAAGAAATACCTGTGTACATTTGAGAATTTTAGGACATGGAAATTCCGAATGCACAAATTTCCAGTGCGCATGCCGATTTTCAATCATGTACAAGACGTAACGCACAAAAGTATTTTAATTGCCTTTTGAAAAATAATAATTTATTATACACATGTTTGAATTCAGTCATAAATCACTTCAAAAATACCATTTGTTGAAGAAATACGGGTGTATTTCGGTTATGGCAATTTCCCGCGTGGTCGCCGAATTTCAATCTCTTATAAAATCGTTTTGCGTTAAAGAATTTTATTTATCCTTCTGAAACTTATTATTTATATTATACATGAAAGATTTCTGCAATAAACCCTACAAAAATACCATTTATAAATAAAATAAGGGTGTATTTCGGTAATGGAAATTTCCCGCGCGGTCGCCGAATTTCGATCTCGTATAAAGTCATTTTGCGTGAACGTATTTTATTTTCCTTTCGTCTTTTATTCATTAATGATATATATGATTGAATTATTTCAAAAAACCTTCAAAAATACCTTTAACTTACAAAATACAGGTGCATTCCGGTTATGGAAAATGTATTCCGGTATATCCCGGGTTTTAGGTGGATTCCGGTTTAATGTGTGACCGAAATCGCTTGAGGTTGTTAAAATCATACTTTTAAAATCATACTTTAAATGACGTGTATTTGCTAAAATATTTAATATAGAAAAAAGTAATAATGCTGCCACATTTTCCTTACAGATATGAAATATCATGATATTTTCCCCCCGTTTTTAACAGAACAGTCAGTGATTTTTTTACTTTTTTTGGCAACAGCCCATGCCTTTTCAACTGGGAATTTTTAGCGCGATAAACTTCAAAATTGGGAAAAATTAACAAACCTTAATAAAGAAATCATTTTGAAAAGTTTTATTTTAAGGTAAATTTATTTCATTCAAATATGCACTGAGGTTGAACAGACACGACAGACAGGTTATTTTCTGATGTCACAGGATCTGATGGCTCAGATAGCTTAGGGTCACCATGAGCTTCTGTTGATTTCTGAGGGTCATTTTGTGGCGACTCGGATTTCTTAGACAGATCACTTTGCTTTTCTGACGTTTGATTTGAATTTAATTTCTTTTTAACTTTACCAAAAGATGTTCGAATGTCCGGAGTACCGTTGGCGTGTTTAAGTTTTATTTTCTTATTATAATATTTGGAATTATGCGACGTTTTTTCGATAATTTAGGTAAGTTTCTAACATTTTTTTTCCGACTCATTTTTACGCATGAAAAAGCGTTTAGCGACCGTGATGAAAGTCATACTAAATGCCGTACTATGCCGTGACCCGTTTTATGTAAACAACGCGCTTCGAGTTGGCAACAAAATTCTGCGAATAAACCATAATTAGAGGCAGAATTTTTATGATTATTTGCATCGTTTTAGTTCAACTTTCAAAAGAAATCAACCTCATTGGGAAAAATCATCTCGTTTTGGGGAATTTTTAAGTATTTTTTGGGAATTTTCACCATTTTTGTCAATTGGGAAGATGCCGAATTTCGGAGTCAAATCGGCGCAAAAAAATCACTGACAGTACTCACATATTCTTATATTTTGCAGTAACGGGGATTTCGTGTTTGATATTTTACAACTAGAAGGAATGTCGTTCATAGAAAAGAGCAGTTTGTAAACAACAAAAATCATATTCTGTATTCTGTAAAGCAAATACTTCATGTGTGCGTCAAAATCGCTTACGAAAATAACATTAAATGCGAAAATAAGCAATATGTTGTTTAATTTCCTATTGTTTTCTTTACATTTTCGCCCAAATTAAAGATAATGTTGACACATGTATATAAATATCCGATGTCACAACAATCGCTTAATTGATTGTTAATTGCAATGCACACTGCAGATAAATATACACGTGCTCTATATCAACAAACAATTAATCAAGGTGTGATAATCCAATCAAAAGATCACGTTTTCTGATTATGATTTTAAATATCAATATAATGAAGATGGTGACATCTTTAACTTCTTTGAGTTACATTATAATTATTTCTATTTGGTTGAATCCCATAGAAATGAGGTGCATATATCTTGCACAAAAAAAAAAAAAAAAAAAAAAAAAAAATCAAAATGAAAATAAATAAATAAATAAAGAGGTATTAAAGATGTGACTTTATTGAAGTTATTTTCATAATTAAATTCAGCGAATTCGGACCATCAGGGTTCCCGCTGTCGGTCGCCAATGGCGCCAAATGCGACAAAATGTAAATTCTGGCGCTAATAATCTTCAATTGGCGAATTTCATTGGCGCCTACAAGATAATCGTCGATCTGATCTTCTGATCTTTCTCAATGACGCAATAACGGATTATCCGATATTTAACACTACACGAAGACAAAACACAACGTGTCAATATCAATTTACACCTCGGGGCATAATTTAAAACTTCGCGAGTCAAGAACGATTATCAGTCAATCTGATTTGCCAAATTTAGCCCTGCCTACTTACATGAAAGCAAATGAAATGAAATATTAGCTGCGTGTTTCGTCTAATGCACCACCTTTTTTATGATGTGTTTGTCTAATGCACCACCTTTTTTATGAAGCAAAAAACGCGAGATAAATTTACAGGTTATTTTAATGACAATCCGATTCGCCGAAATAATTGAGACCGAGAAAATGCCGGAAATAATGACACGTCAAAGCGCGATCAAAAGATACACATATTCTCCGATCGTAAATAGATAAATACGCGTTCGTAAATTTCAGTCTCGGTAATATAATTTCAATCGGAGAATTTTTGAGATACAAATGAACTAAAGTTACAAAATAATACAAAACAACACTGTTTTTGATAAATAACCTAAATTAATTTTGAAATAAAAAGTTAAAAGAATAAAGAGATAAATATTCATGTTTTAAAAACATCTATTTAGTGAAAATGACCATTAAAGGGAGATAATTAAAAATGGCAAACTATATAAAGGGATAATTTTATAGATTGAGCAATTACTTTTGTTTAGAAAATGTTCTTGAAAATGATTGAGAAGATTAAAAACTTTTTTTGATTCAATGTGATAATAGGATAAATATTTATGTTTTAAAAACATCTATTTAGTGAAAATGACCCTTAAAGGGAGATAATTAAAAATGGCAAACTATATAAAGGGATAATTTTATAGATTGAGCAATTACTTTTGTTTAGAAAATGTTCTTGAAAATGGTTGAGAAGATTAAAAACTATTTTTGATTTGATGTGATATTAGGATAGACTGGTTCAAGAGCAAATTGCATGGTTACTGTAAAGAATCAAATGAAAAAGAGATTGAAAAAGAAAATGGTATGTCGCCTATCACAGACTATTGGCTCCAACTTGAGAGCCACTGGCGCAAACTTTTCCTGATTGGCGAATTTGTTGGCGCAAAGTGAAATTGATCCAGAGGAAACCCTGGCCCATGATTTAAAAATTTATTTTTTTAATATAGCCGTGTACTAAAATAGTCTTTAAGATGATTTGAAAATATAAATAAACACCAAGTATGAAAATATGTTATAATGGAGGTTATTTTAAGATAGATAATCAGAACGATTTGTTCATAAATTATTTACGTATTAAACGCAGCTGATACATAAATCCCGTTATATTCGTTAATAAAAAAAAAATTATAAATGATGATTATTTCATTATTGTGAGATAAAAATTAGTCATTTTTCAAATGAAGGCAGGTACTAATATAGTCTTTAAGAAATTAAAAAAGAATTTTAGAAAATAAAGAAATTTAGACAAATATGGCTCATTTTCGTAAAAAAATAAATCTTATTTTCGCGAAAATAACCGTATTTTAACATTTTAATTGGTAATTAAGCGTTATTAAATTTTGAAATTGCTCAACTATCTATAGATTAAAGCTTAATTATAACAATGACGGCATTCTTAGATGTTTTCAGGCATATCATTGAATGGGGTCGAAATGTCCAAGGAGTTGGGGTTGAAATGTCTTGGGGTCGAATTGTCTCTTGGGGTTGAAATGTCTTGGGGTCGAAATGTCTTGCTAGCATAAACTCAACTATTTTTTTTATCATATTTAGAAAGATATTGCCTTAAGAAATGAAGTAATATTTTGAAAAATAGGAAATGTATTTTGTATAAAATGTCGTTGAAATAGCTATCTAAATATAAAATTTACCAAGCTATCCTCTATACCCTAAAATCCGCTATACCCTAAAGCACTGTATAACGATAGACAGTGGGGAAGCATAAAAGAGTACAGTGGTAAGGTTAGAAAACAAACGAAAAGTCTTTATAAAATCAGCCGACTCGAGAAATATTGAGTACGAAGTATTTACCGGGTCGCATATTTACAACTATACTAAGAAATCGTTAGGTACTCGTGAATGGGTGTTCAATCAGAATAATAGAATACCTAACAATGTTCCGATCACACGTCTCGCATCTTCATTCCGTCGCTCATATGAATCAACAATTGTAAATAAAACCACCGGATGAATCCGACACACGAGATTGACAGCCATTTTGGAAGTGAAAGGACAAGAGATAATTTATTGGATTAAAATAAAACGTGACTAATTTTCAATTCAGGCAAAAAGAAATTCGGATATACGATTTATTCTCCTAAACAAAGTAAGAAATAAATTTTATATGCTCAGAATATACAGTTTTAATTTTCCGTAATTTCATCTTACCACTTCCGGTTTGGAATTTTCTAAAATTTTGTGTGACATTTTTTCTACAATTTTGCTGTTGTCATCCAACATTTGGACAAATTTGCATGGGGACTTTATCTTGTGCTTGTATTAAAATGCGCTGAAATTCAGAAAAACAGGATTCAAGGGGTAATTTTGCTTTTATTTTAACTAAGCATCAACTTGTAGTACTTTTTCCGGATATGCACACTGTTCAATTTTTATATGTCTCTGCAAAAAGCACCATTGACCATATCAACATTGGCAGTGGCTACGATTACGGTACCGTAATCCTAGCCTCCGGTTCTAGGATTACGGGAGTTCCGTATTCCTAGACAACCCTATGAGGATAGGCTAGGACTACGGAAGTATTTTAAGAGGCATAAAGTATATGTTAGGACACGCATAAATGATGTTGTAAACTTACTTATTTCACTTAATTTTTCATGCCTGCCTTATTATTTCGTGTTTTCTATCCGCCGTTTTGGGTTAGTATAAACTTAATGGCGGCGCGCGGAAATATATTAGAAATATGAGTGTCAAAGTTAGATTTAAAAAAAAATTCTATACTTTGAATTTTATGATTTATAACCATTGTATGTTATTAAAGACCATTTGTGGTGACTTGGTGAAAAAAATGCAGGTATATACGAAACATAGATAATTCTATATTTCCGCCCATCGCCATTAAGATTATACTAACCCAAAACGGCCGATCGATAGCACGAAATATTTAGTGAAATTAAGTGAAATGAGTAAGTTTACAATGTCATTTATGCATGTCCTAACATAAATTTGATGCCTCTTAAATACTTCCGTAATCCAATCCTCATAGGGTTGTCTAGGAATACGGAACTTCCGTAATCCTAGAACCGGAGGCTAGGATTACGGTACCGTAATCGTAGCCACTGCCATCAACATTATAGGATAAATCACGTCTTTTGGTATTTCCGTAAATGGGGTCAGGGGGGCAGGTGAGATTAACCGATATAAAGACCGTTTACAATAATATGAACTTAGGTGCTACCTAGAAGGCAGAGCTCCCTTGAAAAATCACCAGTGCCCCTTGAAAATTAAAGGAGTGCTGATGGAATGACCTGGAATTATGGATCCGTTTTAAAAAGTTTATGTTCTTTAAGATCTATTAAAATTTTTCATGAATTAATGATAATTCCTGATTTCTGAATGAATGTCTTAGAATGCATTAAGATTAAATCTTAAGAGTTACAGTTCTTTTTAGAAAGAAGAATGTGTCCAACTTTAAGGCAAAATACTGCTATGATAGACCTCTGGTATGGGAGAATGAAAATCATTTTCATGTACAAAGCTTGTTTAAAAACCAGAAGACTAGCTTTGTACATGTAAATGATGAGAATTTTACCCAGAGAAAATCACTTTTTTGCCGTAATTCTCGAAAACTTCTGTTTTATTTACTGAACTGCGAAGTTAACATTTTTATGGTTAATCTTTTAGCACAACTGATATAGAATAGGAATGGCAGTTACTAGTAGGAGCCTTTTTGATGTTTATTGATAATTCATAGTCAATAGTTTTTTCCTAGTAATAAACTCTGGTCAGTGATTTTTAAGCTTGTGGATGAAATATATGTTAACAGGGAGAAGAGCATTTTGTGCTTTTCACAGTTCAATGCCTGTAAATTTTGATCCAAAAACCTTTTTTTATAAAAAAGTTTTATCTACTGACTACTGTAGGCTACAGACAGTACTACACTGGAACCTGACATCACTAACAAAACACTTGTTAAATATCATATGAATGACTTTATTTTTTTTTACAATACTTTCAAAACCTATAATAAATAAAATATTAAAAAAATGAAATAAAAAAGAAATTTAAAAAAAGGACAGTTCTGATGAGGATCGAACTCCCGACCTTTGGACTTCAACGCGACCTCGCTAACCACTGCAGCAGTGTGGAAGTATGACGTCATCAACACAAATATAAGTATATACAATAAATTTCAGGTGCGGCGGCGTGACGACAATCGTTTCACATTGAAAATATTGTATTTTACCTTTCTTTCTTTGTAGAAAATGTATTTAGCACTAAATTCTTATTATCAGGCGCTCATTTACATTTTTATTCAACGTTCAAAGCAGTAAGCGAAACGCTTTTCTCAACTGTAAACAGCAAGCGTCTATTGACGTCTTACTGATTAATTACTATGAGCACTGCGTACTGGAAGAAACCCGAACAACACCGATTCCAAAAAATTACCACGAATTTTCAACTCGATAGTAATGTCTGTACACAGTTTTAAATTCATTTTCTTTTTCACACGTCTAACCGTAATGCGACGCTATCGGCGCCGCTTCGCGGCGCCGGTATCTCTGCTATTAGCGATTATTTTTGCCAGAAGATAAGGATTTAGGAAAGATCTTACTTTCTCACAATGAAAATACTATTTTACGACCTCGGCAACAAAATCTTTGCAAAAATAATTGGTTAACCTTGAAAAAGGCGAATAATTTCACACCATCGGTATAGAGCCACGGAAGCGGCAGTGTAGAATAAAAGATAAAATTTCAAAAATTAAGTAAACTTTGAGGATATTTTTGCTACATTTTAATTACTACAATATTTTATAATAATCTTTTTTCTTCATTTTCTTTGTTAAAACCTTGATAAAAGGATAATCTTAAACACTACCGCTGTGCAGCGTAATGGCCGATACCCCCCTCACCGTAAAACTGGGAACGGGCATTTATTGGTGGCAGGGATCGAATTTAGCGGTCGCTAGCTCGCAAAATTCGAGTAAGAACAAAAAATGTGAGTAGAAAATCATGGCACTCGAATATTTTTGCGATCACGTTAGGAAATCGGGGAATTCGCTCAAACTGTCCTTTTCTCTTTTAAAACTCCTTTGGGGCAGTTTATTTACCGATAATCACGTGACTGCTTGTAGACGCTTGTCGCTTTATACAGTAGTAATTATCGGAAATCTAAGTAAGCGCCTAGGCAATATTTGTTTTCATTTTCGGTCAGTAGGCTGAACACCACTAAATCAAGCAGTTCTTTATTTCATATAAAATCCACTTACTTCATAACGGTTTTTTGACATTTTCTAGCATATCAGATTTTCAGAGACTTATATTCCCATAAAGAACTAGATCCCTACTTTAGAAAAACAAAAAGAAAAGTGGGAGTTAACTTTTATATAAGAAAACTACAGTTTGTTAAATACGACCTGCTGAATTTACTTTTCGCTTCTTTCAATTTCTCTTGTCGAGACATTAAATTCTTACGTCGCCATTTTTACCTAGCATGCGATAGGAACATGCCAATTTCAATAGAATGCAAAGTGATACATACTGAAACACGGTAGGGTAAAAGTAAGCACGTTGATGCCGAGAAAATGCACTAGGAAAGGAAAAAATAATTAGTACTATTTATATTTGGACTACTTGTGACTAGGCCTGCGGAGGCTTACATTCTATTTGGTAGTGATCAGCCTGTAATTTGCAAAGTTCTGTGAAATGGAGAGGAAAATAACATGTTTCTTGGTGCAAAAAGGCCCTTGGAGATCTAAAATGCTAGCAAAACTATGGGCAGTGACCTGAGAAAAACTTAAAACTTCAACGTCCAGCCAAAAGTTCAAAGAATCATTGAATACTTTGGTTCGTATCGTACTTTCAAAACCAGAAAGTCCCTGGCCTGTCCGGACTGTGAACTTTTATATGAATCCAAACAATAACAAAACAACTTAATAAATTTAGCACATAAACAGCTTTTAAATAATTGCTAGTGGAACCCATCATTTTGCTAGTGGAAAAATATGGCACTAGCAAAAATTTGCTAAAAAAAAGTTAAATTCGATCCCTGTGGTGGCTAATACCAGAAAACGGGATTTATCCTATAATGTCGATATCGAGAATTGGACTGCTTAAGGTTTGGAACAAAGGGGATGTCAGATTGTTCCATAATACTATAGTCCTGGGAAAAAATGAATATTTGTAATAGTCAGAGATTGCAGAGGTTAAAGCAGCATGCCTCCAGATTTGGCTAAAAAATAATCTTTCTTTCAAATTGAAGTTTGATCATATTATTAATTATTATGAACATTAGAATATGAATTTTTGTTTCTAACATATTTTAAAAGTTCCAAATCAAGAAAAAAGATGATCGTGTCGGGAATCAAACCCCGGACTGCCGCGGCAATAAAGACATTTTCCTGTCGTCGTAACCAATAGCGCTATAGCTGAAGTAGTGAATAATGACTCCAAAATATAGATATTTATAATGAGACAGTTTACCTGGAGTAAAAGCGTGACAAAATATAGGAGATAACACCTACAGCCATCTGTCAGACTCGAGGTTTGTCTGGCATTGCCAGTACTGTGGCCAGGCAAGCTATTCAACCTCATTACTCTAATCGCTTGATTCCTTAAACGACTCCAATCTTTTCTCTCTAGGGATTTTTCTAGACCTCTAAAAAGGGCAGGGTGCTGCTAAAAAGGGGCAGGGTGCATTTTGCGCGTAGCATACCTTTGTCTACGAAAATCATAAGGTAGATTTCCATGGTTTTTGTTGTAATGTCTACATTGTAAGGTACTGCAGAAAGATTTGAAATGAATCTGAATGTCAGGAAAAACATCAATACCTGTTTGTCTATATAACATGCTTATCATTTATAAATGCAGTTTGTTTTATATTTGCATACATTATTTTTTGTCTGGAAAGTTTTCTGGATTAGAAATATACCATAAAGATACTATTGAATAATTTAATAATTCTGGTGCAAATCTGTCATTATACATTCATTATATTACTGAACGTACCGTTGATACTCATGTACATTTTTTTTTTTACCCCGGACACCACCCCCCCACACCCCGAATCGTGGGTGCATATTATACAAAGGTGTAGACAATTTTCCAACTACAAATTTAACAAAATAACTTTGTTTACGATTTTCGCCATTTTGGTAAAGGGAAACTACTCTACGCGCTGACTGTCTACGCTAAATTCTGAGATTGCCGTTACGTTCTGTAAAAGATCGAGCGGTTTATTTTTTTTTAAACAAAATTAATATCATAGAAATTTAATAGTATCTTGATGAAATAAATATAACAAAATCATAGATATTTTGATAGGCAGTGATACTAATTAAAGATCGACTGTTAATCTTCAACCGAGATCAAACTGTGAACAACAAAATTGACACGAGGTGCCACGCTAATTGCCGATAATTACTGGCCATTAATCGGCATTTAATAAGCAGCAGACTTTGTTTTAAGATGTTTTTTCTCCTTTTTAGCTCGACTATTCGAAGAATAAGTAGAGCTATCCTACTCACCACGGCGTCGGTGTTGGCGTCGGCGTCACACCTTGGTTAAGTTTTTCGTACCAGTCCACATTTTGACAAAGTCTTTTGAGATAAAGCTTTGAAACTTTCAACACTTGTTTACCATCACCATGGCCAGTTATAGGCAAGAGTACATAACTCCATCAAGGATTTTGGCTGAATTATGGCCCCTTTCGACTTAGAAATCTTGGTTAAGTTTTTCGTACCAGTTCATATTTTGACAAAGTCTTTTGAGATAAAGCTTTGAAACTTTCAACACTTGTTTACCATCACCATGTCCAGTTATAGGCAAGAGCACATAAGTCCATCAAGGATTTTGGCTGAATTATGGCCCTTTTTGACTTAGAAATCTGGGTTAATATTTCGTACCAGTTCATACTTTGATAAAGTCTTTTGAGATAAAGCTTTGAAACTTTAAACACCTGTTTACCATCACCATATCCAGTTATAGGCAAGAGTACATAACTCCATCAAGGATTTTGGCTGAATTATGGCCCCTTTTGACTTAGAAATCTTGGTTAAGTTTTCCGTACCAGTTCATATTTTTTGTAAAGTGTTTGACATATGGCTTTGAAACTTTTATCACTTGTTAAGTATAATAGTCTCTATCTGTAGGAAAGAGTACATAACTCTGTCATCTATTTTGGCTGAATTATGGCCCTTTCTGGACTTCAAAATTGGTTCTGTTTTCATACAAGTCCACGTTTTGTCAAAACTATTTGACATATGGCTTTTAAACTTTGAACACTTGTTTATCATTATGATTTCCATCTGTAGGCAAGAGTACATAACTATTTTGACTGAATTATGGCCCTTTTTGGACTTTGAAATTGGTTCATACATTGCCATTTAGTGCAAGACTTATCGAAATCAAAGAAATACAGGAACATTGTTTGTCTAATCTATTTATTTCTTTTGTCTGAATATCTGTGGAAATATTTTGACCCCATTCTTCAATCAATTCTTCGAATAGTCGAGTGCGCTGTCATCAGACAGCTCTTGTTTAATCTGTTTTGCTGTCTGCTTTAATTGCTGACCTATCTAATTATTGTTTGTTACGATTCGGTCGGTCGTCGTCGTCTGGCAAATACACAGCACCTGAATATAGTCGGTACGTGTCATAACTTCGTATTGATTGACAATTATCTGGAATGGTATTTTGACAGATGATTGATGGGCAGTTAGTTTAGAAATACTTAATTAATGGTCAAAGGGGCGGTGCTAAAAGGGCAAAGGGGCGCTGAAGAAAGGCAAAAGGGCGGCGATTTCGGGCAGAAGGGCGGCGCTAAAAATGGGCAGGGCGCTGCGCCCTGCTATTCCGCTCTAGAAAAATCCCTACTCTCCTTTGAAATCAAGTGATAGCACAATAAATTCGAGTCACCAATCAGATAGAATATCATAGATCGATGAAGTCACTTCTCAATACCTCAAAATTGTTAGCCCCACCAAAAGCCTCCTCCACCCCTAATACAAAGGTCAAAACCACAACCAAGAAAATGCCAGAACTTAAGAATTTAGTGAAAGACTCACTCTCCTTAACATTAATTGTAAGTCAATAAAAAACAAAATTCAAGACCTACATCAGGTCATCAAATAGGTTATAAAAAATGATAAAAGCTGATAATAAAAGTATTCATGTTTGCAGATCTTTGAAGATGGAAACATCAAAATGGCAGCCAGGCTACCTGCCAAAGACAGGAAAACTAGAGAGGTGTTTGCTTGGATCAGAAGAGATTCAAGTACCTGAGTGCTTCTTAGAACAGGTGAGAAAGCTTTGTGTTATATCAGGTTCCTGAATTCCTAGAACAGGTGAGAAATCTTTTATGTTGTATTAAGTACTTGAACACTTAGCCCCCTTTTATGGGCCACTAGAGCTAAATATAGAAATGCCTTTAAGCAACTTCTCATGAACTGCTTGATGCAGATGAACATTGTAAAAGATAACTGTTATAAAGAGATCTTCCCAAACACCCTCAGCCTGCTCCAATTGTGTGTATTTTTCCACCCAGTTTTAAAGACCTAAGAAGCATATAGTGTTTGAACAGTTTTTAGCTCACCTAAGCCAAAGGCTCATGGTGAGCTTTTGTGACCGCTCAATGTCCGTTGTCAGTCGAGCGTCGTCCGTCCTTCAACATTTTTTAAAAAAGCCTTCTCATAGAAAACCACAAGGCAGAATTACACCAAACTTGACAGAAATGATCCTTGGGTGGCCCCCTTTCAGAATTATTCAAGGAATTGAGTTCCATGCAGAACTCTGGTTGCAATGGCAAATGAAAGGAAAAACTTTAAAAATCTTCTTGTCCAAAACCTCAAGACTTAGAGCCTTGGTATTTGGCATGCGACATCATCATATGGTCCTCTATCAAGATTGTTCAAATTGTGCACCTGGGTTGAAAAGAGGCCACGCCCCGGGGGTCACAAGTTTTACATAGACTAATATATAGGAAAAAACTTTAAAAATCTTCTTGTCTAAAACCGCAAGACCTAGGCCTTTTATATTTTGTAGGTAACATTGAATTGTGGTCCTCTACCAAAATTGTTCAAATTGTACCTCTTGGGTGAAAAGAGGCCCTGCCCCGGGAGTTCTCAAGTTTTACATAGACTATATATAGGAAAAAAATTTAAAAATCTTCTTGCCTGAAACTGCAAGGCCTAGGCTTTTGATATTTGGTATGTTGCCTTTCCTAGTGTTTCTCTACCAAATATGTAATTGTTCATATTGTGTCCCTGTGGTGAAAAGAGACCCTGCCCTGGGGGTACCAAGTTTAACATAGACTTAAATAGGAAAAAAAAGATCTTCTTGTCTGAAAGTTCAAGGTCTACTAGGCGTTTGATATTTAGTATGTAGCATTGCCTAGAGGACCTCTAACAAAAATTTTCAAATTATGCCCCTGGGGTGAAAAGAGGCCCGCTCTGGGGGTCACTTGTTATATGAGTTATACTTCAAAAATTATCAGATCTGATCATACAATGTATTTCCTAGACTGTTGAATTAAAATTACCTGATGACTTCAAGCGATTAGGGATCACTTGATTGTGACCTTGACTTACTGACCTACTTTCTTGTTTTTTAAGATACAGCCTTGAAATTTTGATGATATGTACAGTTTAGCACACTGATCTTAAAACTGACTTTCAGTCACCATGAATGTGACCTACTGACCTACTTTCTTAATATTTTAGCATCAGTTTGACATTTGAAACATGTAGCTCATATTACTCAGGTGAGCGATCAAGGGTCATCATGACCCTCTTGTTTTATCAGTCGTCATATGTTATCAACTAATACTTCCTCTGGAACTTTCAACTCTGGAAATAAATTTTCAAGGTCAGGGAAATTTGAAATTGACAGAGAATTTCTGAGTTTTAGAAAATATCAGGGAAATATCAGGGAATTAATTTTTTCTAGCTGAATGGACTTGCTAAGTTGCTACATGTATATATTTGAAAAAATTAAGGTCTGCGAACAGTATCGGGAAATTCGATTCACAACATCTTTCCATCAGGAAATTTAATAGACGTGTTCTCCTTGCTTTTAATTTTGTATTATGCAAGAAAAAAGTAATTATTTTTTTAAAAATATGCAATAAAATTGTCACAGAAATAGGGAAATGTCAAGGAAAAGTGAATTCAGTGTCTGGTAATTTGTAGGAACCAAAGATATACAGTTCTGTTAAGAAAAGATATAGTCATAATTATATATATATATTTCAGAAGCATATATTCCACAGTGTTATGAGCCAGGAAACATGGAACAAAGTTCTCACAGAATCTCAGAGACAACATCTCATGGTTAGTTAGTAACATTAACCCATATCAGCTGTCTAATTTATATAAAAGTTGAACTACTATCTAAGAGTTCAAATTTCCACTATGATTCTAGTATGGAAGTTTTATGTTTGTTTGGTTTTGTTGGGTTTAATGTCGCACTGGCACAATTATAGGTCATATGGTGTCTTTCCAGTCTTGTTTATTGAAGAAGACCCCAGGTGCCCCTCTGTGCATTATTTCATCATGAGTGGGCACCTGGGTAGAACCATCAACCTTTCATAATCCAGCTGGATAGCTTCCTCACATGAAGAATCCAATGCCCCCAGTGAGGCTTGAACCCACATCAGTGAGGGGCAAGTGATTTGAAGTCGGGGACTTTAACCACTCGGCCACGGAAGCCCCATGGAAGTTTTATGCTTTTCATTTCCTTTAGTTTTTCAGCAATCACAATCCAGTGTCACAAACTGAGTTTTCAGACTAGTCTCCAACAAATGAAGCATTATCAGTTTAACGATTGAGCCGAGAATCAACCAATTAAATGCTGGGATTTTGAGACTGATCTTCAAATATAACACTTACTTTGTAACCCTGTGATGCAGGGTTTTTAGCTCACCTGAGCACGAAGTGCTCAAGGTGAGCTTTTGTGATCGCCCTGTGTCCGTCGTCAGTTGTCAGTCATCCGTACGTCGTCAACAATTTGACTGTTAACACTCTAGAGGTCACAATTTTGGCCTAATCTTAATGAAACTTGGTCAGAATGTTACCCTTATAAAAATCTTGGACAAGTTCGATATTGGTTCATCTGGGGTCAAAAACTAGGTCACCAGGTCAAATCAAAGGAAAAGCTTGTTAACACTCTAGAGGCCACATTTATGATGTATCTTAATGAAACTTCGTCAGAATGTTAACCTTGATGATCTTTAGGTCAAAGTCAGATCTGGGTCAGGTGGGGTCAAAAACTAGGTCCCCAGGTCAGATCAAATGTAAAGCTTGTTAATGCTCTAGAGTCTACATTTATGATGATATCTCTATGAAACTTGGTCAGAATGTTAACCTTGATGATCCTTAGGTCAAGTTCAAATCTGGGTTAGGTGGGATCAGAAACTAGGTCATCAGGTCAAATCAAAGGAAAAGCTAAATAACACTCTAGAGGCCACATTTATGACCGTACCATAATAAAAGAAGAATGTTAATCTTGATGATGTATAGGTCAGATTCAAATCTTGGTCAGGTGGGGTGAAAAACTAGGTCAGTAGGTCAAATCAAAGGAAAAGCTTTTTAACACTCTAGAGGCGACATTTAAGACTGTATCTTTATGAAACTTCGTCATAGTGTTAATCTTGATGATCTTTAGGTCAAGTTAAAGTCTGGGTCATGTGTGGGGTCAAAAACTAGGTCACTAGGTGTACTGGTCAGGAACCCAGGCAATCCTTGCGTGTATCAGTGCTATACACTGGGCACGTTAAAGAACCAGGCTGTCTATTCGAAACCAGCTAGGCTAAGTTAGCCGGATAAGCCTGTATCTGATTTCTGATCTCTCTGTCGTGGGGGCTTTGTCTCACTCTGTCCCTCTGGTCAGATCGCTCTGTGTCTGTACTAGTAGAGGATGAATTATGCGCCCTGTGTGGCTGCATTTGAACTATGTAAAGCGCCTTAGGCGCTATATAAATCTGGTAAAATTTAATGTACAATGCCAGTGAATATACTATGTGTAAAATTAGGCGTTAAATCAAATAAAGCAGTTTCAGTTTCAGTTTCAGTAGGTCAACTCAAAGGAAAAGCTAGTTAACACTCTAGAGGCCACATTTATGACCATATCTTAATGAAAATTGGTCAGAATGTTAACTTTGATGATCTTTAGGTCAAATTCAAATCTGGGTCAGGTGGGGTGAAAAACTAGGTCACTAGGTCAAATCAAAGGAAAAGCTTGTTAACACTCTTGGGGCCACATTTATGACTGTATCTTCATGAAACTTAGTCAGAATGTTAATCTTGATGATATTTAGGTCAAGTTCAAATTGGGGTCATGTGGGGTCTAAAACTAGGTCACCAGGTCAGATCAAAGGAAAAGGTAGTTAACACTTTAGAGGCCACATTTATGACCATATCTTTATGATCTTTAGGTCAATAGGTCAGGTGAGCGATACAGGACCTTCATGGCCCTCATGTTTATATAAGGCTCCTACTTTTCTCCTACTTTTTCATCAAAGGTCACTTGAAAGCCTGTACACTTTAATCTTTTTAATCTTTACCTCTTATTATGTCGTCCCCTCCCCCCCCCCCTCTTGGGGAGACATATTGTTTTTGCCCTGTCCGTATGTCACACTTCATTTCCAATCAATTACTGGAGAACCATTTGACCTAGAACCTTCAAACTTCAAAGGTTGGCAGGACTTATGGAGTAGATGACCCCTATTGTTTTTGGGGTCACTCTGTCAAAGGTCAAGGTCACAGGGGCCTGAACATGGAAAACCCTTTCCGATCAATAACTTGAGAACCACTTGACCCAGAATGTTGAAACTTAATAGGATGATTGGTCATGCAGAATAGATGACCCCTATTGATTTATGGGTCACTGCGTTAAAGGTCAAGGTCACAGGGGCCCGAACAAGGAAAACCATTTCCGGTCAGTAACTTGAGAACCACTTGACCCAGAATGTTGAAACTTCATAGAATGATTGATCATGCAGAGTAGATGACCCCTATTGAATTTGGGGTCACTCTATTAAAGGTCACAGGGGCCTGAACATGAAAAACAATTTCCGATCAAGAACTTGAGAACCACTTGACAAAGAATGTTGAAACTTCATAGGATCATTGGACATGCAGAGTAGATGAACCATATTGATTTTGGGGTCACTCAGTTAAAGTTGAAGGTCACAGGGGTCTGAACATGGAAAACCATTTCCGGTCAGTAACTTGAGAACCACTTGACCCGGAATGTTGAAACTTCATAGGATGATTGGTCATGCAGAGGAGATGACCCCTATTGATTTTTGGGTCACTCCGTTAAAGGTCAAGGTCGCAGCGGATAGAAAATGGAAATCCATTTCCGGTTTATAACTTCAGAACCATTTGCCCTAGAACCTTAAAACTTCATAGGGAGATAGGAATAATAGAGTAGGTGACCCCTATTCTTTTTGGGGGCCACTGCATCAAAGGTCAAGGTCACAGGGGACTGAACATAGAAAACTCTTTCCAATCATTAACTTGAGAACCACTTGTCCCAGAACTTAATAGGATAATTGGACATGAGAGTAGACGACCACAAATGGGGTCACTTGATCAAAGGTCAAGGTCACAGCAGCCTGAACATGGAAAGCCGTATCCAATTCATAACTTGAGAACCACTAGGCCCAGAATGTTGAAACTTAGTGGGATGATTGGACATGCCAAATAGGTGATCCCTATTGCAGCCAACTACATGTATCAGTGTCTCTTTGACTTTCGCTCTTGTCCCAGTTTGACTTCTTGCATATAAGACTACGCAGTGGGGGAGACATGCGCTTTTTTACAAAAGCATCTTCTAGTTAGTTAATATTTTTGACACAGACACAAGCTATTGTGCAATATCTTCATCCACCATTGGAGTTATTAAACACTCCAGTGACAGCTCAAATTTCCTCAGGTGTGCCCAGTTTCACTATCCAGCATCGAAATAGTCGAGCGTGCTGTCTCCTGTGACAGCTCTTGTTATGAATGAGAAGGAACTTATAATAACAGATTGTGAAATCAAAATATAGGAAGACACTACAAGCATTTCACAATGTTGTCATGTTTTCATCTTTGGGCATCTTGAAGTGTTACACTAATTGAAAAGTATTTGTGTTTTCAGACATTTCTACCTAAGTTTCCAGAGAAGGAAAATGAAGAGAGGAGAGATACATTGAGGTAATAGGAGTTATAGTCTAGCAACCTTCCTCCAATTAAAACATAATTTTAGGTGATCTTTGAAAACTTTTAACTTTGCTTACAAAAAAATAATAAAAAAATCATAGACAATGACATAAATTCATTATATGTAAGAAATTTCTTTGCTTTGCCATTGTAGGTAATTACATGTAGGAAATAGTCATCAATGTAATCAGCTCATCTCAGTGGGCTCCATTTAAAATGCTGACTATGTTTTTGGTGATTTAGTTTTGAGCTTAACTATTTGAAGAACAAGATAGGCTTTTGCACTTGTCCCGGGGACAGCATTGGTGTCTGTGTTGTTATACATATTTTATGAAGCTCAGTTAATGTCTTCATCATTACGTAAAATAATCAGTTGAAACTTGCTGTACATGCTCATAGTGGCTTGGTTGAAACTTCACACAGTTGTTTCGTGCAATTAAACAAGATCACAGCTTCAAGACCCATAACTCTTACTTGAATTAGCATGGAGTAGGAATGTGTGTATGTATAAAAAAAAGTACTGTGTAAGATGTAAAATACTACACATTATTACTGTGTAATGCACTATAATAACTGGACGTTTTCTTCAACAAACAGTTGTTACTGGCTCAAAATTGTGATTGCAGCTCTATATACCTAGTAAGTTTATACATTTAGCCGCATGCAATATATTTGAAAATGATTTTCTAAGTTTAAAATGATATCTAAAGCTGAAATATTTATCAGAAGATTGGCATGATATATTTTAAAACATATTTCTAGAAACTGGCAAACCCAGTCCTATAAAAAAAACATAAATTGAACATGTCAAACAACAGTCAGTATGTGGGGTATAGGGATGAGGTATAGTAGTAGTGAACATGTAAAAATGCAAAACTGCCAATAAAATTAAACTTAGCACAAAATTCTTTTTAACTATTTCATCCAGCAAATATCAAAAAACATTAGCTTTCAAAAAATAAATGAAGAAAGATAATCTACTTATTTGGTGTATATTCCTAATCATTCTGGGTTTTAAAATTGTCTTTTTTTTATATTTAGGAAACTTTTCAATGGAGAAAATTTCAAATTTGGAAACCCTCTACAAAAGTTCCAGTACCAGCTGAAAGGTAATGAAAATTCTTGCTCTAGTGTCTCTTGTGTATTCTCTGCATTAAGGTAGTTCTGCATGTTTGATAAACCGGAAGCGATGGCGCAACGTCATTTATTCGGAAAATGTGGAATAAAGCCTGGATTCGACGTATGGAAATGAAAATCATTTTATGAATAAATAGCAACCTATGAGTAGATTTATTACAATGGCACTGTTACTGTCTTTCTAAAGTTAAAATATGATATTAAAACATCTGACACGTTAAAAATTCAAAATAAAGTCTCAAAATTAGCGTGAAAAGTGCGGTTCACTTTATTCATGGTCAAATATCTCAAAATTAAACACACAGACCTGTACATTTTATTTCACCACATTATAGGCCATTTGATTATTTACAGCTGTGAGAAGTTTCATTAATTTCTACATTGTAGAAAAATTCTATTCGCGAAAATGTTTTGAAAGTTACGATTTCCCCATAGACTTCCATTATGAAAAATTGAATGAGGTCTACTTTTTTCAAATCAGTCTAGTAAAAATCAAGCACACGACCCTATCTTTTTATGCCTCCGAAGGGAGGCATATTAGTTTTCAACTGTCCATCCGTTGGTTCGTTAGTCACAAAGTTAACTTTTTGCATGAAGGCACTTTACTTGCAAACCGCTGCACCCAGGACCTTCAAACTTCACTTGCTGATAGTACTTATTGAGTACACGACCCCTACTAACTTTGGAGTCACCATGTCAAAGGTTAAGGTCACAGGGGCCAGTGTTAACTTATGCATGAAGGCACTTTACTCGCGAACTGCTGCACCAAGGACCTTCAAACTTCCCATGCTGATAGTACTTATTGAGTACACGACCCCTACTGACTTTGGGGTCACCAGGTCAAAGGTGAAGGTCACAGGGGCCAACGTTATTTTTTTTTATGAAGGCACTTTACTCGCGAACCACTGCACCCAGGACCTTCAAACTTCACATGCTGATAGTACTTATTGAGTACACGACCCCTACTGACTTTGGGGTCACCAGGTCAAAGGTCAAGGCGCTGCGGGGGCAGCTCTTGTTCATTTGCTGAATTTTCTAGAGATATTCTGAAGTTTTGAAAAATCAGAGTTTAATCAAATTCTACATTGTAGAAAAAAAATGATCTAAACGTGCAGAACAACCTCAACTGCCAACTCTTCTATGCTAAAGATAAACAGTGAAAGAATTACTCAGTCTGTTTATCTGCCAACTCCTTGTCTACTTACTGCTGTCTAGTCTGCTATTTGCTGCTATCACCTTGTATGCTATATGTTTCCAGCTGTTTCATCTATATGCTGCCAATGCATTGTCTACTATTCATTGGCAAGACTGGCAATGCTTTGTCTACTATTTATTGCCAAGGCCTGGCAATGCTTTGTCTACTATTCATTTCCAAGACTGGCAATGCTTTGTCTACTATTCTTTGCCAAGGCCTGGCAATGCTTTGTCTACTATTCATTGCCAAGGCCTGGCAATGCTTTGTCTACTATTCATTGCCAAGGCCTGGCAATGCTTTGTCTACTGTAAATGCAAACATTTTCGCGAGGTCCTTGATATCGTGAAAATTCATCCTTGCAAAAATATTCACCATTAAATATTGATATTACACAAACTTCCTCAACATACTAAATGGAAACGGCCATATTTACAAAAAATCGGATACGTTCTGTTTTTTCTGTAAGTACTTTATAGGATAGTATAATTTTAAGACTAATAGAACAAACCACAACAGAACATAGGAATATTTTGTATTTTTAGCTTGACTATAGTCTAGCTATTCTACCCGCTCCCCACTCCCACCCCGGCATCATCGTCACACCTTGGTTAAAGTTTTGCATGCAAGTACATACAACTATCATTTAAAGGCATATAGCTGTGAAACTTATTTTTTCTTTTTCTAGGTGAATTACCAACCTCACTGAGTCAAGTTCCATAACTCTGACATGTATTTTGAGCAAATTATGCCCCCTTTTGGACTTAGAAAATCCTGGTAAAGGTTTTTTGTGCAAGTACATACAGCTATTACTAAAAGGCATAATATTATAGATTTGAAACTTACATTTTCTTTTTCTAGATCAATTACCAACCTCACTGGGTCAAGTCCCATAACTCTGACATGTATTTTGAGCAAATTATGCTCCCTTTTGGACTTAGAAAATCCTGGTTAAAGTTTTACATGCAAGTTACTATCTCCAAAGCTAATGCAGATATTGAACTGAAACTTCGCATGTGTCTTGGGGTTATAAAACTAGTTGATAGCATCAAGTCCCATAACTCTGACCTTCATTTTAGTCAAATATGCCCCCTTTGGACTTAGAAAATCCTGGTTAAAGTTTTGCATGCAAGTGCATACAGCTATAATTTAAAGGCATATAGATTTGAAACTTATTTTTTCATTTTCTAGATTAATTTCCAACCTCACTGGGTCAAGTCCCATAACTCTGACATGTATTTTTGGCAAATTACTATCTCCAAAACTAATGCAGATATTGAACTGAAACTTCACATGTGTCTTCGGGGTTATAAAACTAGTTGATAGCACCAAGTCCCATAACTCTGACCTTCATTTTGGCCAAATTATGCCCCCTTTGGACTTAGAAAATCCTGGTTAAAGTTTTGCATGCAAGTGCATACAGCTATAATTTAAAGGCATATAGATTTAAAACTTATTTTTTCTTTTTCTAGATCAATTACTAACTTCCCTGGATCAAGTCTCATAACTCTGACATGTATTTTGGGCAAATTATGCCCCCATTTGGACTTAGAAAATTCTGGTTAAAGTTTGCATGCAAGTTACTATCTGCAGGAGAAATGCAGATATTAAGTTGAAACTTCACATGTGCCTTTGGAGTTATAAAACTAGTTGATTGCATGAAGTCCCATTACTCTGACATGAATTTTGGTCAAATTATGTCCCCTTTTGAACTTAAAACTTCTGGTTAAAGTTTAGCAATGCAGGTACTGGATTGAAACTCTTTAGATATTTTAATATTTTGGGTAATATTTTCCTACTTCTGGGACAATATTTCGAATAGTCGAGCATTGGCTGTCTTATGGACAGCTCTTGTTATACTCACATTGGTCTAAAAGTATTATATGTACATATTATACACTACTGAATTATTTTCAATGATTTCGGTTTACTTTGATACAATGCTGCAATTATTAAACGCTTTCACAAACAAACCAGTGTCACTGCTCATCTTATATATTTGCAGTGTGATTAAGAAAACAAACATTGACATTCACGCACCGGGACATAGATTACACATCTAAAGCCATTATTTTACTATCATTATGATATTTGTAACAGGTATAAAACCGTCAAGGTTTACAGGTAATCTATAGTGTTAAAACATCTATACAATTTATAGCAATCGATCGTTACAGTACTAGCATCATAGATCAGTGCACATTTAAAAGTTAAAACATACCTGTCAATAGGTAACCCTTCACGTATGCTTTCTACGTATGGGATGATGATCTTTAGCCTAATACGTTGAACATGGCGATCTTTACAATGTGTAAGTTTTATGGACACCAACATATTAAAAAGCGAAAACAAGCAGGATACCATTTTTACGATTTCGTGAATATAAAACCCCGCGAACATACTCGAAATTTCAATTTCGCGAAATTTAACCCTTGCGAAAATATATGCTTTTACAGTACTATTTGTTGCCAAGGTACGGCATTGCTTTGTCTTCTGTTCATTGCCAAGGCCTGGCAATGCTTTGTCTTCTGTTCATTGCCAAGGCCTGGCAATGCTTTGTCTTCTATTCATTGCCAAGGCCTATTTATTATATGCTGCCAACTCCTTGTTTGCTATATACTGCCAAATAATTATGTCTCCCCCAGGAGACATATTGTTTTTGCCCTGTCCGTCCGTCCGTCCGTACGTCACACTTCATTTCCGAGCAATAACTGGAGAACCATTTGACCTAGAACCTTCAAACTTCATAGGGTTGTAGGGCTGCTGGAGTAGACGACCCCTATTGTTTTTGGGGTCACTCCGTCAAAGGTCAAGGTCACAGGGGCCTGAACATTGAAAACCATTTCCGATCAATAACTAGAGAACCGCTTGACCCAGAATGTTGAAACTTCATAGGATGATTAGCCATGAAGAGTAGATGACCCCTGTTGATTTTGGGGTCACTCCGTCAAAGGTCAAGGTCACAGGGGCCTGAACATTGAAAACCATTTCTGATCAATAACTAGAGAACCACTTGACCCAGAATGTTGAAACTTCATAGGATGATTGTACATGCAAAGTAGATGACCCCTATCGATTTTGGGGTCACTCCATTAAAGGTCAAGGTCACAGGGGCCTGACCATTCAAAACCATTTCCGGTCAGTAACTTGAGAACCACTTGACCCAGAATGTTGAAACTTAATAGGATGATTGATCATGCAGAGTAGATGACCCCTAACGATTTTGGGGTCACTCTATGAAAGGTCAAGGTCACAGGGGCCTGACCATTGAAAACCATTTCCGGTCAGTAACTTGAGAACCACTTGACCCAGAATGATGAAACTTCATAGGATGATTGGTCATGCAGAGTAGATGACCCCTAATGATTTTAGGGTCACTCTGTTAAAGGTCAAGGCCACAGGGGCCTGAACATGGAAAACCATTTCCAATCAATAACTTGAAAACCTCTCGACCCAGAATGTTGAAACTTCATAGGATGATTGTTCATGCAGAGTAAATGACCCCTATTGTTTTTGGGGTCACTCCGTTAAAGGTCAAGGCCACAGGGGCCTGAACATTGATAACCAGTTCCGATCAATAACTTGAGAACCACTTGACCCAGAATGTTGAAACTTCGTAGGATGATTGAACACGCAGAGTAGATGACCCCTATTGATTTTGGGGTCAGTCTATTAAAGGTCAAGGTCACAGTGGCCTGTTCATGTAAAATCATTTTTTGGAAATAACTTGAGAACCACTTGACCTACAATGTTGAAACTTAATAGGATGATTGGACATGCAGAGTAGATGACCCCTATTTATTTTGAGGTCACTTGATCAAAGGTCAAGGTCACAGGAGCCTGAACAGTGACTTGAGAACCACTAGGCCAAGAGTGTTGAAATTTAGCGGGATGACTGGACATGCCAAGTAGATTATCCCTATTGCAGCCAACCATCAGTGTCTCTTTGACTTTCGCTCCTGACCCCTATTGACTTCTTGCCTATAGGACTTTGCACTGGGGGAGACATGCGCTTTTTTACAAAAGCATTTTCTAGTTGTCTCCTGTATGCTGTACCGTTGCTCCTGTTTTGATACAATCTCCATTTTGATATTGATTGTTACTGACATTTAATGGAAAAAAATCAGTTCAGTTCAACAGTGTACTTTTTCCCTTGTTACTTTTTTTGATGTGTGTTTATTTCAGATGGAAGTTTCTCTCCAGATATTGCCAAATACAGCAATATGATCAGACGGATGAAACATCAGGAATACAGAAACAAACAGAAGAGATATTACCACAATTTGCTGAAAGAAATCCTACTTTCTAGACAGGTAAGTGACTCCTTAATATATGGTATGCTGACATGACTCTGTTCCTTTACTTACTTTGTGTTTGCTGTTTTAAAAAGTTATATCTGTACTTGTGGAGGTAAGCAAATTTTATGACACCACTCTTTAGCAAGTTTGGAATTCATGGCTTTTTGTGGAAATTTCTTACATCTATTTTTGAACCTCACAGAAAGTTACCAGATGAGCTCTTAATTTGCCTGACATGTCAAACTGTCAGAGGCAACTTCAGGTAAACCTGCTTGATGTGGTTCATGGGCTGTTTTAAAAAAAATGGCTAGTTTTAGTTTTTTTAGCTCACCTGAGCAATGCTCAGGTGAGTTTTTCTGATCGCTCGATGTCCGGCGTCCGTCGTCCGTCGTCTGTCGTCTGGCGTCTGTCGTCTGTCGTCTGTCGTCCGTCGTCTGTCAACATTTAGCTTGTGTATGCGATAGAGGCTGTATTTTTCAATTAATCTTCATGAATATTGGTCAGAATGATAACCTTGATGAAATCTAGGCTGAGTTCGAAAATGGGTCATCTGGGGTCAAAAACTAGGTCACTAGGTCAAATCAAAGAAAAACCTTGTGAATGCGATAGAGACTGTATTTTTCATTTCTTCTTCATGAATATTGGTCAGAATGATAACTTTGATGAAATCTAGGCCGAGTTCGAAAATGGGTCATCTCGGGTCAAAAACTAGGTCACTAGGTCAAATCAAAGAAAAACCTTGTGTATGCGATAGAGGTGGTATTTTTCAATTAATCTTCATGAATATTGGTCAGAATGATAACCTTGATAAAATCTAAGCCGAGTTCGAAAATGGGTCATCTCGGGTCAAAAACTAGGTCACTAGGTCAAATCAAAGAAAAACCTTGTGTATGCAATAGAGGCTGTATTTTTCAATTCTTCTTCATGAATATTGGTCAGAATGATAACTTTGATGAAATCTAGGCCGAGTTCGAAAATGGGTCATCTCGGGTCAAAAACTAGGTCACTAGGTCAAATCAAAGAAAAACCTTGTGTATGCGATAGAGGCTGTATTTTTCAATTGATCTTCATGAATTTTGGTCAGAATGATTGCCTTGATGAAATCTAGGCCGAGTTCGAAAATGGGTCATCTCGGGTCAAAAACTAGGTCACTAGGTCAAATCAAAGAAAAACCTTGTGTATGCGATAGAGGCAGTATTTTTCAATTGATCTTCATGAATTTTGGTCAGAATGATAACCTTGATGAAATCTAGGCCGAGTTCGAAAATGGGTCATCTGGGTCAAAAACTAGGTCACTAGGTCAAATCACGTAAAAACCTTGTGTATGCGATAGAGGCTGTATTTTTCAATTGATCTTCATGAATTTTGGTCAGAGTGATTGCCTTGATGAAATTTAGACCAAGTTCGAAAATGGGTCATCTGGGGTCAAAAACTAGATCACTAGGTCAAATCAAAGAAAAACCTTGTGTATGCAATAGAGGCTGTATTTTTCAACTGATCTTCATGAAATTTAGCCAGAATGATTACCTTGATAAAATCTAGGCTGATTTCGAAAATGGGTCATCTGGGGTCAAAAACTAGGTCACTAGGTCAAATCGAAGAAAAACATTGTGTATGCAATAGAGGATGTATTTTTCAATTGATCTTCATGAAATTTGGTCAGAGTGATTGCCTTGATGAAAACTAGGTCGGTTTTGAATATGGGTTATCTGAGGTCAAAAACTAGGTCACTAGGTCAAATTAAAGAAAAATCTTGTGTATACGATAGAGACTGTTTTTTTTCAGTTGATATTTATGAAATTTGGTCAGGTTGATTGCCTTAATGAAATCTAGGTCGAATTTGAATATGGATCATCTGAGGTCAAAAACTAGGTCACTTGGTCAAATCAAAGAAAAAACTTCTGTATGTGATAGAGGCTGTATTTTTCATTGATCTTCATGAATTTTGGTCAGAATGATTGCCTTGATAAAATCTAGGTCGAGTTTGAACATGGGTCATCTAGGGTCAAAAACTAGGTCATATCTAAGAAAATGCTTGTTTTATCGCAAGAGACCAATTTTTTGGTCCAATCTTAATGAAAATTGGTCAGAATATTTGTTTCCATGAAATCACTAGGTCAAACATGTTTTACACTGTTATGGAGTGTTTCTTAGGTGAGCGACCTAGGGCCATCTTGGCCCTCTTGTTTAAACAACTATCACATCATGCATTATTAGATGCTGATTTGTTTGTCTAAAAATGCAAACTGGTGTCATAGAGCTGTATGTAAAGTTTGGTCAAGATTGCTTCACAGAAAAAGTTATGTCTGAAAAACATGCCAAAAATGTCAGGAGTGCAACAAAAAAGTGTGACACTTTAAGAAAAGCTTAAAATTCAAAATATTATTTCAATGTCAAAATGTATATGAGAGAGTAAAACATGTATTTTTTATTCAAGTTGAATGTCTTGACTAAAAGATAACATAAATCTATGGATAATATAAGAATGTTTTAAACAAAATACAAGGCTGAAAAGGAATGAGGGTGGTTATGTTAATTTCCATAAAAAAACAGTAAAAATCTATGTAAATGGCTACAAATTTTTGGTTCTAATAGTATTTCATAACCTACACTTACTATTATAGAGTAACACATATAATTGACTTAAAAAAGTAATAATTTAATCATAATATCTCCCAAAACTATTTTTAACACGGTATATCGCAGTGGACCCAAATTTGGTCAGGAGTGAAACATTTGCACTTAATGAGGCACCGTGTTTGAAAATAAAACATACATGTACCCAAATGCAGTTTTCCAAGTAGTGTGTGTAGTGTGGCAATCATAAAAGACAGTCATGAGTGAAGTTTGTGTTTTTGTATGGAGTACGTGGCTCGTATGTATATGTCAGGAGTGAAACATTATTTTCAATTTTGGTGCTATTCTTAAAAGTAGCATATTAAAAAGCAACACTGTTCAGCTGGGCATTTTTAAAAATTCTGGGTGATGGATGGAGGATATCACTACAAACTTGTTAATTTAAGGTAAGTGTTTTACTGCTCTATAAACTGAAATTGATACATTAATATTTTTGCAGTAGAAAATATATCTTATAAATATCTATGTCCACAAAGTAAAACATTTTTATGTATTACTTTTAAGATTTTCCTGTTTATGTTTTATCAAAAGGCATTTACCTATTGCTGAAAATAACAAATTACAGCATATATCTTTTCTTTTTAGCATGCTTTCTTGCATGAGTAAAAATGTTTCACTCCTGACATTAAAATGGTAAAATTGCATACATTCATTTTATAGAGTAAATATGAAGCAGCCAAGATGAGAAAACGTATTGTTAGCCTTCCAGCCATCAGAAAAATCATGAAGAACATAAAGACTGAAACCAATAGAATAACATCCACAGAAAGAGTTTGAAAACTTTTACAAAAGCTGAAAAAGGATGGAAAACTACTTGAAAAGGCGAAACTGAAACAAAAACAGAAACAAGTCAAAAGAGCTGGTCAGAAAAGGAAGAAAATCAAACAAAGTTGTAGATGAAAGAATGAAATCTAAACAGAGAGAATGGATAAAAGAAAAGTAGAAAACAAGCAGTATCATTGTTGAAGGTAATACTAAAAACACTAAGGCTATCACTGAAGCTGATGAATGAATGTACCCTACTCCCCTGCACACAATGACACAGTACATTGCAATTTGATGCACACAAGATTGCATAATTATGTGGAGTGTATGTTTAGTATCAAAAAACAAAGTGCCATAACTCTGCAGAATATTTATCAAACAGAACCTAACATGCACCGTTCACTGAACTAGAGTTTTTACTGATCACTTGCTGAGGTTCCATTAAATTTGTATGCAGGGGTTCTGGATATTAGGAGTGCACAAGATTGCATCTGCAGATTGTATGTATATAGTTTATTAACAAAATACAAAGTCCCATAACTGTGCAGTATTTTTTTCTGAAAGAACCTTATAAGCACCATGCATAACTAGGGTTACTACTGATCACTTGTCTTAAGTTTCATCAAATTGTGTGCATGGGTTCAGGAGATTAGACACGCACAAGAATGCATATGCAGACTATGTATATAGTATAGTAACAAAAAACAAAGTCCCATAACTCTGCATATTTTTTTTTCTGAAAAGAGAATATAACCTGCACCATGTACAACTACAGTTGTTAAATTTCACTTTTGTGAAGTTTGTTTCATCAAATTGTGTCAAGGGGATGAGAAGAGTTGATTTGCACTAGATTGTGTCTATAGGCAGACAAAAGGAAACTAGTATACCCCCTTACAGCTTGAGTTTTTTTGGGGGGTAACAACTGATGAGCACAAGGTTGTTTCTACAGACAGATGGACAGACAGGCAGATGAACAGACTGATAGTCAGACAAACTGAAACCAGTTAACCCACCTTACAGCTTTGATGTTCAGGGGCTTTAATTACGATAGTAGAAACTGACACTTCAAATGATATAAAATAATCAAGTTTATATGTTAAGGTAATAAAATATGACTTATGTAATACTTAGCTCTAATTTCTAAATATAACCTTGCATTTCACGTAATTTTGCAGGTTGAAAAGGTTGATGAACCGGAAATACAGTTGAGGTTCCTCCAGAAGACTCTGAGGCTTTCCGGGAGTTCAAACATAGTCAAACACTGGTGTGTCCTGGCAGTCACTAAATGATACTTAACAAACTCTAACTCAGCCTAACTGTTGCCTTGCAGTGGAATCAAAATGGAGTTCAATATACCAGAGCTTGAATGTTCAGGATGAACTATTCATTCTTAGTGTTTAAGTTGACAAACGTGTCAGGAGTGAAACATTTTGACATTTTTATGTTTTCAGAAGTTATCATGGTTATATTCTATTAATAGCTCATTGTTACTTTGATATGTAACAAATCAGCACTGTGAGGAGTTGTTCTTATAAAACTGTTCGTAAGTTAACTCAAAGTTGAAAATCTGTTGTTGTTTCTTGAATCAAATTCATCGTTGTTGTTCTAAAAATGTAAAAATATCAAAGTTTCAGAATCAAAACTGTTAAAAAGTCGCTTCTTTTCTGCATTGCAATAATAAATTAAGGTGTTATTACACTTGCATTCTGTTTAGATCACAATATTAAGTTAAAGTCAAGTTATGGTAATGTGTATTATGTCAGGAGTGAAACATTTATTGTCAAACTGTTAATCATTCTGTAATATGAAATACTACGTCATGTTTATGTAATACTTGTGTATTTTTTTTTATTCTTTAAATATATGGCAAAGTTGCCTTTTTGTATTAAGAGCACACGTTAATTTAAAAACAACTTTCTTCATTTTAATAGCCATAAAATTGGGCTAATAACGAAAAAATCAATTCATTTAATTTTTGGAGGCATATAGCTAGCTCGGACATTTTTCATTTCTTTAAACCTAAACTAAGAAAGTTAGCATAAAAAGCCACAAAGAATTATACTTTTTGTTTCTGCAGTGACTTTGAAGATGGTATGTTGTTTTCTCTTTTTTGTTGGATCAGTTGAATTAAAGATCAATAAAAAACTTAATATGTGTTGTATTGTTTGCACGCAACCATTTTTGTAGACTGCAATGACGGCTTATTAAAATGAGGTAATAAGAATGCTACTTAGACCCATTTTAATTTTTGATCATTTTTACATGTTTCCTGCCATTTTTTTGTGCCCCCCCATGAGTGGTGGGGGCATATAGATTTGGTCTTGTCCGTGCGTCCGTCCGAAGTTCGTGACACGCCTAGCTCGAAAAGTATTTGATATAGATTCATGAAACCTTGCATGAGTCTTTATCATGATATGAACCTGCGCACCTCCTATTTTTCGTCTGGCTCCGCCCCCTATTTTTAGAGTTATGGCCCCTGAAATAGTCAAAAATGCACATTTATACCTTGTGACACGCCTAGCTCAAAAAGTATTTGATATAGATTCATGAAACCTTGCATGAGTCTTTATCATGATATGAACTTGCGCACCTCCTATTTTTTATCTG
Organism: Mercenaria mercenaria; assembly: GCF_021730395.1. Lineage (NCBI taxonomy): Eukaryota > Metazoa > Mollusca > Bivalvia > Venerida > Veneridae > Mercenaria > Mercenaria mercenaria. The sequence goes on along the minus strand of NC_069365.1, from coordinate 5,639,750 downwards.
GCTCCGCCCCCCATTTTTAGAGTTATGGCCCCTGAAATAGTCAAAAATGCACATTTTCACCTTGTGACATGCCTAGCTCAAAAAGTATTTGATATAGATTCATGAAACCTTGCATGAGTCTTAATCATGATATGAACTTGCGCACCTCCTATTTTTTATCTGGCTCCGCCCCCCCCCCCCCCCATTTTTAGAGTTATGGCCCCTGAAATAGTCAAAAATGCACATTTTCACCTTGTGACATGCCTAGCTCAAAAAGTATTTGATATAGATTCATGAAACCTTGCATGAGTCTCAATCATGATATGAACTTGTGCACCTCCTATTTTTCATTTGGGTCTGTCCCCTATTTTTAGAGTTATGGCCCCTGAAATAGTCAAAAATGTACATTTTCACCTTGTGACGCACCTAGCTCAAAAAGTATTTAATATAAATGGTTGAAAACTTGCATAAGTCATTTTTTGGCTGGTTCCACCCCCTATTTTTGTGCCCCCCCATGAGTGGTGGGGGCATATAGATTTGGTCTTGTCCGTCCGTCCGTCCGTCCATCCGTCCAAAGTTCGTGACACGCCTAGCTCAAAAAGTATTTCATATAAATTCATAAAACCTTGCATGAGTCTTTATCATGATATGAACTTGCGCACCTCCTATTTTTCGTCTGGCTCCTCCCCCTATTTTTAGAGTTATGGCCCCTGAAATAGTCAAAAATGCACATTATCAACTTGTGACACGCCTAGCTCAAAACCTATTTGATATAGATTCATGAAACCTTGCATGTGTATTAATCATGATATGAACTTGCGCACCTCCTATTTTTCATTTTGGTCCGCCCCCTATTTTCAGAGTTAAAGCCCCTGAAATAGTCAAAAATGCACATTTTCACCTTGTGACACGCCTAGCTCAAAAAGTATTTCATATAAATTGATGAAACCTTGCATGAGTCTTTATCATGATATGAACTTGCACACCTCCTATTTTTCATCAGGCTCCGCCCACAATTTTTAGAGTTATGGCCCCTGAAATAGTCAAAAATGCATATTTTCACCTTGTGACACGCCTAGCTCAAAAAGTATTTGATATAGATTCATGAAACCTTGCGTGTATATTAATCATGATATGAACTTGCGCACCTCCTATTTTTCGTTTGGGTCGGCCCCCTATTTTCAGAGTTATGGCCCCTGAAATAGTCAAAAATGCACATTTTCACCTTGTGACACGCCTAGCTCAAAAAGCATTTCATATAAATTGATGAAACCTTGCATGATTCTTTATCATGATATGAACTTGCGCACCTCCTATTTTTCATTTGGCTCCTCCCCCTATTTTTTGAGTTATGGGCCCTGAAATAGTCAAAAATGCACATTTTCACCTTGTGACACGCCTAGCTCAAAAAGTATTTGATATAGATTCATGAAACCTTGCATGTGTTTTAATCATGATAAGAACTTGTGCACCTCCTATTTCTCTTTGGGTCTGCCTCCTATTTTTTGAGTTATGGCCCCTGAAATAGTCAGAATTGCACATTTTCACCTTGTGACACCCCTAGCTAAAAAAGTATTTCATATAAATTGATGAAACCTTGCATGAGTCTATATCAAGATATGAACTTGCGTACCTCCTATTTTTCGTCTGGCTGTGCCCCCTATTTTTAGAGTTATGGCCCTGAAATAGTCAAAAATGCACATTTTCACCTTGTGACGCGCCTAGCTCAAAAAGTATTTAATATAAATGGTTGAAAACTTGCATAAGTCTTTATCATGATATAAACTTGCACACGTCTAATTTTTTGACTGGTTCCACCCCTATTTTTAAAGTTATGGCCCCTGAAATAGTAAAAAAATGCACTTTTTCACCTAATTATGTGCCTAGCTCAAAAAGTATTAGATGTAAATTCAGGAAACCTTGCAGGAGTCTTTATCATGATGTGGCCTTGCACTCTTGGCATTCTTCTTGAGAATCTTACTCTTATTACAGAGTTATGGCCCTTGAAATAGCCAGAATAGTGGATTTTTTGTTTGTGATGCTCATAGCTCAAAAAGTATAGGGCCTAGAATAATGAACCCTTTTCATAAAATGTTTGTTGAGGCTATACCCCATTAAGACTGCAAACATTTGAATTATTGCCCCTTATTTGTGACTAATGTACCGGTGGGGGCACACCCTGTGTCCTACAGACACATTCTAGTTTAAAACAGCCCTCATGTATATCTGGTGTAAGTGCATGTAATTACTTTCTGTTTTCAGAGAGTGTTTGACCAGTTGACAGAACTCCCTCCGGATGAACCAATCAAATTTGAATATGAGCCACCAAAACAACAGAAAGAAAGTCCACTTAAACAGAAAGTACAGAGAAAATATAAAAGGTCAGGTTAAAAGTTTATTTTTCATTTTCAAATTGGCCTACCAATTGAGTTTTAACTGAAGCATAATCATAAACAGTGAAGCACAACTCACTCAGTTATCAATGGCTCAAGCACCAGTTTGTGTGATCTGTGGTCATTTTCCTTATATTTGCTGATCACAAGAAAAACTTGGTTACTGGGGCATCCTGTTCATTCCCTTGTGCCTTCAAGTGATTAGTGTTTTACTATGTTAAATAATTTCTTGAGCTGCCCTTGATCATAAATTGTGAACTCATCTATAATTGTGGGACTTATTAGTTCATCAGCTCACCTGAGCCACCTGAGCACAAAGTACTCATAATGAGCTTGTAGAATCATTGAATGTCCATCATCCATCCACCACAAAGTAAATTCTTATCAAACTTCACAGGATTGTTCCTTAGGTGGGCTCCTTTCAGATTCCTTCAAATCTAGGTCCTTCGTATAGAATTCTGGTTACCGTGGCAACCAAAAGGGAAAAAATCTTCTTAGAAATAGCTGACCCAATTTTGAAATAATTTAGTAGATCTGGCCCCGTGTTAACAAAGCATTTTTCGATCTCAGCTGAGTTTGAGTTTGAAATTTTATTAACAGTTTTACTAAAACTTCAAGACTTAATTCCAATTGAAACCAACCATCAATACTGAAAAGTCATTTGAAAATAGTTATTAACTTAAAATTTAGTTTTAAACATGCTGTTTAGATATAAATGACAAATAAAGTTTCATTATCAAACTCATCTGAGACTGAAAATGTTTTGTGAACCCGGGGCCTGTTCCTTTAGTGACCCTCTATCAAGTCCCTTGATATCATTATGTTTCATAAAATAATATGGCCACCATGGTGGGGCTAGTTTTCCCTTTATGGTTATATGGAAAATTTTGAAAACCCTCGTCATATGAAACTGCAGAACCAATTTCAAAATGATTTCACTGAAATGTTCTTTAGGTGAATTTGTACCATATACAATCAGCTCATATGTTTCAAAATGTTTTTTTTTTTTAAATTATGGCTGCAAGAGGGAAGGGGTGGAGGGAAGGTAAGGTGCTAGTTTTCCCAATGTAGATATATTGAAAACTTTGAAAATCTTCTCTTAAAACCTCTGGTCTGATTTCAAAATAATTTGACACCAATGTTCCTTTGGTGACATTCTATCAAAGTCCTTCAGATGATTTTGTTTTCTTACAGGGGAAACAGCTAGTTTTCACTGCATGGTTCTACAGAAAATTTTAAAAATCTTCTCTTAGACTGCTGGCCCAATTTTAACTGTTGTGATCATTCACCATCCAGCATTCGTCCTGCCTCCGTCCATTCACACTTTTCTTCAAACAACATCTCCCCTGAAACCTTGTGGTTGAAATTGATTAAACTTGACCTGAATGTTCCTTAAGTGGTCTTCTTCCAAAATTCCTCAAACCATTCCACTTGGTTGCATATAGAGGCTGCCAGAGCTAAAAATAAAAAACTCTTCAAACTCTTCTATAGTGCTAGTCCGATTTTGAAATAATCTTACACTAAGTCCTTACTTAACCCTCTTCCAAGATTGTTCAAAATATTCCAGAGACATGGTCACTTTTCCTTATATTTATGTAGTGTAAACTGTAAAAATCTTCTAGTTTGAAACTGCTGGCATGATATTTATCCAATTTTTAGCTCGACTATACAAAGTATATGGAGAATTATCCTACTCACCCCCGCGTCGGCTTCTTTCCGTGTCCCCACCTTGGTTAAAGTTATTTTACACTTTCTCTTTTTTCTTCTTATCTCTGTAGTTACTTGATGGATTTGCTTTAAACTTAAAGTAGTTGTTCCACTTCATCACCAACATCATATGACACAAGATGCATCACTCTTGCACCAATATTTCATAAATTATGCCCCTTTTTTGCTAAGAATAATACTTATTTAATGTTTTGATACACTTTATCTTTATCTCTCTTATTAGTTAATACTTTTGACACAGATTGAAACTATTGTCCAATATCTTCATCGACATTGGAGTCATTAAACACTCCAGTGACAGCTCCAGCTTCCTCAGATATGCCCAGTATCACTATCCAGCATCGAAATAGTCGAGCGTGCTGTCTGTTGTGACAGCTCTTGTTGTGTGACCCTCTGCAAAGATTGTTCAAATTATTCCGATTCATCAAAAACATTGCAGCCAGATTGTGTGGTCACTTTTACATATATGTTTGTAGTAGAAACTTTAAAAATCATATGTAATGAACCTGCTGACCTGATTTTAAATTGATTTAACACAAGTGGTCCTTGAGTGACCCTCTACCTCGCTTGTTAAAATTATTCTGTTTCATAAAAAAAATATGGCCACCAGAGGGCGTGGTCACTTTTTCCTATATGTATTTAGTGGAAATTTTAAAAATATTTTTGTCAGAAACAGCAGGCCTAATTTTAAAATAATTTTACCCAGATGTTTCTTGGGTGACTCTTTATAAAGATAAAAGTTATTCTGTTTTATCCAAAACAGGGTTGCCAGAGGGTGTGGTCTTTTCCCGTGCAAAAAGGGTGTGTCTCTTTAATACCCTCACGTTTATTGAAGATTATTTGCTAGCCAGTAGTCTTGTCTAATATTTCCTCTCATTCTGAAACATTGATATTTTTTCCTTTTTCAGGTATTTAGATGAAGTAAGAAAGGAATGTGGTGCTGATGAGATCTCCTCAGATGAAGATGATGGAAGTAAGTTTACTCTGCAAAGTCATGCACCATGTACATAGAGAAATACAGTGTATCAACATGATTTAATTATATACTAATGTTTTACATGCCTGGGTGAAAGGAGCTCACAGTGAGCTACTGTGATGGCCCTGTATCTGTTAACATTTTACTTTTAATGATGCATCTTTCATCAATTTTCACGCTAACTTCATAGAAATGTTCAAAGTTTTCAAAGCCATTTTTCAGTTGTGCTGGACCAAGGTTAAGATTTTAACTGAGCTTTGGGTTCATGTTCTGGACCATATTTTTTTTTGGTTAGATCCCATTGAAGGGTAATTATGTACCTTGAGTGACTAGAGGACATGCATTGAAACTAAAAATAGTTAACAATACGGCTGGATCAGTATACCAGTACATCGATAAGAATTGAATATTCATGTTTACACTGATATGCCTATCGACTTTCTTCATATATCGATACGGTATATTCAGTGATGCCCCTTTTAACACAAAATAAAATTTGTGCCTTACTTGTTTTTTGTAGAGACTTTGAAATTTTATGAAAAAGAAAATAAAACAATTTGATGTTATATGGTTGTATAATATACTACTGTTTATTAATAGGTCCAGTGGACAGAAGCAAGCAACAGTTATTTAAATCTCTGAATCCAGTTCCCTCTCCTGAACCAGTGACACCTAGTGTTCATTCTACCTATGCTGCCAAACTAGAATATGTAAATGGAGATGTAGGTAAGAATTACGCCTGGATTTCAATTAGAACTAACCCTTAGTCTGCTAAATTTCTTAAATGGACCTGTCCATCAGTCAGTTTTGGCGATACCAATTATTTTTTGAAGGGGTGTTCACTGAAAATTTACTGACTGAATAGCGAAAGTGCAACCATGATCAGCCTACACGGATGTGCAAGCTGATCATGGTCGTAAAGGCAGAATCACTTGCTGCCAGCAGGCTAAAGGTTGAATTATCTCTTGTTTACCAGTAGATGACAGTGTTCTAAAATGATATACTGCATATATTTGTTATCTTTGGTAAACTCATTTGCTACAAATGATTGGTAGAACAGGGCTTTTCTTGAAAAAAGAGCTTTTGTCAAAGTATCAAATGAAAGACAGACCATAATCCTAGGTATGACAGTGCAAGTGAAACCTGGCAGTATAAATAGAAACAACAAAGTATTTTGATAATGATACTATATATTTCAATAATATTATATAAAATTATAAAAAGGTGAATACTGCATTATACAAGAAATGAAAAAAAAAAAAAAAAACATGTATTTACACTTTGAATAATTGCCCCAAAAAGGCTCACTGAACTATATATTTTTGGTTAGGTTAAACTAAGAAATAGAATTTAATGCTTATGTTCAAAATACATAAAAAGATTGAAGAAATAAGATGTAAAGAAATAGTTTCAAAGTCAAGAAAAACAAATTGGTTTGTTTGTTGAATTCAATTCCATGTCATTCCAGGATAGGACTAGATGCATGAACCAACAGGGATAATTTTAATATACAGTTGAAACTAATTTATCAAATTCGTCTATTTGGAAAATCAGTCCGTCTTACAGAAATGTTCAAGTCCCAATAAATGGATTAGATATGTTGTACAGCATCAATGAATGTTTATGTAATGCACAGGAGCATCAGTGTTGTCTGATGACAGTGACATCATTTTCTTCTAAACATGAGTTATTTAAGCATTCTAAGGCTGTAGTTCCTTTTGTCAGTCTTATTTAACCACACTCATTTTGAACTATGAGATCTAATACAGATGTGCATACATTTTCCCATGTTGTTTTCAATATATACTCATCATTTTCAAGTGTCCATAGTATTCTGACATTACTGTTGAAGAGCATTTTCATGGTGGGCATCATCAAGTTTTCATCCACATGTCCTTTCATCATCAGTATGATAGGTTTGTTGAGACGATATGCTTGATCTACTTCATGGTGACAGTCCATGCTAGAGCAGAAACTGTCAGACACCACCATGATGACAGCTGACGCTCTCTCAATACATAGAGCAGTCTCATTGAGCTTCATGTAACCTGGTCGGCCGTACATGTCAACAGTACAGACTAGGTTTCTGTCTAGACCAGTCATTAGTTGCAGATTTTCATTCAAAATATCCAGCAAATAATCTTGTACAAAGTTTATGTCATCACTGTCATAGGATAAAAATGTAACAAATTCATACTGACCTTGACCTTCTTGTAACTTGTTTAATAATGTTTTCCTTTTAGCTATATACCTTGCCCATTTGCGATATTTGTATATTATAGTCGCGGTAACCATAGCAATAAGTGCACTTAGTCCCACTGATGCACATGTAGATATTATAATTGTCTCCTTGTTACAGATGCCCTGTACAAGTTCTAGTGCATGGTGATTGATAGGTTGTGTAGAGCCGTCCTCGGTAATACATCGGAGATTAGCTGTGGGAATATTCACTGATTTGGTACTTGTAAGCCAGTTGATGAACTTCTTTGCTTCACACTTTGAACATGAGATAGGGTTATATTCTAGGTGTATAGTTGCTTTTATATCTTTAAGTTTAGATACCATTGTGTTCATGGGGGCCATGTTTAAATTATTTATAGACATTCCATTTAGAATCTTTATCCTGTTATACTGAAGGTCAAGTACTGCAAGTTTTTCTAGATTTCGCAGGGTAAAGGTAACCTGGTCTAATTCATTATGTGACAGGTCGATAATCTCCAAGTCATGATTCTGAATGAAAATATCTTCTGGTATACTTGTCAGAAAGTTTGTTGATAAGTTAATCATTCTTAGTCGGCGTAGGGAATTAGGTAATTGCTCAAATAACAGATAGTGTTCTTGAAACATTTTATAAAGTTGATTGCTTGAAAGATCCACTTTTTCAAGGTTTGGGAAACATGCAGGTATACTTGGATGTAGGAATTCAAGTCCATTTTGTGCAAGATCAAAACGTTTAATAGTAGGTGCTGCATGGATGTTACACTGTACGTCAACATCTAGATATTTGACATTGTTTTGTCTGAAAGTCACTTCTTGGGTACTCAGTTTAATCGGTCCACTTATATTCAGTGTACTGTTAACTACCCAAAATAAACTAAGGTCTGAAATGAAATCACTAAAATTTAAAATTTTAGGACTAATTATACAGTGCCATTGGTTAGGTAATTTTGATAAAGTCCATGTCATGTTGAAAATTTTTACGGGTGGAAATGAAATAAGTTTTGTATGACTAATATCCAGCAAGTGTGCATGTTCACATTTACAAACATCAATGTTTGGATCTAGACTGAAATCTGATATCTTAGAATAGGATAAATTCACATTTTTTAAGTCAGTCATAGAAATCAGAGCTGTCATATTTATTTCAGAGATTTTTGTTTCACTGAAGTCTAGAGATGTCACATTTTTATCTTCCAATGCTTTTGCAAATTCAGTGTCAATTATCATTGGTGCTTTGTAAAAACTGAGTTTTGACAGCTTCAGATTTTCTAAGCTAGGTAATTTACCTGCACCTTTAAGAGATGGTATCAGATCTTTGAGATAGAGTCGTACACATTGGCTCATGTCTAACAACTTCAGCGTGTCCAGTCCAATAAAGACATCTGGATCAATACGTATTTTTATCTTTATATGTATTTGCAAGTCATGAAGAATTTTTAATCCATGGAAACATTTAGACTTAAAAGTAATTGAGATGTGCAATTCAGATTCACTGGATGTTAACTGGAGTGATTTGATCCTTTCCCAGTTTCCTGTCTCAAAGTGTGAACTGTTCACTTCAAAGCTTTTATGCTGTTTTATAAAATCCACAATACGAACTGAGGAAATTCCATGTGGAACATCTTTGGGAATGTAGTTACATTTCAGTGTTGTTGTGTCCACTCTATCACAGTGTTCATTTAAAGCCATTATAATTATCCAGTTACTCAGTGTTATAAAGGTTTTAGTACAGACGCCATGTTCCTGTTGAAAGTAGGAAGTAAGAAATGAAAGCTGTTTAAATATTTTCATGACACAATCCAAGCTCATGATCTGTCTAGTTTCACATGTTGTAAAGATACTTCCTTCTTGTCTTTTGAGGGATGTTATAGAACTGGAGACCAGACTAATTTTACCTGTACAATGTATGTATAGGTTATAAGTCATGTATTGATCTTGTAATTAAATTAAGTTTTACAGTAACAAAGCCCAGAGAAGTGAAAGCAATAACTTAATTCATTAGAAGGTCAGCATATAATATATGACCTATTTATAGTTTAACATTTACATTTAGCACGTGATTCTGCCTTAGCAACCAGTGCAGACCAAGATCAGCCTGCACCTCTGCCCAAATTAAGTGATGAACTAATCCATTTTAGAAAGCATCATAAAAAGCACTTGTGTTTTTGCCATACATTTCAGCTCACGGAAAATGAAGTGCTCTTGATGAGCTTTCATGATTTTTAGCTCACCTGAGCCAAAGGCGTAGAGCCTTGATATTTTGCATGTGACATCATCTTATGGTCCTCTATCAAGATTGTTCAAATTGTGCCCCTGGGGTGAAAAGAGGCCCCGCCCCAGGGGTCACAAGTTTTACCTAGACTTACAGAGTAAAAAACTTTAAAAATATTCATGTCTAAAACCACATGTCACCTAGACCTTTGATATTTTTTTTTTTTTTTTTTTTCTTTTATTAAAATTATTATTCACATTTACAAAACAACATGTGTACATTTCAACAGTTTCGTTTTACAAATTTACATTGTTTTTCAACATATATCATCCAAAAATATCTAAGTCAGTTCAGGTAGATGTATTAAAAAAAATATATATATATATATATATATATATAATATTAGAATTTCTCTATAAACTTATTTATAAATGTACCTCTTTCTCGTTTATATTTTAAGTACTGTTTAATCATATTCATTTCATACAGAAAGATGTTGACAATGTTTAATTCTTTTGAACGTTGATTACTTAAGAAAAAGGATTTGTATATACAAAAACTTGCTACAGTTAAAATTATATTGAATTCAAAGTAATGGCTGTTGTCAAAGTTGTATCCTAGAACAACACTTTTTAAGTTCTCTATATTTCTATGAATACCAAGTGACTTAATGGCATTCGATACTGTTCCAAAAAGGTCTTATCAAATGACAGTCAACAAAGAAGTGTTCTAAATTGTCTGGTATTTTGCAAAAACTACAATTAGGATTTTCGTTAATTTTCCATTTACACAAGTTTTCACCATTGGCAATAATATTATTAACCAATTTGTATCGAAACTGTCTATATCTATTATCAATAGACATATTCAGTTGTGAGTAAAGTTTGTTCCATGGTATTTTGAGACCAAACTTGCTTTCCCAAAATGAATGCAAATATGGTTTCGAGACTCTTTTCTGCAAAAGTATATTGTATATCGCTTTGTTATTCAAGAATTCTAGTTTTAGTGTTGAAAAAGGAAGAAGTTTTAGATTTACTTTAACGCGGGTGCGTTTTGACTCTTCTGTTTGAATTTTCTTCAACCATAATTTTGATATTGCGTTCTTTAAAGTAGTTATCTCAGATATCCAGTTAGATCGGTTTTTTAATTTGTCTAAAATAGTATTTTCGCTAATTTTGCCATTGTTATCAATGATGTCATTTAAGAAAACTATGTCCGAGTTTATCCAATTTTTAAACAATACAGTTTTATTCTTATATTTAATTAGCTCATTACCCCAAATAATTTCTTGACGTACATCATAAAATGTTTTTGGTAGCTTTTTGTTTATATTTCTGAAAGATATCCAGTTGCTAATAATATTCTTATAAAATTCAGGAATTTTATAAATGTTATTTGGCAGACTTTTTATTGAGTTCAAATTCATATAGAATACTAGAAAATTTTTACCAAAGTTGTCAAAATAATATTTTGGGATTACTTTCCAATTAGCTTTTTCTGATGATAGTAGTGATTTAACCCACTTTATCTGTAACATGACTGTGAAACTTTCTAGATCAATCATGTTAATGCCACCTTCTTCAGTTGAATTAATCAGTATACTTCTTTTGATTTTTTCTCTCTTATTCCCCCATAGGAAGTTAAAAAACAAAGTGTTCAATTTGTTCATTGTAATATTAGGTAAGTATATTGATTGTAGCAAATAAGTAAATTTTGGGAGTAGGATAGATTTTATAACGGTTACTTTACCATAAAACGTTAATTTTCTTTTATTCCATTGGTTGATGAGTTTTTGGCACAATTCTATTTTAGATCCCCAATTTAACTGTTCACATTCATTTTTATCTGTTCCAAAGTATACTCCTAAAGCTTTTACTGTTTTCTTCCATTTAATTTCACCTACAATTTCATTTGAAAGTTTAGATTTGCCTATCCACATTCCTTCAGTTTTATTTATATTTAGTGATAATCCTGAATATTTTCCGAATGTTTTGATGGTAGAAATAGCGTTTTCAATATCTGCCTTGTTTCTTACAAACAAACTAGTGTCATCAGCAAGTTGTGTTAGTTTTAGGTTGAACACTTCATTTTGAACTTTAACAGGAATACCGGAGATGTTAGTATTGTCGCGTATTTTATTTGCTAAGACCTCGGCAACAATGATGAAAAGAAGAGAAGAGATGCTGCAGCCTTGACGAAGGCCCCGTGTAAGCTTCAAGCTCTGAGATAACCAACCATTATTTAATATATATGAAATTATGTTATTGTAAAGCGAGTGTATCCAGTTTATGAACATAGGTTTAAAATGGAATCTCTTTAATGTTTCAAACAAAAATTCATGATTAGTTGTATCAAAAGCTTTGCGAAAATCGAGGAAAAGGATAGCACCATCTATGTCGGTTTCTTCGCAAAAGTCTATAATATCAGATATCTGTCTAATGTTGTTTCCTATAAAACAATTTTTTATGTAACCTTGTTGATCTAAATTTATAATAGAAGGTAAAACTTTTTGTAATCGAAGTGCTAAAACTTTGGTAAGTAGTTTGTAATCGTTATTTAAAAGTGATATAGGGCGGTAGTTTTCTATGTTTGTCGGGTCGCCTTTTTTATATAAAAGCGAAATTATGCCTATTTTTTGAGTTTCTGACAATTCTTTACTTGTATATGTTTCATTTAAACTTTCGACAAGAACGTGTTTTATATTATTCCAAAAAGTGACATAAAATTCAACAGATAACCCATCACATCCGGGACTTTTGTTTCTTTTCATTTCTGAAAGAGCTATTTCACATTCTTCAGGAGTGATTAGACCCTCACATGTATTTGCTTCATTTTCTGTGAGCCTTTTATCAAATCTTACAGTATCGAAATATTCTTCAATATTTTCATACTGGCAATTTTCTGTATACAAATCCCTATAAAATCTTACTTCTTCATTAAGGACATCTTCAAAGTCTGTGATTAATTTACCATTAACATTTAAAGCACATAATAATTTTCGAGATTGTCTAGATTTTTCGAGCGAGTGAAAGTATTTTGTGTTACTTTCTCCTTCGTCAATGACCTGTACTCGGGATCTGACCTTTGCACCGTTAACCTTTATATCATATAATTTATCAATGTCAGTTTCTAGTTCTTTAATTCGTTTTAAAGTAATATTACAGTTATTTTGTTCATATAATATATTTAAGTGTTTTAATTGCTTTTCTAATTCTGATAGGTAATCACGTTGTTGTTTTGCTTTTTTCTTTGAATATGCAATTGATTTCTCTTTAATTTCATATTTTAATATTTCCCAACGTATTCGGCTGTTTATATTTATTAGGCTAGCATCTTTTTCAATATCTTCTATTGTTTTAATTATCATTTTTTGTACCCCCCGACAACAAAGTTGTAAGGGGGGGTATACTGGTTTCAGGTTGTCTGCCTGTCTGTCTGTCTGTCCGTCTGTCCGTAGACGCAATCTTGTGCGCACCATCTCTCCTTATCCCCTTGACAGAATTTAATGAAACTTCACACAAGTGGTCAGTAACAACAGTAGTTGTGCATGAGGCATGTTAGGTTCTTTCAGCGACAAAAATTGCAGAGTTATGGGACTTTGTTTCTTGTTAACATACTATGTACATACAGTCTGCATATGCAATCTTGTGCGTGCCTAATCTACCAAACCCTTGCACACAATTTAATGAAACTTCACACAAGTGATCAGTACCAACAGTAGTTGTGCATGGGGCATGTAAGGTTCTTTTAGAAAAAAAATTTGCAGAGTTATGGGACTTTGTTTTTTCGTTACTATACTATATACATAGACACAATCTTGTGCGCACCATCTCTCCTCATCCCCTTGACACAATTTAATGAAACTTCACACAAGTGATCAGTACCAACAGTAGTTGTGCATGGGGCATGTTAGGTTCTTTTAGAAAAAAAAATTGCAGAGTTATGGGACTTTGTTTTTTTGTTACTATACTATATACATAGACACAATTTTGTGCGCACCATCTCTCCTCATCCCCTTGACACAATTTAATGAAACTTCACACAAGTGATCAGTAACAACAGTAGTAGTGCATGGGGCATGTTAGGTTCTTTCAGAAAAAAAAATTGCAGAGTTATGGTACTTTGTTTTTTTGTTACTATACTATATACATAGACACAATCTTGTGCGCACCATCTCTCCTCATCCTCTTGACACAATTTAATGAAACTTCACACAAGTGATCAGAAACAACAGTAGTTGTGCATGGGGCATGTTAGGTTCTTTCAGCGACAAAAATTGCAGAGTTATGGGACTTTGTTTCTTGTTAACATACTATGTACATACAGTCTGCATATGCAATCTTGTGCGTGCCTAATCTACCAAACCCTTGCACACAATTTAATGAAACAAGTGATCAGTACCAACCCTAGTTGTGCATGGTTCATGTTAGATTCTTTTAGATAAATATTCTGCATAGTTATGGGACTTTGTTTTTTGTTACTATACTGTATACATACAGTCTATATACATAGAGTCCACATAATTATGCAATCTTGTGTGCGTCAAATTGCAATGTACTGTGTCAGTGCATGCGGGGGGTACATTCATCACCTTTAGTGATAGCTCTAGTTTATAATCTATATCATTTAGAAGAGCGTTATTTATTTTCCAGTAACCCGGTCCGCGTTTATTAGGTAGATTAATCTTAAGAGATATAGCTTGATGATCAGTGAATCTTATTTGTGCGGGTCTTATGTCCGTATCTGATACTAAAGTTGAAATGTTATTATCTATAAGCCAAAAGTCAATTCTGCTTTTTTCAAATCCATTTGTGCGTCTCCAGGTAAATTGGTTTTTATTGGGGTTTTTCATTTTCCAAATGTCGCACAAATTATGATTTTTTATACATTTTACAAGATTTTCTGTCGGTTTTATTTTATTCGTGTTACATGATATTCTATCCGACATATTTAATGAGTCATTGAAGTCACCGCCAATGATTTTTAATCCATTACATTCTTGGTCAAGTAATGTGTTAATACTGGCAAAAAATAGGTTTCTATTTCTTTTATTATTTGGTGCATATAAGCAAAGCAACGAAAACATTGTCTCTACTATACGTATGTTTATCAAAATATATCGACCTTCAATATCGGTAGAAGTATCAAATATCTCATGTTCAAGATTAAACGATCTTTTTATTAATATGCTGCAACCTTTACTGTTGCTCGAGCCAAACGAATTGTATATTTTGAAATCTTTGAAGTCGACCGATACGTCATCTAAAATTTCTTGTGTGAAATGCGTTTCAATCAAAAATATTATATCCATTTTTTGCTGTTTAATATATTCTAAAACTCTAAGGCGCTTCTGTGAACCACGCAGACCTTGGGCATTTAAAAACCCAAAATGAATTTTAGACGCTATCATCATAATTCAAAATTATGTGCGTTTTGTACATGGAACCTACAAGTTATAACATATACTGGTAAACAATCGAGGATAAACTTTGATACAGCCGTTTTGAGGTAACTATTGCAAAAAAAACAAAAAAACAAAAGAGTAACACTTATCGAAAATCAAAAATATAAGTGTTGCTACGTTAATATGCATTACCAAAATGTATACTCCTCTCAATGCCAGAATGTGAAAAGTGACTTCCTCTACCGAAGCAACTACATTAATGCAGAGAGTAAGTAAAAATACTGTGCTCAATATAACAATAAAATCTTGAATTTTCAAGTACATGATATCTAGAAAAATGATGTTACATAGTATACATATTGTAATTTCAATATTTGCAAAAATGAAAACATTTAACGCATCATTTAATCATTATTTCGTTAAATGAATGATTAATCTGAAACAAAATATAGTTTCAAATACTTTACACAAAATACCCTATCATTTCATAAATAAAAGCAAACCTGTAGAGCGGCAAAACAAATTCTCGTATTCCACGTGCAACATGATAGATATTGACAATGATTTAAGGCAAGCAATACTTCTCTACAAATGTTTGGTTTTCAATCAACATGTGCAAAATATTCATTATTTACTGAAGTATCTTTAGATCTTTACATATCAACGTTTGTGTATTTATTAGGTTGTGCAAAATGTTTGGTTTCAATCAGTATATACAATATCAATATTAAACTACAAATATATTTTTTTTAGTCTTTACACTTCAACACTTGTGTATTTATTACGTTATACATATAAGTTTTATTGCAATCACTGAAAATCTTTTATTCAAAATGTGCAATAATAATCGTGCAATAATCCATTTACTGCAAGATAATCCATAACGTTTTTGTTTAATGGGTTATTCAGTCTCACATCCATGAAACGTTGCAAAGTATCTGATGTACACCTCATATTAACAAATGAAGACCGAGAAGAGTTACTTCTTCCTATGATGCTTCTTGTTGTCAGTCTGGTCCACTTTATCATGATATTCATCTGGAGGTGTTGGAGGCGAACGTTCATTCACTAGTTTTGGTTTGTCTTTGTTGGGAGTGAAACTGTCTTCCACAGATTTCTGAGTTTCCATGCGAATACTTACACCACGTCCGATGCCTGCACTTGATACTGGTGACGATGGCAAAGATAACGCCCGATAGCCATTTCCTTTATGTGTAGCTCTCGTGTTTGGATGTATCTCATTGGATTCAGCTGTTGCAGAATCAGTTTCTGTGCCCTGTTCTTTTTCAGACTGCTGTGTATCACCGAAAGGACAGTCAAGCATCTTATGCCCAATCTGCGCACATTTTTTACACACCCAGTCATTTGGGCATTGACTAAACACATGGCCGTCTGACAAACACTTAGTACATTGCTTTGGCCTAACACCTTTGTCGCCTTGTTTTGACTGTCCTGAATGGATAACCCGCGCAGAGTAAATCCCAAAATTCATGAATTGAGACAGGGGCTCCTTGAGGGTAGATGATTTGACAGTTAACAACCTATCTCCCGTTTCACAACTCGTTAACTTGTCATTGACACGTAATTTCTCACGAAATAGCGAACGGATTTCAATACCTTTCTCAGTTAATGTACGCCTGATTAATTCATCATCAACTGTCAACGGAATGTTCTTTACTCTTACTCTTGTGACTAACTCACTGTCAAGTCGACCTGGAGCAGTTTTTAAAACACTGACGCGTTTACCCCTAATGAGTACCCCTTGTGTCATAAGCCTGACTTTGTCTCGATATGTGTTACATAAATTGCCATAATCCTCGAATCCTTTGCAGACCCGTGATATGGGAAGCTGGAATTGTATTGCCTATTGCCATGTATAGTTCAGCATGCTCAATCCATTGCTGTGGTTGGCCCTGCTTTCTGGTACCAAAAACCTCGGTCTCTCGCAGGTACAATAAGAAAGTCTCTTGATTCAGACCTTTATCCGAATAATCGGCACTGTCCGAGTTCTCATCAGACATTATTCAGATGAAATTCTGAGTTTTCCACAAATAAAAGCGTACCTCTTATAATATAGTCCGATTTATATACACTATATATTGATCCTTCCACTATAGATTAGTCACTGATAAGTCTATTTTATCAGATTAAACTGTTTTATTTTGCATGTAAAGAAACACCGCTGTGGCAGTATGTCGCTTACACCAAAAAACCTTTGATATTTTGTATGTAGCATTGCCTTGTGGTCTTCTACAAAAAAAATTCAAATTATGCTCCTGGGATGAAAAGAGGCCCCGCCCCGGAGGGTCTCAAGTTTTACATAGACTTATATACATTGTAGGAAAATAAACTTCAAAAATCTTCTTGCCTGAAACTGCAAGGCCTAGGCTTTTGATATTAATATTAAGTATGTTGCCTTTCCTAGTGTTTCTCTACCAAAATTATTCAAATTATATCCCTAGGGTGAAAAGAGGCCCTGCCCTGGGGGGACCAGGTTTAACATAGAATTATATAGGAAAAAAATCGAAGATCTTCTGGTCTGAAAGTTCAAGGCCTAGGCATTTGATATTTGGTGTGTAACATTGCCTGGTGGATCTCTAACAAGTTTTTTTTCAAATTATGCCCCTTGGGTGAAAAGAGCCCCCGCCCCTTGGGTCACTTGTTATAGTTATATAAGAAAAAATACTTCAGAAATTATCAGGTCATATTTCCTAGACTGATTAATTGTAATTACCTGATGACCCAAGTGAATAGGGATCACTTGACTGTGACCTTGACCTACTAACCTACTTTCTTGTTTTTTTTTAAAGATACAGCCTTGAAATTTGGATGACATGTACAGTTTTGCACTACAATCTTAAAACTGTCTTTCAGTGACCATGAATGTGACCTACTGACCTACTTTCTAATATTTTAGCATCAGTTTGTCATTTGAAACATGTGGCTCATATAACTCAAGTGAGCGATTCAGGGTCATCATGACCCTCTTGTTATATATCTTGTCCACAGTTTCTTCAAACAACATCTCCTTCTAAACCACTGTACTAATTTCAACCAAACATCACAGGAATGTTCCTTGGGTGGTCCCCTTCCAGAGTTCTTCAAGTCTAGGCCATCCATGCTGAATTGTGGTTGTCATGGCAACCAAAAGGAAAAACATCAGAAACTTCTTTTCTGAAACCACAGGTCAGATTTAGAAATGAATATGGAGAAAAGTTCTATGCTGACCCTCAACATGATTCCTTCAAATCAATCTTCTCCCTTAAAGTTGTTGACCCATTTCAAAATCACTCCACACAAAGGTTCCTTGGGCAGACCGAGTTGAGCTATCATAGCTGCTATGTGGGCCCTCTTATTATAGTACAGTGCTAAATCGCTTAAAGAGGTAGCTCTAGTTTACTTAAGGTTTGTAATTGTGATGGAATATGGAAGTTTTAAAGCTGATGATGGTTGATGTACAGTGGCAAAGTAAATTACTCCTTTGTTAGCTTGACTTTTCGAAGAAAAAGTAGAGTTGTTGTACTCGCCCTGGCGTCGGAGTCGCCGTTGGTTAAAGTTTTTGATAAAGTCAAATATCTCTGTTACTATCAAAGCTATTGACTTGAAACTTAAAATAGTTATTTACTATCAAAGTCTACACCAGGAGAAACTATCTCCGTAACTCTGATTGAATTTTGACAGAATTATGCCCCTTTTTAACTTAGAATTTTTTGTTAAAATTTTTGATAAAGTCAAATATCTCTGTTACTATCAAAGCTATTGACTTGAAACTCAAAACAATTATTTACTATTAAAGTCTACACCAGGACACATAATTCCCATCACTCTGATTTGAATTTTGACAGAGTTATGTCCCTTTTTAACTTGGATTTTTTTACTGGCAAAGCTCTAATTCAGAGTCAAGCACTGAGAAAAGTCGAGCGCGCTGTCTTACGGACAGCTCTTGTTATTATGTCACAGTGACCCTGAACAGTTAAATGGTTTCTGGATGATAACTCAAGAACGCTTGGGCCTAGGATCATGAAAGTTGATAGGGAGGTTGATCATGACCAGCAGATGACCCCTATTGATTTTGAGGTCAGTATGTCAAAGTTCAAGGTCACAGTGACCTGGAACAGTTAAACAGTTTCCGGAAGATAATTCAAGATTGTTTAGGCCTAGGATCATGAAAGTTGATAGGGAGGTTGGTCATGACCAGCAGATGACCCCCTATTGATTTTGAGGTCAGTAGGTCGAAATTCAAGGTTACAGTGACCAGGAACAGTAAAACGGTTTCTGGGCGATAACTCAAGAACGCTTGGGCCTAGGATCAGGAAAATTAATAGGGAGATTGATCATGACCAGCAGATAACCCCTATTGATTTTGAGGTCATTTGGTCTAAGTTCAAGGGTAGATTGGCCAGGAACAGTTAAAACAGTTTCTGGATGATTACTTGAGAACACTTGGGCCAAGGGTCATGAAAGATGATAGTGAGGTTCATCATGACCAGCAGATGACCCTTATTGATCTCTGTTAATAGACAAATTAAAATTGTACAACTTCAGTGAATCTTCTATAGCATGGTTATCATCATATTTAGAGAACCGTTCCCAAAAAGTTTGTGTAGATGGTCAGCTATTTTCTGCCCAAGTTATTTCTGCTGGTGTACCCCAGGGCTCTGTTCTGGGGCCAGTATTGTTCATACTGTATATCAATGACCTTCCACTACACACAGGTAAATCATCAATTGACATGTTTGCAGATGGTACAACAATATCTACCATGGGTAAATCAATAACGGAAGTACACAATACACTACAGGCTGACATAAACACTATTGAAAATTGGTGCACTGATAACTCAATGCTTCCTAATACATCTAAAACAAAAGCTATGTACATCACTGCCTCATATAACAACAATAAAATAACAAATCACACAACCTGTAATACTATTCAAATGCAGGGTCAAGCACTTTCATACTCATCCACTGAGAAACTTTTAGGAGTGCATGTTGATAAACACCTAAACTGGAAGTATCAGGTTGAACAAACCATGAAAATATGCAATACATATTTATATCTTCTCTTACGAATAAAATCTTTCCTAAACTTACACTCCGGAAAGCTGTGTTTCAATGCCTATATTTTGCCACATCTTGATTATTGCTGCACTATATGGGGAAACTGCAGTGGCAAGCTTCTAGAAACTGTTTTGAAATTCCAAAAACATGCTGCAAGACTTATTCTTGACAAAAAATTTGATGCCCCATCTGCTGAATTATTTACAAAATTGAAATGGATGACTTTTTCTGACCGAATTAAATACAAAAAAGCAATCCTAGTATATAAATCGATTCATGGTCAATGTCCTAATTATCTTACTTCAAAATTTACTCAAAAGCAAACATCCGATCGTGAACTTAGATCTAGAGAAAATGATGAACTAGTAGTACCTATGTCAAAAAAGGAATTTTTTCGCAAATCTTTGCACTATTCTGGAACAGTTATCTGGAATAACATACCTAAATATATACGTTCTTCAGACACCCTGGAGAAATTTAAAAATTCGTACCTTCAGTGGCAATACTCTGACAGTACAATAAGTCATAATTGCAATTAAATGTCAGGAAATACTGTCTCTACCATCTCTCTCCATTTTCATTGTAAATAGTTACTTCAGTTATTAAATGCAGTGTCCTGTATTGTATATAATCTTTCATTCTCATATTATTTTTAGCTCACCTGTCACAAAGTGACAAGGTGAGCTTTTGTGATCGTGCGGTGTCCGTCGTCCGTCCGTCCGTGCGTGCGTCCGTAAACTTTTGCTTGTGACCACTCTAGAGGTCACATTTTTCATGGGATCTTTATGAAAATTGGTCAGAATGTTCATCTTGATGATATCTAGGTCAAGTTCGAAACTGGGTCACGTGCCATCAAAACTAGGTCAGTAGGTTTAAAAATAGAAAAACCTTGTGACCTCTCTAGAGGCCATATATTTCACAAGATCTTCATGAAAATTGGTCAGAATGTTCACCTTGATGATATCTAGGTCAAGTTCGAAACTGGGTCACATGCCATCAAAAACTAGGTCAGTAGGTCTAAAAATAGAAAAACCTTGTGACCTCTCTAGAGGCCATATATTTCACAAGATCTTCATGGAAATTCATCAGAATGTTCACCTTGATGATATCTAGGTCAAGTTCGAAACTGGGTCACGTGCCTTCAAAAACTAGGTCAGTAGGTCTAAAAATAGGAAAACCTTGTGACCTCTCTAGAGGCCATATATTTCACAAGATCTTCATGAAAATTGGTCAGAACGTTCAACTTGATGATATCTAGGTCAAGTTCGAAACTGGGTCACGTGCCGTCAAAAACTAGGTCAGTAGGTCAAATAATAGAAAAACCTTGTGACCTCTCTAAAGGCCATATTTTTCATGGGATCTGTATGAAAGTTGGTCTAAATGTTCATCTTGATGATATCTAGGTCAGGTTTGAAACTGGGTCACATGCGGTCAAAATCTAGGTCAGTAGGTCTAAAAATAGAAAAAAATTGTGACCTCTCTAGAGGCCATATATTTCATGAGATCTTCATGAAATTGGTCAGAATGTTCACCTTGATGATATCTAGGTCAAGTTCGAAAGTGGGTCACGTGCCATCAAAAACTAGGTCAGTAGGTCAAATAATAGAAAAACCTTGTGACCTCTCTAGAGGCCATATTTTTCATGGGATCTGTATGAAAGTTGGTCTGAATGTTTATCTTGATGATATCTAGGTCAAGTTCGAAACTGGGTCACATGCCATCAAAAACTAGGTCAGTAGGTCAAATAATAGAAAAACAATGTGACCTCTCTAAAGGCCATATTTTTCATGGGATCTGTATGAAAATTGGTATGAATGTTCATCTTGATGATATCTAGGTCAAGTTTTAAACAGGGTCATGTGTGGTCAAAAACTAGGTCAGTAGGTCTAAAAATAGAAAAACCTTGTGACCTCTCTAGAGGCCATATTTGTGAATGGATCTCCATAAAAATTGGTCAGAATGTTCACCTTGATGATATCTAGGTCAAGTTTGAAACTGGGTCACGTGCCTTAAAAAACTAGGTCAGTAGGTCAAATAATAAAAAAACCTTATGACCTCTCTAGAGGCCATACTTTTCATGGGATCTGTATGAAAGTTGGTCTGAATGTTCATCATGATGATGTCTAGGTCAGTTTTGAAACTGGGTCAACTGCGGTCAAAAACTAGGTCAGTAGGTCTGAAATTATTAAAATCTTTTGACCTCTCTAGAGGCCATATTTTTCAATGGATCTTCATGAAAATTGATCTGAATGTTCGCCTTGATGATATCTAGGTCAGTTCCGAAACTGGGTCACGTGCAATCAAAAACTAGGCCAGTAGGTATAAAAATAGAAAAACCTTGTGACCTCTCTAGAGGCCATATTTTTCATGAAAATTAGTGAGAATGTTCACCTTGATAATATCTAGGTAAAGTTCAAAACAGGGTCACGTACCTTCGAAAACTAGGTCAATAGGTCAAATAATAGAAAAACCTTGTGACCTCTCTAGAGACCATATTTTTCAATGTCTTCATGAAAATTGGTCAGAATTTTTATCTTGATTATATCTAGGTCAAGTTCAAAACTGGGTCACATGAGCTCAAAAACTAGGTCACTGTGTCAAATAATAGAAAAAACGACGTCATACTCAAAACTGGGTCATGTGGGAAGAGGTGAGCGATTCAGGACCATCATGGTCCTCTTGTTCTGATAACTTATAACTTGTTTTATTTTGTCAGAATTTTATCCATGTTTGTATATAGCCATGTATATGTTGACCATATTGTAAATTGGCTTAGCCAAATATGTTATCCACTATAAATAAAGTCGTTATTATTATTATTATTGATTTTAAGGTCAGTAGGTCAAAGGTCAAGGTTACAGTGACCCGAAACATTTAAACTATTTCCAGACAATAACTTGAGAATGCTTGAACCTAGGATCATGAAACTTGATAGGGAGTTTGGTCATGACCAGTCCTGTAGATGACCCCTATCGATTTTGAGATCTGTAGGCTAAAGGTCAAGGTCACATTGACCCGGAACAGTTAAACCCTTTCCAGACGATACATTGAGAATGCTTGGGCTTAGGATCACTAAACTTGATAAGGAGGTTGATCATTACCAGGAGATGACCCCTGTTGATTTTGAGGTCAAAGGTCAATGTCCCATTGAACCAGAACAGTAGAACTTTTGTTTAAGGTGAGCAAATAATTTCTGTTCCTTGTGCAATAACTGAATGCATCAAGGGGGGCATTATGTGTTCGACGAGCTCTTGTTTGAACAATAGTTATCCAGAAGAGGAATGTATGTTATGTTTTTGCATATAGAGAGATATATTATGTCTAAACCTTTATACTGCTAGATTTCTGGAAGGCTTAAAAAAATTGTTTGTATCTGGTATTGCAACCTACCCTGAATTTTTGGCCTGCCCTAAATGTTTTTATGGCCTTGGAGAATATTTTTTTCCAACTTTTTAACAAAAAAATGCAGAACTTCACTTTTTATGCTTTAAATGGAGTCAGTGGTGTTAGAAATCAACTTACTGATGCTCTAAAGGCATAACCCCCTTATTTGTGATCATTTTTTGACATGAAAATAATTTCCGAAAAGTCTCACAAATCCAACCTACCTACCCTAATTTTATTGAGCATGTTACCAGAAACAAAGATTTTTTTTAGGCCTAATGAACTTGTTCATCTATTAATTTGGACACTGTTAACTGTTTAAAGGGGTGGTTACCAAAAAAATACTGACTGAATAGCTAACAGTGCTGACTGTGATCAGATTGCATGGAGCACATCATGATCTACACAAATTATCAATCCACTCCAGCAAGATCAGGGTTAATAGCTGAACTGAGCACAAAGTGCTAAAGGTCAGCTATTTTGATACTCCTCTGTTGTGCATAATGTTTGTCAACAACAATTTTTCTGTGAACAGAGGTCACAAATATTAATCAGTGATACTGAAACTTGGTCAGATTGTTTCTCTATATAAAATCTGTGATGATGTTGAATCTAGGTGATCTGGTGTTAGAAACACGGTTACTTGGTCAAGTCACAGAAAAACTATTTAAAAGCCCAGGCCACACTATCTGCTCTGTTGTTGATTTTATTTATTTTTCTATCAATATTTTCAGGTGACATTGTACTTGTACAGCTAAACTCACTTTGATGGAAGATCTCTCTTTAGTGTTAAATCAGTTATAAATGAATATAAATATATAGGTACTACTTTATTTTGATAAAAAACAATTAAACACATCAACAATGACTCAAATCACAATTTTCCCAGTCCTGTTCGCTTTACAGTTCATTTATAGCAAACCTCGCTATGGAAATACTGTGTACCTCGGATATAACAAACAGCTTTTTTGTGGCCCCAATGGGTCTTTGTAACCGAGGTTTACTGCACATACTTATACATACTATTTGGCATCGTTCTTTTTTAATTGAAATCTAGCGATAAATATGTGATTAGAGCAAGGTAAGGTGAAGCGAAAAAATTGTGGGGTGGGGAGGGGGAGGGAGTGTGACACTGCCAGTGGGGGTGACCAGACGTGGGTACTCAACTGCACATGTTGATAATAAATGTTCATGAAAATAATGAGAATTTTAATGAAATTCTACCAGTTTTGGTTAGTTTGTTATGTTCAAATATGTGGATTTTTATGCCCCCCCCCCCCCCCCCCTTGAAGAAGGAAGGGTATATTATTTTGCAGATGTCAGTTGGTCTGTATGTAGACCTACCCGTTTCAGGATGATAACTCAAGAATGTTTGGGCCTAGGATCATGGAAGTTGATAGGAGTATGGGGGTTTGTCATGCCCAGCAGATAACCCCTATTGATTTTTTAGGTCAATAGGTTAAAGGTCAAGGTCATAGTGACCAAGAACAGTTAAACAGTTTCCAGATGATAACTCAAGAATGCTTGGGCCAAGGATCATGAAAGTTGATAGGGAGGTTGACCATGATCAGCAGATGACCCCTATTGATTTTGAAAACAGTAGGCTGATGGTCAAGGTCAAAGTGACCATGAACAGTTAAATGGTTTCTGAAAGATAACTTCAGAATGGTTAGGCCTAGGATCACAAGACTAAATAAGCAGGTTGATCATGAACAGCAGGTGATCCCTATCGATTTTGAGGTCAAAAGTCAAGGTCACAGTGACCCAAAACAGTTAAACTGCCCTGAATGGTACCTCAAGAAGCCTTTGGCTTAGGATCACAAAAGTTTACAGGGAGGTTGGTAATGACCAGCAGATGACTCCTATTTATTTTGAGGTAAGTATGTCAAAGGTCAAGGTCACATTGAACCAGAACAGAAGAACTTTGTGTATAGTGACAAATAATTTCTGTCCTTGTGCCTTTTCTGAATGCATCAAGGGGCGTATTTTGTGACAGTCTGCAACTGTTGTTGTGGAAATGAAAAGAGCTAGTCTAACTGTTTATTCTATGTTTGTTTAAGGTTCATGTAAAGTGTTTGAGAGTGCCCCTCGAGTGAATTTTTGTTTCATGTTTTGAGACCTCATAGGCCTTTGTTTTTCATACATTGTATACCAAACTGTTCAGAAAGAGTAGACGTGTCATTCAAGAGAGGTTGTTTTGTTCGGTACAATAATATTTTTCTTATATGACATGTACTTTGCTTGTCCACATTCCGTTTTGTAAAAAATATCAAACTTCTTTTTCAAAAATATTTTGACATTTGGTCTGTACTTATTGTGTGCCTAACATATTTCTCCAGGTACTCCCAGTGTTAAAATTGCTACAATACATCTACATTTCAAAAAGTTGCCAAAATTGCAAAACGAAAGTGAAAGTAGAGCTGTCAAAATGACAAAATACTCCTATATTTCAGAAAATAAGTAAGTTAACTGTATTTCAATCCTAGGAGTACCTAGATATATATGTTACAGACACAAACAAAACGTATTTAAAGAAAAAATACTTTTGAAAAAAAAGTTTGATATTTTCTACAAAATAGAACAGTGACGGTCGAAGTACGTGTAATTTTAGACAAAATACTTATTCTCAAAGAAGCTTACCTTTGTATAATGTATTCCCTACTTCCTCTTAACAATTCAGTGTATTTATAATGAACAGAAATGGTCTTCAAAGAATAAATTTCCAAAATCAAAATTCACCTGAGGGGTGGTCTCCAAACACTTTACATGAACCTTAAGAGTTTGCTTGGAAGCAGTGGTACAGTAGGTCAGAACTACTGGCACGTCCAACCCACCGAAATGAAGGAGGGGGTCATTAAAATTTTCTTTTGTTATTTTCTTTTGTTTTGTTCTTTTTATGCCCCCAGCATCTACTGATGCAGGAGGCATATAGTGATTGTCCTGTCTGTCCGTTCGTCCGTCAGTCCGTACGAGGTTAACCAAATGGGACCGTTTCGTCTAGCATTAATATCCCTTACTAGAATGACTTGATACTAATGCAGATGTAACCTGTGACCATTCCTCATCTTCAGACATCACCTGACCTCAGTTTGACATTGACCTTGACCTCATTTTGGACTTAGGTTGCTTTATATGGGCCATCTCTTGGTTAACCAAATGGGACCGTTTCGTCCAGCAACAATACTCCTTACAAGAATGAACTGATACTAACACAGATGTAAACTATGACCATTACTCATCTTCAAACATCACCTGACCTCAGTTTGACCTTGACCTCGTTTTGGACTTAAGTGAAAAATCTATTGACAAGGGTGCTGGGGGCATCAAGCGTTTATTGAATGCAGCTCCTTGTTTGTTCTCTTTACTGTTAGTTGACTCTCTCTTTGACCCTTTCTTTCATTTAAGTTGCTTGTCAGGATGACACCAGCGTGTTCGTAGAAAGGGAAAGTAATAACAAATTCTGAATAAGTTTGAAAACCAACCAAATTTTTACTTGACTTTTTAAACTAATATTAGAAAAATTCCAAAAATATTGATACAGATGACAAATTAGCTTAATAGAAAAAAAGGAATAAAATTGTTTTAGATTATGCAAAAGGTAAATAATAGTTACTTTAAAACTAATGGATTTAAATGTGTTTTGTGACTCTGTACATGTATGCGATTATGTGCTAAAAGTAACAGCAATCTAAATTTATTACTAATAATTATTAAAGTATTTGTGTACAGAAATGTAAAATAATTGTTTTAATAACAATAGAATTAAAGTCAGGAAAACTTACTAATGTAGAGAAAAGTAACAATGAATTTAGTATGATAATTATTTTAACCTTCACCCTGCTGGCAGCAAGTGATTCTGCCTTTGTGATCAGTGCAGACCAAGTGCAGCCTGATGTTGGTCAGCACAGTTTGCTATTAAGTCAGTAAATTTTCAGTGAACATCACTTTAAATAACAAATGGTATTATCCAAATTGAATGATAGATGAGTCCATTTTAGAAATTAAGCAGGGTAAAGGTTAATATCCTCCAGCAGTGAAGATTACTTATAATGGCATTAAATACACACTGTGCAACAACAGTCTAGTGTTATTTCTAGAGTGGTGCAGCGGGGCGCCCTGCCCTTTTTAACTGCCACCATGCTGTCCTTATAATGTGCCCTCTTGCCTTTGATCTTTTGCTAAATCCCACCCTTTATCCTGTAGACATGCCTCACCAATTTTTTGATCAGCGAATTACCTCACTGTGAGTGCACACAGGTAACCAGAATCAATGAGGTGTTATGATTAATTGATAGCTAGCTAGAGTATTGATTATGTGTACTGTCAAAAAAGCGCCAATTAATAAATTGTCGCTAAGCGGCCAGCTGATTACTGCATGAGCACGTGAAAAGTGCCCTGTAAAATTTCTTTATGCAAACTTTAAGACCAATGTATATAGTATAATAAGTATATATCTTTACAGTCTGATCCTACCTTAATTTCAACTAGAAAATCCACAAATTTTAATGAATTTCAAAAGCAAAAAATAAGTTTAGAATATCCGTTCATGATTCTAATTACACCCGATGTCGTTTGCAAATTTTCCATAATTCCTTCAAAAAAGCTGACTATCAGTGTTATTTTTATGATAAGTATCATCATAATTTGAGGAATTATCTCTGGT
Source organism: Mercenaria mercenaria (assembly GCF_021730395.1). Taxonomy (NCBI): domain Eukaryota; kingdom Metazoa; phylum Mollusca; class Bivalvia; order Venerida; family Veneridae; genus Mercenaria; species Mercenaria mercenaria. The sequence continues at coordinate 5,611,728 of NC_069365.1, read as the reverse complement.
TTACCTTAGTGAGTCAAGTAAACTGAGCAAATACCACTTTCACATGACATTCCAAAAGTGTACCAGTATCCAGATAGTACATTTTGGATACATTTTTTTTACAAACTTTTATAGCACTTTTCTGTTAATGAAATATTGATGAAAGACCTAATTAATATTACATGAATTTTGATACATATTAGTTTACAATGTGGCTTGAAACTGACCTTTTTTTTATGTTGTAACATGGTCTTGGCACATCAAGCTTATTATTTACATATAACATACAAAAGCCCTCCCCACTATATCATATTCATATGGATAAGTTGACATCCTTGGTGACAGTTTTTAAGAAAAGGGCTTCCATGAATGATTTGACAAAAAATATAAAGTAATGTAGAACCCTTTGTTAACTCTGTTAATGGTTTTGGGAACATATCTTTTACCACTTTATTCTGTGATTTAAAAGTATGTGCACAATAATCATAGATGTAATGAATACATAACTATAAACATCTAGAAATGTAACTACTGCTGCGGTAACTTTCCAGATCAAATCGGCACTCAGCCCCTTTTTGGCAGCACCCTGCCCTTTTTGAGCTCTAGAAATAACACTACAGTCTGTAGTCAGTAGATGTATATATGACTTCTGCTATATAGTACCAAATCGACACAGACAAAAATTTAAACATTATCAAACATTCATTACAACATATAAATTATTTATAGTGATTTGTACATTTACATATAAACATCCAAGCGTATTAAAATGTAGAGATATGTATTTTATATATATTATACTAGTTTATACAGCACCCTTTTCATGATAAACACGTTCGAAGGAGCTTTGATTAGTGCAAAGGCAGCCTTACAGTGGCGCCAAATTCATCCTCTTCTAGTACAGACACATCTAGATACATCCTCTTCTAGTACAGACACATCTAGATACATCCTCTTCTAGTACAGTTCTAGTACAGACACATCTAGATACATCCTCTTCTAGTACAGACACATCTAGATACATCCTCTTCTAGTACAGACACATCTAGATACATCCTCTTCTAGTACAGACACATCTAGATACATCCTCTTCTAGAATAGACACATCTAGATACATCCTTTTCTAGTACAGACACATCTAGATACATCCTCTTCTAGAACAGACACATCTAGATACATCCTCTTCTAGTACAGACACATCTAGATACATCCTCTTCTAGTACAGACACATCTAGATACATCCTCTTCTAGAACAGACACATCTAGATACATCCCCTTCTAGTACAGACACATCTAGATACATCTTTTGCGATCTGACCATATATACTGTACTAAGAGTAAACAAAGCTAATTTTAAAAGTAAGTACTTCCAAGTCATAATTGGGATACAGTCTTCGGAGATAATGTCTATGAAAGTTAAACTTGCATTTAACATAAAGTCATTAAGGAACAGCTTGCTGAAACGAAATATGTTTTTTTTTCCATTTTACAATATGTAAAATGCAACTTAGCCTTTGCTTCCTAAACAGAAATCAGATATGAAAGTACAAATATTTATAATAAAATGTTAGACTATGAGACAATATTATACCAACCAAAACTATGTTAACCTTATGTTAGAAAATTCCAACTTTACAACATAATCTAATCATGGCTGACAGGGACAGGTCAAATTTTTAAAGGTGTATCTCTATAGTCTCATGTTTTAACTCGGTTTCTTCATCAGCATTTTGAACTTCTTTCTCAGGTGTTATAAGGTCAAGAATTGATGTGCATACATTTTCCCAAGTTGTTTTTAGCACATACTCTCCTTTCTTTATCCCTAAACCCCATAGAATTCTTACATTCTTTTTGAAGAGCATTTTCATCGTGGGCATCATATGTTTTTCATTAACATGTTCCTTCAGCATAAGTATAATTGGCTTATCGAGACTGTATGCCTGATCCAGTTCACTTTGACAGTAACGACTTTCACAGTAGTTGTCAGAAACTACTGCAATCACCACTGCCGATTTCTCTATGCAGTTAATAGTTTCATTCAAAACACTTAAACCTAGACGTAAATATGCATCCCCAGTGCAAACTAGGTTTCTTTTTATATCAGTTGTAGATTTAAGATTATCATTTAGTTGATCATGTACAAACGTTTTTACAAAGTCATCATCTCTGCTACTGTAGGACAAAAATACAGCAAATTCGTACTGATCTTTACCTTTTTGTAACAGCCGCCTAGCGTTTGATCTGTTTGCTTTTAGCATTTTCCTTCTACGAAGTTTGTAAAGTAGACTCAAGGTAACTGAAACAATGATGATAAAAAGTGATGTGCAAACACTTGTAGAAATTATGATGATCTTTCTCTTGCAGATACTCTCTACCATCTGTATTGTATCATGGTCAATGTCCTGTTCAGCACCGTTCTCATTCACACATGTATGTTCTTTGATATCTAGTAGGCGGGTCTTTGTAAGCCAATGAATGAAAGGTTTTGCCTCACATTTGGAACATTGGAGTGGGTTGAATTTCATTGTAACTGTTGCCATGGTTTCATTCTGGTTTGTTGGAATAGGAATGGAGTCCAATTTGGAAAGGGAAATTTCATTAAGTATCTTGAGCTTGTTATGTTGAAGGTTTAGAACTTGTAGCATTGAGAGATGGTTTAGAGTAAATGTTATCTGACTTAACTTATTATATGATAAATCTAATAACTCTAGTTCATGGTTTTTATGAAAGAGGCCACCTGGTATTATTTTCAAGTTATTGTTTGACAGAGTGACCATTTTCAGATGTTGAAGTGAAAGGAATAATTTCTCAAATAAATGACTGTTCTCTTCAACCATTTTAAACATCTGATTGATTGATAGATCTAGTTTCTGAAGATTTGGAAAGCAAGACAGTATACTTGGATGTAAGAACTCCAGTCCATTTTGAGCAACATTTAGTCGTTGTAAAGAAACTCCCTCAAACCCTTTACAATAAACCGTAGCATCGAGTCTTCTAAATTTCGTCTGCTGAACAATAACTTCTTCACTTCTGACTGGGAGATGTCCAGTTATATTTATTGTAATGTTATATGTCCAAAACTCCACATGTTCTCCCATCCAGCCACTTAAATTCACAACTCTTGGTGAAAACAGGGAAATCTTTTCTCCCAACTCTGAAGACTGAAAAACTTGGTTATAAACAGCAAATTTGCCATAATAGTAAATCCAGAATGTTTGAATGTAACTGAAGTCAACAACATCCACGAAGGTTTGATTTTCTAAGTCAGTGCTTGTTGTTGATGAACCTAAGAAATCTCCTGTGATTGAAGCCAGGGATACATTTAACACTTTCAGATGTTTGAAGTCTTCGTACAGTGCAACTATATCCAAATTAGAGATTTTTGAACCACTTAGATCTAGATGAGTTATGTTTTTAGTTTTCAGTGCATTTGTAAATGTTCTGTCTATTGCTGCAGAAGATGAAAGAACGAAATTAATGTTTGCTATTTTCAGTTCTTCCAAAGCAGGTAATTTATCGTTTCCATTTAGACTTGATATCAATGTCTTCAGCCGTAGCCTTACACATCCACTCAGGTCCAGGGATTTCACAGAATCTAGGCCAACAAATGCATTAGGATCCATTTCCACATTGTTAGACAGCATTCTTAACTTCTTGAGACTTTGCAATCCCTTAAAACACTCGCCCTTTAAATCGAGTGGTGCGAAATCATTGCTGATGTTGGCAATAAACTCCAACTGTTCCACCTTGCTCCAGTGGTCAGATTGAAAGAAAGAACTGTTTACTTGTACCTTTTCATTCTTCCCTTTATAATCTAATACCAGAACAGTTAAAATCCCTTCTGGAATGTTTGTGGGAATGAAGTTACATTTCAGTGTTATATTCTCCACAGTTTCACAGTGTTCCTTCAATGCAGCTGCCGCAGGTATACTCACTAACAGAAACCAGATCATGTTCGAAATTAGCATTGTTGTAATTAAACACATTTAAGGCAGTTAGCTGTTTATGTGTTAATGATTACATTAAGTTGTTTGTAGATTTTCATCTTATATATTGATCATGATTTTGATCTTTTGGAGAAGTATCAAAAACAAAATCCCCATGAAAAAAACTTTTAAAATATTACCTGGTAGCTAGGACATGCATAAAAATATGATGTTTATAATATATATATAATTCTTTTTGAAATATTTGTATAAATTATATTATAATGGAATTGATTTAACGAATAACAATCATTATTCAGTTATTTTATGAAATAAATGTAATTGTGCAGGTTACATCTGTGTAGAAATTGATTTAAAATCATAAGAAATAGATTACTTGTGTGAACACAGAGAGGCCACATTAGTTAATAGTATTCAAGAATAGCTGAAAAAAAATGTTTGTCTGCTTGATTTTGGTAAATAGTATATTGTAGGGGCTAAACAGTTTTTTTTTAGCTTGACTTTTCAAAGAAAAAGTAGAGTTCAGGAAAGAGGTTTTAATACATGTTAAGCTTTTAGTTTTTTCCTCAATCCTGTCACATTAGTATATGTTTGTATTAAGTACACCTTTGGAAATAAATATTGTTTAAACCAAAAAACAAAAAGTATTGCACTCACCCTGGCATTGGCATCACTGTTGGTTAAAGTTTTTGCTAATGCCAAATCAAAGCTATTGACTTGAAACTTGAAATAATTATTTACTATCGAAGTCTACACCAGGAGAAACAATCTTCATAACTCTGCTTGAATTTTGACAGAGTTGTGCCCCTTTTTAACTTAAAATTTTTTGGTTAAAGTCTTTGATAAAGACAAATATCTCTGTTACTATCAAAGCTTTTGACTTGAAACTCAAAATAATTATTTACTATCGAAGTCTACACCAGGGGAAACAATCTTCATAACTCTGATTTGAATTTTGACAGAATTATGCCCCTTTTAAACATAGATTTTTTTGGTTTAAGGTTTTAATAAATTCAGATATCTCTTTTTCTATCAAAGCTTTTGATTTGAAACTTAAAATAATAATTATGCCCCCCTTCGAAGAAGGTGGGGTATATTGTTTTGCAGATGTCGGTCGGTCGGTCGGTCGGAATGTAGACCAATCCGTTTCCGGATGATAACTCAAGAACGCTTGGGCCTAGGATCATGAAAGTTGATAGGGAGGTTGGTCATCACAAACAGATGACCCCTATTGATTTTGAGGTCTGTATGTCAAAGGTCAAGGTCACAGTGACCCTGAATAGTAAAACGGTTTCCGGATGATAACTCAAGAACGCTTGGGCCTAGGATCATGATAGTTGATAGGGAGGTTGGTCATGACCAGCAGATGACCGCTATTGATTTTGAGGTCAATATGTTAAAGGTCAAGGTCACAGTGACCCTGAACAGTTAAACGTTTTCCGGATGATAACTCAAGAACGCATAGGCCTAGGGTCACAAAAGTTGATAGGGAGGTTGGTCATGACCAGCAGATGACCCCTATTGATTTTGAGATCAGTATGTCAAAGGTCAAGGTCACATTGACCAGGAACAGTAAAATGGTTTCCGGGCAGTAACTCAAGAACGCTTGGGCCTAGTGTCAGGAAAATTGATAGTTAGGTTTGTCATGATCAGCAGATGACCCCTATTGATTTTGAGGTCATTAGGTCAAAGGTCAAGGTCACATTGGCCAGGAACAGTTAAAACGGTTTCTGATCTTCTTGTCTAAAACCACAGAGCCTAGGGCTTTGATATTTAGTATGAAGCATCATCTAGTGGTCCCCTACCAAGATGATTCAAATTATTGCCCTGGGGTCTAATATGGCCCCAGGGTCACATGGTTTATATAGACTTATATAGGGAAAAACTTTGAAAAACCTCTTGTCCAAAACAACAGGGCCTAGGGCTTTGATATTTTGTATGTGACATCATCTAGTAGGCTTCTACAAAGATTGTTCAAATTATCCCCCTAGGTCAAATATGGCCCTGCCCTGGGGGTCACATGGTTTACATAGACTTATATAGGGAAAAACTTTGAAAATCTTCTTGTTCAAACCAAAAAGACTAGAGCTTTGATATTTGTAATGTAGCATCATCTAGTGATTCTCTACCACGTTTGTTCAAATTATCCCCCTATGGTCAAATATGGCCCCGTTCTGGGGGTCACATGGTTCATATAGACTTATATAGGGAAAAGCTTTTAAAATCTTCTTGTCAATAACCTACAACATTTAAATTTTGACCACATGTATGGTTTTGAGTGGCAAGATGAACCTTGACATGAGTTGACCTTGACCTTGACCTAGTGACCTACTTTCACATTTCTGTAACTACAGCCTTCAAATTTGGACCACATGCATAGTTTTGTGCACCGAAAAAAATTTTGACCTTGGCATCGACCTAGTGACATACTTTCACATTTTTGAAGGTACAGGCTTCAAATTTGGACCACATGCATAGTTTTGTGTTCCAAAATGAAATTTGACCTTGATTTTGACCTAGTGACCTACTTTCACATTTGTCAAGCTACATTCTTCAAATTTGGATCACATGCATAGTTTTGTGTACCAAAAAAAAATTTGACCTTGAAATTGACCTAGTGACCTACTTTTACATTTTTGAAGGTACAGGCTTCAAATTTTGACCGCATGCATAGTTTAATGTACCGAAATGAACTTTGATCTTGAGATTGACCTAGTGACCTACTTTCACATTTCTGATTGTACAGACTTCAGATTTGGACTGCATGCATATTTTTGTGTTCTGAATTGAAATTTGACATAGATTTTTACCTACTACTTACTACTTATTTCTGTCTACCGAAATGAACTTTGACCTTGATATTGATCTAGTGACCTACTTTAACATTTCTCAAGCCACAGCTTTCAAATTTGGACCACATACACATTATTTTGTACCGAAATGAAATTTGACCTTGATTTTGACCTTGAGCTAGTCTTGAAATTTGGAACATTCAAAAATGGCTCAGTGGATGGCACCAAGATCACTTTGTAATCTCTTGTTAGGTTAAAGGTCAAGGTCAGATTAAACCAGAATGGTAGAACTTTTGTTTACAGTGAGCATATAATTTCTGTTCCTTGTGCAATTACTAAATGCATCAAGGGGGGCATTTCGTGTTCGACGAGCTCTTGTTTACTTTCAAAGTCTACACCAGGAGAAAAAGTGTCCCATAACTTTGATTTAGTTAAGCTCCTTTTACTGGTAAAGCTTTAATTCAGAGTCAAGCACTTAGAAAAGTTGAGCGTGACTTTTATGGACAGTTCTTGTATAGGGGTGTAATATTGTTTCAGTTACATATATCAAAGCCTTCCCACTTAGCCCAATAGGGTGAGTCTGATCCTTATGTTTTCAGTCACAATTTGATAAAAGACATTCTGTCTGAAATAGTCTGTCCTCTACCTCTGATTCATGTGAAGAAGTTGGCAGTTACTTATGGAAAACAGGTAGTACATTATCCAGGAATACTGGTCAGACTAACTGCCAGTCGTTACATGGCTGAAATATTGATGAAAAACAACACTAAAGTTTAAACCTGAAACTAACAAATAATTATTTGGGTTCTATCAGGCTACCTTTTAATATTTAACAAATAATAAAATTGTGCATTGTTATTAAGATGAGTAGTTATTTAGCTTCCAATTGAATAGCTGGTTTACAAGGAAGTTTTTTCAACAAGCAACATTAAATGATGTCAATGATAATCAGCAATTGAAATTTTATCTAACGTTACATCATGGGATCATTCAGACATTTTATCTAATGTTAAATCATGCAGACTGTAAGATTTTATCTTAGTAGTTTGTTTGGTAAACATGATCTATTTTTAACTAAACTTTGTACGAAAGATTAACTCAAAGCATGCTGCAACTTTTCATTGGTGCTTCCCCCTTCTCGCCCCCTCCACTCACCAGTCCGATAGATTCAGTTTCTATTTCCTAAGCAATATCAGTAGAGCAACCAAAAAAGAAGTTCAATAAAACGTTCAGTTATCTGTATATCAATAAATCATAAAGTTGCTTTTTGTTATATCTTGACCAGTCTATTTCCAATGAAATGTACCAAAACGAACTTTCAGTCAAAAAAAGTAATCAGTTCATGAGTTAGCTTAATGTTTACTTTTCTGCTTCAGTAGTTGTTGAACTGAAAGGGGAAATTAATTTAATTATAAGACAAATACATGAAATGTTAGCAGTAAACAAGTATGTTAACAATCTCAGTATTGATTAGCCTTTTTTACAGTTTACTTGGTAAAACTCTTTTGTTAAAAATTAGAGAGGTTATACAAATAATAAAGATACAATACGTGAACGTTTTTATGGCCATATTGCAGACATAAGATCAGAAAATCATGTAAAACCAGTCTCCTGCCATTTCACGTTAAACAACCATAGCACAAATGACGTTGACGTCACGATACTATTGACTACACAAAAAAACATCAACATCAGGCTCCGAACGGAAGAAACATTAATAGCGAAATTCAAAACAAAAACTCCAACAGGACTCAGCATTATAAATTAAAATGAGCAACATCAAATTAGAAAAGAAGAAATTACCCGATGACGCATTTACCGAAATCAACAAAACTTTAAGACAATGCAACAGATGCAAAAAATTCATCAAAGGATACCTGGGCAACTTCAGACGACACTACGAAACGCACGAAAAATTTAGAATTAAATATGTATGCATCACTTGTGATAACACGTTCAGCAGGAGGGAACACTTAAAAATACACTCAACAGAACAACATTACACACCATTGACACGTTTCATAACTAAATATGAGGACACTAAACCTAAACCAGCAGTAGAAAAAGTTAAACCATGGACACTGCCATTTGAAGCTACACCAAAATTTAGAACAGTTCCAGGAAGCAAACCTTGGCTGAAGGAAGAATCTACACCCAAAACAACATCAGTTAAAAAAATCCTACACAAAATGAGAAGACCAATGTTACTGTCTCCATTACCAGAATCACCCATCCGATCAACAGACCCCTCACCATTCACCAGCAATACAAGTATAGACACTGTGTGCCAAGATGAAAGAACAACATTACTAGACATTCAAATAAGTGTTTATTCAATATATATGGCATTCTTGAAAAGAACTGTTAATTATCATCTACGATTTCTATAACAATTTTCACTAACACTAAATAACAACTGCTCCCTAAGACAATATTTACAATTCTATTTTTAGACATACATCACGTGACATTTGCTCCCGAATTTTTGTACCTTAGTAGATTTGTTTCTGTTATTTGTTCACCCTGATGAAGACTCGTGAAGAGTCGAAACGTCGGTCATTTTAATAAATCTGTAAATTTTAATCTGTGTTGGTTGTTAGTTCCACTATCTTATCTTACTCTTAGTAAATAATAAAGATATCGATAAAACCAACTAAATCATCGTTTGAGGAGAGGTGTGATTATTGAATATATAATCACGAATTTCACTGTCTTATGTAATGCCCCATGTGGTTCTGGGACGATCTGTTTATGAAAAGAATTGGAACCACTGCCTTACCTTTGCATGATCTTAAGAGGCAACTAATAGGGTCTTAACACTTGGTTTTGCAGTAATTCTGTGATTCCAGTAGGTATGCAAATTTTGATTCCATCATACCTCATGTTTCTATTTCGATGTAAATGAGATGTAGAACCAAAATTTGTAGTCCTGTTTGGCGCCATATAACCTATACTGTGTTGGTGCGAAGTAAAACCCAAATAAATGAATAAATAAATTAAGGATTCAATGGATACCATAGATACCAGTGTATAATGCCCAGATTTTTTACCATCTGCGACCACCCCTGAATCATGGGTGTGCATTATACACAGGTGTAGACAATTTTCCAGCTTCAGAACAAGTTAAACTTTATTTACGTTTTTTTCCCAGGATTTTGGGTGCAAATCGGGGGTGCATATTATACATGGTCATGCATTGTACATGGGTATCTACAAGTTTTTGCCATCTTGAAATTTGAACCATTAAATCATAGAAAGAAAGAGTTATTTTACATGAAAATTGCACAGCTTTTAAAATAAATACATTACTTTAAAAACCGATGGTCAATTTACTGATGGATACTTGATTTCCGGAAAAAGGACCACATTAAGGGGCCACACTTCTGGACAGTTCTGAGTGCCTCTAAAAATTCATCATTTTCAAAGAAATATTATGTATCCTCATTTTGATGCATTGGCAACAATGTCAGAGTGCTGAAATTTCGAATAACTAGATAAAACATTGTTTTTAGAAATTTTGAAAATTGTTTATTTTTATTTTTTTTACAAATGGAATTCTTTTCTAAAGGGGGACAACTTCTTGAGAATATTTGATGTTTGGGACAGTATGGGACAATGTGTATTAGATTTTATAAGCTGTTCAATATTCATGTAAAACAACTCTTTCTTTCAATGACTTGATGATGTTCAAATATTCAAGATGTCAAATATCCATCGAATCCTTAAGCCCTTGGTACATCAGTAAGAACAAATATACATCGGTAAGGACAAATATCTTATATTGCTGGGGTATCTTTCAGTCAAACATAAGAGGAAGTATTACTTGTGCATTTTATTAGAGCCTATTGTTAGCAAAATGCATTTGAATGTTGTTTGTTTTGCTGTAGATATGGGCCTTTGATGTTTTGTGACATGTCCATTGTTAACAATATTTTGATTATCAATGCAGGCGTCATAAGTTTATTCCTAACTGTGAGACATTCATTTTACAATTTATATTAGCTGTTTTTTGATGATTTTGATGATTCATGTTGAATTCATAAAAGGCATTGTATTCATTCCTTTACAATAGGTGTTTCCCTTAGATTTAACTGTCAAGAATCACATAGGGCAGACACAAAACTTCCTTGTTTTCCAATCTTATGTCTTGAACATTTTTACAAATACATAAAAATGTCCATATTTAACAGTTCTAAGATTGTAGTGTCGTATTAAGAACTTAACTGTCTGGAAGTGTGACTCTTTCCTGATTCTGAGGCATAATGTCACTAAAATGACAATTCTTTAGTAGCGTGTACAATGTTTTATTTTCTGTTCAGTTTCCATATAAAGCAGTGATTTCTTTATATGCATATTTTACAGTTCTAAGATTGTAGTGTCGTATTAAGAACTTAACTGTCTGGAAGTGTGACTCTTTCCTGATTCTGAGGCATAATGTCACTAAAATGACAATTCTTTAGTTGCGTGATACAATGTTTTATTTTCTGTTCAGTTTCCGTATAAAGCAGTGATTTCTTTATATGCTTTGGTTTTGTTCATTTAAGATCTGACCTACATTATGATGAAATTGACTTGCAGATTTAAATATTATTATTGAATTGGCGTACAAGGACTGAATGATAAACGTATGTCCATATTGTTTAATATAAATGACTGGATTGACCTGTATAGGATCGCATGATCTGCATATTACCATAATCACATAAATGACTAGATTGATATATTAAAAAAAAAAATTAGATTGACATATATATGACTGCATTGACCTACAAAGGACTGAATGAGCTAAAGATATCCGTATTAACTTAAAAATGACTGGACTGGTCTATAAATGATGTACATATTACTGCATTGACCTACATTGAATTGAATTGACTTCTTTCGGACTGAATGACCTACATATGACCAAAGTGACCTGCTTATGACAGGAATTCTGTTAAATGTTTCTCAAATCTTATCAAAAACTGCTGATATTAAAAGTAGCAGAGTAGCAGTGTTAAAACTCGGTGTTTTCCATTAACTACATATTTTCAGATACGCCAGCTGCTGCATTAAAGAGGCCACGCCCGATATCACCCCCTGAGATAACCGAGGACACCTACAGGGAGATGTTGATCAAACACAGGAGAAGACAACTCTATGATGATTATGATGAAGAGGTAACCTACCTTTTCTTCAGATATTTATGCCCCCCTTTGAAGAAGGAGGGGTAATTGTTTTGCAGATGTCGGTCGGAAGGTTAGTCGGTCGGTCAGTCTGTCGGTAAGTAGACCAATTGATTTCAGGATGATTACTCAAGAACGCTTGAGCGTAGGGTCATGAAACTTGATAGGAAGGTTGGTCATGACCAGCAGATGACCCCTATTGATTTTGAGGTCAGTCAGTCAAAGGTCAAGGTCACAGTGACCTGGAACAGTTGTACAGTTTCCTGGTGATAACTCAAGAACGCTTGGATCATGAAAGTTAATAAGGAGGTTGGTCATGACCAGCAGATGACCCCTATTGATTTTGAGGTCAGTAGGTTAAAGGTCAAGGTCACAATGACATGGAACAGTAAAACGATTTCCGGATGATAACTCAAGAACTCTTGGACCTGGGATAATGAAAGTTGATAGGGAGGTTGGTCAGTAAGTCAAAGGTCAAGGTCAGAATGACCCAGAACAGTGAAACCATTTCAGGACGATAACTTGGGCTTAGGATCACAAAACTTAAAAGGGAGGTTGATCATGACCAGCAGATGACCCCAATTGATTTTGAGGTCAGTAGGTCAAAGTTCAAGGTCACATTGACCCAGAATAGTAGAACTTTTGTGTACATTTACCAAATAATTTCTGTTCCTTTGTGCAATTACTGAATGCATCAAGGGGGGCGCATTTCGTGTTCTACGAGCTCTTGTTTTCTCCTTATTGATGTGAATTAATTCTGTTGTTCAAGTGTACTTGTATGTTAACTTGATACAGGTCTCTTTACTCAGGATCATTTGTAGGGCTTTGATATTAATGTAATAAACTGCAGGACCAAACTTATAGATGTCTGACAATAATTGTGTGTCTTAGCCCCTGGGCCCGCCCGCTTAGCTCAGTAGGGAGAACGTTAAACTACAGATTGCGGGGTCGCGAGTTCGATCCCAGGGCGGGGCGTATGTTCTCTGTGACAATTTGATATCAGACATTGTGTCTGAAATAATTCGTCCTCCACCTCTGTTAATTTATGTGGGGAAGTTAGCAGTTACTTGCGGAGAACAGGTTAGTACTGGTATAGAATCCAGGAACACTGGTTAGGTTAACTGCCCGCCATTACATGACTGAAATACTGTTGAAAAATGGCGTAAAACTCAAAACAAACTAGTTTTGATTCCATACCTCATGTTTTTATTTCGATGTAAATGAGATGTGAAACCAAAATTTGTAGGCCTGTTTGGTGCCATATAATCTATACTGTGTTGGTGCGCCGTAAAACCCAAATAAATAAATAAATAAAATCAAAACAAACAAACAAACAAACTTAGCCCCTGGAAGCATGACCTATATAAACCTATATTAACTTGATTTTGTTGGGTTATTGCACAAACAATATAGTTGGCAGGGAAGTATTAGAAAGTATTCTGAATAAATTGTCAGAGTTTTAAGTTTCCAGCTAAATATTCAGGAAGTTTCATATTGGCAAATGAGTCAGTCACAGTTATTCAAAACTTGATGTCTTTGAATTAAATTGGAAAAATAAATTAAGATACTTTTTAGCTCACCTGTCACATAGTGACAAGGTGAGCTTTTGTGATCACCCTTCGTCCGTCGTCAATCCGTGCGTCCGTGCGTGCGTCCGTCCGTCAACAATTTCTTGTCTGCACGATAGTGGTTTCTTTTATGATTTTATTTTAGCCAAACTTGCACACAACTTGTATCACCATAAGATCTCGGTTCCTTTCTTGAACTGGCCAGATCCCATTATGGGTTCCAGAGTTACGGCCCCTGAAAGGGCCAAAATTAGCTATTTTGACCATGTCTGCACAATAGCAGCTTGATTTATGATTTTATTTTTACCAAACTGGCACACAACTTGTATCACCATAAGATCTTGGTTACTTTCGTGAACTGGCCAGATTCCATTATGGGTTCCAGAGTTATGGCCCCTGAAAGGGCCAGAATTAGCTATTTTGACCTTGTCTGCACAATAGCAACTTCATTTATGATTTTATTTTAACCAAACTTGCACACAACTTGTATCACTATAAGATCTTGGTTCCTTTCTTGAACTGGCGAGATTCCGTTATGGGTTCCAGAGTTATGGCCCCTGAAAGGGCCAGAATTAGCTATTTTGACCTTGTCTGCACAATAGCAGCTTCATTTATGATTTGAATTTAATCAAACTTGCACAAAACTTGTGTCGCCATAAGATCTCAGTTCCTTTGTTGAACTGGCCAGATCCCATAATGGGTTTCAGAGTTACGGCCCCTGAAAGGGCCAAAATTAGCTATTTTGACCTTGTCTGCACAATAGCAGCTTCATTTATGATTTTATTTTAACCAAACTTGCACACAACTTGTACCACCACAAGATCTTGGTTCCTTTATTGAACTAGCCAGATTCCATCATGGGTTCCAGAGTTACGGCCCCCTAAAGGTCCAACATTGGCTATTTTGGCTTTTGCAGCCATATAGAGACTTCATTTATGGTTTTATTTGATACAAACTTCCAAAATATCTTCAACAACAATAAATCTTGGATTCCATGACAAATCAGATCCAATTGTAGGTTCCAGAGTTATTTTATATCTGATTACCTCCCCTGATTGTAATCAAAATGGATTTAGATCAGTAAGTACTTATAGGACTTATTTGAAATTTCATTATTGTCATTAGTTGGACTGAGCCAATCAGGGTAGATAACTATGGACTGATTTTATGTCAAATTACCTCCCTTTATTTCAAATTAAAATGGGTATATCTCCGTAACTAATGAAGATACTGATCTGAAATTTCATTTATGTCAACAGATTTATTTGGCAGATCCTTCTTTTGTTCACTTACAATAATTTTCTTTTTGATTACTTCCCTTTTATGTTACTATAAATAGCTTATTTTTAGTAACTTTTTTATTATTGGCCGTAGGGAAAAACCGAGACCACTTTTCTGTGGTATAACATGGATGGTACCTCCAATTTTTAGGTGTATTTTGACATATCTGTACCTTTTAAGATTTTTTTTTTCTTTTTGGTTAAATTTCTTCCCTTTGTTGTTCCTGTCCTTTGGACTTAGATATTTTTTCTGAGGACCTTGTAGTCCTCAAGTGCAATGATAACAGGTGAGCGATATAGGGCCATCATGGCCCTCTTGTTTAAAATTCAGAGAACACTTTTTATAAGTGCTACTCCAACCTATACACATACACACAGAGTTAGTCGAGCAGTCTTGGCGAATTAGTTTCAAGACTTGTTTATCAATCAGTTAGATGACCAAGGATAGCCTGTCTGACTGAATGGAAACTAGTCTGACCAAAAACATGCCGTAAAGAGTAAACAAAAGACAGAAGATATTACAGATACATGAAAAGTGAACACTCGGGTGCATAAGAAAACTGCATTGTAAAAAACACTTTGGCGGTATTAAAAACTGATCTGCTCCATATCGGACATACAGTCCACTGCCCAGACCCTCTGTGTCAGACCTAGCCATTTTTTTGTCAGACAGGTCCGACTGACCCACGGGGTGTCTCCTTGACTGGTCGGGGGACTTTCTGTAGAAATATAAGTTTCTATCTCCTCCTTTAGAGTTCTGTAAAATGTTACTTAACATCAGTAATACTATCAGACATTTAGAGACGTCAGAGGCAAACATTATGGAATATGTGAATGTTTTGATGTTGTGTATTGCTCTAGTTTGAACTTTTTAAAGAGGAACTTTTTGAAAATTTAAAAGTGTTCTACTTGAGTGCTTTAATAAAGGCTAAACCAAAGAATCATTCTAAACATTTCATTTAATTCAAGTGGACAGCAAGTACAACTAACAAAACCAGTTGTAGTAATGTGTAACATGTAATGATAAATGGAGAGCTTGTACAAGTAACAGCTGTTGTAATTATATATGTAGCATGTAATGAATAGTGTCTGTATTGTAGGAGCACCCAGAATACAACACACAGAATATCAGCCTACAGGATGTGATGGCACGATGTCAGGCCAGTAGGAAAGGAGGAACAGAACCTGATGATGGTTAGTCTTAAATCTCACCTCATTTTTATATGCCTTTCAAATAGCACATACTATGAGATCACCTGCAGTACATCTATGTGTCTAAAAACATCAGGTTTTTTAGCTCACCTGTCACAAAGTGACAAGGTGAGCTTTTGTGATCGCGCAGCGTCCGTCGTCCGTGCGTAAACTTTTGCTTGTGACCACTCTATAGGTCACATTTTTCATGAGGTCTTTATGAAAATTGGTCAGAATGTTTACCTTGATGATATCTAGGTCAAGTTCGAAACTGGGTCACATGCGGTCAAAAACTAGGTCAGTAGGTCTAAAAATAGAAAAACCTTGTGACCTCTCTAGAGGCCATATTATTCAAAAGATCTTCATGAAAATTGGTCAGAATGTTCACCTTGATGATATCTAGGTCAAGTTCGAAACTGGGTTAAGTGCCGTCAAAAACTAGGTCAGTAGGTCAAATAATAGAAAAACCTTGTGACCACTTTAGAGGTCAAATTTTTCATGGGGTCTTTAAGAAAATTGGTCAGAATGTTCACCTTGATGATATCTAGGTCAAGTTCGAAACTGGGTCACGTGCGGTCAAAAACTAGGTCAGTAGGTCTAAAAATAGAAAAACCTTGTGACCTCTCTAGAGGCCATATATTTCACAAGATCTTCATGAAAATTGGTCAGAATGTTCACCTTGATGATATCTAGGTCAGGTTTGAAACTGGGTCACGTGCCATCAAAAACTAGGTCAGTAGGTCAAATACTAGGAAAACCTTGTGACCTCTCTAAAGGCCATATTTTTCATGGGATCTTTATGAAAATTAGTCTGAATGTTCATCTTGATGATATCTAGGTCAAGTTCGAAACTGGGTCACGTGCGGTCAAAAACTAGGTCAGTAGGTCTAAAAATAGAAAAACCTTGTGACCTCTTTAGAGGCCATACTTTTGAATGGGATGTGTATGAAGGTTGGTCTGACTGTTCATCTTGATGATATATAGGTCAAGTTTGAAACTGGGTCAACTGCGGTCAAAAACTAGGTCAGTAGGTCTAAAATTAGAAAAATCTTTTGACCTCTCTAGAGGCCATATTTTTCAATAGATCTTCATGAAAATGTGTCTGAATGTTCACCTTGATGGTATCTAGGTCAGTTTCGAAACTGGGTCACATGCGGTCAAAAACTAGGCCAGTAGGTATAAAAATAGAAAAACCTTGTGAACTCTTTAGAGGCCATATTTTTCATGAGATCTTCATGAAAATTAGTGAGAATGTTCAACTTGATGATATCTAGGTCAAGTTCAAAACAGGGTCACGTACCTTTGAAAACTAGGTCAATAGGTCAAATAATAGAAAAACCTTGTGACCTCTCTAGAGGCCATATTTTTCAATGGATCTTCATGAAAATTGGTCAGAATTTTTATCTTGATTATATCTAGGTCAAATTCAAAACAGGGTCACATGAGGTCAAAAACTAGGTCACTATGTCAAATAATAGAAAAAACGACGTCATACTCAAAACTGGGTCATGTGGGAAGAGGTGAGCGATTCAGGACCACCATCATGGTCCTCTTGTTTTTTTATGCCCCCAGCATCTACTGATGCGGGAGGCATATAGTGATTGTCCTGTCCAATCGTCCATCCATCCGTACGAAGTTAACCAAATGGGACCGTTACGTCTAGCATCAATACCCCTTACTAGAATGACGTGATACTTATGCAGATGTAACCTGTGACCATTCCTCATCTTCAGACATCACCTAACCTCAGTTTGACCTTGACCTTGACCTCATTTTGGACTTAGGTTGCTTTATATGGGCCATCTCTTGGTTAACCAAATTGGACTGTTTCGTCTAGCATCAATACCCCTTACAAGAATGAATTGATACTAATACAGATGTAAACTGTGACCATTCCTCATCTTCAAACATCACCTTACCTCAGTTTGACCTTGACCTCGTTTTGGACTTCGGTTGCAAAATCTATCGACAAGGATGCCACTGGGGGCATCAAGCGTTTATTGAACGCAGCTCCCTGTTCTTGGCTATTTTTATAGCCGTTATTCGGCAATATTCCTAATCCCAAAATGAGTGCAAACATTTCCAATCTACATTCAGAAAAAAATTCATCAAAATTGCTCAAACATCATTGACCAAATTACGGACAATTTTGTAATGGAAGTATGTTAAAGAGGTTGTGCAATGTGAAACAAGTGTATGAGAAGGTGCTTAAACACATCCTTACTATATCCTGTGGGACTAAATAATTCCCAGTTTGGAACATTTAGGCATCAAAATTCCCAATATTTGTGGGTATAGGCTATGTTCCCAAAACAGCAAGAAAAAACCCTGAACATGTCAGCTTTCCAACTTTAACGGTCCTAATTTAATGTTTACCAGACTTGGTCACAGTATTTATGGGCATATATCTCTGCAAGGTACTGCTAGCGGAATCTTCCAAGTCTCTCTGGAGTTATAGTCCTTGAATTACTCTATTTGCAAAAGTTGCCAGTGACTAGTCTTTGAATTAAGCAGTTCTTCTACAGTGTTCACCAAATATGTTCACAGTGTCACTTGTCCCCTATGTATGAAAAAGGTGGGGGACATTCTCAAAATCCTGAGGACAACAAATTTTGACGATATGTTATTAATGTAAATCAGTAATATTACTACAATTGAAGTCTTTATTGTAGTCCAGCCATTGATACTGGTTAAACTAACTATGTTGTTTCACCTCTAAACTGGAAGGATGAAACTAGCATCAAATGTTAACTTAAGTTTGTAAAGATGATGTGTCAGGTGCAAAGGTTCAAGGTCGTCAATATGAGGTTAAAGGTTATGATCACAACATTTCACCTTCCCTTTATAAAAACTGTATTAAAGGTTATTATCACATTCAGTGATAGCTGTAGTAACATCATGAAATTGTATTTAACAACAAATATGTTTGTTTGGTATGTGTTGAATGATATCTTACTAAAGTGCTTATTTATTGCATTTAGAAATTCTTGAACAATTTGATAGTTTTAAACAAAAGCAAATTGAAGACTTTATATAATGTTTGATTTTTGTCAGAATCAATAAAGACTTAGTAGAATGTATATATAGAAGTCAGAAAACAGAACTTTGTTTTTAGTAATAAATGCTAGACAATTCTGTATGTTCTTCAGATGATCTTGACTTTCCGCTAATGTCATCATCTAAAGGGAAAGTAAAAAAGGAGAAGACAGAAAAACGAGTTAGAAAGAAGACAGCAAAGAAAATACGTGACATGGATTTTTCTGCTGCTTCATCAGCTGCTGCTGCTGCAGGAGATGCAGATGATGATGATGATGAAAGTAGAACCAATGTCAGTATTGATATAACAGAAGATGATACTAGCACTGTAGATCAGTTTCCTGTACAGTGAGTGTTTATCTCTTCCTTGAACCTTTTATACCAACTTGCATAAATGTCTTTGCTTACTTTTTTACCCATTTTTCCAAACAGTGAATGTCTGCTTAATTTTATCTCTACTATTCGTAGAATAACGAGGGCTGTTGCACTCACTCCAAAGTCAATGTCTGTGTTTTGTTAAGTTTTTATAAAGTGTAGTATCTTCTTATCTTCTTTGTTACTTAAGATATTCTATTGAAATTTGCTATAATTGCTCAAAGTGACAACATACATTAGTGTGACCGGTTGTGTAACCATACCTACCATGTTTATAGAATTATGACCCTTTTAACTTATAAATAAATATTGGTTAAAGATTTTTTATACAATCCACTATTGTTTTCTTACTTAAGATATTCTTGCTTGCTCATAGTATCGGTGTACGTAAGTGTGACAAGATGTGTCAATATACATGCCTCTTTTAACTTAGAAATTCTGGTTAAAGTTTTTCAAAGAGAACAATATTTAAGAAATAATAAGTTTACAAGCATGGTTTATCGTAGATTAACCTGTGTTTTGAGTTCTTATGTGTTAGAATATGCCACGAAGGCCATAGGCCTAAGTGATATATTGTTTTACATAAGAATGCAAACTTTGGGGTATTCTACGATGGATCACACTTGGGAACTTGTTATTTCGATTCTAACACGACATTCTGGTATCAACAGCGTTCGAAAAAATGGTAACTACTTTTTACTACATAAACTATACTTCATGCTACGCACCTGGATCGTTCTATACATAGATGATAACGTCACTACTTTGCACCCACATTGGTTATCGCAAAGTAACTGTTGATAGATTTTCTCCTATGTGTATATAGGTTATTTGCTGGTCGTGTTAGAATATATTTTTAACCATTGCAGATATTTTGTTAAAACGTCACACTCATCTTTAAGGTAATCAGGTAATAATAAATAGAATTCCACACCAGTTCCCAAAACTCTTACATGATATATTTCAACAAAATTACCCGCCTTCTTTTACATAGAAAATCTAGGTTGAAGTTTTGCATATAAAGTGCACCCTCCAAAGGCAGTGCAAATATTGAATTGAAACTTCACACAAGTTATTTCAGGCGGATAAAAACATGGTGACAAGTTCATGTCCTATAACTCTGAATTGTATTTTGACAAAATTGTGCTTTTTGGATTTGTAAACTGCAGGTTGAAGTCTTTGCATGGAAATTACCTTTTTATCTCCAAAATCAATGCAGATACTTGGTTGAAACATCACATAGATGTTGGGTGCAGCATCATCAAGCCCCATAAATCTTAAATGCATTTTTACAATATACTTATTCATAGATTAGAAATGTACAACCTCTTTGTATTGTTCAAATTAATTGAAACAAGTTTCTGCTATATATTATTTATGAAGTAGATCTATAAATCATTTATTTTTAATTATAGATAAGACTTCTTTAACTTTCCTTATTGTTTTTCAGCCTTTTGAAAGAACAATCAGTGATGGCTATTTTGTTGAATGTCCCACTGCATTATCTTGGGATATGTTTCATTTGTTTATATTTTTACAGAACCAGTAAAACAAAGGATGATTTGAGTCAATGTCCTAGCTTCTTTAGTTTACTGAAAAATATCATAGTGCACTCACCTGATAACAGAATCTCTGCAGTAAAGGTGAGTAGCTAGTTGATTTCTTGCATGCTGGACAGGATTTTCCTGTGCATTCAGGTGCTAGAAAAACTCATCTTACACCCAGGGGTGTAATATGACTCACGTGCTATCATTTATGAATGAATGCGTAAATTCATATGCTACTATAACAAAATAGCACCATAAAGAAAAACCGTTTTTCTTTATATCTTGTACAAATTGAAGAAAAAGGCATGCAAGAAAAACAATCAATTACTGGCAGCGGATAAAAATGGGAATATGCGGCACATTGGTAACTGTTCAGGCGGTAACTCGGAAGGATCCTCGTTACCACCTAAACAGTTACCCTCATGCCGGATATTCCTATCTTTAACCACAGCCAGTGAAAGATTCTTATAGTATTTTCCAAATAAAGACATTGTAAGATCTCCTGTTTAAAAGAAAAGTGTTACAGCTGAAAATGTACAGTGTTTGAACTGCATTTGTATAGGCCTCTTGGATAAAGTACAGGTATCTGACTTTAAGTCACTTGCCCCTGACAGATGCAGGTTTGAAACTTAATTGAGGTGTAGAATATTTCATCTGAAGATGTCATGCAGCTGGCTTGCAGAAGGTAGGTGGTTCTACCCAGGTACCCACCTGGGATTAAATAATGACTTGAAAGGCACCTGAGGTCTTCCTCCACCATCAAAAGCTGGAAAAGTTGCTATCTGACCTAAATTTTGTCTGATTTTAAGCCAAAGAAACAGGAAAAAAATGAACACCATTTGATAAAAAGTAATCATAAAATGTCTTCGATACAGCTGACTGTTTTGTGTTGTATATTTATGGCATTATTTTTTGACATATTATTTTCTACAACTTTGTGTATTATTACAGTTGGAGGAGAGAGTACGAGACTGGCAGGAGTCTCCGTTCAGTGATGAGTGTGCCTGGGTGTCAGCACAGGATGACTGGGTGGACCTTGTAATTTCAGCACTCAAATTTCTTGCTGGGGAAACTATAGGTGTATATTTTGTTTTATTTGTAGACAGAAATGATTTTTGTGTATTAAGATAGTGGCTAGTTGTGTGCACTTAAATGATATCATAGATGTGTTGCTGAAAGCTGTTACATTGCATGTTATGCAGTTTCTCCCATTTATTAATGGAAACATTCAATGATTCTTCATTGATTCAGGCTGTCTGTTTAGAAGGAGCTATGTGGTGTACATGTATCTTAATATTTCTCTTTGTTCTGGGGCGGGGGGCTTTTTCTTGCTCTGTGTTTGTGGTCAGGTGACTACCTGTTCTTGTAGAGGATGAATGTTGTGTCCTTACATGGCTGCATTTGTAAAGCACTCATAATAGTCCAGTCAATTTATATTTTGACCTAAAACTAATTGCAAAAGTAATGCTCACTGTGAAAATACATTAAGTATGCTTCAACATTTACAGAACAAAAAGTCTAGGAAAATCTAATAAGTGGAAAGCAAAAAATAAGACATTTTATTTCACTGAAAATTTTGCACAAATTTTTGACCCGTTCGGCTTGCCATACCATACAAAGCGTTTGACATACACGGATTGATCATGAATGTGCGTCTGTAGTTTATATTGTAAACACGGCCGAAAATCGAAAGATAATCGACATACTTGCTATTGTTAAGGTAAGTAATCAATAAATACTATTATTCATTTAAAAAACTTAAAAAAGACATGCATCCAGGTTTTTAAAATAAACCCTCTTGTACTTGTTTACCTGTTATAATACGTTTTCGCGAAGTATACGGCAGATCAAGAAGGCTGCCAAATAAATGGTCATTAATCAAAACGGTCATAAAATTACATTTTGTTAAATCATTTTTATAAAAGGCTTTATCTTTCTGTATCGTCAAAATGATACACAAGAATTATATACCGCCCCGAGAGTTTGACAATTTTTCAAACTATGGAACGCCGTTTACGCAAAAATTACGTATTTTCTCTGTACATCTATGTTCATGAAAACGGATTACGATTCTGTTTAAATATCAAATATTTACGTTGCTGAGAATTTCAGATGGCAAATTATTTGTCAGATGGTTCACTACTTCCATCCGTTTGTTTATCTGTCCTGTCAGTCTCGAAATCTGAATCTTATTCTGAATGTGAAGTTTACTCAAAACGCATTGGAGCTATGTTTATGAAATCTGGCAGTAAAAGAGAAGTGACATCTGACATTATAATTAAAAGAAAAAACCCTTAGTTAATATCTATTTTCATGAGAAATTTAATTGTATATTAAATAAACAATGATTATCTTAAACTAGAAACTTAAAAAACTTTATTAGAATATTAAAATGTGACATTTTAACAAAGAATTAATTTCAGTATTTTTTTCATTTCAGAATGGATTCAGCAACTGGGCTA
The DNA here is from genome assembly GCF_021730395.1 of Mercenaria mercenaria. Taxonomy (NCBI): domain Eukaryota; kingdom Metazoa; phylum Mollusca; class Bivalvia; order Venerida; family Veneridae; genus Mercenaria; species Mercenaria mercenaria. The sequence goes on along the minus strand of NC_069365.1, from coordinate 5,588,386 downwards.
TGCATAATTTGTAACCACACCCTAGATGACGGCACAAAAACAGTACAACTCACACAAAAGGGATGCGATGGCATAAACACCGCCAGTGAAAAACGCAAAGATTCAATATCTACTATACCTGGTCAATTCGTCCATGTTGAATGTAGAAAAAAGTACTGTAATCCAAATATAATTGCTCGTGATGTCAAAGAACAACAACAAACAAATTATTCAAGATCTTTAAGATCGAAAAATGAGACATTTATATTTAAAGAAAACTGTTTATTTTGTGGTCAGTTTGCCAAGTGTGATGGTAAAAAACGGGGCTATGATGTGTATCCTGTCAGAACATTAGATTTTCAAAAAACAATCTTAGACATTTGTTCTACTAGAGGAGATGCTTGGGCTCAAAAAGTGTCCGCTAGAATAGAATTTGCTGCAGACTTACCCGCAGCAGATGCTGTATACCACCAGACTTGCAATGTCAATTTCAGGACAAATAAAGACGTTCCAAAGTATTTTCAACCTGATGTTGAAAAAACACAGGCACGTGGTAGACCAACAGACCAGGATGCATGCACAGCTTTTATGAATGTAATAGAATACTTAAAGGAAAATGACAATGAACAAATTACCATTACAGATCTGGTGGACAAAATGAAGGAGATGTGTGGAAAAAGGGCTTATAGTGCTTCATACACAAAACAAAAGTTAGTGGAACACTTTGGTGATTCTGTAATAATCACAGAAATAAACGGCAAGCAAAATGTTGTTACTCTTAGACGGACTGCATCTTCTATCTTGCATGACTTTTATTGTCAGTGTAAATCAGACAACCCAGAGAATGAGAAAGTTAAATTAATAAAGACTGCAGCAAAATTGATAAAGAATGATATCAAATCAGTAAATACAAATAAAAACGTATATCCGAATTCACATGACATTTCGTCTGCTGAAGCCAATAAACAGTTTATGCCAGATAGTTTAGTGCAATTTATGCGAGATCTGTTCAATGAAAAAGATGCTGATACTAAAGTGTGCTCCATAGGTCAAGCAATAATGCAGGCCTCACGTCCAAGAATGATAATTGCTCCTTTACAGTTAGGACTTGCAGTACAATTACACCATCACTTCGCCTCAAAATACCTTATTGATGTATTGAACAGCTTAGGATTTTGTGTTTCTTACTCTGAAGTCCAAATGTTTGAATCTTGTGCAGCTGTTTCAAACAGAACAAATATTGAAAATTTTCAGAATGACATGTTCATCCAGTATGTTGCAGATAATGTAGATCATAATCTTCGAACTCTTGATGGGCACAATACATTCCATGGTATGGGCATGATTGCATGTGTAACCCCTGGAAACTTCGGTAATAAACCTATTATGCGGCAAGTTGTTTCTTCAGATGATCTCATCTCTGCTGGAAGAATAGATATTTCATTCTATCGTTGACCAGAAGCTGCAAAGTTGTCAATTAACCTGTCGGATCTAAACAGATTTAATGTGTCAGACAACATCATCAAATTAACTTTCCTTGCTCAGGTGACTTGGCCTCTTAGAAAGCCAGGCCCAGAATGGTCAGGCCTTATGCAGATGGTAAGAAAGGGGGACTACCCTGGAAAATCTTCTGTTGTATTCCTACCCATGATTGATATGGACCCAGGTGATATGTCCTGCATATACACAACTCTTAAATACATTAGTAGCCATGCTTGCCAGTACAGACAAACCGCTATTGTAACATTTGACCAGCCATTGTATTGGAAAGCAGTGACGGTGATTTCAAGTGAAAATGACAATAGTTCAATCAAAGACATAGTGGTGCGCATGGGTGGTTTTCATTGCATTATGAGCTACCTCGGGGTGTATTGGTCAGCTTATGTCAGGCTCAGGATTGAGTGATTTGTTAGAAACAGTTTATGCACCAAATGTAATCCCTCACATAATGGGTGGAAAAGCTGTTGCAAGAGCAGTAAGGGGACATTCACTTGCAACCAATGCTTTAAATATTCTGTTGATGCGTCATTGTTCAGAGACCTCCCCACTTGTTGATGCCAACAATAATGATGAAGTCAAGGAAACAGGAGTTGAATGTGAAAATAGTACAATGAATGGGTTTGTAGATCTGTATTCAAAGTTATCTTCTGGTGAAATTACTGTTGAGGATGTATACAAGAATGATCTTCTTGATGACTTCTATAACTCATGGTTAACTACAAAGCAGAGACTCTTACAATATCCAACTGCAGCATTGTGGATTCAGTATCTAGAAATGATGGATATACTACGCAAGTTTATAACAGCAGAACGAACTGGGGACTGGGAGCTGAGTTTGCAATCGTTGAGTGAAATGCTGCCTTTCTTTGCAGCTGCGGGCCACAACCTGTACCTAAAGTCGGTGTATTTTTATTTGCAATGTATGCAAACCCTTCATGAAAACCACCCTGATGTATATCAAGCATTCATGAAAGGCCATCATGTAGTACGCCGAAGTGACAGATACTGGGCGGGATTATCACCAGACCTTGTCATAGAGCAAGCTTTGATGCGGTCAGTCAAAACTACAGGAGGAATGACTCGTGGAAAGGGACTGTCAGAAAGTCAACGTGCACAATGGTTATTATCGATGCCTTCATGTGTTGAAATTAACAACGCCATGCAATTATTTTGTGGGAAAGAATTTCAGACCAGTCCACAGCATAAAGAACTAGGCAAATCCCGAAATGAAAGAGATTTCAAAGATACCCAGATTTTCTTGTCATTCTTAGAAGAACGGAATCCTTTTCGTGAAGATCCTCTTCTGTTCAACATCGAAACTGGCGTTACAACAGATTCAACGGTGAATGCGCATCAGGCAAAGATGGTTGGAAACCAAGTTGTAGAATCAATGATAGGACAAAATGTTTTTGAAGTTAGTTTCAAAAAAAGTCAGAAAGCAGTCACTTTAGATGCAGCACAACAGCTCAAAGTTGATAATGATACAATAAAAGTTGACCCACAGTTACTTTTTCAAAGACTGTCAGCAGCAGCACAGAGGTTTATAGAAGATATGCCAACTGTGTTTTCTTATGAACTTTGCAGTGTACCGTCCTCTTTGTTTGATACAACAGGACTGATTAGAAAGTCACAGAAGTCACTGCTGGCGGATGCTATATGGGCACTTGGAGATTGTAGTGTTGTTGAAATACTCGAGACGAACAAATACATGTATGTCATTGACGGTGGTTCCCTTCTGCATCATGTTCCATGGAAATCAGGGATGTTGTTTCAAGAAATATGTGATGCTTACATTCACTATATCTCTTCTAAATATCCTAATGCTTTAATTGTATTTGATGGATACCAGTCTGGTCCAACTACTAAGGACACAGCACATGTGAGACGTAACCATGGTGTTACCAGTACAAAAGTTTACTTTACAAAGTCTACACCACTTGCAACAAGGAAAGAGAAGTTTCTAAGTAATGCAGAAAACAAACAAAACTTTATTTTCATGCTAGGAAAAGAACTTGAAGAGAAAGGGTATGGTGTCGTTTATGCAGATAGTGATGCTGATGTTTTGATTGTAAAGTCTGCTATAGATTTAGCTGACACAAGAGATGTTGTAATTATAGGTGAAGATACAGATATTCTTGTGCTTTTGTTGTACAACATAAACTCCGATCACAAACATGTAATATTCAAATCAGCCCTTAGGCAAAAAACATCTAAACCACAACGAGTATGGGATATAAACAAAACCAGATATGTTCTTGGTCTGGCACAGTGTAGAAATGTTGCCTGTTATACATGCATTAACTGGGTGTGATACAACTTCACAGTTGTTTGGAATAGGCAAGGGAACAGCACTGAAGAAATTTAGATCTGATGAGCGACTTGTTGCCCTTGCTGACGTGTTTCTAACACAGTCCAACAAGGAAGATGTAATGATTACATTGTAATCAGTTGTGGAGAGCAAATTCTTGTTGTTCTGTATGGTGGATCGCCGTTGGAAGGTCTAGACGTGTTACGTTTCCGGAAATTTACCACGAAAGTGATGTCAAGTTCTACCCATGTGCAGGTGCAGACATTACCACCCACATCTGCAGCTGCCAAGTATCACAGTTTACGTGTGTATTATCAGGTACGTGAATGGATGGACAGTGAGACCAATCTTTTGCCAATTGAATGGGGCTGGGCACTGACACATAACATGCTCATGCCTTTGAAAACTGATCTTAAAGCTGCACCTGATAATCTGCTTAATATGGTCAGATGTAAATGTAAACAGAACTGTGACTCGAGAAGGTGTACTTGCAGAAAAAACAGACTAGAGTGTTCCTCAGAATGTGCTGAATGTAGGGGTTTAAGTTGCACAAATGTTTCAAAGTTCACAGACTTGGACTCGGACTTGGACAGTGATTAAGTCTTCATGACAAAATATACATGCAACTGAGTTTAGGTAAAACTGTAATATCACGTTACGTATTTAATTGACAAATTGTGATTATTTCATGACATACTTTTAATACACATGGTTACAGTCATTTCCGAAAACAAAATCAAATTATTTTTTTTATTTGAGCAACATTTTTGAGCTTCATCATGCGAAAACCATACTAATTGCGACCAGTATGGATCCATATCAGCCTGCACATCCTAGCAGTCTGATGAGGATCCATACTTTTCTCTGAACATCCCATGATATCTATACTGACTGAATAGCGAACAGTATGGATCCTGATCAGACTGCACAGACATGCAGGCTGATCTGGATCCATACTGGTCGCAATGGGCATAGGGCTGGTTTTTGCATGACGCGGCTCATTTATGGAGCTTTTATAATTGCATACTAATAAGAGATTAATGATCAGCCAGGTGTACTTCTTAGATTTAAGTGAATATGACTGCTTTGAACATTACATTCAATTTATCTAAATTTTCCCATATACGATACGTAATACTGATATTTTTCAATAAATGTGTTGTGTTACCCCACCCACTTTTGCTCTTTTTGTTCTGAAAAACAACATTTATTGCCCTTAAATATCAAAAATATACTTGTTTTGATTAATTTTCTGTTGTAAAACGAAATTACAGTACAGTGCATATTTTAAAATGAAACTATTGGTTGCTTTTATTATACTCGTATGTCAATTTTTTGGAAAATGACTGCCCCAAAATATTTAAATAGTCGCCGGATTCATGTATTTTTTCCGAATTTTCCCCATATTAGATTTTTCTAGACTTTTGATATTTTGTCAAAGACAGTATCTAGATTTCAAATCAGTGATTTTCGATTCTTTTGCAATTAGTTGAAGGTCAAGGGTCATTTTGCTACAGATTGACTGGACTATAAATGTTTTTTTGTCATGAAAAGCATGTTTTTATTTGTTTTGATAATGTTAATTAGAATACATAAAATAGCATAACCTTGGGATATTAGAGGCAGATTGCTGTGTTGTCCAGCCTAACAAAATCCACTCAACATCCCAGATAAAGGTACTGTTGTAATAACCCTATTATGTAATTTTCAGGTTTGAATGTAGATCAGTTTATTCCCTACTTGGACTATAAAGAGCGGGCCCAGCAGTGGCACTGGATTGGTGTTGGACGTGACTCTGATGAGAACCTACTGAAATGGTGCAACCATTGGCTCAAACACAAGGGCGAGGTGTCAGAGCTAATTATTGACCCCATTCAGGGCTCACCACCCCCAGCCAGAATGTAAGATATACATTAATAATACTATAATTTCAAGTGAAGGGCCTTTTTTCAAAGATTAAACATTGAAATCTTATCTACAGATGATTTTATTTACAAAACAGCCGTAGGCCTTTGATCTACTGATCAGTTGTTTTTATACCCCCATCAAACTTGTTTGAGGGGGGTATATAGGAGGCAGTTTTGTCGCGTCCCGTCCCGTCCCGTCCCGTCGCGTCCCGAAATCTATTATCTCAGTTATTACCAAATGGATTTGATTCAAACTTAAAATACATGTTCCACCTTATCACCCATATCATGTGACACAAGGTGCATAACTCTTGACACCAAGTTTTCATGAATTATGTCCCCTTTTACTTAGAATTTAAGGTTAATTTTGTTGTATTTTCACTATATCTCAGTTATTACTAAATGGATTTGATTCAAACTTAAAATAGATGTTCCACCTCATCAACCACATCATGTGACACAAGGTGCATAACTCTGACACCAAGTTTTCATGAATTATGTCCCCTTTTACTTAGAATTTAAGGTTAATTTTGTTATATTTTCACTATATCTCAGTTATTACTAAATGGATTTGATTCAAACTTAAAATAGTTGTTCCACCTCATCACCCAGATGATGTGACATAAGGTGCTTAACTCTGACATAAATTTTTTATGAATTATGTCCCCTTTTACTTTAAATTTAAGGTTGATTTTGATGTATTTTCACTATATCTCAATTATTACAAAATGGATTTGATTCAAACTTAAAATAGATGTTCCACCTCATCACCCACATCATGTGACACAAGGTGCATAACTCTGACACCAATTTTTCATGAATTATGCCCCTTTTTACTTAGAATTTAAGGTTAATTTTTGATGTATTTTCACTATATCTCAGTTACTACTGAATGGATTTGATCCAGACTTAAAATAGATGTTCCACCTCATCACCCACATCATGTGACACAAGGTGCATAACTCTGACACTAATTTTTCTTGAATTGTGTCCCCTTTTACCTAGAATTTAAGGTTAATTTTGATGTATTTTCACTATATCTCATTCTGAATGGCTTAGAGCCAAAGGGAAGTAACCTTTTTTTAACTTTTGTACTGGGGTTCTTCCCCTTAAATTCAAGGAATTAGTCTATTTTTAGATTTTCAGTATTTTAGGTATTTTTCTAACTTTTTTATTATAAGTCCTATGTAAAAAGTAAAAACATTTTTCTGTGGTAACATGGGTCGGTAAGACACTTTTTGTATTCAATTTTAGTGTATCTCTAATATTAGAGATTTAATATATTTACTTGTATTACTATACTAGTATTATACTAGTATTACTTATATGTGGAAGCCCAGGATGAAGTACTCCAAAGTATTTTTAAGATTCCTTATGGTTGCCATTCTTCTGTTACAAGACCGTATGGTGGGGGTATGAGTCACTCCTGTGACAGTTCTAGTTCAGCTCAGAAAATGTTCTATGTGGTATCCTCATTACATTTAATATCAGCTGTTTTACTGCATGTTTTTCATGTTGTATAATAGCCATGGTTCAGTATGGTAGGTTAAGTTTGCCAGAAAAATTAAAACTTTTTTTGATTGAACATACTAAAATCTGATTGTTTAAAAGTGCATTTTAAAGATGACATGTGTAAAAAATTCTTCAAGATATACTAATCTTAACTTTTGACAGCCTCAGTATTTTTGGCAATGTCTTTCGTGATACTAAGAATACTAATAAAAATGGCTGCTAGTTACGATTACGCATAAACTGAAAAAGGAAGCTGGGTTAAGCTATGATGCTAAACGTATCTTCTAATTGAAAAGAATTTCCTTTTAGGTTTCAGAACGCTAAATGTATTACATCAATGAACCACCAAAACTTGTAAATTGATTTAGATTAGATTATCAAATATAAATTTTGGATAATTGCTATTATGAAAGAAGTTGGCATGGCAGTATCAGAAGTTTCGATTTTTGTACATCATTGAAATTGTTTTAGCAAGATTAGTTTTTACTGTTTTATTTCTGCATGATAAAAAAAATTAATGTTGATTAAATCTCAGATCTGCTTCTTAGAAAAAAAGAACAGCACTCGTTTCTAATTTGTTAAGATTGTGGCCAAAATAAGGAAAAGACCAAAGACAAATCAGTTTAGCTTTCTATACCTGGTCTGCTGTACTCCTGTACCTTAACTATGTTATGAACTGAAATTTACCTCATTTAGATTTATGCATATTTTTATGTTATAGAAGAACTGGTTATGTAGTCAAGGCAACATCTGAAGATGAGAAGGCAGATTTTCAGAGACAGGTCTGTAGTCACTTTAAATACTGGACTGAAATATCTAACATTATCTTTGCATGGTGTATTGTAATATTTCCAAAAAATCATAGGCTCAAGGATTTTCTTATATGTTTACTTTATTAGCTTACTGCTCAAAATTTTGCTTTGTACTAAACACACTTTGATATATTCTTTTTACTGACAGTTTTAGGTGCATTTCAGAGAGATCATTTGAAAATTTTAGTTATTATCACAGTTTGGCCTTTTAGGTCTAGAATCAGTTTTAGTGAAAGAAACTGTGAATTCAGTGTCAAGTCAGTGATATATCTGTTGACATAAAAAAGAAGCCATACAGAACAGTATTGTGCCAAAAAATCACTGTTCGTATTTCACAATTATTATGTCAGCATCAGCAGTCATAGCAGTTTGCTGGACAAGAAAATCACACAAAATAGGCAAATACTTGGTGGTTGTTGTCAAAGAATACATAATATTCTATAATATTTTTTCTAAGAAACTCTTGGAATTCCAGGAACAGGAACAGGAAAGAGGGTGGATCAATTCATTCTGTTAATAAGTGGAGCAGATAGTAAGGGAAACAACCATGATTGCATAATTCTAGTTTGTTGAATGAAGGTTACTCCCCCTGCTACAATTATAGTTGTGTTTTCATAAAATCTAATTGGCATTACTGTCATGCAATAAGCCTTATTAGAATGAAAATGGTCAAGATAGGATATCTAAAAACAGTGATTTGCTCTTGGAAAAAATATCATTGTCCTACAGCTGTGCCCTTGTGATATAAATCCTTTGTGTCTGAACACCAAACAGTGATATTGTTCAATGACAAATGGCTGTTTAAAATACATGTTATTACTCGTACAGGAGAAGTTACGTTTTGCTGAGCCTCATAAAGCTTTCACGTACGAGATGCACGGGTATCAGTCAGTGGTGGGACCTGTGAAAGGAGTGTTCAGCAAGAAAAATGATACAAACAGAGCACGGGAGCATGCATTGCTTGTGTCTAGCAGACCTGCATTTATTACTATCCTAACATTAGGTGGGTATTCACTGATAACTTTGTTCTTTTGAATTTTAGAATTTCTGTCATTGTTTTCAAAATGGATGAGATTGTTTGTGTGGTTGATTTGATACAACAGAATCTTGGTAAAATAATTCAGCATAAATATTTTTTTTTTTATTCAGGCCTGGGATTTTTCAGGACTGGTCCTGATTTCAGGCATTTGCTTACCAGAGTTTCCCTATATAACTCTATTGAAAAGGGAGATTTCAGGCTTGAGATAGTAGATTTTCAGGTTTTGGTTTAATGACTGAATCCTAGGCCTGTTTTATTGCAATGTATGCTGGAAAAAGTCTTTCTGTACATTATCTGCAAGAAGAAATGTAAGTTAAGACATTCATGAAAATCTTAAGTCAGTAGTTTAAAAGTTGTGTTATCCTTTATTTTAATTATGCATGTGAAACCAAGCAGCAAGTCAGTATGTGATTGTTTTTGTTGCAGTAAGGGATGCTGTTGCCAGATTACCTAATGGAGAAGGAAATAGAGCAGAGATCTGCGAACTTTTAAAAGATTCACAGTTTCTAGCTCCAGGAATCACTGATGCTCAGGTAGAAAATATAGAAACTTTGTATTTATCAGAAGCATGTACAGAGATAAACCCTGATCAGGAAATGTGACCAGGGCTGCTTTTTTTGTCCTTATAAAGTCATAAAAAAATCAACATGTTTCCTACATTATTATGATCATTATCATAAAATGACTGAAATTTAGCTTTCAAAAGCTTTTATGTTTTGGAGTAGGGGATGTTTAAATACTGTTTTCTTATTATGTACCCTTTATTTTTCTAATATCAAATGGACTTCTTCTGTTGCACAACCCTCTTTCAAAAAAAAAAAAATGAAAACATATTCTTGTGATATTAAAATATAAGTAACTGTGTTGGATATAGTACAAGTAACTGTGTTGGATATAGAAAAAGTAACTGTGTTGGATATAGTACAAGTAACTGTGTTGGATAGAGTACAAGTAACTGTGTTGGATACAGTACAAGTAATTGTGTTGGATAAAGTACAAGTAACTGTGTTGGATACAGTACAAGTAACTGTGTTGGATACAGTACAAGTAATTGTGTTGGATAAAGTACAAGTAACTGTGTTGGATAAAGTACAAGTAACTGTGTTGGATACAGTACAAGTAACTGTGTTGGATAGAGTACAAGTGTGCTGGATAGAGTACAAGTAACTGTGTTGGATACCATACAAGTAACTGTGTTGGATAGAGTACAAGTAAATGTGTTTGATATAGAATAAGTAACTGTGTTGGATATTGCAAAAGTAACTGTGTTGGATAGAGTACAAGTAACTGTGTTGGATACAGTACAAGTAACTGGGTAGTGTTAGGTTTAAGCTTGTGTTAACAGAATTGTAAATTTTTAGTCAGTCTGTAATATGAAATCCTGAATTGCCTCCAATTACATATTTTTAGCTCCCCTGAGCACAAAGTTCAGGGGAGTTATTGTGAATGCTTCCAGTCTGGCATCTGTCCATCCATTAGGATATTGTTCATCCACACTTTTCTGTAAACAGCCATCTCCTCTGACACCATTTGATGGAAGTTCATGAAGCTTGGCCAGGATGTTCCTTGGATGAAACCTTAGAAAATCTCATTGTCAGAAACTGCTGGCCCTTTATAAAAATTGTACTAATATACTTTATCACAATAATTTCACAGGCATTTTCTTTATATAGTTATCTTCCAAAACTGTGCAAGTAAGCAGTGTAACTCAGATGAAAGATCTAGTGCTATCATGTCCCTGAGGTTCAGAATCAACACTCTGTGTAAAAAGTCATTAGACAGTGCTGCATTTTGTATTTTCAGATCAATGTAGTGGTGAGTGGTGCATTGGACAGACTTCATTCAGAGAAGGATCCTTGTGTGAAGTATGATGTAAACAGTAAAGTCTGGATCTATCTGCACAGAAATAGAACTGAGGAAGAATTTGGTACGTTTATACAATAGTCTGTTCCATTCTAGCTAGAAATGAGATATACTGTTCTGGGCCCATTTGCATCCAGGTTCTGGGTCTGAAATATAGATTTACACTAAATTTTCTTCGTGATCTTTCATTGGTAAGTAAGCACAGACTGTAATTTTATTTGTGCTATGTCTTTGGTAAATTTGTGACAGTATTCCTTTCACAAATTCTTTTAGCTCAGTAAAATTTCAACTGTATCAGTGAGTTACAATAAAGTAATGGCAGATAAGAAAAGTTTTGTTTTCCCAAGTCCATTCTAAGTTAAGATACATAATTTTGATGAAATACAAGAATTTTGATAATCTTTTTTTATACAGCTCATGCTCATTAGATATATAATATCTATAGACTGTACTTCCTTCAAAGACATGGTCTTGTTAATTTTTTTTTTATTTTCCAGCCTGTTTGACAAATTTGTTGAATGAAATGAATTTCGATAATTTATCATTACAGAGAAGATCCACCAGGCACAGGCTGCAGCACAGAAAGCTAAGAAATCCCTGGCAAAACAGAAAACTGCTAAAACAACTGCTGTATGTTCTCAAATAGTGTAGCTCTGCTTCAGAAGTAATATTCATTGACAAGTAGAATACTGTAAAAGTCTTTTAATTTCGTGGGCATGAAATTTCGAAGTTTTGGTCAAAACAGCAATCTCATGGGGATATGAATTTGTGGATTTCAACTTTTGAACATAAAATGAATGGGAATTTTATTTGTTCATTGGGATTAAATTTTGTGGATTGACTCAACCGCAAAATCTATGAAAATTAGTCCCCCACGAATATTAATAATGATTTGTTTATACAATATCTTCGTCACTTTTTCATGGCCTGTGTTCGGTCTTTTACTCATAGACCCTGTCTGATCATGTCTCCTAGTACATTTCATGACTGTCAGGTGAGAACAGCACGTACGACATGCAATTTCGCGACATGAAAGTTCGGCATCAACCATGTCAATGGCTTAGTGGCGTTGATCATGCCTTAAACGTGGCATTCTTAGCAAGGATGTTCTGGATGTTTTAACGTATTCCTTTTAGCCTGTCGACTAACGTTCAAGTGCGATGAATGATTTGCGATAGATTTTTTTGTACATGTCGACATTGCTGGAAAAAGTCATTTTGCACGTGCAGCCCGTGCCTCAAATGGAGTTAATCGAATTTGACAAATCTTTACACAAGTGATGTCTCAGTTGCATCAAAAATGTAGCCTTGTTATGCTTTTAACACAGTCCAGTGCGATTTTTAAAATATAAGGGTCATTAGGGTGGTAACTTTTCAGTGACGCTGAGTATAGATTAAATACCTGTGCAGTGTCAAAGTGTCACCTGACAATAATATTTAAATAGATATGAAGTTGCAAGTACTCTGTAATCTTACTCTTAAAAATGGGAAAATATGGAGAAAGTCAATATCATCCCTAGTGTTGGAATCTAGAAAATTGTCATCAATTATTATCTATACCATAAATTTACAGAACTGCAGTGAGAGTAGTTGCATCATTTGAAGATACAGTTTTTGTTCATTTGATAAAATAAAATAAATACTTTCAGCTGAAAGTTTTTGTATGGGGCTCAAGAGGTGTCAAAAATCACTCTTGTTGCATGGTTGTCACAAAGTGTTTTTTATAAAGTAACCATCTGCACAAGAACATATCATTCACTTATTATGCAAGATTGTCTTACAGCGACGAAATTGGTTTGATCAAAATAAACATTGGCTTCAATAAGTTTCAGAATTTCAATTCTGTCTGGCTATTTCTTTTCCAGCCAAAGTTGCGGGATATGGCAGCAGCACCATCAGGCAGTACAAGTTCTCTAAGTTTGGCTCCATCCCTGGGCTCCAGCTCTGAGAGTATCAATGTAGAAGATGTAAGCCCAGGTCAGTTAGGCTCCCAGGCACAGTTACTAGCAGGAACAGCAGCTCCAGCTGTGAAAGTCTCTGCAAGACAGGTAGGGATAGTGAGTTGAACAGAAAAAGTACCGGAGATGGTATATTTTATACATTCTTGCATAAAAACTACTTTTTTCACTGGATCCGCCCATGTATAAACGGGAGAAATATCGTGTGCAAACAAGGCAATTCACGTGCTGTTAATACATGATTTTTATTTTTGAAATGCTTTGCCAGGGACGTATGTATGTATTTCTGCGCAGATAGATATTTGGCATCTGCATCTTGTTTCTTCCATAATAACCTCCTCTTGTAGCATTGAAGATACAATGCAATCCATAGTATGTTTAGCTGTATCAGTTTCCAACTGTTTCGTACTGCCCCCATCAATGTACGCACTAGCTTCTCTTAGAGTTTACTCCCTTTACAAAGCGTCTGTTCAGTTATTGTAAATAACTGTGAACAAATAAGTATCGCGTGTAACTTGTGCTATTGCCCGTTTTTAGGTATTATATTAATGATTTTTGTTAGTATCAGTTGGTTTGTTTTTACCTGATTGTTCGCAGAATTCATATAATAAACCTCGAAAGCTAGTCACTAGCTTCGTACTCATCCGTACTCTATTTGTTCGTACTCAAAATAATTCGAATGTAAAGTTGTTACTCTTAAAATAATTGTGTTCCTGTTTATCAAATTTTTAAGTTATATGCAAAATTATGTGTAATGTAACGTTTGTAATAACTAAAAATAAAAATAAGATGCTCAAAAACCTTCAAATCACGTTTTTAGTAGTGTTGTTGTTATGTGTGCCCCGGTTATGGATATTTAAAACATGTTTACCGTTTCCAAGAACAACAAGAATGGTAAATAAAAAATGTACCGGAATCGTCAAGTCATCACATATGAAAACAATGCATTTAGTCGTTGTGTAATGTTTTTTTATGCAAGAATAGCGACAATACACAAGTCACAAACAATCCCGCGGGCTTCTGCAGACGTTAATACACAAAAAAACGTGTATTATCCCTACAATCATGTATATGTTTGACTTTTCGAAAATGAGTAGAACTGACTATTCGAAGAGTAAGTTGGGCTATTTTACTCAGTCACCCAAGCTATGACATAGGAGTCAAATTGTAGTTGGGTTTAAAGTTTTATGGAAAACTTCTCCATTTCACTATATCTTCTTAACTATTGCCCCACAAAAATTTGTCCACTATGAATACTAATGATTTTACACCAGTCATATTTTAAAGAGTTTGGGTAAAAATAATTAGATTCTGAAATCCATGATAAAAGTCACTAAACACTACAATAATCCAGAAGATGGTGCAGATAAAGCTGCAAAGCCTCTGGATATTTATGTCAGATGTTTTGCACATTTAGAAATGGCTTTTTTTTTAAATTGCAATAAAAAGAACTTTTTATATGCAACAGCACTATATAGTAAACTCTAAAATGCATAAGTCGGGCTAGTGAAAATTGATATAAAATGAAATAATTTAATTGTACTTTGTATCATAAACATCTAAATATCTATTTATGCAATACTGGTTTATTGTTTGTATTCACACATTTTTGAAATATACTGCACTGACTTTATATTCACCCTTTATAGGTGGTTAGTTAGGCAGGCATATGAAATCCTTGTCTGTTCAAAAACTAGAGCTTTATGTATATATATATCTCTAGAGGTCACGATTTTGGCCCAGTCTTAATGAAACTTGGTCAGCATGTTACCCTCAATACAATGTTGGATGAGTTCGATATTGGGTCAGGGTCAAAACCTAGGTCACCAGGTCAAATCAAAGGAAAAGCTTGTTAACACTCTAAAGGTCACAATTTTGGCCCAATCTTAATGAAACTTGGTCAGAATGTTACCCTCAATACAAGGTTGGACGAGTTCTAATTGGGTCATCTGGGATCAAAAACTAGGTCACCAGGTCAAATCAAAGGAAAAGCTTGTTAACACTATAGAGGCCACATTTATGACCATATCTTAATGAAACTTGGTCAGAATGTTAATCTTGAAGATCTTTAGGTCCAGTTTGATATTTGGTTGTCTAAAGTTAAAAACTAGGTCACCAGGTCAAATCAAAGGAAAAGCTAGTTAACACTATAGAGGCCACATTTATGACCATATCTTAATAAAACTTGGTCAGAATGTTATTCTTGATGATCTATAGGCCACATTCAATTCTGGGTCAGGTGAGGTCAAAAACTAGGTCACTAGGTCAAATCAAAGGAAACGCTTGTTAACACTTTAGAGGCCACATTTATGACCGATACAGGGCCTTCATGGCCCTCTTGTTCTCAAAACTAAGCCAAACCTATACAGTCTGTGCAGCTCTTTGAAATATTGGTCAAGTTTGAAAATCAGTCAGTTCAGACCAGGGTGTTAAGAGTTATGGCCCTTGAATCAGTCAGAATTGACCATGTTTGCTTGATAACAAGAGTTAACGGTAATATTTATAGAGTAATATTTCTTGATCTTAAACATAATTATGCATTGCTCTAGTCTACAAAGAAAAAAATCTTTCTGTGAAATAACCTGTATACATGTAAGTGAAAACTACTTCCGTTTTGGTATTTGGGATGGTATATTGAAATGAATGTATCGGTGATTCTTGCTACATGACAGGCATATGTTGTAACAAATATTGGCACTTTTTATATGCCTGTATCTGAAAGAGCGGGGCGTAGTATGTGAACACCCGTGGGTGCGGCGGGTTATCAGTCAGCGTCCAAAGCATGTCTGCTGTCTAAGCCGTACAGTTTTCATCCAATCTTCACCAAACTTGCTGACAATGTTTGTGGGCATAATATCTCAGCCAAGTTCAGTAACCACCCAAATCATCCCTAGCACTCTTGGATTATGGCCCTTGTACAAGTTCGATGATGGGAGTATTTTGTGACACACTGGCACTCTTGTTTATGCCTGGACTTGGAAGACCAGGGGGGCATAGAGTGTTTGTACTTTGCATCATTAAACATTAGAGGATTGTTGTAAAGCCTGTGGAATTATGCTCCAGGTGTTCAGTTTGGGATTTCACACAATGAGACCAGTATCATGGTCCTAGACTTAGTTAAAAATACACATAAAGTGCTTAAAAATTTGTGTTGTATATATCTTAAAAAATATTTCACCTAGAGTCATGAAACCATGTACATTGACAGGAAATAGGGACACCTGTGTCATATGGACACAGTCTAGTTTTAGTTTTTAGTTCTTTGTTTCTTGATATTGTCTCTTAGTGTCATATCATCATCCACTATTGTCTCTTAGTTAGTATCATATCATTATCGACTACCATCATGCCTACACGCGTACCCCATGTTACTTGCCCACATGCCTCCCCAATGTTACCTGCTTGTATTTAGTGATAAGTTAAAAAAATCTTGTCTTGTTTACAAAAACAATCACAGATATTTTTCATGTGTGACCCTCTACGTAACTGTTGAAGCAGTCAAGGGCGTTAATGGTCCTCTTGTTTGGACTTAACAATGTTGCATCTATATACCTCGTATACTCAAATTCTCCTACAGTTTTCGTTCAGTTTAAATGACACATAACATACATCATCGACATGAAGTGAAAGTGTGCATATTTTTTTATCTTCCATGTCTGAATATTTTATCTTGTGTTATGTACCTGTTTTTGACTTTACAGTATTGCTGCTACATTAATGCATTGTGTACTCAACTCCTCGTACAGCTTTCATTCAATTCAAATGAAACTTGGCATACATCATCAGTATCAAGAGGACATTCATGTATTCTTGGGAGTTTTATATCTGATAAAAATTTTTTGCTGAGTTAAAAACAGTTTTTGACTTGAGATACTATTTTGTTGAGCATTATCAGTGGGCATGTGTGATACAATATTTACATCTTTCTTATTGATATCTGATAGCATTTTCAATCTGTTTTAAAAAATGTGAAATATTGATGTTTATTTTTCCTTAATTTAAAACACTACCATTTTGAATATATGAAAACTTCAAGTCTTTTTTCATATTTTATTTATAATATTTAGCATTTTAATCAAAGAAAAGTAGTATTCTTTTAAGATCACAAATTCTTTGTAAATTTGCACATATTCGTAACTTGCAGATATGAAAATGATTGCTTGTAAGTTGCACTACACATTAATCCATTACAAAGAATGTTACTGAGTTTAACATAAAGAACTGGTAATTATATGGGTCTCAGTTATAAGGAGGAAAAAATCATCACTCTCGGCCTGCCTGTCATATCTGAGTCACTACTACAGTTACTTTCCTTGTGAAAAGGGTGTTTCCCTTAGTCAAATAGCCAAACATTTCCATTTATATTCTGAAAAAATTCCCCCTCCCCCATAAAAAATGATAAATAGCTGAGAGTCAGTATCCCCAACTGTCTTATTTCAAAATTCTGGTTATTTTGAATTTCAGGTTATCTCAACATTCTGGTTATTTCAATTGCCTGTTATCTCTAATACCTGTTCAAGTGTCATGAGATCTTTTTTTTAAACTATGTATGTTCACTTGAGTTTAGTCCGATTCAAGATTTTAGAAGTATTGAAGTGAAATTAAATTCTCTCATGCAAGTTCCTGTTTTTACCTCTCAATGTGTTGAATTTATATAAGCATGATAAGCATTGTTTATATGAAAGTGAGCTCGTAAGGTTCAAACATAAAGTTAATAAAACCTAGGAAAGAATACATTTCATATTGCTTGGTGCCATATGTTTACTTGTATACCTGTTTCCAGGCTAAAGCAACACATTTAGCAAAGAACACCTGCATCAAATATCATTTTTGTGCACCTCACATACCCTCCAACAGTTTTCAACTTCAGTAAGTAAGTCTGCATAAAGTAGGAATTCTAATAGAAAATGATTGCATGTTATATTCACAGACAATGGATTTAGTGTTAATATTCTTTATGTATTGGCTGGAGAGATCTCTTCTTTAAGTGATATGACCTCATGATTAACCATTATTTCCTTTTTTTGGCTCATTGGAGAAAGTATGATTTCAAAGATTGTGAATAAAATTATTTAATGCTCATTGTTACTACAATCTTCAAATAAATGTTTGTCATTTTAAATTAGGTTTTCAGCTTTTTTGCTTCAGCTTAAGTGAATTTGATCTGGTAGACCCTGGTTTTGTAGTCTGGCACTAGATAACTAAGTTTGTTAATCTCCCGCCGTGGCGGAGGGATTATAGGAATGGTCTGCGTCCGTCCTTCCGTCCGTAACAAAATCATGTCCGGTCCATTTCTTTTGAACCCATCGACATATTTCCATTATATTAACAACAAATGTTAAACTCACCAAGGCGATGTGCAGAACCCATATTCCAACTGTGCTGGGTCAAGGTCAAGGTCACACTTGGGGTTCAAAGGTCATGAGGTGATATTTCGTGTCCGGTCCATATCTTTTGAACCCCTTTACATATTTCCATTATATTAACAACAAATGTTAAACTCACCAAGGCAATGTGCAGAACCCATGTTCCAACTGTGCTGGGTCAAAGTCAAGGTCACACTTGGGGATCAAAGGTCATGGGGTGATATTTCATGTCCGGTCCATACATAATTTACATAATTCCATTATATTAACACCAAATGTTAAACTCGCCAAGGTGATGTGCAGAACCCATGTTCCAACTGCGCTAGGTCATGGTCCAGGTCACACTTGTGGATCAAAGGTCATGGGATGATATTTTGTGTCTGATCTCTAACTTTTTAACACCTTGAAGGATTTTGAAGATACTTGACACAAATGTTCATCACATCAAGATGACTTGCAGTGCGCATGTTTCGGATGGCCCGCTTCAAGGTCAAGGTCAGAGGTGAAAGGTCATATGTGTATATTGCTCAGCATTGCCATGGTCTTGGTTTTTATTAATCCCCCGCCACAAGTGGTGGGGGGTTATAGGAATGGTCTCTGTCCGTCCTTCTGTCCTTCCGTCCGTCTGTCCGTAACACTTTCGTGTCTGCTCCATATCTCCTAAACCCCTTAAAGGATTTTCATGAAACTTAGGTCAAATGATCATCTCATTAAGACGATGTGCAGAACCTTTGAGTCAGCCTTGTCGGCTCAAGGTCAAGGTCACAACTCAAGGTCAAAGGTTTGAGCCTTCCATTTTGTGTCCACTCTATATCTCCTAAACCCCTTGAAGGAATTTTATAAAACTTGGGTCAAATGATCACCTCATCAAGACGATGTGCAGAACCCATGAGTCAGCCATGCTGGCTCAAGGTCAAGGTCACAACTAAGGGTCAAACGTTTGAGCCTTCCATTTTGTGTCCGCTCTCTATCTCCTAAACCCCTTGAAGGATTTTCATAAAACTTGGGTCCAATGATCACCTCATCAAGACGATGTGCAGAACCTATGAGTTAGTCATGCCGGCTCAAGGTCAAGGTCACAACTTAGGGTCAAAGGTTTGAGCCTTCCATTTTGTGTCCGCTCTATATCTCCTAAACCCCTTGAAGGATTTTCATAAAACTTGGGTCAAATGATCACCTCATCAAGACAATTTGCAGAACCCATGAGTCAGCCTTGTCAGTGCAAGGTCAAGGTCACAACTCAAGGTCAAAGGTTTTAGCCTTCCATTTCGTGTCCGCTCTATATCTCCTAAACCCCTTGAAGGAATTTTATAAAACTTGGGTCAAATGATCACCTCATCAAGACGATGTGCAGAACTCATGAGTCAGCCTTGTCGGCTCAAAGTCAAGGTCACAACTGAAGGTCAAAGGTTTGAGCCTTCCATTTCTTGTCCGCTCTATATCTCCTAAACCCCTTGAAGGAATTTTATAAAACTTGGGTCAAGTGATCACCTCATCAAGAACTCATGAGTCAGCCATGTCAACTCAAGGTCAAGGTCACAACTGAAGGTCAAAGGTTTCAGCTCTGTATCTCCTAAACCCCTTGAAGGATTTTCATGAAACTTGGGTCAAATGATCACCTTATCAAGACGTTGTGCAGAATTTATGAGTCAGCCATGTCAGTTCAAGGTCAAGGTCACAGCTAAAATCAAAGGTTTACCCTTTCACTATCCATATCTGATCCTATTCTGTCGTTCCTTTCGCATGAACACCAAAAAAAAAAATAGTTTCATTTCTTATATTTACATTATATTTCCTTTCCATTTATAAACTATATAACATTACAAATTGCATATAATTCATAGCATTTAACATTAAAAACAGCTTTCCGGCCATTCTGTTCACCAGACAGAACAACTGCTACGTCATCTAAGGAACGTTTTCACTGACTATACGCGGATGTTGTCAGAACAGTGGGAGGTTATCACTAAGCAGTAATGACATAACTTTCTTGCCTTTCCTTTTGCTGTTCATATGAAATGTGGAAGAATAGGGAAATAATGTAAATATTTTGTCTTATCTGTATTGTCTGTTCCACCATTGATAACCATAAGAAGTATTACAGATTGTTATAATTCTGAGTGAAATATGTGATCAGTTTTATGGAGCATCATCATGGCTCTGGTAGGTAGCATGTATTGGAGGTGAACTGCTGGTGAGGGAGTGTTCTCTCTTAAGGTAGTATGCGCCCTTTCTAGAGATTTTTAAAAACATCTTCGGATTCTACTCAAATGTGGATTAAATACATGTCACACAACTGCCGTTGCGAAAATATAGTTTTTATTTTATTTTGACGTCGGTAACATAGCAACATAATGACGTCAAAGCGCCATCTGCCGGCTCTTACTGATATCGGGGTGTTTCTGTTTTTTTTTCGTTGTATCTTTTTTATTAGTGCATCAAAATTTTAAATTAAAACTACACTGTAATCGCAAAGAAAATATTTATGAAAACATTACTATTTATTTGTCGTTAATTCTCCGAGTGTGTGTAAATCAGCATAAATGCAACGTCAAAACGTTATAAACGTTTTTAACGCACTGTTGCATCTTCGACTGCGTATAACGAAAAAACTGCGTGGTAATTTTTTTTATAGAAATTTGCTGTGAATTCCTCTATCATTTCTGCACTAAATGGATTAATAAAAAACATACCTTCTTGATTTAGATTTTTCAGCATTCAGCTCGATATGAAACGCGATGCATTTGTTTGTCTAACGTCAAATATTTATCATGTCACTTTGCAGTGATTCATATCAGTTTAATTTCTTAAAATTTTGATATCTAAACACTAAAACAAATGTTTAAAATGAAAACTTATGAAAACTGTTCAATTGTGTTGGGTATAAACCAATAAAACAACACACATACACTTCAATTTAAGGACATTTCATTGTCGTTATAATATTTAAAAAAACAAAACAAAAGCAATTATCTAATACAACCAGCTATCCAGTTGTTCATTTAGTAGTTGTAATCCATTGGAATAATTTTTTTCACTACTAAAATATGTTTGTTACCATGACAATTTCGACAACGGTCTTTTGTCTTCCTCAGATTTATCATACTACAAATATCGGCTATCTTCGGCCGTGTCCGTCAGTTTCCGTAATATGATTTATCTAAGGAAGACAACAGACCATTGTCAATACTGCGCTGGTAACAAATGTATTTTAGAAGTGAAAAAAGAACTTTATTCCAATAATACCTGCTTTTTCTATTTGTAATTGTTGTAGAGAGTAGAACAGTGCAAGAACTGTAGAACGCCTCTAAATTAGGCGTCCTTTTTGTAAAAATAAAATGCTAGTTAGTAAGTAACTGATTTACTGAAAAAATGATGATACAAGGCATAGGAAACATTTGTCAAAAAAAAAAATCGTCTGGTATCTGGGATACAAGGATAACCAGTTTAGAGGGATAAGTATCGTATATTTATTCAAACATGCGTATAACGATGCACAGTGATATCAGTTTTGAGGGTAACATTGAAATATCACATGCGCGAATTTTATGTGCTACGGCTCACTGATGAAAATAATCTGAATCCCAGTGGTCGCTTGTATGGTGTGCTGGCTGATAACAGAACATGCACAAAGGGTACATAACAATAAAAGAACTATGTCTCCCCCCCCTCTGGGGGAGACATATTGTTTTTGCCCTGTCCGTCCGTCCGTACGTCACACTTCATTTCCGGGCAAGAACTGGAGAACCATTTGACCTAGAACCTTCAAACTTTATAGGGTTGTAGGGCTGCTGGAGTAGACAACCCCTATTGTTTTTGGGGTCACTCCGTCATAGGTCAAGGTCACAGGGGCCTGAACATTGAAAACCATTTCCGATCAATAACTAGAGAACCAGTTGACCCAGAATGTTGAAACTTCATAGGATGATTGGTCATGAAGAGTAGATGACCCCTATTGATTTTGGGGTCACTCCGTCAAAGGTCAAGGTCACAGGGGCCTGAACATTTAAAACCATTTCCGATCAATAACTAGAGAACCACTTGACCCAGAATGTTGAAACTTCATAGGATGATTGGTCATGAAGAATAAATGACCCCTATTGATTTTGAGGTCACTCTGTCAAAGGTCAAGGTCACAGGGGCCTGAACATTGAAAACCATTTCCGATCAATAACTAGAGAACCACTTGACCCAGAATGTTGCAACTTCATAGGATGATTAGCCATGAAGAGTAGATGACCCCTATTGATTTTGGGGTCACTCCATCAAAGGTCAAGGCCACAGGGGCCTGAACATTGAAAACCATTTCCGATCAATAACTAGAGAACCACTTGACCCAGAATGTTGAAACTTAATAGGATGATTGATCATGCAGAGTAGATGACCCCTAACGATTTTGGGGTCACTCTGTTAAAGGTCAAGGTCACAGGGGCCTGAACATTGAAAACCATTTCCGGTCAGTAACTTGAGAACCACTTGACCCAGAATGTTGAAACTTCATAGGATGATTGGTCATGCAGAGTAGATGACCCCTAACGATTTTAGGGCCACTCTGTTAAAGGTCAAGGTCACAGGGGCCCGAAAATTGAAAACCATTTCCGGTCAATAACTTGAGAACCACTTGACCCAGAATGATGAAACTTCATAGGATGATTGGTCATGCAGAGTAGATGACCCCTAACGATTTTAGGGTCACTCTGTTAAAGGTCAAGGTCACAGGGGCCTTAACATGGAAAACCATTTTTAATCAATAACTTGAGAACCTCTCGACCCAGAATGTTGAAACTTCATAGGATGATTGTTCATGCAGAGTAAATGACCCCTATAGTTTTTGAGGTCACTCCGTTTAAGGTCAAGGTCACAGTGGCCTGAACATTGATAACCAGTTCCGATCAATAACTTGAGAACCACTTGACCCAGAATGTTGAAACTTCATAGGATGATTGAACATGCAGAGTAGATGACCCCTATTGATTTTGGGGTCAGTCTATTAAAGGTCAAGGTCACAGTGGCCTGTTCATGTAAAATCATTTTTTGGAAATAACTTGAGAACCACTTGACCTACAATGTTGAAACTTAATAGGATGATTGGACATGCAGAGTAGATGACCCCTATTTATTTTGAGGTCACTTGATCAAAGGTCAAGGTCACAGGAGCCTGAACAGTAACTTGAGAACCACTAGGCCAAGAGTGTTGAAATTTAGCGGGATGACTGGACATGCCAAGTAGATGATCCCTATTGCAGCCAACCATCAGTGTCTCTTTGACTTTCGCTCCTGAACGCTATTGACTTCTTGCCTATAAGACTTTGCATTAGGGGAGACATGTGCTTTTTTACAAAAGCATTTTCTAGCTTTTTCTTTGTTTCATATAAAATTCAGCAACTTCAAAAAAAATTTGATACAATTTCTACATTTTCACCCCGTCGTAGATCTATTTTTTCCACTAGATATCCACACAAGAAAACGAAAAGAAAAAGGGATGTTGAATAGTTTGCAGTGAAATACAAGTCAACTGAATTCATGGTACCCGCATATTGCCGCATTTCAGAAAGCGAACTGTAAAATAAATACCCTGTTTTCATTTTCAAGCAAACAACTCGAAAACATGCATGAAAAGTTTCTTATTCCATGTAAAATTCATTTCATGAATTAAATAATGCGCATTTTGCCCCCGGTTGATGCGAAAATGCACGAAAAATGGGAAAATCAGGATCAGTTTGTTAGTTTATATTTCATTCACAGTAATACATGTACAAATTTAATACAGGCTATATACCAATAAAAGAAATTGTTCTTTGTTTCATATAAAATTCAGCTACTTCAGAACGATTTTGTTACAGTTTCTAGATTTTCACTCCGTCGTAGACCTATTTTCCACTAGATATCCATACATTTGCTTCAAGAAAACGAAAAGAAAAAGGGGTGTTGAATAGTATGCAGTGAAATGCAAGTCAACTGAAGTCAGGTACCCTCATATTGCTGCATTTCAGAAAGTGGTCCACAGAATAAACACCCTACTTTCGTTTTCAAGTAAACAACTCGAAAACATGCGAATATTAGCATGAAAAGTGTCCTATTTTTAGCTCACCTGTCACATAGTGACAAGGTGAGCTTTTGTGATCACCCTTCGTCCGCCGTCCGTCGTCAGTCCGTGCGTGCATGCGTGCTTGCGTCCGTCAACAATTTCTTGTCTGCACGATGGTGGTTTCATTTATGGTTTTATTTTAACCAAACTTGCACACAACTTGTATCACCATAAGATCACGGTTCCTTTGTTGAACTGGCCAGATCCCAATATGGGTTCCAGAGTTATGGCCCCTGAAAGGGCCAAAATTAGCTATTTTGACCTTGTCTGCACAATAGCAGCTTTATTTATGATTTGATTTTTACCAAACTGGCACACAACTTGTATCACCATAAGATCTTTGTTCTTTTCTTGAACTGGCCAGATTCCATTATGGGTTCCAGAGTTATGGCCCCTGAAAAGGCCAGAATTAGCTATTTTAACCTTGTCTGCACAATAGCAGCTTCATTTATGAATTTATTTTAACCAAACTTGCACACAACTTGTATCACCATAAGATCTTGGTTCCAGATTCCATTATGGGTTCCAGAGTGATGGCCCCTGAAAGGGCCAGAATTAGCTATTTTGACCTTGTCTGCACAATAGCAGCTTCATTTATGATTTGAATTTAATCAAACTTGCACAAAACTTGTGTCACCATAAGATCTCAATTCCTTCCTTGAATAGGCTAGATCACATAATGGGTTCCAGAGTTATGGCCCCTGAAAGGGCCAAAATTAGCTATTTTGACCTTGTCTGCACAATAGCAGCTTCATTTATGATTTGATTTTAACCAAAATTGCACACAATTTGTATCACCACAAGATCTTGCTTCCTTTCTTCAGCTGGCCAGATTCCCTCATGGGTTCCAGAGTTATGGCCCCTTAAAGGTCCAAAATTGGCTATTTTGGCTTTTGCAGCCATATAGAGACTTCATATATAGTTTTATTTGATACAAACTTCCAAAATATCTTCAGCAACAATAAATCTTGGATTCCATGACAAATCAGATCCAATCGTAGGTTCCAGAGTTATTTTATATCTGATTACCTCCCCTGATTGTAATCAAAATGGACATATATCAGTTAGTACTTATAGGACTTATTTGAAATTTCATAGTTGTTATTAGTTGGACTGAGACAATCGGGGTAGATAACTATGAACTGATTTTATGTCAAATTACCTCCCTTTATTTCAAATTAAAATTGGTATATCTCCATAACTAATGAAGATTCTGAACTGAAATTTCATTTATGTCAACAGATTTATTTGGCAGATCCTTCTTTTGTTCACTTACAATATTTATTTTTTTTTAATTACTTCCCTTTTACTTTACTATAAATAGCTTATTTTTAGTAACATTTTTATTATTGGCCGTACGGAAAAACCGAGATCACTTTTCTGTGGTACAACATGGATGGTACCTCCGATTTTTAGGTGTATTTTGACATATCTATACCTTGTAAGAATTTTTTTTTCTTTTTGGTTAAATTTCTTCGCTTTGTTGTTCCTGTCCTTTGGACTTAGATATTTTTTCTGAGGACCTTCTTGTCCTCAAGTGCAATGATAACAGGTGAGCGATATAGGGCCATCATGGCCCTCTTGTATGTAAAATTCATTCCACGGGTGAAATAATGCCCATTTGGCCCCCAATTTACGCGCAAATGCGTGGAAAATTGAAAAATTAGGATCTATTTATTAGGGACTTCTATCGACTATGCCACGGAAGCATATTTTTGACCGAATTACTGCATTATGACCTACATACATCATAGTTTGAACAAGGTAAGTAGGAAAAGATAAGAATGAAAGTCACATAGTCTTAAAGAATTTTTCTCTGATTAATCTATTAGAGACTTCTTTCGACCGAATCACGGAAGCACATTTTTCATCCAGTTACTACAATATACCATATAGGTTTTGTTCGTCGCATAATTATTTTATGACGATTTCTGTCGGTATAATAAAATATTGCATTCAAAAGTTAGTGAAATGAAAATCATTCATCCCTCTAAACAAGAATATGAAGCCTTTTGTGAGAAATAAAGGGGGAAAAAATGAAATTTCCTTGAAAATCATTCAGTATACCTGTGCGGGTTTTTTTGTCATTTTTTAGCTCACCTGTCACATAGTGACAGGGTGAGCTTTTGTGATCGCCCGTCGTCCGTCCACAATTTCTTGTCTGCCCGATAGTGGTTTCAATTATGATTTTATTTTAACCAAACTTGCACACAACTTGTATCACCATAAGATCTTGGTTCCTTTCTTGAACTGGCCAGATCCCATCATGGGTTCCAGAGTTATGGCCCCTGAAAAGGCCAAAATTAGCTATTTTGACCTTGTCTGCACAATAGCAACTTTATTTATGATTTGATTTTTACCAAACTTGCACACAACTTGTATCACTATAAGATCTTGGTTCCTTTCTTGAACTGGCCAAATTCCCTTATGAGTTCCAGATTTATGGCCCCTGAAAGGGCCAGAATTAGCTATTTTGACCTTGTCTGCACAATAGCAGCTTCATTTATGATTTGAATTTAATCAATCTTGCACACAACTTGTATCATCATAAGATCTTGGTTCCTTTCTTGAACCAGCCAGATCCCATTATGAGTTCTAGAGTGATGGCCCCTGAAAGGGCCAGAATTAGCTATTTTGACCTTGTCTGCACAATAGCAGCTTCATTTATGATTTGATTTTAACCAAACTTGCACACAACTTGTATCACCATAAGATCTCAATTCCTTTCTTGAATAGGCTAGATCACCTAATGGGTTCCAGAGTTATGGCCCCTGAAAGGGCCAGAATTAGCTATTTTGACCTTGTCTGCATAATAGCAGCTTCATTTATGATTTGATGTTAACCAAACTTGCACACAACTTGTATCACTATAAGATCTTGGTTCCTATCTTGAACTGGCTAGATTCCATCATAGGGTCCAGAGTTATGGCCCCTGAAAGGGCCAGAATTAGCTATTTTGACCTTGTCTGCACAATAGCAGCTTCATTTATGATTTGAATTTAATCAAACTTGCACAAAACTTGTGCTGCCATAAGATCTCAGTTCCTTTGTTGAGCCGGCCAGATCCCATAATGGGTTCCAGAGTTATGGCCCCTGAAAGGGCCAAAATTAGCTATTTTGACCTTGTCTGCACATAGCAACTTCATTTATGATTTGATTTTAACCGAACTTGCACACAACTTGTATGACCACAAGATCTTGATTCCTTTCTTGAACTGGCCAGATTCCATCATGGGTTCCAGAGTTATGGCCCCTTAAAGGTCAAAAATTGGCTATTTTGGCTTTTGCAGCCATATAGAAACTTCATTTATGGTTTTATTTGATACAAACTTCCAAAATATCTTCAGCAACAATAAATCTTGGATTCCATGACAAACAGATCGTAGGTTCCAGAGTTATTTTATATCTGATTACCTCCCCTGATTGTAGTCAAAATGGATTTATATTAGTAAGTACTTATAGGACTTACTTGAAATTTCATTATTGTCATTAGTTGGACTGAGCCAATCAGGGTAGATAACTATGGACTGATTTTATGTCAAATTATCTCCCTTTATTTATTCCCCCCCCCCCCCCCCCCCCCCCCGCCAAAGGCGAAGGGGATATTAGAAATGCTCTCCGTCCGTGCGTGCGTCTGTCCGTCCGCAACAATCTTTGTCCGGAGCATAACTCCAAAAGTACTGGAGGGATTTTCTTCAAACTTCATACACTGATAGAACACATTGGGAGGAAGTGCAGTGTGCAAGAACAATAACTCTACCTTGCCTATTTTTTGAGTTATTCCCCATTATCATATTTTCTTAAAAAAAATTGTCCGGAGCATAACTCCAAAAGTACTGGAGGGATTTTCTTCAAACTTCATACACTGATAGAACACATTGGGAGGAAGTGCAGTGTGCAAGAACAATAACTCTACCTTGCCTATTTTTTGAGTTATTCCCCTTTATCATATTTTCTTAAAACATTTTGTCCGGAGCATAACCCCAACAGTACTGGAGGGATTTTCTTCAAACTTCATACACTGATAGAACACATTGGGAGGAAGTGCAGTGTGCAAGAACAATAACTCTACCTTGCCTATTTTTTGAGTTATTCCCCTTTATCATATTTTCTTAAAACATTTTGTCCGGAGCATAACCCCAAAAGTACTGGAGGGATTTTCTTCAAACTTCATACACTGATAGAACACATTGGGAGGAAGTGCAGTGTGCAAAAACAGTAACTCTATTTTGCCTATTTTTTGAGTTATTTCCCTTTATCATATTTTCTTTTTTTTAGCTCACCTGTCACATAGTGACAAGGTGAGATTTTGTGATCACCCTTCGTCCGTCGTCCGTCATGTGTGCGTCCATGCGTCAACAATTTCTTGTCTGCATGATAGTGGTTTCATTTATGATTTTATTTTAACCAAACTTACACACAACTTGTATCACCATAAGATCTCGGTTCCTTTCTTGAACTGGCCAGATCCCATTATGGGTTCCAGAGTTATGGCCCCTGAAAGGGCCAAAATCAGCTATTTTGACCTTGTCTGCACAATAGCAGCTTTATTTATGATTTGATTTTTACCAAACTGGCACACAACTTGTATCACCATAAGATCTTGGTTCCTTTCTTGAACTGGCCAGATTCCATTATGGGTTCCAGAGTTATGGCCCCTGAAAGGACCAGAATTAGCTATTTTGACCTTGTCTGCACAATAGCAGCTTCATTTATGATTTGAATTTAATCAAACTTGCACAAAACTTGTGTTGCCATAAGATCTCAGTTCCTTTGTTGAACCGGCCAGATCCCCTAATGGGTTCCAGAGTTATGGCCCCTGAAAGGGCCAAAATTAGCTATTTTGACCTTGTCTGCACAATAGCAACCTCATTTATGATTTGATTTTAACCAAACTTGCACACAACTTGTTTCACCACAAGATCTTCGTTCCTTTTTTAAACTGGACAGATTCCATCATGGGTTCCAGAGTTGTGGCCCCTTAAATGTCCAAAATTGGCTATTTTGGCTTTTGCAGCCATATAGAGACTTTATTTATGGTTTTATTTGATACAAACTTCCAAAATATCTTCAACAACAATAAATCTTGGATTCCGTGACAAATCAGATCCATTCGTAGTTTCCAGAGTTATTTTATATCTGATTACCTCCCCTGATTGTAGTCAAAATGGATTTATATCAGTAAGTACTTACAGGACTTATTTGAAATTTCATTATTGTCATTAGTTGGACCGAGCCAATCAGGGTAGGTAACTATGGACTGATTTTATGTCAAATTACCTCCCTTTATTTTTGAAATTAAAATGGGTATATCTCCGTTACTAATGAAGATACTGATCTGAAATTTCATTTATGTTAACAGATTTATTTGGCAGATCCTTCTTTTGTTAACTTACAATAATTTTCTTTTGAATTACTTCCCTTTTACGTTACTATAAATAGCCTATTTTTAGTAACTTTTTTATTATTGCCCGTAGGGAAAAACCGAGACCACTTTTCTATGGTACAACATGGATGGTACCTCCAATATTTAGGTGTATTTTGAAATATCTGTACCTTGTAAGAATTTTGTTTTTCTTTTTGGTTAAATTTCTTTCCTTTGTTGTTCCTGATCTTTGGACTTAGATATTTTTTCTGAGGACCTTCTTGTCCTCAAGTGCAGTGATAACAGGTGAGCGATATAGGGCCATCATGGCCCTCTTGTTTTTTTTGTTTTTTTTTAAAGATTAACTTCCATTAGTTGTTACTATAAATAACTTATATTGTAACATTTTTATAATTGACCCTAGGGAAAAAACAAGACCACTTTTCTGTGGTACAACATAGATGTTACTCTCCAATTTTAGGTGTATTTTATTATATATAAGGTATCTCTACCTGGTAAGGAGTTTTTTTATGGACTTTAAAAAACAAAAGACTTACAATGATTACTAAACAACCACAAAATTAACATTCCATTTGCAAATACAGCTGCTAGAGTAAAGAAATTTGCCATTAGTTTAACTCGAATGATATATCATACCCACCAGTGATTTTATAACTCCTGCACAAAGCCGTTATTTTCAATTTATGCGCATGTGATATGATGCATAATTTCATATCACATGCGCAACTACGCTATTTTGATTTTCTATGCATGTGATATTATTTTTTCGTATCTCCTATTGAGATAATCTATACTTTCGCATTGATAAAAAGACTGAGATGATACATTTTTATACGAAGCGTTTATAGATACTTTAGTATTAAATGACCTTTTCTGGTGTTTGTAGATGTGTAAATCCGGCCGTCATTATGGCGCCTCGGTCGATATTCATATATCTTGAGGTGAACATTTTGCATATCACCCTCTCAGGAATTCCTTTGTTTGTACTTTAAAGTGTATGCGCTTTTTCCGTATTTAACAGTCTTATTTTATGAGCTCATCAAAATGGGTAAGACACGGAGATCAGGACAAACCGCCAACAATAACGTCACACGCATAATGTGCCGCGTTTCAAATTGAGTTGAATTATGCAAAATCTAAATCGAGAAGGTATGCTTTTTATTAGTCCATTTAGTGCAGAAATGATAGAGGAATTCACAGCAAATTTCTAAAAAAAAATTACCGCGCCGTTTTTCGTTATGCGCAGTCAAAGATGCAACAGTGCCTTTAAAACAGGTACGTTTATAACGTTTTGACGTTGCATTTTTACTGACTTACACACACTCGGAGAATTAGCGACAAATATATAATAAGGTTTTCATAGATATTTTCTTCCTGATTTTAGTGTAGTTTGAATTTTAAATTTTGATGCACTAATAAAAGAGATACAACGCAAAAATACAGAAACACCCCGATTTCAGTTAGAGCCGACAGATGGTGCTTTGACGTCATTATGTTGCTATGGTATCGACGTCAGAATAAAACAAAAAGTTCATAAAACCAACGGCAGTTGTATCACGTTTATTTAATCCAAATTTGAAAGGAATCCGACGACTTTTTAAAAATCTCGACAAAGGGCGCATACTACCTTAAACTTTCACAGATGAAAATACTTCTTAAGATGTCTTAAGTTGTCAGTGTAAAGAACATTGTAGACAAACAAAGGGATAAAATCAACATTTATAAAAATTGCTTTTGAAATGGCATGATGTTTCACAATAAAGTGCATAAAAAAAAGACCCATACCCTGTTAAGTTACATGATTTAGTGATATCGGATTTGTTTCTTAATCCTCAATATTAGGTAAATATTACATGATTAAAATTGCATTGTGTGTCATGCTATCAGGAAAATTAACTGGTGACCTTGAAAACATTTGTAACCAGGTTAATGTTGTGATGCATGTTCTAATATTTATTTATTTTTTATTTCAAATATATCTTAGAATCTAAGATGAACAAACTTCCTGCTGAATCAGTCTCAATGTCTTTCTGGAAAATAATTGAGAGCAATGTTAGATGATAAAAAAATTATTTGCAAGTGCAGTTACATGTCATATTCTCCAGTGTAATAAATGAGGGTCATTAAAGATCTAACAACAGATGGAGAGTGCATTTGACCAGAAGTAGCATATAATTTTTTTATGGTAATTTGAAGTTTTTTCAGTCATCAGCGGAAAAGCATGAACAGTGGATAGTGAAATAAGAAAAAAAATGATGAGTTATTGTCATCATTTGATCGGCGTTGGTGTCGGTGTTGGCATTGCCTGCTTAAGTTTTTAGCTCACCTGTCACATAGTGACAAGGTGAGCTTTTGTGATCACCCTTCGTCCGTCGTCAGTCCGTCCATCCGTGCGTCCGTCTGTCCGTCAACAATTTCTTGTCTGCACGATAGTGGTTTCATTTATGATTTTGTTTTAACCAAACTTGCACACAACTTGTATCACCATAAGATCTCGGTTCCTTTCTTGAACTGGCCAGATCCCATTATGGGTTCCAGAGTTATGGCCCCTAAAAGGGCCAAAATTAGCTATTTTGACCTTGTCTGCACAATAGCAGCTTTATTTATGATTTGATTTTTACTAAACTGGTACACAACTTGTATCACCATAAGATCTTGGTTCCTTTCTTGAACTGGCCAGGTTCCATTATGGGTTTCAGAGTTATGGCCCCTGAAAGGGCCAGAATTAGCTATTTTGACCTTATCTGCACAATAGCAGTTTCATTTATGATTTGAATTTAATCAAACTTGCACAAAACTTGTGTCACCATAAGATCTTGGTTCCTTTCTTGAACTGGCAAGATTCCATTATGGGTTCCAGAGTTATGGCCCCTGAAAGGGCCAGAATTAGCTATTTTGACCTTGTCTGCACAATAGCAGTTTCATTTATGATTTGAATTTAATCAAACTTGCACAAAACTTGTGTCACCATAAGATCTTGATTCCTTAGTTGAACCGGCCAGATCCCATAATGGGTTCCAAAGTTACGGCCCCTCAAAGGGCCAAAATTAGCTATTTTGACCTTGTCTGCACAATAGCAGCTTCATTTATGATTTGATTTTAACCAAACTTGCACACAACTTGTATCACCACAAGATCTTGGTTCCTTCCATGAACTGGCCAGATTTCTTCATGGGTTCCAGAGTTATGGCCCCTTAAAGGTCCAAAATTGGCTATTTTGGCTTTTGCAGCCATATAGAGACTTCATTTATGGGTTTAATTGAAACAAACTTCCAAAATAACTTCAACAACTATTATTTTTGGATTCCATGACAAATCAGATCCAAGCGTAGGTTCAGAGTTATTTTATATCTGATTACTTCCCCTGATTGTAATCAAAATGGATTTATATCAGTAAGTACTTATAGGACTTATTTGAAATTTCATTATTGTCATTAGTTGGACTGAGCCAATCAGGGTAGATAACTATGGACTGATTTTATGTCAAATTACCTCCCTTTATTTCAAATTAAAATGGGTATATCTCCGTAACTAATGAAGATACTGATCTGAAATTTCATTTATGTCAACAGATTTATTTGGCAGATCCTTCTTTTGTTCACTTACAATACTTTTTATGCCCCCACTTTGGGGGGGGGGGGACATATAGATTTGCTCTTGTCCGTCCGTCCTTCCGTCCTCCGTCCGTCCGTCCGTCCGAAAATGTTGTGTCGTGCGTAGCTCTGAAAGTATTTGACGTAGAGTCACAAAACTTTACAGGAATGTTGGTCAGCATGTGTTGTTGTGCACCTGGGGTTTCGCGTCCGGATTCATTCAGTCATGTAGAAGTTATGGCCCCTGACTTTGTAAAAATTGGTCATTTTAATGTTGTGTCGCGCCTAGCTCCAAAAGTATATGACCTAGAGTCACAAAACTTTACAGAAATGTTGGTCAGCATGTGTAGTTGTGCACCTGGGGTTTCGCGTCCGGATTCATTCAGTCATGTAGAAGTTATGGCCCCTGACTTTGTAAAAATTGGTCATTTTAATGTTGTGTTGCGCCTAGCTCCAAAAGTATATGACCTAGAGTCACAAAACTTTACAGGAATGTTGGTCAGCATGTGTAGTTGTGCACCTGGGGTTTCAGGTCCGGATTCATCCAGTCATGTAGGAGTTATGGCACCTGACTTAGTAATAAATTGGTCATTTTAATGTTGTGTCGCACATAGCTCCAAAAGTATTTGACCTAGAGTCACCAAAGTTTACAGGAATGTTGGTCAGCATGTGCAGTTGTGCACCTGGGGTTTCGCGTCCAGATTCATCCAGTCATGTAAGAGTTATGGCCCCTGACTTAGTAAAAAATTGGTCATTTTAATGTTGTGTCGCGCATAGCTCCAAAAGTATTTGACCTAGAATCATCAAAGTTTACAGGAATGTTGGTCAGCATATGCAGTTGTGCACCTGGGGTTTCGTGTCCGGATTCATTCAGTCGTGTAGGAGTTATAGCCACTGACTTAGTTAAAAATGGGTCATTTTAATGTTGTGTCGTGCGTAGCTCCAAAAGTATTTGTCCTAGAGTTTTTGGCCCCTGACCTGGGAAAAAATTGTCATTTTAATGTCATGTAGTGGGGGCATCTGTGTCCCATGGACACATTTCTAGTTTTTTAATTACTTCCCTTTTACGTTACTATAAATAGCTTATTTTTAGTAACTTTTTTATTATTGGCCTTAGGGAAAACCGAGACCACTTTTCTGTGGTACAACATGGATGGTACCTCCAATTTTTTGTCTTGTCCTCAAGTGCAATGACAACAGGTGAGCGATATAGGGCCATCATGGCCCTCTTGTATGTTTAGGTCAGCTTTTCTCCTAAACTATTCAAAGCTATTGCTTTGAAACTTGCAACACTTGTTCACCATCATAAGCTGACCCTGAACAGTAAGAAACATAACTCCATCCTGCTTTTTGCAAGATTTATGGCCCCTTTTGTACTAAGAAAATATCAGATTTCTTGGTTAAGTTTTATGTTTAGATCAACCTTTCTCCTAAACTATCAAAGCTGTTGCTTTGAAACTTGCAAAACTTGTTCACCATCATAAGCTGACCCTGTACATCAATAAACATAACTCCATCCTGCTTTTTGCAAGAATTATTGCCCCTTTTGGACTTAGAAAATCAGTTTTCATGGTTAAGTTTTATGTTTAGGTCAGCTTTTCTCCTAAACTATTGAAGCTATTGCTTTAAAACTTGCAACACTTGTTCACTATCATAAGCTGACCATGTACAGCAAGAAACATAACTCCATCCTGCTTTTTGCAAGATTTATTGCCCCTTTTGGACTTAGAAAATCAGTTTTCTTGGTTGAGTATTATGTTTAAGTCAGCTTTTCTCATAAACTTTCAAAGCTTTTGCTTTAAAACTTGCAACAGTTTTTCACCATCATAAGTGGACGCTGTACATCAAGAAACATAACTCTGTCCTGCTTTTTGCATGAATGATGACCCTTTTTAGACTTAGAAAATCATGGGTAGGACAATATTTCTATTATACAAAAAAAATCAGATGAGCATCAGCACCCGCAAGGCGGTGCTCTTGTTGTTTATTTATTTTCTTGTTTTTCATCAGATGCCTGAGAAAAGAAAGCCCTAGTGAAAATAAAGAAATTGTCTCACATCTTGGTGAGATATTTTATGAAAAACAAGCCAGTATAAGCTTGCTTTAAGATTATTTTATAATTATACAAGGGAGATTTTAATGAAATAAGTCAAAAGCATTTTCACCATTTTATTATGTTAGTGTAAAGAAGGAGGAAAAGTTTGTATTTGTAATATCTGTTGAAAACTGATGTTGAACATTAAGAGGCTGTGTTACAATGATTTGTGAAGTGAAATAAATATGTTACTCCAATCCAGTTTTAGTCCTACTTGACCTAGACTGGTAAAGTTGGTATAGACAAGCCTTTAATAGTACTGAAAAGATTGTATGTATATTGAAAGTATCAGACCCATGGAAATAGTGCATCTTAAATAATCTGATATTCAAACTGTTATTTTACCAACTTGAAGATAAAATATAAAAATAATACTGCAGTACTGATTTTGCATATGAACAGTTAGACTGCAATAAAAAAAGCTATATAGATATAGAAAATAACATCTTTTCACATGTTTATAGTACATACTTATGATATTATTAAGTTGAAATAACAGTTTAATCTATTGACGGTCATGAATTTTCTGTAAAACTTGGATTGTATGAAAATTGGCAGCATTATTGGTTGGACGCAGGTTTGTAGATGCTGTGAAGCAGTTTAATGCATCCTCAAGTCTGTCCTCCTGCTCCATACATTGTCCAAGCAGATTCAAGGCTGTTTCTCGGTGTCCCAGGCTTAAGTCTGTGTCTATTGTTCTTCTCAAGTTAGTGAAAGCTCTCTGTTGTTGCTCTAGATCTCCAAGGCAACTGTAGACCTTGTATTGTAAGAAATAAAAGTAAGGAATGGAGTCTACCGCAGCCCATTCCATCCAGTAGTCATGTATTCCCCTGTATGGATGTATGTCAAATTCTGATCTAAACAGTTCATGCTGAAGCTCTTCTGGAATACAGTTGAATTCACAGGGCAAGTATCTCATACAGAGTGCTGTATATTGCATCCAATCTTCATCAGCAAAAGCACTTACAGTTTTGAATGCTTCTTTGATACTTGATCTATGATCATAGCAACTGCAGATTGACTGAATACTTTCTATATTGTACTTTTCTTCTACGATTTCGAGTACATACACTGATTTTGCCAGGTCTCCAGTACAATAGAATATTGATGCAAGTTTCAGTCTAGCAGAAATTTCTGCATCCAAACTTAATGAGAACCAGACTAGAGCTTCATTTGGTATTGTTCTGTTGACAGATATATTGTGTGAAGTCAACACTGATCCTAGAGAAGAACATAAGGGTGTTCTAAGCCATTTGCATGCAGTTTGTTGAAATACATTTCCATGAAGGTATATTTTTTCAAGTTTGTTAACAGCCTGCAACAGAATTTGCACTGTATTTTCAGTGTTGCTATGCGTAAAGTGACAAAGAAAATCTCGGTTGCATGCACTCAAGCACTGTGTTACATCATGCAGCAACATTCCTGAAACATTGAGACAAATATCGACTGCTGATGGCACGTGTATCACAGTCACTACATTATGGTGAATATGGTGGAACTGACCACTGAGCCTCATACCTAACCGGTCAATTTCAATCTCTAACAAGGCTCTGCCATCACTTACTATAAACTGGAGAATTGTATCAATTAACTGTGGTTTCAAATCAGCTGAAATGCGACCTTCCATTAAATTGTTTTCATGTATTATAAAGTGAGGACAGTTTTCAAGTGATACACAGTAGTACAGATCAATTAGACAGATGTTTAAACATGACAATAGATTGTTTTCTTGCCAGAAACATTCCTGTGTGCTCTCAATGCAATGTATCAAAACTGCTTTACAAATGAAAGTTGAAAGTGCATCATCAGAATCAAGGAAAGGGTAAGATTTCAGAATCATTTTCATTAATATGTAACATCTAATTTGAGAAATGTTCAAACTGAACATTAATGTACGTTCTGTTAGAGAGGTAGATATTCTCCATTGAAGTTCTTCATTGTCAGTTCCACGGCGGCCAACTGGAACAAGAAAACACCCATGACTCAAGGCTTGTATTTTCATTTCATTGGAGTGCAAGTTTCCTGTAGGTTCTTTTTGCAACCAAGATAGTGCTTCTAGAGGCCAAGATTTGCAGTGGTAAGCGTAAACCACATCATGGTTAGCAAAGCCTGGTTCCCCTATGTGCATTTGAGAGGGACCGTGTCTTGTGCATCCCTCTGGAATGTTGTCAATAAACCATGAGTTTCTCATAAGAACCCTTCCTGTTCTGTCCCTGACTAAATGCTCATGTGCAGCGTATGGAACTGGAAGAGGGGCATTGGCATACATGATTTGTAACAAACAATATCCAGGTGGTGTGTTTTCATCCCGAACTATCAACAGGTTAGTAATATCTGGTTGCCATTCTTCAGGATCCTGTATGACATTAAAAAAATTGTTACAGACCAGGGTATCAGAGTCTGCGTTAAGTCCTACTGTAGTTGTACCTTCTGTACGACTGCCAAAATGAAACACTGTTACATCCAAATCTTCTAATGTTTTGGTCACTGTCCTCAAAGACTCCTCTGTAAGCACTGCGTTTCTCCTCTTCATCACCATGTTGTCATTTACACCTATTTCATCAAGCACATTGGACAGTCGCAAGGACACGTTCTGTGTATACTCTATTCTGCTAAACATTCTGCAAGAGGAACATTTCTTTAGTTTTATTTTTGAAAAGATTTAAGCAGTCAACCAGTCAGGTCAACAATTGACAAACAGTAAACAGAAGACCTACAACATTGTAATTATGTTTGTTTGTTGTCAAAATATTTGAAGCTGCTCTTTCTAATTTTCAGTTGAACAATTATGATGGATTTATTTCTGCTAACATTTGCAAACAATGCTACTCGCTAATTCAAAATGTTTGTGAATAGTAATCAGCATCATGTCCACACACACAGGCCATGTTTCGTGAATTCTTAATATTGCATACAAGGCTGCTAACCATAAAATTGTTTTGTTACAGGTAAATAAAGACAGTGCGAGAATGACCCAGTTTATGATACATTAATAACATTTTCATATGAAGTTCATATTATGATTATGATATTGACACTTTATTGTCAAAGAGATTATCCTATAATTATGTATATTAAAATTGTCTTGACATTTATAGTACAGCCTTGCAAATTTGCAAAACAAAAACTGAGGAGAATGTTTTAAGAGTGGACATACTAGACCAATACTGGCTGTTTTATCTGTTTGAGCCGCACTATGAGAAAACCAACATAGTGGCTTTGCAACCAGCATGGATCCAGACCAGCTACGCATCTGCGCAGTCTGGTCAGGATCCATAACTGTTTGCTTTCAAAGCCTATTGCAGTTAGAGAAACTGTTTGTGAACAGCATGGATCCTGACCAGACTGTGCAGGCTGGTCTGGATCCATGCTGGTTGCAAAGCCACTATGTTGGTTTTCTCATGGTGCAGCTCATTTTACTAACACTAGACTCTACCAGAGAAAAATCTGATTAAATCTCAAAGAAAATAAAGAAAAGTGCATTTTCTATAAAGAATAACTAAACATGTTTATAATTTCTATTTTGTTAAAATGCATGCTTAAGTATGAAACAAAGACTATGTATATTTTTTCTTCCCATTATTACAATTATACAAAGAAATGTATACTTACGTTTTACTAGTTTAGAGATGTGGATGTTCTCCATCAAAAAATTATCACAGAGGTCTTGTATCTATAATGCAACTGCATCATTCAGGCCCTTAAATGTTATGATGGACAGAAGAATTTTTCTAAGAAATCAGATATATATGATAATGTTCTATTTAAGTTCCTCATACAATAACCTTTGGCCAAATAAAGGAAATTATTAACTTTTTATCACATTTCATGTATTTTAGTTTTGCCTTATTTATGTTACTTGAAGCATCTTTTTAATTGCAATGCAATGAGTCAGATTATTGATAAAAAAGTAGTTCAGCTTCAGTAAGGAGTAAGAATACAAAGTTACAGCATTTGTTTCTGATCTCAGGTGATAGGGGTTGACTGAATTCAATATCTTCCCAGTTTTCCAAAGTGTTCAACTACCTGCCAGAAAAAAAGTCAAAATGAAACAGGGAAACATTAGGCACTGGTCACCTTTTGGTTTCAGTTTCAATAAAGACTGCTGATTCATCAGATTTCACAGTAACTGAAAGGGGGGAAAATATTTTTATTTCTGCTGTATGTAAGAATCATGTAGGAGGGTATAATGATCTGTGCCTGGTCAGTTTTTGCAATATTTTTCTTCCCAGACTTTTCACAGGGAAAAAGGTATCTGTGTTGAAGGTCATCTTGTAACATTTGCAAGAACAAAAAATGAAGAGGCTAATGTTAAGCCCAGTATTCATCTACATTTAAATTCTAAACCTTGGGCTTAAGAATGGCAAATAGTTAATATGAGATTACAGTGTTTACCAAGTATTGCAAACTTATACTGATGAAATGTTGCTGAGCTGTCTGTAACTGTAAAATGCATGTTTATTTAAAGTATAACCCTTATGATGCTGGACAATACTGATTCTGCCATTGCGACCAGCGTAGATCTTGATCAGCCTGCTCATCCGTGCAGTCTTATCATGACCTCACTGTTAGCTATTCTGTCAGTATCTTTTGATAAGCACCCCTTTTAACAGTTAATGGTACTGTCCAGATTGAAAGACAGACAAGTTCATTATAGAAATTTAGCAGAGTAGGTCAAAAGTCAATGTTTCAGAGAATGATTTCCATTTAATAAATGGAGAACAGTTGGGCCTACAGCCATCATACTTCATAAAATAATTGCATTTGGTCAGAAGATGACTCCTATTATTTTGGAAATCAGTAGGTCCAAGGTTAACATCATATTAAGCTCAAGATTGAAATGGGGTCCTGTCTGGAGAACTATGCCTTGGTTAGTAGATTACCCTATAGTCTTGTTGTAGTGGGGTTAGTAGGTAAAAAATCAGTGAGACAGTGACCTTGAGACTTAAACTGGTTGTAGATGAATCTCTGCTTTTGTGGCATTTTGTTAACAGCTGTTGTTTTATTTAAAATTATTATTTTTCAAATTATAAAATGTTTTCCATTTCAGTCTTCTGTGTCAAGTAAAACAGCAGGTGTGACCCAGTCCTTGACCCCTGCCCAGTTACAGCTTCTTCAACAAGCTGCTGC
This sequence comes from Mercenaria mercenaria, assembly GCF_021730395.1. Taxonomy (NCBI): domain Eukaryota; kingdom Metazoa; phylum Mollusca; class Bivalvia; order Venerida; family Veneridae; genus Mercenaria; species Mercenaria mercenaria. The sequence continues at coordinate 5,547,851 of NC_069365.1, read as the reverse complement.
AGCACAAGCGGCCCATGTGAAAGCCCAGGCTGAGGCCCAGGCTGCTAAAGCCCAGGCACAGGCACAGGCACAAGCTACAGGTAAAGGACAAGGAAAAGGACAAGGTAAGTAAGATCTTCCCTAAACTTTCCATTTAAGTCTGTATAGTTTAGCCTGTTGGCGGCAAGTGGCCTTTGGGACCATGCAGACCAAGATAAGGCTGCTTATCTTGGTCAGCACTATTCACTATTCAGTCTGTTAATTTTCATAGAACAGCCATTAGAATAATAAGTGGTGCTGCCCAAATTGAATGATGGACCAGTCCATTTTAGAAATTTACCAGGTTAAAGGTTTATTTTTGACTCGTATTCCAAGAACAATTCAGGGATGTTAAAGGTTTCATTTATTGTCATTGCTGTTTGTGATAAAATACCAAGAACTCCAATGTTGTGAATTATTTTCCTTTAAAGGCACTAACCCACACATTTTACATTAAAGCATTTTTTCATGAAAATTGATAAGTGGCTTCTCTGAAAGTGACTAGTTGTACAAACTTATTGACAGAAGATTTTTGCAAGATATTCTTGTAAATAACTAAAAATATTGTGCAGAAAGTAGTAAACCATTGTAATGCTTTTGAAATAAATTTAAAAAAATTACATTTTTCTTGCATCTTCACCAATATCTTACTTTTATTATCCCCCGACGAAAGTCGGAGGGATATAGTTTTGGCGTTGTCCGTCCTTCCGTCTTTCCGTCCGTCCGTCCGTCCGGAGCCATATCTAGGAAATGGTTGGGAATATTTATTTAAAACTTCATATACATGTTCACCACAATGAGTTCTTGCGGCCCGTCAAGTTTCAGTCAGATTGCCCAAGTAACACAAGAGTTATGGCCCTTAGAAGTTTCTAGTGTTAACTATATAGGGTACTATAAATATGGCAATTTCTGCATCATAACTTTTGATATATTTGACCTAGAACTATGAAACTTAAACAGAATTTAGATCACCATAATGTGGTTGTGTACACACAATTTCATTTGGATTTATTTGTAAATTAAGAGTTATTGCCCTTTAATTGTATAAAAATCCACATATTTGTACATAACAAACTTACCATTTTGTAGAATTTCATTAAATTTCTTTCATTCTTTTCCATGAACATTTATTGTAAACATGTGAAGTTGTGTACCCACACCTGGTCACCCCCTTACCTTGATCACATACCTCCCCCCCATCCCCCCCCCCCCCCCCCCCCCCCTATGAGGTTATGGGGCCCATCAAGTTTCAGACAGATTGCCCAAGTAACACCAGGGTTATGGCCCTTAGAAGTTTCTAGTGTTAACTATATAGGGTACTATAGATATAGATATGCCAATTTCTGCATCATAACTTTTGATATATTTGACCTAGAACTATGAAACTTTAACAGAATTTAGAGCACTATAATGTGGTTGTGCACAGACAATTTTGTACGGATTTCTTTTTGTAACTTCAGAGTTATTGCCCTTTAATTGTCTAAATATCCACATATTTGTACATAACAAACTTACCATTTGGCAGAATTTCATTCATTCTTTTCTGTGAACATTTATTATAAACATGTGAAGTTGCGCACCCACACCTGGTCACCCACTTAGCCTTGGTCACACCCCCTTCCCCCCCCCCCCCCCCCCCCCCTCCCAAATTTTTTTTTTTTTTTTTTCATTTCTTATTTTAGATTTTTTTCAAACCTTCCAAGTTGTACTATTCCCCCACCTCACTTCTCCACCCAGTCATGCCTACCACTGATCATGCATCCTCTGCCGCCCCCCCCCCCCCCCCACTCCAACTTCACCCTTTTACCTTTTTTTTTTTTTCATTTTTAATTTTCTATCAATATTTATAATCAGCATGTGAAATTTTGTTTCCTCTCCCGTTCCCCTGCACCCCCACCCCCTAAAAAAATAAATATATACATATATCTATATATAGATATATATATTTCCATTCCTTTCTTTTTTTTTTAAATGTTCAAACCTTCAACATGTTAAGTTGTGACTGCACAAACCTTGCCCTCAGCCATGTTCAAGATATCTTATCTGTGTTCTCTTAAGGACATCTGATCTTTTAAGTTCAAATGTACATGCAAAACAGCAACACCTGGTGCCAAACCACTCAAAGACAATATTTCATTCCAGTTAAACTTCAAGCTCACATTTCAATTAACTGCATTTAATTTTAAAAGCTAAGCTTATTACAGTAAGCATATCCCATTCAAAATAAATTCTTTAGTCCGGATCAAAGTATCATACATTTATTGTGTACTCTTTAATTAAACATTTGTTTTCTGTTAAATTTATTTTGACTAATGAAATTATTTGCTTCTTATTAACATCCTTAACTTTTTGCCGGATACATCTTTTTGCCATTCCTCACCACAAATCCTTTCGGCGGGGGATACCAATTCATCGAATTTGCTTGTTTTATTATCACCCACTTTATTATTTTTCGCTGTCAAATACTAGTATACATTCTATTGCCAAACTTGATGGAAATGAACATGTTGAAAAATTTCACTAAAACTGTTGGTGAGTAGCATTAAATGTCTGTGTAGTAAAATGGGATTTATTATTTTATGGTAAAATGGGATTTGTTATTTTATGGTAAAATGGTATTTATTATGCTCCCTGAAGGGTGAGCATATAGTTGCTGCTCTGTCCATCCATCACACTTTTGTCTGGAGTATAACTTGAAAAGTATTAATGACATTTGATTGAAACTTCACACAATCATAGAGGCCATTTACCTAGTTTTTGAATTATCAACTTTTATGACAAAAATAAGGTTTGCCCAGAGCATTACTTAAAAGTATTAATGGCATTTCATTGAAACTTCACAAAGTGATAGAGGCCATTGACGGGAAATGCAGTGTCATAGAACCATAACTACTTTACCTAGTTTTTAAATTATTTCCCTTTATTATACAATATAAGGCTTGCTGGGAGCATTACTTGAAAAGTTTTAATGGCATTTCATTGAAACTTCAAGAAATGATAAAAGCCATTGACAGAAGTACAGTGTCAAAGAACTATAACTCTATCTTACCTAGTTTTTGAATTATCTCCCTTTATCCAATTTTCTTCTTTTTATTATCTCCATTTTTGCAGTTGAACTTCAGTGGCTCGAACTTGGATCTTTCGAACACCCAGGATTGCTCGAACTCTTCGCTCGATCCCAAGTTTATTCCTTCTTTATTCTATATAGTTCTACCTCAGATCGCTCGAACTTCGAAATTCAAACTCTCGAACTCATTTGGTGGTCCCCTCGTCTTAATTACAGTGATAGTTACACCTTTTCAGTCAAACAGACAATTTGTCACCGGAATGGCTTGTGTTTACAAAGCTTTTCACACCTCTGTCTGACATTCGCCAAGCTTCCCCTTTAACCGGCATGTGCGTTATTTACACACGCTTATGTAATTAGCGTCGGTATACAACAAACAAATTAAACAAAGTGACTTGCTTTAATGGGCTTTGATTTATACGAATAAAATTATTTAAAATAATTGAGCAATGTCTGTCTTTATTTTTACCGCATAAAAATGGGAGATCCCGTATCAACTTTAATACTGCTTTAGCATGGCTGAACAAATTAGCAAAGAACTCGGAAACCGGGTGATAGCTAAGTCGGCTACTGGAAAGAAATATTTTTGATAATATTTGTACTGGACTATGATTCATAAAGGTTTGCTATTCATGTCTTCCTATTTGATGCTGTCTTCACCAACTTCTTATAATTATATTAGTGTTTTATCTGTGTGGTTTTTTTTTTCGTATCTGTGTCATGTTTGAAAATAAATAATAAAGCATATTTCAGCGTTCATTTTTTATTTATCATCATATCATACACACATTAAGGTACAATATGACAATATATTATGATGTAAGGTTTGTAACACATCATGCCCTCTAATTCCCAAATTCAAAATGGCCACCATTTGGATGGCTCGAACAACGGAAAACTCAAACTAATTTCCTCGGGACCCTCGAGTTTGAGCCATCGAAGTTCGACTGTATATGGTTTCTAATATGTGATTTCCCATATTGGGACAAGCACATGCATCCAGGACCATCATTTGGTTTTACCGATGCCTTGTTATGTTATGTGGATGTCTGTTAGTTGTTTGATTATCTGTCTATTTGTAACATTATTTTACAATGGAAATTTAAGGATGTATTATGCTTCATTGGCATTGCTCTTGTTCCGTCTAACTGAATCCATTTAAGAAAAGAATTGTCTTGATTGCAATATCTTTTAAACTCATCAGTGAAGACATTTATATGCCATCTTAATTTTTAGCTCACCAGAGCACAAAGTGCTCAGGGTGAGCTATTGTGATCGCTCACCGTCCGGCGTCCGTCCGTCCGTCCGTCGCCCGTCCGTCCACACTTTCCTTTAAACAACATCTCCTCCTAAACCAACAGGCCAATTTTGATGAAACTTCACAGGAATGTTCCTTGGATGGTCTTCTCTAAATATTATTCAAAGAATTGAATTCCATGCAGAACTCTGGTTGCCATGGCAACCGAAAGGAAAAACTTTAAAAATCTTCTTATCAAAAACCAGAAGCCCTAGAGCTTAGATATTTGGTGTGAAGCATTGCCTAGTGGACCTCTACCAACTTTGTTCAAATCATGACCCCGGGGTCAAAATTGACCCCGCCCCAGGGGTCACTTGATTTTACATAGAAAAATCTTAAAAAATCTTCTTCTTGAAAACCAGAAGCCCTCGACCTTAGATATTTGACATGTGGCATTGCCTAATGGACCTATACTAATATTGTTCAAATCATGACCCCGGGGTCAAAATTGACCCCGCCCCAGGGGTCACTTGATTTTACATAGGAAAATCTTCAAAAATTTTCTAAAAATAAAGCAGAAGGCCTAGGTATTAGATATTTCACATGTAGCATTGCCTAGTGGACCTCTACAAAATTGTTCAAATCAGACCCCCGGGGTCAAAATTGACCCAGCCCCAGGGGTCACTTGATTTTACATAGGAAAACTTTAAAAAATCTTCTTCTCAAAAAGCAGAAGACCTAGAGCTTAGATATTTAACATGTAGCATTGCCTAGTGGACCTCTACTAAAGTTGTTCAAATCATGACCCCCGGGTCAAAATTGACCCTGCCCTAGTGGTCGCTTTATTTTACATATGAAAATCTTCAAAAATTTTCTTAAAATAAACCAGAAGGCCTAGAGCTTAGATATTTCACATGTAGCATTGCCTAGTGGACCTTTACAACATTTATTCAAATCATGACCCCAGGGTCAAAATTGACCCCGCCCCAGGGGTCACTTGATTTTACATAGGAAAATCTTCAAAAAATTTCTAAAAATAAACCAGAAGGCCTAGGTCTTAGATATTTGACATGTAGCATTGCCTAGTAGACTACAAAATTTCTTCAAATCATGACCCCTGGGGTCAAATTGGCCCCGCCCCATGGGGTTACTTGATTGTATATAGAAAAGCCTTCAATATTTTCTAAAAATAAACCAGAAGGCCTAGAGCTTAGATATTCGACATGTATCATTGCCTAGTGGACCTCTACAAAATTTGTTCAAATCTTGACCCCCCAGGGTCAAATTGACCCAGCCCAAGGGGTTACTTTATTGTACATAGGGAAATCTTCATAAATTTGCTTAAAATAAACCAGAAGGCCTAGATCTTAGATATTCGATATGTAACATTGCCTAGTGGACTTCTACAAACTTTGTTCAAATCATGACCCCCGGGGTAAAATTGGCCCCGCCCTAGGGGTTACTTGATTGTACATTGGAAAATTTTCTAAAAATCATCAGTTTGACATTTGAAACATATTACTCTGGTGAGCGATCCAGGGTCATCATGACCCTCTTGTTTAAAACATGTAAGAAAACTTAGAAATGAAAAGTTAATAATTTAATGGAAAAAAAATTGATTTTAGATTGCGGACAATATTTTACCAAGGAGAAATATAAATTTTTTTAAATCAAAAGTTTTTACTGATGACTTAATTTAATGATACTAGTTTGTGGATTATACTTTGAAACTTTCTATGATGTCATAAGTTGCATCAGTAAAAGAAAATTTATTCCCAGTAAACATATTCAACTCCCCTGGATTAATTTTATCTTTATGATTTGAAAGCTGTGCATTTATTTCTCCATGAAATAGCTATTACAGTCAAACCCAGGAAATTTAATTCCAGAATAATTGATGTATAGGTTACACTCTGGTGATTTTAGCAATATACATGTATTTGTGAGTGAGGACCGAGGAAGTTTGGATAAAAAAGCTTAGAACTAAATCACCAGAAGGTCTTAATTTGCAACAATGACAGATCCAATATATTTCGCTACAAAATTAGAAGATTTAGAAAGGAAAAACAATGACAAGCCAGAATACGTATACCTATGTGAAATCTGTGGAAAAGAATGCACAACTAAACATCAAAAATACAATTTACAAACACAAAAAAACCCATGAAGACCACAACATGAAATACAAATGCTCATGGTGTGAGAAATTATATGTTAGGAGAGACACCCTTAAGCACCATTCCACCAGGATACATGGTTTTGAGGAAAAAGAATTTGTGAAAGTCACAGTGATGAAACATGACAAAGTGGTAACCTTTCCCAGATTACAAAACCCTACTCACAAAACTCTAATGAAGACACCTAAATTTAGGATCATGCTGGGAAAAACTGGAATGCCGTATGTCAAGATGACACCCAAGATGAAACTTAAACGTAGCAGGAAGTCCGAGGAAGAACCACCAATCGGAACACTTACATTCAATATACCATCGCCCTTGTCGCCAATCCAACCAACACCCTGTTCCAGCACGGATACCTTATGCCAGGACAAGTACGGAATGTTCAGTAATGAGAATGAACAATTAATTAGTGTCAACAGAGTTTACGGAATATTTAATTAAGTTAAAATTATTTCTTCTTGTACAAAAACTCTAAAAACAGACTCCTTTTACATTTGGACCGATGCCAACAATTTTTGGACAGTTGCCAGAACCAATCTATTTATAGTAACAATTTGTCATCAAAGTTGTCCACATTTTATATACTTCAGTGTAGAAATTTCTTTATATTTTATCCTGATGAAGGTCATTATATGACCGAAACCGGTAGATCTTATTAAATTTGTTAACCACACCCGGTGTTTGATGTGTTGTTCCTCTTAACTCTCTTTTATTATTAGTTCATTACTTTGTTGAGGAACTCGTATCCCTTTGGGATCCGTCTCCACCGGGCGACCAACCAGTCAATATAATCGGTGTGGGCAGTGTGATAGTTTCCACTTTCTGCCGTGCATCCAGCAACTGGATCCGCTGAAGCAAGCAATACCTGAGCCCTTGGAGAGGGAAACCGCAGTAAATTATAACCGATGTCATTCTCACTGAGTCAACCGGACGATTTTGACGCAGATACACCGAACGCTACACCGTCTGCTTCCATAACAACAGTTATTTCCGGCCAGACTATACCAATAACGAAGAAACGAAAAATCGCAGAAGAACCATCATCGCGCAGAATTGACGAATCAAACGTTTCCAGGTTTAAAGTTTTAAAAAAGCTCATTATACAAAAAACTCGCACACAACATCACATTGATTATTTACAGAGGTGTATCAACACTAAATCTACTCCGAAATCCCTACGCGTGAACCTCACTCCGCAAGTTCCAGTCATTAACTCTTCTTTGCAAATTAAGTGGGAAGAAGCCCATATAGAATTCGGTAATAAACTCTGTGAGATCTTGTTTCAATATTGGAGCAACAGATCGACACAACTACAACAAGAAATCAAAATAATCAACGAGGATTTAAAGAAGAAAACCTCTACTGACCAAGTGGAATTGATTACAGAAATAGTTTCCAAGATTTCATTAAATGTAAAAGAAGAATTGCGTAACAAACGAAAGGATACAGCCAACACCTTACCAAACAATCAACAACCACCGAACTTCAGACAATGACCAGACGTAGATTTAGACCTAGAATCGATTTTGAGAATAATAAACTACTCCACAATAAGAACAAATGGGTTGTTAATCTATCAAAACTAGAATTAACAAGAAGTCAAACTTTAATATTATGTAAAGGTCTATCTTTCTGCCCAACACCGGTTTATCATGACAAAATCCAGTATGAGAGGGATGTACTTCTATTTAATCGCAGACTAAGATTATCACAATTTTTCCAGAATGATAATAATTCAAAAGACCCAATTCACCCATTCAAGCAATCATCGGGTTGGACTCCCCCAGCAGGCAAGTCTATAGAACTTGAAACTTTTATTGCGAGTACTAACTTGAAGCTTTTAAACGAAAAGAATAAACATACTTTCAAATCTAATATTACGGATGAAGAACGCAAAGCTATTTTGTCACTACGCAATAATCCTGATATAATAATTAAACCGGCGGATAAAGGTGGCGCTGTTGTTATTCTAGACAAAACTTCGTATATACAAGAAGGTCTTAGACAACTAAATGATCCGAAATTCTACCAAGCAATCTCGGCCGACCGAACACCGAAAATATCATCTGAAATAAACTCATTTCTAGACTACCTAAAAAAACATAAATTATTACCTACAGAATCGATTAATTTCTTAAAACCGAAGAACTGCAGAACCCCAGTGTTCTGTATGCTCCCAAAAATACACAAAGCTAATAACCCAGGCAGGCCCATAGTCTCGGCATGCGACAGTCCGACGGAAAGACTATCTCAATTCATTGATTATCATATTAAACCCTTAGCACAGTCTGTTAAGTCATACATTAAGGATACAAATGACTTCCTTCTCAAAATTCATAAACTGAGCAACGTCCCTAAAGACTCTCACTTAGTCACAATCGATGTTTCAGCGCTCTATACATCTATCCCTCACCGAGATGGAATAATAGCTCTCAAAGAAGCACTGAATAGACGTCCAACTCAGGAACCTAAAACATGGATCATTTTAAGACTAATGTTGTTTGTTTTACGGAAGACAAGCTTTAAGTTCAATTTAAGATTCTACGAACAGATCTCGGGCACAACTATGGGAACGAAATGTGCACCCAGTTACGCCATTATTTTCATGGGATATCTGGAGTCAAGATTTATACTTACTCAAATGTTGAAACCTTTAGTCTGTTGGAGATTTATTGATGATATCTTTATGATATGGCATCACAGCAGACAGGAATTGTATTCCTTCATGGCCTGCCTTAACAACTTTTGCGACTCAATTAAGTTTACACATGAGATCGACTCAGTTTCTGCAAACTTCTTAGACACACACATTACGAAAGACAGTATGGGCCTACTTCACACAAGCCTATACACAAAACCGACGGATGCTCATATGTACTTACACTACACAAGTTTTCATCCGGAACACTAGAAAAGAAGCATTCCCTACAGCCAGGCGGTACGTATACGTCGCATTTGTAGTGATAATCAGTCATTCAAAACTTGTACTGAATATTTGTTCCAGAACTTAACAGCACGTGGATATCCTGCCAGTCTTGTACAACAAGCTATAAATAAAGCCGGCCAATTAGACCGATATACTTTACTGTCTAAACAGAATAAGATAAGAGATAAAGGGAATGTGATACCTTTCATTACCACATACAGCCCATTTATCCCACCAGCACAACGTATCCTCAACGTACATTTACCGATCCTTAGGGCAAATATTTCTACAACCTTCATCAATAATACAAAAATTTTATCCGTACATCAAAGATCCAGAAACGTAAGAGATATGTTGGTTAGGTCCGACGTAATACATAATAAACTTATACGGGGCAGCTATACATGTGGCAGAAATTGTATAATTTGCAAGCACATGTCTAACTCTACAGATTTCACAAGTACAGTAACTCAAGAAACGTTCAATATTAATGGACATCATACATGCACAACGGTCAGCGTGATCTACTTAATTACATGTAAGCTATGTAAGTTACAGTACGTTGGCCAAACAGGCAATACACTGAGGGAAAGATTCTATGGACATCTCGCCGATATTAGAATGCAGAACGACGTAAAACCGGTTTCCCGCCACTTTAATAGCGCGGGTCATAACGGTAACACAGTCGACGTCATAATCATCCAACAAACAGGACGTGATGTCAATAAACGATTAAGAACCGAGGAAGTTTGGATAAAAAAGCTTAGAACTAAATCACCAGAAGGTCTTAATTTGCAACAATGACAGATCCAATATATTTCGCTACAAAATTAGAAGATTTAGAAAGGAAAAACAATGACAAGCCAGAATACGTATACCTATGTGAAATCTGTGGAAAAGAATGCACAACTAAACATCAAAAATACAAACACAAAAAAACCCATGAAGACCACAACATGAAATACAAATGCTCATGGTGTGAGAAATTATATGTCAGGAGAGACACCCTTAAGCACCATTCCACCAGGATACATGGTTTTGAGGAAAAAGAATTTGTGAAAGTCACAGTGATGAAACATGACAAAGTGGTAACCTTTCCAGATTACAAAACCCTACTCACAAAACTCTAATGAAGACACCTAAATTTAGGATCATGCTGGGAAAAACTGGAATGCCGTATGTCAAGATGACACCCAAGATGAAACTTAAACGTAGCAGGAAGTCCGAGGAAGAACCACCAATCGGAACACTTACATTCAATATACCATCGCCCTTGTCGCCAATCCAACCAACACCCTGTTCCAGCACGGATACCTTATGCCAGGACGAGTACGGAATGTTCAGTAATGAGAATGAACAATTAATTAGTGTCAACAGAGTTTACGGAATATTTAATTAAGTTAAAATTATTTCTTCTTGTACAAAAACTCTAAAAACAGACTCCTTTTACATTTGGACCGATGCCAACAATTTTTGGACAGTTGCCAGAACCAATCTATTTATAGTAACAATTTGTCATCAAAGTCGTCCACATTTTATATACTTCAGTGTAGAAATTTCTTTATATTTTATCCTGATGAAGGTCATTATATGACCGAAACCGGTAGATCTTATTAAATTTGTTAACCACACCCGGTGTTTGATGTGTTGTTCCTCTTAACTCTCTTTTATTATTAGTTCATGTATTTGTGAGGAATATTTTTCCTGTAAAGAGTTTTTGTTACAGGTGCATCCCCAAAATTAGATCTGGCAAACAAAGTACAAAATGTTACTATCAACCAGCAAGGTCAAGTGAAGGTCATCCCTCAGACGACCTCTATAGCCTCTGTTGTCAAGGGAACAGCTCCGCCAAATGTCACTATTCAGACAAAACCAGAATTACAGGTAGTATCACTATATCTAGCAATGTTTTCATAATATTTGTAAATGGTATACCTACTTCAAAGCTTAGTACTGTTTTAGCTTGACTATTTGAAGAAACGTGAGAGCTGTTCTACACACGGCCTGGCATTAGCGTCACACCTTGGTTTTGCATGCAGATTCATATCTTATTTACATTGCATTTATCACATGTTTGATGTCGAGGGAGTGAAATAAAGCCATTTCATATAAATGATAATACACCAGTGTAATAAAGCTTTGACGTCGATATTGTTTAAAGTATAGGAGATGTTGGTTAAATTTTACTTGTTTGTATTGTTGAAGAAAGTATAATTTTTGATGTTTCAGCAGGAAAAGCTAACATGTGATTAAAAAAATATTACATTTTGTGATTTTTATACGTCTCAAGGGACGTATAATGGGACGTATTTTGTTATACCCCCGGTGTTCGTCTGTCCGTCCGTTAGCAATTTCGTGTTTGCTCTGTATCTCTTGAAACCTTTGAAGGATTTCAAAGAAACTTTACACAAACGTTCACCACACCGAGACGACATGCAGAGTGCAAGTTTTGAATGTCTTGCTTCAAGGTCAAGGTCACACTTAGGGGTCAAAGTTCATATCAGTTTGTTTCTTGTCCACTGTGTAACTTTTGAACTGCTCGAAGGATTTCAGAGCAGGGTTGCCAGCAGTCTTGAAAAGTCAGGGAAATTGGTTTCTTTTTCAAGGTCAGGGAATTGTCAGGGAATTTTAAAATTTGGTCAGTGAAAAATGAAAATCCTGGAAAGTCAGGGAAAAGTCAGGGAAAAATGATTTCAAAGGTCGAAGAAGTTAATCATTTTAAACTTTTGTGGCTATGGCAGTCTTCAAGCATTAAATTTAAGTAATTAAAAACAAAGTTTAATGATGTAATACTGTAACATGCATTTCATTTGTTTAAATCCCCCATTTTTCTTTAAACACTGATTTTGCTTGAAGACTGGAAGGCTTTGCAACCCTTGCCTCCAGAGCTAACTAACATTTTTTTGTTATTTTGTAGGAAAGTGACACATGAAGAGAGCCTACAACTAACATTATTCTAATACACTTTTTTTGTTGTAGGTACTCCAGGTGTTTTCTGGACCCTGTATATTAAGAGATCTTGGATTTTGAGAGTGATGCTTTGTCAATATGATTCCAATGGTCTTGCTATTAGTCATGGTGTTTTATTGTTTTTGCCTCTAGGAAACTGTATAATAACAGATCTTGGATTTTTGAGAATGATATTTTGCTAATACTAGCAGGGTTCCAATGGTCTTATTATTAACCATACTTTATTGTTTTTACCATGAGGAAAGTGCACCTTAAAAGATGTTAGATTTTTGATAGTTACATGTCTTGCAAAGATGCTTTTGATATGTATCTCTTAATAATTAGGTTTCACTGACCAATAGTCACAATTATGTTTCATTGACTTGACCACCAAACAGTCATACAAGAAAGAAAACCATGTTTATTATCATTGTGTTTGATGTTTATGTTTAATATATTGGAAAATAAATACAAAACATTTGGAAAAAAAATAATGGGAGGATTGGACGTCTATAGGGGAGGTCAGGAGGCCATTTAAATGTTTGGCGGTTTTGGTCAGTGAAAAACATGAATTGGTCAGGGAAAAGTCAGGGAATTTTATTCACCCAGAGTGCTGGCAAACCTGCAGAGAAACTTGGCACAAATGTTCACCACACCGAGATGACGTGCAGAGCGCATGTTTCGGATGACTCGCTTCAAGGTCAAGGTCACACTTAGAGGTCAAAGGTCATATATGAATTTGCTTTGTTTATATTGCTCTGCATTGCAGTGCTTTTGTTTTTATTCGGCAGATCCCTTTTTTTGTTCACTAACAATAAAAAAAATTGAATTACTTCCCTTTTATATCACTACAAATAGCTTATTTTGAAACGTTTTTATTATTGGCCATAAGGAAAAACCGAGACCACTTTTCTGTGGTACAACATGGATGGTACCTTCAACTTTTAGGTGTATTTTGACATACCTGTACATGGTAAGGATTGTTTTGTGGACTTAGACTTTTTTGGAATTTCTTCCCTATGTTGTTCCTGTCCTTTGGGCTTCAACAGTCAAGTTCTTTAAATTTTGCTCCCATCCTCTGATGTAACCCTTCGGTCGTTTATTGCCCTGCTTAGCAGAGCTCTTGTCCATATTGAATTTATTAAACTTGTTGAATAAAATTGATAAAATGCTCGGCAGAGCCTCACATTTTATTACTTTATTCAACTTGTTTAATAAATTCAATATGAAAATACACTCGTATAATATCCTCTGTGTATTGGATTTAAACTTTAAAAAGGCCTCCTAGTCTTTAAACTTACTGAAATAACCAAGTTAGATAACACTTGGATGAATGCAATTCAAATTCCAACCCATTTTCAACATTTAAATTTGATTAAAATTTTGCATGCAACTAACTGTTAAACTGTATCACAGTAACAACTATAGGTATTGGACTGAAACTTCACTCAAAGCTTTCCAATCAGACCTATTGACATATCCAAGGAAGATAACTCTTGGTTAAATTTAATATAGATTACAACCCTTTTTCAACATGAAAAATTTTGTCAAAGTTTTGCATGCAACAAACTACCAAGCAGTGTCTCAGGAACATCTGTATACATATTGATTGAAATTCACACAATGCATCCCAGTCCACTCACCTACTCAGATAACCAATGCACCCCAGTCCACTCACCTACTCAGATAACCAATGCACCCCAGTCCACTCACCTACTCAGATAACCAATGCATCCCAGTCCACTCACCTACTCAGATAACCAATGCATCCCAGTCCACTGACCTACTCAGGTAACCAATGCATCCCAGTCAACTCACCTACTCAGATAACCAATGCATCCCAGTCCACTCACCTACTCAGATAACCAATGCATCCCAGTCCACTCACCTACTCGGGTAACCAGTGCATCCCAGTCCACCAGTCCACTTACCTACTCAGGTAACCAATGCATCCCAGTCAACTCACCTGCTCAGATAACCAATGCATCCCAGTCCACTCACCAACTCAGGTAACCAATGCATCCCAGTCCACTGACCTACTCAGGTAACCAATGCATCCCAGTCCACTCACCTACTCAGATAACCAATGCATCCCAATCCACTCACCTACTCAGGTAACCAATGCATACCAGTCCACTCACCTACTCAGATAAGCAGTGCATGCCAATCTACTCCACTACTCAGGTAACCAATGCATCCCAGTCCACTGACCTACTCAGGTAACCAATGCATCCCAGTCAACTCGCCTACTCAGATAACCAATGCATCCCAGTCAACTCACCTACTCAGATAACCAATGCATCCCAGTCCACTCACCTACTCAGGTCACCAGTGCATCCTAGTCCACTCACCTACTCAGATAACCAATGCATCCCAGTCCACTCGCCTACTCAGATAACCAATGCATCCCAGTCCACTGACCTTCTCAGATAATCAGTGCATCTCAATCCACTCACCTACTCAGGTAACCAATGCATCCCAGTCCACTCATCTACTCAGATAAGCAATGCATGCCAATCCACTCCCCTACTCAGGTAACCAATGCATCCCAGTCCACTGACCTACTCAGATAACCAATGCATCCCAATGCACTCACCTACTCAGGTAACCAATGCATCCCAGTCCACTGACCTACTCAGATAACCAATGCATCCCAGTCCACTCGCCTACTCAGATAACCAATGCACCCCAGTCCACTCACCTACTCAGATAACCAATGCACCCCAGTCCACTCACCTACTCAGATAACCAATGCATCCCAGTCCACTCACCTACTCAGATAACCGTTCTTGTTGAATTTAATCACAGTTATGGCCTTTTACTTTTATTGAAGTATTGTATGCAAGCTGTTATCATTGCCAAAATAAAATTTTAATTTGTTAAAAATCATAATAAAATAACTCACTTATTGCCAAGTTATGTCCCTTGTTTGACATAACAAGCATTTGAATTGTCAAACACACTGTGTTAACTGACAGCTCTTGGTCATGTTAAACATAAACAGTTACATGAATTTGCTTCCTTGGCATAATATAAGAATTTCATAGCACAGGCATACCTTGAATATTTCATTTACTAGAAGGTAAAATAGCATAAATGCACATGGATTTTCTTTATAGCTCACCTGTCACAAAGTGACAAGGTGAGCTTTTGTGATCGCGCAGCGTCCGTCTTCCATCAGTAAACTTTTGCTTGTGACCACTCTAGAGGTCACATTTTTCATGGGATCTTTATGAAAGTTGGTCAGAATGTTCACCTTGATGATATCTAGGTCAAGTTCAAAACTGGGTGACATGCCATCAAAAACTAAGTCAGTAGGTCAAATAATAAGAAAACCTTGTGACCTCTCTAGAGGCCATATTTTTCACGGGATCTGTATGAAAGTTGTTCTGAATGTTCATCTTGATGATATCTAGGACAATTTTGAAACTGGGTCAACTGCGATCAAAAACTAGGTCAGTAGGTCTAAAAATAGAAAAACCTTGTGACCTCTCTAGAGGCCATACTTTTCAAAGGATCTTCATGAAAATTGGTCAGAATGTTCACCTTGATGATATCTAGGCCATGTTCGAAATTGGGTGACATGCCATCAAAAACTAGGTCAGTAGGTCAAATAAAAAAAACAAACTTGTGACCTCTCTAGAGGCCATATTTTTCATGGGATCTGTATGAAAATTGGTCTGAATGTTCATCTTGATGATATCTAGTTCAAATTTGAAACTGGGTCAACTGTGGTCAAAAACTAGGTCAGTAGGTCTAAAAATAGAAAAACCTTGTGACCTCTCTAGAGGCCATAATTTTGAATGGATCTTCATGAAAATTGGTCAGAATGTTCACCTTGATAATATCTAGGTCAAGTTCGAAACTGGGTCATGTGCCTTCAAAAACTAGGTCAGATGGTCAAATAATAAAAAAAACCTTGTGACCTCTTTAGAGGCCATATTTTTCATGGGATCTGTATGAAAGTTGGTCTGAATGTTCATCTTGATGATATCTAGGTCAAGTTCGAAACTGGGTCAACTGCGGTCAAAAACTAGGTCAGTAGGTATAAAAATAGAAAAACCTTGTGACCTCTCTAGAGGCCATAGTTTTCAATGGATCTTTATTAAGATTGGTCTGAATGCTCACCTTGATGATATCTAGGTCAAGTTCGAAACTGGGTCATGTGCCTTCAAAAACTAGGTCAGAAGGTCAAATAATAAAAAAACCTTGTGACCTCTTTAGAGGCCATATTTTTCATGGGATCTGTATGAAAGTTGGTCTGAATGTTCATCTTGATGATATCTAGGTCAAGTTCGAAACTGGGTCATGTGCGGTTAAAAACTAGGTCAGTAGGTATAAAAATAGAAAAACCTTGTGACCTCTGTAGAGGCCATATTTTTCATGAGATCTTCATAAAAATTGGTGAGAATGTTCACCTTGATGATATCTAGGTCAGCTGCGGTCAAAAACTAGGTCATTAGGTCAAATAATAGAAAAACCTTGTGACCTCTCTAGAGGCCATATTTTTCAATGGATCTTCATGAAAAATGGTCAGAATTTTTATCTTGATGAGATCTAGGTCAAGTTCAAAACTGGATCACATGAGCTCAAAAACTAGGTCACTATGTCAAATAATAGAAAAAACGACGTCATACTCAGTTCAAAACTGGGTCACATCGGGACAGGTGAGCGATTCAGGATCATCATGGTCCTCTTGTTTTATTTAAGATGCATGATGTTTAAATTTACTTTTATTGAAAAACACATTACAGATCATTTGAATAAATAGCAGAATATTTAGTCAACTTGAAGAGCTACTGTCATCAGTTTAAAAAATGAAAATATTTTAAGGCCATATTTAATCAATAAGGAAAAAAATAAGTGAGATAAATTTTCTTTAATTAACTACAGTGTACATTTGCAGACCATACGTCAGACATCTGTGGCCACTGGTCAGACAGAAGGTCCAAGTTCACCAGCAGTTCAGGTCATCACTACAGCAACAAAAACTGTAACTGTGGCAACAAGCTCAGGTGTTGGTAGTCCGGTTACTGTTATTAGTTCCATGCAAGCTGGTACAAACCCTCTGGTTGCAAGGTTGATGCAGCAGATGTCAGGTTAGCAGGACCAGGTTTTACTATCATATCTAGTATTTAAATAATAAATCCAGTTTTTGTGTTATGGTATGAAATACACTGGCATCCTGACAAACTTCATACTGAAATAAAAATTTCAAAGAATGCAATTTGCTTCTTAAATTTACAGCTTAATTTTTTTGCTGTTTGTTTTGATTAAGCCAGTCTTGTGTGAATTTGAAATTATAGATCTGTATAAGGCAGAATTTGTACATTAATGTTGTCAGAATACAAATAGCCATCTATGGTGACATCACTCTGGAACTCACTACACTTTATTTTAGCAATGCTCTAAATAAATCATAGGTAACATGTGTCTGTATGTAATGTAAACAATGCAATTGCATTTGGATCTAAAATATATTGGGATGTGCTGTATATTAAGTATCTCTTTCACTTGTCCAGAGCAAAATATTTTTATTGGACTAGATTGTGGACATTTTCTGTTGTCATGCATACAATCCTGGTCACAAGTAAATTAACTTGTAAATAGATTTAATAACGCACATCTGGTATACACTGGAATTTTCTGTCAGGACCTTTACACAGTGTAAATGCTTCGTGCTTAAGGTTGAATTCTGTATGTTCTATTTATAGCTGGAGGTCAGATGGTGTCAGTCAGCAGTCTTCTTGCTGCTCAGAGATCTCTACAGCAGGGGAACCAGCCTAGAGGAACAGCCGCCTTCAAGATACAAGGTACAAATCTTTGTTGCTACTAAACAGTATAATTAAAGTCTGACAATATACTGTCAAAAAGGTGAAGACATAGCTGTTTGTAGATAAAGGTAATATGGCTAGGAATTAAAGCAAATATTAGCAATGGGTCTTGAGGGGGAAGGGGGTATAGGAAAATGGGGTAAAAAAAGGTAATCACACAATTTCGGATTTAAATAGTTCTCTGTTTTTGTTTTTTTTTGCTCTGTAGAGCTAAACACTTTATTTTCACGGCAAGTTTTTATTGAAATCATATAACAGATCTATGCTTTACATTTAGGTAGCATTTTCATAACGAAATAAAAACCTTATAGAATTTGTCAGGGAAAATTTCTTTGATTTCTATAGGCGAGATTGTGTTTGTATACAATCCGTTGTATTTTCTATTCTTAGAACTGATAAGACAGTGATCGGGTGGGCAAACACCTGAACGTCCATGTTTTTTGTAAACAGTGATGTTTTTCTTGCGGCCTAAACATTTTTAAAACACAAATTATATCAATGATTTTTTGATCAATGGAAAGGTTATAAAACAAGAAGTTTATTAATTACTTTTAATTAGTATTTCGAAATAAATTGGGTTAATTATGAAATCTTAACTTACAGTGTCTTTCTAAAAGTTTTAAACATCACTATGCCGCTATTAAAATCATATAATGTCATTTAAAATGGTTAGTCATTTGAAAAAGATATCTAAGTATGAAAATATGAAAATTGTAAGTATTTCAAAACTTTTTGAATTTTGAAAATCTATAAATGAGCGAAAAAGTTATTAAAATTTAAAATTCTTATCCCATACACAAACGATGTAAAAATATTTGTTTCGCCCACCACCAGATAAACAGATGTTAATGCGTGACGTCACAGCAATCTCTCCTATTCAGCATTGACAATATTCAAGAAGATATAAGTTACAGACATATAAAGTGGGTCCTGATGTGTGCTGTATCCATTGGAAGTTTCTCAATTTTATATAGAATAAAAAAAGACCAGCTATTTAGTGTGTTCATCTCATAAGTGGGTGTTGAAATAATGGATCCATAAAAATGCTAATACTTGTACCTTTGGCAAACATGCCTTTTGTACAAATTTATTTACAAACAACATTTTGCAAAATATTCATTAAAAGTATTAACACAGTACTTTGTAATTGTGTGAACAAATCAACACTTCATGAGTTCTTACAAATATTTAATACCTGTTGTTTAAGTATTTCTTAGTGTACTATTTGAAGCCTGTTTCTTGTTATTTTCTTGTTTCTACAGTTTGTTTACACTTGCTGCAAAAAAGTATGCTTTTAAGCCAATAAATTTCTTATATGTGGAACAATTTCTACAGCTATTTATTGTAAATGTTAAATGTGGACATGTAGGGTATAGCAACATATTTGGAAGCAGATATTTCAATTATTTTCATTGCAATTAATTTTTCTTTCCTGCAAACAGATGTTTTTGCTATTTTCTATCAAATCGATAAACCTGTACTGCATTAAAAGGATTTGAGCTGGGATTTAAAATAACAAATTGTTTTTTACTTATTTACAGGTGGAAATGTATTACAGCAAGTCTCCCCTGGAAAACCAGTTCAGTTAGCAGGAAAACCATTGGCTCATGCCAAAGGTCAGCTGGTACAACTAGGGGGCAAAGGTCAGCAGGCCCTGGGAGTTATACAGACACCACAGGGAACTATAAATATCATACCTCAGGGTGCAGCCCAAGGGGGTGTAGTCACAATATCACAGCCTAAAACTGCAGGTTTGTACAATGCCAGAAAGGTTTAAGATATTAGAACGTACCATCCAGTGTGAGTATTCTGTACAAATCAAAACTTATAATGCCTCTGGATATTTTTGGCAATATCTTTCATAATTCTTGAAATACATTTATCAACTTATTTATTGAAATTAAGTTGAAACTGACAATTGTCAGGGAGTATAAGAGATGTCATTTAGCTCAGAACAACAAAGTAAAATACAGTGAAGTTACTCCAATATAGAACTGATTCACTATCATCGTACATAGTTATTATGGTAGGACTTCTAATTGCTAGAACTTTAGTTTGTGTTGCTGCTAGTAAATAAGCAATGCATTCTTCTAGGAACATTGGAGACAAAGCAGTCTGGTTCCCCTGTGCTGACAACTATCAGCCAGTCAGCTGCTACCCAGGGTGCATTAGGACAGATTCTTGGCCAATCAAAATCATCAACAACAAATCCAGGAGGAGTGATGGTAACTCAGCTTACATCTGGAGGAAGTATAACACTGAGACCTACAGGTCAGACATCTTAACACTTGTATTTATGTCTATCCCCCCCCCCCCCCCCCCCCCCCACACACACACACACATCTTTACCCTCTGTGGGAGACATATTGTTTTTGCCCTGTCCATCCGCCAGACAGGCAGTCTGACCGTCTGTCACACTTCATTTCCAATCAATAACTGGAGAACCATTTGACCTAGAACCAAACTTCATAGGGTGGCAGGGCTTATGGACTAGAAGACCCCTACTGTTTTTGGGGTCACTCCATCACATGTCAAGGTCACAGGGGCCTGAACATGGAAAACCATTTCTGATCAATAACTTGAGAACCACTTGATCCAGAATGTTGACACTTCATAGGACGATTGGACATGCAGAGTAGATGACGCCTATAGTTTTTAGGGTCATTATTAAAGGTCAAGGTCAAAAGGGCTAGAACATGGAAATCCAAATCCGATCAGGAACTTGAGAACCATTTGACTTAGAACCTTCACACTTCATAGGGTGATAGGACTTACAGAGTAAAATACCCCTATTGTTTTTGGGGCCACTCCATCAAAGGTCAAGGTCACAGGGGCCATCCATCTGTCATATTTCATTTTTCAATCAATAGCTAGAGAACCATTTGACCTAGAATTTTCAATTTTCATACGATAGGGCTTACAGAGTAGATGGCCACTAATGTTTTTAGGGTTACTAGATCAAAGGCAAAGGTCACAGGGGCCTAAACATGGAAAAACGTTTCTGATCAATAACTTGAGAAAGACTTGACCCAGAATGTTGAAACTTGATAGAATGATTGTACATGTAGAATAAATGATCCCTATTGATTATTTGGGCACTTGAACCTTCAAACTTCATAGGATCAAACTTAAAATAATTGTAGCACATCATCACCCACATTATATGACACAAAGGTCATAACTCTGGCACCAATATTTCATGAATTATGCCCCCTTTTTACTTAGAATTTCAGGTTAGTGTTGGTGCACCTTCACTTTGTCTGTGTTATTACTTTATAAATTTAATTCAAACTTAAAATAGTTCTTCCACATTATCATCATCATCGTATGACACAAGGTCTGTAATTCTGGCACAAATATTTAGTGACTTATGTCCCTTTTTAATCCCCCGCCGTGGCGGAGGGATTATAGGAATGGTCTGCGTCCGTCCGTCCTTCCGTCCCTAACAAAATCGTGTCCGGTCCATATCTCCTAAACCCCTTGAAGGATTTTCATGAAACTTGGGTCAAATGATCACCTCATCAAGACAATGTGCAGAACCCATGAATCAGCCTTGTCGTTTCAAGGTCAAGGTCACAACTCAAGGTCAAAGGTTTGAGCCTGCCATTTTGTGTCCGCTCTATATCTCATAAACCCCTTGAAGGAATTTTATAAAACTTGGGTCAAATGATCACCTCATCAAGACGATGTGCAGAACCCATGAGTCAGCCATGCCAGCTCAAGGTCAAGGTCACAACTTAGGGTCAAAGGTTTTGAGCCTTCCATTTTGTGTCCGCTCTATATCTTCTAACTCCTTGAAGGATTTTCATGAAACTTGGGTCAAATGATCACCTCATCAAGACGATGTGCAGAACCCATGGGTCAGCCTTGTCGGCTCAAGGTCAAGGTCACAACTCAAGGTCAAAGGTTTGAGCCTTCTATTTTGTGTCCGCTCTATATCTCCTAAACCCCTTGAAGGAATTTTATCAAACTTGGGTCAAATGATTACCTCATCAAGACGATGTGCAGAACCCATGAGTCAGTCATGCCAGCTCAAGGTCAAGGTCACAACTTAGGGTCAAAGGTTTTGAGCCTTCCATTTTGTGTCCGCTCTATATCTCCTAAACTCCTTGAAGGATTTTCGTCAAACTTGGGTCAAATGATCACCTCATCAAGGCGATGTGCAGAACTTATGAGTCAGCCATGTAGGCTCAAGGTCAAGGTCACAACTGAAGGTCAAAGGTTTGAGCCTTCCATTTCGTGTCCGCTCTATATCTCCTAAACCCCTTGAAGGAATTTTATAAAACTTGGGTAAAATGATTACCTCATCAAGACGATGTGCAGAAATTATGAGTCAACCATGCCAGCTCAAGGTCAAGGTCACAACTAAGGGTCGAAGGTTTGAACCTTCCATTTTGTGTCCACACTGTATCTCCTAAACCCCTTGAAGGATTTTCATCAAACTTGGGTCAAATGATCACCTCATCAAGAACTCATGAGTCAGCCATGTTAACTCAAGGTCAAGGTCACAACTGAAGGTCAAAGGTTTCAGCTCTGTATCTCCTAAACCCCTTGAAGGATTTTCATGAAACTTGGGTCAAATGATCATCTCATCAAGACGTTGTGCAGAATTCATGAGTCAGCCATGTCAGTTCAAGGTCAAGGTCACAGCTAAAATCAAAGGTTTACCCTTTCACTATCCATAGCAGTGGCGGGGGATTTAGCTGTCTTTCAGACTGCCTTGTTTACTTAGAATTTCAGTTTAATTTTGATGCTTTTTCACTATATCCTGTTGTTACTAAATGGATTTTATTCAAACTTAAAACGGTGGATCCGCATGGTCACCAAAATCATATGATACAACGTTCATGATGCTGGCACCAAAATGCTATGAGTTATACCCCTTTTTACTAGAATTTCAGGTTTAAGTTATGATGCACTTCTGTTCTGTCTCACTTATTTGATCAAAACTTCAAATAGTTGCTCCACATTATTAGCCATATGATTTGACACATTGTCATGGTGCATTACTTTTGTAGAAATTTCTGTGAATTATGTCCCTTTTATACTTATTTAATGTTTTGATACTTTTCTCTATCCCTGTTAAACACGGACTGTTACATTTAATATTTTCATCCACGTTTGAGTAATTAAACACTTCAGTGACAGCTCCAGCTTACTCACACGTGGCCAGTTTCACTATCCAGCATTGAAATAGTCGAGTGCGCTGTCTCCTGTGACAGCTCTTGCTGTTTTTGTTGTCGACATGTTACGGTTGCATACAACTTAATATCTAATAATGGTAATTGCCCTTTCTTTTGCCCAGTCTATCCTTATAAACAACTAACAACCGTATTGTGCAGTCTCTAAACAAATGCCTTTGTGCCATAGCAAGATAATGTATATGTTATCACCCTTCCATTTAAATTAGTGGTATGATTGTCCTTTTGTCACTCTTAAGATTATGATGGTGAAGAGTTTGGTAGAACAAATATGTAAGTATGTTACAGGTACTGGAAGTCATGGTAAAGTTATTACACAAGGCCAGCCAGGACTGGTTCCTGCACAGCTAATTTTACAGCCGCCGACAGGAAGTCTGAAAACAGTAGAGGCACAGTCTGGCGCTGACACTACTGGTGAGTTGAAATAAATTCTTACAATAGTTGAGAGATACCAGAAGTCTGGGACTGGCTATTTATCCTTCATATGTAGATTAAAGTAACTAAATGAATGATGATTATTGTGTGGATCTTGGTAAATTTTCCTCATGCATTTATATGTTATTTTTCTCAGAGAGTAAAGCACATAATGATTAAGGTTTAGACTGATTGAAGAAGGAATTTGCAATCATCCCTAAAAATTTTATCACAACACAGTTAATACTCACCACATACCACTATAGGAACACCTTGGGTGTTGCATTTTTGGAAAAGAGGTCGTTTACTGTGAAATCATCTAATTTTGTGAGCGTGAGATTTCATCGTTTGGGCTAAAACAGCCATTTCATGTGGATGTGAATTATTGATTTCAAGTTTCCAAGTTAAAACAAATTGGAATTTTACTTCTTTATGATTTAATTTTCTGGATTGACTACCCCACAAAATCCTCAAAAATCAGAAAATTTTGCAGTATTTGGGCCCATTTTTCTCCAAATTTTATTTAAAAACTTAATACCAGTACGGGGCTGCTTGTTCATTAGAAGTTTGATTGATAAATACTGCACTGATATAATATAATGAAATGAACTTGTCTTTGAAGTAGAGAACTTTTGTCAGGAGATACATGTATGTAAGTTATATAGTTACTGGAACAACTGATACGGGGACTGGAAACCGGCATTTATCTTATCTTATGCTGTCGTCCAATCGAAGCGTATGCCGTAGGTTATTCTGCTATTACTCACACACTTACGCCTTACAGTTTAACTCGTCCTTTCAGTGAAAATCTGGGAAAGCATTTGTTGAATTTTTTGTTGAAAACAAAAGTTCTGCCATGAAATTATTGCCTGCATCTGTTTTCAAATGGAAAATATCTACATTAATGTTACTTTTCGCCCTGTGAAAATGGCTAGATCTAGACTTGTCTTACCCAGAGAGAAAGATGTCGTTTTTTACATGATATTTGCCTTGTTGATTCAAAGTACTTAGAAGAAAAAAACTAGGACATATTTTAATGAAAATAGCAAGTCAAAACTGTAAACTGTTGCCTGAAAATATTTGTTTATGATATTGCTCTGTTCTTCACCATTTAAATGCGTGTTAAACCTAGATGATTTTCTGCAGTTTTATCTAAAAGTTCGGAATACTAAATGTAACTTCGTTGTCGGCCTTTTTTAAAAAAATATTGTTATTTTAATTTAAATACATTGTATTTTTCACACATCAGTTTTAAGATTAAATTTATTAAACTAATTTTTGGAGTTTAAACAACAATTTCGTTTGAAACATTCCCTACGTTCAAGAAGAATGTTTGTTTCTGTATGTAGAAATCTGACATTATAAACAATAATTATAATTATGGCTCTACAAGATTAAGAAAAGTGTCAGCTTTCTGTTATTTTCCTTCTTTTTTTATTCAAATCCAACGAAAATTGGCCCTTTGATAAAGGTTTGAAGTTACGTGGTAAAATATTTCTTCAGGGAAGTGAGCTCGAGTTAATTCATAATAATTAAGCATATCACCACATGCAGTCACATGCTGTTTTTGCTTCAGAATCCCTTTAGATCAATCTCTGATCATCTAATTATCGCCACTTAACATGTGACTGGTAAACCCTTTGAACAATAAGTGATATAGCTCCATGATTAACATGAGGTAATATGCTAATTACACGCTAATCGATAGTGGCGAAAACAAAATATCGATCGCTAACGACTGGTCGATATTTACAGGTATGGACGACAGCATAATACAGATAAACGTATTGATTTATACGGAGTTTCTACTCCCCGTATTAGACCTTCCTGATAGTTAGGGGTGTTCATATCAAGGTTATAGTATTTATGTTGAGTAGATATTTGATAATATGTCAAATTATCATAATATTATTATAAAACTTTTGTTAGTTTCAGGCTCAGGTGTAACTCCTCAGAGTCCAAGTCTTCAAATGGTGAGAACAGTTCTATCTCAGCAAGCTGGACTCAAAGCAGGTCAAGCAACCATCTTGATTTCCCAGCCTGCTTTACAGCAAGGACAGGTGCTGCCACCTGGACATTTAGTTCAACATACAAGGTCTCAGGGAAAGACAACTCAACAAGGGAAGCCAGTTTTTGCCAGGATTATCAACCCAGGATCTGTAAAGTTGGCTGCTGGAGTGCAAGGATTTCCCACTCAGGGGCCATTGATCCACACAGTAGGTCCCACAGGGCAGACAATTTCTGTGCAAAGTGATGCTGCATTGAGACAGACTTTAAGTAAACTTGTTACTGGTGCCAGTCCTGGGAGCCCAGCAAATGTAATTTTGACAACAGTGGGGTCGTCAGGGACTAGTGCAAGTCCAGGAAGCCCTGCAAATGTTATTCTTGGATCTTCAGGGACATCTATCACATCAAGTCAACAAATTCTAGCTGCTGCTGCAGCTGGTAAGGCAGCTCAGATCAAAGAAATGGAGAAAGAAAAGAAATCGTGAACTGCCTGAATGATGTGTCTTGTGTTATTTGTTATGTGACATGTTCTGTGGTTAATTCAGTTAATTCAAAGGATTATGGTACAACATGTTTCACAAGTACTTAAAAAGAGAAAGAATTTTCAAAATTAATTCTCCAGAATTGTTTGTTTAGTTGTCTTTTCATATCAGTTTTATTTAATGAAAAAAGTAACTGTCCATACAGTGTTATTCTGTTATTCTTTCATATAAACAAAATCAGCTACCGCTCAAAAATTCTAAAATATCGAAGAGAACCACCTAAAAAATCAAGGTGGACTTAAAAATATCTACCCAGCATTTTGAAATTGTACCCTTATTATAATTGTTTTCTTATGGTACTAGTGAAAATTCTGATTTTTAGGCCCTGCAAGACAGTTTTACTTGCAAAGTTCATGTAATTATGCTAATATTTCATGTTACTGCTTTCTTTTGCAAATGAAGACCAGCTATGGTCACAACATTGCATTGGATATTAAATTTCTATTATTGAAACAGCTTATACATATGACTTCAGATTTTATATTTATTTTACTTTGATGATGAAACAAGTTTTTAGCTTGACTATACAAAGTATGGAGAGCTGTCCATACTCCACCCGGCGTCGGCATCCTTCCGCATCTGCACTTTGGTTAAAGTTTTGATGCACTTCACTTTATCTCTGTAAATACTTGATGGCTTTGTTTCAGACTTAAAATAGTTATTCCTCATCATCACCTACATCGTATGGCGTAAGGGCTAAAACTCTCATACCAATATTTCATGAATTATACCCCCTTTTTACTTAGAATTTCGGGTTAGAGTTTTGAGGCACTTTCACTCTATCTCAGTTATTACTAAATGGATTTCATTCAAACTTAAAATAGTTGTTCCACCTTATCACCTACATCATATGACACAAGTTCCATAACTCTGGTACCAATATTTCATGAATTATGCCCCTTTTTCTTAGAATTTCAGGTTAAAGTTTTCATGCACTTGCACTCTTATCTCAGTTATTACTATATGGATTTGATTCAAACTTAAAATAGTTATTAAACATCATCACTCACATCATATGACACAAGGGCCATAACTCTTGCACCAATATTTCATGAATTATCCCCCCTTTTTTCTTAGAATTTCAGGTTAAAATTGATGCACTTTCACTCTATCTCAGTTATTACTAAATGGATTTGATTCAAACTTAAAATAGTTGTTCCGTCTTATCAACCACATCATATGACACAAGGTCCATAACTCTGATGCCAATATTTGATGAATTATGCCCCCTTTTACTTAGACTTTCAGGTTAATTTTGATGCATTTTCACTATATCTCAGTTATAATTAAATGCATTTGATTCAAACTTGAAGTTGTTATTCCACATCATTACCTACATCATATGACACAAGGTGCAAAAATCACTTGTGCGCCAATATTTCATGAATTATCCTCCGTTTTGCTTAGAATTATACTTACTTGATGTTCTTTATCTCTCATATTACTTTTGACACAGACTCAAGCTATTATCCAAGATCTTCATTCTTATTTGAGTCATTAAATACTAGTGACAGCTCCAGCTTCCTCAGATGTGCCCAGTTTCACTATCCAGCATCAAAATAGTCAACATGCTGTCTCCTGTTACAGCTCTTGTTAGCTCATCTGAGCACAAAGTGCCCAAGCAGAGCTCCTATGTTCATCCTGTGTTTGTTATTGTGCATCATGTATCACCAACAATTTGGCTGTTAACACTCTAAAGGTCACAATTTTAGACCAACCTTACTGAATCTTTGTCAGAACATTACCTTCATCAAAACTTCTGACGAGTTCACTGAAGGGTCATCTGGGATCAGAAACAAGGCCACTAGGTCAATTAATAGGAAAACCTTGTTAACACTGTAGAGGCCACATTTTCTTCTTCACCTTTTTGAAACTTTGTCAGAATGCTTGATTCTATCAAATATAGGACAAGTGCAAAACAGGGTTACCTGAAGTGAAAAAGCTAGGTCATTAGGTCAAATCATGGAAAATGCTTGTTTACACTCTAGAGGTGTATGTTATACCCCCGGTGTCCGTCTTTTTGTCTGTCTGTTAGCAATTTAGTGCCCACTCTGTAACTCTTGAACCCCTTGAAGGATTCCAAAGAAACTGGACACAAATGTTCACCATACCGAGACAACATGCAGAGCGCATGTTTTGAATGTCTCGCTTCAAGGTCAAGGTCACACTTAGGGGTCAAAGGTCATATCAGTTTGTTTCGTGACCGCTCTGTAACTCTTGAACTGCTTGAAGGATTTCAAAGAAACTTGGCACAAATGTTCACCACACCAAGACGACATGCAGAGCGCATGTTTCGGCTGACTCGCGTCAAGGTCACACTTAAGGGTCAAAGGTCATAGATGACTTTGCTTTGTGTATATTGCTCTGCATTACAGTACTCTTGTTTTTATTTGGCAGATCCCTTTTTTGTTCACTTACAATAAAAAAAATTGAATTACTTCCCTTTTATATTACTATAAATAGCTTATTTTGAAACTTTTATTATTGGCTGTAGGGAAAAACCAATACCACTTTTCTATGGTACAATATGGATGGTACCTCCAATTTTCAGGTGTGTTTTGACTTTTTTGTGGACTTAGAATTTTTTTTGGAATTTCTTGCCTTTGTTGTTCCTGTCCTTTAAACTTCAACAGTCAAGTTCTTTAAATTTTGCTCCCATCCTCTGATGTATTCTTTTTGGTGTATATTGCCACGTTTTGCAGAGCTCTTGTTTGTTTAATCTTCTCAAAACTTTATAATCTTGAGTGTTTGCCTTTGGAATCTAGGTCAAGTTTAAAAGTGGGTTACCGTGTAATCCATGAAGGAATTTTAATAGTATTTGGCAAAAAGTTTCCCCATAATCAGATGATGTGTCATGTGAAACACCAAGACCCCTAGGTCAAAAGTCAAAGTCACACTTAAAGATCAAAGATCAGTTGTGCTTTTAGGTCACCTGTCACCAGGTCAAAATCAAAGGAAAAGCTTGTTAACACCCTAGAGGCCACATTTATGACCCTATCTTCATGAAACTTGATCAGAATGTTTATCTTGATGATTCCTAGGCCAAGTTCAAAACTAGGTCATATGGGTCAAAAACTGGGTCAGTTAACACTTGAGGCCATACGTATGACCCGTTCTTCATGAAACTTGGTCAGAAAGTTTATCATGATGATTCCTAGGCTAGTTTGAAACTGGGTCACTTAGGACAACCGCTTAAATCAAAGGAAAAACTTGTTAATAGATTTCAGTAGTTATTGTGAATAATCTTTACCATGACCTACTCACCTAGTTTTTGTTTTTGAAGCTTTAGAAAATTGATTTGTTCAGGCAAGCAACTTAACTCAGGTGAGTGATATAGGGACATCATGGCCCTCTTCTTTCCTGTACAGTCATCACTGTCATCCTTGAACGGATTTTGATGTAAATGTATCCAATAATTAGATGGCAAATCATGCATTACACCCAGATCCCTATCCCAATGGTCAAGAATACATTCAGCAGTCTTAGGAAATAGTGTTGTTGTTTTATTTCTGGTCCATAACTCTGTCATTGTTGAAGTGATTTTAATATTACTTTGCACAAATGTATCCAATAATGAGACAATGTGTTATGGGAAACACCTAGACCTCTAGTTCAGAGGTAAGGCCAAACTACAAGGTCAGATGTCAGTAGTGGTTTTCCTAGAGGTCAGTTGTCAATATGTTTTTTTTTCTGTATGGCCCATAACTCTGCCATCCATTAATTGATTTTAACATGTTTGGCAAAAATGTTTCCCAGAATGAGACAACACCCAGACCCCTAACCCGAGGATCAAGGTCACAATTTGAGGTCAAAGGTCTGGTCTGTTCTATAACATATAGGTTATAAATATTTGACCAAACATTTACCCAGATATTACATATCAGAGACCAGTTCCATTCAGTTGAAGCCATATATCTAAAGTAGTTTCTTTTGTATGATTGTAACAAAATCGCTGTACGAGTTTACCTATTATATACTGTTACTTGCATTCATGAACAGTCTGTGTTACATTCTTTGTTTTTTGTTGTTGGGTTCAACGACACAATTATAGGTCATATGGCAACTTTCCAGCTCTTGATGGTGGACTTCCATGCATTATTTCATCAAGGGCAGACACCTGGGTAGCACCACTAACTTGTAAGCCAGCTAGATGACTTACTCGCATGAAGATGAGGAATTCAACACCCTGAGCGAGGACTGAACCAACAACAGTACTGTAAGGGGCAAGTGATTTGAAGTCAGCGGCCTTAACCACTCTGCAATAAAGGCCCCTTTAGGCGAATTTCTGTTCTAACAAAAATAGAAAATATGAAAATGTAATTATATCACTACTAGTGTTGCGTCCAAGAGCTCGTTATGCTGTAAAGAAAACATATTGAACGTGTGGATTTATCATGCTTGAATTTATACCTTTAATGTCGTATGAATGAATTGTTTTATTAAAAAATCTTGTTTTAACTTTAATTACCTATGTTATAACATTGAATCTATGGATGACACGATACAATGTACATTAAAAGAGCTATACTATACATGAAGATGAATATAACAACAATTCTACTTTCAAAGAAACGTCCTTGCTGGTTCATATTGACTAAAAGTCGGTTATAACAATGTCGGTGTCTTTACACGACAGTTGTATGATCTTCCTAGCTGTCTTGCTTCTCGTAATTAGTCTCTGAAACGTGTAGTAATGCGTTCAATGATGGTACCGGTAAATTAAACACTGGAGAGGGAGAGCTTGTAGCTTCCTACTCGATCCTCTATGTTGGTATATTTGTAAAACTGTAACAATTGTAACTATATCAATAAATACTGTGTAAACCAAACACATGTCACTAGTCAGACAGGTAAGTCATGTCCGATCAGCAAGATGCATGCATTTACTTGTAAGTTACTTACAAAGAACAACCAAGCACAGGTTAGGGATTATTGACTGCCAGTCATAACTGAAAATACATTTGAAAACAAAGTCATTAAATGGATAGAAAATTCCCAGAAAGTGAAGCGTTCTACATGCTAATAAAGAATTTACATATTATTTTTGGTGGCGTTTGATAAACCTTTCAAGGTCAATATGCAAGATACGGACGGATTAAGTTAACCAAAATTGTTAACCCTTCTTCGTTGGTTCTTTAACATGCTTGGTGTTTCAAAATTTGGGCGCGATTTGCAAGCGTTTCGCTTTGCTGTCTTGAAAGATTACACACAAAACACAAACGTTTGTTAATATGAAAAGGAAAGGATAAAACTTGTTTTTTATAAACACGGTTGAATAAGGTTTGGGAAGTACGGAGAATACGGAAGGTGTTAAAAAGACAAATGAACACGTCAATAAAAATCTAAAATGTGATGCTTGCGAAGTAGACGGGATACAAAAACCTGCAACCGCGTTCTGCGTTGATTGTCAGGACTATCTGTGTTTTGACTGTTCCAGTTACCGCCGTGACCCAAAGCCGACGAAACATCACAAAGTATTATTACAGCATGAGATGCCAGGAAGAAAAGCTTTAACCTCCCTCTCAGAAGATTGTGCAAAACAAAAAGGTGAGACGATAAAATTTTACTGTAAATATCACCAGGCTTTTGGCTGTCCTACCTGCATCGCAGCCATGCATCGCACGTGTGTTTCTTTGCAAGCAGTTACAGATTTTACGAAAGATATAGATAAAGCTCCATTATATAATGAAGTAAAAAAGGAACTGAAAGATATGGAGCAATTGTTTAAAACACAGAAAAAGAGAATCCAAGAAAAAGACCAGTTAAGCAGACGCTGCAATGCAACCACCCTGCAACAGGTGAGGCAACGTAGGAAGATTATAAACAAACTGGGACAAAACATTGAGAAAGAATCGACAAACATTTTAATGGAAGATACTTTAAAAAAAAACACAGCTGAATGACTCATGCACTGCTAAACTTGATGCAATTAAAGAGATAAAGTCAGACTTTGACCTTCTTGAAGAGACGAAGCAACAAAAACAATTATTCATAGCAACAGTGAAGACTGCTGTGAAGATAAGAGAAATGAAATCAGCTTTTCTGACAATAAAGGCAGATACGAAAATAAGACAATTTCAGCTGTTTCCGAATACGCTATCAAATTCTCTTGCGGTCAGGGAAGACTCTTTGGGCCAACTGGAGTTTTGCGAATTTGAGAACGAAATGCAGGGCGACTCAGAAAGCAGTTATGAACAAGTCGGCTATTCAACACTCATAGAAATGCAATCCACAAGTCATTGCGGCCGATTATCAACGGTATCTGGTAGTCCTCTTTGACTGTAACTTCACTAAAAAAGGACAGCTAACATTTTCTACGGGCCCATGGGATATGACGAGAACCAGCGAGAATATCGTGGGAGTCACACTGCCACACGAGAAGAAAATTAAGTTTCTGTTTATTTATATTGACAACAGGATTCAAGACGTCGGTCAGATATCAGCACCAGGCAACTGCAGGGGTATAGCAGCAGTTAATGATAAGTTAGTGGTGACATTCTCAAATCCTGCAGGTATAAAAATTATAAGTGGTGTCGGAGAAGTGATCAAAGATATTCTTCTGAATACAACATTTGTGCAGCTTAAGGAACCCACTTATGTCGCAAATTTAAAAAAAAGCTTTCAAATGTCTCCAACCTATGGTGGCCGAGTTTTACCATTTCGTTCTAGTTCTAGTGTGTTGGCATGTTTGAAGATCACCAATACATAAAAAAATAACACAAAAAATAGCGCACCAATACAACAAAGACCATTTCTGTTGTATCGGCGGACTAATTTGTGGTACGTTTGAAGTGCGCTAACATGTCAGAACAACCATGATCAACAATTAGGTAAAATTTGTCGTCTTATCGGTAAAATTATCCCCCTTGAAATCACCAGGCAGTGCGATATCGATTTTTATCTGGTTGATATTTTCCAATATAAACAAAGAAGGAAAAAAAGTTTGAACAAATATTGTTTTAATTAGAATGAACACACAATATTTATTATCCTATTGAAGTGTTCGTCATTCTTTTCTCTTTACAGAGATATAAAAAATATTTATCTAAAATGAAGAATTAATGCTTCCCTTGGCGATTAAAAACATCACTATCAGTCTCTGTTTACGGCATATAGTTACTGAATAAAATAATCAAAAACCTGTGATACGTATCTTATTCTTTTCCCTGTAGCCACTTTATTCATATTTTGAGAATATTTATTATCCTATTGAAGTATTCTACAGATAATAAACTTTTTATATATGTTTTTATTTTGAAATTATTTTTATGTCTTCTTGCTTCCCTAGACGTTTAAAAGTTGGTGATTTTTGTATTATTTCTTTATTTGCCGTGTCCGTGGTATTTCCGGACGCGCGCGCGGAAACGCACGCATATGGGAAAATTAGACCCATCGATTTTTCACACATTCAAGTGAAAATATTTTATATAGCGCGAAGAAGGAGCCCTTTACTTTATTTAAATTCATGGAAAAAGTATTATAGGTATTTTAGCTTTGCAAACGATGTGATAATATATTCAATGCATTGTCTTTCTTATGAATGTTTTTTTTTTTTAAAATGAATTTAAAAGAAAATGGTATTTTTTGCGTATACCTTATGTCTGTCTATCTACAATTAGAAACATAGTAAAATATGGATAATTTGCTGAAATTTCTTCTGTTTAACAAAGAATAATAGATTCCTATGTGCGCTTAAAGACCTTTGCAAACGACTTAGTAATCTATTTTCATTTAGCTATTGTTTCATACTAATTTCAGTTTTCTAGATGCAGAAGAAAATGGTCTTTTTTAAAGCATTTTGCAGATGAGTATAGTTTTTTTTTCCTTATCGGAAAAACTCGAACATTCTCGTATGTTTCCGTCAATTCTTACGGAATTTAAGCTCCTTAACGGTAAAGACTGATATCTTCTCATCTGCTTAACAGCACACATGTACGGATTTATAAATTAGTGGACGCTCCATAATATGATTTGTTTACAGCCAATAGTCAATTTTAAACAGATTGAGGATCGAAATTCAAAATTAAAAAAAAGAAACGTTGAAATTTGAGGCGGCATATTTTGGGCAAGTTAGAAGTAGAAAATCAAAATTCAGATTTTGAAAGGATGATGTTGAATTTCGCTTACATTGAATTTCGCGCAGACTCGGAAATCGAAATTAAAATAAAAAGAATTCGTCGAATTTCGAGGCAGAATTGAAATAAGATCCAGGAGGATGACCGAAACTCCAATATTTTGAGGGGAGCGGTCGTCCAGTGGATAATGTGTCGGCCGCTCAACCCAGGGATCGTGGGTTCAAGCACCAAAGGGGTCACGATCATGACTTCTCATATGACACCAGTACTGGTTTTTCCAGGAAGCTGGCTGTTTAAAAGATAGTTTCACATTCAATACCAGTTTTAAATTCGATTGCTTTGACAATTCGAGCAGACTTGAAATATAATACCGGGAATAATATATTTAGATTTTTAACAAGGAACTGTGTTCAATAAACGCCTGATGCCCCCGGTGGCATTTTCTCGATACAAAGCAACCTAAGTCCAAAACGAGGTCAAGTTCAAGTTCAAGGTCAAACTAGATCAGGTGATGTCTAAAGATGAGGAATGGTCACAGGTTACATCTGCATTACTATCAAGTCATTGTAGTAAGGGGTGTTGATGCTAGATGAAACGGTCACATTTGGTTAACCTCGTACGTACGGTAGGACGAACGAACGAACGGACGGACGAACAAACGGACGGGCAGGACATCAGTAGATGCCGGGGGGGGGGGGGGGGGGGGGGGAGGGCATAAACACTTGAATTTCGATATATCCGATCTTGCACGATTTTATTATACCGAAATTCAGCTTTTCAAAATTTGAAGAACGATTTTCGAGATGGCTCGACACTAATTGCATGCTCGATATTTGACTTTTTCATTTCAATATCAATATTTGATTACATAAAAAACTACTTAAAATCTTTATTTCATAACCATGAACATCAAAGAAAGTATTATAAAAGCGAGTTCCATCTGATTGTAAGAAAATAGAAATTACTTTTGGAAAGTCATTGTTTGGTTTTATAATAATGTGTTTGTTGAGAATACCGTTATAAATGGTATTCTGATTAAACCACCAACTACCATTTACGTTTCTATTTTCTAATCTATCTTTGCAATCACTGTAAATTAGACTTAACAATATCCCTAAATCCATATTATTATTATAGTATTAATGTAACGGTACATTGGCGGAGAAGGGTTAGACATCGGCCTGAAATACGGAATAGGCCGAAAACTAGCGAACAGTCTCGACAGCCGATTTACCCGGCCATTTTGTGGTGATTTTCGCGATGGGTCTAATTTTCCCATATGAACTCGCCCGAAGTTTAGCTGCCGATGATACAGAAAATGATTGTTACAACATAGTATTAAGTGATAATAACAGTGCGGGAATAATTTCAGTTATATTAAGGCGGACCATAGTTTGAAATAAGCCTGCTTATAGACATTAATTTTATTTATCATAATAGTGTTTTTGTCATGTTAAAGGGAGCAAACACACCAAAACAACAAAACAGCACCCAAATACGATACTAGTAGATTACATATTGATGTAGGCAGATAGATTGGTGCGCTTATTTGTATTTCTTTCCTTCTAATGCGCAAACATGCCAAAAAATCAAAACAGCAAATTAATACGCCGTTACAACAAATAAAGTATTTGTTGTACTGACGTTCCGGTTTGTCATTATGGTATGTTGGCGCTCTTCCAAGAGATAACCTATAAAAATGTTATCATGATAATAAAAAAAGTATATAATTTAGCCTAGATTTCATACAAACAGTATGACCAGGTTTTATGTAAATCTGGTAGATCATTATCAAAGTTTTTCAATGATTTGACTGAGTGACATAGATTCTGACCTCAGGTACTCTACTTTTTAACTTGACCTAGATATCATACAGACAAGCACTCAAACAAAGATTTATGATGACCAAGTTGAAAAAGTTGCCTCTAAAGTGTTAACAAAGATTTGTGTATGATCTGGACTAATGACCTAGCTTTTTCCCATGTGACCGAGTTACAAATTTATCCAACATTTAAAAAGGACAAACATTTCCGATCAAGACTCAAGAAAATGTGGCCTTTTTGAATCTGACCTAGATTTCAAAGAGACAAAGTTCTGACAAGATTTTTGAAGATCAAGTAAAACATATGGCCTCTAGAGTGTTAACAAGGTTTCTGTAAGATCTGACCTAGTGACCTACTTTAAGATCTCAGGTAAACCAGTTTTAAACTTGACCTATATTTCATGGAGACAAACATTCTGACATTTTTATGAAGATCAAATGGAAAATGTGGTCTATAGAGTGTTAACATGTTTTTTTTATAATTTGACCTAATTACCTAGTCTTTGACCCAAGGTAGAGAATTTTGAACTTCCTCTAGATCTAACGGAGACGGGCATTCTGACAAAGTGTTTTAGAAGGTCAAATGAAAATTGTTGTCTCTAGAGTGTTAACAACTTTTTCTATGATTTGACCTAGTTTAAGACATCCAAGTTTTTAATTCAGCCTTAATTTCATAAAGACAAACATTCTGACAAAGTTTTATGAAGATCAAGTAGAAAATGTGGCCTCTAGAATGTTAACAAGGTTTTCCTATGATTAAACTAGTGACCTAGTTTAAAAACTCAGAACTAAGTTTCAAAACTGACCTAGATTTCATAAAGACAAACATTCTGACAAAATTTTAATGATTGAAGATGAAATAGAAAATGTTGGCTAGAGGGTTAACAAGGTTTTCCTATCAACTGACCTAGTGACCATGTTTAGCATCCAAATGACCCAGTTACGAACTCATATGAGGTTTTATTGAGGGTAACATTCGGTGAAAGTTCCATTGAGGTAAATCATGTCAGATCAGCCCGATGCGTGCATTTACTTGTAAGTTACATGCAAAGAACAACTAATTAGCGCTATTTGTGTAGTTTACATGTTGGCGCCATACATTCTCCCGCGTTTTTACACAAGAGACATAGACTACTAGAATCAAAACAATATATATTTAATAACATTAATTCGATTATTCGCCTCAGTAGAATAATATGTCAAATTATTTTGCAGGCGTATAACCTCTGTCGTGTTTAAATATAACATGGTTCTTCTATAAATATGTCTGCGCCTGACTTCCGGATAGCGAATACATGAAAAGGGAGGAGACATGAAGACTTAACAATAACAGTGCGATGACGCAACGTTTTCTACCACTGACATGAAAGTTTGCGATCTGGATATTTTGTGTGATCCTAAAATATTTCGTTTCTTTGGACAGCACGCAAAGAAAATCAGTAGTTTTTTCTTCCTTCCCATTTCCCTTAATGTGAAGACATAATGGCCAACATACTTTCTAGCTTATCAGAAATTACAAGTACTCATATAAGGATTTAAATATATACATGTAATTTGTCGTGGAGAGTGACGCGAAAGCAAATGGCGTCTTAAACGATTGCAAATGGCGTCAGCTGCAAGTGAACGGTTTTAGTTGTTTTGTTTAATCATTTCGCACTCCTTCTTTATAACAACTTATTGCGGCTCATGTATCACTCATGGGAGCACACTACAACACGAATTGAAATAATGCTGAAAAGTCGTCATAGCAAGTTTGGCAGCTCGAAACTATAATGTGTAATCAATATTCCTCCATTTTGTTAAATAATTGCTTGTATTCCACCGATCGTTATTTGACGTTATTAATGTGAACTTGTCATTTGTTTTGAGACACAATCAAAATAATCTTTGTGTAATACAAAATGATTGAACATCAACGTGCACCTGTCGTACTGATACTGATACTCTGGACTTCGAACTTAAAACCATTTTAGAAAGTGAACACCTACGCTACCGGTGCCAGAATCGCTACCTCGATCCAAAGATGAAAGAATGATATCACGCTATACTGTGTATGAAACTATTGAAAATGGTGTCACTGGCAGAGTGAAGCAAGTCTGTGACAGTTAATATAATTCTTATATTAGAAGTCAGAGCACTAAGAGCCTAACTTTGAAGGGCACGACTATGCAAATCCACTCCTTATTTTATTTTTTTAGGATTCAGGAGAAAAATCGAAAATATCATGGACTAACAGCACCATCATCGGATAGGAAATAATGAGTGTACAATGGTCGCGATTTTCCCAAGATATCCTTCTACACATATTTTACAAATACATGTGTTTTATTAAAATAACCATTACGTTTTAATAAACTAAATGCATTTGAAAGAAAACATAAAGAAAACATAAATACTTTAAAAATCATGTATAGTTAGTGGTGTGACATTCCCAGATGGCCTGCTGGTCCAAAGAACTATAAAATACATAAATTTATTTTTATAGCTCTTTGGTTTGTCGTACGATAATACACAGAACAGCGTTTATCCTATAAATTAATTATTAGATACAAATCGTTCATTGTACCAAATCTAGCCTATGAAAGACAATATAATTGTCATTAATTCCAATACAATACAAATTTTATCTGCTGTCGGTATTGCATAACAAATCATGCGGTCAGGTGATGCGTGGGCTGTTCAGTGTGCTTCCATTGGCTTTTTTTTCCAAATCACTTGCCCCTCCTCAATGTGGGTTCAAGCCTCACTTGGATACAAGATACAGAAATCTTTATTTTATGTCGGATATATAGTATGACAAAAAAAAACAACATTAGCTCATGAGCTATTTCCGAATACTTTTTCATGTGAGGTAGCCATCCAACATTAGGCACAAAAATAATTAAAAACTAGGAACTTTTGCTATGACTGTATTTAAAAAACAACATGAATAAATGATGTATAGTGGGGTCACATTCCTTTTCAGATATCCCGTGGGCTGTTCAGTATATCCTCCGAACCGCTTTCTCCTGTGGAGCTACTTTAGGTAAACAATTATTCCTTAAACCCAGACCAACAGCTAGTTATTTAATTGGGATCTAGATGCATTTGAAAAAAGTCATGTCTAGTAAGAGGTACGTGTTACATTCCTTGTTGGCTGTTCAATATGCTAAAATTGATGCACACCTTGGCTACAAAATAATTCGTAATACCCAATTATAGGCCTAAGTTTACGATGAATAAGGACTAAATACATTTGATAGACATCGTTCTTCTAGACTTCTCTTGAACAATGCAAAGTAAGAGATTTTATATTCGCTTTCAATGGCACACAATTTTAATTTTTTGTGTGTTATAGGCTGATCACTACCAAATAGAATGTAAGCCTCCGCTGGTAACAAGTAGTCCAAATATAAATAGTACTAATCCTTTTTCCTTCCCTAGTGCATTTTCTCGAAAGCAACGTGCTTACTTTTACCCTACCGCGTTTCAGTATGTATCACTTTGCATTCTGTTGAAATCGGCATGTTCCTATTGCATGCTAGGTAAAAATGGCGGCGTAAGAATTTAACCTAATGTCCCGAAAAGGGAAATAGTAGTAAATTCAGCGGGTTGTATTTAACGAACTGTAGTTTTCTAATATAAAAGTTAACACTCCATTTTGTTTTTGTAAAGTAGCGATCTAGTTCTTTATGGGAATATAAGTCTCTGAAAATCTGATATGCTAGAAAATGTCGAAAAACCGTTATGAAGTAAGTGGATTTTATATAAAATAAAGAACAGCTGGATTTAGTGGTGTTCAGCCTTACACGTTTTAGTTAAATGCGGGACCGCATATCGTATTCTTGTGTCGACAAGGTTTACCGTGCGTTTGTTACTGTGCGCCAGGCAACCGTGAGCTGTCTTGTGAGAATGAGTTGTTCAGGAAGCTAGGCTACATGTATATAAATGTCAGAAGTTTTATTGGTAAGAAAGTGAAAGAAGATTTTTGTTTCTTTCAACATACTCTGGATATTATTGATTTAGTTGATACTGCGCCAGGGGCGGCAACAGTGTGTTGGGGAGGGTACTGTAGCAAGAGTTTTCCTGTTAAATTTATTAAGCTAACAGGGGGTGTATACCACAGATTTTCTTCCTCCTTTAAAGGTGGTCAATCACATTTGAGCAATATTTTATGGCATTTTTCAGTTTTAGAATATTCCTATAAGGAATATGAAATTAACAAAAAGGTCAATTGTATAGAGTTGGATACCTAAAGTAATATTGATTTATGTATATACATCTACAGGTAGTAATTTAAATACCAGTGACAGTCTCTACCTGCAGTGCACCAAGGATCAAACCTCGTGATCTGTAAGTGGACACTCTCAACCACATCAATAAAGGGTTAACCATACAGAAAGGCCTGAGGCATCAACTAAACTTCCTATCAGTTTCTAGCCCAAGGCATCAACTGAACTGCCTATCAGTTTCTAGCTGGAGGCATCAACTGAACCTCCGATCAGTTTCTAGCCCGAAGCATCAACTGAACCTCCTATCTGTTTCTAGCCCTAGGCATCAACTGAAACAAGCTCGAGGCATCAACTGAACTGCCTATCAGTTTCTAGCCAGAGGCATCAACTGAAACTAGCCCAAGGCATAACTGAACCGCCTATCAGTTTCTAGCCCGAAACATCTACTGAACCTCCTATCAGTTTCTAGCCTGAGTGAGGCATCAACTGAACCACCTATCAGTTTCTAGCACGAGGCATCGACTGAACCACCTATCAGTTTCTAGCCCAGGGCATCAACTGAACCTCCTATCAGTTTCTAGCCCAAGGCATCAACTGAACTGCCTATCAGTTTATAGCCCAAGGCATCAACTGAACTGCCTATCAGTTTCTAGCCCGAGGCATCAACTGACCTGCCTATAAGTTTCTAGCCCGAGGCATCAACTGAACCACCTATCAGTTTCTAGCCCGAGACCTCAACTGAACCGCCTCTCAGTTTCTAGCCTGAGGCATCAACTGAAACTAGCCTGAGGCATCAACTGAACCCCTATCAGTTTCTATCCCAAGGCATCAACTGAACCGCCTATCAGTTTCTAGCCTGAGGCATCAACTCAAACTAGCCCGAGGCATCAGCTGATCTGCCTATCAGTTTCTAGCCCGAGACATCAACTGAACCGCCTATCAGTTTCTAGTCCGGGGCATCAACTGAACCGCCTATCAGTTTCTAGCCCGAGACATCAACTGAACTAATCCTGAGGCATCAACTGAACTGCCTGTCAGTTTCTAGCTGGAGGCATCAACTGAAGCACCTATCAGTTTCTAGCCCGAGGCATCAACTGAAACTAGGCCAAGGCATCAACTGAACCTCCTATCAGTTTCTAGCCCGAGGCATCAACTGAAAGTAGCTGAGGCATCAGTTGAACTGCCAATCAGTTTCTAGCCCGCGGCATCAACTGAAGCGCCTATCAGTTTCTAGCCCAAGGCATCAACTGAAATTAGCCCGAGGCTTCATCTGAACTGCCCATCAGTTTCTAGCCCGAGGCATCAACTGAACCACCTATCAGTTTCTAGCCCGAGGCATCAACTGAACCGCCTATACTGCTTATTGTACGATTCCATTCAGAACAATGATCAAGGTAATGCTTTCATGATGTACAGTTTAGTTCTAGTTTTAAAAGTGTGAACCATTTTTGAAAGCTGATTTGAGGGAGTTCAAACATTCATTTATATTATTTTGTGGATTGTTAAAGTGTAAATTGAATTAAGTACAGACAGTATGTTTTATTGAAAAGGTTCTTTATAATTTCAGAATATGTTGAAGATGTATTTGGCTTTGTTGCTGTGCTTTATCATCTCTGTGTCAGCACAAGTTCCTCCTGTAAGTTTGTAATGTTTGTATATAACCTAAGATATTAACCATAGTTGATATAATACTGGGATTATTTGTGAGTCAGTGGTGGATTTCCTGATTGTATTATAGATAATGAAATGAGCCGTGCCATGAGAAAACCAACATAGTGGGTTTGCGACCAGCATGGATCCAGACCAGCCTGCGCATCCGCGCAGTCTGGTCAGGATCCATGCTGTTCGCTTTTAAAGTCTATTGGAAGTGGAGAAACTGTTAGCGAACAGCATTGATCCTGACCGGATGCGCAGTCTGGTCTGGATCCATGCTGGTCGCAAAGCCACTATGTTGATTTTCTCATGGCACGGCTCATATTAATAAAATCCCAACAGAAAATTCATATCCTCACAGAAAATCACTACATAAAACATTAGTTGGTAGTAGGTAAACACGTTGTTAACAGAGGTTGTGGGTTAAAGCAAGTTATTAAGAATATAAATTGCACAAATAATAAAGTGCTGACATTTGTTTAAGGTAGGTATTTCTTGTTTGTAATGTTTTGTTAAATCATTTTTAGCTCAAAGATTAAAAGGTAAGGCTGTCAACAAAGGGTCAGCATCTGTGTCTGCACTGTTGTTCCAATTTCATTATTAAGTTTCGTATCATGTAAGATGGTATCTCAGTAACCACTTGTGGGAATAAATTGAAACTTTACAAACTTACTCACTGTGATGAACTGATGTGTATTGCACATGTTCCATAACTCTGCTGAATAAGAATTAATGCTTTTTTTTTCTACTAGGCAATTTTTGGTTCAGTTTTTGTATGTAAGCTGGAATCTGGATTATAGTGAATTTCATATCCATCAGAATCTGATGTCATTGGAAGCAAATTATACTTTACTGGTATTTTGACAGAAACCATTATGCCCACAAAAGGCAGTATACAACTGTGTTAGAGTCCTAGTTAACGTGAGTTTTTGGTTGTTTTTAACTGTCTAACTTGTACATATGTACATAACTGTTTTTTCTCTGCAGTATACTGAGACCTGTGTACATGGAACATATCCTCCCAAGCCAGAGTAAGTATATATGTCTTCTCAAGACGCGTTTGTAGTTTTAAAATTTACTAAACTCTAACTTTATGAAAGTGCTCAAAAGATTGATGGATTTTTTGAGTATCTGCACTTTGGTAACCCCCATTAACTGCCTGATTAGAGATCTAAGGTTTTTACTAATTACCAGGATGAAATAAACATTTTATTCAAAACTTTAGTAATTTTTTAGAGGAAATCAGGTAGTTTTGAGACATAACAATTGTACTGCACTATTTTTTCAGTCGCAGAGTGCCAGAGTATATAATCAACCTTGACCTTCCACCTTCACAAAGATGGAACCAGTTGGCATTTGATAAAAGAAATGAGGTACAAATATTGTATTTAACTGATAGTGTGGTTGTTTCCTGGGCTCCTTTGTTTACAACATTATTGAAGTATGAGCAGATAAGTTTTTGTGCAGATATGCAATGAATGAGTGGGGAATTGGTAAATTTTTCAGTCAAAGAATGAGTGGGGAATTGGTAAATTTTTCAGTCAAAAAGTTTTCACTTTCATTTGCTGTTTCATTTCTTAAGTCATTGACATAACACTCGGAATGGATTTTGTTCAAAAGAATTTTGTTTGTATACACATTATAATCAGTGTCAGTGTGGGTATATAGGAGTATTGACTTAAGACAGATGTGTCTATAACCATATAATTATGGTCTTTGTTCTGTTTTAGATTAGGAGCATCATTGGTGCTTTCAAAGGTTTCCTTGATGACTTTGGACTTTTACCTAAAGAAGTGATTTACCTTTTAGATTTACTAGGAGTAAGTACAGTTTTCTTATTTTATGTGAAGGGAGATAAACAGATGCTGCTGAATATTAATAATTTTGATGTGACATCGGTCATTGTATGTGCCTTCAAATATACCATCCACTAGATGCAGGCATATGTCCAGATTACTTTCAGGTTTTGTAAAAAAGGTGTTTCTTTTTTTATGAATTGTAAATAAGAAGATAAATGAAGCGAATGATTAAGTTAGTTTTAAAGTTTGTTTTTATAAAACCATTTGCACGTTAAATGTATGGAAAAGTTACACAGTCAGACCTGTTAAGCAGTCAGCCAAGTAAGCGACTCAGTCTCACTGCTTATGGCAGGTGACTGCTCAAGTCAAGAAGTCAGTTTGAGAAGTGAGCAGACTGGCTGCTTGGAGCAAGGGGCTCCTTAATACAGGTGATTGCTAAGACAGGTTTAACTGTACTCAGCATTTAGACATGCAGTAAAAGTGTTATATTTTAGTATTTAAGGTCCAACTGTCCTCCTCATACGAAGTTTTTTATGCCCCCGGCATCTACTGATGCGGGAGGCATAATTATAGTGATTGTCCTGTCCATCCGTTCATTCGTCCGTTCGTTCGTTCGTCCGTACGAGATTAACCAAATGGGACCGTTTCATCTAGCATCAATACCCCTTACTAGAATGACTTGATACTAATGCAGATGTAACCTGTGACCATTCTTTATCTTCAGACATCACCTGACCTCGGTTTGATCTTGACCTTGACCGCATTTTGGACTTAGGTTGCTTTATATGGGCCATCTCTTGGTTAACCAAATGGGACCGTTTCGTCTAGCATCAATACCCCTTACTAGAATGACTTGATACTAATACAGATGTAACCTGTTACCATTCCTCATCTTCAAACATCACCTGACCTCAGTTTGACCTTG
Source organism: Mercenaria mercenaria (assembly GCF_021730395.1). Taxonomy (NCBI): domain Eukaryota; kingdom Metazoa; phylum Mollusca; class Bivalvia; order Venerida; family Veneridae; genus Mercenaria; species Mercenaria mercenaria. Next base: position 5,502,991 of record NC_069365.1, on the reverse strand, counting down.
ACCGCATTTTGGACTTAGGTTATTTATATGGGGCATCTCTTGGTTAACCAAATGGGACCGTTTCGTCTAGCATCAATACCCCTTACTAGAATGACTTGATACTAATGCAGATGTAACCTGTGACCATTCATCATCTATAGACATCACCTGACCTCAGTTTGACCTTGACCTTGACCTCATTTTGGACTTAGGTTGCTTTATATGGGCCATCTCTTGGTTAACCAAATGGGACCATTTCGTCTAGCATCAATACCGCTTACAAGAATGAATTGATACTAATACAGATGTAACCTGTGACCATTCCTCATCTTCAAACATCACCTGACCTCAGTTTGACCTTGACCTCGTTTTGGACTTAGGTTGCTTTGTATCGACAAGGATGCCACCAGGGGCATCAAGCGTTTATTGAACGCAGCTCCTTGTTTACCATGCACACAGCCACTACATACTAACCAGGGCACTCGTTTGGCCATTTTTGGGGCCGAATATGGGTACCATTCCCCTCCTAAAATAATATGTTTTTTTCCCCTTTCTCAGAAGAAAATTCCCCTGATGATAGGTTGTTTGACACAAATAAATATTAACTCTTTCTTTTAATATTATATAGTGCCTCTAAGGAAGATTACTGTTGCAATATAGTCAAATCAGTTAGAAATGATTGTAAACAGTATTAATAAGTGTGAAAAGTAGTTACATATACATGACTTAAACTTCCCCTTTTCGTCTTAAAATGTCGAAAAATTCCCCTTCCTGAGGGTATGGGTACCTGTCCCCAAAAGTTGTCTAGTGCCCTGCTAACTCCTAATGGGAAATTTCAAAAAACTTGTTATTACAATGCAATTTCACCACTGGAAATGTTAATTGTACAAATTGTTGTTACTACAGAGTAACGTCTCTTAGAGCAAACACCACTGGAAATCTTTCTGATACAAATTGCCGCAATGGTGAATTTATTAAAAATGTTATTTAGATGGAAAGAAAGTGTCTTACATTTGTAGGTTGGTATTCTGTTCTCAGAAGTTAACAGAACTTCTGAGAAGTTTCACTGCTTAGTCTGTACAAGTTTTATACAATGAAAGATTTCTGCCAGTCTGACGTTTTCATGGCAAAAACAAATACAAATATTTATAAATAGATACTAGTACAATGTATTTTCCCTTTAAAGGACTCCGCTAGTAATAATACCACAGCCAAAAACAATAATGACATGTTACCTGCTATCTGTGTGCATAAGGAAGCATATTTGAAAAGTAAATTGTTCATTTATAGATTTTAGTGAAACACTGGTCTCACTACAATTCTTCATACTGTTCTATTACAGCCAGCGCTTGTTGACACTTTACCACAGCCATTCCGGGATGAAATCAGAGGGATATCAAATGCTACTGGCATTGAAATAGGTAAATATTCCAGGTTTATCTTTTTAACCCTTACCCTGCTAAATATCTATAATGACCTTGTCCATCTTCCAATTTGGACAGTACCATTAACTGTAAAAAGAGGCATTACCAAAAAGATACTGGCTGAATATTGAACAGTGCAGATCATGAATAGAACAACAGGGATGTGCAGGCTGATCATGATCTACACTGATCACAAATGCAGAACCAATCATGTCCAGCATGATAAGGGTTAATGAGAGGTCATATTGCTAATAACATTCATGTAGTCCAAGATAAAATGATAAAATAATGCATCTGACTGTGGAAAATATTTTTGCTGTAGGTAGTTTTGCACATTTATAAACCAGAAATCAATGCATAACAGCATTTATCTGGATGATTCAGAATAAATCTTGGACCTAACATTTGGAATATAAGATTCTTTCACTGGTTGTAGGTACAGATAGGAATATCCAGCCTCAAGGGTAACAGTTAAAAGGCAGTAAAGAGGCTCAGCCGAAAATTTCCCATCTACACATACAGCCAGTGATAGAATCTTTCTCTTGCATATGTTTAGTTTCGGTTTTGTTTTATCACTTGCAGCGTAACGTTACGTATTTTTAATAAACTTATGTTTTTTTGAAACGAGAAATGTACTATAAAGAACAAAGAGGAAATATCAAGGTATTGGATATTTATTCCATTTCTTGAAATAAACTTTAAATTACTACATAAATCTTCTACATATTTGTAGTTTGCAGTAAGTCAGTTACATCATAAGTCATCTTACACTCTGGGTGTATTACGGAGTTTTCCAGCACGAATGAAAATATCAGAAATCCAGGTCTGGTATACAAGACAGGAAAATCATCCTGCATATAAATATCATCCTTAGTGTACATTTATGAATCAGCCACATTAATTTCTTACTGAAAAAAGATAACACATATGTTGGTGCATAAAATTGTTCCAAATAATGCCTTCAGATTGCTTTGAACTGGCAGATCTTAAAACATCTAACCATGACCGAAAATCTAAAAAAATTAGCATATGTACCTATTCATTTAAAAGTTACTTGAAAAAAACACATGAGTATATTAGTGAAATAAAGTTGTTTTTAGCTCACCTGTCACAAAATGACAAGGTGAGCTTTTGTGATCGCGCGGTGTCCGTCGTCCGTCGTCCGTCCGTGCGTCCGTAAACTTTTGCTTGTGACCACTCTAGAGGTCACATTTTTCATGGGATCTTTATGAAAGTTGGTCAGAATGTTCATCTTGATGATATCTAGGTCAAGTTCGAAACTGGGTCACGTGCCATCAAAAACTAGGTCAGTAGGTCTAAAAATAGAAAAACCTTGTGACCTCTCTAGAGGCCATATATTTCACAAGATCTTCATGAAAATTGGTCAGAATGTTCACCTTGATGATATCTAGGTCAAGTTCGAAACTGGGTCACGTGGGGTCAAAAACTAGGTCAGTAGGTCTAAAAATAGAAAAACCTTGTGACCTCTCTAGAGGCCATATTTTTCATGAGATCTTCATGAATATTGGTCAGAATGTTTATCTTGATGATATCTAGGTCAAGTTCGAAACTGGGTCACGTAGGGTCAAAAACTAGGTCATTAGGTCTAAAAATAGAAAAACCTTGTGACCTCTCTAGAGGCCATATTTCTCAGTGCATCTTCATGAAAATTGGTCAGAATGTTCATCTTGATGATATCTAGGTCAAGTTCGAAACTGGGTCACGTGGGGTTAAAAACTAGGTCAGTAGATCTAAAAATAGAAAAACCTTGTGACCTCTCTAGAGGCCATATTTTTCATGAGATCTTCATGAATATTGGTCAGAATGTTCACCTTGATGATATCTAGGTCAAGTTCGAAACTGGGTCATGTGGGGTCAAAAACTAGGTCAGTAGATCTAAAAATAGAAAAACCTTGTGACCTCTCTAGTGGCCATATTTCTCAATGGATCTTCATGAAAATTGGTCAGAATGTTCACCTTGATGATATCTAGGTCAAGTTCGAAACTGGGTCCTGTGCTGTCAAAAACTAGGTTAGTAGGTCTAAAAATAGAAAAACCTTGTGACCTCTCTAGAGGCGATATTTTTCAATGGATCTTCATGAAAATTGGTCAGAATATTTACCTTGAAGATATCTAGGTCAAGTTCGAAACTGGGTCACGTGGGGTTAAAAACTAGGTCAGTAGATCTAAAAATAGAAAAACCTTGTAACCTCTCAAGAGGCCATATTTTTCATGAGATCTTCATGAATATTGGTCAGAATGTTCATCTTGATGATATCTAAATCAGATTCGAAACTTGGTCACGTGGGGTCAAAAACTAGGTCAGTAGGTCTAAAAATAGAAAAAACCTTATGACCTCTCTAGAGGCCATATTTCTCAATGGATCTTCATGAAAATTGGTGAGAATGTTCAGCTTGATAATATCTAGGTCAGGTTCATAACTGGGTCATGTGCGGCCAAAAACTAGGTCAGTAGGTCGAAAAATAGAAAAACCTTGTGACCTCTCTAGAGGCCATATTTTTCACGAGATCTTCATGAAAATTGGTGAGAATGTTCACCTTGATGATATCTAGGTCAAGTTTAAAAGTGGGTCACGTGCCTTCAAAAACTAGGTCATTAGGTCAAATAATAGAAAAACCTTGTGACCTCTCTAGAGGCCATATTTTTCAATGGATCTTCATGAAAATTGGTCAGAATTTTTTATCTTGATGATATCTAGGTCACATGTGCTCAAAAACTAGGTCACTATGTCAAATAATAGAAATAACGATGTCATACTCAGTTGAACACTGGGTCATGTGGAGATAGGTGAGCGATTCAGGACCATCATGGTCCTCTTGTTTGTTTTCAGGGGAAATTACTCTGTACAATATATTTTATGAACTATTTACTGTGTGCACATCTGTGATCGCTGAAAGTCCAACTGGAAAACTCTACCATGCTAGAAATCTGGACTTCGGGCTTTTTATGGGGTAATATATTTATTCAATTTGTTATCCTGATATACTGATATACTGACAAACAAGTTCAGCTTTTCATAAACTGTTGAATATTTAAAGGCTACTTTAAAGGGTTAAGACAGTGCTTTGGCTTAATTTACAATATACATTAAAACTGTCAAGATATATTCAAGTTTTGGTATGGGTTGAATTGTTTATGGCTGGCAGGATGTCTGAGTTAATCTTCCTTGGTGTATGTGTGCCAAATATCTGCACTTTTACTGGCATTAAAGCTGGAAAATTAGACACCACACAAACAGGACAGGCATCTCTGTGGAAGCTGACTTTCAGTTGTTAGCCCCCTCAGTTCTGTGGGTTTCAAGCTTTCCTAAGGGTGTAGAATTGTTTGATGTGAGGAAGCCCTCCAGTTGGTTTACAAAAGGGTGATGGTTCTACCCAGGTACCAGTCCATGTCTCAAGTAATGCCGACAGGGATGCATAGGATCTTCCTCCATTTTGAAAACTGGAAAGTTATTATATGCCCTTAATTATGTTGTTGTGGCATGAAATCTAACAGAAAATGAACAAAAAAAAATTCATATGTTGCATGGTTGATGCAACAGATTTTATGTTAAAAGGAATATAAACATTAAATAAGTATCACTACATTTTTAGCTCGTCGGATTTTTGAAAAAATCTACGCGGTATTGTCGTCACTTGATCATCGGCGTAGGTTAAATTTTTTTCAGGTCCGCCTTTTTTAACTATAAAAGCTACAGCTTTGAAACTTTGCACATTCGTATATCATCATTAGGTGACTTTGAAGGCTAAGAATCAGAACTCTGATATGCATTTTGTCAAAATTATGGCCCTTTTTGTACTTGGAAAATTTGATCTTGCTTAAAGTTTTGTTTAGATTCACTTTTTCCCAAAAACTGTGAGATCTACAGCTTTGAAACTTTGTACACTTGTTTATCATACTTAGATGCATAAGTAAACCAAGAACCATAACTCTAACCTGCATTTTGTCAGAATTACGGTCCTTTCTGAATTTAGAAAATTTGGATTTCTGGGGTAAATTTTTGTTTGGGTCTACTTTACTTGAATACTGTAAGAACACTAGCTTTGAAACTTTGCAGACTTGTATCATCATTATTGTCCAGCATCTGCAGATGAGCGATGATGCTCTTGTTTCTTGTTTGTTATCAGTTTTCACTAAAAGTCTTTGAGATATCATTGATAATATGTGTGTTCTGTAATTTGTATTTGTTTCAGATGGGATATTAAGAACAGGACCTGGTATATCACAGAGAAGTTACGACCTGCTATTGTGAACCTGAACTGGCAGAGGGGAGGTAAAACCGTGTTCAAGTCTGTTAACTATGCTGGATATTTGGGTATATTGACAGGAGTTTCGCCTGTAAGTGTTTCATCCAGACATATGCAAAAGAAAGAGATTGTGGGATTTTTAGATGTCCACCATATACTGTGAAATGATTTTATTTCTTTGGCACAAAATTTCATGGTTTTGGCAAAAACTGTTATCTTTTGGGGATATGAATTGGTTGATTACAAATTTTGAACATGATAGACGTTTCATTTATGATTTTATTTTAATCAAACTTGCACAAAACTTGTGTCACCATAAGATCTCGGTTCCTTTCTTGAACTGCAGGTCCCATTATGGGTTCCAGAGTTATGGCCCCTGAAAGGGCCAAAATTAGCTGTTTTGACCTTGTCTGCACAATAGCAGCTTCATTTATGATTTGATTTTAACCAAACTTGCACACAACTTGTATCACCACAAGATCTTGGTTCCTTTTTTTGAACTGGCCAGATTCCATCATGGGTTCCAGAGTTATGGTCCCTTAAAGGTCCAAAATTTGCTATTTTGGCTTTTGCAGTCATATAGAGACTTCATTTATGGTTTGATTTGATACAAACTTCCAAAATATCTTCAACAACAATAAATCTTGGATTCCATGACGAATCTGTCAGATCGAATTGTAGGTTCCAGAGTTATTTTATATCTGATTACCTCCCCTGATTGTAATCAAAATGGATTTATATCAGTAAGTACTTTTAGGACTTATTTGAAATTTCATTATTGTCATTAGTTGGACTGAGACAAACAGGGTTGATAACTTTGGACTGATTTTGTATCAAATTACCTCCCTTTATTTCAAATTAAAGTGGGTATATCTCCATAAATAATGAAGATACTGATCTGAAATTTCATTTATGTCAACAGATGGACTTGGACGATCAGTGAAGATACATATTGACTGAATTTATGACAAATTACCTCCCTTTATTTTTTATCTAAATGAATACAGCTTAGCAGCTTCTAATGAGATGGGTTTGAAAGGTTATTTACATGTATGTCTTCCATGGTAAAAAATAGTCATATTAGATAACTCTTGATTGAACATTTATCCATATGAATACTTTACTAATATATTGTTGTATAAGCTTGTACTCTGTATCTTGTACATGCATATACCGATGCATGATTACCTCCCCTGATTTTAATAAAAATGGATTTATCTCAGTAAATATTTATAGAACTCATTTGAAATTTCATTATTGTCTTTAGTTGGACTGAGGCAATCAGGGTAGGTAGCTATGGACTGATTTTATGTCAAATTACCTCCCTTTGTTTCAAATTAAAATGGGTGTATCTCAGTACTGATTTGAAATGTCATTTGTGCCATCAGATGAAATCGGACAATCAGGGTAGATAACTTTTGACAGGATTTATGACAAATTACCTGGAAAATTGGCCCTGACTAAGTCAAAAGGGACTGTTACAAGAAAATATTTATCCTGATGATATTTTATGTGTATGCCTATGTGTTTTATGGCAAAACTTGATCATATCATTTTGAGCAAAGATACTCAGTTGAGCGATACAGGGCCATCATGGCCCTCTTGTTTGTTTTAGGATTAAAATTTCTGGATTGACACTACCAAGAAATCCAAGAAAATTTCACCCCAATGAATATAATTAAAAAATTTCTCAGTACATATATGTATAGGGGACTGTAGATTGACTCAGTATGTTTTTCTGCCTGTCTGCCACAAAATCTGGATCCTGCAATAACATGAAAAGTGTGCAAGGTATTTTAATGAAACTTGTAAGTTGGTATGGTGATAGAGACCTTAAGGAGAGTACACCTGTTCAATTTTTAGCTCACCTGTCACAAAGTGACAAGGTGAGCTTTTGTGATCTCGTGGTGTCCGTTGTCCGTCCGTCCGTGCATGCGTGCGTCAGTCCGTATACTTTTGCTTGTGACCACTCTAGAGGTCACATTTTTCATGGGATCTTTATGAAAGTTGGTCAGAATGTTCACCTTAATGATATCTAGGTCAAGTTCGAAACTGGGTCACGTGCCATCAAAAACTAGGTCAGTAGGCCAAAAAATAGAAAAACCTTGTGACCTCTCTAGAGGCCATATATTTCACAAGATCTTCATGAAAATTGGTCAGAACGTTCACCTTGATGATATCTAGGTCAAGTTTGAAACTGGGTCACGTGCCTTCAAAAACTAGGTCAGTAGGTCAAATAATAGAAAAACCTTGTGACCTCTCTAAAGGCCATATTTTTCACGGGATCTGTATGAAAGTTGGTCTGAATGTTCATCTTGATGATATCTTGGTCAACTTTGAAAGTGGGTAACGTGGGATCAAAAACTAGGTCAGTAGATCTAAAAATAGAAAAACCTTGTGACCTCTCTAGAGGCCATATATATTTCATGAGATCTTCATGAAAATTTGTCAGAATGTTCACCTTGATGATATCTAGGTCAAGTTCGAAAGTGGGTCACGTGCCTTCAAAAATTAGGTCAGTAGGTCAAATAATAGAAAAACCTTGTGACCTCTCTAGAGGCCATATTTTTCACGGGATCTGTATGAAAGTTGGTCTGAATGTTCATCTTGATGATATCTAGGTCAGCTTTGAAAGTGGGTCACTTGCCTTCAAATACTAGGTCAGTAGGTAAAATAAAAGAAAAACCTTGTGGCCTCTCTAAATGTCATATTTTTCATTGAATCTGTATGAAAGTTGGTCTGAATGTTCCTCTAGATGATATCTAGTTCAAGTTCGAAACAGGGTCATGTGTGGTCAAAAACTAGGTCAGTAGGTCTAAAAATAGAAAAACCTTGTGACCTCTCTAGAGGCCATACTTGTGAATGGATCTCCATAAAAATTGGTCAGAATGTTCATCTTGATGATATCTAGGTCAAGTTCGAAACTGGGTCATGTGCGGTTAAAAACTAGGTCAGTAGGTATAAAAATAGAAAACCTTGTGACCTCTCTAGAGGCCATATATATTTCATGAGATCTTCATGAAAATTTGTCAGAATGTTCACCTTGATGATATCTAGGTCAAGTTCGAAAGTGGGTCACGTGCCTTCAAAAATTAGGTCAGTAGGTCAAATAATAGAAAAACCTTGTGACCTCTCTAGAGGCCATATTTTTCACGGGATCTGTATGAAAGTTGGTCTGAATGTTCATCTTGATGATATCTAGGTCAGCTTTGAAAGTGGGTCAATTGCCTTCAAATACTAGGTCAGTAGGTAAAATAAAAGAAAAACCTTGTGGCCTCTCTAAATGTCATATTTTTCATGGAATCTGTATGAAAGTTGGTCTGAATGTTCATCTAGATGATATCTAGTTCAAGTTCGAAACAGGGTCATGGTTGGTCAAAAACTAGGTCAGTAGGTCTAAAAATAGAAAAACCTTGTGACCTCTCTAGAGGCCATACTTGTGAATGGATCTCCATAAAAATTGGTCAGAATGTTCATCTTGATGATATCTAGGTCAAGTTCGAAAGTGGGTCATGTGCATTCAAAAAGTAGGTCAGTAGGTCAAATAATAGAAAAACCTTGTGACCTCTCTAAAGGCCATATTTTTCTTGGGATCTGTATGAAAGTTGGTCTGAATGTTTATCTTGATGATATATAGGTCAGTTTCAAAACTGGGTCACGTGCCATCAAAAACTAGGTCAGTAGATCTAAAAATAGAAAAACCTTGTGACCTCTCTAGAGGCCATATATTTCATGAGATCTTCATGAAAATTTGTCAGAATGTTCACCTTGATGATATCTAGGTCAAGTTTGAAAGTGGGTCACGTGCCTTCAAAAATTAGGTCAGTAGGTCAAATAATAGAAAAACCTTGTGACCTCTCTAGAGGCCATATTTTTCACGGGATCTGTATGAAAGTTGGTCTGAATGTTCATCTTGATGATATCTAGGTCAAGTTCGAAACTTGGTCACATGCCTTCAAAAACTAGGTCAGTAGGTCAAATAATAGAAAAACCTTGTGACCTCTCTAAAGGCCATATTTTTCGTGGGATCTGTATGAAAGTTGGTGTGAATGTTCATCTTGATGATATCTAATTCAAGTTAGAAGCTGGGTCATGTGTGATCAAAAAGTAGGTCAGTAGGTCTAAAAATAGAAAAACCTTTTGACCTCTCTAGAGGCCATACTTGTGAATGGATCTCCATAAAAATTGGTCAGAATGTTCATCTTGATGATATCTAGGTCAAGTTCGAAAGTGGGTCATGTGCGTTCAAAAAGTAGGTCAGTAGGTCAAATAATGAAAAAATGTTATGACCTCTCTAGAGGCCATATTTTTCATGGGATCTGTATGAAAGTTGGTCTAAATGTTTATCTTGATGATATATAGGTCAAGTTTGAAACTGGGTCAACTGCGATCAAAAACTAGGTCAGTAGGTCTTGAAATAGAAAAACCTTGTGACCTCTCTAGAGGCCATATTTTTCATGAGATCTTCATGAAAATTAGTGAGAATGTTCACCTTGATGATATCTAGGTAAATTTTAAAACAGGGTCACGTACCTTTGAAAACTAGGTCAATAGGTCAAATAATAGAAAAAGCCTTGTGACCTCTCTAGAGACTATATTTTTCAGTGGATCTTCATGAAAATTGGTCAGAATTTTTATCTTGATAATATCTAGATCAAGTTCAAAACTGGGTCACATGAGCTCAAAAACTAGGTCACTATGTCAAATAATTGAAAAAACGATGTCATACTCAAAACTGGGTCATGTGGAAAGAGGTGAGCGATTCAGGACCATCATGGTCCTCTTGTTTAAGTAGAACAAAAGTACTTTGTGCTGTAGAAACATACAAGGTGAAGTAAAGATTGTATTGATCCTTAACTCCCTGAGGCCGATATCATAATATACATGCTGCGGCGAGATAAGAATTACCACCTGACGTCGAAGAACATCATCTGATCTTATCATAATCACATTCGCATGCAGTCAATTGAAATCATGCATGGAAATATTATTAACATGGGTGTAAATCAAACTTTACTTATAAAATCTTTAAAGTTTTAACAAGTATTAATATATATCCACTTTCGTCCGTAACTTATATCCAAATAAAATTATAATTTCACTTCGAAACATTCACCATTTTTACACATCTATTGCGTTTTAATAAATATTTGAATATTTCTGATTTTATTTTTTTTTTTCAAATGTAAACACATTAAATTTCAATAGATATAAATACATTATTAACACAGAGTATTTACATTAACATTACTAAAAATTAACACCCATTTTTCAGTGAATATCGATGTTTTGTTTTGATGTATAATTAATTTCTAAACGTACACAAACGTTGTGTGACACGCACTGAGACAGTTAAGTTGTAATATTTACACCCATCTTTGAAGAATTATAAAATTTACAAAAAGCATTTATTTACACACATTGTTGTGTATGAAACATTCTTTGCTGTGTTATTTTATCCATTTTAATTTAATGCGATGTAAGTGTACCAATATTTCAGCTTTCTAAAACTTAATATTTTTCGAGCATTCATTTCTCTGATAATGAAATTTCATTGTCATAATCATCATCCGATGGAACTGATACGTCAAAATCAGCATGATAATAAATATTTTCTTCAATGTAAGAAAAATCTCGGCTAATTATTTTAATCTTTTGAAATACTGTATGAACGAAACAAAGCGGAGTTCGTCTTTTTTATTTCCTTTACCGCATATTTACAAACACTTTTTAGCTCACCTGTCACAAAGTGACAAGGTGAGCTTTTGTGATCACGCAGTGTCCGTCGTCCGTTGTCCGTCCGTGCGTCCGTAAACTTTTTGCTTGTGACCACTCTAGAGGTCACATTTTTCATGGGATCTTTATGAAAATTGGTCAGAATGTTCATCTTGATGATATCTAGGTCAAGTTCGAAACTGGGTCACGTGCAGTCAAAAACTAGGTCAGTAGGTCTAAAAATAGAAAAACCTTGTGACCACTCTAGAGGTCACATTTTTCATGGGATCTTCATGAAAGTTGGTCAGAATGTTCATCTTGATGATATCTAGGTCAAGTTCGAAACTGGGTCACGTGCGGTCAAAAACTAGGTCAGTAGGTCTAAAAATAGAAAAACCTTGTGACCACTCTAGAGGTCACATTTTTCATGGGATCTTCATGAAAGTTGGTCAGAATGTTCATCTTGATTATATCTAGGTCAAGTTCGAAACTGGGTCACGTGCCTTCAAAAACTAGGTCAGTCGGTCTAAAAATAGAAAAACCTTGTGACCTCTCTAGAGGCCATATATTTCAAAAGATATTCATGAAAATTGGTCAGAACGTTCACCTTGATGATATCTAGGTCAAGTTCGAAACTTGGTCACGTGCCATCAAAAACTAGGTCAGTAGGTCAAATAATAGAAAAACCTTGTGACCTCTCTAAAGGCCATATTTTTCATGGGATCTATATGAAAGTTGGTCTGAATGTTCATCTTGATGATATCTAGGCCAAGTTCGAAACTGGGTCACATGCGGTCAAAAACTAGGTCAGTAGGTCTAAAAATAGAAAAACCTTGTGACCTCTCTAGAGGCCATATATTTCATGACATCTTCATGAAAATTGGTCAGAACGTTCACCTTGATGATATCTAGGTCAAGTTCAAAAGTGGGTCACGTGCCATCAAAAACTAGGTCAGTAGGTCAAATAATAGAAAAACCTTGTGACCACTCTAGAGACCATATTTTTCATGGGATCTGTATGAAAGTTAATCTGAATGTTCATCTTGATGATATCTAGATCAAGTTCGAAAGTGGGTCACATGCCATCAAAAACTAGGTCAGTAGGTCAGATAATAGAAAAACCTTGTGACCTCTCTAGAGGCCATATTTTTCATTGGATCTGTATGAAAATTGGTCTGAATGTTCATCTTGATAATACCTAGGTCAAGTTCGAAACAGGATCATGTGCGGTCAAAAACTAGGTTAGTAGGTCTAAAAATAGAAAAACCTTGTGACCTCTCTAGAGGCCATACTTATGAATGGATCTCCATAAAAATTGGTCAGAATGTTCACCTTGATGTTATCTAGTTCAAGTTTGAAACTGGGTCACGTGCCATAAAAAACTAGGTCAGTAGGTCAAAAATAAAAAACCTTGTGACCTCTCTAGAGGCCATACTTTTCATGGGATCTGTATGAAAGTTGGTCTGAATGTTCATCTTGATGATATCTAGCAAGTCAAGTTTGAAAGTGAATCAACTGCGGTCAAAAACTAGGTCAGTAGGTCTAAAATTATTAAAATCTTTTGACCTCTCTAGAGGCCATATTTTTCAATGGATCTTCATGAAAATTGATCTGAATGTTCACCTTGATGATATCTAAGTCAGTTTCGAAACTGGGTCATGTGCGGTCAAAAACTAGGCCAGTAGGTATAAAAATAGAAAAACCTTGTGACCTCTCTAGAGGCCATATTTTTCATGAGATCTTCATGAAAATTAGTGAGAATGTTCACCTTGATGATATCTAGGTAAAGTTCAAAACAGGGTCACGTACCTTCGAAAACTAGGTCAATAGGTGAAATAATAGAAAAACCTAGAGACCGTATTTTTCAGTGGATCTTCATGAAAATTGGTCAGAATTTTTATCTTGATAATATCTAGGTCAAGTTCAAAACTGGGTCACATGAGCTCAAAAACTAGGTCACTATGTCAAATAATAGAAAAAACGATGTCATACTCAAAACTGGGTCATGTGGGAAGAGGTGAGCGATTCAGGACCATCATGGTCCTCTTGTTTTAACAAGGAAACTAATTATTAGCATAATTAATAATTATAACATCTAAGAAATAATAGACGGTATGCAAAATAATTTTGCTTTTATCAGGATTATCAAAAGATAAGTACGTGACGCAATCAGCATGATCTCGTCAGTCGCCGTCCTGGGGAGTCCTGATAACGCGCCTATAGTCGGATATCGACGCTACAGGGGTAGAAAATATAGCGCCTTTAGTCGCATTTTGGCCCCAAGGAGTTAATACCTTGTGCATACATGAAGAATGTATATGGTTGTGTTTGTTTTTATTCAGAAAGAGAAATAGACTTGTTACTCCTGGCAACAAACAGGTTCAAGAATGAAATATATGTGAAGATAGTTTCAACAATGAAAGACAGAAATATTATTACAGAAACATGAAATGATGATAGAAATCTATATGGAGGTTATGTTTATGATTCATCATTCTGTCTGCTCATCTGTTACCCATACTTCTGTCTGTTGTACTTAATGTTATTAAAAGAATTGGCTAAACCCAACAAAACAAATAGATTCTGTTTAAGTGATTAAGGTATGTTGTGTTACTGAAATATATTATGACTCTGTCAATCATTAACAATTATTTATATTACAGGGAAAGTTTACTCTATCAATGAATGAAAGGTTCAAGTTGGATGGAGGCTATATAGGTTAGTATTGATACACATGCTTCATGTAAAACTTGATATAAAACACTTGATGCATATTACCTGGTTAGAACTACTGCTTACAAAATCATATGTGTAATATTTTGCATTTAATTTTAAAATGTTGTTAAATTAGAGATGTGTTATTTTTAATGTTTAATTACAAGCTTATAGCTTACACCCCAATCTAATATATGTTTTTATCACATGTTTGACATTGCGGGGATGTAATATAGCCATTACATAAAAATGATAATACACAACTGTAATAAAGTTTTGACGTCAACGGTGTGTAAAGTATAGGAGACGTTGGTCAAATTGACTTGTTTATATAGTAAAAAAGGTAGAACAGGAAAATCTAACATGTGATAAAAAGAATATTACATAATTGACTTTCCACAATGATTTCATTAAACTTGTTGAATAAAATTGATCAAATGCTTAGCAGAGCCTCGCGTTTTATTAATTTATTGTACCCCCCGACAACAAAGTTGTAAGGGGGGGTATACTGGTTTCAGGTTGTCTGTCTGTCTGTCTGTCTGTCCGTCTGTCTGTCCGTAGACGCAAACTTGTGCGCACCATCTCTCCTTATCCCCTTGACAGAATTTAATGAAACTTCACACAAGTGATCAGTACCAACAGTAGTTGTGCATGGGGCATGTTAGGTTCTTTTAGAAAAAAAAATTGCAGAGTTATGGGACTTTGTTTTTTTGTTACTATACTATATACATAGACAAAATCTTGTGCGCACCATCTCTCCTCATCCCCTTGACACAATTTAATGAAACTTCACACAAGTGATCAGTAACAACAGTAGTTGTGGATGGGGCATGTTGGGTTCTTTCAGAAAAAAAATTTGCAGAGTTATGGGACTTTGTTTTTTTGTTACTATACAATATACATAGACACAATCTTGTGCGCACCATCTCTCCTCATCCTCTTGACACAATTTAATGAAACTTCACACAAGTGATCAGTAACAACAGTAGTTGTGCATGGGGCATGTTAGGTTCTTTCAGCGACAAAAATTGCAGAGTTATGGGACTTTGTTTCTTGTTAACATACTGTGTACATACAGTCTGCATATGCAGTCTTGTGCGTGCCTAATCTACCAAACCCTTGCACACAATTTAATGAAACTTCACACAAGTGATCAGTACCAACCCTAGTTGTGCATGGTCATGTTACATTCTTTTAGATAAATATTCTGCATAGTTACGGGAGTTTGTTTTTTGTTACTATACTGTATACATACAGTCTATATACATACAGTCCACATAATTATGCAATCTTGTGTGCGTCAAATTGCAATGTACTGTGTCAGTGCATGAGGGGGGGTACATTCATCACCTTTAGTGATAGCTCTAGTTAAATTTGTTTAATAAATTCAATATGTAAAGACACTTGTGTAATATCCTCTATGTATGTAATGCATATTTGGAAATAAATACTGTGCAAAACACAATATGCAAAACTCTTGATGTACTGGTACTGATGATAAACCTGAACAGAAAATGAGGTTTTTTACCTGTAACTTTTTTATTTCTGCAAATTTTAATCAATGGTCGGTATCAAAATAAAGCTTAACATTTGCTGAAAACTTTACATAATTCAAATTTATATTTAGTAAGCAAACTCACACGAAATGAGGCCCTGAAAGGGGTTTGTAAAATGGGGACTGTAAGCAGGTTGACTGATGATAAATTCGAACATTTACATTTACAAAATTTTCTTCGTAGTATTATATTAAAACTTTCCCCAAAAGGCTGCAACAGTCATTCCTGATCAAGTAATGAAAAGTGACCAAATGTCCGACCTTCATGTGTCAACAGTGAGCATGTGCAAAAAACACACTCTTTCCCCGTAATTTTGGATAAATATTTATTATACAGATAAATATAAGTCATTTATTTATACAGAATATTTACCAATTTTGTTTTTGTTTACACCAGTTGGTGTTGTAAGTGAAAACTATTAGATGGTGTGTTCACTTTTATAAATAACCGATTGCAATCGAATAATTCCAAGGTGGTCGACTTTATCATCTGTCCGGGTTTATCATCAGTACCAGTAAAGCCGTTGCAGGACATATTGCATGTACCTAATATAGATGGAAAGTAGAAAGCTGTCATATCATTATAAGGATAAATGGACAGATTTTTAGCTGGACTTAAAAAAGTATATGGAGGGCTATCCTGGTCACAACAGAATCTACATCCATGTCCACATACACTACTTATTTAAAGTTTGGGTGCACTTTTGCATTATCTGTATAGTTACTTCTTGATAAATTGCCTTCAAACTGAAAATAGTTGTTTGTCATCATCACATGCATCATATGATGCAAGAGTCGTAACTGCTGCACCAGTTTACATGAATTATCCCCCTTTTGAATTTCAGATTAAGTTTTGTTGCACTTTCACTCTATCTTTATTTTCACTAAATGGATTTGAATTGGACTGTTGTTTTATATTGGAGTCACGCATCTGTAAGAATGTTGGCTGGTCTATCCATCAATCATGTCCACACCGTATCTTCTTAACAACTTGGAAGATCTTCATAAAACTGGCATCGTTTGTTAAACTCACCTCTCAACCAAGGTCACTACGTCCACGATTAAGGTCATACCTGGAAGTCAAAGACAACATGCAGAGTGCAAATCAAAGTCACTATGTTCAAGATCAAGGTCACATTTAGAACTCATAGATCAGCTAGCTTAACTTTTTGCCTTCTCCTATCATCTTAACCTTGGAAGATAAAGATAGCATCATTGTTTAGTTCACCAAGACGACATGCAGAGTGCACAAACCAGGTCACATTTAACTTTGTGTCTCTTCCATGTTGTCTAAACTGCATGTTAGACTTTCATAAAACTAACATCAAAACTGTCTGCAGAGCTCATGACTCAGGTCATTAAGTTCAAGGTCAAGGTCACACTTACAGGTCAGATATCGAAAAGCTTAAAATTGTATCCACCTCATATCTTCTGAACTTCCAATAAAAAGAATTTCATAAAATGAGCACCAGTGATTAACCTTATCAAGATGACATGCAGTGCATAACCCAGGTTGTTAAGTCCAGAGTCATAGGTCACACTTAAAGGTCAAAAATCAAATAATGTTATTTTGGTCCATGTTTTCTTATCTGCTGGAAGAATTTTCATAAAACTAGGATCAGCATTTAACTTTATCAAAACGACTGCAGAGTGCACAACTTAGGTCACTAGGTCCAACGTTTAAGGTCACACTTGAAGGTCAAATGTTGTTTTACTTTTCCTGTATTAAGGTAACATCTAGGGTGCAGTGTGGGTATTAATCGCCTAAAGTGATTACTCTAGTTTCCTCAGATATGCCCAGTTTTAACTTTAACTATCAAGCATCAAAGCAGTCGAGCACTCTGTCTCCTCTGACAGCTCTTATAGTTATATACTTTCCTACTGGAACAAATCTGGAAAGTAAAAATTTCAAATATGGGGGGAAAGCTTAGTTTTGTCATGTAGACACAGAATCTTTAGGATTCAAGGTTAGCTATTATGATCACATGCACCTGTAGTTGGTCCGTAGTTGTCAACAGGTCAACAGTTTGACTGTTAACACATAAAGTTCACTGTCTGTTTTGGCCCAACCTTTATGGAACTTAGAATGTAGCATCAGTAAAATTTTGGAGGAGTTTAATAATGGATCATCTTTAAAACTTGGTCACAAGGTCAATTAATAGAAAAACCATGTAAACATTATAGAGACAACATGTTCAATTTGATCTTCATATAACTTTGTCAGAATATTTGTCTTGAAAAATATGACTGCCAGGGCTTTGACTAGTTTTCTCAACATGCTCAGTATGGCTATAATTATGGAAAATTTTGAAAATCGTCTCCTAAGAAGCCCCTGGCCTGATTTTTAAGTAATTTCACAGAAATGTTCTATAGGTGACCCTCTACCAAGATTATTCAGTCCAGCTTTTAACCTTGGGTGAGTGATCTAGGACCATGATCATAGCCCTCTTAATTCTGTAGATGAATACCATTGCTGTACTTGTAATCCATTTTCAGCAGCTCAGTATTAAAGTGTTGTTATCTGTTTTCTTTTCACTCACTTTTTATTATGTTATTTCTAGGAATTATAGACCTTATACTTACTGGTAAAGGGACGTGGATGGGGTTCCTCACACGGAACACGATGGAGACAGCACAAAGTTTCAGTGAAGCCAAGAACATGTTGACATCTAAACAGATGATTGCCCCTGCTTACTTCATACTTGGAGGAAATCAGTCTCAAGAGGTAGGACTATTTTGTGGAATATTGTCATTGAAAACTTGTCACCCCACCTAATTGCTTTACAACTGAGCCATTCCATGTTGAAGTCAGTGGCAAAAGGTCAAAATTGAGATAACAAAATATATATGGAAGAAAATTCTTTTATTTTTCAAATCTAATAATGTCAAGAAATTACGTTCTCTGTGTCAAAATTTACAATGCTTTTAAGTAAGTCATGGAATAGATTTAGAGATGTGATGTCGGGAAAGAATTATGATGTTTTTGTGCATGACATTGATATTTTATGACTTTTATGTGACAGATTATGTATATCACTTACCGAACATCATACATTTGAATATTTAGATTCAGTATGAAGTGATTTTACTTAAAAAATGTTAACCTTGTATTTTTAGCTCACCATTAGCACTTAGTGATCACGCTGTGTCTGTCAACCGTCTGTTGTCAACAATTGTGTTGAAACTTCCTCCTCCAAAACCCCTGAATGGATTTTGATGAAACTTGGCATGGATGCTCCTTGGATGGTCTTCTACCAAAGTTGTTCAAATGGTTCCGCTAAGTTGCACAAAGGGGCCGCCAGAGCTAAAAATAGAAAGTTCTTCAAACAACATCTCCCCCTAAACTGATGGTCTGATTTTGAAATAATTTTACACAAATGGTCCTTGTGGCACCCTCTACAAAGATGTTTCAATTTATACTGATTAGTCAAAAAGCGGCGTTGGTGTTGCCTGGTTAAGTTTTATGTTTAGGTCAGCTTTTCTCCTAACCTATCAAAGCTATTGCTTTTAAACTTGCAACACTTGTTCACCATCAATAGCTGACTCTGTACAGCAAGAAACTTAACTCCATCCTGCTTTTTGCAAGAATTGTGGCCCCTTTTGGACTTAGAAAATATCAGATTTCTTGGTTAAGTTTTATGTTTCGGTCAACTTTTCTCCTAAGCTATCAAAGCTATTGCTTTAAAACTTGAAGCAGTTATTTGCCATTAAAAGCTGACTCTGCACAGCAAGTAGTGTAACTCTAAATTGCTTTTTGCAAGAATTATGGCCCCTTTTGGACTTAGAAAATATCATAAAAACACTCGGGTAGGACAATATTTCTGTTATACAGAGACAAAAAAATCAGATGAGCATCTGCACCTGCAAGGTGGTGCACTTGTTCTAAAATATTTTAATTATATAGGCTATTCAGTTAATCTGACGAGTGTTTTTGGATGAACACTGACACTTCTCCACATGAATTGGAGATGGAGGAAATCTGACAATTTCTCCACATGAATCATAGTTTGACACTAAATGACAACTGAATGCGTTCATGAATCCAAACAGATTTTTTTATAAGTCATTTGTTTCCCAATTTGTTGCAGGCATGTGTTATAACACGTAACAGAGAGTTGAATGGTACAGATATCTGGCAGATGGCAGATGCAGGTGGCTGGTATATTTTAGAAACAAACTACGATCATTGGGCGGCACCGCTATTTGTAGATGATAGAAGAACACCAGCAAATAAGTGTATGAGAAATATGAAACAGAAGGTGAGTGGAATAATTCCATATTTGAGAAAAATGGCAATGGTGAATGTTTGTTCTTATAAATATACATGCACAGAAAGCTTGGCAATATTCTACATTTTTCAAGTGTAAGGTTTCATTATAAAGTTGACCTGCGTGCTGGATTTTGACAGTTTTGTAGAGAGGATTTTTGTTTAGCAGTGTTTGCCATCTAACAGTGAGTTTACTCTGTGCAGTTTATTAGTATATAGGCAGAGTTACACTGAGATAAAGGAAAGTATTAGAAGGTAGTATTCTTTGACTATCATGGAATGATTAAACTGTACATTTAAATTCTGGGAAATTCTTGGATGTTTATGAATATTGTGTAGTTAAGTATGCCGCCACACATTTATGTGGGGGGCATATAGCATTGCTGCTGCCCGTCCGTGTGTCTGTCCATACGTATGTCCCGAAATCTTGTGTGTCTGATTCCTCCCACACTATTAGCCTGATTTGCTTCAAACTTTCACAGATGGACAGCCTTAATATGCAGATGACCATAAAGGAAGGATTTTTTTCTGTGATATATTTTTACTGCAGTTATGGCCCTTTAGTGGTTTTTGCTATATAGAGGATGGCACAGTATGTGGGGTCACCCCTGTCCTATGGGCACAATTCTAGTTTCATCATGTTATACTGCTGTCTTTCAGGGAGCAGGTATAGCTGGATTATTTGATGTTCTGTCTTCTAAACCAGTTCTGAACAAGGTAGGTTGTTGTTGAAATTATTGAAGAAATCTGTTACTATTTCCCTCCAAAGAAAGTATATTTCTCTCCTAAAAAAAGGTAGGTTATTGTTAAAATTATGGAAGTAATCCATGATATTTCACTGTTTCCCTCTTAAGTTGTCACTTGCAGATAATATTAGTTAATTTTAGAAATCCTTGAATACTAATATTGCACAGGTAGCCATCCAGCTAGCTTAAGGAAGGTCTGTGGTGCTACGCATGTAGCCTCACATGCCTTCACATGAAACGATGCCTGAAGGGGCCCATAGGGTCTTCCTCCATCGATCAATAACAGAAATAAATGGCACCATATGACATAAATCATGTCAGTGTTTCTTTATACCCAGGAAAAAAGTAAAAATAAAACAGACTAATACTGAAATGTTAGCTGACTACAGAGACATGACTAGAATTGTTAAAAAATGGTCACTTGAATGTCAGAACAGATGAGCAGACTTGAGTGTTCGTAGCTGGGATTGGTACAATGACCAGCAGATAAAATATTCTTTTTCTTAATGAAGGACTCTGAGCTTGAGTAAGGCTCTAATAAGAGTTTTCCCAACCTGAAGGACAGTGCTAAAGGAAAATGGAATGCTCGCAGAGCTTTCTTCCAGTGATATTTCAATTATTGGTGAAAACACCTGAATTACACTTCAAACAGATATGTTAGATTAATTTTTCTGCCAAACATTCAACTCATTGCAACATTTTTAAAGAAACTATCAAGTATAAATTTATGCATACAACTTTATATGATGTTATAATATGATGTCCCAATGCACACATGTGGCTGGTCTTTTCCCCAAGGGAAATGATAATTTGATCTCCCTCCCAGATAGTCTTAGGTAGGCCAGAATACATTGTCAGTGAACATCTTGTATGTCAGTCTCCTTCATGTGAACTAAGTCTTAACTTCCATAGATGATAATCTATGATATTAAGATTTACAGTAAGATGGGAAATTTTGAAGATACTATAATTCCTGGAGTAATGATTGTATATAAATCTGTATAAACAGGATAACTAGGTACATGTTGGAGATATTTCTAGTTTAGGAATGTTTGGCTGTTGAACATCATTACAATGTGATATTGTAGTTCCAGTATTTGTGTTTATTTCAGCTGACTACATACACAGCCTTAATGCAGGTGAATTCTGGACATCTTGAGACATGGTTACAATATTGCGAGGATCCGTGTGTACCCTGGTAACAATGGAAACCATCTGTGGTCATGGAAACAACACTGATTATATATGCATTTGTATTTCTGTAGCAGTAATGCCATATGTATTCTCAGGGTAAAATTCACTCATTAAATGACTGAGAGTTTTCCCCCTTAATATCTTACTTTTGAATCTCATTTAAGCAATAGTGAATACCAGTATAACTGGATCTTTAACCGTTGCTAATGATTACATTACTGGGATATTATTACTACTGTCATTCCAGCCCATTATTATACCAGCATGAACATTGTTTTACATGTCTGTAATGACCAGGCAGGATGGAAGTTACTCAGATTTTGCTGGTATTTTTAGGTCTAATACAATTAGGTTATTATAATAGTAGCTTGATCTGGGATGCTGTATTCGGTTCAAGTGGATTTTGCCAGATCGGATCTCAGAGGCCTGCAAGTGCAGAGTGTGATCTGCCCTTGCAAAGTCCTCGAGATCTGAATGTAATATCCCATATCTAGCTACTATTTAAGGACCCTTTTAACATATACCTCCTGGCCACCTTTTTGTTTTGAGTTTTGTTATCGAACGAAATCTTCAGTGTTTGTCGATGTTAAAAGAGAAATGTGTGAAGTTTTTGTGTGCGCTTTGTTGGGTCATGCATATTAAATGAAAGTAGTCCAGCAACATACAATACAAAAGGTACAATACAGATTTTTTTACTGCCTGTTCATATAGGCTTGTGAAATATAAGCAGTATTTTTGACAGAATTTATATAGGTATATAATAAAGTGTTTTTTGCGGCAGTCACAAAATGTCTATACAAAGACTGAGTGTATATTTCCAGAAAATGAGATTACTTCATCGAGATGTATTTGATTACAAACATTTTAAAGTGATCATGTAATAATAAGTCGTGGCAAACTTTTCACAGTAGCTTTGTAATAACTGCTCGATCTTTTGTCAGTCTGCTGTCACCCCCTAGTAATATGAAAGTTATTGAATGTATAAAACACATGCCTATTAACAGGATATTAATATTATCTGATAAGAGTTATTTGTCTTGGATATTTTCATTGTGATGCAATTTATAAAGTTGATATTCTTTTGAATAGACTTTGATCAGTATATCATATGCATTTTAAATTTACTATTCTCATGCTTTGATATAATAAATTTGTACTAACCTATCATGGTTTCTAAAGTAGCTTATCTTTTTATGGCCCCTGTAGGTGGGCATATTAAAATCACACTGTCCATCTGTGCGTCCATCCGCCCATATGTACATCGGTGTAAATTCTTGTCCAAGCTGTAACTCTGCCATCCATGAAGGGATTTTAAATTAACATGGCATAAATGTTTACCATAATGAGACGATATGTCGTGGGCAATACCAGACCCCTAGCTCTAAGGTCAAGACATAGAAGTCAAAGGTTAACAGGGTCTGTTTTGTGTCCGGTTCAAAACTCTGCTACCGATGAAGAGGTCTTAAAATTACTTGGCATAAATGCTTGGGGCATTTATCACTAATAGTGACAGCTCGTGTTTTGTAAAAGATGGCTGCCTCAATACTATGATATTTTATTCTACTTTTACATGTTGTACGCAATGTGGCAGTGTATATATACTATGCATTAGAACAAAGGGAACAGTTTTTGTCAGTATTTCAGTAAGTCGATGCAATCGCAATACCTGTTTATGTAGTTACAGATGTTACTATGGAATTGTACATAAAGTGCATGATCTCATTGCTTCTTTTCTGACCTATATGCACTCTGTGTAATTTTGTCAAATGATATATCACATGTGTATGGGCCGGTGGCCTTAATGTTCAATAAACTATTGAATTGAAATGAATTGAATTTATATATTATTGTTAGAAATGATGATGTACATGGAAGTAAAGGCAGTTGTTTGCTTTTTTGCTTTAGCGTATGTTTTCACTGACTCTTATATGAAATATTGTTAAGTTAGATTGTCAATCCAAAAATCTCATTTCTTCTGAGATAATTATACTAACTTAGATTATCTGTCAATTTGCTATCCTAATTTCACCAGTGCTTGACTTCCACATTTTTTATTTTTGCTAAATGTGTTTATAACAGAAGTTCTTGGCTGTGTGGTTTAAGACTACTAAATGTTTCCAGACAAGTGGTTTGAGACTGCTAAATGTTTCCATAAAAGATGTCCATTGCTGAATGGTTAGTGTCATCTCTTTGTCACCAAAGTCTGGGTGAATCTATTTAAGAGTAAAATTGTTTTGTAATAGAAATGTATCCAGCTTGTACACATTCAAAAATATGTTTGTTTTGTCATTTACAACCAGTAAAGATGTCAATTTATGTCCTCACCAGTTAGATTTACAGAAAATTAAGGTCAGAAATAAATGTTTTGTGGAATTAGGTAGTCTTATGATATTTTTATATGTAAAGCCATTGTTAACAACAACATCCCAGATGTGATCACAAGGGTTATTAATAGGGTCTGAATGCTTGGTTTTCCTATATCTCTGTGATTCAAGCAGGTATAAAAGTAAATTACAGTTGATTCACTCGTTGTATTTGTTAAAACATATTATTGTTCATGAATTGTGGAAATATACTTCGTGTCATTGAAAAGTTACCACTTAATATATACCTCTTTACCTGTTTATACAATATCAACGTCACTTTTTCATGGCCTGTGCGCGGTCTATTACTCATAGACCCTGTCTGATCATGTCTCCTAACCCATTTCATGACTGTCGGGTGAGAACAGCAGCAAGTGCGATGAATGATTTGCGATAGAATTTTTGTACATGTCGACATCGCTGGAAAAGTCATTTTGCACGTGCAGCCCGTGCCTCAAATGGAGATTATCGAATTTGACAAATCTTTACACCAGTGACGTCTCAGTTGCGTCAAAAATGTAGTCGTGTTATGCTTTTAACACAGTCCAGTGCGATTTTGAAAATATAAGGGTCATTAGGGTGGTAACTTTTCAGTGACGCTGAGTTATTTCTTTTACAAACGTCACCAGCGGTAGAAGTAACTTAGTGCGTGCTGTAGATATGTTATGAAGGTTTTTCCATGTAAACGTGTTGATATTTATGGAGAACTACTTTTCATTGATTCCAAAGTTTTGTCACTTTAGTTAATTAATTCTGACTTCCTGGAAGTCCACTTGAAATGTTTCATAGTATCAGAACAAGACCGGAGGAGTGAAAATGCAAGAGGTCTAGTAATTCTTTATCTACATTTATTAAAACCTCTTTCACATTTTGTTCACTCTCAGAGGAAACTGGTAGATCTATTGCATAATTATATAATAAATGATGTTTGTTAATAGTTTCAGAAGCATCTCAGACTAACCTTGTTCAAATTTACATAACTAGGATACTCTGCAAAATCATATGTCAGTATGTAATGTCTCGGTGAAAATATTATATGTCTGTTCAAGGCAGTGTTCATATTTGTTGTACTGCATTTGTTACAAGCTTTTCTTTAATATCTGTTAATGCTTTCTTTTATATGACTATTTATATAAATAAAATTTCTATTTTTGTTACTGTGCGAGTTGTCTTTTAGTGGTCTGGCATGTGGAAGCTGCTTTTGCATTAGATATATATAACTTCAGATGGGTTCACATTTGTTACATGCATTTTAGCTTACCACGGCTGTAAGTAGACAAGTGCATTGTTACCCATCATCAAATTTCAAAATAAGCTTTGTTTCAATTATTCTGGTATTAATTAAAGAAGACCCTAAGCGTACATGCCTGTGGTGTTTTCGAGCTCGGATTTCATATTGGTACGTCTACCAGTCTGCTAGATGGCTTCCTGAAAGACTTCTACATTCAAACCAGAAACGTTGAGGGATGAGTGTCTTGAAGTCAACGTCCTGAACAGCTTCCCAGATGAGTTATAATAGTAACGTCTTTGGCAGGTGACTTGATACATTCAAATCAGAATCAAAGTGAATTTTTGGCAAAGGTTTTACATATATTCATTATGTCTGCATATATTTGCTACCTTCGCATAAGATTCTAAAGCTAAGCTGTTCAGACTGACCCTGTATTTGTCACCGTGAATTGTGCAGCTTTTTCAGTAATTCTAGCAAAACCACTTTAGACGTAACGGTTTTACCCGCAATGTATCTCTCCAGATAAACTATGTTAAATCATATGAAAAAGATTGTTTAAGTTAATGAGATCAAATTTTCTTGAATACAGATCAGAATCTTATTTGACCGTTATGAAATGTAGGTCAAGGTTGAAGCTGGGTCAAATTCTTAATGGCCAAATTTTCAACGTGATGTAATTAAATATCTTGGTAAAGTTTGAAACTATGTGATGTGGGGTAACACATAGGTCAAAATTTACGTCCTATCGACGTCAATTTGTCCTTTCTATGTCAGTTTACGTCCTATCAACGCCAATTTACGTCCTATCTATGTTAAGGACCCTATCTACGACAGTGTACGACCCATCGTCAATTTACGTATATATACGTCAATTTACGTCATATCTATGTTAATTTACGTCCTATCTACATCAATTTACGTCCTATCTATGTCAAGTTACGTTCTGTCTATGTCAATTTACGTCCTGTCTATGTTAATTTACGTCCTATCGACGTCAATTTACGTCATATCTATGTTAATTTATGTCATATCTACGTCAATTTTCGTCGTATCTACGTCAATTTATGTCCTTGATGGAAATCAAATCACATCACTACTAGCCTAGGTACTGGTTTTAAGGTTGATTTTTGGCGGAGTTATGCGCCTTTGAAAGGTCACTTCTAGTCTAAGTACTGGTTTTACAGTTGATTTTTGGCGGAGTTATACGCCTTTGAAAGATATGTTCCTAAAACATTATTATCTGAACTTCTCTGAAAATACAACTTGAATCTCAACCAAACTTTTTAGTAAGGTTAAGTTCCAGTAGATTTTATATGACTTCTATTTTTCTGGTAAGTAAAAGTTTGCCGGACTACCCTTAATTGTGTAAACAACAAACGAACTTCGCATAATAAAGCACAAAATACCATCTTAACTCAATAGTTGTGCCTCACGTTTCACGGTCTTGTCGGTTGAAACATAACAGATATTTGAAATTGAAAAAAAAAATCTGTCCTATCCGGAAAAAATGCATGGTAGGAACACAGGTTAAGCAAGTGACACAGAAGACTAGTGGCTTTTTATTGTTTTTGTCCCTAAACATGACCCATTTTGATTCGGACAATAAGGATGCTGATAACGGTTATCTAAGCTATCTTAACATACTATTGTTAATTCTGTCTTGTCTTTATCACATTATATAGGCCCCTACTGTTCATAACTTGATAATAAGCTTTGTTGTTTATTATTTCAGTACTGGGACTTGTCGCATTCACTTTAAAAATTGAAGGTAAAATATTCATTTTTGTATCTTTTGGAAGGTAAAAGGCTTCTTGTCATGACTTTTTTCTTCTGTTTTTGTTGATTCTCGTAAGTGGTTTGGTAGTGTAATTTTAGACAGCGAATATGTCCTGTCGCCCTTTGACCCCTGTATTGCTACACATTTCGACATATGAAAATTAATGGTCCAGGCACTGGACATTTCTGAGATGCTATTGAGTATCTCGCACCTAACCGAGAGGCCCGCGGAAAAGACCGGCTAAGTTAGCCGGACAGGCCTGTATCTATAAAGGATTTCTCTATCTCTTCTGGGGGCTTTATCTCACTCTGTCCCACTGTGTCTTTAGTAGTAGATGATGAATTTTGCGTCCTGTGTGGCTGCGTTTGCTATATGTAAAGCGCCTTTAAACGTGTTTATCATGAAAAGGGTGCTATATAAATCTGGTATAATAATGATACAAAACCATGTAATAGTACAAGTGAAGAATGAACACAATGATATACGGTTAGTTCCTATTGAAAGTTGAACTGGTAACCAAGCGGATTTTCAAAGTTTGATGTGCGGTAGATATTTAAACTGATCTGACAGTTTTTGAAACTAATAACTATAATCATAATGATAGATAATGATGATTTTTTACACGAATTGTCTGATTTCAGAACCATGATTTTGCGAGCTGTCGGGGCATGTCTCCTATTCGTGTGTGTGATGGCACAGGACCCCGGGGTAAATATATATTCGTCATATTGTTAGAATTAGCATTTTGTTATAAAGCAATTCTATAAAAAGTTGGTGAACTTTGAAAGCATTAAATGTATTATAGACGAGAATCAATTATCTGAAAAGACTCCAACGTGAAGAAAGTGTTCCAAGTTGGTGAATTGGGAAAAGTTCAAACAGTTCATAATTACGTATTTTTTTAACGTAGTCACTAAATAGATGTTTTTCATAGATTTATTGGAATATTAGAATGAAATATGTCTGGTCATTTTGCAGAAAAGATATAGTCAAACTATTGAAAAATTAATAAAATAAAAATAAAATTTATTTGATTTATATCTTTGCTTGTTAATGCCAGGTCTTACATTATCACTCGCGAATATGCCACTCGTGAAAATTTTGCTTCTTGTATTTACTCGATAAGATATACGCTTGTTGGAACACGAGATCAGTAGAAATAGTGGGTATACGTTTCACAACATGGTATACTATGATATGTATAATGTTAGTTGATTTTTTCTTAATTTTATTTTTTCAGTTCAATGACACGTGTGTAGAAGGAAAATACCCACCTCCTGCTCAGTAAGTTGTTGTTTCTATAATAAATCGTGTAGGTTATTTGTCAATGAATTTTGAGAATCACAGCTCATTTTTACAAGCTTTGACAGTTGAGTATTTTAAACTGTGACTATTAAAAGGTACGTGCCCAGACTGTACAAAAACTGAATTTTGTTCGTTGACTGAACATTTCGTATCGTTAAACCCTTCTTCTCTGCCATGTTAAATATGTTAATACTATAATGCTATCGCAGACGACAGGTGAAGGAATATGTTATCAACCTAGACCTTCCTCCAGAACAAAGATGGCAGAAACTGGCTAGCGAGAAACGACACGAGGTATGCTTTGTTCTGTTTTCGGGGACAATTCTATAACTATCATATTTGTTGGTGTAAATCAAATTATGACACAGGTAATAATTAAACGAATGAACTGTCAGTTACAGACCATCAAACAAAGCGTAAAACAAATCTCTAAATGCTGCACGAAAACAAAAAACATTAGGTTGCCAATATTAGAACAAACAGTGACTGACCAAGTCCAATGTTAGAAAAGGTTCAGATCTAGTTTGATGTTTTCAGATTGTTGCTCTGATACTGGAGTTTAAGAAGTTCCTGATGGAATGGGCATCCGGTGAAATCATAACTATCGTGGACTTCTTAGGGGTATGCTTACTTATATGTAACCAGATGTATTTTGTTTATTTGTAAGCTTATTCATAGTTGCCACCGGTAACCCATAAGAGCGACTTCTCCAGAAGACCATTAATAATTGTACAAGGTACAGAAGATGCTTCAATTCAAAAAGCATTCCTGGGTCTTCAGCGCGCCAGGTGTAAAGCACCCATACACGTGACTCTTATCACAATGTTAGTATATTTTAGTTGGAGGAGACGGTGCTTGAACTAACAACCCCTGGTTTGTAGTCAGACACCATTGCGTACGCTCTTTTACTTTTATGCCACTTTACTTATATCCTACTACACCGACACACAAGTATACCTATACACCGCGATAACTATTATTCCAGTATGATTATATACCAGGTGGTAATTTTCCAGTATAATTTTACTTGCTCGATCGTGCCTGATATTGTGCCCATAGGTGCATCTTGAGTTTTCCTCTATAATCAAAACCGTGAAAAAAAAATATGTCGATATTACTTACAACCAAAAAGCAATGTAAGCTATTGATTAATCTCAGATTGTTCATTAGGTAGTCTACATGAAGCTAATACGAAAGAATGTTATACTTTTTGTCCTTACTTTTCAACAACTGAACATATCTAAATCCATTGATACGCACTGTTGTTTTTTTTTTTTCAGATAAAATGTAGTTATTTTACCTCTTCCTTCGTAGAACCGGTCCTCAGTAAAATGAGTTTTTCTGATTGCAGGAAAACATAGATGACACCTTACCCAATCCTTACAGAGATGAAATCAAAGGGATGGCAAATGCTACCGGGATATTCGTTGGTAAATAATGTTGTTTATCACATTTTAGCACAGTAAATGTAAGTTGTTCTTGTGTTTAAGTATTTTTGAATGCTGTATTGACATCAAAACAGTGCAACTGAAGATTTTATCATGTCAATTATTAATTTACAACCCTGTGAACTAGGAAGATCAAACAACAGTTGCGTGAAGGTTCCAGTGTATAGCTGGCGTGTCTTTAACATTGTCCGGCTCTGCTAAAAACGACATCAGTTTTGCAACTACAAACCTGTACTTCATACTTGTTACAGGGGAGTTGTTTGTTTACAACATATTCTACGAGCTGTTTACGGTTTGTACGTCAATAGTGGCACAGGACCCCGCAGGAAAGATGTACCATGCCAGGAACCTCGACTTCGGGCTCTTTCTTGGGTTTGTAATACTGTTTTTAGTTCACATGAGCACGAAGTGCTCAAAGGTGAGCTTTAGTGATCGCCCTGTGTCCGTCGTCCGTCGTCGTCCGTCCGTCGTCAACAATTTGACTGTTAACACCCTAGAGGTCACATTTTTGGCCCAATCTTAATGAAACTTGGTCAGAATGTTACCCTCAATAAAATCTTGGAAGAGTTCGATATTGGGTCATCTGGGGTCAAAATCTAGGTCACCAGGTCAAATCAAAGGAAAAGCTTGTTAACACTCCAGAGGTCACATTTTTAACCCAATCTTAATGAAACTTGGTCAGAATGTTACCCTTAATAAAATCTTGGACGAGTTTGATATTGGGTCATCTGGGATCAAAAACTAGGTCACCAGGTCAAATTAAAGGAAAAGCTTGTTAACACTGTAGAGGCCGCATTTATGACTGTATCTTCATGAAACTTGGTCAGATTGTTAATACATATTGATGATCTTAAGGTCCAGTTTGAATCTGGGTCATGTAGGATCAAAAACTAGGTCACCCGGTCAAATCAAAGGAAAAGCTGGTTTACGCTGTAGAGGCCACATTTATGATAATATTTTAATGAAACTTGGTCAAACTGTTAATCTTGATGATCTATTGCTCTAGTTCGAATCTGGGTTAGGTGGAGTCAAAAACTAGGTCACCGGTCAAATCAAAGGAAAAGCTTGTTAACACTCTAGAGGCCATATTTATGACTGTATCTTCATGAAACTAATCAGATTGTTAAACTTGATGATCTTTAGGACAAGTTCAATCTGGGTCATGTCGGGTCAAAAACTAAGTCACCAGGTCAAATCAAAGGAAAAGCTAGTTAACACTTAGAGGCCACATTTATTACCATATCTTAATGAAACTTGGTCAGAATGTTAATCTTGATGATCTTTAGGTCAAGTTTAAATCTGGGTCAGGTGGGGTCAAAAACTAGGTCACTAAGTCATATCAAAGGAAAAGCTTGTTAACACTCTAGAGGCCACATTTATGATTGTATCTTCTGAAACTTAGTGAGAATGTTAAACTTGATGATCTTTAGGTCAAATTCGAATCTGGGTCATGTCGGATCAAAAACTAGGTCACGGGGTAAAATCAAAGGAATAGCTAGTTAACACTTTAGAGGCCACATTTATGACCATATCATAATGAAACTTGGTCCGAATGTTAATCTTGATGATCTTTATGTCAATAGGTCAGGTGAGCGATACAGGGCCTTCATGGCCCTCTTGTTTTTTCTACGTTTTCCTAGAATAATACAACTTCGACCTGAATAGATTCTATGCCTTTACCTTTTCTTCACCATATGTGGTGAGTACAGTATTATTGCGTTTATTTTCCGGGAAATATTCAAGAAATTTTAAATTAGAATTCTTTGAATTTTATGTCGTAGACTATTTTACTTAATGTTATAAATGTATGATTTATTTGTATGTGACGGAAGCATTGTCGTTAAATGAAAACCTGTTAAACTACATTATCTAGATGGGATCCTAAGAATCGTACATGGCAGTTGACTGATGTTTTACGGCCAGCCATTGTAAACCTGGACTGGCAGAGAGGCGGTAAAACCGTATTCAAGTCCGTAAACTACGCTGGATATGTAGGTGTGCTGACCGCAATTAAACAAGTAAGTACCAGGAAACTAAATTTTTTTTTCAATACAAGTTGTATTTCATATGTGTTTGCCTGTGGCGATTTCTAAAGATGGCCAGAATATCCCAGACAATTATCATCTAACTGTTCTGTACTCTTGAGTTATCATTTTCAGAGATGATAGATTTATCCGCAGAAAAAATAAAATTGCTTATTAAAAGAGTACATTGTACTGTAGTTGTTCTATAGATAGAGTTATCATTTTCGGTGTCGAAGTTAAAGTCAAATGGTGTTAAGAGTATGTAGTCGAATATTTGTTCTATCAAGAAAGTGTTTGTAATGTACGTTTGTTTCATTAATGTGTTTCTTTAAAACCATCAAAATGCTACAAAAATGTAATCTAGCTTTAATAAATGTACATACGAGTCTTGTTATGTATCTTATAAATACTGATATTCGTAGTTAGACATCATCTTTTCCAGAACAAGTTTACGTTCAGTATGGATGAGAGATTCGGTATAGATGGAGGATATCTTGGTGTGTTTTTGTCTTACTTCTTCCGTTATTCAATATATGTATAACATGGAAATTTTGTTCTACAGAAATAAAATATGTCAACAGTTTAAATACTGCACAATTATATTATATGTTAATTAAATTACGAGTTTGTAACCATGTGTTGATAAACTATCATCTATCTATCTTATCTGTTCTAACTGGCGCACTGTTCACCCTTTTCTTTTGAGAAAATAAACAACACAGGTCTCAGGAAAGTGAATGAAGAAAAAACGAATAGTACTGGTCTGCTACTGTTATAATATTAATCTCTGTTATTCTGTTCTGGTTTATAAAAAGTATTTCCACTGTTCAGGTATACTTGAATGGATACGAGACAAGAAGGGCAGTTGGATGAGTTTCTTGAGTCGAGAGACAATGGAATACGCCCCTGATTTCGCTGCTGCACGTGACAAACTAGCCAACACCCAGCTTATTGCACCAGCATACTTCATACTTGGCGGAACCAAACCTGGAGAGGTGATTTACTGAATAAATGATTTATAAAAATTGTCAGCTATTTATTGAAAAGTAACTCATCAACAAATGCGTGTTGTTTGATTTTTTACACTTCCCAGCTTTATGGCCTGTCTGAAACGGGCTTTATGTTAGATAGGTGCCGATACATGTTCCTATACCAATTTTAACCAAGCGGCAAAATGCACTTCGTGTCCTGTCACGAGTATTACCGGCATCTTTACATTTTTGACGATTATCCACAAAAATGATAATACTCTGGGGCCAAAAACAGCTTGTCTCAATTATTTTTTTATCCAGGGTGCGGTTATTACAAGAAACAGAGAGGTAAATGGTACGGACGTTTGGATGATGACGGACAAAACGGCTGGTGGTTGGTATGTTCTAGAAACTAATTATGACCATTGGAAGAAACCTCTGTTTCTGGACGACAGAAGAGATCCTGCCAATAAATGTATGCAGAAAATGAGTATTAAGGTAAAAGAAGTATCTGCTAAAGTTTTGAAACATGTCTTTTTTATCAAGAGCGCATCACGACTTAAGTCTTTAAATAAGACAATTTTAGGTCTTCTAAACCATTAGTTCATGCCAAATTATATTTCAGTAATAGTTTATGTTTTGTGCAAGTATCTTAGATCCGAAACGAATTACATATCATACACAGAAAAAGTATTCTGTGAGACAAAGTAATGGAATTTTATTTTAATTTCTAAACATTGAGAAAATTGACAGTATTAAAACAATATCATTCACAGGTAACACTTCATACTAACTCGACTGGTCAGTTTTCCCATTAATTCTTTCACATCTGACCTACATACAATGATTTTTTTCTAAGGACAAAATCACTATTTGAGATATATCATCAGACAATATTAATCTATACAGTACTATACTGGAGTTAGTTTTGTATCTTTGCTTCATTTTGATAAGTATGTTGTTCCATCTTTTGTACAGAACACTGGTTTTGCTGGGCTGTTCAACGTGCTGTCATCTAAACCAGTTCTAAATAAGGTAGGTAAAAGATAAAATAAAGATCAAGTTACATGTTATCTCATCTGCTATGTTTTTACAGTTTCTTATAGGTGGTGCTGTCTTCTGCATGTTTGTATCGACAATGTGGTTGTTTATCTGCACTATTCACCGCTTTTTCATTATTCATATCTTTTATTATTTATAATTCTTGCTTACTCATACTCCCTATACTCTGTAAACGTATGACTGCAGTCAAATTCACATGAATAGCTTATAAAAGTAGACTATAGTTTCTATAATTGTCACTTTGCCTTATATCACTTTGTATCAATCCTTTATTTATGGCCAATTCTATCTGATTATTTCAAAGGAACATTTTATTACCTTAAGTACTATTTTGAAACCTCTGCAGATCTATATCTATAAATCATGTAGTTACAAATATATATCCGACATAATTTTATTACACTTTATAGCGACTGTTTGCTTTAGTGTTTTGAAGAGGCCCGTAAGCTTTCTTATGTAAACTTGCATTATGTCCTTAATAAATATACAAGGAGTTTTTTATTCAGGTTTTTTTTTTATCTAACTGACATAAGTTTTTAGTGAACATAAAATGTAAATATTGATCTACACGAACGTTATAGAATACGAAAATAAAGCTTTACACCGAACCCAATATACTCCATACTGTGGTGTTAGCTCACCAAGGCGAGCTATAGTGATTTCCCTGTCGTCTTTCCTCGTGTGTCGTGCGTCGTCCATCGTCAATAATTATACTGCTAAGACTGTAAGGGCTCATTGTTTGCTAAATTTTAATGAAACTCGGTTAATAAAATAGAATTACGTTTTCAGGCTATGACTGGCCCTATTGTTCCAAATTTAGCGAGAAACTTTGATTTGTGTGTACATCAGAATGGTTCACATGTTACTTAAATATTTTATCCCTGACACCAAACAAAATAAAACTAAACAAAACAAAAACAACAACAAGAAATTGCAGTAAGGTTAAAAATATACAGTCGGTCATAATCTTTTGAAAACTTCGACGTCCATGCTTATTGCGATTTCCAGAATACAGTACGAGTCAATCTACAAGTTTGGCGGCACTTTGTCGTTTTATATTCAATTACCAGTTTTATACTTTCAGTTAACAACATACAGTGCACTGATGCAGGTTGACTCTGGGACGCTCGAGACGTGGCTGCAATATTGTCCCGACCCATGTGAACCTTGGTAGTCATAGAAACAGCTTCATTACCATTTGAAATTCTCTATATCGAATTTAATCATCAAATTGATTACATATAAAATGAAAGTAATATAAAGATAAAATCTTCTGTAAAGGTCTGTGGTAACAGTAATTTTCGCTATGTTTTTGCTCTGCACATAGAATTACATTTACAAGAACTGAAGAATATGGTAAAAGATGGTCGCTGCTTGACAGTCGTTACCGTGCAGATCTTTATTTCAAATGTATTTACAACACTTTTCATTTAGAAGAACATAGCAGTTGAGTAGTTTGATATGAACAAGTTATTTTTCTAAAAAAATGAGCGAAAAAGACTTGACAATGTTAAGAAAAATAGCCTAATTGTATTTATTGAGTTTATCTGATATTGTAAATAAATTTAATGATCTTTTGTATTCAAGCGGAAAATGTTGTCTGAAAAAATCAAAAACTAAAACAACGTCTCAACCACAATGGTTTGATAACGTATGTAGGGAGCTTAAATATTTTAAGTATAAGTATCTTCGCATTTTTAGACGCTCCAGAAATGAGGAAAACCGAAATGCTTATATATCGGCCAGGAACGAGTTTAAAACATATTGTGATTCAAAACGTACAGAGTATTTTAATAAGCAATTAAATGAGCTAATTGACTATGCTAGCAGTCCGAAATCATTCTGGAGGAAACTCAAATACATGTGTTCGAAAACAATGCCGAACTCGAATTCGATATCTCGGGGTGAATGGAGGATATATTTTGAAAACCTTTTTGATTTGAACACTGAAGAGGATTTAAATGACCCAGTCTTACATGCAGGAAATTCGGAAAATGAAATCGAGGAATATATTTTCAATTCTGAAATTACAGACGACGAAATACTTAGAGCAGTTAATGGTCTTAAAGCTGGTACTAGCAGCGAAGAAGATAACATTATTCCAGATTTTTTTATACACGGAATCGATATCTTAATGCCTTTAATTAATAAGCTTTTTAATAGACTGTATGATACTGGGACTTTCCCAGAACAGTGGAGCAAAGCAGTTATAGTTACCTTGTTTAAAAAAGGTGATATAAACCTACCTGAAAATTATAGAGGTATATCTCTTCTAGACATATGTGGTAAAATATATACTAGTATATTGACAAGGAGGCTGACATTCTTTGTTAATATTTCTCACAATTTACACGAAGCGCAAGCGGGATTTCGCGAGGGCTACTCAACTACTGACAATGTACAGTCAAACTTGTGCTAGCGACCACCCGTGAATAGTGACCACCTGTCGACAACGACCGGTCTCTGGTCCCCCCGTAGAAAAATGCTCATAAAAGGCTGTGAATAGCGACCACCTGGCGACCGCGACCAGCGACCGGCCTAATTCATTCCCAAGGGTCATATTTGCCTCCCTATAACGACCAAGCTGGACAGTTCCGGCATGAGAATATTTGAAATCCGCCGAATTTTTACGAATTTCGCCTTATAGCAAATATAATAATTACTGCTTGATTGAAAATTTGCAAGTTTGCACCGGCCGAATTAATACATAGAACATAAAGAAAGCAAGAACCTGTAAAAATACTTTTATCAGCATGATAATGGCTAACTGAGAAGTGACCCTACCCCACGAATAAAGACCACCTGTGAACAAAGACCACTTTTGCTTGTTCCGAAGAGTGGTCTTTGTTCACAGGTTTGACTGTATTTATTTTAGAAGCAATTATTAACAAACATTTATCAAAACCAGGCGGTAAAGTTTATGTAGCTTTTATAGATTTTATGAAATGCTTTGATATGATAAATAGAAACAAATTATGGAATGCGTTAAGACTAAAGGGTATCAAAGGGAAATTATATACAGCAGTTATTGGTATGTATAAGATTGTACAAGCTTGCGTTAGAACAAGTGAGGGTCTTACTGAAAATTTTAACTGCCCGGTAGGCTTTAAACAGGGTTGTTTGGCTTCACCGATTTTATTTTTAAATATATAAAAGAAAGCGGTGTAAGAGGCATTCAACTATTCCCCGATATAACTGAAATATTAGAATTTGTTTGCCGACGATTTTGCACTTACGGCAGATACAGTCATAGGCCTTCAAAGATTGTTAAATGTATTACATAAATTTTGTAACGAAAAGGGTGTTAAAATCAACACAAAAAATTAAAAATAATGGTATTTTAAAAAGGAGGGATATTATCGAAATATGAAAAATGGACTTATGATGGGGAAGTTATTGAAACAGTTAACAATTTCTTCTATGTAGCGGGTGTTACGTTTACATGACAACTCTCGCATGCTAGAATGGCGAGTGATCAGGCTTAAACGAGTCCTTGCATCAGTATTATCGAAATTATACGAGTACGGTCAGTTACCACGAAATGTCTTTTTCAATATTTTCGATACAAAAATAAGCCCTATATTACTATACGGGTCGGAAATTTGGGGTATACAGAGGCAAAACTCAACGGAACTTATTCATAATTACGCTTGTAAACGTTATATGTGTGTAAGTCAAAATGCTGTAAATGCTGTTTTAGGTGATTGTGGAAGATTCCCATTGTATATAAACGCGGCTAAAAGAAGCATTAAATATTGGTGTAAAATTTTGAAAATGAATGAAGATAGGCTCGTTAAAAAAAATTATTTGATGATGAAAAATTTGGATAACTGTGGTCAAATCAACTGGGTTTCAGGTGTAAGAAAATTATTATGTAATAATGGTTTTGGTTATATTTGGTTTAATCAATGTATAAATCAAGAAAATGTATTTATGACAAAATTTGTACAACGTTTAAAGGATCAGTATTATCAAGAATGGTTAGGGACAATTACAGAAAGCTCCAAATTGTACTCGTATTGTCAGTATAAGTTTCGCTTTATTCACGAGCCATATTTGAATTATGTTAATA
This sequence comes from Mercenaria mercenaria, assembly GCF_021730395.1. Lineage (NCBI taxonomy): Eukaryota > Metazoa > Mollusca > Bivalvia > Venerida > Veneridae > Mercenaria > Mercenaria mercenaria. The sequence goes on along the minus strand of NC_069365.1, from coordinate 5,464,875 downwards.
TAAGAAAATTTAGACATTCTCTTACTAAACTAAGGTCTTTTTCTCACAATCTTGAAATAGAGAGAAGCAGATATCACAATACCCCGAAAGAAGACAGAATTTGTAAATTATGTAACTCTGGTATAGAGACCGAGTACCACTTTATTTTAGTGTGTCAAACGCTGCAATATATTAGAGAAAAGTATATACCTAAGAAATATTTTGAAATTGCAAATGTGCATAAGTTTAATATGTTAATTAATGTGCTGCAACTCTGAAAATGTGGTAACAAATTTAGCTGTATGCATATTATGCTTTTCAAGAACGCAAGGTAATTTTGGAGACTCAGCAGAATGTTTGAGTTATATTTTTTAGATAAGCTTTGAACAAATACAAAAGGCTCAACTTAAATTTGATATGTATGTATATGTTTATTATCACAGGAACCAGTCTATGTGTTTATTGTGAAATTGTAAATTAATCTTGTTATGGGCCGGTGGCCATTAGCAAATAAATACATTGTCATTGTCATTGTCATTGACAAATCATAAATCATCATTTCACCATTAATTATAAATAATAAACGTGTTTATATATCTGTCATCTCAACTGTCCCACTTTCTGAAATTACAAGGACCTTCATTTTGTCAATAAAATGACCCACAATTCAGCAAATCTGCTGTCATTTGTATGCATACTTTGACATTATGCATGCACATCGATACAAAGTTACCAGTGATTGGCACATTTAGTGTGGAATCTACATGTATGTGGTAAAAGCAAATAAACAGAGTCAAATAAAATAATTTATTTTACATAATATCACAGCTTTAATAATACTCTAAGTACAAATCACACTGATTAGAAAAAAAGGTAATACCGGACCCTTTATCATCCTAGCCAAATAACTTATAAAATTGTTAATGTTACAACTCAGTTTAACCTCATAAAAAGTTAGGAGCCAAATCTGTTGGCATATTCTCGTAACTGACAGGTCAGATCATTCAATAAAACCTTCTTGTACATTATCCAGTCTTCTTTGATCTGTAATGAAGAAAATAAAATTTTAATTTACTTGTCACATGTTATTTTTTTTCTTTGATCGAGTCTCTCTAAAGTATCAGACTGAAGCAGCGAAAAGTTGTCATTATCACCTTTCGGGTGTATCAATACTAATATATAATTTGTATTTGTGAATCGTACTATACATCAGGTATCAAAGTGTATCCTCATGAAGGCAACGTTCGCCAGATACTTAGGCGTTTTCTGGAATTTTGGAGAAAAGCGCGTGTCTCCCACAACTGCCTAATCATCTGAATAGTAGTATATAAGTCAACCATGCACCCTAATCATATGACATGATTAGATCTTGGGGCATAACTAATTTACTCCTTTAGGGTCACACGAGCGTAAACCCTGCTCCCTATATATTCTTAATTCCCAATCAGACTTTCAGTGCTTTGATTATTAAAAAACAATGTTATTCCCAATCAGACATTCAGTGCTTTGATTACCAAAACAATGTTTCAAGGGCCATAATTCCAAAATGCCTGGTCCGATTTGGCTAGTTATCGAACTTGGCCGAGAACTCATTAGCAAACACATTTTGTTCAAGTTTAGTGAAGATCAGATGAGAAATGTTCGACTTAAGAGTGCGGACAAGAAATGGTATTCCCAATCAGACTTTCAGTGCTTTGATTATCAAAAACAATGTTTCAAGGGTCATAATTCCGAAGTGCCTGGGCCGATTTGGCTAGTTATCGAACTTGGCCGAAGACTTATTGGCAACACACATTTTGTTAAAGTTTGGTAAATGTTTGACTTAGAGCGAGGACAAAAGATTTGTGACAGACGGACGGACAAACAGGAGTAAATCAATATATCTCCCACCACAGTGGTGTGGGAGACATACTGAATTCGAACAATACATAGCATTAAACAAATTATTTAGTCCGAGTTTCGGGATTTTTTTATGAATACGTGCCCTGATCCTTGTTGCAAAGAGTTCTTGACAAATGTACAGGGTATATAAAAATCAAAACTAACTATACCACAGAAAATCTTACCTGTAGATTTTCCTGGAAAACGTCCTCTGCTGGATATGCTCGAACAGATTCCCTCACTCGTTTCTTCACGGCCTCGTTTGCGTGTTTGGCATAGAATGCCTTGGACAACATGATACATTCGGCGCCACGACTCACCTGAAAATGTGTAATGAACTGATGTACGATACTTTTAGTACACCAAATGCTCGACACTTTTTGATAAATGAAAACACTCCTAGACATTACATTTTAACTGACAAGTCTCTTTCATTTCAATCGAAAGACTATTTGTAGAAATCCAACTAGAAACACAAACGTAAAAACATTATAAATACATGGTATACTGTTTTCAAACTAATGATAACACGAAGTTTCCAACCGGGATGATTACCCATGGTGCTTAATTTCTTGATTTCTTTCTCTTTTTTTTTTTCAAAACGAATTATTTACAACGAATACCGTTAAAACTTAGGCAAAAATTTTAAGCAAATAAGGCATTTTGCTAAAGTTAGGGCAAAGTAGCAAGCACAGTCAAGGGCCATATGTTCCAACCGTAGGTTCAGCTTCATTTACAGAGTTTATGGTCAGTTTTTGTTGTGTTCAACAACTTTGCCCCTGCTGAAACTTCAGTAAAAACATTCACAACACATTCTTCATTTGTTTCGACTTGTAGGTCTTCATCAGAAATAACAACGTACAATACAAACGATGTCACGTGTAAAAACATCGGTAAGGAATACTTGCAATACCCGTAAAGCTACCACTTTTTTTAAAGAAAAAAAAAACAAACTTATGTCTGAATTTTTCCAGTAATAAATAGCAGAATACTAGTATTGCCTGCACTATGACAAAACTATAGAAACGAAATCCCCATTTTGAAAAAAAAACAAACTCAGTTTTATGCAATTTTGGGGGCTAAAGTTAACGTTCTTTACGCGTATCATTGAAAACTTACCAGACTAACTTCTGTATGTGAACGTTGAATATCGTCCTCAAACTGAATTGAATCGAGACCCTAAAATAAAAGAGAAATGAGCATCTAAACACTGAAAATACATTTTGTCAGCTTTACAAAACAAATGAAGAGATGAAAACACTAAGAATTAATACTGAAACACTAACGTGTAGCTAGGTAACTAAACACGACATATAGCTAGACCCCACGCTTTGCTACTTTAACAACCTTTGGCAAGGCGTATACTAGTATTAGTGATCCCAAAAGAAGCGTTATAAGCCATGACCAGTGAACATCTGTCTCTGTAAATCTGAATACAACACTGGTACGTCGTTTCCTTTGTCAAATTTTCCGATTACTTATATACTGGGCTCATGGGCACATAATTGTCTAGGTTAGATTGCTCGCACATGTCTGTAAGAACGGACATTGTCGACAGGAAGAGATCGTCGCAAGACTGTCTAAAAGCAGGAAGTGAGAACGATGATACTGCTTCTAAAGCAGCAGATAGACCTTTTTTGCAATCATCGCCAAAATGCTGCTCTAACAGCCGTCGTAATTAATAAGGAAACTTGTTGTGAACCGTCTTAGTATTTTTCATCGGAGTATGAAACACTTATACATGAAAACACTACAAAACTGTCATCCGTTCCTTAATTGCAAAGACAATGTAAACTTTTCTCTCTTATCAGTCATAATAAAGATTCAAATGTATGACCCAGACATTAAAATACTCACAAAGACGTCCCTTGGTTTCATGATGGAGACTTGTACAAACACTGGCCCAGGCTTGGTTTCAGCGGGCGTTGGCTCCGGTGTAGCTTCCCGTTTCTTCGGAACACATTTGGAAGGCGGTTCGTAACGTTTCCTTTTATCAAAACTGCTCTTTGTTGACTGCAGACAGAAAATCACAAGCGATATACTGAAGCCCTACAAGTTGATTATGTTATTAATGATTTCAACTGAAGCAAAGCAACCTTGAACCAAGAGAACTATGGTGATAGAAAATACAGTTTTAAGGAATAAAATGCATTTACAACGGTTATATAGTGGAATGATATATCTAAAAAATCTCAGATCTAATATCTCACACAAAACTCTTTGATACGAAATATATACCTGCATAAAACAGATATGTTCAAACTTACGAAGTGAGCTTTCTTTGTTTGAGGTTGCTGACTGTACTTTTCTTTGGTGAATTTTGTATCATCAGCATCCTCTTTAGTCTCTTCCGCCGTATTTTCTTTTGCTTTCTGCAAATCATATTAAAGGAGTTATTAGACCAGGCTGAATAAAATTACCAGATGATCAGATATCCCGGTACTTTATAATGGTAAGCATAAAAATACACTCGTGCATGCAGGTATCATTATTAAAACTTTTACAAAGATGTACTAATCAAAATTATAAATCAGCCATAATATGTATACCCTGCATTCTACGTAGATCTATGTTGTTTTGTTTTTACCTTAAACTCACATATAAAAATTAACATACTGTAATGAACCTATTATTAGAAAGAATAAAAGATCTTTTTTATGCTCTTTGGACGGCAGTGTCAGACCGCAAAACGTTCCTTTGCTGCGGACAACGCTGCCCACAGAAAATGTTCCCTGCGTATAACGCTCCATGCAGATAATCCACAGGTGTTTGAAGCTCTGTCAATGAAATATATGTGCAGGTTAGATCTCTTGAAGATATCGTTACTTTTTCATAGTATATTAGGTGGGTGGGATATGGTAATGCATATATTCATTGACAGAGCTTCAAGCGCCTGTGGATAATCTCTGCTGCGGATAACGCTCCCTGCGGACAACGCTCACTGCGGATAACGCTCCCTGCGGACAACGCTCATTGCGGATAACCCTCCCTGCGGGCAACGCTCACTGCGTATAAGCTTTATGCAGATAATACGGAAAACGCTCCCTGCAGATAACGCTTCCTACGGATAACAAGGAAAATGATCCCTGCGGATAACCTTTCCAACTCGATAGCGATCAACATCGTTTGAAAAAAAAAACAACCTCACGCAAGGTGTAAAAGGGGCGCGATTGTCTAGTGGTTAAGGTGTCCCGGGTTGTCGTGGATTCCGGGCTAGAGTGGTTGAAATAAGTTTGATGTTCTCATCACAATGGAGCTCAATAAATTAGAATAAACTAAACTGAATTATAATCATCACAGTCGTCCTCAACTTCATTACAGTCATTTTCTCACCACATTTTAAACAGCAACATAAATGTTTTCATATAGTGGACACCACGTCTGATCTGACCTGCCAGGGATCATTGAAAAATGAAGAGCATGTATCTATAATCCTTTTACCTAGAAAAACACGGTCGCGTATTCGATAAACTTATTATCAATAGCAATTAGCAATTTATGTACAGTAATGGAAGCTTTTATCAAAATGGTATTTTTCTCTGGACTGAACGACTTATGCTTCTCTTTATTATTTTAGACTTGGACTGAGCTCGAAATTGACTTCTTAAGTAAACTTAAGGTGTCAAACGGAAACTGTTATACAATATGTCTCCAACCCGAGTGAGAGCTATTTACAAAAATATGTTACAAAAATATGTAATAACGACAACTAATCATAGTTTTTCTTCAGTACTTTTTAACATTATACGTCGGTAACACAGTACGTAATAGAACATGTATATTGATTACCGAACCTGTAGACTCCGGGTCTTGAGGTCCGTTTACTGAAGCCCTATAGCCACTTCCATTTTGAATCATACCACCGCGCGTCATATCGTACCGTAGCTCATCTCGTTCCGTCAGTTTTATTAAAAAATATAACATTCAAATCTTACATTAAATTGTACGAAATTAATCTATCATTTGCCGATCACCTTACAGGATCTCATTTAAAAGGTATTAAACTGAATCATACACAGGATCGAACCCGACTGTTCAGAACATAGAACATTTTACTGTCATGATGGTTTTCGGTCTAGCCTGAGCCCCTATGACTGGGACATATACCCATACTACACATTGACCTGTGGTGGCTATAGACAATGCAGACGAAAACTGTGGGGGAAAACGGTGAATTTGATCATGATGATGATCATCATCATCATTTCATTTATGTCTTGTCTAGTCTAGGAATCGGTCGTGGCACAAACAGGCTTATTATTATAATTTATGTCTCGTTTTTTTTTTCAAGCTGGGTACTATATCCCCTCCATATACAACTTGCCGTACGAGGTTCGTTATTCGGAGTTATACGACCTTACATGACAGATCTATTCTTGTCAAATTTTGATATAATGTTATTTTTCAGTCTTAATTCAACAGCTTCAGGCGGTTGACTTACTAAAACTAAGTTGTACATACTTCCTTATCATTATCATCGGCAGGTTTCCTTTTCCTCAGTCCAGAGTCAACTTTTGGTGCTGAATAAAAAAACAACAATCAAAATTATTTATCAAGGTAGTAAACCTTTAATTGCAGTTGCCAATTTCCATGTGGATACATATTACCGTTACGTATTCGGACATTTTCGGGCGAAAATATAGCCCAACTCGCTAACAGTTGTCCGGAAGTGCCGAAATTACGGGTCCCCTACCTTAATGTAAACATTTTTAGTTTAAAAGTGACGTGTTTTGTCTGGAGACTACTACATAAGTATCAAAATGTTCTAGATATTTAGCACGTAGTTTACGCGTATTCATTTTAACTTTAATTAAACTAAAAGATTTTTAATAATCTTTCAAATAAAACGCTTTCACTTACCGAAAATTACTGCTTTCATTTTTGCTGGCGAAATATTGTTGTCATTGGCTTTTGGTTTTGCCATGTAGGCACTTGCTGTAACACCTTTTAGTTTCTTTAAAACAACGCATGAACCCTGAAAATAGTAACAATTAACACCTGACTTAACGCAAGTTTCAACTATAGCACCGCAATGCGGAGCAATATACGCCCGAAGGTATAACCTTTGACCGCTAAGTGTGACCTTGATCTTGAAGCAAGCTTTCCGAAAAAAAGTCATATGGCCTTCGACCCCTAAGCGGGACCTTGACTTTGAAGCGAGCCATCCTAAACATGCGCTCTGCACGTCGTCTCGATGTGATAAATATTTGTGTCAAGTTACTTTGAAATCCTTCAAGGGGTTCAAGAGTTACAGAGCGGACACGGAATTGCTGATGGGCGGACGGACGGACAGACGGACACCGGCGTCATAACATAATACGCCCCTTCGGGCGTATAAAATTGAATAAAGTTAACGTATTTATAAATATTTACGTATTTAACAAGCTTAAAGCAGATATATTTCATTGCCCAAAAACCTGTTTATGTAAAATTCAGTGTTGAACAAGTATGACGAAAGACAACAACATAAAACAGATTATTTCTGAAACTTCTACAAGATTTAAAACTAATTGTTCAAACTAAAAAACAATTTACTCACTGATTTCACAATGTACATCCACTCTGAATTATTACTGTTTGCAACAATTGAGGTATTTCTTCTGCAAAAAACAACATCAGTTTATTTTGAAATAATTGCTGCTAAAAATTAAGCTAGTTAGGCCTACACTGACGCATTTATACGCATAGAGTAAAAATCGACATATCATTTCTGACAAAGCAAGGCACCCTAGTAGAACCGCAGACCTTCCGCGAGTTAACTGTATTGCATCCCATTATAAAAAAGAACTCCACACCCTTAAACACTGGAGAAGAGAAAATGGTAGCTTGATAGATTTGCAAGATAAAATTGCTGGTAAATAAATTTGCTAGATAAATTAAATGAAAGACAAAATACGGGGTGTCATTAAAGTTTCTTTTACAAAGATGCTATCTATGGAAGATATGTAAAAATGACAATATCGTTAAAGTCAAATGGCCAGACTAAGTGAAATCAACTTCTCAATACAAGAAATAGAGAAGAAATGTAGACAATACAATATCAATGGACGCTTCCAAAAAGGCAAAAGCGTATTAAAGAAGTGACAGAGACATTAGTTGTCTCCCTTAAAGAAGCTGATATGACAAAAAAGTTAGCAAATTATTGAAAAACCACTATCCACTTTTCTGTTATATTTCGCCCTACATTAGATGACGCGGAGGAAAATGCGAGCAGATGGAGATGGACTCACTTGAAGAAATGAAGAAGACAATGTTCCGGGTGTTCAGCAAGCTTTTCTATCGGCCAGTCTTTCATAAAATCAAGATTACTGAAAGCAAATTGTAAACGACATCTAATAAACAAGGTAACTGTCACAATGATAAGCCAAAAAATACAGTTGTTTCATATACACACGAGACTAATCAGAAGACTGGGGACAGCAAAAACTCCAGACAACTATTAGGAAGAAATCATTGAACCCAGAGATTTCTGTCCTTTGTTCACCCTTTGGTATATTGGGAGTTAAAGGGTCATAATGGCTTTATCTATAATGTTGCCGCAACTTTTTCTAAATATATAAAGCCAAATAATTTCTTGCGAAATCCTATTTTAAATAATTGTTTTTCAATTTATCATAAGCTTGAATATTTCATCAATATTGTAGAAACAATTACTGACTCCATTGTTTTTGTAGCTCAAGCTTTATTGATGTATGTGCAATACATTTAATAGCGAGCTCGAAGAGCAGGCCCGAAGGGCCTGCTCGAGAATCGAGCTTTACGGTAACGCAAGTATACTTTCACACTTGGTGATGGATTTGAAAAGTTTCGTCGGAAGTTTTAAAAAAGCGCACCCTAGCGGACTGGTGCTCACAGGAAGTACTTCTTTCCGGAGTGAATACAGAACTTCATTCAGTTGCTAAAAATTATTCATCACTCAACAATAATGAAAGAATGATTTCCAGTTGTTTGAAAAAAAATATTATTTGCATTTAAAAGATCAAGCATCGGCCAGAAAATGAAAAAAATGTCATTAATAAGCAGAAAGAAACGGGAACGCGGTAATGACGTCACCGTGACACCGGCTCCCATAAATTTTGCAACGTATGATATTCACTGTTATAGGCATGGTGACACTAAATGTAGACTTTTTTCAAGCGAATAGGTTCTCCTGAATTCTTGTGACTAGTGAATAGTTTCTTTGTGACAAATAAATGATGCATAATATTTTTAGATAAATCCGATTTCTTTGAGCTCGCTTTGAGGCTTTGCCTTAGTTCATATTAGTTTGTATAGAATTAAAGCGTAATGGAACGTTAACATTTTGGATGAACTATCACACTTTGTCCAGTCCAACGTCTTCTTCTAAGTTGTTGACTGGCACAGAAGTGTTATAAAGGGAGGTAACCTTGCAGGAGTTGAAACAAAGTTATCCTACCTGATGAACTTTATATGGTCTGGTAAATCACCTTCTTCTCCAGACATAAAAATATCAAAGAAATCCTCTCTACCAATAGACAAGAGCTGTACTGTATCCTGACTGGTTACCGTGGCGGTACGTTTCGAGTGGTGGAGAAGGGCTAATTCCCCAAAACTCATTCCTTTCTTCATTACCGTCGCCGTTTTAACAAATGATGCGCCCGTTTTTGGATCTTTGAGCAAAATGGTTACCACCGCTGCAATTAAAACAAAGACATTAATCACTGATATCAACATTTAGTCAACTATAAGCGATATTTTGCTGCTTTAAGTCGTATAGTATTTCATATTAAATGTATCGACGCAAGTCAGAAATAAGTTTTCCACGAGGAAATCATTGCGCATAAAGTTTATAAAAACAACAGAAGTATATTCTCTGTGACAGATTAATATCATTCCTTTGCTTTATTTATTTATTCACATCAAAACAATCTTTAAAAAAGTATCTGTAGTGTTAAATGTTTGACCAAAGACAAAGTGTGTAACTTACCGTGTCCAGAGAGTATAAAGTAAAAATTCTCAGCAAAATGTCCCTGCCGAATAATGATACTTTTTGGTGCAACGCTGAAAATAAAAAAAATAAATAATACGTTATGGCACAACCATGCAGATATAATATAGTAATATTATATATTGTTTACGTATATTAGATATGAAAGCTAAGCAAAAGTCTACGACAACATGATAATAATTCTATGATGATGCTAATAATAATTATTATGATTATTGTTATGGCAATAATCTCGGGAGCGGGAGGTCGAAGGTTCGAAACCTACTTTAGACACGTTTCGACATGGCCGGTTGGTAAGCCGACAGTTAGATAAATAAAGGTTACTAACCGCCTTCCTCTCTGCCGTCTGGCATTTCATTCAATGGGTATACGTGTACAAAGCAAAGATGTCTCATAAGTGAAAAGGGACAGCACTTTTGTTAACAAACACTTGTTTCAAGTACTCAAATGTCTGCCAGGGTGATACAATGTATAAAGTTTTGAAAAGTAAATGTGAATCATTGATGAAATTATGCTGAAAAATATCTAAACAATCTACATGGATTTACAAGTTTTGTAAAAAAAAGTCCGGTTACTCACATTTCGTACCAAGCGACCTTTGCAAGTTTTTCTTGCATGTGCAGAGGGTATTCAGCATATGACCGTAAACACTGCAGACCGAACATTGCCTGGTGATACAAAAACATGACCGCTATTTATTGAGAATGTTTTAAGTGAACATCAACAAATTAAGTGAGTAAAATATAAATTATGCACGTGTTATTGTTACTGAATCAGCACTCCAGTGAGATATTTAAGTAAGGAATTTTGAAAGCAGACGAAGTGGTTCAGTCGTAAAATTGCCTGAATTTGAAACCGCACGTGCTGCTTTCGAGTCTTTGGTCTTTAAACCTTTAAACTAATGTTACTAACATTGGGATAAGAGTTCCGTGTATGAGTGGCTTACAACTGGCACGCAAGAACCGAGGGAGATTCTGGAATCGAGATGTCTTCTGTATCTTGCAATCCAGATAACACCATTTTCCAACAAAATATTACTAGACTCGCCCAGATGGGTTTCAAGTGTCGACTTCAAATAAGCTAACAAACAAAGTACATGGTATTTCATTTGAATTTTTGAATACTAGTTATACCGTTTGAACTTGTTCCTGTGTTCGGTCCTCGGACGCTGTAGTGAGTATCGCCTTTGTTTCTGAACTAAGTGAAATCTGTAATAAACCATGTTCTTTGTAGAAAATTGCAAGAAAAGAAAAAATAAAGAGAAAAAGAAAAGTGACTCGTAAATATATTTTTTTGCAAAATAGAATTTAGAATCAGGAATGTTTCTCATACGGTTGTAATTTATCCTAGGCATGTAAACAGCTCGTAGGGAGCCTATATTGAAAACCACCACCACCAGCAAGGAAACGACATTCTGAACCACTTGTATCCTTAGATTATTATAGTGTTAGCCAGGGCTTTAACTGTTTGCCTGTTCAAATGACATTATGTGGTATACTTGACAAGACATTAATAAACTTAGCAAATGAACTGTGCCTAAGATTGGTTCTAATATGCAAAAAGTTTGCTAATTAAGGTGCAGAAAATGTCCTATACGGCTAAGTGATTATCCAGTTGACCAGTTGACCAGTTTGGCATCAGAACCATGTATACATACTGCTAGCAGGAAGATTCATCTGTAATATTTTCGCATTTTTGTTTATGATGAGAAAACAATAAATTACCTCCTTTTTAGCCTTAAAATAGCTGGGGTCAAACGAGAGACCCGCGTTTTTCATATTTTCCTCAGTAGTAGTCTCCTCGCTGGCAATGTCCATAAATGTTCTCATACTGGTCATGTTACTGGAAGCTTGTCTTTTTCAAGTATAGAAACAAATCATGCATTGTTAATTTGTTAAAAACATAATTTTTATGATGACATTGTTAAATTTAACTTTCCTAAAATTAGTTCATTAAAAATAATGACCATCAGTGGATTAAATGAAAAAGTATTTTGTTGCAGAAACGAACGTTTGAATGAAAATATTGTCAAAGTCCTATGTATATTTCAGCTTTATGCACAATATACATGTACAGTCTAATAGGAAACGCCACATGCATCATACGCTAATCTACAACAGAACACTACTTCTTTCTGTAGACTCTGACTGCACGGCATTTGGCTGTTGGTGTCGTTGCTTCACTGCCTCTAGTCCTGCCGCACCCGCCAAAACGACAGAAAGAGAAGTAACAGACTAAATGAATATACCATAATGGCGTACTAAAACTACCGTTTTGTTCTGTAGGAGAGTGGAGGCGGAGGAGCGGGTACGTAAATGGGGATGGGTGGGAGGGTGTTGGTGTTTGGGCGGCGTAAGACAGCAGGGGTGCGAAAGAACTATATTTGATGTTTTGTCTTGTTCTAAGACTAAACTACCAGAAAACATTCTTTATATCGCCGTTTTCGGCATTTCATAGTGACGGTCTTTTATTCCGACGAGATAACGGGAAAAAACTCAGTTGAGTTTTTTTTCTGCAGTCTCTAATCGTGGGTGGGGAGGTTGGGAGGGGTTGGAGACGAGGAGATATAAGGACACAAAGAAAACGACTTAATATCGTTTTGTCGTTGTGGCGGGTCAACAGAACAACAGGAGGAAACTTTCAGACAACAGTCCCCCTACCCGTCATATAGAACTGGCCTGATTGTCACGTTAAGACATTACACAGTATTGTTGGCATTTTCTACATGCATAGAAAGAAGACAGCTTCTGTTGTTAAGTGTGAACGTTACTACATTAGAAATATACATGTTTTTAAAAGAAAGAACAAAAATAATACTAAAAGAAGATGAACTGTGCTATGTATCAATCAAACTGGCTAAAACGCTACAAACACAATTATGTTTTTCATTGATATGTCACGCTACTATCGTGATGGAACGAGGAAAAGAACGCCATGAATCAGGAAGAAATGTACACTATTTTGTCTACCAGTTCACTAACACGCACTACCATTAAACGAGCAAAGAAAGATTATTTATTTGCTTCGCATGCTTCGTGTGTTACCGTTTCATACTCTCCGCCCTGAAGTTATTACGAACAATAAAAGCACAAACAATTTGTTACGTAATTAAGATAAAAAACAGATACATTTTCATAATTTACAACACTGCAGAATATTGTCAATACAAAGAGTCAAAGTCTCAGAAATGTAAGATAAAAACTAAACAAAATCTAAGAAACATGTTGATTTAAACTTGATTTATATCTGATAATTCAGCACGGTGAAAAAATGAGCTAAAAATACATATTAACGATTTTTGGGTTTAGCAATGTTTTTCAACAATATTTCAGTTATGTAACCTAACCAGTGTTCCTGGATTCTGTCCACTACGGTCGGCATTAATTCTCCCGCATTATGTGTACGCACGCACTAGATGATCCTAACATTTAGCCGGTATATTGTACACTCAATACGTGCGTACATCCAATAGGGACGGCTTAATGTTGGCGGCACCATTACTTACCTGTTCTCCACAAGTAACTACCAACTTCTCTACATCAGAATCAGATGTGGAGAACGAAATGACTTCTGACACAAATGTCTTATATGAAACCGCCACGGAGAACATCTATGGCCTCACCCGGGTATCGAACTCATAACCCCACGACCCATAGATCTGTGCTCTCGCCGTTGAGCTAAGCTGGCAGGCTTTATATTCAAGGTGGTCAATAACATTTCGGAGTCACTGTATGACATTTTTCTTCTTTTTTATTCTATCAGATATTTAATTAAGGGGAAAAAAGAACCCGCATTAAATATAGTTAGATCTCTATTAGAAATTTGTATTATATTTTTCATAAAGTTTTGTACTTTACCCTCCCTACTTTTAATATGAAAGTATTTAAAAAGCTGACTATTTATTTTATTTCATTATCATTTCATTTGCTAGATATATGTATATTTTAACAATCTATATGACAAAAGGCAAGTTTTGAAACTGTGTATAGCTTCAAATTAATTTATCCCCAGTCTATCTAGGTTGCGCATCTAATGAATTTCGGTGAAATATATATTTGTTAATTCAACTCTTTCACGAATATAATACAATAGTAACAACATTCCCTTGGCTAAGTATATTTATCAAATTAGCGATTTTGCGGATATTAAAATCAAATTTGAAAATACATTCAGCGAAACTTTAACATGAATAAAAACACTCAGTGAACATAAATTAGTGCAACTGCCTAGATGTCCTCCTTTAAAGCCAATAAGCAGAATTTATCAGTGAATACCAGGTATACATTTGATATTATTTATGAGCCGTATTTAAATACTATACTGAAAGTTTAAAAAGGTCAAAACAAAAAGCTTCAAACGAAAACCTGACTGTTTACTTTCGTCGTTCAAGTGATGATCAGCTCCTGTTCTTCTTTGCTTAAAGAGTCGCAATTTAGTTTAATATCAGTTCGCCTAACAGCTCCAAAAAGTAAATCTGGCTTTAAAGTTTTCGTTTTGAACTTCATAACAGTGAGAAAATGAAAACATTGTAGATTGCATAATAATTATGGTATGAAAAACATTTTATTAAAGTTAATTACTCACTTTCCTTTGGCTGACGCTGACAACCTGACTATCGCCTTAATTACTTTCACACAGCTGACAAATTTCTCTTTGAGCTGAAACATATAACACAATATAGAAATATGAAACACCTGAAAAAAGTTATAAAATGATTTGATTATGAAATGGTTAAATTAATACAAGAGATTGCACTTAAGTTATGTAAGTGTCCTGTTGTATACGTTCCACAAACCTAGAGGCAAAAGCAATTTTTGCAAAGAAATCTAAGACCACTCCTATACAAAAATACAAGGATCAGTGTTTTGTTTGCCTACCTGTTTAGCCCTGATTTCCTTCGCAGCCTTGTCCATCTGCAATCTTTGTAAAGCGGTTGACTGCCGGGCGGTGGGACTGGCTAATACCGCTTGACTCCTTTTCTTACTGCCGAGCGGGGTAAAAGTTCCTGAATCCGGGGTCATCCGCTCATCTGTCATGCCGCTATGGACAGCTCCAACAGACTTTTCAGGGGACATAGATGCTCTACTCTTTGCGCCAAGGCCAGCCTCTTTTCGATCTAATACGACAACGAATATAAAGTTACTTTTCATATTACATGGCTCGCCGGTCCATAGCTTGTGATATGTGACCGGCCAGTAACATAACTGAATCATGTTTTTAGGGCTGAAGTCAATTTAAAAGAAAATTCTTGCATAAAAACTACTTTTTTCACTGGATCCGCCCATGTATTAACGGGAGAAAAATCGTATGCAAACAAGGCAATTCACGTGCTGTTAATACATGATTTTTATTTTTGAAATGCTTTCCCAGGGACGTATCTCAGGTATATCTGCGCAGATTGACATCTGCTATCTGTTTCTTTTTTCCATAAAAACCTTTTCTTGTAGCATAAAAGTTGCAATCTAATCCATAGTATGTTTTGCTGTACCAGTACCAACGTCAAACGCACTGCCCCCAACAATGTTCGTACTCGCTTCTCCCTTTGTTTACACCCCTTTTTGTAGTCGGAGTCGATTCATTTTTATGTATAAGAATTGCATTAACTTGAGTGATTGTTTGTTTTTTAGGAATCATTTTAATGATTTTGGTAAGTATAAGTCGAAATGTTTTTATCTAATTTCGCGAAGAATTTAGATAAAAAAATTTAAAGCTTGTCACTACGTTCGTATTCATCCGTAATCTAAATGTGTTCATACTCAAAATATTAATTCGAATGTAAAGTTATTACTTTTGAAATTATGTTCCTGTTTACCAAATTCTTAAGTGATATGCAAAAATATGGTTAATTTCATGTTTGTAACGACAATACACGTTTGTTTTGTGTATTAACGTCTGCAGAAGCCCTTGGGATCTGTTTGTGACATCGACCTTCGATCTCGGTCACAAACATTCCCATGTTAATACACAAAAACGTGTATTATCCCTACATTCTATAGAACATTTTTTCCGATGTCGTGTTCTCCAACGGGTGAGGAGTATTGAATAGTTGTTTGCAAACCGTTTAGTATGAGAGAGCATAGCCCTTTGCATCACCGAACAGTATGAACCCAGCAAAAACAACACATTGCTAACTATATATATACACACACTTTTATAGGGTCCAGTTTTACATTTTATTCACTATACAGTGATATCCTAAATTCATTTATGGATAGTACGATTCATTCATAGCTAGCCGTAATTTATCTATGGATGTCATTTTTTCGTTTGCATTACGGATATCACAAATTCATGTTATGATATCATTAGTTTTTGGATATCATTAAATGCATTTACAGATATCACAAAATGATATAAGGATGCCTTTCATTTGATTAATTGGATGTCCGAAAATGAACTGAGGATATCACTGAATTAAACTAAGGACATAGAAAAGTATTCATAATTAGAGATATCCAGTATTCTATTTTGGGATACCTTTAAGTCATTGTTCAAAATATCACAAAATACATCTAATGGCATCATAAATGAATTCAGAATATCATAAATTGAATTTAGGGTATAACAAAATTGTGAATATATAGTAAAACGGCACCCCATACACCTAACATTTCTGGGACCGGCTGCAAACAGTACTTGAAACTGAATGCTCTAGGAAACGATAGATTCTGTTTCTGTGTTACTCTGTTGTAGGGTTACTATGATGTCAAGAATACCAATGTCACGGTGTGCTGTTAAACATAGGCGCAATGTAATGGCAAGAAATACTAATGGCATGGAGTGTTGTACAACGTACGGTCAATATAATGACAAGAAATACCAATGGGACGAAGTGTTGTACGACGTAGGGACAATATAATGACAAAAAATAGCGATGACATGGAGTGTTGTACAACGTAAGGTCAATAGGATTGCAAGAAATACCAATCGCATGGAGTGTTGTTCAAGGTACGGTAATTAGAATAGCAATTAACACCAATGACGTGGAGTGGTGTACAGCGTAGGGTCAATAGAATGGCAAGAAATACCAATCGCATGGAGTGTTGTATAAAGTACGGTCATTAGAATAGCAATTAATACCAAAAGCAAGGACTGTTGTACAACTTAGTGTCATCAGAATGGCTAGTAATACAAAGGGCATGGAGTGATGTACAACGTAGGGTCGATAGAATGGCAAAAAATACCAATCGCATGGAGTGATGTACAACGCACGTTCATCAGAATGACAATTAATAATACTAATGACAGGGAGTGTTGTACAACGTACGGTCAACAGAATGACAATTAATACCAATGACAGGGAGTGATGTACAACGTACGGTCAATAGAATGGCAATTAATTCCAATGACATGGAATGTTGTACAACTTAGTGTCAATAGAATGACTATTAATACTAATGGTATGGAGTGATGTACAACGTAGGGTCAATAGAATGGCAAAAAATCGCATGCAGTATTGTAAAGCATACGGTATATATATATATATATAATGGTAATTAATATCAATGCTACGAAGTGTTGTACAACGTAGGGTCGATATAATGGCTATCAGTACCAATAGCATGGAGCGATGTACAACGTATGGTCAATAGAACGGCAAGAAATCGCATGGAGTATTGTAAAGCATACGGTCTATATTTATATAAAGTATATTTATATAAAGTATATATATATAGAATGGTAATTAATATCAATGCTACGGAGTGTTGTACAACGTAGAGTCAATATAATGGCTATCAGTACAATGGCATGGAGCGATGTACAACGTATGGTCAATAGAATGGCAAGAAATCACATTGAGTATTGTAAAACGTACGGTCTATAGAAAGGTTATTAATATCAATGCTACGTGTTGTATAACGTAGGTTTAATAGAATGGCAAGAAATACCATTCGTAGGAAGTGTTGTACAGCACACTGTCAGTAGAATGGTAATTAATACCAATGATATGGAGAGATGTACAACGATATACTAGGGACTATATCTGGTTCCGCAATACAACTCGAACGTTAGTGGTCCTATATAGTGCCCAACTCTAAGATTGCATGTTACATATATACTTTGTAAAGCGCATTAGAAACTTTTTAGGCATATTTTGCTCTATATAAGAGTTATTTGTACTGTACTGTACTGTACTGTACTGTACTGTACTGTACTGTATATGCAACAAAGGAGGCAGGACTAGACTTTTAAGACCCATTAATATGTAGGCAAGCAAGGGCATACCTACAAAAAGATCAAAAATTGACCTGGGAAGAGTAAAGGCAGATTTTATTTATTGACGCTTTCTTAAAAAATAAACAGTCGTTGCAAAAAGCTCACTAGAGCTTATGTTACTTGTTATCATCTCCGACTTTGTAAATAAGTATTACTTGACTTGACTTGACTAACAGCCAATGAACAAAAGTTCTGTAGAGCATTTGAGCGAACAGTTAAACCAATTTGACCTTATACCCGAGCAATTAGCTGATACCCATTTACAGCTGGAATGACTGAGGCGGTCTCAATAAAGTGCCTTGTCTAAGGACACACCACAATGGCGGTAGCCAGGAATCGAACCCGAAGCCTACACCTCTACAGGAAAGCGTCTTAGCCTTTCCGACCAAATGCAGTGAACATTCAATTATCACTATAGTATATGATTTTGGTCTTGTAATGTTAAGACTGTTAAAGTATAAAGTATTCAATAAAAAGTAAAGTTTAAGAATTTATAAGATTATAAAATAATCAAAGAAAACGAACATGTGTTCATAACAGATCTCAGTGCCCATGTAAACTATATAAAATATTTCTCGATTCTCGTACACTAACCTGCATCATCGCCTTCTTCAGTTATCGTCTTCAAAATGTCGGCTGCTGGAGTTTTCCCGCCAGACTTCCTGGCATCCTTTCCCTTTATGTCTACTTCCTCTTCCTCTTCCTCCGAACTTTCTTCAGTTTCTAGGTCCACTATATCGTCCAGAAATATAACATCTTTAAGAATGTGTTTATAGCGGTTGAAAAAATAGTACTTCGCATCTTTCACAACACGTTTCTTCTCGTTTTGTAGATTATTCCTTTCCTCTTTGTTTTTATCAACGACAAACCGTTGAAACGCTTGTAGACTTGAACCTGTGTAGTTCTCCGGTTTAGAGTAATAGTCCAAATCCGTCGCCGCCGGATCGTTTTTACTACCGGAAACCGAATGCGACTTCATCGAGTCCTCGAAATTGCTCATCCCGACCTATTAAAACTACTATTTTTCATCATTTTTATTATTTTTAACAATACGTTCCATCCTTCGTAACCGCTCAACCAAGACGTCGTTACTAATAGAATAACATTTGACGTACACATATTGACGTCATGGCGTCGCGAACGTTATTTTTCAAAGCAAGAATCATTGCTTTGAAAAGATCATCCGTAATATTTGTGTTGTAGCTACCTTCTAATGAAAAGATTGATTAAAGGTAATTAAAAAGTCAGTACTGATACAGAAATAGAATTCAATAATTCCTTTGTACCACTTTGTGCTGGCACTGCTGTGAAAGACTGGAGTGTGAGAAGCGATTCATGCCAGACATCAATAAGTCCCTGCAATACGTTTAATCAGCTGCGATCTCTCTGTGATATTACACCATGAAAGTGCTAAATCCATCAAATGTGTGTCACAATGATCCGTGTGTCTTACTTTTACTGCCGATCGCATCCCCGAGTAACAAGCTATGATGGTTTTATCTTTTTCATTTGTTAGGAGATTTATTTATCTCAATGTTCTTAAATCCTTCACGAAACCTTTGTTAAAACTATTTCACTTATCTTTTTATATAAAAACAGCTACTGAACAATAGTATACAGTCATTCATTGAATGAAAACAGTCCAAACTGTACACTGAACATTATTTTTAATCAAATTTTGGAAAAAATCTCACGAAAATTTTCTTTACATTCGTAAGAAACGGAAATTGAATGTTTATCTTCATTTTCAACGTTTAAAGGCTTGTTAACCATATAACCCTTTGTGTTAAAACGTCAAATAATAGCCCCATAAATAAAAATAAACACGGGTATTTCAAATGTTTAAACAACTAAAATCGAGAGGCTGTCTTTAATGATAAAAAGGCAATTGAAAATTTTATAGTATTTTATATAACAATAAATATAGGATATAATGAGTTTATGCACATAAATTTTAAGGTGATTTAAAGAGGCCCGGTAAGTGGTTCGATTAGAATAAACTTATTTCACACTCCCTAAATTTGTTTTTAAATGCTGTTTGTTTTCTACATATTCCGGAACATTGTTATTTTTAATATTTTGATTAACTCTTGAATGTACTAAATGTATTTTTGTCCTTTACATGCAGGATTAAACCTTTTATTTTATCTGTCTCTCTTGGTACGTGTACAGGCCTCAATGTTGAAATCTATGTAAAATTCAAATTAAAAAGACGGAAGAGGAAAGGAATTATTCAGCTTTTTATTTGGACTGTAGAAGAAACGTTGCCTGTTTTACGATTCAAGGAATGACTAGTGCTTGATTAAAAAAAAAAGAATATTAACTTTTTTTCTGTTAAGTTTGTTTGTTTGTTTTGGGTTTAACGCCATTTTTCAACAGTATTTCAGTCATGTAACGGCGGGCAGTTAACCTAACCAGTGTTCTTGGATTTTGTACCAGTACAAACCTGTTCTCCGCAAGTAACTGCCAACTTCCCCACATGAATTATCAGAGGTGGAGGACTAATGATTTCAGACACAATGTCGTTTATCAAATAGTCACGTAGAACATACGCCCCGCCCGAGGATCGAACTCGCGACCCCGCTCTTACCTACTGAGCTAAGCGGGCGGGCACTTTTTCTGTTAAGGGTGTATGAAATGTTAAACGTATCACATTTAATAAATGCGTCTATTTCTGCATGGTAACAAACCCTGTTGGCACTTCTGTGCTTTCCACCATTGTTTTATTTAATCAGACTTTTTTTGTAACATAAAGGATGGTTCCATGATATTCAAATTAAAATTCCAGTTTGATATGTAATAACACAATTTCCTAAATAATTATGTTAAAAGAATTTCGTTTTTATTTTTATTCTCTTTTTTTTAACCATTGCGGCCGAACCTCAAGACCTTTTTGGTCAATATTTGACATTCTTTAATGTAACACATTTCTCACTTAGGTAACGTAAGAAAAGCGGCGGGTTTATTTTCCACACCGATAAACTCTTCAGTGAAGGAGGGGAGATTTATCGGTCGTCTGTTTACCCAAATACTTGAAACTGATATCTTAAAATGACAACCGTTTTGTTTCGTTGGTCATCGATCCATGATATCAGATACTATTATACGAACCTGTAACAACAAATCACCCCCTACTTATTGATGTACATAATTTTAGCATATATTTTTAAAACATGTGTTGTCTCTAAGTTGTAACTTTTAGTAAGAAGTAGTGACCGACTTCAAAAGAGAACATTTTTAATATATTTCAGATGCTTTAAGAGTTTCGTAAATCGCTTCGATAACTTAGTGGTAGAACGTCCACATCGAGTGCGGGAGGTCGTGGGTTCGAGCCCCGGCTGCGTCATACCAAAGACGTGAAAAATGATACCAGCAGCTCACTTAGTTGGCGCTCAACATTAAAAGGGAAATTTGCTTCTCTTCTTTTATGCCCTAATGACGATGGATTCCATCAGAAATAAGGTATTTAGGGTGAAAAGTATAAGTCACAATCGACCTAAAATGAATTAGTATGAATAGACTGTCTAAGGTTCGTATATGTTTTATTATGTATAAAAATTACAGAAATCTACGCAAAGTGGATAGGTCCTTTTAATCCCTAAACAGATAAAACAAAATCTACCATATTCTTAACGATTACAAAAGCAATACAGTCGGGTCTCTAAACGGCATACAATGTCTTACACAACATAATATTATATTTTTGACCAAGTTTACAGCTAGGTGTAACCGCGTATACCCCATTTATATAGTAGTCACTGCTAACTAGAGGGAACATTGCCACAGTGCTAACTAGAGGGAACATTGTCACAGAATTTCACGATATTGTCTTGAAATTAATTTCATACCTTTATATGTGCAGTTTCAGGAGTTGTTACACTAGATCTACCTAAAGTCACAACAGACAAATTCATAATATTAAAGGGAACAAATGAATAAACTTTATGAAACACTTTGAATATCCTTATTTAATATAGTGTTACCTATTTACACTAACACGTACAGGGAAATTAACATTAAGTTTTAGATGTTATGTTGACAGACAAACATCATACTGTTTGTAATTCGTTATAGCACGATAAGCTCGATACACATCCTCCAATTATATGCTGGCCCAGTTTTATTAATTAGTTTATTTATGAACAATTGCATCGTTATAAGTGACAAAACGAGTTTAAAGAGTGAAATAAACGCCCTTTCTCGATTGTTTTCTATTTAATTACTCCGTTCTATAAACGGCGATAGACATTTTACAGTACGAGGTCACAGGCACCAGTATCGGACCTGGGACAAAGAATATGGCTTTGTTTTTCATCCTAAATGAGTTCAAAATGAAAAATATATAATGAAATATGAGCCCCCTACAAAATATACATACGTCTACTGAAGGCCAGAATCTCGAGAATCGAGCCTGCGAGCAATGGGTTCACTTCCTGGGCCGTTGTGAAATAAATTCTCTAGACATTTGAACAAACTACCTATCACTATTTCACATGTACATTTAGCTACAAAATGAGACCGACCCCAAGTCTCTAGCCCTTCCCGTTCATGAAATATCTATCAGGAAACGAGTGATTTCCTGCTGAAAGTCCCTGGTAGATAAAAATGCGGCACAAAAAATCGGTACGTAAACATAGGCTAAAGTATGGTTGTCCGCCGAGAACGGCTCAAATTCGATAAAAAATACTAAATAGTATAAATAAATACATAAACTAGGTCCACTCACAATCGTCAGTTGCATCTCAAACACGCGATATTGGCGTTTCAAATTTTTCCACGGTCTTTCAATTGAATGCTACGCCATTGAACAGAATTCATTAGGTATTTTTAAACGCAATTTCTGATTGGCCAATAGCGACACACCTCCCACAGAATCGCAACGTTTCGTATATTATCGTATTGGTTTCAATGGCGGAGAATACAATTGAAAGACCGACGGAAAAATAAAAAAGTAAATATCACGTATAGTAGATGCTACTGACGGTGGTGAATGGCCATGATTTACATATTTAGTAATACTTGTTATTAATGGCAAATGAATTTGAACCTTGCTAGGCTGACAAACATCTTTTAGTCCGTGATTTCGTACCGTTTCGTTGTGCCACATTTCTATCTACCTGGAACTTGCAGCAGAAAGTCACTCGTTTTCTGATAGATATTTCATGAACGGGGAGGGCTAGAGACTTCGGGTCGGTCTCATTTTGTAGCTAAATGTACATGTGAAATAGTGATAGGTAGTTTGTTCAAATGTCTAGAGAATTTATTTCACATCGACCCGGGAAGTGAACCCATTGCTCGCAGGCTCGATTCTCGAGATTCTGGCCTTCAGTAGACGTATGTCTATTTTGTAGGGGGCTCATATTTCATTACATATTTTTCATTTTGAACTCATTTAGGATGAAAAACAAAGCCATATTCTTTGTCCCAGGTCCGATACTGGTGCCTGTGTACGAGGTTACGTTTGGACGCTATTTACATAGTAGTGCGTAGTGTAGACAGTGACCCCGCACACAATACCATGTTGCATGGTCACTGATTCGGTCTAGCAATGTCTTCTTTTTTACATAACACTTCTAAGCATGACCATATTCCGATATATTTCAATTCCTTCCTTAACGTAAAGAAATTGAAAGAGAAACCAATGTTTGTTAGAATCTATAAGATGTTTACAACCATGCAGCTCATTCTGTTCTGGTGATCGTAGACACCCGATATGTTTGAAATAACGTTCGGGATATTGTGTGCATGTTCCTTTTCATAAAAACTTATACATTGATATTGTAAATAAGTGAAGAGCAAATAAGACCTTATCAATCACCAAACAGTAAAATCTCTCGTGTAAGGAAGGTACGGGAGCGAATAAAAAAAAAGCAGTAGATTCTAATATTGTCTTTATGTCAGCTTGAAATTAAATTCATTTAATAACAGAATTAGATAAAAGAAAACATAACAATTCATCATTAAAAATGTGAAGACTGCAAGACAGTCACACTATATAAAGGGAATAAAGAGAGAAAAAATAAAAAATAAAACAAAAATATATTGAATTCATGAATTATAAACAATTAAATAGATCTAGAATAAGAGGAGAATAAAACGAAAGTTATGCAACTATGTTCAATTTAATGAGAAACAATCAAAAGAAAATCAGTAGAATCTATATAATGATAATGAATTAGGAAATACTGTATTGAAAACGATTTTGTTATGTTATTTCAATTCTAACATGATCTTAATGTTGGCCTAAAGCAAAAGATAAAATATTGCAGCGTTCTTTCTTGGTCGCAACAAAAATATTGACGTCATCACACATTAACGTGACGTCATTATAGCGTAAGCGTGTTTTAACAGAAACAAACATATTAGAATATACCTCCTGAAATTTTGATGAAAGTGATAACTTTTCACGGAACTTACAATATCTGAGAACTCATAAATGGAGAAAAACGAACAGTAGGCCTATACACCCAATGATATTGCGTATTGCGGATGGTGGTGGTCAGAGAAATGGGAAGCACAAATCAGGAAATATGGAAACAAATAGCCATAACAGCACCCTTCTCTTGAGGCTGTCTTACCACTATTGCCGGATAAAATACTTTTGCTTAAAGCTCTACATGGTACGCCAAGACAGGTCCACCCCCCGCCCCCCGCCCCTCGTCTTCTCTATAGTAATATCCTGACAGGTCCAGTGCATTCAGCGATTATAATCATAGTTAGGGTAAAATGGGGTAACTGGGACACTTAAAGAAACACTGTTGAGTAATATTTTAGAAAGACAAAATATAAACTTGATTTATTGATATTTCAGTATGCGCAAACTATATAATATATGACGAATATAAACTTTTACAAATACCTGATAACCAGTGATTAAATATAAATTAATTAAACATTGGTCAAATGTCCCAAGTTACCCCACCCAGTTGGGGCAACTTGGGACATTTTAGTTTTATTAGAATTTATGTATATTACAGTCGCATTTATGACAAATGAAACCATTCATGTCCACAGATAAAAAAATAATTCTAAACTGAAAATATAGCTCAGTATTAATTACAATTTATGTCTGTTTTGTAAAACAAGGATGCATAAAGAAATCAATATGTCCAATTTTTGCCTAAACTATGTCATTATTTGTTTCAATATATGCTTGTTATATAAATCATTTAAAATAAAAAAATGTTATAAGTGTAAATAACTATGAATGAATTAAACATAAACTTGACATAATTCATTATGTACTTATATGTGTGATTTTTAAACTTGAAACTGATCAAAATTTTAAACAATCTTAAAACATAGATTTTATCAAATATTAACGTGACAATTAAAATGTGTGTCTTTTTTCACAAAGAAATAAGGACATTAACTAGCTGTTTGCATACAGGAAAACTCGGAGGGGATGAAATGTGTGGGGAATGAAGGCAGGGTTAAGGAGATCTAGAGGGACACATGGGCATACGCTCTCGGAAACTATTGGCAACTGTACCTAAAATGTGTTGTCTGGCCAACATTTGGTGTTTGCTTTAGCCTGAATATTTGACACAACGTCATATTTTAAAGGAGTAATTAACTAAAAGAACTACCATGTTGGCTTGACTGTCAGTTGGTTCCTGCGCTTCACCTAGTATAAATACTACTTATTAATATAAGATTTGCCGACAGTTTCTTTAAACATGAAAGAAATATCAGTATTAGCCTATTAGACTATCAAAAAATCTAAACTCACCAGATTTTACGCGGAATGAGTGGGAGGGGTTCACGGAACGATCTCCCTTTAAATAAACTTATGTGACTAAACAGTGACTTAGATCATGTAAACTTGGTATCGGGTAGAAAATTCAGTAGTTGCACCAGAGTTAAGCTAATATATATTATGACCATGCCTGTGAACTAGTGGTATACTTACAAAATATCAGAGTTTCGTCATTACTAGACTTTCTTTCCTGTTTTCATTTCATTTGTGGAAAAAGATTAAAAGTTGACAATTTATAGTGGTTATGTCCAGTTATGTACAACATTTTATGTACTGTCAATTGGAGTATATCCCCTTTTTCTTTCAGCATCCAGTTTGTTCAAAAATAAAATCACGGAGAACTTTGTTCTTAACGACAGTGTCCCACTTTCCCCAATACAGTAGGGTAAGTGGGACACTTTTGAAAAGGAACGTTCAAAAATAAAGTATGTTGTAATTTCTCAAAAACAAATATCATTGTATGAAATAGTAATGTGATACCTACAGTTTTGCAACTCTTCCAATAACTGGAGGTATCAACACATACCAATATAAATATTTTGGACATGCCATATTTCACAAACAAGCACCTGTTTTATAACGTCGTTGTCTGACGTCAACGCAACGGTTCATGACAGGCCACTTTATTATTCAAAATGAAAGTCAAAAAAAAAAAAAAAAAAAAAAAAAATCATTATACTTTTTTTATAGAATTTTAAAAAAAATAATGCCATGTCCTTGATTTGCAATGATACATAATACGCTTCAATATTTCAAACAAGTTAAATGCGATATTACATGTATACGAGAACCAGCTTCTTGCGTCAAAATTGACGTCACATTTATGATCAAGACGTTACGGTACCGAAATTAAATATCTTTAAGATCTTATTGATATACCGACCACATATAAGCAAATTTATCTAGAAAGTCAAACGACTATTTCCATTGTGCGTTTCACTAGACAGGAACATGACGAGAATATTTTAAAGCACCATCTGAAAAAAATAGGCATAATTATTTACAGCGTGTAATTTTATGTTTTCTTATTTTTATTTAATTAGTAATACTCTCAACATATGTCTAAGAAAATCGATTCTTAAAATATTTTCCAATCCATCGGCAGAAAATGTTTTGTCATAATAGGCTTTAACACTGAATGTTCTTTTTCAACATATGATCTTATTTAGGGAACGTAATCAATATTTACCCCACTTTACTAAAGTGTAAAGTGTCCCAGTTTCCCCACTGTCCCAGATACCCCATTTTACCCTACTGCATTTTCACGTTGACATGTTGCTTCCACGCATCTTCGCAAGAGAAATGTCTTTCGTATTTCTCATTATTTTCACAATATACCATATTATATAATCATAGTATGCCAAAATTTTCATTTAAAAGTCATAATAGAGTCATACCGGAAGTTGAAACTTTAGCGAAAAAACTGGAGTTATTTCTTAAAATTGCTGGTCTACTTGTGATATTCAGTGAATTGAAGCTTTTCAATTTAAATGCGACCTGAATTGTACGATGTTAATAGAAAATAGGAATAAGTCCGTGAAATTTATTCAAATGGAAATTGATATCATAACTTTTAGTTCTATAATAATGTTATAGATAAACACTCTTTTAAAGAGGCACCACACAAAAACTGTATTCTTTTGTGTTTCCGTGATAGTAATTATACATGCTTTGCATGAAGAAAATGAGAAATAACAAGTATCTAGTTAAAAACTGACAGTGACATATTTTAGGCCAAGACGATGTGTGTAATGTCTTAACATTTTATTTAATTACTGTAGCAATATGTACAGAAATCAGTGCATTAAGTTATATTTCAATCACATTTTGTTTTACATTGTATTATGGTTATTTATCTATACTTTTGAAACTTTGTTGTAGCAGATTGACTGAATAACTTTGCAGATGAAGTTGTCAAAACACATTTATTCAGGAAAGGCCTAAATTGTTCACCTGAAAACTTGTAGTATAGCTGTATATTACCTGTATTTTAAGAATGATTTTCATGAAGTTTTCATGAGTGAAAAAAGTAGGTTACTAGGTCGTGGTGGGTCTTTAAGGAATAAAGAAATATAAAAAGTTTAGTTAATGAATAATGACAACATAGAATTATTATGATAACTCTGAATGTTTGTTTCAACACCATTGTCACATTATTGTGTACGTAATCAGATAAAACATGAGTCGGAAATAAATATTTAAGAATACAATGGTCGTCAATAGACATCCGGCTATTTTAAGTACCTTAACCCTGATCTACTAACAAACTACGCAAGTTTAGTTTCCATTTCTTCAAAACATAGTACATGCTAGAGCGGATCGTGATGTGTGTGTGGTTTGGAGGATGGAGGTGGCAGGAGAAAGCAAGATCCGAGAGAACGAATTCTTTTGTTTGTTTTGTGGGTTTAACGTCACATCGCCACAAGTTCAGGCCATGATGACTTGACAACGGGATATATGGTTATAAACCCGAGATGATATATCCTACCAACATCTTTTTTGATGCTGAATTCCAACCTAATCAAAATAGTTTGAAAAATTAAAAAGTTCCCATTACCACTCTTAGAGTTCTTTGTATTATCAATGGTTTTGTATCATATTAAAACAGATATCAAGGGGAAAAGGCGGATCAAACAGAAGGTACAGAATAAGATTGTTATAAAATTTCAAATATACTAATAAAATCAAGGACCTTTGGAAGCATAGGAAGCAACCAAGGATCTTCGCACTTATGAGTCTTCAGACTATTGAGCCGTCGGACGAGCCTTTGGGCTAACGAGCTTACGAGCTTTCGGACAAACGAACCTTCTCGGACAGACGAGCCTTCTGACTAACGCAGACTAACGCAGACTAACGAATCTTCTGACTATCTAGCCTTCAGACAAACGATACTTCCTTCAGGCTAACAAACATTTGGAGAGACGTGCCTTTGTACAAACGAGCCTTCAGGCTGACAAACCTTCAAACTATCAAACATTCGGACTGACAAGCCTTCAGACTAACGAGCAAACCAACCGACACGCATTCGGATTTACTAGCTCTCGGACCGAAAAGCCATCAGATTAATGAGGCTTCAGAACGATAAACATTAGTACTAACGTTTCTTTTAATCGACAAACATTTAGAATAACAAGCATTCGGACCTACAAACATTCGGCCTAACGAACATTTGGACGCACAAGCAGTCGGAGTGACAAGACTTCAGAATTACGAGTATTTGGACCGACAAGCATTCGGACTAACTAGCATTTAGACTCACAAGCCTTCAGACTAACGAACATTTAGACTGACAAGCCTTCAGACTAACGAGCATTCGGACTGACAAGCCTTCAGACTAACGAGCATTCGGACTGACAAGCCTTCAGACTAACGAGCATTCGGACTGACAAGCCTTCGGTTTATACTGGAATTAACAGAAGAAGTAACACTGTAAGTACATATTGATAAATGAGCCGCGCCATGAGAAAACCAACATAGTGGGTGTGCGACCAGCATGGATCCAGACCAGCCTGCGCATCCGCGCAGTCTGGTCAGGCTCTATGCTGTTCGCTTTTAAAGTCTATTGGAATTGGAGAAACTGTTAGTGAACAGCATGGATCCTGACCAGACTGCGCGGATGCGCAGGCTGGTCTGGATCCTTGCTGGTCGCATACCCACTATGTTGGTTTTCTCATGGCGCGGCTCAAATATGAATTTAGACACAAACGTTTTGTTCAAATTTGTTCTACTGATAGGTGTAAGCCTACATGTTGAAGCTACATCGATATACCAATATCATTTGTAGTCCGATTTCTTAATCAACAGTGTTACGTCAACGTGTTGAATTACGTCATTTTGCAACTAACTTTTTTGAACTCTTTTGATATATCTGATGCCTTCAACAACGGTAATCTGTCCATCACATATCATAAGAAGAAATAAATCTGGATGTACATGTATGAGGTAACCTTTCATTTTGCACAAAACATATTACACTATAAGTCCAGGATGAGCATGACGGTTTCTAATGTCATTGGGTACAATTATGACGTGTCCACGTATGTAGTTATTATTACATGTATATCATGAAAAATCAGTGACGGATTATGAACACAAATTAAGGGGCTTGATAAGCAGGACATGTCATTGTGTTAGTAACTAAGTACTTGACTTTTTTGTCCAACAGTATCGAGCTGAAATGTCAGGCCAAGCATTTTATTGTTATGCAATTGTCCTGCTCGCATTCACGTATCACAGACCCGTTGTGACTTTCTGGCGGCATATTACTGGTCGCCGGAAAAGCCGAATCTGGTGCTGGAGTTGACCGAGGGCATGGCTGGAAACATGAAAAAACAACAACAAAAAACAAAACACACACACACACGAAAGAATAAAAGAAAAAGAAAAAGAAAAACAAAACGTTAGAACGTTGGAAACGTGAGAAATTAACACTGCACAGAGTAAAAAAAACTGTTGTGGGTTTCAAAATATCGTGTCATACGCTATAACAAATATGAAATTGTTCATCTTGTTTTAATATATTAATATAATATAATTTAATAGATCATTTTATATCGTTGCATAATTACAAAATGTTCGGGAAAATCAAAGATAATTAAATGTGTTCATTTTGTTGTAATATATTGGGTCATTCAGTTTTATTGCATAATTATACAATGTACTAGGAAATCATTGAATGCCTTGCGTTCATGCAGAAACTAGAAACCAAACTATTGAAATTTAGTAACCCAATATAAAATAAGTTTTACGATATTTAACAAACAATTTTTGTGCTTTCGTGGCAGCCGAAGTTCCTAAACACACTCGTACACCGTGAGGGTACTTTGAGGTTTTCGGCTAAAACGTGTGATGAAGCCACCTTATTTTTTATTAAAGTGTTTACAAACTATCTCTAAACACTCAAATAATTGCATAATTTGTTGCATAAATTACACGAAAAATACACGCCATGCACGACGAAATCATATTGCTCTCACGACGTTTGACGACCCCACATCTTTGCGTTGACGGTAAACAGTTTATATGCTAAATGTTTCATTTCGCATCCAGTTTTTCGTCACATTTAAACAATAAAATATTTACTTGTAGTTCATAAAAGGAATGGATATAACTACTGCCTACTTTAAATCTATTTTCTGATAATTATATTCTTTTCCATCAAAGCTAAGATGAACTGGAATGAACGCATAGAAGCAAAAATAATTTATTCATGTTTAGAGTAAAAATATGGCTTAGACTTTGTCAGCAATTAAGTCATATTCATAGTTAACACTAAGATTAAAACTCCCACCGTTTTTATCAGTATGTGTATTTTTTTTCAAATTTTAATAACGTGAACATTATAGCTTTATATAGCTTCTGAATCTCAGACTGTTCTTCATGTCTATATTGATATCTTAATTTTGACTTCTTTTGTGACTAAAGTAGGTTTTGTTAGGGAACGGACGGCCACTATGCATTGAATATACGGAATTAGGGTCCTCATGCGACTCGGGTCATATGTAGATCACGCAGATCATGTTTAAGAAAGGGTTGGGCCAAATATTTAAAAAAGAATGTGTATTAAGTTAAAGTTTTACAATAATCATACCATATGATTCATTGTTACACCGTAGGTATTTAATTGATAAGTAGTTACATAAACTCGTTTTAAATGTTATGTAGTGTAGTCGTATGTTTTATTTAGTTTTAAATGTTATGGTATGCTGTCAAAGAATGGCCCATTATATTCATATTGTATTTAGGTTGTGTGAGAGTGGACGCTGTGATTTAGTAGTAACACATAAGGAGGATTGTGAGTTCGAGGCCCTGCTACTCTAACTATATATTACAAGAGCGTCACGTGCATGGGTGCTTTACACCTGGCACACTAAAGAAGAAGAGAAACTCCTGGAATTGAAACATCTTCTGTATCTTTCACAAACCTCCTACTACCGTTATTAACAGTTTTCTGGAAAAGTCGTTCATGTGGGTTATTGGATAAGTAAATACGCTAAGAAAAACGTTTTTTTTTTGTCACTGAAACCAGACATCTAAATATCCTCTGCCTTTTAAGTGCATTTTCCGGTATCGATTGATCAGGAAGTTTTTAAGGGTGTTATTTCTTGTTTCATTTCGATTTGGACGTTCGAAGGACAACGATGGAAAATAAAGGTAAAATATCTTTATAAAATATTAACGATAAAAATAACAAAAACGATTTTAAAATGTGTTTGAACATTTCAATTTAAATTCCGTGATATTTAAAAACTTCCTCTTTGTTTTTCCGCAAGAAACATTTAAGAATTTGATATCAGAATTTACTTTTCAGTCTTATTTATGAACCTTTGAATTATTAACAAAGTAAATATGTTTTGAATATAGAACGGTCTAATAGCACGCACTATGGGCCAGTGTTGAATTGTAAATTTCACAGAAACGAATTTATCACACATGTGAAGATTTCGCGCGAATTCCTCACACACGGCCGAAAAGAGTCACAAAACAGAAATGTGACATATACGTTTATGCTGTAATAAGGTGCAGATGCAAAACGTAAATTTCACAAATTTGTAACATAATTAAACGATATTTATGAAATATTCGCACGCATGCCGTGAATTCCCAGTCAAAATTACCACTTTAGATTTTCGCAGTAGAGAACTGTGGCAAGTCTATACCTGCATGTAGTTTTCGTGTGGCTATCGGTGTGTAACATTAACGTATTGCATTGACCGTTAATTGTAGGCTCTAGCATTTATTTTTATCCATCGGTATTTACACTGTTAACAAGTTAGAAGAGTTAAAGACCCACGAATACCTAGTGGTCTACTTTTCCTCCCACATGAACTTTGTGCAAATAATTCTGGTGATACTGGTATCATACAACTATTCTACAAGAGGATAGGTGGACAAGCTCAGTCCGGTTTTCATAACTTCATCTGCAAACTTACTCAGTCATTCTCTTCTCAGTATAGTTTTATAAAAAATAGAATAATAACTATCTTACACTGTATATAGAAACAAAGTGTGATCTAAACTCACCTTAATACATGAAGTACCGTGCATACTACTACATTAATTGAATAATATATTTAGTAATACATTGTCTTAGCCTTATATCTGTTACTGTCAAACTGTAATTAGACACTTGTTATTTCTCATTTCTCCATACAAAAATGTATAATTACAATTATGGGACAATCTGACTGAAGTACTTGATCTTCTAAACGAATATCCGAGAAGGACCCATTCTTAATCGTGTTCTGTATATTTTTGATTTCCAGAATTGCTATTTTTATTTTCGCAATTCTATTTCCTTTTTTATTTTAACCAATCAGACGACTTGTTCGAATGTCAAAGATTAAGAAAAATGTGTAGGCTGTCAGGGACTCGAATTCGGGACCAGTCGCTTACAGAGCAAGTGCTCTACCGACAGAGCTAACGCTTTACCGACAGAGCTAACCGGCTGACACTTTACGTCATAAAAATGTAACTATCAAAAACCCAGTCTAAATATAGATTTTTTATTCTTACAAAATGTTGTAAGTAAGTAAAAATGTGTAGGCAGTCAGGGACTCGAATTCGGGACCAGTCGCTTACAGATTTTTTATTCTTACAAAATGTTGTAAGTAAGCCTTCTGCCTGGCTAACGGAATGGTCGTCAGAACGAGGCTATCAATAGCACGTCTTCAGATCCTAAGTATAGCGTAATAGGAGATGTACTTTAGTCAGACAGCATTATGGAAATACAAAAGGTTACAGTTAGTTAGTGGTGTGTCTTTAAGGTAACTTGACAATAGCCACTACCGACCTTGACATTTTAAAGGGATAAGTACAAATATATATAACTCTCAAAGTTAGAATTAAAGCTCAAACAAGAAATGGCACTATTTGTGACAAACGCCCCCGAGGTTTGTCCAAGAATGCTACAGTTCGATGCGCAAAATATGCCAGAATAGTTAAGTTATGACTAATTTTTCGACAAGAGAAAAAATTTCTCCGAAGGTAACCTTGACCTTAGAGCTAGGGTCTGGGTCTTGAACATGACACACTAACTCATCATAGGGAAAATTGTGACAAGTAATGATTGATGATGGCAGAGTTATTGACTGGACAAGAAACATAAATGTTAGCTTTTTAATCTAAGTTTGACTTTGACTTTGAAACTAGAGATTTTGGACTTGCGTCTGACACGTCATTTTGATATAGGAAACATTTATGCTATGTAATTTTAAAATGTCTTCACCGACGGAACAGGTATGGAACTGACAAGAAACACACCATGTAAACCGTTAACCTCTAAATGTGACAGCGATCGTGGAGCTAGTGGTCTGGTTGTTATGCACGACACGTTTTTCTCGTTATCGGGGAATATTTTTAATGTTTTCATTTTCATTCCCATATTTTTGTTTCTTTCTTTGATGGTTTGTATTTGTATGTATGCCTTTATATAAAACAACAGTATGTTTATTATTTGCATGGCTTAAATGCATGCATTTAGTCAATATCATCTTTGATATAATGGTAAACTTTTCTGATCTGCCATATCGGCTTATGATACTTCTCTGTTGTGTTGTCACATAGTTCATGAAGGAATCTTAATGTTTACGATAAAAAAAAAATAATGTCGATGGTGAGTTTCGAACCCACACGGTAAAAGATCTATTTAACATGGACTGTATGCTTTACCACTGAGCTAATTTGCAATTGGTACAAAATCATAAAATATTTAGATTGTAACATGTTTAATGACAGAGTTACGAATCGGATATGAAACAGACCCTCTTAACCTTTCACTTTACTTCTAAGTGTAAACTTGATCTTGGAGCTAGGGGTCTGGGACTTGCGCGTAACACATTGCCTCCTTATGGTAAACATTTATGCCAAGTTGTTTCAAAACCCACTCATGGATAACAGAGTTATATATCGGACACGTAAAGATCTATTATGATATGACTTCTAAATATGACACTGACCTTGGAGCAAGGGATCTGGGTCTTGCGCGTGACACATTGTCTGATTATAGTTACCATTTATGCCAAGATATTTCAAAATTTCTCTATGAATAGCAGAAATATGGATCGGACACAAAAATAACCCTGTTAACACCTTGACCTTGGAGTAGGGTTCTCATTTTGATAAACATTTATGCTAAGTACTTTTAAAACCTCTTGATGAATGGCAAAGTTACGATCCGGACACAAAACAGACTGTTTGACTTCTAAGTGTGACCTTGACATTGTAGAAAGGGGTCTGAGTGTTACACATGAAACGTCGTCTCATTAAGGTTAATATATTTATGCCAAACTATTTCAAAATTCCTTCATGGATGACAAAGTTACGATCGGCATTAAAATCAAAGAACATACTGTAATGTAAATAAAAAGGTTATTTGCTGAAACATCTTTAAATGATGTAAGGATGTTATCATTAAATAAAATCCTAAAATTAAAATCTGAAAAATAGATCCCTCAGAAGCAATGAGGACAAAACAAATAGTAAATATTGCAGACTCGATTTGACTGATAGTTGGTTTAATTTGTACGCAAGTCAGCAGTGTACAGTCATGTATTTAGATAATTTACAACCATGCTTTGCACGGAATGAATTTGCAACCATGCTTTGCACGGAATGTCATGGATCAGAGGGATAGACTGGCTATATTCATCACCAAAACCCGGCAAACTGTATGAAATCTAAAGTGGTAGGATATTCATGGCATGAATTCTTAACACATGTCTCATCTTGAGGGTCGTTTATGCCGTTATTTTAAAATCTTTCAATTTAAGAGGACGCTGGATACCGAACAAACTTTGTCCGAATCAAGTCCAAGTATGACATTGACCTTTCACCTTATGATGTAGGTTTTGCCTCATCATGGCTATTATACAGGGTACGATAGCAACATCTATTGCACATTTGCGTACTATCATGTTTCGCAATCGCATGATCAAACTTCATAACGCAATTTTCTCGTGGAATTCCGGCCTTTAGTTAGTGCACAAAATAGCGAGTATTGTCTTTAAACTTGGCACATAGGTAGTATTTAGACGATGAAGAGCATAGGAGTCAAGTATGTGGGTCAATGGCCAAGGCCACACATCGAAATTTTCCTTTCTGGTCCGTGTCCGGAGCACAAGTAAATGATAATTTAAGGTATTGACTAGAATGGCCCCTAGGCTATGATATATATATATTTTTTACATTTTTATGATTAAATATAGTGAACTGAGCCAGTCTATATCCTATGTCCAATATCATAATATGATAATTTCAACATCATTCCTCTGTAAAAATCTCTAAAATAGACTGGCTTTTGTCTCTATGAAATTGAATTCATCAAAAAAAAAAGGAAAACATGTAGAAATATATTTATTATCAGTCTAGTGGCTAGTCTAGGTATTGACTTCAATTTTGGCATTTATTTTACTGCTGATGGTAGAACCTATTATGAACCGCAGGCAGCATGTCCAATAATGGAGGCGTAGCGAAATCATGCACATGCTCACGCAAAATAATATAAAATTACGTCACGAGTTGGACTACATTTACACATACTAGTAACTTTTGTGTGAATAATTTTTAATGTCCTGACTTATGCCGCATGAGACGTTCTTTGAACATACACGTATCCGTACAAGTCCAAAATCGCAACCTCTCAGTTACAAAAAATATACAGCCAAACCTGTGTTAAGCAGCCCACAAAGTAAGGAACGCATGCGGCTGCCAAAGTCAGGCGACGTTGAGGACAAAATACTTTTTTAATATTACGCCTACCGTGACTGCTTGATGCAAGTAGGTTACAACCAAGGTAGAATATGAGATTTTATGAGGTTCAGTATCTGTGTCAGTACAAATCGCGGGCTGAACGCGAAACTATTGCATCTTGTTCTTTATTTATATACCGTTACAATAGTCTCTCGCTCAGCCCAAGAAATATTCTAAAACTATTCTTACAGTCTAGTGGTAGAGCGTCCACTTCGAGTGCGGGAGGTCGTTGGTTCGATCCCCGGCCTCGTCATACCAAAGACGTGAAAAGTGGTACCAGTAGCTCCCTTGCTTGACGAGCAGCATGCTTCTCTTCTCTCATAACCTCGTGGCGGTGGACTCCATCAGGAATGAGGTGTGGAAAGTGATTAATATAAATTGTAGAACTTGCTTCATAATCGGACTAAAATAAATAACAGCTAACACAAAGAGCTAGATGGAAAGTGGCCGCGGCTCTATTTCATTAATATTATATAAATTTTTAAATTTACAGAAATGAATATGAACAGAAGAAATTGCATAGCGACTTACTGGCAAAGCAAAGAGGCAGACTCCCATGTTATAAACTGATAACGAAGAAACTAGCAAACTACAGAGATTTCTTCGTTTACAGTTGATGGGAAAGTGAGGCGAATT
Source organism: Mercenaria mercenaria (assembly GCF_021730395.1). NCBI lineage: Eukaryota > Metazoa > Mollusca > Bivalvia > Venerida > Veneridae > Mercenaria > Mercenaria mercenaria. The sequence continues at coordinate 5,427,685 of NC_069365.1, read as the reverse complement.
GTTCATCACTATCCCATAAAATAATATGAACTACAACTTAAAGACTATAAGAAGATATCACGTAATTACCGCCTTTACGTGTTATGGTTTATGATAGAATCAGCAAAGTAATAATTTCCATTTCTTAACGATTTAACGGGCATTTAAACTGCACTAGTGATATGAGATATGGCAGATGCAACACCAACATAAGACATGGTCAATATTTTCGGCAGATACTCTTGACCAAGCTAGAATTGTGAGCGTTTTTGTTTAATTTGTTTGATTCAGCCGGTGTCTCGTAATACCAGGAAAGGCTTTATCAAAATAGGTGTGAATCAGTTATAAAAATAGTTACTCGCAGCCTAGAACGGGCAATATTTTACTGTAATAAGCAAAGTTAAAAACTACCATTTGCATTCAGTCCTACACTAGGAATGTTCGTTGCTTTACATAAGTCGCGACAGATTTATTTGTAATCCGCGCACCAAAACCCTTAAAAATATGGGAAAGCGTTGGATTATATCTAAAAAGCGATAATAGTGTTATTATATCTGCATAAATTTAAATACAAGTAATAACAGGAATAATACGAATGCTCTTGAGTGGCTCCCACCTAACTAAGAGGCCTGTACTGGTTCTACCCAGGAAAGACGACTTCGCGTGTATCGGTGCTATACATTGGGCTCGTAAAAGAACCAGACTGTCTATTCGCAAAGAGGTAGGCTAAGTTAGCCGGACAGGCCTTATCTAAAAAGGATTTATCTCCATTTGTTCTGGGGGCTTTATCTCACTCTGTCCCTCTGGTCAGATCGCTGTGTGTCTGTACTAGTAGAGGATGAATTTCGCGCCCTGTGTAGTTTCATTTGCTATATGTAAAGCGCCTTTAAATGTGTTTATCAGGAAAAGGGGGCTATAATAATAATAATAATAATAATAATAATAATAATAATAATATAATTACGAATTAAACCGTAAAACGGAATCTCTTACAACATGAAAAATAGTGCACATCTGTCACCAAAAATAGCATAATTTATTTCTGCAAGAGAACATAAATGCATATAAGTATGTGGCAATGAAACAATATGCACGTCTCTGCAGGTCAAATTTCAAGGGAACTGCAAGGCCAAATCTGTCCGTCCAGAGCATAACATAATAATTATTTTTACATATCTAAAGTAAAGGATACTTAATGGAAGATTAAGAACTGGCATTACCAATTATTTTACAGGATATGACCAGCAAGGTCCTCCGCCGGCCTATAATCAGCCCCCGGCAGGGGCTTACCAAGGGCAACCTGCCGGCTACCAAGGACAACCTGCCGGCTACCCAGGACAACCGGGATATGGCCAACCTCCCCAGACAGTCGTAAGTAGTCCAAACGTGTCCATATTGTTCTGAATTTCAGGACAACAATTAAATCTTGATACATCATTTTCAGTACTTGATATGAAAGCCATATAGTGAGGTACAATAACATGCTTTCCTACTTTTCAGGTAACTTACAAGCAAATAATCTATTTAAAAAAAAAAAAAAAAAAAAAAAAAAAAAGGCCACCTTTCAAGATTGTCCAGTGAACACTGCTGATGAGCAATAACACGTATTTACACTTATTTCATGCATAAAATTAAAAGCTGAAAGAGCACAAACAACAATGAAAGTGATCTTAATCTTTTTTTTTTACAACAAACACCAATTAAACTATATCAAAAATATAACTGTCGCATTCTTATATAACTCAATAAACCATATTTCGTTTAAAATGTGGACCTTTTATCTTGGACTACTTAACAAGTAACATTGAGTAGTCATTTCCTGTTTTAGTAAACAGTTTTACATTACGTGAAATTGTATGCGTGCGTATTGATCACAGGCAGTCCTGAGTTTAAGTGAATTACTAGTATTAGTATTATGACAGAGTTCTTACAGGCGTTAATTTTTTCCATCGTTAGAGCTCGTGGATGTTTTTGTAGGTTAGAAAATCAAATAACAACTTTTTGACTTTTGCCAACCGTCATATTCGAGTCGTTGTCCGTCTTGTTTACTAATCAGACAACTTGCATCAGCGCAATATATGTTTATCGTACTATCATCAAGTAGATCAGCTGTTGACTAAGTACTGCTTCCTTGACAGCATCTATATCGTAAACATTGACTTTAATATAGTACACACAACAGACTTCTAATAAACAATGCACAAATAAATATATAATTATGCACACAATGTAAAATGATTAAATAATTTCGATTAATTTTTATTTTATATTTCAGGTAGTGACCCAGCCAGTGATAGCTACTGGTCCGGTAGTTTCGCGGCCTCCTGACTATCTCATACCGTCAATATTTGCCTGTTTCTGCTGTTTTTGGCCAACTGGACTGTTCGCCATATACTATTCCCTGAGGGTAAATAATTATACATTATTTCACTGGACTGTTTGCCATATACTGTTCCCTGAGGGTAAATCATTATACATTATTTCACTGGACTGTTTGCCATACACTATTCCCTGAGGGTAAATCATTATACATTATTTCACTGGACTGTTTGCCATATATACATTATTTCACTGGACTTTGTGCCAAAGACTGTTCCCTGAGGGTAAATCATTATACATTATTTCACTGGACTGTTTGCCATATACTATTCCCTGAGGGTAAATCATTATACATTATTTCACTGGACTGTTTGTCATACACAGTTCCCTTAGGGTAAATCATTATACATGATTTTACTGAACTGTTTGCCATACACTATTCCCTGAGGGTAAATCATTATACATTATTTCACTGGACTGTTTGCCATACACTCTTCCCTGAGGGTAAATCATTCTACATTATTTCACTGGACTTTGTGCTAAAGACTGTTTTCTGAGGGTATTTAATCATTACACATTATTTAACTGGACTGTTTGCCATACACTGTTCCCTGAGGGTAGATCATTCAACATTATTTTACTGGACTTTGTGCCAAAGACTGTTTTCTGAGGGTTAATCATTGTACATTATTTCACTGGACTTTGTGCCATATACTATTCCCTGAGGGTAAATCATTATACATTATTTTACTGGACTGTTTGCCATACACTATTCCCTGAGGGTAAATCATTATACATTATTTCACTGGACTGTTTGCCATATACTATTTCCTGAGGGAAAATCATTATATATTATTTCACTGGACTGTTTGCCATACACTATTCCCTGAGGGTAAATCATTATACATTATTTCACTCGACTGTTTGCCATACATTGTTCCCTGAGTGTAAATCATTATACATTATTTCACTGGACTGTTTGCCATATACTATTCCCTGAGGGTAAATCATTATACATGATTTCACTGAACGTTTGGCCATATACTACTACCGGACGGTAAATCATTATACATTATTTCACTGGACTTTTTGCCATATACTATGCCGTAAAAGTACAAATGTATGTTGTTTCATCAGACTTTATGCCACACACTACGCCTAGACTACACCTGGAGGGAAAAAATGATCCTTTATTTCCATATGCTATGACACGAGGGTAAATAATCGGTCATATCATACTTTGTTTTAGAGGTGTTTGTGCCATATGCTGATCTTTATTTCTCTGCACTGACTTATGAAACTACAGCATAGCCAATGTCGCTTGATTGGCCTACTATTCTTTAGTATAGCTATTGTCGCTTGATTGACCTACCGTACTTCAGTATAGGTAATGTGGATTGACTGGCCTACCATACTTTAGTAAAGCTAATGTCGATTGATTGGCCTACCATACTTCAGTATAGATAAAGTCGCTTGATTGGCCTACCATACTTTAGTAAAGCTAATGGCGCTTGACTGGCCTACCATACTACAGTATAGCTAATGTCGCTTGATTGGCCTACCATACTTTAGTATATCTAATGTCGCTTGATTGGCCTACCATACTATACAGCATAGCCAATGTCTCTTGATTGGCCTGCCACACCACATGATAGATGATAGTTATTTTCGAAGTGATAGTTGATTTTATATGTGTCTAGGTAATTTAGTCACTTTTTGTTCTCATATAAAATGGTACATGTAAACAATAATTATTCCTAAGCATACATGAAAACACATGCATACGTTATATTTACAGGCTAGCTCCCTCGCCGGACAGGGGGACATGTCTGGCGCCCAGGCTGCATCCAATACGGCTCGAACTCTCATGATAGTCAGCATAGTTATCGGTGTGGTCTGGGTAGGAATCGTCATCATCCTGTCAGCCACAGGATCACTGGCAACAACTTCCTACAGAACGTACTAGGGACAACGGCTTTATAAACTTTTGACTGGTTATTAAATATTCATATTGTTGGAGCACCTCTTGGTATCTCTGTCACTGCATAAATTATAATTGTTGTGTGTTTTTGTCTCGTTTAAGATATATTAATTTATTAGCTGTTCTTAACTTTTTTTATTTGTAAATTTATAAAAATCGCCAAAGTTCTCTAACTCAAAGAATCATATTCATAAGTGTCGGGAGGAGACGATGTATTACCTTGACTTACTCCTGCACAGTTTAACCCTTACCATGCAGGACACGATTGATTCTGACTTTGTTACCAGTGTAGATCATGATCAGCTTGCACATCCGTGCAATTTGATTAAGATCTACACTGTTCACCATTCAGTCAGTATCTTTTTGCTAAGCACCCCTTTTAACACTTAATGGTACTATACTGTATAAAATTGAAAGATGGACAAATTCATTATAGAAATTTAGCAGGGTAAAGGTAAAGTGCTCTATGGAGGTCGAACTGAGTTTCTAATATGTTTTATGCCAGAATGTGAACATAACTATAGCTAAATTGGTAGGCAAACTGATAAAATTTATAAATCATTAATTTGTGATTCAACAAGGTCGTTAAGAATGATATTCGACATGCAAAATTTGAAATGTCGCTTTTCATTCTATCATGTCAATTTACATTAAAACAATGCAAAATATATCTTTATTGACGATATTCTAAACCATTACAAAAAGTTCAGTTCGTTACATGCGTTTAAATGTTACAGTTTTGTCTTTACGTTTTAGTATACTAGTAGGCCTTTTGTTAGTAAAAATGTTGTTAAGGCTTACACATCCTATTGTTTGTTTATCTGCACATGTCCACAGACATTAAATCTGCATGTTTTATTGATAAGCTGAATAATTTTAAGTGCATGTATGAATGTGTCCGAAAACTGAACTTACAAGAGCGGAAACCCTACTTTCTTTATGTCGGTTAAATCCCCCTTTTCATGAGTATATTGTTACCTTGTGTCCACACGTATAAGGAATATTGTTGAATTACCTTTTACCAGTTATATCTCTGTACATTTAATGATTGATCATATTATTCAGTTAAATGTGTTAAATGTATGTAATATTAAACTTAAACTAAAACAGACACTGGTATTTTTAAATTAAATAATATATACATATATAGATGTTTTGTAGTTAATGTTATGATTACATGCATGGCATCTCTTATATTTACACGTCATGTTTTGGAAATAGAGTTTAGTTTTGCGACATTCGTGATTAGATTACTATACATCTGAACTCAAAACCGTGTTTTATTTGCCAACAAAGCACGCAAAACTAAAATCTATTTCCATTCTAACACGTTCGAATTACACTAGGAAGGGATACTAATCTGGAATCCATTTTAGGCGGAAAAGCAAAAAGTATGTCATATTGCAAAACACGTTTTAATCGACAAGACAATAAGCTTTAACAGTCCTTCTGTATTTATATTTAAGAAAATCTTAAAAGTATTAGAATTAACAAAAACACAGTTTTCTCCACTAAACAAACGAAAAAGAAACAGCAGCTTCAACATACCCATTCACCATGAGGATACCTAAACAAACGCATTCACCATGAGGATATCTAAACATATCCATTCACCATGAGGATACCTAAACATATCCATTCACCATGAGGATACCTAAACATATCCATTCACCATGAGGATACCTAAACATATCCATTCACCACGAGGATACCTAAACATACCCATTCACCATGAGGATATCTAAACATATCCATTCACCATGAGGATACCTAAACATACCCATTCACCATGAGGATACCTAAACATACCCATTCACCATGAGGATACCTAAACATATCCATTCACCATGAGGATACCTAAACATATCCATTCACCATGAGGATACCTAAACATATCCATTCACCATGAGGGTACCTAGACATACCCATTCACCATGAGGGTACCTAGACATACCCATTCACCATGAGGATACCTAAACATATCCATTCACCCTGAGGATACCTAAACATACCCATTCACCATGAGGGTACCTAGACATACCCATTCACCATGAGGATACCTAAACATATCCATTCACCATGAGGATACCTAAACATATCCATTCACCACGAGGATACCTAAACATATCCATTCACCACGAGGATACCTAAACATATCCATTCACCATGAGGATACCTAAACATACCCATTCACCATGAGGATACCTAAACATACCCATTCACCACGAGGATACCTAAACATACCCATTCACCATGAGGATACCTAAACATATCCATTCACCCTGAGGATACCTAGACATATCCATTCACCCTGAGGATACCTAGACATACCCATTCACCCTGAGGATACCTAAACATACCCATTCACCATGAGGATACCTAAACATACCCATTCACCATGAGGATACCTAAACATACCCATTCACCATGAGGATACCTAAACATACCCATTCACCATGAGGATACCTAAACATATCCATTCACCCTGAGGATACCTAGACATACCCATTCACCATGAGAATACCTTGAGGTTTTCAACTAAATTTAAATGCCTGTGATGAAGCCACTCTTTTGAGTCTAGATATTCTTTGTTACACAGTTTGAATTTAATTGAAAAATAGTTAACTAAAATCGTTTTAAGACGTTTGTCATATGTAGTTTTAACCTGGTAAATGAAAATGTTTAAGTACGCATATTCTTTTCTACAAGTGAGCAAACTGTAAAAAATGGCCTAGTATATTCATATTGAATTTAGTTTGTCTTAGAGCGAACACTGGTCTAACGGTAACATGGCAGGAGGATTTCTCAGGACCCCGCTATTCCAAATAAAAATTACAACATTGGGATAAGAGTCACGTGTATGTGTACTTTACACCTGGCACACTAAAGAAAAGAAGACTGTCCTGGAATTGAAGCATCTCTTATATCTTTCACTATACAATATGTTAGTAAATAAGCCTAGAAAAACATAAAATTTGTTGTCACTGAAACATCCTCTGCCTTTTAAGTACATTTTCCGATATCGATTGACAAGGAAGTTTTTAAGGGTGTTATTTCTTATTTCATTTAGATTTGGACGTTCGAAAGACCACGATGGAAAATAAAGGTAAAATATCTTTATAAAACATTAACGATAAAAATAACAAAATTGTTTTTTTTTTTTTTAGTTTTTTTTTTTTAAACTTCGTTTTTTTTTTCTGCGCGGAACATTTAAGAATTCGACATCAGAAATTATCATTTAGTCTTTTTTTTGACATTTTGACCTATTATCCCAGTAAAATGTGTAGAACGGTCTTACAGCATACTAAGGGCCGGAGATTTTAATATTAAGAAGTCGTGTAATAAAACTTGATATTTTTGCCTTTATTATTTGATAAATAAAATAGAATCCCGCAAATAAGGCCACCTAAAGTTCCTTTAAAAATTTGCGTTATACCAAAGTAATCTGATTACTATTGTGGATTCATTCAAAATTTACAAAAAAGTAAATCATTATCTACGGTTTAGGACTAAGTAGTACATCATTAAGTATTGGTTTGTTTTGGCCAAAAGGGACGTATTATATGATGGCATGTTCGTTTATCCGTCTGTTCGACTATCTGTTCGTCATACTAGTATTTCATGTCTGCAACTTAGCTCAATAACTATTTAAAGTATTGTCTTTAAACTTGGCACAAAGGTAGTGATTAGTGCAGAGTACATGAGTCAGGTCTGTGGGTCAATAGCCAAGGTTACAAATCAAAATTGTCCTTCTATTCCGTGTACGGAACATAAGTAAATAATCATTCAAGGTATTGACTATGATTTCGGCATTTTTATAAACAGAAAGGAGTTTGCTTGGTAACAGAGAGGAAGCAGTATCATGCATGTGCGCTTATGACTAGGAACTAGATAGAAAGACATCACGTAATTACCGCTTTTACGTGTTATGGTTTATGACAGAATCAGCAAAGTAATAATTTCCATTTCGTAACTATTAACGAATATTTAAACAGAGATGGATGGCGACAAAAATGTCGGCGTAAAGTTATAACAGAATATCCAAGCAATGACTGCACTATTGATATGTTATAAAAGAAGCAGGAAGATTTGTTTGTTTGTTTGTTTTGGGTTTAACGCCGTTTTTCAACAGTATTTCAGTCATGTAACGGCGGGCAAATAACCTAACCAGTGTTTCTGGATTCTGTACCAGTATAGACCTGTTCTTCGCAAGTAACTGCCAACTTCACCACATGAATTATCAGAGGTGGAGAACGAATTATTTCAGACACAACGCCTTTTATCAAATCGTCACGGAGAGCATACGCCCCGCCCGGGGATCGAACTCGCAACCCCGCGATCCATAGACCAACGCTCTCCCTACTGAGCTAAGCGGGCGGACCAGGAGCAGAGCAGGAAGAGTTAACAAATATGTCAGATGGTTTAAATATAACCAAACCTATTTTGTTAGAGATATGCAGCAAAGGTTGTTGTTTTTTCCGGTCTCGCCATTATATTTAACCTAAACCCTGCTAAATTAAAAAATACAACAACAGCCATTGCGAAGACATTTGAGCCGTGCCATGAGAAAACCAACATAGTGGGTTTGCGACCAGCATGGATCCAGACCAGCCTGCGCATCCGCGCAGTCTGGTCAGGATCCATGCTGTTCGCTAACAGTTTCTCTAATTCCAATAGGCTTTGAAAGCGAACAGCATGGATCCTGACCAGACTGCGCGGATGCGCAGGCTGGTCTGGATCCATGCTGGTCGCAAACCCACTATGTTGGTTTTCCCATGGCACGGCTCATTTGTGAATGATCGACCATTTCTGGTTAAGGTCACCTCTAACAAAGGTTCGAAGAGGTTCAATTCGGACTTGAATGCCAGGGAAGAATGGCGTCAGAACGCGATAGTGTAAAGATATCATCTAAGCTGAAGGGTGTTCTATAGCAAACGGACCTATGGTAGCACATAACTACGGAGCAACAGACGAAATAAGGGGCTGGTTTACAAGCACTTCCAGTTAGTAGAGGGGGTCAAGTTAAATATACCAGACCCACTATATTTGTTAGAGGTATGTGGCAAAGTTGATCAACACAAAAAATATTAAGATATGTACGCGATGGCATGCCTAGTACTACGTAAATTTATATATCAGTCTGGATGTGAAAAACAAACTTGAAAAAGAGCAGAAAAATATACATAAGTCATTAAGGAAAGAGTGAAAGGAATGTTTCTATCGATGTTGTCTGGACGATTACAGCTAGCAAACTGGTTCGAGGGCGTGACAAATATATGAACGGACTTCTCGTAATTTTTGCCGCTAAGGTTTGTAAAATTACAAATTAAACCGTAAAGGGAAGTCAACTGATGTATATCAGCGGACAAGTCATCTCTTACAACATGAAAATTAGGTCACATTTGTCACCAAAAATAATAATTTATTTCTACAAGACAACGTAAATGCATATGTGTATGTGGCAATGTGACGATGTTCACGTCTGCATGTAAACATATGTGTATATGGCAATATGTGGCAATGGGACATTGTGCACGTCCTCAGACCAAACGTCAAGGAAACAACAATGTCAAATCTGTCCGTCCAGAGCATAACATAATAAACATTATTTTTACATATATTTGACAGGAAATCTAAAGAAAAGTGTTTTGTTTGTTTTGGGTTTAACGCCGTTTTTCAACAATAAAAGTAAAGGATACTTAATGGAAGATTAAGAATTGGTATTGCCAATTATTTTACAGGATATGATCAGCAAGGTCCTCCGCCGGCCTATAATCAGCCCCCGGCAGTGGCTTACCAAGGGCAACCTGCCGGCTACCAAGGACAACCGGCAGAAGGGTATCAACCACAGGGATATGGCCAACCTCCCCAGACAGTTGTAAGTATTCCAAACGTGTCCATATCAAACTGATTCATTCAATGACAACAATTAAATCTTGATACATCATTTTCAGTTCTTTAGAGTATTTCAGTGATATGAAAGCCATATAGCGAAGTACAATATCATGCTTTTTTACCAAAAATAAAAACCATATTGAGATTTCAAATAACATACAAGCAAATAATCTATTTGAGAAAAAACAACAACAACAACAACAAACAACAACAACAACAAAAGAAAAAAGAACAACAAAACAACAACAACAACAAAAAAAAAATAATAACAACAACAACAACAAACAAACAACAAAAACACCAAGCAACCTTTAAAGATATTCCCATGACATTAACAACAATCACCAATAAAACTAAATAAAAAATATAATTGTCACATCCTATATTGCTCAATAAACCATATTTCATTTTAAGAATATGGAGCTTTATTTTGGATTACTCCATAAGTAACATTGAGTAGACACTTCCTGTTTGTGTAAACAGCTTTACTTTAAGTGGAATTGCGTGCGATCGCCGTGTTGACCACAGACGAATTTATGACATCAGTCCAGAGTTTGACAGAGATCCTACAAGCGTTAACTTTTTGTAGGTTAGAAAATCAAATAACAGCTTTTTGACTATTGACAACCGTCCTATTCGATTTTATTTGTTAAAACACACATGTGGTGTTTCTATAGTGTATGCAAGTGGCTGCCTGCAGACAACTTGCATCAGCGCAATGTATGTCTATCGTACTATTATCAAGTAGATCAGCTGTTGACTAAGTACTGTTTCCTTGACAGCATCTGTATCGTAAACGTTGACCTATATATAGTAAACACAACAGACTACTAAAAAATGTACAAAAACTTACAGTAATGCACACATTGTCAAATAATAAAAGGAATTAAGATTAATTTTTATTTTTATATTTCAGGTAGTCACCCAGACTGGTCCAATTGTACCGCGGCCGCCTGACTATCTCATACCGTCTATAGTTGCCTGTTTTTGTTTCTGGCCAACTGGACTGTTTGCCCTAAAATATGCTCTGAGGGTAAATCATTTTACTTTATTTCACTGGACTTGTATTCATGGCGTTAAACCTTTAATTGCGTTTATTTTCGATTTTCATTTTTTTTAGCCCATGGATGCTTATGCTTTTTTACTTGAAATAATTGTGTTAATAATTGTTTTCATGTATATATATTATTAGACACATGTTGCTCATGTATATACGTTATGCTCTCCACTATTGGAGGAAATAAAGAATCTATCTATCTATCCATACGGCTAAAAAATATACTTTACTTCATCGGACTCTATGCCATAAATTCAGCCATATGGGTAAATATTTTAATTCATTTCTATATATTAAGACATTTACTGGGCTTTGTTCTATGATCTAAGTCGTAACATACTGTCTTTGAGAGTGTTTGTCATATAAGGATCTGTTGCACTTTCTCATGAAATAAAATTGACTGGAATCATCTTACTAAATGCAATGTAAGTAAATAATTCAAACTTCACTGGTCTTTGTTCAGTTATATTAGTTCATAACATTTTATTTCACTGTACTTAGTTCCATACGGAAAATATTTTATTGTCCTACACTCCAGGTGTAACTGTACTTTAATTCGCTCGACATAATTGTGTCCATGCCATGAGGGTGAAAAAACTTCTGTACAAAACCAATAGTGGTCATACTGTCAAAACATCACATTTATGGGTCGAAAATTAAATAAAAACTTCACGTTTAATCTGTCAGGCAAAACTTTGCTGAACTGTAAACTCATTATTCTTGTTTCACAAAGAAAGATTCTAAATGTTTATAGTCTTGTATATACTTCACTTCCTATTGATTTATTTTACAGTAACTATGACCTTATTGTTAAACTATGTTTATTGTAATATGTATATATGTATGACGAGAAACTGTGTACAGTTTAAGTCATAAAATATTCTTCTTCTTCTTCTCCTAAGTGATTTGGTAGCAGCTTTCTGTTCGTCTTGCATCTATTTACATCTGTTTAGATTAACACGGACTTACACGTACACAATTAGCAATGACTGACCTCCAATACTAATTGCTTGATTAGCCTTTCTTGCTGTAGGACAGCTGTTGTCTATTGGAAGGCTTTAGCCTGTCATGCTACACGACAGCTGTTGTTGCTTCGGTAGGTTTAGCCTGCCATGCTACACGACAGCTGTTGTCGCTTGGCTAGGTTTAGCCTGTCGTGCTACACGACAGCTGTTGTCGCTTGGCTAGGTTTAACCTGTCACGCTACACGACAGCTGTTGTCGCTTGGCTAGGTTTAGCCTACCATGCTACACGGCAGCTGTTGTCACTTGGCTTAGGGCTAGGTTTAGCCTGCCATGCTACACGACAGCTATTGTTGCTTGGCTAGGTTTAGCCTGCCATGCTACACGACAACTTTTGTCGCTTGCCTGGCCTGCAATACTATACGAATGTGACTGTTGCATGGTTGGCCTGACATACTTATTCACTCATGTCAATTAGTAATAAAACAATGCAAAATACATCCTTATTGACGATGTTCTAAGACATTATAATAAAAGTTAAAGGTTTGTTTTCTAAGTTTAAGTATGGGCCTAATTTGACTGCTTACTACACATTATTTATTGTCGCTTGGTCGTCCTGTCATACTACAGGGTAGATATTGTCCCTTGACGGGTCTGCCATACAGCAGGGCAGCTATTGTCCCTTGACTGGCCTGCCATACAGCAGGGCAGCTATTGTCCCTCGACTGGCCTGCCATACAGCAGGGCATCTATTGTCCCTCGACGGGCCTGCCATACAGCAGGGCATCTATTGTCCCTCGACGGGCCTGCCATACAGCAGGGCATTTATTGTCCCTCGACGGGCCTGCCATACAGCAGGGTAGCTATTGTCCCTTGACTGGCCTGCCATTCAGCAGGGTATCTATTGTCCCTTGACTGGCCTGCCATACAAGGTAGTATTGTCTCGTCTCTTGACTGGCTTACCATACAACATGGTATCTATTGTCGCTTGACTAGCCTACCACTACAGTATACTATAGTAGCTATTATTACGCCACTCTTTTGTCTACAGAGATAAAATCCCATTTCCCGAGAAAGAGATATTTTGACTATCAAAAACATTTTCAACCTTTTTGACACGTGATTAAGCGAAATTGACAGCCAGGTCATGTGATCGCGCTGATATTTTGAATGCCATGAAAGGGCAATTAACTGCTTCAAGTTTTTAGCCATATGATTGCCTCCCTTGTGCACATATATTGTAGTGACGTCACTATTCAATGTGTACACAGGCGATTACCGCGCTAAAGATGAAACTGTTAAATGAATTGTCATAGGACGCAAATAATATAATCTACATGAAACATGTCTCAAATACCATTATTTACCTATTTTATACTTTCAGGAACGTATTGTAAAAGAATCTATTTTTTGTCACGTAGTTAGCAGTCAGTAGTAGTCAATATTCATTTCGTAAGCCGTAACATTACTATCGTAGGTCGTATCACTTGCACTAATCCAGAGTTATACTAATTATCTCCCTTGGCCCTTCCCATGAACCCTTTGAAAAGTCCGTTTTATTTGACCTGGCGGTGCGGAGTTAATTTCTGACATATGCAAATAATGTTAATCTCAAAAAACGAGCAAAATAGGTAGAGCAATATAATTGTTTCATTCCGTAATCTTTGGTAAACCAACGACTAAAATTCAACGCTGCATTGGTTACATGTACTACATACCCTGCACAAAAATGTAGTGGACCGTCGCGAAACAACGCCCCGCCAGGTCAAATAAAATGCACTATATGTCATCTGCCATTATTGTTATTGTATGAACAATAAACATACATTGTCTAAAATTATTATATATATTTACAGGTATGTTCTGATGTCCTAATATATATTGTTAGTTACATAAATATGTGTTCTAAATAACTTAGGCTTTTGAATGTAACTGATATGTTGTTTTAAAGTACATTTGATGACATTTATTGAACACCGATTGACAAATGAACCTTTTGTTATGTCATCTGCCATTATTGTTATTGTATGAACAATAAACATACATTGTCTAAATATATCATTATATGTATTTACAGCGCCCGTCTCATATGTACAAAAACCCGCATAAAACAAGTGCCCCGTGACAGAATTAAAAGTATTTTTAAACATTTTATATACAAAATTGTGTTCGGTATAATAAAATAAATATCATATGGCAGCGTGTGTGACATTGATATTGTCAGCCCTCGAAACGGAATGTCACCACTCGGCTTTCGCCTCGGGTGACATTCTGCCCTCGGGTTGACAATATCAATGTCACTTACGCTGCCATATGATATTTATATAATATCGCTTGACTAGCCTACCATACTACAGTATACTAGTAGCTAATATCGCTTGATTGGCCTGCCGTTATATGATTGGCCTGCCGTTCTATGATTGTCCTGCCGTTCTATGATTGGCCTACCGTTCTTTGATTGGCCTGCCACGCTACACGTTATTTTGTAGTGATAACTGACTTTATATGTACTCAGATAGTTTAGTCTCATTGTTCTCATTTAAAATGATACATGTAAACGATATTTTTACCTCAAAATACATGCATACGTTATATTTACAGGCTAACTCCCTTGTCGGACAAGGGGACATGCCCGGCGCCCAGGCTGCATCCAATACGGCTCGAACTCTCATGATAGTCAGTATAGTCGTTGGTGTTGTCTGGGTAGGAATCGTCATCATCCTGTCAGCCACAGGGACTCTGGAAACATATTCCTACAGGACACATGCATACAGAACGTACTAAGGACAACGGCTTTATAAAATTTTGACTGGTTATTAGATATTCGTGTTGTTTCAACACTTCCTGGTATCTCTGTCACTGCATAAATTATAAATATTGTGTGTTTTTGTCTCAATTTATTAGCTCTTCTTAAATTGTTTTATTTGTAAATTTATAAAAATCGCCAAAATTCTCTAATTGAAAGGTGTCGGGAGGAAACGATGTATAATCTTGACTTATTCTTGTACGTTTTAAGTCTTATCATGCTAGACACTATGGATTCTGACTTCGCGACCAGTGTAGATCATAATCAGCCTGCATATCCGTGCAGTCTGATCAAGAAAACTTAACTTCTAAGAGCGGAGACCCTACTTTCTTGATGTCGGTTAAGCCCCCTTTTTACGGGTATATTGATACCTCCTGTCCACCAACACGTATAAGGAATATTGTTGAATTGCCTTTGCCTTTTACAAGTTTAGTAATATCGTTAAATTTATGTAATGTTAAACTAAAACAGACACCGGTATTTTTAAATCAAATAAAATATGAAAATATGAAAATGTTTTTCAGTTCATGTTATGGTTCTGTGAATGGCATCGCTTGTAATTACACGTCATGTTTAACAATAACGCAGTGATCTTCACTAAACAAACGAAACAACAGCAACTTCAGCATCAGTCATTACAACAACAACAACAACAACAACAACAACAACAACAAAAACAACACTTATGTCCTTTACAAAATAAATCAAGTGTTGGGAAATATGTTTTCTCGTAAGCTTTATTGATAGTGAGAAAGAATATTATGCATTGGCATCGCGGGTAACACTTAATTTTAAGCGCATCTGACAGCTAATTGTGAAAATACTAGTATACTAGTATGTACTGGACAAAATTATTCACCGCATCTAGTTAGCAGATATATTTTCCTTGATAGGTAAGGTAAGGGAAGTAACCCTGTTACATAGATATATAGACTATATACCAATAAAAGAAATTGTTCTTTGTTTCATATAATATTCAGCTACTTCAGATCAATTTTGATACAGTTTCTAGATTTTCACTCCGTCGTAGACCTATTTTCTACAAGATATCAAGAAAACGAAAAGGAAAAGGGGTGTTGAATAGTATGCAGTGCATGTCAACTGAAGTTAGGTACCCTCATATTGCCGCATTTCAGAAAGCGGTCCGTAGAATAAACACCCTACATTCGTTTTCATGTAAACAACTCGAAAACATGCGAATATAAGCATGAAAAGTGTCTTATTTTATGTAGAATTTATTCCACCAGTGAAATAATGCCAAATTGGGCCCCCGGGGTTTACGCGCAAATGTGCGAAAAATGGAAAAATTAGGATCTATTTATTAGGGACTTATTTCGATACACCACGGAAGCACATTTTTGACCGAATTACTGCTATATAACCTATATTTCTGACATTGTTACTCCCCCGCTTTTCAAATAAGATGGGGATAAGCATACACAATGATACATGCATTAAAAGAGAAAGGAGTAAAACAAATTAAAATTAGTAATTGACAGTCTGACAAACTGTAACCCGAGAGCTATATATTTCCATTCGCACCGATAGAATCTTTTTCTTGTTTGTCTTATTATTCAATTAATAGAAAAATAAGTTAAAACGAACGCTTTTCTGTTAAGCACTATTTTATTATGGAAGCATATGAATTTAAGCTTTCATTCATAAATTTCAGCACGTGAGTTATCTTACACCGAGTTTTTCCAGCACCGACAAAAGCACGGGGGAAAACATACATACTGAACAATTCTTCCAATACAAAGAGACACCAAATTCTTAAAAAGTGTGGACAGCACAACTTTGATTTGCTTAATCCATGTTTGATAAACATCCATATTCTACAGCGGAGAGCGGAGCTCAATAGAGTTTAAAACATTAATGGTGTGGGCCGTTGCTTGGTCCTTGACATTGTTATAATTTTTGTGACGGCAGACTGCTGTTGCTCTTTTATCAAAATTTCTATCAACATTTCTTAATTTTGTTTTTCTCTTGCTCCACCTGCACTTGTTATTGTAAATACTTATTTAAATCTAAATACATTTAAATTTCTAAATATATATATGATTTCAGTTGCCTATATACTATAGGTGCTATTGACCATACGAACAATCGTCTTAATGGCAACTGTTCATCACTAGTGAGATTTGGAAGGATAAACAGCTGTTTCTGTAACAACTTTAAATTCCCAAGCATTATTTCATAATTCGCTACGCTCAAACAAAAATAAATTATCTATCCCGTAATCAAAGAGAATCAACGGGAGAAAAAAAAAAAAAACACATGAGGGGCGTTCAATAATAATGTTACTCCGTGTGTAGCTCCGTAACCGGTGTTTATTTTTGAATGCGGTTTTTAGCATATTATAGAGAAATTTATTGGGAACAAAATGCCATATGAATGAAAAAAAAAAAAACAACATAAAAACTGTAGATTCAAAGTAAAGATATAATCATTTGAGAGAGGTGTACTCAGGTATACTGGACCATAGCACAAATGATTATAACTTAGCTTTGTCCTGGGCATCCAGGGTCTCAGAAAAATAGAATAACTTGTAAAATCACAAAATTCTATTTTTCTACGAAATACCGCTAGTGGTGATGAGTTTTGAGTTTGTTTTTAACTACTTATTGCGTTTTTCATTTTACAAAACAGCTAAACTATCTAAACTCGAGGTTGATTTCATCTGGAATGAGTCTCGAGATAGATTAATTGAAGTTGTAAGAACTTGTTTCGCAATCGAGAATTAAGAAATTAGTATCAACATAAAATACAAGAATTTTTTTCAGCGATGAACATCACGCCTGACAAAATTGAAGAGGCTTATTGTACTTAACTCCGTCGTGGAAGGGGGTAGTATAAAGAAACAAAGTTTCAACACCAGCCACCTTCTTCTGATGCCCTGACACCCATTTCCCCAAATTTATTGCCAAAAAAATACATCAATCAAAATTATTTAACGCACGAAATAATTATACATCCTACACCTCAATACCTTTTCAAATACGGTAATACCTCGATTTCTTTAAACCTAGGATATACTTATATAATAAATTCTTATAACCAGCAAATATTTTATTACTAATGTCGTCTACACATTTACTTTATCAGCGTTTCGTGAATTTAGCATCTGTCACAAGACTTTTGTCTTTGTATCATTATTTACTTGACTGTTTCCAGGAATGTAGAGATACATTTCACGGAAGTTGGAAGTTTTGAAACGACATGTTCATGGCAAGGACGATTGTGATATTACAAAACATAAAACAGATGGCAAACAGTAATTTTTAGTAATTAACTTGGTCTAGAAATCAATATAATGCTTACAACATTTTCCTATAACTGCAATATTTAAAAGAGAATTTACCGTAAATGTACTTGATGAATGAAAATTAATAAGAGTCTATTGAATAGCTTCATCATTTTGTCGGTTTTGAAATTTTGCATAAGTCAAAGTTTGTCCTCAGCAGTCTGATCAGTTCCTAGGCAGTTTAGAGTATTTACTGCAAGGTGATTTGCATATACTCCGTTGTACCACGTATGTAACACGTGTTACAAATGAGATCGCATACGTAACAGAAATCAAGCACATATGTAACAATTTTTGTGACGAATGTGATCGATGCCGATTTTTGATGTGACGTCTGATCACATTTGTCACATGTCATTTTCAATCGGAAAAATGAACAAAAAAGTGCATTTTTACATCTGAAACACATTTGTAACATGTTTTAGCTCACTTGTACGAAGTGGCAAAGTACTGGTTGGTTATCTGGCAATTAAACTTGGCAAGAATACCGAACGGTTATGTTCATAGTACTTCATGTGAATGTCACTTATAAATTTCCTATATAGGTTTTGGTTTGTAAGATTTCATTTTTATTAAAGGCATGAATACATGTTTTCTTGCCAGGCTTGGTGTCTGCATTCGTATGGAAACACTCTTATTTTGTATCTCTATAGGAGCGGCACGAGTAACTCCATCGGTGAGGCTGGTGCAGTGGATAGTTTTGCATATTACGAAACCGGCGGAGCGGGTTGAATTCCTAGTCAGGGCCGGAATTTCTAGAGATATTGTGTCTCTCATCCACCCAGTTAATACCTTACGTGTATCGGTGCGTTTAACCAGACCCGTAAACGAACATATGAGTGTAAACTCGTATATGAGCCAGGGTATAATTTCAATTGAAATTAATGGGAAGAACTTACCATCGACTAGAGTGTCGAGGGACACACGTTCGAGACCGGGTGAAAACTACTCGTATCTGTTGCTATTTTCGCCACTCAGTGCTGTTTCAAGCTGGGACGTTGTCGGTTACTAATATAAAGATACTGTTGTACTGATTTTAATATTACTGACATTTTTATCATCATTATCATCATCATCATAATAATAATCATCATCATCTTGGACTGGTCCATTCTAGGATCAATGGTAAGATTAACTGCCCGAAACTGTATTACCTAAATACTGTTGAAAACAGGCGCTCTGAATCCAACAAACAAAGATAATATTCATCAAAATCATTCTACAGGGTCCAAAATTTGAGACGTTTGCAGTAATAGGTGTAATATGATCACTACAGATTTTCAATAAATGGTGGTTATTTGTACCAAAGTATTTGGAAATCTGTCTAAAGCGGGTTATGATCCGGGCACAAACATATACTGTAAACCTAGAAATGTTCGCGGATACTATGTTTCGCGTTTTTCTAAACGTGGACATTTTCGCGGATACAAATATTCGCGAAACCATATCCATCGCGAATCCCGCGAAAATGAAGTCGCAAGTGAACATATTTAGTATACTAGGGTAAGTGTCACGGCATAGTTGCATTGATAGTATTCTCAAAAACGTTCAGGTTTTGTACCCTTTAATTATAAATGTACCCCCAAGCATTTTCATCCATATCAACGGTTATTATTATACCAGATTTATATAGCGCCCTTTTCATGATAAACACGTTCAAAGGCGCTTTACAAATAGGAAACGTAGCCAAAAATCATGACACAGAGCGATCTGACCAGAGGTACAGCGTGAGATAAAGCCCCCAGAACAGATAGAGCGAAATTCTTTTTAGATACGGACTTTTTCACACACCCGATTATTTACAGTCAGTAAATTGCTGTTGTTACACTGTCATTTGTTTGCCATTTAAAGGCTATAAAGCAGTATCATTTGTTAGGCGATTAAACCACTCCGAGCAGAAATAGACACATTTTACTTAGCAGAAATAGACACATTTTACTTACAAATAATATATCGCATTGACTGCCGACTACAAATTACATATGTCGTTCGACAGATGTTTCTGTTTTTATCCCCTGTTTGCCTGATGGATCGATATTGAAAAGGTTGTTACATCTACAGAAATAACTTGTCAATAAATTGAGTTAATGTGGACTTGTGCACTCGTTTTATACAGTTATGGCACTGGAATAGTGATCTATTTAAGCTGAAGCTAGAATATTTCGCGTTTTTGTTAGATCAGAGTTTTTCGCGGCTATTTAATTTCACGGAAATATACTATCCGCGAAAGGCGCTAATTTAAAAAGCGCGAAAACATTTCTAGGTTTACAGGATATTACAACAAAATAACAAAACAAATCTAAGTTCAAAGTTGTGAACTTGATCTTGGATATATACATGTAGCAACAAGGATCATGATCTCAACACACCTTCTATCCATGCTGATCATTTGTACCAAATAATTTGAAAATCTGACTTTGAATGGGCAAGTTATACCAAGGACATGAACTTATATATAACTGCACGAACGCACAGCCTCCTCTATTTCCCGGCGGGATTATAATAAAAGAAGACCTATTATATGTACCTCACAGACGGACTCAGTGGGGAGAGGGTAATTAGAAAATAAGGTGTATTTTCTTAAAATCCCATAGACATTAGTTCGCAGCACAAGGTCGGGCCCTCCTAGACTTAAGGCTAACGACTCCGTCCATGACAAGTTGTATATAATTTGTCCCTTGACATAGCAACTTCCTGTTTGTCAACCAACTTGAAACAGCTCTGGATGAAGAAAGACAGCTACAAATGTATGTCGCCACCGGGTTCGAACCAGTGACCTGGGCATGTGGGTCTACATTTCAGCAAGTCGAGGCAACAGTAGAAGTAGCTGAAGTTGTAATCATATTAAAGAGGTAGTGGCAGTGGATGCAGAAATGATTATAAAAATTGAGCCACGTCACGGCATTCGGACATTTTCGTCAATTTCCGGAAAGTCTATATTTAGGCTGACCTGTGCATTTATGCATCTGAATCAGGGTCAGAAAATTTCATATTCAGGTAGAATAAGCCTTCTTTGAAATAACAGCAAACGGTGTGGGCCATGATCAGACTGCGCGGATGCGCAGGCTGATCTGGGCCCACACTGGTTGCAAAGCCTCGAAGATTCCCGAAGGCCTATTTTCTCACGATGCGGCTCTGTAGGACCACATACGTAACAGATCGCATTTTTAACAGGTGTTACAAATGCGATCGCATATGTAACACGTGTTACAAATGAGATCGCATACGTAACAGAAATCAAGCACATATGTAACAATTTTAGTGACGAATGTGATCGATGCCGATTTTTGATGTGACATCTGATCACATTCGTCACATGTCATTTTCAATCGGAAAAATGAACAAAAAAGTGCATTTTTACATCTGAAACACATTTGTAACATGTTTAAGCTCACTTGTACGAAGGTACAAAGTAAGCTAAGGACCACATTTGTAACAGATCGCATTTGTAACAGATTTCGTACGTATGCGATCGCATTCGTAACAGGTCAAATGTGCTACGAATGTGTTTGTCCAACATGGGGGTTGACATGAGAAGCACATATGTATCATGTTGAGTTTTATACTGCAAAATGTTCAATGAGTTGGTTGTCATCGCAACATCATTAAATGACTGCCATAAGCATATCACAAGTTAGCGTCGTCGTCGTCGAGGTCAATGACATCATAAAATTATTTGAGCCGCATCATGAGAAAATGGGCCTTCGGGAATCTTCGAGGCTTTGCAACCAGTGTGGGCCCAGATCAGCCTGCGCATCCGCGCAGTCTGATCATGGCCCACACCGTTCGCTGTTATTTCAAAGAAGGCTTACTCTACCTGAATATGAAATTTTCTGACCCTGATTCAGATGCATAAATGCACAGGTCAGCCTAAATATAGACTTTTCGGAAATTCACGAAAATGTCCGAATGCCAATTTTTCCGTGACGTGGCTCATTTTTATAATCATTTCTGCATCCACAGCCACTACCACTTTAATATGAGTACCACTTCAGCTACTTCTACTGTTACCTCGACTTGCTGAAATGTAGACCCACATGCCCAGGTCACTGGTTCGAACAAGGTGGCGACATACATTTGTAGCTGTCTTTCGTCATCCAGAGCTGTTTCAAGTTGGTTGACAAACAGGAAGCTGCTATGTCACGGTACAAATTATATACAACATGTGCTGCGAACTAATGTCTATGGGATTTTAAGAAAATACACCTTATTTTCTAATTAACCTCACCCCACTGAGTCCGTCTGTGAGATACATGTAATAGGCCTTCTTTTATAATAGAGGAGGCTGTGCGTTCGTGCAGTGATATAAATAAGTTCATGTCCTTGGTATAACTTGACCATTCAGTCAGATTTTCAAATTGTTTGGTACAAATGATCAGCATGGATAGGTGTGTTGAGATCATGATCCTTGTTGCTGCATGTATATATCCAAGATGAAGTTTACAGCTTTGAACTCAGATTTGTTTTGTTATTTTGTTGTAATACATGTATATATGTTTGTGCCCGGATCATAACCCGCTTTAGTCAGATTTCATAAATACCTTGGTACAAATAACCACCATTTATTGACAATCTGTAGTGATCATATTACACCTATTACTGCAAACGTCACAAATTTTGGGACCCTGTAGAATGGTTTTGATGAATATTATCTTTGTTTGTTGGATTCAGAGCGCCTGTTTTCAACAGTATTTAGTTTCGGGCAGTTAATCTTACCATTGATCCTAGAACGGACCAGTCCAAGATGATGATGATGATTATTATTATGATGATGATGATAATGCTGATAAAAATGTCAGTAATATTAAAATGAGTACAGCAGTATCTTTATATTAGTAACCGACAACGTCCCAGCTTGAAACAGCACTGAGTGGCAAAAATAGCAACAGATACGAGTAGTTTTCACCCTGTCTCGAACGTGTGTCCCTCGACACTCTAGTCGATGGTTAGTTCTTCCCATTAATTTCAATTGAAATTATACCCTGGCTCATATACGAGTTTACACTCATATGATCGTTTACAGGTCTGGTAAAATGCACTTATACACGTACTTGGTATTAACTGGGTGGATGAGAGACACAATATCTCTGGAAATTCCGGCTCTGACTAGGAATTCAACCCGCTCCGCCGGTTTCGTAATCTGCAAAACTATCCACTGCACCAGCTTCGCCGATGGAGTTACTCGTACCGTTCCTATAGAGATACAAAATAAGAGTGTTTCCATGCGAATGTAGACACCAGGCCTGGTAAGAAAACTCTCATAGTGAATATAATCCAATAAAGTTCACGTCAGGATTTTAAGTTGGACATATTTCATTTGTCGTCAGTTTAAGTTTTTTATGTTTAAAGTAATGCGAATTGACAAAGATAAACAAAACGAAAACGTAAAACCTATCTTGCAGCGAACCCGCGGACACCGACGACATCAGGATCAGAACAATAGCCATTAGCAGTCCTCGAATAGTCAAGCTATAGTCACTATATTTAAGTATACGTAGATGTATATATATCCAGTGTTCAGCTTTAACAAGACTTTCTATGCTAGCTGAGACTGCCTTGATCTTGATTTTCGAGTGCACTTTATTTGTTGCTGAAGCGATACAAGCAGCGAAAGTTGAACAGGGATTGCATGTGGTGTATCTTCCCCTTTAATCATACATATTCATATACATATATTCATGCATTTAATAAGAATGAAATCTTACAAACCAAAACCTATATGGGAAATATATAAGTGACATGTACATGAAGTACTATGAACAGACCAGTCATGATAACCGTTCGGTATTCTTGCCAAGTTTAATTGCCAGATAACCAACCAGTACCAATATATTAACCTAACCGGAAAATCCCTCTATCAACAAGAGGGTCGTCATGGCCCACTATTGCTCACATGAGTAATACTACACTATACATGTTATTAAATCTGCGATCTTGCCATTTTAGGGGTCATAATTCTTAAGACAAATAGCGTGATATGGATACTCTTCGAGGAAAAAAGATATATAGCTCCTACAAAACTTGCACAGAACTTAATATAGATCTATATCTCGGTTCCTTTCGAAAACCAGCCATATCACCTTATTCGTCTAGGAGTTATGACCCCTGGAATGGCAATAATTACTGATTTTAGCCTTGTGAACCCGATTAAGACCACATGTTTTGTTATTTTAACTCAATATGCATACAACTGGTATATCTATAAGATCCCGGTTCCTTTCAAAGACAACCGTATTGCACCATTTATTTGACTTCGAGTTACGGCCCCTGATTTGGTAAAAAATGCTGCTTGTGAACACAGTGGAGACTACATTTATTATTTGATTTTCATTAAACTTATATAGAATCTCACTTCCTTGAACACAATAGAGGCCATATTTATTATTTCATTTTGACCAACTTGTAGAGAAGTTATATATCTATAACATCTCGGTTCCTTACGAAAACCAGCTATATAGCAACATTTTTGCTGGAGTTATGGTCCCTTAAATGACAAAATTGCTGATTTTAGCATTGTGAACATGACAGAGATCACATTTATGATTTGTTTATGACCAAGCTTGCCTAGAAATTATATATCGTAGGAATTATATATCTTTTTTCCTCGAATAGTAGCCATATCACGCTATTTGTCTTAAGAATTATGACCCCTAAAATGGCAAAATCGCAGATTTAATAACATGTATAGTGTAGCATTACTCATGTGAGCGATAGTGGGCCATGACGACCATCTTGTTGATAGAGGGATTTCCCGGTTAGGTTAATATATTGGTACTGGTTGGTTATCTGGCAATTAAACTTGTATCGCTTCAACAACAAATAAAGTGCACTCGAAAATCAAGATCAAGGCAGTCTCAGCTAGCATAGAAAGTCTTGTTAAAGCTGAACACTGGGTATATATACATCTACGTATACTTAAAATAGTGACTAGCTTGACTATTCGAGGACTGCTAATGGATATTGTTCTGATCCTGATGTCGTCGGTGTCCGCGGGTTCGCTGCAAGATAGGTTTTTCGTTTTCGTTTTGTTTATCTTTGTCAATTTGCATTACTTTAAACATAAAAAACTTAAACTGACGACAAATGAAATATGTCCAACTTAAAACCCTGACGTGAACTTTATTGGATTATATTTACTATGAGAGTTTTCTTGCCAGGCTTGGTGTCTGCATTCGTATGGAAACACTCTTATTTTGTATCTCTATAGGAACGGCACGAGTAACTCCATCGGTGAAGCTGGTGCAGTGGATAGTTTTGCAGATTACGAAACCGGCGGAGCGGGTTGAATTCCTAGTCAGAGCCGGAATTTCTAGAGATATTGTGTCTCTCATCCACCCAGTTAATACCTTACGTGTATAGGTGCGTTTTACCAGACCTGTAAACGAACATATGAGTGTAAACTCGTATATGAGCCAGGGTATAATTTCAATCAAAATTAATGGGAAGAACTAACCATCGACTAGAGTGTCGATGGACACACGTTCGAGACCGGGTGAAAACTACTCGTATCTGTTTCTATTTTCGCCACTCAGTGCTGTTTCAAGCCGGGACGTTGTCGGTTTCTAATATAAAGATACTGTTGTACTGATTTTAATATTACTGACATTTTTATTAGCATTATCAGCATCATCATAATAATCATCATCATCATCATCTTGGTCTGGTCCGTTCTAGGATCAATGGTAAGATTAACTGCCCGAAACTGTATTACCTAAATACTGTTGAAAACAGGCGCTCTCAATCCAACAAACAAAGATAATATTCATCAAAACCATTCTACAGGGTCCCAAAATTTGAGACTTTTGCAGTAATAGGTGTAATATGATCACTACAGATTTTCGATAAATGGTGGTTATTTGTACCAAAGTATTTGGAAATCTGACTAAAGCGGGTTATGATCCGGGCACAAACATATATATTACAACAAAATAACAAAACAAATCTAAGTTCAAAGCTGTAAACTTGATCTTGGATATATACATGTAGCAACAAGGATCATGATCTCAACACACCTTCTATCCATGCTGATCATTTGTACCAAATAATTTGAAAATCTGACTTTGAATGGGCAAGTTATACCAAGGACATGCACTTTAACTGCACGAACGAACAGCCTCCACTATTTCCCGGCGGGATTATAATAAAAGAAGGCCTATTATATTTACCTCACAGACGGACTCAGTAGGGTGAGGGTAATTAGAAAATAATGTGTATTTTCTTAAAATCCCATAGACATTAGTTCGCAGCACAAGGTCGGGCCCTCCTAGACTTAAGGCTAACGACTCCGTCCATGACAAGTTGTATATAATTGTCCCATGACATAGCAACTTCCTGTTTGTCAACCAACTTGAAACAGCTCTGGATGACGAAAGACAGCTACAAATGTATGTCGCCACCGGGTTCGAACCAGTGACCTGGGCATGTGGATCTACATTTCAGCAAGTCGAAGTAACAGTAGAAGTAGCTGAAGTTGTAATCATATTAAAGTGGTAGTGGCTGTGGATGCAGACATGATTATAAAAATTGAGCCACGTCACGGAAAAATTGGCATTCGGACATTTTCGTGAATTTCCGAAAAGTCTATATTTAGGCTGACCTGTGCATTTATGCATCTGAATCAGGGTCAGAAAATTTCATATTCAGGTAGAATAAGCCTTCTTTGAAATAACAGCGAACGGTGTGGGCCATGATCAGACTGCGCGGATGCGCAGGCTGAACTGGGCCCACACTGGTTGCAAAGCCTCGAAGTTTCCCGAAGGCCCATTTTCTATTGATGCGGCTCAAATAATTTTATGATGTCATTGACCTCGATGACGACGACGCTAACTTGTGATATGCTTATGGCAGTCATTTATTGATGTTGCGATGACAACCAACTCATTGAACATTTGCAGTATAAAACTCAACATGATACATATGTGCTTCTCATGTCAACCCCCATGTTAGATAAACACATTCGTAACACATTTTACCTGTCACGAATGCGATCGCATACGTACGAAATCTGTTACAAATGCGATCTGTTACAAATGTGGTCCTACACGGCTCAAATAATTTTATGATGTCATTGACCTCGACGACGACGACGCTAACTTGTGATGGTGCGGCAGTCATTTAAAAATGTTGCGATGACAACAAACTCACTGAACATTTGCAGTATAAAACTCACCATGATATTTTAACTCCAGTGATAATTTATACAGTCGTGTCGATTCAACTGTGATCTTTGACGTCAGAAAAAAATTAGTTAAAGCTATAATTAAATGTTCTTTTTGAAAGTTTTGGCGTCCATTTTTGAAAGAATTTTTGGAACGGGGCCATTTTGTTCATGTTTTTGGTGAAGGACGTCAGATTACGCGTGCAATCTCACGGAAAAGGACGTCTGCAATATTGTTTATTCGAAACTTGACGCTTTTGTCTTTCCATATAAAATGTATAGTGAATGCAAATTTTGTATTCAACAAAATTTAATAAGTTTGGAAATAGAGCTCATGTTGCTTAAATTATGAATAACAAATTTCTTCCTGTATAAATAGACAGCCTAGTCCAAGTACTTCCAAAATGCCAGCCCCCATCCCTCTCCCCGACCCCGATTTGTTACGTTCATCAACTTATATAGACATTTCTTAAATTAGTTTCTTTACATTCCGAGCCGTTTGTGAATATTTTGTTCAAAACTGAAGAAGCATAGTTTTGGTTAGAAAAGTCATCAGAAGCCACCCTTTCTATTTGTTTGCTCTAAAATTTCCACAAGGTAGGCTCCCCGGACCCCGCCGAAGGAGGGGATTCCTCTCCCCCACACTTTCCCTTTGAGTAACATCTAAATTGACCACACTACGCCCCTGATATATGTTGCTTCCTTTGGCAAATAGCAATCAAATATTTTCTTATTGCTCTGTGATGAACAGCAGAAATACAGAAAAAAGATCTTATGTCCCAAATAGCTGTACCATATTAAATAACAGGAATTACATATGAATTATACAATTTAGTGTTAATATCGTGAGGCAGAACACCATAACTTTTGCATTTAGCAACGAGGAGCCCAAAGGCACGTCCTGCACTCTGTACCGCCATTCTTGCAGTGATATTATAATCAAGATATTCTGTTAGCACAATACCAAGATACAGATATTTGCCTGCATATGTTACCATAGATACCTAAATCACATTGTTTTTTTCCCTATGATTTCCGAAAAGTCTACAAAAGTACGAAACGTAGACTTTCTTGTGTTAATAATATTACTTTATGTTAAAACATGGTCTCTGGTACTACTGATTTTTGGAAGCCAATTTGTTCGTCCAAAATGATATTACTATTCTTTGTCAATTCTGACAGACGGTCATTTAAGATAGAACAATAGATCTTATACATTGTACAAGACTATAAGAGAGTGGATCTCTCGGATCTAATAACATAGAGTTTGGAGGAGACTAATAATAATTTTGACCCAGTCAGATAGAAAAATTCCTGTTGTGCAGTGTATGTTTTGCTTTACGGCGAGTATAGAGACATATAAAAACCGGTAGTCATCGTTCCGCATAATATTACAGTTGTTAGCGACAAAATACGTTGCAAGGGTACATATGATGTGTTAAGTTACGCACAAACGAAAGAGACAAAAGGAGGGAATGTCTCCTTTAAAAATGGTAGGGCAGCAGGTTTGTTGGGGGTGGGGGGTGGGGGGGGGGGGGGGGGGGGGGGGGGGTCGGAGTTTCCCTCCCGGTATATAGTTTTCGTATAAAAACAAAATGTAGATTCCTGAGCGTGTGAGAGGGGCCTCAAACGACGCTTCCTATGCAATAACGTTAACATTGTATTGTTTTGTTGGTTTAATGTGCTAGTGTTGTCGGAGGGATAGGCTACCGAGATTTTTTAAAGCAGGAAAATGTTGAATTCTATTAAACGAACTATAACTGTGAGGATGGCACGTGGGTCATCCACCTAGCTATTTTTTAAAACATCCCACATAAACATAAACGGTGAATTCTGTGCGTGTTTTAGGGGTCTTAGATAAATATTTCCGGCAAAAAATATATTTTCTCTTTAAAGGTGAGGGGTTTCGAGTGTCCACCACATACATCTTTGAAACACAACGTAAAAGAATTTCAAAAAGCCTATACTTACTTAAGGGCGTTTGTGAACCCTGTCCCAGGGTCATGCGAACGACGCATCAAATGATTGTGGTGGACAGTTGTGCCAAGTTCCTTCAGTATCTCTCGATGTATGTCGAAGTTAGAGTTCCACTGACCTCTCTCAAGTGTGTTCCAATGGTCCTGCTTGACAGAATCTAGGGCCGTTATATTTCAATGTCCAAAGGTCAAGGTCGGATGTGCGACTAAGTGCCATCATGACTCTCTTTGAAATAATATTGTCCATTCGTCAGAAAATATTCTTTTTGTAAATCATGAGATTATTATGAATACCGTTTTGCGTGGATGTGTACTCCAATCATCATTTTGGTACTAGATTTTTGTAAACTATCAAATTCCGTTGAGTGTAACGCATTTTGGTAGTGACTACCAATACTCGGCCGAACTTTGGTAGTGACTACCAAAATGCGTTGCTACCATTTTGAGGTGCAACATTGCCGTCATCATTTTGCAGAATCTATCGACTTATTTAAAGACTGATATAATCTTCTTTCCGTTTGTGCAACACAGTGTTAATCTCCTTTCATAAAACGTCATTATAACTACTTCCATGGGAATAGATTTATGCTTTGACTGGGAAATACCAACTTAACCTACAGTCTTCCAAGCTCCTTGTTGATTATCATTAAGGACTGAAGGAATTTCTTTCTGCAGATTTAACCCTATCAAAATATTGATTTTTAACGGAGCCAAAGCCTATCAGCTTTGCAAAACCTATTCCATAGATTATATAGATGGTTTACCAACCTTCCTTATAATTGCTAATCCATTTGAAATATTTACCGATCGATAGTTTTCTTCTTTTAAAATACTAGACAGATCTTTGTTTAGCTGTATGTTTATTGTGTTTAACCATATTCATCATATAGATATTAAATGACAGATTTCAATCAAACTTAGGATTTAGTTTTGTTTAATACCATCATAAAGTGAGTTTACCAGGGAGCTTGCATAAATACATTTATTTGCTGTGGAGAACTTCCATCTGTTCCACTCGCCTATTCTGCAGTCCGTTTCAACACAGAATGGTCTGGAATAGACGTTGGAGATAAACTCATTATAATATTAACATTTGTTAGAAGTTCTGATGAAGTCTGATTAAATTTTTTTTTCAAGATGTTCATGCTGAACAAAAAAATCTGCTTCTACACAACCTTTAGAAGATACTGAAGTGCAGCCATTTTTGCAAGCATCGCCACCATTTAGTACGTGTAAATTGCTATCTATCAAAATTTCATATTACCGGTATAAAAATCACCTTAAGTATTAGAGGTAAAATTAATAACATCTCTTTCCGGAAGTAAATCCATTCCCAAAATAAAATCTTAAATATTTGCAACACCGGTATTTAACTCACCACATATCAATAATAAACCATTATTTTGGTAAGTATATGATAGACTACATGTACTAGTTCAAAGCTTGTCATAAAACCCTTGAATATCTACTTTCCTGGATGAATTTTATAGAAAGCAGGCGCACAAATGTGTAAAACATAGTATTTAACAAATAAAGAGTGACTGTTAATCCACAAAAGTCGCTTTCCAGTCATAATAACCGATTCACTGACTGGCTACAGGATAGATGTAGAGCAATAAAACGGCTATTTCGAGTGCCGCGAGATGATTATGAGAAATTAAGAGGTAGTACTTCCTTACCTAGAGGGAATTTATTTCATATATATGATTTTGTTTCATTCTGTATGCGTTTAAGCTTGGCTAGATAGTCTTGTGAAGTTTGAATTTAACTGAATGTGACTAAGATTCTGAAAACGAAAAATGGATTGAAAACATGCGCGTGTGTTTTTAACTAAAATACATTTTTATCTATTTTGTAATTTTGTAAATATTCTAGACAAGATATAAGAACATAAAGCTAAAAGTTGTTAACAAAGTGACCTATAACTGGTTAAACAGGCCAAGCGACCGTTTTCGTAACTAGAGCCGTTTATACGAAAGTTAGTAAAATGGTATATCATTTTCATTTCATTTACCCAAAATCATGAATCATGCACGTAATAAGCGCCTGCATCAAACTATTCATAGGTTCACTAAAACACGATTTTTTCGTTAAGTATGGTGCCTGGTTTCTGTCCATGTCAAGTTAGTGTGTCGTAGGGCGAAGGCAATCACGACAACTCGACAAATAATATTACTGTCGAGTTGTCAAATTGCCTCGTCTTCGCCACCGCTATTACGACAACTCGATATAATGCACACGGCATAAAGACATATGAAGGTCGCTAATTCAGCATATTTTATTTGCTAAATAATTGTTGCAGTACTTGACATTGAAAGAAAAATGTAACGGTGTCGGTTGTTGTTGGGAGTGGGGGAAGTAGAGAGAGGGCTTGATGTTTTACCATGACCGTCATTCTGTAAGAAACAATATGGTTCTAGCGGATTATTTCTCATCGTCATTACCATCATCATCATCATCATATTTATTATTAATATTTTCATCATCATCATCATCATCATCATCATCATTATTATTATTATTATTATTATTATAATAATAACTTTATTTAAAGGACTATAGCCGCTCTAACATATAGTCCTCAAATATAATACATGTAATGTAAATCCATCCTATATATGTAACATAGACAGTGAAGTGAAAGACATAAATTGAAATAACGTATTTCGAACAAATAAATTCTTAGTAGCACAAACAGTATGTAGTACAATGAAAACTGTTTAAAATCTTGGCAATATCAGAAGAAAAAATGTGTACAAGAGATTAAAGAATAAATATCATTTGCAAACCGCGCACCACTTACGTGAGAAAAGTACGGGAAAGCGTTGGATTACATTTAAAAAAGAATAATATTGTTTTTATGTCTGCACGAAATAGTCATAACATAAATAGACTAAAGAAAACATAAAACACATCATATAAAATGTTGACACTATAAGACCATTACACTTTGTGATAAGACATCAGGAGAGAAAAAAATAAATTAGTGAGAAAAGAGAAAACAGAAAGAAAGAAAAACAAAAAAAAAAGAAAGAAAAATATGTTGTCAAAGAATTGTTATATGAATCATTAGCTATGTCTTGTCCTTATTCAGTACTGAGAGATTTTTGCTGATTAAGTAAACATCCACTTCGTTTAAATTCCCTCTTACATTTAGAACATAAGTATTTTTAAATGGTAAGAAATGAAAGGTTATAGCCAAAAGGCAGAAAATAACACATGTCCCAACATCATCTTAGATCTTACAAAATGTTCAACGTTGTGCTATTAGTTATCATGGCGATCAGAAAACTTAAAAATGCCCTTGGTAATTTGTAATTAGTGAATGATATTATCAGTTCAAATATTTCATTTCTAGTGTATCTTGTTACCGTCTGAATCATCATCACACTCAGGATGTATTTAGTCAGATGGTTCTCTTGAATGCACAGGTACATACTGGATACAATGTCACTATGAAAAGGTTAGTCGCTCAAACATGAGATTTTAAACGCTTGTTAATAATTTCATTTACGACATGCTGAATCAAATGAGCTCTTTTCATATTGAAAATATTAAAGTCGTACAATACTTTCATTCAGCGAGAATAATAAAGTTAGATATGATATTCATGAAAGGAGGATATTTCCATCTTATATGTCAAACAAACAAAACTTAACAGCATATGACACAAGGCCCATAACTCTGACACCAGTATTTTATGAATTATAACTTTTTTTAAACTTAGAATTATAGGTTAACGTTGTGGTGCACTTTCGCTCTATCTTATGTATTACTAAATGGATTTGATTCAAACCAGAAACAATTTTCACACATTATTAGGTACATGATATGACACATTGTGCATTACTCTATGAATTATGTCCCTTTTACTCTTACTTAATGTTTTGATACATTTTCCTTCTATCTCTTTTATTACTAAATATACTTGAATCAATCCTAAATTGTTGTCTAACATAATCATTCGCAATGGAATCGTCAAACACAACAGTGATAGCTCCAGCTTCATCAAAAGTACCCTATATTACAAACCAGTATCAAAATAGTGGAGCACGTTGTCTTCTGTGATAGCTCTTGTTTCAAGAACCTGTTATTTCCATGGAAATAACGCGCACAAATATAATGCTTTGTTTATATATACAAGTTAACACAAATTAGGTAAACTATGAAAACAAAAATCAGCAGCAAAAACTATCTCCATACAGCTTCGTGGTTTTTTCAATATTTATTTTTGTACTTTAAAAATCTTTTACAGATAGTATATTTTAATTTAAGCTCCGTCAAGTTGATAAGAGTAATTAATAATTCATTTGCAGTTACAGACAAATTTTAACACCTGCGGCATTGAACCTTTTGTTTTGTAACCCAGATCAATTTCATAACGTTTTCATGTTTATTAGTTTATTAAAGTCTCATCCACATTTACATGATATGTACATATTCACAAAATTTCAATCTAATAATTTATGTGGTCATTCTAAAAAGAATTACAAGAGACTATAAAATGTTCTACACATATAGCATTATATTCTAGAAACATTATTACTAAAAAATAAGCTATGTTTGCTGATCATGACACATTAATTTATTAATGCATGTAAAACCTGACTAAAAAACTGATAATAGAAAAGTGCTGTCCGTAAGACAGCAAACCAGCACGCTCGACTTTCCTCAGTGCCTGAACCTGAACTAAAGCTTTTCCAGTAACACCTTTTAACTGGTGCGAGTATATTGAAAAGGCTACAACATAATATTAAATGTGAAGACGTAGCTTTTTTTTCGTAAAAATTACTTGATTTTTGAACTACAATTTAATTTCAATTTTGCATGAGCTTATAATTTGTTATTATTTTATATTGAAAGCATACCAGTAAACACGTGACGACTTACCAATAATCGGATGTCAACTAGTAAGCAGCACAGATACTCCAAGGCGGACATTCTAGGCACACAAGTGGCATTGATGAATACTGTGTGAAAATGGAATCGGAAAGTAAAAGATGTATAACAATCAAAAGGATCCTGGTTTTATTGATACTTTCTGTACTGTTCTTTTCAGAATTTTGGAATATCCCAAAAGGTAAGTGATGTATTTCTCATTAACTCATTAAAAACTGCAGACAAATAATTTCTCCGGAAAACGTAGAATAATGCCTGGATTCGGCGTACGGAAACGAAAATCAGTTTATGTATTAATGGCAACCAGTGAGTAAATTTATTAAAATGGCACTGTTACTATCTTTCTAATGTTAAAATATAATATTAAAACATATGACACATAAAATAATTCAAAATAATGTCTTAAAATTAGCTTGAAATAGGCGGTTCACTTTAATCATAGCCAAGTATCTCAAAAATAAGCACACGGACCTATACATTTTATTTCACCATATCATATGCCATATATTTATTTACGACTGTGATAAGTTTCATTAAAATCTACCGTGTAAAAAAATTTTATTCGCGAAAATGTTATGAAAGTTGTGATTTTCCCATAGACCACACGACCCTATCTTTTTTATTTGCTGAATTTTCTTATTATATTCCGATGTTTTGAAAAATCAGACTTTAATCAAATTCTACATTGTAGAAAAAATTTCGATCCTATCGTGCAGAACTACCTTAACTCGCTAAAATCAATACACCGATCACCATCATCATATTAATTTACAAAACATAGGGAAAGTACTGGAGTTCCAGATAATTACATAGTCTTTGACATTACTGCCCTTAACTTACAGTATTGTTACACCGGTTAAGATAATTCCACAGTATTTGACTTACACTGATTTGTAGCACTGGTTCAAGATAATTCCACAGTATTTGACTTACACTGATTTGTAACACCGGTAAAGATAATTCCACAGTATTTGACGTACACTGATCTGTAACACTGGTTCAAGATAATTCCACAGTATTGGACTTACACTGATTTGTAACACTGGTGCAAGATAATTCCACAGTATTTGACTTACACTGATTTGTAACACTGGTTCAAGATAATTCCAAAGTATTTGACTTGCACTGATTTGTAACACATGTTCAAGATAATTCCACAGAATTTGACTTACACTGATTTGTAACACCAGTAAAGATAATTCCACAGTATTTGACTTACACTGATTTGTAACACTGGTTCAAGATAATTCCACAGTATTTGACTTGCACTGATTTGTAACACTGGTTCAAGATAATTCCACAGTATTTGACTTACACTGATTTGTAACACCAGTAAAGATAATTCCACAGTATTTGACCTACACTGATTTGTAACACTGGTTCAAGATAATTCCACAGTATTTGACTTACACTGATTTGTAACACCGGTAAAGATAATTCCACAGTATTTGACTTGCACTGATTTGTAACACTGGTTCAAGATTATTCCACAGTATTTGACTTGCACTGATTTGTAACACTGGTTCAAGATAATTCCACAGTATTTGACTTGCACTGATTTGTAACACCGGTTCAAGATAATTCCACAGTATTTGACTTGCACTGATTTGTAACACCGGTTCAAAATAATTTCACAATCTTTGACTGACGAGATTATAACATTTCAGCTTCAGAGATATTGATATACTGTAACATATCACCTCGTACTGAAACCTAACCACGAATCGGCCATGGTATATGCTTTTATCAATTCAAATACTCATATTTGCTTCAAGACATCTTTGTTCTATTTTATTTTAATCTCACATAAAATAGACCATGCAACATAATTTAAGATGAGTTACACACATGACTTTCAAATGGGTACCGTTGTCTGCAATATTTTGTCCACCATTGCAGTTGGCTCGTACATTTTGCCTCATTTCGACTCATTTTGTGTAATTTGGAGAAACTGTGGTGTTGTCTTAGAAGATAAATTAATCCGTTTTCAAAAGGGGGCTACTATTCTCGATAAACGGTTTTATGTTACACTGTTTTCAGAACTAAATTGGAAGAGTTAAATTTCAAAAAGCAGTTGTTATGTACAAACCATATATGGCATGGCTCCTCAGTATCTCAAAGATTCACTCATATTTGCTTCTGACATTCATTCTAGAACAGGGACCTTCATGGCCGAGGGGTTAAGGTCGCTGCCTTCAAATCACTTGTGCCTCAAGGATGTGGGTTCTAGTCACATTAGCGGCGTTGAATTCTTCATATGAGGAAGCTATCCAGCAGGTAGGTGGTTCTACCCAGGTGCCCGTGATGGAATAATGCTCGGAGGGGCACCTGGGGGTCTTCCTCCACCATCAAAGCTGAAAAGTCACCATATCACCTATAAACAAAACACAAAACATTTTGGAACAATAACGTCATCTCATCTCCAACTGCCCAAACCAAAAAGTGAATCTTTCAGATACATTTTTCTGTATTCTGGTTCAGCTATTTGAAATGGTTTCCCACAGAACATACAAAAAGCAACTTCAGAAAAAACTTAAATCCTTATATTTACAATGTAATAAATTTCCCAGAAGCTACATATAGCAGCTCTTCAGTATTTAATTGCTTATGATTACTATGATTTTGTATCATGGTTTTTGTAACAGTATTATGTAATATATTTTTTTGATTGAAGTCTTTTAAATGCAAAGGAAATTAGAAGTATTAAAATTTTATTATGTTTTATTTCTTAATTAATTATAATAAAAATGATATTAAGAATATTTTATGATATTATTATTAATGGACATTAAAGGTTAAAAGGATATTATGAACGTTATTAAACAAATTTTATGCTAGTTTAGATTTCTTGATAATAATAATTTATAATCTAAAGGATATAAACAGATTGTATATACTATAAAGTTTTCGAGTAAGGCCATACAAGGTCTATATCAAACATAAATAAACGTTTTTAATTTCATAATTAAGATTTTACTTTAAATTTCGTCATTGCTATTTTTTTTTTTATAATCAAAAATGCATTCAGGCACATAGCTTTTAGATTATGTGTATTTTGAACAATGATATCTCTTTATTGCTGGATTTTATTATACATAAAAGAATCGTTATTTAGACAACACAAGGGGAATTATGCATTTTTAATATATAAAATCGTTCTGTCCATATTCCATTTTATCTACTAAAAAGTGCAACTGAACGCTTCTTTAATTTCTAATAAAATCCAGCTATTATCATTTTTATCATTTTTTTCTGGTTTTATTTTGTTACTTTTAATTTTTAAGATCATAATCATTGAATAAACAAACTTTTAATTTCTTTTATTAAGTTTTAAGTAATTCTTTAATGGTAAAGGAGTGAGAATTGCTTTGCTATAAGAGTTATTACTAAATTGGCTGGGTCATTACTCAACATCAATTAAAATAATTTTGTGTACATTCTAAAAAAACAACAAAAAAAAAAAAAAAAAAAAAAACAGCATTCCAATCAGTAAAATGCAAAACACAGGAAATAACCAATTTATCTGTAGGCAATAAAATTTATGATTCTCTGACAATAATTAGGCTACATGTCAAGTCTACAGGGGTTTTATGGACCCTTATCAGATTGGACCAGACAGGATCTTGTATATTGGGGATTAAAAAGTCTGGTATTTGGGGGGGGGGGGGGGGGGGTCACTTATATAGGAGATTTTCTTTGCCTTTAACTACGTCCCACGAACCTTGCCTGACGTCATCTGTTTCTTATGTGAGTTAATGCGCATTGTTGCGGTTCGCACATGTTAGGTAAACAAATGGTGCAGGTCATGTCGTAATTGACTCGATGGACAGAAAAAAATATAAGAAATATCGTTAGTAAAGTTAGGGCATCCAGAACTACATAATACACCGTCTTTGATTCACAGGTATTTAACACTGATGGCAATTTGTTATATGCATTTGTTCATTTAAAACAAAGACACACAAAAAATACATCTGCTTCGATGATTTAAAAAAATGGTAACAATAAAATCAGATATTTTTCTCGACCACAATCTGACTTTAAATGTATATATACAGACTGGTGTACTTTTGTTAACTGATAAATATGAGATAAATATCTGATAAGTACTGCCTGCGGCTAGAGCTGTCGTGTTTTGGTATTACACGTGTATCACTTAAATAGACAGTAGGGTTATAGTGTCCATGTAAAGAAGAATTTACTTTCCCCGTTAATTCTCGGTAAGCCCAATGTTCTTCCAGTTCAGAGAGCATTTGATGTCATTCGTCTTCGACCGTTGATTCATATGTAGAATAATAGTTGTGACGAATCCAATAATATTGTTTAGGTTTCAGCGCCATATATAACTGAAATATTTATTGAAAGAACAAAACAAACATTTTGTTACTTTTCGATCTGTATACCTTTCATTACTGATCGATTTATTACGTCATTTTACTTTGACGGAAACAGATGTCCAAGAATTATCAAAACTGTCGTAATACAAATTTAATGTTGGAGTATTATGTCACACGTTAAACATTGTTGTCACAAGCAAGTATACTTTGTTGTTCTAAGGTTGTTTAAGTATCTCAATACATGACAAAAGCTGAAGCGGTCAATTTTGTTGAATAAAGGGTATTTTCCCCATAAAGGGAGGTAATTGACACTATTTAGGGAAGATAAAAAATACGAGGAGAAGTCGTTATTTTTTTTTCATTTGTATTTCTAGCTATGTCAATCCCTTAGTGCAACCAAGAAGAACCATTTCAACAACGAATATAAGAAATAAAACTATGCATTCGACCAAGGTTGGAGAATGATCATTAACCGATTCGTGAACGGTTTTTTGGACCCGCCCGCGTAGCTCAGTAGGGAGAGCGTTGGTCTACAGATCGCGGGGTCGCGAGTTCGATCAAAGGGCGTTCTCCGTGACGATTTGATAAAAGACATTGTGTCTGAAATCATTCGTCCTCCACCACTGATAATTCACCTGGGGAAGTTGACATTTACTTGCGGAGAACAGGTTTGTACTGGTACAGAATCCAGGAACACTGGTTAGGTTAACTGCCCGTCGTTACATGACTGAAATACTGTTGAAAAACGGCGCTAAACCCAAAACAAAAACAAATGTTTCTTGGTGTTCCATTACAAGCCATTATCGCTCACCTGACAACCTTTTATTGACACTGCTTTTGTCAAACTTTTGATGAACATCCATCAAGCAGTTCACGAGCAGGTGCTTTAATGCTCTTCCAGTTTCAGCTATTGTTAGCACAGAGCAATATTCAATACCTGGTAGGGGAACGCTTATATAAAAAAGTGACATAAAAGCACATGATTTCCTAGTTAAAATACGTTTTCTCAACCTTTTAAAACGATTCGATATCCCGCTATCACTCAAAATCGGAAATTATAGGGCTGTTAAACGAGGGGCTAAACATCCCAGAACTTGTCGGAAAAAGACAAAAAAAAACAACAACAAAAAAAAAACCGAACAAACAACAACAACAAAAAACAACAACAAAAAACAACAAAAAACAACAACAACAACAATACCATACTTCTGTGTTTTTTTTTCTGAGCTTATAAAGCATTCTCTATAACAACTAACAGAGTTAGGCGTATTAATGAAAGCAGTGTAGGCGCCGGTTGGATACGAAATCGGATTTACATTTTGTGCAATACGGATTTCAATTTCTAGGATTTTTAAGTACATTTACGCTAATTTGCCTTTTTCAGATGCAGTATCTGACTTCTTTCCTCCGGTCCCAAGCTTACTAAAACGAAAACATGCCTCAACATTAGACAGCGCAATCTTTAACAGGAGCCGGAAGTCACATACATCAAACCGGAAGATTGTTATAATACTGGCCTACATGCACACTGGGTCAACGTATATTGGCAGTATTTTTCAACACCACAAAGAATCATTTTACGAGTTTGAGAACCTACGAAGTCTTATGTATTCAACAAGGGCAGGAAAAGTTATACATTTTCTAAATGGAACAAGTCAGTAAGTAAATCACATTTATCCAGAGGAGAATGCGTGATTCAAACAAAACTTTCCTATGCACCTGATTTTGGAGAGTATTTCAGAAAGTTAATGATGGTTTATAATATTAAGTTATTCGGTACGCCGGTTTTGTATATACCTCGCCACAAATAGTAACAAATTTACGTAAAAGTTACGCAATTGCCTAGTGAAGTTCTAAGGTGATGCTAGATGAAGTGTTAATTGTACACTACTAATACCAAGTAGAACGTTTTGACGTTTACGTCAGATAACGTTAGCAATAAAAAGGTCAACAAATGGCTAGGATGCACTTTTTGCCAATGGTGGGTACTCAAAGATTCACAGTAACCCTTCATCATTATATATGTTACCATATTATTACTGTACTAGTTGTACCATCATGACCAGAAGGCACACAACAGTCGCATATTAGCCTGCAGTTGTTTCGGCAAAGCATTCATGATTAGCCAATATGCGAATCTAGTATGATGTTCAAGGATGGGTATGACTCCAAGTTATCATACCATATTGTACAGGAAATCTGAATATATAAAAAAGAAATTCCATATTGATAATATTTTAATAGAAATTATATTGAGCTATCACAGTAGCACTCAAAAGTAATCCCACGTGACCCTATCTGTATTACTGTTTGAATTGATGATGCTTTTGGAACTCAGGGTGTAATTAATGATACAATACAATACAATATTTTATTTAAGTCTCACTTTTCATGACACTACATATACATCCATAGTCATAAAATATTCATGAAAACCTTTCTAAAAGAAATATGAGAGACTATATATTATAAAACAAACACATATGGACAAAAAAAAATAAAACATAAAATATTTACGTATTAAATGGCACTGTAAGATTAGTATTCAAGGCTATACTTTTCTAAAATCAAATTGATGACCATTTCATATAAGATGCTTAAATGGTTTTATGTGACCTACACAAAATATAATCAACAATCAGTATCTGAATACTTCCAATTCTTACATTATTAAGAATAAAATTCCATATACGTTATACTTTAAACTAGAGCTGCTTTTGAGAAAAGCGCGTATCTCCAACAACTGCCTAATCATCTAACTAGTAAGTCAGTCCTTATATATTGTCCACTCACTACAAACACACTTTGAAGATTACAAGGCTGATTTAGGGTAATTCAAGGGCCATAATTCTGAAGTGCCTGTGGTGATTTGGCTAGCTAATGAATTTGGCCGAGGAGTTATGGTCAAAAACATTTGGTAAAGATCGGTTGAGAACTGTTCGACTTGGAGCGCAGACAAGAGTTAAAAAGCCGAGTTTCGGTCATTGAAGGGCCGCAACTCCGAAGTGCCTGGGCCGATCTGGCTAGTTATCGAATTTGCGGAAGACTTATGGTCAAGGACGCCCTGTTCAGGCCCTTTGAAGATTTGACTTGGAGTGCGGACAAGAGTAACAAGAAATATCTTTAAAAATGATGGTCGGCGAATTGTAATAAGGAAAGAAGTTTATGAATTTTTCATTTAACATTCATCTAACACTTTTTAAACTGCAAAACTAAACACCGCATTTTAACAATTTAAATGGTTCTCTTTTAATTTTTCGCAATGGTTTCGTAGGGTTGCAATTTTGTTTCGTTTATCCTTAGACGAATAATTACAGCAGTAGATTGATTCATGAAGCGGTTCATGAGAAGAGGTCATTAAACGTGTTTATATTTTTAGCTAAATTGGTCCCTATCCCCATTTGTAACAAAATAGCAGGAGACCTTACGATATTGTTACACATCGAGTTTGATAAAAATCCATTACATTTTAGTGGTTAATGCGAAGAAAGGCATATCTACTTTTAGTATAGTGGTCCCTAATAGGGCCCAAGTTCCTATATAAATAAATTTGGAAGAGAACCTTATAATGATGCTCCAGACCAAGTATGACAAAGATCCACCAAGCTGTTCATGAGACGCTGTATAAAAGCATTTCAAGTTTTAGCTCTAGCAGCCCCTAAAAGGGGTTAAATGTCCCAGCTGAACAAAGTTGGCTGCGGGCCTAATAAAGATGCTACAAATCAAGTTTGATTAGAATACATGAGAAAAAATCAATTAAAGGATTTTTTTATTTATTATTTTTATTTATTTCTAAAATAGGTCAACTGATCCCGCTTTAACAAATGCATATTTAAGAAATAATAAATCTGTTCCTATATTTTATCAGTTAATAAAATATGGGCATGAGTTTGGATGCGTAATAATTAAATCACGAGTTCGTAGCACGAGTGATTTAATCATTCGCATCCAAACGACTGCCCATGTTTTATTAATTGATAAAATTATTGGAACATATTTATTATTTCGATTCTAACAACGCAAATAATTCGCATTTTACAGTACTACATTTTCAGCGTAATACGTCATTCGGGTCATATGCTGTTACAGTTTACCCCCTATGGTTAGAAAGTGTTGCATAGCCAATGGAACGTATAGATATTTGTTTCTTTTTTTATCAGAATTTTGAGAGTATTTATAAATTAGTAATCTAACAGCTCGCACACTAATTATGAACAGAATCATCAAATTAGACGAGTTGACCCTGTGTTACGAGTGACGAACTTAACTTTTATATGACGTCACATCATTATGACGTCATACTTTATGTCATACATTTATGACGTCACCGCTGAATCATAATTGAGCTAATTGAATTCGCTCGTAGAGATAAGAACGTGTCACGTAAAGTTTACGGAGCTACACATAAGTCAGTATGACTTATTAAATTTATGTTTTTGAAATGCTGTTTTCAACCGTTTGGCCCTGAAATAATTCGTATGTAATGGAACTGAGGTAGAATCTCTTATGTTACAATCATAGGGGGTGAAATGTAACAGCCAACCATATTTTATCGTAGATTCATGTATAGGCGATTTCGCTATATGTTTATATAGCAGTTGCTGCAGATCGTGTTAGAATCGCTATTCATGAATCTTTGGACAATGACGTCACACCAATAAAAATGTGAAGGTGAAGCAAAACTTACAATTGTAATTATTTCAATATTTCTGTTTCATAAGTATAGTTTGACCGTAGTCATATCACATAGATAAACTGTATGCAGCGTACCTTCATTTCAGTGTAATGAGATTCAGTCATTATATAGCATATATATAATAAAACAGATTTCAACTGAGTTCAATATTTGCATACCATACTAAAGAAAAATATTCATATATAATAAATCAGTTAAATAATTTATAACAAA
The DNA here is from genome assembly GCF_021730395.1 of Mercenaria mercenaria. Classification (NCBI taxonomy): domain Eukaryota; kingdom Metazoa; phylum Mollusca; class Bivalvia; order Venerida; family Veneridae; genus Mercenaria; species Mercenaria mercenaria. Next base: position 5,384,104 of record NC_069365.1, on the reverse strand, counting down.
TATATCAGAGCAAACAAGTACTCATTTTAATATGCAATCTGAATAAGTCAAAAAAAGCAAGAAACCTTTTCATATACAGACGACAATTGTAAGAAAGAAAATCTTTTAAAAAGCACTTCTCTACATAAAAGACTCTTATCACACCCTTATCCATGTGATACGCAGACCGTATTCAGCTCTTTCTTTAATTTGATATATGTTGGTATTTGAACAGGTTTTTATCATATTTATTAAACTTACTTATCATTTTGAGATATATCAATATTCTTGCTAAATATACTGAGCCAAAGTTAGCTTTAAAACTGTGAACAGCGTCGTTTAGGACAAACGCTTTGTCTACATTTCACTCAGCGTAGCACAATCCACAGAGTGAAAGAAATTGACAGTCTCGTCCAATCAGGCAGAGTGTTGCATAAATCTTCCATTTTGATAAATTATCTATAATGCGTTATCAAGTAGTTTGATTTGCAAACTGAAGTCACGTGGCATAGGTAACGAAAACGAATTTAGACGGCGTCGCCGAAAAAGGCCGACCTTCGGTAACCGAAGAGTCGTAATTCCGATATGCTTGGATTGACTAGTTATCGAACTTGGCCGAGGACTTTAGTCAAATAGTTGGAGTTGAAGTCTGGTGATGATAGGATGAGAAATGTCTGACTTAAGAGCGCGGACAGGATTTGTGACTGACAGACAGACTGACACAGACAGACAGACAGACAGACAGACAGAGGAATAAATCAATATCTTCCCTTCACCACTATGTGATGGGATACATAATTGATCTACAAGTGTCTCTGGGTAACAAAATGAACCAATTTCGTTCTAATCTAATGATTTTAAAATAATTTGTTCTAAACGTGCTTATATTTGTTAACTAAATGCTTATATTTCGTTTCGATAAGCTTTTAAAACTTAACAAATTCGCAGATATTACGAATCGTTTGATGCAATTATTATTCCTCACATATGTATACAGGTTTCTGTTACTACTATATGTAGATATAATATACATATGTGTTCGCATCTCAGTTATAATTGGAATTGATATCCAATATTCATCTTAATATGCAATTGTGATTTGTACATTGAACTTATATTGTACCTATTGTTTTGTAATTATGCTTTGTAAATTGAAATGTTATATTATAATATGTACTCTTCAATCTTTGGAGGCAATAAAGATATATATCTATCTAGTCAAGTGTTCAGACGAGGCGAAAGGGTGCTATATATGATTTACTATTAATACGCATCAAAAACGAGAAAAACTGATTTTACCCAACCACGAAAAATGCATGTTTTGTGTCGTCTTCCTTTTTAACACGTCATGTCGTTAATACTGTGACGCACTCGAGGTACGTTCATCGCATATTCTAATATGAAAATAATATATATTTTTTCAATATAACATGTTAATGTTGACGTTATGTCAAATATCATTTTGCGCCGTACAGTCGGGAAAGAGTGCTATAATATACGATCTACTTTTGTAAGTAAAAGACGTCCAATTCAAAATTATATAACAGGATCGTGTTACACTTTACTGGCACACTCTTGCGAAAAATAATTCAAAAGACGTCTACGCACTCCTGAATATTTCGCGGGAATTGTAGGTCCCGTCGTTCTTTAATATTATTCAATCAGGGTAACTACTAACGTCATACCGACCTATTATTTGGTGTCATACATTGCAAGTCAATGGTATTTCCCCCAGTTCGTCAACTTTTCTATATAAAGGACAAATCAGAATCGAAATAATAAATAGCAATACCATGTTTTAATATAATTATGTAAACACTTCGAACGGATTATGCGTCATGTGGAATAATTCGCATGGGCTACGCCATCGTGAAATTGTTCTGAAGGCGTAAAACTCTTCGTCATGTCTAAATATATTAAGACATGGTTCTGCCATATGTTATTTCATAAATAACGTCAGTCTTTCAGTCTTCCTTTTTATTAGAAAATCAAATCGGGTCGTGTTCGAATTTACATTATCGAATAATTCTTAAATATCGACGTATCTCTATTTAAGGTATCCGATCCACAAATAGGTAAATTTCGATGCCTGGTGACCCCATGATTTTTTGGTATCATTTGAAAGAGTTGTGTCTGCTGAACAAGAATTAATAAATAAGATGACCATAAATAATATGCAAGAATAATTACAGTCCTGTTTTATGACCACAAAATGATAAATCTTACACTGTTGAAGTATCATTGAAGACTATAAAGTAAAAAATAAAAATTCTATAACATATTTTTATCATGTAATTTATATTTTCTTTTTCAGTAGATGATATACTTTCAAATGATACCAAAATTATATGAGGTTACCAGGCATCAATATTTGATATATTTATATAGCGCTGTTATATAGAACTTGCTTATTTGTGGATCGGATACCTTAAATGTTACATAATTATCTCAATCTTTCTTTACAGAAGGCTACAGCCACACCCCGATGTGTTGAATGTTCATCATAACGTACATCCTGTGGTAGGAGCAGAGGCTGTGAGGAAAATGATCACGTGTAACCATCAGGACCTAGACCTTGCTACATTAGCCAATCATTACTTTCCAATTAGAAACCCTGTTAACAGACATCTTGCGCCGTTCTTGAATTGTCAGGAAAAGTTGTACGGAAAAAGAACAGTGCTATATGCGGTTAGTGCTCTTAAATATGTTGATAACAAAATGCTGAAGAATACGACACGTGCTATGGAAATTGTTCGGACATGTTTGCCGTTACTCACTAATAGATGTAAACAATCAAAAATTGTCGTTGAAAAATTTATACGAATGACAATGGAGATGGTAAAACATTTGTTTCAAAGTTTTAGAAATTTGAAAATAATTCATTTATTTAGAGATCCTCGGGCGATGTTAGACTCCCAGGTGAGGAAAGGTGACAGTAAGGCACACATTTTATCAACTTTTAAAGGCCGTGTCAAATATATGTGCCAACAGATGTCTAAAGATCGCACAATTGCGAAAGAACTCGATCTAATGTATCCAGGACAAATTTATACACTACGATATGAAGACATGGTAGATTTACCTTTAGATACGATTCGAAAGGTGTTTAACTTTATTGACGTACCTTTCACGAAAACAGATGAACTGTTTGTTAAATCTCTTAGTAGGAAGAAAAATACTGCTGATTTACGCAAACCTCCTCCCCTTAGTGCGTGGAGAAAACATATTACGGCACAATCTTTAAGTGTAACAGACGAATACTGCAGTTCGTTGTACAAAGAATTCGGCTATATCAAGTTGAAAAATTTAACTGCTGTGAAAGATCCATGGCAAATAGACCATTTTTGAAAGCTGTACAATTTTTGGATGTCATATCGCTATACAAAAGCGACGAATGTCTAATTAAAGATGCAAGTCATGATGGAAACACAGTGTTTGAAAACTAATAAGAACAAAGCACGCAACAAATAATACCAAAATCAAAGCATTGAGATGATGACTGGGGCGAGTTTTTCAATAATGTCAATGTTTACGAGCCTTTCTTTGACTGTCAGGGATTAAGCAAGGAAAAGCTTGTCTGATAAGGGATACCATGTAACTTACAATTTCTTTAACTCTTACATAGGACTAGGCAGTAATAAGGCAAAAATAATAAAAAGAAAAGACGGATGACCTAAAAACTTAGCTAAATATGTGTGCATATGTAAGAGGTCTTTGATGAAGATTTTTTAACGAGAAAAGAGTAATTGCTCAATACTTTCCATTTAAAGAAAACATCGCGTGTGTACGAAACTGAAACTGAATAATTTGATTGAACGCCTATTTTTATACAATGACATATTCAATGGCGTTGTACATAATAATAATAATAATAATAATAATAATAATAATAATACCAAGACGACAACAATAATAATAGTCTTATCTTAACAGTCATGACCGCACCCCTCCCCTTGAGGTCATTTGACCCCTATTGCGAATACCAGTGCTTAAAGCAAGACTCGGTAAGCCCAGACGGGCTGCGTGTAGAGGTCCAAGGCCCCCGATTAATCGCGCTATCATATACTATTTAAGGTAGAAATACTACACACTCACCTACTGAAGTCAGAAAATAAAATCATGCTTATTAGATAAGCCAGATATATTAAGGAAACATTGACAATAAGAAAAAAAAAATAGTTCATCCTCATAATATTCGGATATGGAAGTTTTTATTTTTTGTGATAAGTTATCCCTGAATTATCTATTACCACTATTATTTACAAATAGATTTACCTAGAACGATACCTTGTGTCGAAAATTTTCGTTATTGTTAATTAGGTATAAGTGACAATATATGTGTAGTATGTGTGTTACATTTTCTTTATTTAATGATAATGTATGTACATACAAGTCATAAATAAAATATAATTATGTTCTGTTCTGTTCTGTTCACACATGCTTCGTTAACAGTGTTTACAACGGAAATCTTGTTTACTGGTACTTTGAATGAGAAAAAGATGAAAACAATAATCACAAATGGCTGTCCAACATAATCATCCTCAGTGGAGTCGTTAATCACTCCAGTGGCGGCTTCAGCTTCAGCGAGAGGACAACCGTAAGCTGATATAGCTTTCTGTCCAATTCCTTAATTAATGTTTTGTAAATGTTTCATGTATTACTGAAATAAAATATGTTTAAACTAAGTGTTCTATATTACAAGCCAGCATCAAAATAGTGAAACACTTTGTATTCTGTCATAGCTTTTGTTTCAAGAACCCCTTGTTTCCATAGAAATAACGTACATAAATATAATGCCTTGTCTACGCATTTTTCACAAGTGCGTTCCCTGCATTTTTTTCAGTAATTGTTGATCTCCGACCAAATATAAAAATATGGTGTAGCTTTTTTTTACCTCCACAGGGTCAAATGTGTGATAATCAGTTTGTAGCCCAGCAAGTAAGCACTAAGTAGGTAGGCCTTGACTTTGAAAACTAACATCAGCTGCAAAACTAGCTCCATACAGCTTCGTTTTTTATATTCATTTTTTGTACAATAAAAATCGATTTCAGAAGCATATTTCATTTTAAACTTGATAAGTTGATAAATTAATTAATTCATTCATTTGCAGTTACAGAAAAATGTCAGCACTTACATAATGGAACTATTTTGTTGTAACTTTTGGGGGAATATTTTACCTTCATTTTATATAAAACCATTTGGATTATTTAATTTACTTATTTTTATTAAAATTGAAACTTTACTGGGTAGAAATTGTACACCTGTCAAATTCACCAAAAAGTTCGCTAGCCAAAGGGGTTTTCAATGATTTTATCTTTCAAATAATATAAACTAGTAACTTGTACGTCAGGAACAGGAAATGGCTGATAAATAATACATCTTTACAGGCCCGAGAGGTATTTTGTACACAAATCATGTTAAGGTAACTAATTTTAGGGGCTTAGGCATTATACTTTCGGACTGTATTTCAAAATCTGGTCAAAATTAAATAAGTTGTATTTTCGTGAAAAAATCATATTTGTGATACGTGATAGAAAAATCAATTTGAAATTAAAGACTAACAATTGAACCTTGAGAAAGTGTCTGTTGTTGGATTATTGGTATTTTCCCGTTACTTTACGATAGGCTACAAGATAATACTAAATGTGTAGACGTAGTGTTTTGTAAAAATAACTTATTTTGAACTACATTTTAATTTCAACTTTGCACGAGATTACAATGTATGATATGAACTTTGTTATTATTCTATATTGAAAGAGTGACGTTAGAAATAACCATTTGTCAACTAGTTAACAGCACAGATACTCCAAAAGCCACCACAGGACGGACATTCTAGAAAAGTGACATTTATTAATATTGTGTGAAAATGGAATCGGAAAGTAAAGGATATATAACAGTCAAAAGGATTCTAGCTTTATTGATACTGTCTCTACTGTTCTTTGCAGAATATCGAAATATCCCAAAAGGTAAGTTTTAACTCGTTAAAAAGCTGCTGACAAATTATTTATATATCATTGGCAAAAATAATGATAATCGGACATAACGGAGAAAGAATTTCACTAGTCTCAACTTAATGTTTTCGTCGTTTATAAATCACACCAAAAACCAACAGTTATGCAACAAACAAGACAAATAAACAGAAAAACACATTCAAGCACAGATTTGACTACGTACATACATAACAGATGACGCGGTAATGCTGCATAAACAGTCACTATTGTGTACATTGACCATACATTTAAAATTGCTTTTGTAGCAATACCCCCGACCGCCATCAACATATCAGGGAAAGTACTTAAGTTCCTGATAATTACATAATCTCTTTGAATTATAGGAGAGATCGTGTTTGTATACAAATTCTATTTTTAGAACTGATAAGACAGTGATCGGGTGGGCAGAAGCCGACCGTCCATGTTTTTTGTAAACAGTGATGTTTTTCTAACGGTCTAAACTTTCTTAAAACACAAATTACATAAATAATTTTTTGATCAATGGAAAGGTTATAAAACAAGCAATTTATTGATTACTTTTAATTGTTATTTCGAAATAAAATGGATTAATTATGAACGCTTAACTTACACTGTTTTTCTAAAGGTTGTGAAAATCACTACGCCGCTTTTAAAATTATATGTCATTTAAAACGGTTATTCATTGAAAAAAGATATTTGGATACAAAAATATGAAGATTGTTAGTATTTCAAATCTTTTTGAATTTTGAAAATCCATAAATGAGCAAAAAAGTTATTAAAAATTAAAAATTCTGATTCAATACGCAAACGGTGTTAAAATCATTTGTTTTGCCAACCACCAGATAAACAGATGTTAACGCGTGACGTCACGGCGATCTCTCCTATAGGTCCGCAGTATTGCTGTCTTTAACTTACGGGTTTGTAACACCGGTTCAAGATAATTACACAGTCTTTGACTTACACAGAATTGTGTAACTTGTTCAAGGAAAACTTACACAGATTTGTAACACCGGTTCAAAATAATTACACAGTCTTTTACAGGTTTATAACAGAACAGAACAGAAAGTTTATTAACATTTTGGATTTAAACATAGTTTATCATCCATACACAGAGTACATATATATAGATCTGTATATCTGTATCATGTCAAACATTTTATCATACAAAAAAAAAAAAAAAACTGAAATCAAAATAATATGAATACTAAAAGGAAAATACACAATTTAATGAGGGTAGATGTACAACTACAATAATAAAATTGGCAAATATCAGATACAGAATTAATAAAACTTCATCCAGATTCTCGTAAAATATTTTCTCGTATTTTCATATTTTCAATGCTCAACTTATACACAACATTATTTTTGAAACTATAACCTGGTCGCTAAGCTAAGTTTAAACAATATTTATTTATTTATTTATTTAGGTTTTACGGCGCCAAACAGGACTACAAATTTTGGTTCCACATCTCATTTACATCGAAATAAAAACATGAGGTATGGAATCAAAATTTGCATACCTGCTGGAATCACAGAGTTATTGCAAAACCAAGTGTTAAGACCCTATTTGTCGCCTCTTACGATCATGCAAGGGTAAGGCAGTGGTTCCAATTCTTTTCATACACAGATCGTCTTAGAGCCACATGGGGCAAGTTTGAACAAAGTCAGCAGTTTAAACATGTTCGAAAGACATATGTAAAACTCAGGAATGTAACGTTTGCTTACAGCCTTATATTTGTTACATGTTAACATGAAGTGGTATTCATCTTCCACTTCACCATTTCCACAAATCTGACATAACCGTTCAGATCTTTCTCGTTTATCGTTACCATAACGCGCATTCTCTATACGAAGGCTATGAGAAGATACTCGCATACGTACGTGTTACATAAAATCTTTGTGACCGACTCAAAATATTTAAACAGTTTTCATATGCAAGATTATCTTTCACGTGTTTATACAGTGTCAGTTTATCGTTACTATCTATATCACGTCTCCATTCTTGCATAAACAGTCATTCTTGCATAAACTAGGTTAAGCACCGCTTTTAAAAATTAACATTTATTTCTTTACAAATGGCATTATTTTAAAGGGGAACAACTCCTGTAGAATATTTTAAATATCCAATTTTACAGGACAGAACAGTAAAAGATATATTGAACAGATAAATTGTTTGTCAAGATGTCGACACAAACATGCATTTTATTACATAATAGATACGTCATACATATATCTTAATTAAAAAGGAAGAAGTCGTATTTTACTATTACATGTATATCACTAAAAATAGACAGAAGGGTTTTAGTGTCAATAAAAAGAAAGCACTTCCCCTCGAACCGGTATAAGCCAAATATTCTTTCAGCCAAGAAAGCGTGTATTCTTACCGCATAACTGCATGGAGATAAATTCACCTAATGCCGCTCGCCAGTTAAATTATTATAGCCAGAACTAGATTATACACCGTATACATATACCTCATAACTGGAAATAGATTCACCTAATATCATCTTCAACAGTGGATCATGTGGGCAAGTTGCAAGTACGTCTTAGAGTATATTTTGAATATTCTTTGTAAATAAGAAAGTTCCAGTCGGTCGCTATGCTCCCTCCTTTCAGCTTTCCTATTTATGAAGAATATTTAATATGCTCTAACCGACTTAGTGCAGGCTCCGCCCATTTACAGTGACATAATTTTGCCAATGTTTTCTCCTTTCCGTTGCTAAATCGTTGCTAACGTATGTGAGCCTCATTAATCATTGCTCCGTATAATTGTTACATCATCTATGTTTCTACACTTTGCCGCAGCTATATGTGGCAGACGTGTTTTATTTGCTCTTGAATCTTACCATAATAACTCTCTTATTTGTGTTGAGATTGTGCTGAAAATTGGATATAATGCATATGAACGTACTTTGCATCTGTGTGTGCTTCTATGTTGCAGTAGCTTCAGTGATTCAGTGGATTGCATCCAGTGAAATTTTTGATAATTTTCTTCATGAATTTACATCAGACATTACCTGTCGTTCACCTGTAAAATATACATACACTAGAGATCAATTATTGGATATTGGATCTACGGTATCGAACAATAGCGGATAAGGAAAACTAGACCCTGCGGCATATAGGATTATAAACTTACACAATTTATCCTGTAAAAAGAAAACGCATAGAGAAGTAAACGAGGTGATAAAAGTAAGATAATTCCTAATCAAAATGGTGTCAACTTTGAAAATTTGATATACCCTAAGAAATACAATCAGTATAAAAATATACGCGAACATGTATCTTGCATTACACTGAACTGTAGATCTGTTGTGAACAAAGATGATTGTGTGGGCCAATACCTCAGGGATGAGAGAATAGATTTAGCTTTTCTGACTGAAACTTGGTACTCGGACGAGAAACAGCATCAGTTTGAAACTTCCGACTTGAACCAGAATGGATATAAATTAAGCGTAACTAATCGAAAAAATCAAAAAAGGCTGGGGTGTTGCGATCACATGTAGAAACACAATCAATATGCGAAGGTAACTCACGGCACTGTTCGAAGCTTTGAATATGGTTTTTGGAAGCTCGTTTTCAAAAATTTAACCATACACGTAGTGGGTGTGTATAGACCCCCGGTTCTATCGACTGGAAACCAGTTCGTTGCTGAATTTGTTTTATTTCATCGAAAATGTTTTACCACATTATGACAATTTACTTATAATGGGAGATTTCAACTTGCATATAAACGATGACAACAGTTCTATTACAAACTTCAAGGACTCCCTAGTAACAATGGGCCTAAAACAATACGTTGATTTCAGTACTCATACAGGAGGACATAGCTTGGATCTAGTCATAGCTGAGTCTTTTAATGGTGTTTATAGAGAAATGTGAGCCTGGATCATTTTTATCTGTTCACTGTGTTTTTAAGGTTCTCTTAGATGTTAAAAAAGAGACTATTACTAGTAGGAGCGTGATATTTAGAAACTTTAAAAATTTGAACGAATCAGAATTTTCCAACGACCTAAGAACAATAAACGTTGATTCACAGAATATAGACAAGTTTGTGAAAGAGTTTGAATCGGAAATAGAGGATGTCCTGAATAAGCACACTCCCCGAAAAAAAACAAACTATAATTCAGAGAGCACCCAAACCTTGGTTCAATAAAAAACTGCAACATCTAAAGCAGCAAGTTAGAAAGTCTGAGCGTACATGGAGGCGCTATGGTAAAACAGATCAGTTTGAGTCGTATAAAAAAGTAAGAAATGAATACAATTTTGAAATCAAACGTTAAAAGAGCAACACACTCAGTGAAAGATAGACAACGCTAAAGGTGATTCTAAGACTCTGTATGAATTGGTATCTGAGCTAACTGGTACCAAATATGAAAACACACTGCCTCAAGGAGAGTCTAATATTTCATTGGCCGAAAAATTTGCTGACTTTTTCATGGCAAAAATCTCAAAAATACGTCAATTCCTAAGTGAATACCAAAACTTTGAACCTCAAGTAAAGGATAAACAAAGTTTAAACAAGTTTACTGAATTGACTCAAGATGAAGTGAAAAATCTCATCAATGAACTGAATACTACGTCTTCAGAGTTAGATATTTTGCCAACACGTATTCTGAAATCACATGTAGATGAACTTCTCTCTAGTATCACTAAATTGGTGAATCTCTCATTACAATAAGGTGTTTTCCCTGTGAAATACAAACAAGCAGTTGTTAGACCTCTGCTAAAAAAAGCCGGTCTTGAACTAGAGATTTCCAATTATCGTCCTGTGAGTTATTTATCATTTCTATCAAAACTTATTGAGAAAGCTGTTCTTTACAGATTTAACAAACACGTAAATCAAAACAGTCTTTTGCCTAAGAACTAGTCTGCATACAGGAAATACCATTCCTGTGAATCTGCGCTACTTCGGTTAGTCAATGATCTTCTAAGTGGTATGGAGAAAAAGGAAGTCTCTGCCCTTATTGCGATTGACTTAAGTGCAGAATTTGACACTGTCGACCCAACGACATTCTTCTAGATGTCATAAACGCACAATATGGCGTCTGTGATACAGCTCTTTAATGGGTAGACTCCTATTTAAGGCTTCGTACTTGTAAGATTAATATCAACAATGTATATTCATCAGACCGCCATCTTGAATGCAGTGTGCCCCAGGGCAGTTGCCTTGGTCCTTGGCTGTATCTCACCTATGCTGGAACTCTTTTTGATGTCATTCCAAAATCCGTATCAGTCTACGGTTTTGCTGATGATCATATAGCAAATAAAAGCTTTCGTCCTATATCTGTTTCCGTAGAATCACAAGCGATCGGAGATCTTGAAAGGTGCGCAGTTATAATCAATGACCGGATGATAGAAACAAACTGAAAATGAACACTTCCAGAACTGAATTTATTATGTTTGGCAGCAGACCTCAATTGAACAAATGTTTTACAAATTCCATTAACATTGCTAGTGATGATGCCAAACGTGAAAGTACAGTTAGATATCGCTGTGCATTTCTTGACGAAAAGAACATCCGAAAATACTTAACAAAAGCAGCCACTGAAATTTTAGTTTTGTCTCTAGTTATTTCACATCTGGATTATTGCAAAGCGTAAGATGCAACGTATTCAAAACATGTGCGCAAACCTTATCTTTAACAGGAGGAAATTTAACAGTTCTAAACAAGCATTGTACCACTTACATTGGTTGCCGGTGAAAGAAGAATTGAGTCCAAGATACTCTCTTTCATGTATAGCTGTCACACCGGCAGAGCACCTCTGTATTTAACAGAATTGCTAACAGAGTATATTCCTAGTAGACAAGGTTATAGATCGTCTGAAAATTCTGAATGTCGTTATATTGCTGCATACAACAAGTGCAAAACATTCAATGATAGAAGTTTCTGTACTATTGGTCCAAAACTTTGGAATGAACTGCCGTTAGAACTACGCAAAAGTAAATCACTTGACACATTAAAAAAAATCTAAGACACTGTATTTCAGAGATTTCGCGACATTGTTTTAAATTTTTGAAAACTGTTTATCATGCGAAAACAGCAGGTGATAGTTCTTAAATTTTTGTAAAAAGGTTTTACATTTCAACATTTATATCTGCAAGGTTTGTTGAATAAACGCATTTGTTGGTAAGGCTCTATGGGAAGGGAAGTGTGTAGTATTTCTTTCTTAAATAGTATATGATGGCATCATTAACCGGGGTGTGTGTGTGTGTGTGGGGAGGGGGAGGGGGTTGAACCTCTATATGCAGCCCGTCTGGGCGTACCAGATGCCTTAAGCATTGATATTGGTAATAGGGATAAAATGACCTGATGGGGAGGGGTGCGATCAGGAATGTTTATTACAATAAGGCTGTAATTGTTATTATTGTCATCATTAATATTGTTATAATAACTCTTATTATCATCATTATGTACAACGCCATTGAATATATTATTGTATAAAAATAGGCGTTTAATAAAATTATTCAGTTTCAGTTTCAGTAAGCAATTATTGTTCAAGGGCAAGGAACGCTCACAGTAAGTTAATTTCATATGAAAGCCATTCTCAAGTCATTCATAACACTGAAAGAATTTTAAAAATCGGACCATTATTTAAAAAGATTTGGCAATTTGAAATTTAGCAAAATATCATGGAGGCAGCCATTTGTGTGTGTTTATGACGTCATCTACACACTGCTGAATACTTTATTTAGCAAATAACCTTTTAGATAGATTAATTTCATATGTTTCTTGAGTGTTAGATTTAGAACATGGTAATTTCTTTGATCATAGCTGGAAAAGTAGAGAAATTATTCTACAGAAATAAGTAAATTCATTTGAAGTATGTATCTAGAAATTAAATAAATCCGCCATTTTGTTTTTGTTGCCATTGAAACAAAATGGCCGCTATTTTGATTAAATATTCAAATGCTCATAATTTTCTCATTTTTAAGCCGATTTTCAAAATTCTTTCACTTCTTTAAATGGGTTAAGAAATCTAAGAAAAAGGAATAAGGAATTAACACGAGAACAACATTGTCTTTTCTTTAAAGACGGACGCAAAATTGCTATGGATATCTAACAGTAAATTTGTGTTCATAAAAATTTGTATGCGAAGTACTTAAAATTTATGCGCGAATTCATCCATGCTTTTAAAGAGGTAAACCATTTCAGATTCTGTGTATTTTATTTCTGTATGCATTGTTTACACGCTAATGGTAATACGACATGAATATTACTTATTTAGGCGGTGAGTAATGCGCTTGCGCAATGCAGTAATAATTTCTTGCCGAAGAAAATGCTCCATTTGAAGAGCGCTTAATTGATTTTCTATCAAAATAAAAGACAAAATTTAAAAAATCCTTGCAGCTGATTGGATAAAAAACTTAAGGATGCACTAAGTAGAATAAAAGTTGTGACGAATCCAATACTGTTGGCTGGGTTTCAAGAAATTGAAAGAACATAAGACAACGATCTGTATTCTTGTTATGCACTGACGGAAACAGATGTAAAATATCAAAGCTGTCGTATTACAAAAATAATGTTGAAGTTAAATGTCACACGTTCAACTTTATTTTCACAAACAAGTCCTTTGTTGTTCTAGGCTGTTCCAGTAAACTAGAAATCTAAAGCAGTAAATTCCATTGAGTAAAATTATTGTCCCCATAAAGGGAGGTTATTATGCATTTTTATGATCTTGAACTCGCTTTACAACAACAACAAAAATACAAGATCATGCTTCCGTGATTTTTTACTGAACTTATAAAACCTCATCTAAAACAATGAACTCCTTATTAACCGAGTTAGGCATACTAAAGGTAGGATACGGTACATTTTGTGCAATACGAATTTTAATTTCCAGGACTTTTAAGTACAAGAATAGATACCTAGTTTACGCTGGTTAGCTTTTTTTCAGGTGACGTATCTGATAACTATCCCCCAGCTCCAAGCTTACAAAAACGAAAAGATGCCAAAACATTAGACAGCGCAAGCTTTAACGGGAGCCGGAAGTCACCTACATCAAACCGGAAGATGGTTATAATACTAGCCTACATGCACACTGGATCAACGTATATTGGCAGTATTTTTCAACACCACAAAGGTTCATTTTACGAGTTTGAGAACCTACGAAGTCATATGTATTCAACAAGGGCAGGAAAAGTTATACATTTTCTAAACGGAACAAGTCAGTAAGTAAATTACATTTATCCAGAGGAGAATACGTGATTCAAACAAACTTTTCAGAAAGGTTAGGAAACTGACGTTGGTCCAAGTTTTAGATTATTCTGTGCGCCTGTTCCGTATATAGCTCATTATAAAAAGCAACAAATTTATGTCAAAGGTACGCCATTGCCAAGAGAAGTCCTATTATGGTGGTACTAAATAACAAGTTACCTGCGCACTTCTTATACCAGGTATAACGTTTTGACGTCTACGTCATTTATAACGTTGCAATAAAAGGGTACAAAAATATGCGCTTTTTTTGGCCATGGAGGGTACTCAGAGTTTCGCAGTAACCATTCATTATCAAATATATTACTCTATTTAAATAATAAAATGTTTTGCATATACCAATTGCAGCCATACAAACTAAAACAATATGTTATGTAAGATTCTAACACGATCTGATCCATTTTCCTATTAAACAAAGAAGGCTGAAAACAGTGAATTATTATACAACAATTCACTATTCTAACGTCACACTCATTACGTCATGTCGTCAAGCGGCATAGCGGCGCGCTGGAAAAGAAACCGATTGAAAACGGGCAAATATTTAATGAATGCCGTCAAGGATGTACTTTAATTTCGCTGGTAACGTGTTAGAATCGAAATAATGTATCTCATTTAGTGATTTGCTTTTGAATAAAATCATTGTTTGTCGTTCAGATGCGTATTATTATATCACTCGGGCTGCGCCCTCGTGATATAATTCCCTCGCATCTGAACTCCAAACAATGATTTATTCAGCGACAAATCACTAGATGAGATATATAATTTCTTAAATAATATATCCAAAACAGTATTTTTACGTTGACAAAAATCATTGTTTGGAGTTCAGATGCGGAGGAGTTCAGACGATGCGAAAGGGCGAAGATCTTTGTATAATAATACCTAGGAAAAATGCCTGTTTTGTGCCGTCTTCAAAATTATATGACCATTATATGTAATACTTAATTGGCACACTCTAAATCAATTATCAGTGCGCAAAATAATTAAAAGATGTCTATGCACTCCTGTATATTCCGCAGGACCTGTAGCCCCTCGCCTAACATTAATATTATTAAAACACAGTAACATATAAAGTCACGTCGACTAACTATTTGGTAGTCGGAAGTTTTTCCCAAGTTCGTCAACTTTTCTATGTAAAAGACATATTAAAATCAAAATAATATATAGCAAAACCTTGTTTTCAATATATGTGTTTTATATTTTTTTTTATTTAACATCGCACCGACACATGATAGGCCATATGGCGACTTTCCAGCTTTAATGGTGGAGGAAGACCCCAGGTGCCCCTCCGTGCATTATTTCATCACGAGCGGGCACCTGGGTTGAACCACCGACCTTCCGTAAGCCAGCTGGATGGCTTCCTCACATGAAGAATTCAACGCCCCAAGTGAGGAAGCGACGTTAAATAATGATAAAAAAAATATATCATATATTGAAAACAAGGTTTTGCTATATATTATTTTGATTCTAACATGTCTTTTATATAGAAAAGTTGACGAAGTTGGGAAAAACTTCCGACTACCAAATAGTTAGTAACACTCAGAACCTTTTATGCGTCAAGAAGAAAAATTCACATGGGCTACGCCACGTGAAATTATTCTGAAGGCATATAAACTTTTCGTCGTGTTTGAACATATGAGGACATTGTTCTACTACATATAATTTTTTAAAACCCGTCAGTCTTTCAGTCTTCCTTTTTTTTATCAAAAACAAACTGGATCATGTTTGTATTAACATAATACAACGATAGACCTTTTTTACATGCTACATTATCATTTGAATCTTTATTTGCAGAAGGCTACAACCACATCCAGATGTGTTGAATGTTCATCATAACGTACATCCTGTGGTAGGAGCAGAGGCTGTGAGGAAAATGATCACGTGTAACCATCAGGACCTTGACCTTGCTACATTAGCTAATCATTACTTTCCAATCAGACACCCTGTTAACAGACATCTTGTGCCGTTCTTGACTTGTCAGGAAAAGTTGTACGGAAAAAGAACTGCGCTATATTCGGTTAGTGCTCTCAAATATGTTGACAATAAAATGCTGAAGAATACGCCACATGCTATGGAAATTGTTCGGACATGTTTGCCGTTACTCACTAATAGATGTAAACGATCAAAAATAGTCGTTGAAAAATTTATACGAATGACAATGGAGATGGTAAAAGATTTATTCCAAAGCTTTAGAAATTTAAAAATAATTCATTTATTTAGAGATCCTCGGGCTATGTTAGATTCCCAGGCGAGGAACGGCGACAGTAATGCCAATGTCTTATCAACTTTTAAAGGACGTGCCAAATATATCTGTCAGCAAATGTCTACAGATCGTACAATAGCAAAAGAACTCGATATAATGTATCCAGGACAAATTTATACACTTCGATATGAAGACATGGTAGATTTACCTTTAGATACGATTCGAAAGGTGTTTAACTTTATTGACGTACCTTTCACGAAAACAGATGAACTGTTTGTTAAATCTCTTAGTAGGAAGAAACCTGCTCCGCTTAGTGCATGGAGGAAACATATGACGGCACAATCTCTAAGTATTATAGACGAATACTGTAGTTCGTTGTACAAAGAATTAGGCTATATTGAGTTTAAAAATTTAACTGCTGTGAAAGATCCGCGGCAAAAAGACCATTTTTGAAAGCTATACAATTATTAGATTCACAAATCATGATACAAGAACAAAGAATGCCTGATTAAACATGTAAGTCATGACAAAAAACGCGAAACAAATAATACCAAAATCAAAGCATTGAGAGGACGACTGGGGCGTTTTCTATGTGAATGTGTACGTGCCTTTACTTACACTTTGACTGTCAGGGATAAAGCCAGGAGAAACAGCTTGTCTGCTATGGAATGCTATGCAACGTATAATTTATTTAAACCTTACACAAGACACTTTTTATATAGAGAAGAAAATTGGGTGAAAAAGTTCAAAGCAGTAAACATGCAAAATAATAAGAAAAAGAAAAGACAGATGGTCTGAAAATTGACCTAAATATTTGTGCATATGTGAGAGGTTTGTGATGGTGCTATTTTTTCGAAGGATGAGTATTTGTTTAGTCTTTTCTATTGAAATAAAACATCGAATGTGAACAAAACGATACATATTGTTAAAGACGACATGTATGAAAAACATCCACCCAACTGCCTGCAATGTGATATGGGTGGCTACAGAAAATGATGATTTTCTGAAATATCATAGAAGTTAATATGTCCGATTATATACATACAAGAGCTAAAGCAACGTTAACCTTTATGAAGTGTTCTCTGAGTAGTATTTAATGTTTAATCATTTTCTTTTTCAAATTTAACTGCATTTTTGAGAGTGCGATTTTTCTTCTGCTACTTTCGCAAAAGCGGAAATGCTATCATTAAATGCCTGCATCCAGGTGGCAGTGTGCTTTGGTGATTTGGTACCGGTGAAAATTGAAGAAAAACACTGATCTCTGTACGTGGCGATATTTTCATCCTTATTGTGCTCCCATGTATATAACAAATCCCTCGCTTTTATTGCGTCCGGACTAAAACCCGTATCCTCACTTAAATCTTTGATAAATTCAGTCTGGAAATCTATGTCGTCATGGCAATTCTTCAGTTTGGAGCATTCCTTGACCCATTTTTCTGCACTTTCTTTCATTTCTTTCAATGATTTGGACTCATTTGGAATCTTACCGAGAATGTATCTGAAGAAAAAGAAAACAAGAGTTTGAATTATATATAATACATACAATACCAAGAAACCGGCCTATTTAAGACCCCTAACCTGGTGGTTCAAGATTCGATCCACGAGATACCATGTTCTCCATCGTCTCTTTCTATTGTGAGACTTCAGACAAAAATAAAATACCATAAACACAATCTTCAAACATAAATTTTAAGAATTGTCTTTGCAACTCATGTATAATGGATATGCTATAAGGCAATATATCAATCATAGAATTTCTGTTGAAAATACTGCTTGTATTTCACAAGTAAATATGAACAGGCAGAAAAAAGTCCGTATTGTCCCTTTTGTATTGAATGCTGCTTGACTATTTTCATTTAAAATGCATGACCTTACACAGTTCTATAAATAGCGCATACAAACTATTTAAGAATATAATTATCCAGATTTAGATTGTCTGTGCATTGCCTGAAAATTGAGTGTGGAAGATTTATAAATGTCGCTAGAAATGATCGTAATTGTAAGATCTGTATGAAAAAAATGTCGAATCGGAGTACCATTTTGCATTATGTTTTCCTTTTTATAGTAATCTACGCCAGACGTATTGTATTGATACTTCATTTCCTTAAGTTGATAAGTTTGCAAAATTGATATCATCCAGAAATGTTAGAACTATTAGAAATGTAGCCAAGTATGTCTTTAATGCTATAAATACATAAAGAAAAACTTGATACTGCTTCTTCTTAATTTAATTTAATGTGAAATAATTTCATATTAAATGTCCATCTAATTTAGTCGCTTATGTGATATAATTACTCTGTATATTGTGCTATATTGATATGTTGCATTATATACTGTTGATGTCATGAATATGTATTTTATTTTATGTATGTCTTGCCCATCTAAGATATTGTTTTAAAAATGACTAAAGGCATGTTTATGCCGATTTGCCGGATAAAATTTCATAAACTCGTAGTATTTGTTAATAAATTATTTGATACTTAAACTGCAGTTAATGGTAAGGTATGTGACATGCCAACACCTGGTTATTTGCACATGGTACATGATTCTGTCCTGTAAACTTTTGTTACTACCCTTAGTAAGGTATGCATTAATAAATGCTGGACCCAAGAGTTGTGCTATTGAAGCAATGCCTGAATATGTTGTAGCGTATTAAATGAATTACACACCTGAAAGAAAAACAACAACGACAAAACTTATACACACACAAACATGTTTTGACAATCTGGTTTCTGCAGAGCATATCGTACAGAGGGTATTGAGAAGTTCATAATGTCATTTCGTTTTTCATTTTAAGATCTGTCAACAAAATTAACTTTGAACGTGGCCTAAACAAAAATGCCGTTAAACAGATTGCAAGCATTTACTATCGTTTCGCTTCAGATTAGAATATCGAATATTCAAATCGACCCGAGAAGAAAGCTGTTTGCCAAGATGTTGCATTTAGTTGTCTGATACATTGTGTATTACATGGTAATACTATTTTCGGTCAGAGTTAACTTAGAATTCTGTCTTAAAATCAAGCGGTATACATACTTGCAGATCCACAATGCTTGTACATCAAACATGGTGAAGGTGTAGTACTGGTCCTGGGTGCCCATATAGAACAGCTTGTTGTTGCCACCACCAAGCCAAACGCTTCCCTTGTATAGGTTGGCCGGGAACATTGACAATGATGACTTTAGACGCAGTCCATCTTCCATAAACGGAAATGAGTACAAATATCCTGTGCATAATATGACAACGTCTATCTCCTCGGTCGTTCCATCTTTGAAGTGCGCTTTCTTCCCTGTAAATTTCTGTATCAATGGTTTTTCTTCTATTCCTTTCGGCCATTTGAACCCCATTGGTTTTGTTCTCCACGTGCATATGACACTTGAAGCTCCGTATTTCAAACACTGTAGAGCAAGATCTTCTGCGGAATAGCTCACGCAAATAATCAATAGACGCTGACCCTTAAATTCGACAGCGTCACGAAAATTATGGGCATGCAATTTTCTTCCTTCAAATGTCTCAATGCCTAGAAACCCCGGGATATGGGGTGTGTTGAAGATACCCACAGCAACGATGACGTAATCAAATTTTTCCGTAGAGGACGTGTTGGCCGCAAGGTTGGTGCTTTCTAATGTAAAAGTGTCGCCTGCTTCGTTATATTGAACATGTCGCACTACAGTGTTGAACTTTATGCATTTGCTGAGCCCTTCTTTGAGTTTCCAGTGACCTAGAAGTAAAGACCTACACACCAGTCTTTAACGAAGTTTTGTACATTCGGACATTTTACTACCATATACAGTCTGACCAAACAACTGATTTTTTAAAGCATCATTGATACTTCAGGCAATTCAGGCAATAAAAATAATACGAAGCCTGGAAGTGACATGGTTGACATGACTTTCTGAATGAAAATAAACTCCGTAAATTAAGTTATGGCCAAATTTAAGAAAAAACACTTCGGATACCATGTCTTTCCCTCAAGTTAGTAAAATTAAACTCATTCCGGAAAAAATATCAATCATGTCATTTCCAATCTTCCGTAAAATAATGTGAGTTGTTTGATTCTTTATTGACATATTTAAAGGATCCCCAAGCATCTTTTCTGAAGGAGAGTATATAGGAGTTCCGCGGATTTCATGATATTTTCGCGTACAAAAGGAATAATACATATACAATACTTTTTTTGTTTCAGAGTAAGATTATAAGATTCTTATATCCTTCGTGGCATCTTTTACGTTCCCGTATGTCGGAATTAAATGTTTCTTTCAGGTTATCCGGACAACGAGTCGGGCTTTAATTGATAAAAAAATGTCTGAACGGTTGGTTTGATAGTAGAAGTCTCAAGAACTGAGGAAATTATTAAATACAAGATGTTACCGTCTTTCCAAAGTGCAGGAAGAGTTATCTACCATATTAAAACATGCAGGGTTTCGGAAAAATATGCAAAATGGTTCCATTGAAATAAAACTATTAAACAATTTAAAAAGTATATCTATTTTTGCGTAACCCTGCACTAATAGTTCGTTGTTGACACACTGAAAGAACTGAAATAAAATCAATTATTCAAAATTAATTACGGTAAAAAAGTATCCATACAGCCGTAAGTTCAATCAAGTGAAATGCTTTACCAAGACAGATGCGGAAGTGTAAAGAGAAATTTAGATTCCAGGAATTTACAGTTTCTCTGCTAATTTTTGATAAATGAAACTTATGTGCTAAATGTAATGACATGAACACTAGAAAAAAAGAAATGCATCGATATAAACAGGATTTACCTTCAAGATAGTCCAGTAAAACAGGTCTAGGAGAAAATAAGGGGATGGCTTTCCCAAGATGTTTCTGAAATGTGTAATCCGGGAACTCAATGCACTCCTTAGGTCCATTTGACCATAGGTGCTTATACATGCCGGCTTGACATGGTTCGCCATATTCATCAGTACCTACAAGCAAATATAGAAATGCGTTATATTAAAGTCTAGAAATTTATTTGAAATCCTTCAAATACAAAAATACATACGTGAATTTTAAAAAACATTTATTTATATCAGTGTTTTCTACAACTCCTGGTTAACGGTGTAAATATGTATCAGGTATTTACAAGCTTTGATCTTCCCTTGCGCTTTCGCAATAGATTTAGAGAAGAACTGGTTTAGAAACAAAATAATGTTTTTGTTCATAATAAGGACAATATTACTATATTTAAGACATATTTTATATAAAAATTAATTTCTTGATATCAAAAATTATTTTCTGATAAAAATATTAGTATGATAAATATGGGCACTCGTCTAATCCCCCTCCCCATTTATTATACTGACCCAACTTATTTCCGTGAAGTGTCACTAACAAACCTTATACATGTAATCAATAATTGGACAGCTGTGCAATTTCTTGACACTAAAACATAATAGTTTGATACTTGATATCAAGAAATGACTTTTAATATCAAGAATTCGATTTTCAAGACATTGTTAGTATCTCTATATAAAAAACAGAACAAACCAGACAACACGCTACTGAAATATTACAATTACCTGTTCTCCAAGAATAGTTCCATAGTCCACCCCATGTGCTTTGCCTTTCGTAGCAGGTGACATCAACTTCATTACCGCCGTCGATGTCTGCAAAATTCCATAAAGCAGACATTCCACATGGACCTGCAACTACCACACACATCCTCTTCTTTGTTGCAGCAATATTTTATAGATTTAGCTGAAAAGAGATTTTGCAGTTGTCATTATTAAGGAACACTCCGTATTTAAACGAAAATAAAAAACACCATTTATTTGATTAAAACTGACATTACCCTTATATAAGTTTATCCGTCAGCAAGTTTTAGATTTTTTCGGTGCATCGATCGGCATTGAAGGTCAGGCCGGATGTCTCGGTGTTAGAAAAAGCATAATAGCGCAAGATACTGTCCAGCGGTCTGTTGTAATGAATCAAAATTATTTGAAGGAATTT
The DNA here is from genome assembly GCF_021730395.1 of Mercenaria mercenaria. NCBI lineage: Eukaryota > Metazoa > Mollusca > Bivalvia > Venerida > Veneridae > Mercenaria > Mercenaria mercenaria. Next base: position 5,361,783 of record NC_069365.1, on the reverse strand, counting down.
GGTATAGGGTCACGCAAGAGACATTTGTGTATAATGATTTTGGAAACGGACCAGCAGTTTCTGACAAAAAGATTTTCAAAGTTTTATATAGGCATATAGGGAAAATAAGCAAAACCCCTTGGGGCCATGTTTTTCGCTGAATCAATATTATTTGAAGGAATATAGTAGAGGGTCACCCAAGGAACACTAGTCTCGTGTAAAATTGTTTTGAAATCAGTTTTCTATATAGCCATAAGTCCAAAGGACAGGAACAACAAAGGGAAGAAATTTAACCAAAAAGAAAAAAAATTCTTACAAGGTACAGATATGTCAAAATACACCTAAATATTGGAGATACCATCCATGTTGTACCACAGAAAAGTGGTCTCGGTTTTTCCCTACGGCCAATAATAAAAAAGTTACTAAATAAGCTATTTATAGTTACATAAAAGGGTAGTAATTAAAAAAAGTATTGTAAATGAACAAAAGAAGGATCAGCCAAATAAAAACTAGAGCAATGAAATGCAACGCAATTGCAGAGCAATATACACACAAAACAAAGTCATATGAATTTTGACCCCTAAGTGTGACTTTGACCTTGAAGTGAGCCGTCCGAAACATGCGCTCTGCACGTCGTTTCGATGAGGTGAACATTTGTGTCGGGTTTCTTTGAAATCCTTCAAGGGGTTCAAGAGTTACAGAGCGGAAAGGAAATTGCTAACCAACAGACAGACAGACAGACGGACACCGAGGCGATAACATAATACGTCCCTCCAGGCGTATAAAAAGGAATCGAGATCTTATGGTCAAAATATGGTAAAAATGTTACTTTCGATTTCAGCGACACAACATCCATAATTCGGATACGTCCGTAACTACGCTAAAGGAAGTGGCTAATCGTACGGTCCCGTATTAATAAGGAAATAACCCGCAGGTAGCTATTCGTACAGCAGTTGTTGTATTACATTGTACTGAAGTCATTCAACTGATATATTTTCAACCGATTTCTTTACTTTTATTTAATATTCAGTCGCAAATAAACAGGAAGTGATTTCGAATAATGAAAAAAGGCTAATTTTATGTCTGTGTGCAATATTATTGTCATCGTATGATATATATATGCAATAAATCAATGATTGTTAGTGTTAATAATAAAAATGTCATCTATAGAAGTTCACATCATGGTTTGAATATCATGTAATATGCTTACTTTTTCCTTCGTATTTCGGTTGATAAGACTGGAACTAATTATTGACAATATTTAGAAAGTGTCTGTCTGTATGTCTGTCCATCTGTCTATCTATATATGCATCTTATGTATTATCGTACTTCATTATTCATGCGGTAGAGCCGTATTCACTATCCATATATCATTACAGCGTATCTGTATCTTATGTATGGAGTTCAATCTGGGTAAGTGTGAGATTGAGGATTACTCAAAAGAAAAAAAAACCTATCATCTACAATTATACACTCCATAATATAGCACTAGAAACTAGAGACGCTGCTAAATACATGGGCCTCACACTAAGTAAAGATTTCAAAACACATTGATAACATGACATCAAAAGCAAATAATCCACTTAGGAATGTCAAAAAAAAACAACAAAAAAAAACAACAGAAAAGTAAAAGAAACAGCTTACCACACCAATGTCCGCCTACAGCTTAAATAATGTAAAATTTACATGTCTTCAGTTGGTACTGGCAGTGTTCCACAAGACTGGAGGATGGCTATCGTTGCCCCTGTATACAAAAAGGGCTCACGAAGCAATGCCAGCAATCACAGACCTATTCTCTTACTTGCATTGCTTCCAACTGACGAAGCATGTTTTAGTATCAAATATTATGAATCATCTAGATAATAAAATTTGCTTAATTCCTTCCAACATGACTTCCGCTTAAACACAGTTGTGAATCTCAGTTAATTAAGTTTTTGATAACCTTAAAGCTAGTAAATAGACAGACCTAATAGTAATGGATTTTAGCAAAGCGTTTGACAAAGTCGATCACAATCTTTTGGTCTACAAGCTATTTGCATTAGGTATAGACAGAAAACCATCCATGTGGATTAAATCTTTCTTTAAAAAACGGACACAAAAGGCCACCAATCAGATATACTACCTGTGGTGTCAGGGGTACCCCAAGGGTATGTCTTTAGGCCTTGCCTTTTCCTAACATTACAAATGTCTTCGCCCTACAGATCGACCTGCATACATAAGAAGTTTAGCCAATTCTGAGTGGAATAAGATTGTCCCTTTTTTTAAATAAGGACTTAAATTTGTTATAGAAAGTAAAAAATTAACTCACCCTCTGTCTTTGTTTACATTTCTCGTATAGTTCTTGTCATTAGCGCCGTCTCGGAAGTATCACTGGCTCTTTTTTCAACTCACCTCCATAAAGAATGGGATTCAGTGTATACAGCCCGTGAATCAGTCATTGTTGTTTTCGACGTATTTAAATTTTTGTCACGTGATACTGTCTTCGTTGATTTACGGAAGTCGGCGAATCCTGGCGTGTTAATTAGGCATCCGCGGGTCATTAAATATTTTATGATTTTATATCCATTCGTATCTCAACAATATTTGGCCATCCAAGTCTAACTAACGGGCGAATTTGTTCATTAGACTATTTTCTACAAATCTACAAAGTTATTTGCTTTCTTTTAACGGTGATTTTGAACAGGATTATAAATTTAACTGTTTGATAAATGGCTTTGAAACTTTTAACACTTGCTCACCATCATGGTCACGCATTGCAATATAGTGCAAGACTTATCCAAATCCACAAATACAGAAAAAAGTGTCTGTCTTATACATTTGTATATATATATATTAAATAAAATCTCTGGTTATAGTTTGACCCCATACTTCCATCAATTCTTCGAATAGTCGAGCGCGCTGTCAACAGACAGCTCTTGTTTATGTATTCTTCTTGATGGGACAGTAATAGTGAGACGGTTTGTTGACTACTGGATATAGGATATATGCTGCCAAGGAAATCCATATCATGCAAGAGCGAAAGTCCGCTATATCACTAATTTAGATGATTACATCTTAAAAATGAAGCAAATGTATACAGGATATGTTTCTCTGTAATGTCTTCGCAAAGTTTGATATCAAGTCATATCTGTTTTAGTATATATAGACTTAAGGCGCTTTAAATAAAATCTACCACTGTATTATTTTGTCACACTTTATGGAAACAAAATGCGGTTATCTTGTTTGCTCTTTTGATCCTGATGTCAAGGACAGAACAAGTCAAATAATACAGATGAGTGCAAGGAGAGAAGATGAAACATTCAATTGTTGCATTCACCCAACAGTTAGAATCAGCAGTAAGGCTGCAGGTATTACCAACATTACTTACTGAAATAAGCAAATGTTTCACAGAGAAGATCTAGTAGAGTTTTTCTATAAGAGAAGCTTTAAAAAAGTTCATGAACTTCCTACCAGAAAGTGAAAACAATATCCTTATAGGTCACAATATTCAGTCTTTCGATTGTCATGTTTTAACATATGCTTTAAAGTCTACAAATTTAATTCAGAAGTTCAGTGAAAATGTGTATGGGTTTATCGACTCTTTAAAGTTGTAGAAACAAATTTTTAAAGAAGGGTCTCATAAGCAAGAATGTCTTGCAGTACGTATTTTAGGTAAATAATTTTTATTAGAAGCTCACAATGCTGTAGCTGATGTATGAGTATTACAACAAATGTTTAAGCAATGTCCTGGTTCATTACAGGAAATGTCTAGGTCGTCATTTGCAATGCAGTATATACAAAATGTTCAGGCTAAAAAGAAAAAAATAATGTTTATGAATGAGACACTGTAAATTTTAAATACTAAATAAAACGTTCTGTTATGTTCGGTTCTTTTCTGTATTTTTTCTTTTCTGAAAAAATACTTTTCTTTCATGTGATGATTTCTTACATTATTTATCATACCTGACATGAAATGTTATCATAATTGAGATTGAAACTTTTTATATTTTTAGACGTTAAGAGCAACAACTATAGCTTTTTGTATATGCAAAATTTTATCCAAACGTTGTGTTATAACATTATATAATAATATTACAATATTTGTTATACATCATTGACAGATGTCATACCACTGTATGGTAACTACAACGGTAGCCGTGTGTTTGGATTTGTCCAATATGACCGCTCAAAGCAAAAAACAACGGAAGGCCATGTAATGTCATACATATATTTAATAAGTCTTGCTACGTTTCATTACCAAATTCTGTTCAGTAACCCTGGTAATGTCCAAAGAAGTAATCACCGGACTGACATGACGATCGGAATCATATTTAGCATAAATATATCTTATAAACTCGTGGAGATTGTTCAAATTCGCGTCAGATGTTCCAAAATTTCATTTTTATTATCTATAAAATCAAACTATTTGGACTAAATGGATGTAAATATACTATATGATAATCTGTAGTATAAGTAAGCATAAACTGTGATGTGTACATAGCACCTAAGCTTCAAAAGGACACGAAACGTATAGTGTCGTGAACATATGAATGTAACAAGTGTACACCAGTTTGGATGACTTAATCTCTTTGGATGTTTACGGTTTGGACTAACACTTTTAATTGCTGATTTTAAAATGATACTTGTTTTTAATTGTTTCTTGTTTTGGACCGTTTCCTTCAATCTGATTGGCTAACAGAATTTTTTACAAGTGTGTACAACAGATTTATTCGGATTACTTTTGTGCTGCTCCTGATGTTGGATTACTTTTTCACTTTTTATTTATACTGCCAGTACAGAGATTTGAAATAATTTGTAGATCTACATTTGTAAGAATGACTATAAAAAGAAACAAAAGTAATAAATGCCGTTATCGGATATGTGTACTTCGGTTGTGGGGTTTACAAGTGTGTAAAACAAAAAAAATATGACATTCATTCCTTTAGTAATGCTTTTATATTTTACAATGGTGCATGTTCAAAATATGTCTTCTGGCAAACCAAGCATGGCCATCAAGCATTTATGTTAGATTATTTTAAATGTATATGCTTATAAAATATGGGTGTATATTTTAAAGAAATATACTTATATGTTGATCAATATGAACGCTAATTAGCTCACCTGCGCACGAAGTGCTCAAAGGTGAGCTTTTGTGATCGCCCTGTGTCCGTCGTCCGTCGTCCGTCGTCGTCCGTCCGTCCGTCCGTCGTCGGCGTCTTCAACAATTTGACTGTACACTCTAGAGGTCACAAGTTTGGCTCAATCTTAATGAAACTTGTATAGAATGTTACTCTCAATAAAATCTTGGACGAGTTCGATATTGGGTCATCTGAGGTCAAAAGCTAGGTCACCAGGTCAAATCAAAGGAAAAGTCTTTTAACACTCTAGAGGTCACAAGTTTGACCTAATCTTAATGAAACTTGGTCAGAATGTTATCCTCAATAAAATCTTGAAAAAGTTTGATAATGGGTCATCTGGGATCAAAAACTAGGTCACCAGGTCAGATCAAAGGAAAAGCTTGTTAACACTCTAGACGTTACAATTTTGGCCTAATCTTAATGAAACTTAGTCAGAATGCTACCTCAATAAAGTCTTGGACGAGTTTGATATTGGGTCATCGAGGGTCAAAAAGTAGGTCACCAGGTCAAATCAAAGGAAAAGTCTGTTAACACTGTAGAGGCCACATTTATGACTGTATCTTTATGAAACTTGGTCAGAATGTTAATCTTGATGATCTCAAGGTCCCGTTTAAATCTGGTTTATGTAGAATCAAAAATTAGGTCATTAGGTCAAATCAAAGGAAAAGCTTGTTAACACTATAGAGACCACAATTATGACTACCGTATATCTTCATGAATCTTAGTCAGAATGTTAATCTTGTTGATCTTTTGGTCAAGTTCGGATCTGGGTCATGTGGGGTCAAAAACTAGGTCACCGGGTCAGATCAAAGGAAAAGCTAGTTAACACTTTAGAGGCCACAATTATGTCCATATCTTAATGAAACTTGGTCAGAATGTTAATCTTGTTGATCTTTAGGTCAATAGGTCAGGTGAGCGATACAGGGCCTTCATGGCCCTCTTGTTTTTCTAGTGTGTTTAATCAGGCTGATGTTACTACTAACAATTTTGAAACCTGACTTTTCATTCAAGAATTTAGCAATTGCCCAAATGAACATCCTCGTGGAAGGCATAGCTTCATGATCTGCCGGAAATACACTAAGCGACAGGATAGTGTTTGCTATACAGGTCTAACACACGACTGGTACATATTATCACCTTTCAGTATGTACTAACAGGTTTATACCCCAGTGGTAGCTTTGCTATTGACAGTGCCAAGGCAACGCCCAGATGTTACTTTGTTTCTTTCTTCTACGTTAAATATACGTTATAATATGTCTATGTATTTTGAGTATAGTCAAATAATTTTCACATCTATGCATACATTGCTATAGGCTTTCACGTTTTTCTCCTGTTGGATATGTTTCCCTTTTTAGTTTTTATAATTTCTTTTCTCAAGCGTACCAGTGAATTTTTCCAGTATAAAACACCAGTGGGAGAGGAATGGCCACGAAAAGCATGGTTAGCACCATTCATCTTTGTAGGAAATTCAGACGCACAGGCCTATTACTAAGTAAGATAGACCGCAAAAATATATACTCATTCTGTTGTTGATTATGCATGATTGTTAGTTCACTAGTAGGGTAACATTAAAAGCTTTGTTTCCTGTCTCCCGATCTCACATTTCTAAACAGAGCTTTAAAAAGGAAATGATTTACTAGCTTGTTTAATAATATACTGACTTCTGTTTTAATTTCACGACTGTCTATATACATTTCGACGAAAAAGGTCAACTATCAAGTTTAACAGGGAGCAATAAAGATCGACTATTCAAATGCCATGTTACTAAAGAAAGTAATTGAATGAATCAATGTCATAAACACTTACAAAATGGCCAAGAATTTTGTTAAGACCTATATTTTAGTCTCCTCTTCTGATGCTAAATAACACTATGATACCTACTTACATACATGAACTTAACCATAACTTGCTGAGACAAGTCAAAATAGCGAGATAATCATTTTGAAGAAACATGAGAATCTTTGAGCCTTTGCATTGCATGTCGGATAATCAGAGTGAACAAGTGTTTTAAGTTTCATTTCATTCGTAAAAGTGGTATGTGCTTACATACGAAAGCAAAGCTCAGTGAAGCGGCATAACTCTGCAATTTAGTTAAAGTCAGACTTGCTGATCCTTACTTTGCATGTTAGATCCTCACAGATAATTCATTCTAACTATTGATTATTAAGATACCTGCGTACGTACAAAATTGGTACAAAATTCAATTTAGTGGGTCGGAAAAAGAGTCATACCTTTGTAAAAACAAAGCAATCTAGAATTATAGAACATTTGTATTGCATGTCAGATCATCACATTGAACAACTAGTTTCAGTAAGTTCCCACTATAACATCTTACAAATAATTAACAAAGAATATGCGGAAGTCGACGAACGGATGCGTGCAATAGTCCTTCGTATTCTTCACGTAGTCGATGTAAAACATCTTATGGAATAATGAAAATAGCTGATGTGTACAGGAGTTGCTTTTATGTCAGTAGGTGAAAGGGCAAACAAACGTTTCTGTTTAATTTGGGCCTATTTTCTAAGAATTTACTAATTCCCTCTTCTAAACAAGCAATTGACAAATGTGATAAACAAATGAACATTTATTGTAAAATAATTCAAATAAAATCACCCTCGAGACGATAGATGGAATCCAGGGTTTCAAAAACGAACGACTTGGATATCTAACCAGCCCGGTACTCAAACGTTCTTATCCTGCTTTTTTAAAACTCGTTTTACCTACCTATCAGGATATATAGTGTTTTATTTTGAAATATTCCATGAAATAAATTAATTATTAAACGTAACACAGTTTAGTTTTCTCTAGGTACAGTATCAATTTCGAATCGTTTACGCACATCTCTTATTTCTAGCTTAGATATTAACTTTTATGACCTTCAGTTTATTTCTTTCCCTAGATTTTATGCAATCCAGAAAAGTTACCTCTTATATGCCAGAAATGAAAGAAGGAGATAGATCTGGTTGTTTATGGTTTTATCAACTTTGATACCGATTTTTCGTGCAGGAATGTGAATTAAATTGCTATCCAAACCGGTGCATATACTAAATCCAAACCGTGATCTGCTTTTCAATTACTTGTATCCAAACCGTTACACACTTGATACATATGATTGACTTACGATGGTATGTTTTCGTAAAAATGCTATACTTTCATTTAAGAGACCGATGACAAGATATGTGAAAATGTTTCTTCTTTCTTCTTAACTGTTTTTTTCTGATGAAACAACTGCAAGAGGTTTAATAATATCAATTAAAAGTTTTGTTTTCGCTTCTTGATTCCCATAATCTGCACGTTTTTATAATTTAGTAATTAAAACTGGATTAATCTGATCTTTTTATATCGAATAACTTAAACCTTAGAATGAAAACTTAAAACGGAATAAATCTTTATGTAAAATGTGTGTTTAATCATAGAAAACATCAAAACTTACACGGCTACCGGTGTAGTTACCATACAGTGCATACTGCACTAGAGAAAAGTAGGTGCCTTACGGTAGTTAAATTTGTGTATTGCATGGCAATACTTCATTTACTTGTATCATTACGTTTCAGCAAAAATGCAAATGTCATGTAACATGTTACTTTTCAGATTGGTTAAAAATCCATTTGATTCATAAAATATATATATTTTTTTTGTTGATATTGACAGTTAATATATGTAGAATGTTTACTCTTACATAAGTCAGGGAAGATGTAACACAGTTATGTACATGTTGATCTGTGCAATATGGTGTAATACGCGCCTACTAAAAAAAGATTACTGAACAACATTTTTGGACTTCAAATTCTATTGCATAGGTGAAAAATCCATAACTGTCTTAGTATATGAATTATAATGTATGAATTATGAACCACTGGTTTTAATAATTGCACCATATATAACAAATAATCAAGGCCTTCGATTTGGGTTATTGCCTGATTTTCGGAGTTAATATGTCCAGAAACTGAACCGCGAGCATCTAAGCGATTGACCTTGGTAAATTAGACAAGAAAAAGACACTGAATACTTTGATAAAAATAAGGCTAATATATGATTTATTTACCTAAGTAGTAATAAACGGGAGGTCATGCTTTAATTTGAGGTCATAATTGACATCACAATACTCTCTTGCGGGTCTGCGCATCGACTGTCATTTATTGCAGAATATATTTATTGCCTGACCTTCTTCTCTGTTTAACCAGCAATGAAATCATGCCATGTTAGAATGAAATTTTATGCATAGGTTATGCGTGTATGAATTTGATGGTTTTTATATATTATTAACTATGAGGTACGAGAATTTTATGCAGGTGTCTTCAATATTAACTAAACGTAAAGACTACCCAGACCCCTATTTCAAAGATCAAATTCACAATTAAAGTTCAAAAATTAACATTTATCTTTTACTGTTCATTCTGTAAACTATTTAATACCATATATAGAAGGTGTATTATCTTCAGAATTACTTCTCTTTAATATGATGAGTTCTTTTTTCTCATATTTTTCCATTGATTTCAAAATGATATGTTATCGAATTAAATTATGGAAACATACACTGTTTTCATATTAAAGGATGTTATAAGCAATTAAAGGAAAGAAACACACAACTGCAGATTTATATATGCAAATTTTAATTCAAACATTTTTTAACGTAACTATTGTATATATAATGTGTGATATTGTGTCATTGATAGACATTTTTACATAGTCTGAAACACTGCTGATCATAAGCTGTTAATGACCTTAACTTATATTAATAAACATTGATAATGTGGCAGTTGACCTCAGTACAATCGACACTGTTTATTTTCCAATACAGGTTACTAATAACTACTTTGCAATATTGTTTAAGACATTAATCTGAATTTTTTTTTCAAATTTGTTTATCATTTTTGTTGTTCTACAACTTCCAGACACAATAGACAGACGTTTTTGAATTGTGCAAATCGTTTTATTAACAAAATTTAGGTTAACTTAATTATCATAAGGCAAGCATATTATCATTCTTTTATCAAGAAAAGGTTGGCTGAAATAACTGCCAAAGGGTTTTTATTGTAAATTACAGTAACATGTATAAGAATGAAATAAATAAAAGTTGAAAATTTCAAATCAAATTATTCACAATTATATACAATTTTATAAGTGGGTGGTGTGATCAGAAAGTACCATATTTTCCTATACAAAATACCTTTTTCAAAGTATCTAAAATGTAAACATTCACTGATTTGCGAAAGAGCTATTCCGTTTGAACTTATTTTGCGTGTTAAAATGCACTAGTTGTAGCAGCTCACTTTTAATCATAAAAACTACCCCTTTTTAATAGGGGTGTAGTAATACTATGGCAAATATCTCTAACACAAGCACAGACCATATGAATTTTATTCCATCTAATGATGAAACACCTTGCTACAATTATCTACATTGTGCATAAAAATGCATAAGTGTAGGAACATCTGTATTTTCCCCATAGGCTCCCATTGTAAAAAATGAAATATGGCCCATTTTTTTCAAATCAGTATAGTAAAAAATTAAGCATACGAAACTATCATTTTTTTGCACGTATCTTTCTTATATCATATGTAAGTAAGAAAAAATAGGTCTTAAAATTTCTACATTGTAGTTGTTTGTTATTCAAACGTGCAGAACTACCTTAAACGTTGCTTTACATGTGATGCTTTTCTCCTAGCAAAGCACCTGTGGAGAAGATTCGCACGATAGCAAAACCAATTATATCTTTTTAAATTTCATTTCGAGAGCCCACTTTACAATCAAACATTTGCTTTTAACGGTTGACTGGTTTGTATTTGAGTAAGAAAGGGGTATATTAAATACATGCATGGATAATATAATCTGTTTTGTATGGTTTTATATTACAGGGAGAAACCTCCCGCATCCGCCTATATGTTTTATTGATATGTGTTACACATAAAATCATGTACTTTGCAGTGCAGTCATAGAACTGTTGCAAAAGTAAACTTTTTTGTCCTATTTTTCTATGATTTGAGTGCCTTTAATCCATGTTCTGCTGACGAAACATGGTTATCCGGCTTTCTCTTCATACTGTTCACACTTCATCTCTAAATCCCTTCCCACTGAAGTCTGTATAGTTAGTACACTGCTTTATGGCTTCATTTGGTACCTGTTGTCATGAAAAGTGTATTTGATATTAGTTTTTAAGATTTATTAAAGGTTTATTATAATAATTTGTTTGTTTTGGGTTAAACGCCGTTTTTTAACAGTATTTCAATTATGTAACCTAACCAGTGTTTTTTTTATTCTGTACTAGAACAAACCTGTTGTCCGCAAGTAAGTGCCAACTTCCGAACATGACTCGGAGGACGAATGATTTTCGACACAATATCATTTATCAAAAGAGAACATACGCCCCGCCCGGGGTTCGAACTCACGATCCCTCGACCCGTAGATCTGTGCTCTCCCTACTGAGCTAAGCGGGTGGGCTGATTATAATAAGGAAGTTTCCCTAACACAACTAAGCATAGATATACGAGGGGCAATCTAAAAATACGTGGATTTTTTCTTCTGATACGACAATCACACAGACTAAAATTACACACAATTTACCAATGTCACCAATCTAAACACTAACAGTCATCACAGTAGCAAGATGCTTAAATACTGACGTAAAAATCTTTAACTTCTGAAATATCGCACGAGGCTGGTATCTGGTTTAAAGCTTGGCCAAGCATCTACATAGACTTGTAAAATTATTGTAACACTAATACTCGATGCCATATGATTGTGATAAGTCGTTATAACAAAAGAAAATTATGGAATGAATAATTCTTCTCTTAGGGGACACATAATGAACCGATCTCCATTCTTCTACTTCCGCATCAGATGCATAAATGCCGGTGGATAGCATTGTAAGCAGAGACTGATATTGAAGGACATGTATAATGCTTTAGATGGATTTGATGAATAAAGTGGTTCATCTGTAATAATTTCACCAACTTTATATCATTTAAAGACATTGACTTATCAATTACCGTCTGATATGGTTTCAACACAAAACATATTTTGAAAAAAAATGGCAACGTCAAATCGACACTTGGTCCATGTTTCTAACTATTACTTATCGCTGTCATTAGTTCATACGTCCGAACTTGACATTTCATAAATAGATTTATTATATAATGTATATTCAAGACATGAAACTATAGAAGTATCTTCGCTAATTTTTAGTTACGATACACATGCATGTAATTATGGATTGCCCATCGTATTTCGTATAAAGAGCAAAAGTTATTTTCATTTTGACATGAAACATATCACTATCATACATAACAAAATGATTATTAAGGGGACATTAAAAACAAAACAAAATGGAAATAGATACAGTTAATTAGCTGACAGATAAAGAATTGAACTTAAAAGTTCTAGAGAATAGATTTTTTTTCAGTATAATGTTACATATTCAGTGTATTGAGGATGTGATTACCAACTTGTACACCAACTGCAGTGAAGAATATTTTACACCGCCTTCTCTGGATTGCAACGCAACATATTTATCTATCACTAAAACTACCTTTTCTAGTTTGTTGTATGAAGGGTATCCTGTCTTAAATACAGGTGAATTGTGTGCCCCATTGAAGCACGACATGAAACCCAAACGCCCATTTTTGCTTTTGTTCTCATCGCTCCGATGTAATGTGTTTCCGTGGTGGAAGAAGGCGTCACCTGAAAAATGTCACAATTAATCAACGTTAATTAAGCCTCTTATATCATTGCATCTATTGCATATTCATAAGAGAAAGTAATTTTTCAATATCAGGAAATAAAATTGTCAAACGGGTTGAATATTTGGTTTGAAAGACAGTCTTTAATGTTGTCAGAACTTGCTGTCCGACCCTTTTGCCCTTTGAATGTATATGTTGAAATTGTTATTGTAATTACTTCATATCAAAGAGTAATAAAATATTATTAAATCAATATTTTGTTTCAATTAACAGAAATAATAAAGATGTTCGTCAAATAAACATATGAAAGAGCCCTGAAAAAAACCTTATATTTATTGAATATTTTTTCACAGATTATGGCTACATCAAAGGCGCAAAAGAGGTACTTATGACTTGCATTTTTAAATAAATGTTTTACCGTTCTGTAGCGAAAAAAGCAGCCGCACATTAATACCACTAAAACTACTACATCTAGAACATATAACACAACCTGGATCCATTTCAAGGTAGATATGTTCACATTTCTTCATAATTTCTTTTACCCGTTCAGGGTCTACACCCATTTGACCACTAGGTACTTTAAAGTGGTCTACTCGACCCATCTTATTGGACGATCTTAAAACCTGAATTGGAAGAATTAAAATTTATGGCTAGACAAATAAAAATACAAGCTAAATGTAGTAATGTGTATAACGCATGCAGTTAATTCGTATAAAGTATTCTTCCCACTTGTGTGCGAGGGCCTTTCTAAAAGTAATGGCATTTGTGCTTGAATATGTTGCACAGTCTGTGTACAGACTTGAAACTTCAAATTATTCGCCCTTGACTTCCACACACTTTCACATTCAAGCAATCCAAGAGGAGAACGCAACAAAGTAGTCTCCCCTTGGTATGGCTTAAAGTAATTGAAAAGTAGTACCACTAAGAGCTTTGATATTTGCGCCAAACCAGCATCCTTTTCAGCCTTGGAAAGACAATAATGTCACAAGGACTTAGATCTAGTGAATAAGTGGAATGATTGATTCGTACCACTCTTTCATCTCTAAGAAACATTACCGATGGCACTTTTGTGAGCCGTAACGTTGTCGTGGATAAACTGGAGTCCGCAAATACCAGTCATTGGGCACATTTGTTTGTATATTCCTTAAAATAATTTCAGTACTTTGTCTCTATTAAACTTTTTCCAGGGACTGACTCTTCTGACGGTGTAGAAATTTGTACAGCAGTATCTTTTGAGTTAAAGGTCTTTTATACTGTTAGAAGTTGTGACATTGTGCGATCATCTAAATTTGAGAAATTTTTCAGCGTTTCTTAAGCTCATTCGACTCTATTGGCATTTTGCTGTTCGATTAACATGTGAGGCACTAATCGGACACAACCTTTATTAAACCAAAGTGCTTGGTGAGAAGCTCATGAGTTCTACATGTGTACAAGACTTCAAGCGCGTTTGTTTAAGGTAATTGTACAAACACAGAGTTAGGTTTCTTCTATGTAAGCTTATATTGTATACATGTCACATACAATTAGAGCCTAGGGCAATAATGTGAATAACTACTTTAGACAGTAAACCCCTGATGGATTCAGAGCTTCGGAGAAGAAGATATTTTAAAGTCTGAAGGCTGAAAACCTATTTTTAACCAAAGTGACCCATATGTTCAATGAACCAAACCATTCAAACAAATTTGAAAGAGAGCCACCTAGGGATCATTTGTGTAAAGTTCCATCAAAATCCATTCAGTGGTTGTTTAAAGAAATTGTTGATTAAAAGTGACCACGCTCTCTGGTGGCCATGTTTTTTGACGAATCAAAATAGTTTGATCAATCTTTTTAGACGATCACACGAGGACAATTTGTGGGAATTATTTTAAAATCGGGCCAGCAGTTTCATACAAGAAGATGCTCTAAGTTTTTACTATATACAAATGAGATAAAGTGACCACGCACTCTGGCAGCCGTGTTTTTGACGAATCAAATTAATTTTAACACCCTTGGTAGACGGACACACAAGAACCATTTGCGTAAAATAATTTTACTATAGGGCCAGCAGTTTCACAAAAGAATATTTTAAAAATGTCCACTATATACATATAGGGAAAAGTTACCACGCCTCCTGGCGGCCATGTGTTTTGACAAATCGGTATAATTTGAATAATCTCATTTTACGAACATTTGTCAGCAACGGAGTGCAGTGTATGCACATTCCATAACCTTGAGAATACGGCAATTTCGCCTAAGCAAGCCATGCCGGTAACCTACAAAATACGATGCATCCACATCCTCAATATATAGGAGACCTGAACATGGCTGACATTTCAACGGGTTCGAAATCCGCTTACACTACATTATTAAGTGGCTATCAATGTTGAAAACTTTGTCTCAATTATTTGTTTCATTTTCTTCCTGTAACAGCCACAGACGATCGCCGAACAGAAAGTATTTTGCAACCTTTTTCTAAATAATCCCTTGAAGAAAGGTAATTCATCTGAAGTACAGAGGACGGTCATAACACTTGGTAGAGAGTGGCTCAAGGACCATTTGTGTGAAATTTTTTAAGAATCGGATCTACGGTTTAGGAGAAGATGTCGTTTGAAGATTTTTCTATTTTTAGTTTTGGTGGCCCCTATGTGCAATCAAGCGGAACAACTTGAACAACTTTGGTAGAAAACCACTTAAGAAACATCCAGGCAAAGTTTCATTAAAATGAATTCAGTGGTTTTTAGGAGATGTCGTTTAAACACAATTGTTGACGACGGACGGATTACCGGACGGACTACCGGACGGACGGCCGCACGGACTCACGCACGACGGACGACGGATACAGCGTGATCACAATAGCTCACCGTGAGCACTAAGGTGGGCTAAAATGACGCTATATCCGACATTAATCTGACGTCTTACAGCAGCAATTTTAAAGTTACGTGCCAATCTGACTAAAGTACTTAATCTTCTAAAAGAAGATCTGAAGATGACCTATTCACATTCATCTTTCTGTATATTTAGATTTCCGATATTGCTATTTCTATTTTCGCAAATTTATTCTTATCTAAACCAATTAGACGATTCGTTTCAACAAGCATTTGGCTGAACCATCAAAATAGCTTCGAATGTCACAAGGTGAGAAAAATATGCAGTCAGTCCGGGGCTCGAACCCGGACCCCTCGCTTACAGAGGGAATGCTCTACCGACTGAGCTAAGCGGCTGACTGATACAAATTCTGCCCTTACGTGACCAAGTCCGTACCGTATCGTATGATACCTCTCAAAACACGAGGGCGCAGTCATGATGTGGTCGTCATAAGAATTATAAACATGGAAAACCTAGACTAGATATAGATTTTTTAAACTTTTACTTTCACTTTCAAAATGTTGAAAGCAAGGCTCTGATTGGCTAGCGGAAGTGTCGTCAGAATGGGTCTATCAATAGCACGTCTTCAGATCCAACGCGTAGCGTTAATTGGAGATGTTCTTTAGTCAGATTTATGTACGCCCTAAATTCAGATTTTTGTTCGCTTTTCATAGCTACATTGTATGGTATTTTGCTTTATGTATATGATTACACCTGAAACAAAACTAAGTGTCTCTGAAACTGTACGATAGATTTCGATTAAAAACGAGTCATTCTTGTATCATCCATGTAAAGTACGCGTTTCTTGCGTGCCAAACTTCTACGGAAGCGACCAATTGTCATTATATTTAGAATGGCCATCGTACAATCTGGTTATAACTGGAAGTACAGTCGCAGAAGCACGACAGATCAACAGTTGCTTATCGCAGAATTTAGCACTTGTTTTCCTTCTTTGATTATCTAAACGGCAAAACGAATAACTTTACAATAGTATTCAACATTAAAGGGCAAGGAATGTCTGACAATAAGTTAATTTTATATGAAATCCATCTTCAAGCCTTTCATAATGCTAAAATAATTTTTGAAACCAGACCACTATTGAAATAGAAATGCAAATTCAATAACCTGGCTGATCATGGAGACAGATAATTTAGTGTTAATCATGTCATTTACACACTGCTGAATTCTGTATTTCGCAAATAATCTTGAAAATATATTTGTGTATTAATTTTATATGTTTCTTGAGTGCAAGATGTAAACCATGATAATTTCTTTCATTTTACCTGGAAAAAGTAGACAAACTATTTTACAGAAATATGTAAATACAGTTTAAATATGTATCTAGAAATTTGATAAATCCGCCATATTGTTTTTGTTGCCATGGAAATAAAATGACCGCCATTTTGATCAAATATTTAAAAGCTCATAACATTCTCAATTTAAGCCAATTTTGAAAAATCGTTCACTTCTTTAAATGATTTAAGAAATCTTAGCAGACAGAATTAACATAAAACAACACTGCTTTTCACTTTAAAGTAATTAGATAAATACGTACAATGCGATGGGTGTTGTTGGCTGAAAACTGAGACAGCGTGAAACGTAGGTCGCCGTGAAATGTAGCACGGCCGACTTAACTTGATTCAGTTATTATATAGTAAATTGATGCTGGATTTATTTTTGGGTCCTAGACAGTCTACTGATGTTTTTATCATATATAGCATCATTATTGACTAAACAAATATGCCGAATGCCTAAGGTTAACAATTGTTGTCTTTCCTACACTTATCAAAAGATCTCTAGATTGAATAGTGTACTTGCCTGTTTACAACTGTTATCTTTCCTGCACTTATCGAGAGCCATCCATACTGTTATCATGTCAGGATATAAGACTCCATCATTGTACCAGTACCTAAAGATTTGATATAAAATAGGAACAACTATTACCATGAACTGAAAGTTACATTAGGCATTAAAATGTATGTTATAACTGTTACAGATGAAACGGCTTTCCAAATAGATCTTATGCAAACTTTCATGGTTGCAAAAACGCTTCTTTTAATGCTGCTCATGATCTTATTTAAAGGAATGTTGTAAAATAATGGATTTAATAAAACTTTCTAATATGTTAATCAATATTCAAGGCTGAAAACAATTATCGGAAATAGGATTAACAAAAGATTAATATATTTTCATGTTCATAACGAAAATTGTAGCAGCCGCGTTATAAACAAAAGCACTATAAAATGATAATTTGAGCATTTCGTTTATTTAACATCAACTGTCGGAAAGGCATTTTGCTTAGATAGTATATCTAGTTTTATATCTTAAAAATCTGAAAAGCCAAAACACCACTAATGTGTATCTGGTAAAAAACGGTTTTAAAAGAATCAAGTATTATAACAGATCAGATCAGTTATAAACTAATTTTAAAATACCAGCCTCTCGTTAAAACATACTTGTAAAACATTTAATCTTGTAAGGTAACAATACACATGGTTTAATAATTCATTGCATTACTAAACACAGCGTATTTCTCCTCTACCTGATGGACCAGTATCGCATTTAAGGTAGTTCTGCACGTTCGGATCGAAATTCTTTCTACAATGTAGAATTTGATTTAACCCTGAGATTTCAAAACTTCAGAATATACTTAGAAAATTCAGCAAATAAAAAAGATAGAGTCGTGTGCTTGATTCTTTGCTGGACGTTCTTTAAAAGTTTGGACCTCGCGCAATTTTTCATAATGGGTGTCTATGGGAAAATCACAACATTCATAACATTTTCGCAAATAGATTTTTTTTTTCTACTAAGTGGATTTTAATGAAACGTCTCACAGTTGTAAATAAACATATTGTCTATAATGTGGTGAAATAAAATGTGCAGGTCCGTGTGCTTTTGAGATAAATGACCATGATTAAGTGAACCCCACAATTAAAGCTAATTTTAAGACATTATTTTGAATCATTTAACGTGTCAGATGTTTTAATATCATTATTTAACTTTAGAAAGTTAATTACAGTGCCATTGTAATAAGTTTATTCACGGGTTGCCATTAATTCATAAAATAATTTTCATTTCCGTACGCTCAAGCCAAGCTTTATTCTATGTTTTCCGGATAAAAGATGTTACACCATCACTTCCGGTTTATCAAACGTGTAGAACTATCATAATAACTTCTCTTTATGATATAATAAACTTTTGCATGGAACAAGTTACATCCTTATCACAAAAATATTTAGAAGAAGTCGTAGTACAGTTTACCATTATTTCTGACAAATTTATATCATTCCTATGTTTTCTAACTCTAAACTCAGTCAATTTTTACACCCAGCGTTACTCTTAGTATTACACTAAATAAACATTTTATTGTTAATTCTGTCATTGTCCATTTTACTAACTCTATGCTGATGGTGTGCTGTAGTCTTTTATTGTTTGACAACTGGAGGCTGCCAAGTAAGCTCCCCATATACAGCATTATTACGTGTATAACGACCGACTCCCAAAACAAAGCGCATTGCTCGCAACTGTACAGCATTGATACATGGATAAGTTTGCATTCCCCTAATTGATGCACCATATGAGATCACTGGCCAGACATTGCTGTCATAAAGCATAGTAAAAACAGCATATAGCATACCACAGTAGACTTATATTTAGCAATCAGTGAACTTTGTGCAACACATTTGACTGTAAGACTTTAATGTAAATTCATCCAGCAATAAACCAAGTTATGTGTATTTGTTTGTTACCTGTACCTCGTGATTGCCACACATGAAATTACAAGAGGTTTTTTCACCTGACTGAGGTGTAAAATGCCCAATTTGACTTTGTGAAGGATTAACCACCATACTATTTAAACCACCCCACATACTCAGGATATTAAACATAAGCGGGAGGTAATCTTCTGTCTCTGCTATCAATATGATATCATCTGCATACAATAGAATGCATATTTTGTCATTACCAACCAATATACCTTATTTGCAGATTTTATAGACACAGCTAAGTCATTTACAAAGAGATTGAAAAGCAGAGGGGATAGAGAACAACCTTGTCTTAAGACCACACTTGGACATTGAACATATCAGTATATAATTTATTTATTCTAATACATGAAGAAATATTATTATATAGTTATTTTAATGCTATAATCATTTTACCCCCGATGCAAGTATTTGAACTGGACAGTTTATTCCATAAATACTTCTATCAATAAAATCGTAAGTCTTTTTAAAATTTATTAAAGCACAGAACGTGGACTCTTTCTGTTTCTTTTTGGTTTCAACAATGTTTCTTAAAAAAGACAAATGGTCAACAGTACCCCTCTTTTATCAAAATCCATTGTGTTCGTCAACAATTTTTTTGTTAATTTCTGCCCATTTAGAAATTCTTTCATTTAAAATTGAACGGTAAAGTTTATACATTGAATAAGACAAGTGCAGTGCCTCGATATGAACGAGGATCAAATAGAACTAAAGTACTGGACTTGAGGATAGGAGTAATAATAATCTTATCCCTGATGATGGCACAACACCAGTATCGAAACATAATAAAATTATATTATAAAGCGTATGAAGAAATGAAACATAACCATCATTATTCAGAATATCCACTGGACTAGGTATAGAATCAATACCACAGGCCTTTCCTAAGTTTGCTTTATTAACTACTGTTTTGACTTCCATTGTTGAAATGCCAGCATTAAGAGAATCATTCTCAATTGTAGACTTATTACCTTGTGAGTTCAAAACATTATATGTCCCATTATTTCTTGATAAAAATAAACTACTAAATTCTTGTTTCCACTTCTTTAAAGCTGTACCAACATTATTAAATACTACTATAACTTCCATTGGTACTGGTTTCCTCTTGGATTGAACAATACCCATTTTACCTATGGATTTCTAGAATACTTGTTGATTATTTTCACATTCATTTAAAAGTTGTGCTTGGACAGAGAGACCCAGTACGCCCGTTTACATCTTTGAACTTCACGAACGAAGGCCCGACTCGTTGTTACGAAAACAGATTTTAGCCGTTTCTTAACAGATGAACTAAGACATCGCAACCAGTCTCCTGAGAATTCCATAGGTTAGATAGTGTTTCAATCCACCAAGGTTTTTCCAATCTTTGCATTTTTAATGGTCACCCCAGATAATATATTTACAGTTTTATGATATAATTTATCATACATTTCTGTTTTAATAGCAGAATAAATATCAGAATATGGTGCTATGGAAAGCCATAGCTGTCTTCTAATGATGATATAGCACTTTTTGCTGTACATATATCAGTATATGAAGTGCCCCTACTTGTATGTGCTGTGCTTATATATGTAAATGATGCTATAACATTGTCTTCAAGTTGGGAGAAAATGCCAAGAAAACAATAGGAAAGTAAACAACATACGGCTTATTTTCGCACTTAAAGATTATTTTCGTAAGTGATTTTGGTCGCACACATCATAAATATTTCCTGTTAATTTCATTATCATAGGTACAAAGTCAATTTTTTTCGTATATAAGAATGAGTAAAATTTTTCTTTAAACTGACAGAAAATACAGTTTTAAAAAATGTAAAAAATAGAATATATAGCTTTTTTTCGCATATAAAAAGTTATTTTCGTTAGCGATTTTGACGCACACATCATAAATATTTGTTGTTCATTTCGTTATCATTGGTACAAAATCAATTATGTCTTAAAATCAATTATAATTTTATCATTTGCTTTTGCTTTATAAGTGTCTACTGATCATATCTATATAATGATATAAAATAAATTTAAATAGATATAAAACAAAAAATATATAGCTTATGTTCGTAAAAAAAATCTTATTTTCGTGAAAATAATCTTATTTTCACACTTTAGGCCTACCCTGAACTGGTGAAGAAGAGGCAGAATGTCCTCGAATATTATCCTATGCCGGATGTTTTCGGCAATATTCGTTAACTTTCGTAATATTCCGATCTTATAAATTGGCAAATAATGTTATTTGCACCGCATATAAAGTTGAATGCACCGGATATAAATATAAAGGTACAGCATACACAAGTAAACGAACCGTATATACAGCTGAAAGCACCACATATACAATACAATGCGCCACATAGATCTATCTAAAACGGTTTTTGATTGGCCCTTTGGAAAGGTATTTCCCGGAACTGTGATATGTCCACGCTATGACAATCAAAAAATCGATCTCCCTTGTTGACATAGTTATCGACATCTGGATACAGTTATCGACAGCTATATATGACATTTAATTTTCTGGAAATTTTATACAGTATTTTATAAATAAATATAGTAAAGTTCAACTTATTCACGTAAAACTGTTTACTTAATAAAAAAAGTGCATACGACAAGCTAGCTAGCCTCTCCTTCAAATCACATGGTTACGACATCAACATATGCAAACATGAGGAAGAATTGACCTCATGGCCGATATTGCAGAAAATCGATATCAGGGGAGACAACAGCTATATGGTATTGGTAGCAGGTGACCGGTATTGCGATGTCGATATCTATTGCCTCCGGGTATTGTCACCTGGATGTTTATTTCAATATCAAGTGTAATAAAAGAGAAGGTTTTTCATAAGATAATTAAACAAGCTTAATTGAAATGTCACTGGAGTTACAAACTATGGAAAAGGGATTTTTCATCAGAAATAAAACAAGTCATTTTTATCAAAAGAACGTTTACTATGTAATTTTCTGAACCATAGCATCTTTAACAGGTTATTTTATATTAAATTATTTTTTATATCAGTATAACATATCTATCAGCAATAAAAACCATATTTTCATATAAAATCGTATTTTCATACATATTCTTATATAAGAAGAATGTATATTTTAACATGTTTTCGAAAAACAATGTAACCAATAGGGTGAACATCTGTAAACCATTTAGATTCGAGTTAAAGGCAAATATCGATGAAGTCTTATTATTTATTTATTTTTTCATTTTCAACCAAATCTGAAATGTAAATGACCCTTAATCTCTAGGAAAAAGGAAGTTCGTACCCCTAGACACTTCCTTTTATATTTATATAGCACTAGCATTGATATCTTTACGGGGTCTCCCATCTATAAAATACGCTGTCGTTGAAAAAAAAATCGAACTATGTTCTATACGGTTACAATCAAATCGAGCCTGCAACATTTTCGTTTTTGTCGTGTTGAGCGACCTGCGAAGTTTCCACTTTTTTAAATTTTACTATTTAATAACTTTTACGGCCATAACACATTTTTGTCACAAAATACAAGTAAACTTGACGAATATTATTTTAGAATTGACATTTTAAAATTGTCTGACTGATATGTATTATACCTGCTGCCACTACCACATCCATTCTTATGTCACAAAAACACATACGTAAGATTATTTTTTTTTAAACAACTGTTTACAATTTATAATTACACAGGTGTAGGTGTTGAATTTTTTATTCTGAAATGGTTGAACATCATACGTACATCATACGTATATCAATTCAGTAATTCTTAACATATTGGCAAAATAGGAAGTTTAATGAATAAAATATTATGGTATGTTTGGAAATTTAAAAAAAAATAGTGGCAATTAGCGTGGTAAAGGCATTTTGCCGTATTCAAGCAGACATTACTCATTTTAATATAACTACACATATTCCACCAATATAATTATGAAAACTGTTTGCAAAATAAAAAATATGCGAAAGATTAAAATCGCATGATAATTATACCTTGTAATTACAAAAAAAAAATACCCGTAATTCAAAACGCAAGTATAGCCTTATCGGTGTTATAAAAGTCTGTGTTGTTTTAACATTCCTTATTTAAAGGTAATTGGCAAGTTTTATTACAGGTCCAATAAAAAGTATTTATGCGTGATGCATACAACATCTTATTACTTCTATAAACTATCATTCAATAGGATTACAGTATAGAAATTGGTTTCATGTAAAATTATCTTGAATTGAACATGTACAATAAATTATGAAAGTAAGTTAATCACGACGACATTTATGATAACTGAAAAGATCATGAAACCAGTTAAAATTTTCACGAAAACAAAAATATATCATTAAGTTACTGAAGTAAAATTCAATTCTGTTTTAAATGCAGATATTATTTACATTGCAAAAACATTATTGTACACAAAAATACTCCGGACATATTTTCCACCTTTAATTTGATCAAGGCGGACCTTGAATTTATTTACTAAAATTTATTAAGTAAAATATATACAAAAAATTCTATATTTTACCTTTTGTACTGTAACTGAGTAGAAAAATAGCGACAGTTTGCATTTGTGATCCAATGGCCGATAGAAAAGCTATCTCTTTTAATGTTTAATTGACATAATTGGCATAATTGACACTGATATTTAAATGTATACGAAATAAGGTGAGAACAACAACATAAGAAGAAATGCGCATCTCTTTCTTATTAGAACCGAAATATTAATTGCAATATTTAATTGCATTTCTTATATTGTCAATTTGTGATATTTACACAAAATCAATTACTCGCGAAGTAAATTACATTAAATAATTAAATCATTACTTTAACCTTTTGATCACAATACCGCATGTTCACGCGGCATAATAACATCGTCTGCTTATGACGCTACAACAACAACTTCGCGCTGAAGTTAATTTTTCTTCCAAATTAGTGGAAATAAACCGTCTGAGAACGAATCAAATTTTTATTTCACAAAAATGAAATAAATATCATTCAAAAGATAAATTCAATGAGAGTAGGAAATGTTTTGCACCTAAGCTTTCATATCAATGGTTTTATACAAAAAATGCTTTGAAGAAACGCATGTATGAGATTTTTGCACATTTTATATGGAAAAAAAGAAGGAAAAAAATGACGAAATGATGGCATCAAACTTCATGTGAAGAACGAATCAAAAATTAAGATAAAATTTAATTTAAAAAAAACCTTGTGATGAATCAAATGTTGAACTTAGGTAATATTTTTGCACCTAAGGTTTCTTATTTTTAGTAATTTTGTTATGAAGTAAGATGTGTACATGCCCTTCTTATTTCTATAAAGAAAATCTGACCGCTATCGATTAGTTGCCGGAGGAATATTCTTCGGTATGTTAATCGGCCACTAATTGTTTAATTGATTCAATTAATGACACTGAAATAAATGTAATCGGATCGACGAGAGTATTACACAGAAATAATATCAGTGTACGGTCTATATGGTGTTTTTCCATAAGAGAATTAGGTCGCGCGTCTTGGATTGGAAAATTACCAATTATGACGTATTCATTTCCTTGAAAACTCGTAAAAGGAAACATAGCTTTTATTCATATAATAGATGAATTTGTCTATGTACCAATTTTCACCATTAAGTCTGCGTAACGGAACAGCAGATTTTCCTCTCCGGTGTCAAGAATGATGGTAGTCCAGGTCGTTTCGGCTCTTCTGGTACCCGGCCTGCCATTTTACTTGTAAAATTGTGCAGGACACAGCATACAACTTGGCCAAAGCAAAGACAGCGAATCCATCCCTCAGTATGTTGATGGCAGCGCTCATTATTTAGGGAGAATATTTAAACCTCATGTTATGTTGAGATAACATTTAAATTCATGGGAAAAAAATGGTTTGTAATCATCTAAATGCTATATATAAACCATTTTGCTATACTCAATTTAAATAAGAAAAGAGGTTTGACGACTCAAATATTCATTTTGTAACATTTATAAATATTATTAGGGACCATGTCGATAACTGTAGACATCACCGAAATTCGGAGATAGTTGTCGACACCCCCCAATTTGACACCCACAATAAATGCATGTAATATTTAGTGGTATGCAACCTACAAATATACGTCATAAGGTCAAATTAACATAAATAACCCGCCAAAACTACAGCGAAAACTTTTCAGAAGCAAGATTTAGGACACCGGTACTCTGACCGCGTGAAGGTCACTTCTATTTTTAGAAACGACAACAAACAGTGCCTGACGAAATTGTGTCTGGTCGGAAAAATATGGCGCACAGCTTTCAAAAACGATGAAACGAACACATAAAATATTTTTCTGGTATATTTTGATATAATTGGGTTTCCATGACGTTATTGTTACTTAATATCAATTAAGATCAACAGAACTGTCAACTGTAGACTGTCGATAGATAATACACGCACCTGCTCCAATATTATAATCATCATTTAAACTGAATATCAGTAAACAAATTTGTAAAAAAGAAAAAAAAATGTTAAACGAATCGGTTTTCAATGAAATACTAATTTAAAATACCCATAGTCCTGGTGCCAGACATGCTCCCCGCCGACGTATGCTTCTTTATTCATAAACATAGAACACCAGTGATACACTTCACATGCTAGTAACTGAAATCAAATTTATCATATTATACATAGTTTTGTTCTAATCTAGTGTTTGCTTGCTACTTCTTCCTGTTCTTACATGTTACAATTAAATAACTCTTTAGTATGTCCAGAGATTCAATTGTTAAATGCAAGGATGTCATTTTCAAATTAAGTCATTACGATGTAAAAACATTTGATGTAAAGACATTTGTGCATATAACTGCATATGGGTGATATCCTCGAGTGTAAAACAATTGATAAAAATGATATGCTTATAAATTTATATATATATTGTATTTCAATGTGGTTAGAAAATTGTGTTTTTATTCTGATTTAGTAGTTCTGGTAGTTAGATTAGTTGCTGTTTTAAATGTCCCCTAGAATATGACACTTACTTGTTCACATGAACCAGCCACCTTTTCAGATCGTGCAACCATCCCGGTAACATCATAGCCAGGATAGGAACACAATGTACTTTGTATCTTGTTGCCATTTTCTTCGTAAGTCTTCATGAAAAAAATATGAAATAGCTGCTGAATAATAGTACTGTAGGTGCAGAGCAGTGACTGTCATTCTGATGCTTGTTTATCGCTCCGAATGGTGTAAATGTTATAAACATTGAAGCCATTACAAACGAACAAAATAAGTAAAACAGTAAATGTTACCAGTATAGAGTTATAAGGAACTTCATTAAGTGAAATATAAAAGGAACACTTTCTAATGTGTTTACACTTTTTCTCTGTATTTTGAGTAACATTTATAGCAACTTGAAGGCAATTATTTATGTTCTTTACGTGTATCTAATGCACATGGTTATTGAAAATAGGTGACATTCGTACAAAGACATTTAGAAAATAATCATTTTTACTCTGTGTTTATACATTTCTATATGTTGTTTTGTTCAAACATAAAGTGTCTTATACACATGTTGAAAAACATAGTAATTTTTCATTGTTTGTTAAGTTTATTCTGCAAATGTGTTTAGAATAATGATATAAGAAAAATGTACGGTACCACATATCCATGATTCAGAATTCCGTCTGGTTTCTCGACAACTTTCCATATATTTGTTACTTCTTCTGAGTCTAAGAAGTTTCTTAAAATTAAAGAAATATAAACTTCATAAAAGCAAGATTAATGTTACAGAGTTGTTATGCTTATATTGCGTGGAATAAATTATAAGGTACAGTATTTTCAATGAACTATTTTATGATATGTTTCGTATATACATAATTCAAAGTAAACACGGACTACTTTTATGACATATTTCTCTGCTGAAGAAATTAACAGTACAGCCTATTAAGTGGCAGGGGCCAGTTTCGCATTTAGCCCGGGTACGTTTTTTAAATAAAATAGACAGATGCACTTTAAAGGCATTTATATTCAACTGGTTATTTATGATGTTTATAGAACTGAGGATTCCTGCGTTCGAGTAGTTATTGTGTAAAGTAAATATTTACTTGAATCGATTTTCCTAGCTCCGTGTGGACGACCGGATCTAAAGTCTTACCTTAGGTAACGGAATTCAGACGAAATGGAAACGGTCATTCATCCATCCAGATTCAGCTCAAAATAGCGGGAAAAGTAAACGGTTATGAGACACTTTTCTTCCCACCATTATTTTCGTCTGGCCACATGCTTTAAAAATATGCATGTGTTTTAAGTCAGTCACTTGCAGATAATACGGTACAGGTAGTGCAAGGTGTGCATTTTGGGCCATTTTTGCCTCAAAATTTAGTGTCCTGAAACCTGCTTTTTACTCGTTTTTATCACAGAAGCAACAGAATCGGCAGGCTGAAAATGTCACACAATGAAGTGCTAAGTCTATGCAATACACTCGCTCAACACTTATCAAAATTGGATTTTTCATGATTTTTTTCGCACTGGTATCAGCGCAGATTTGTGGAATTTTCAAATTAACTGTCCCTTGCCCCCATTTAGCACCTCGGCTTGATATCTCATTTTTATCAGGACTTGACCCCTAGTTCCTTCATGGCTTGTTATTTATGATGTTAGTCCAGATATTGCCTGTGGATTACTCAGGAAAAATAAACATTTGTAACTTGAAAAAAGAAATAATTGTTTCAAGATTTTAAAACAAATCAGGAAAATGAAAACAAGAAAAAGATTTTTATGTAACTAAATATATACTATTTACCATAAAAAGTCATATAATAATATTTGATAAATAAAGGGAAGACTATAGTCTATTATGCTTATGTTTGTAATAGACGATAGTACAATTTAAAAAAAAAATGAAAGAACAATTGCATTTGTACTCTTATTTTCTTATTATAAAAATGCCTATTGACATATAAATAAAAAACTAGGAATTTAATGTACAGTCAAACCTTTGGTAAAACCCACCTGCGAATAAAGACCACTATTTCAAATCCTGTCTGCAAAGACCATGATATTTATCTCCCATCAGCCCATTTTTAGAGACATTTTACCTGTTAAGTCCATAACAAATTGATTAAAAGTTCTTCGGATTTTTTTAAAAAAAATAAAGGGAGCGAGCGAGCGATTTTTTTTATTTTATTTTGTTTTTGACTTTTTCAGAGGCGGGTAGATTTTACATGGAGCAAGCGGTTTTTCTCAAGTTAGACCCTCTAAGAGGCGGATATGATTATATGTGAAGTGTACCTTTCTTTAAAAGTAACACAGAAATGAAAAATTACAGTGTGACTAACACAGTAGATAGCTTAGCTACATATTGTAAAGACTACGTAAGTGCTTTTGCAAATAAATTCTTGCCAAAACTCACTGAATCATTTTGTATTTACCTTTTATTTGCAATTACCAGGAAATGAGTGTATGTTTTAAAATTTGATTTGATTTTTCTACACTAATCGGCAGGCGTGCCCCTTTAATGGTAGAGTATGAGGAATATTTAAGTGAAAACGGGCACCTGTGTGGAACCACATAATAAATTATCTGCTGAAACCTAGTTAGACTGCTTCGACACATGAGCAACTTTTTTGCCCATAGTGAAACTCGAACCCACAGAGGTGAGGGGATTAACCACTTGACCAGTGACACCAAACAGAGTAGCGCATAAAATGCTTTGACACTGCCCGAATCCCAGGAGGAATAATTTCGTAACAGATCCGGGTAGCTTAATTTTTTGCGGCAGAGGTTAATTTCAAACAAAAATGATAACAGATGGACAAAGAA
The DNA here is from genome assembly GCF_021730395.1 of Mercenaria mercenaria. Lineage (NCBI taxonomy): Eukaryota > Metazoa > Mollusca > Bivalvia > Venerida > Veneridae > Mercenaria > Mercenaria mercenaria. The sequence goes on along the minus strand of NC_069365.1, from coordinate 5,332,655 downwards.
TGATTCAAACATGGCCATCCTTAAAATGTTGTTTACTGTACTTTGATCGACTTAGATTTTAAAATTGATAAGGTATGGGCTTTTTTCAATTTATTTAAACTCTCAGTCAATACACAATTAAGATACAGACAGGGAAAATTGGGGTTACAATAGGGCAAATATTGTCAGGAGTAATTCTCATATTTTACACGACTTATTTGAAAAGCTAAACTATTTTTATTTTTATAAGTGACTAAATGCATTTTAATAGGATATTTGACTGTTGTAGATTTTTTTTTTCAAAAAGACGATGTAAAACACCATAATTCCTGACTTTCTGTGTTTGGGTCATCCGCTAGATGTATATTGGACGCATGAATATCACTTTGACGCATTAAAACGGCGATAAATCCTGTTTTGCTGTTATTATTCCGGACCGAGTAATAAAAATAATAAAAAAAATCGGACATTTTATGTACGTGCGGGCGGAATTTTTTTTCTCGAGAATGAAATCATGGATGCGGTCCTTCCGACGAACTGCATATCAATTTGGCATGGCCTAAGTCAACTACCTGTCAGCTAAAAACCACTTTTTGCTGTTCCCATTGGTGGTCTTTTCAGTAAGATATTAGACTGGCTAAAGAGTAACAAATAAGACAAAATAACATAAAAAATATTTTAGGTTATATTTCTGATTTTTTGTAAAAACAAAGTGGAAGAACACAAACATATAGCAGACATTTTCAAAATTATAGTTTGCAACATTTTATTGTGCCACTAAGTTCAGCAAATTATTTGAATGAATAATTGAGCCACACCGTCAGAAAACAAACATACTGCATTAAACTATCCACTAGAATGATAATAAATATATTTCTACATTTTTCCCTTTTTTGAGGAATATTGGACATAGGATATAGGCTGGTTCAGTTCACTACATTTAATCATAAAAATGTAAAAAGATATATCATAGTCTAGGAGCTAGTCTAATACTGCATTTGCGACTAGTCTGGATCCGCTGCGCATTCAATACTGTTCGTTTCAAACCCTTTTCGAGCAAGAGAAACTGTTAGCGAACTGTATGGATCCTAATCAATTGCATGTATGTACAGGCATACAGACACTAAATAGAAAAATGGCGCGAAAAAAAATGGTAGTCGCATAATGGCGGACACAAATAGTCCTCAGTTGTTTTGCTCTGTAGAGCTATTTTCCTTATTTTCTTTGCAATTTTTTGGCTAAAATCACATGACAGATCTATGCTTGACATGTAGGTAGCATTTTCATAATGAAATAACAACATGACAAATTTTTTCTTGGAAACTTAGATCATACACCACCAGTATAATTTGGGGTCTCATTTTTTAGCTGATTTTGCAGTTTGTGTGTTTGACTGAAATTATTTTTCTTGCATCAAACATGACCCCCACTTTTCTTTTGATTTTTAGTTAACACTGACAATATTCTTCAAGAAAATGTAAGTTAAAGAATTTTAAAATGGGTCCTGATGTGTGCTGCGGTCATTGCAATTAGGTCAGTTTTATATAGAATAAAGAACAACAACTATTTAGTGTGTTATAACCTACAGGCTGATCTTGTTCCATGGTCGCAAATGCAGTATGTTGATTTTAACATGGTGTGGCTCAACTATGAATACAGACTAAATATATGTACGTTATGCTAACCTTGGCCCATTTATAAGTCAACGGTTACATTTTGTAAGATGTGCAGTTTGTAAGATATACGTTCAGACTACTAAACCAGGTAATAATTCTGAAGTCTGCGAAAAGTGCAGACCATGACCAGCTTGTGTAGATTAACCATGGTCTACGCTGTCTGTTATATTTTAATGAATACCTATAAATAACAACGGGCGCATTAATAAAATAACAAGGTCAGAACTAAAGATCCGTGTTATTTAGGAGTCGGTTATAAAAATTGTATCATTTAAAACATGTTAAATAAAATTGTCATACCGTTTAACATACTTCATTTTTTTTCACTCTGTGAAATGGAAATTCAACTAGTATTGGTCTGTCAGATTTGCACAGTTTGAATATTTCTTGTAGAATAATACAAAAATACACCACACATGGTCACTGTTGGCTGATAAACAGCGTGGATGAAACGCTGATGGGAGATTTATTGCTCCCATGCTGTGCGAGGCTGACACTAAACTTAAGTAATTGATGAGAGTATTGTTTCTCTGTACAATAACTATCTAATTTCCTTCACCAGTGTTCAAGATTCTGTCGAAGAATATGTGAGTGTATATTATGACTAAAGTTTAAGGTCACATCAACATGATTTATAAGATAATAGTATTTCGTTAATTATGTTAATAGTCCTTCCGAGTAGAACCATCTATCCTCCAGCAAAATACTTTCCAGACACAGAGGTGAGTGGACAAGTGTTTATACCATCCTACAATGTATTTTAATCTCAATACAACTGTTTACATACAAATGATAATTAAACCCGTGCTGTAATATTTTCATATTCACCTTACAATAAAAAATCCATTTTCTGTAAAACTGCTCTTCATCTCGTCAGTGAGTTTGCCTTCCCACTCAAAATCTGTATAGAAAAAACGGAAAGAACTATAGTCTAAATAGATACAAATGTGTTTTTACAAAGCAAACCTGAAACACGTATAAATGTATACAAAAGATACACAATATTTGGAAGAAAAAAGTAATGCTTTTTTGGCAGAGGCTAGAGAACCGAAATCGGTTTCCTAGACAGCGAATTTATTCTTCCGGAACCGGTTCTCTAGCCAAATTACTGGGCATAGGCTAGGGAACCGGAATTTTATTTCTCTGCATAAAGCTGTTGAAATTCACTTTGTTTCTTTTGGAAAGTGTCATGCATGTTATTATCTTAACTTTTTTCACCATTTCAGCAAGCTAGATATATGCCCTTTTATTTATCTGTGTTTAAAAAGGCTCCAAAAGTGTACTCGCCGCATACTGTCCGCCATATTGGAAGATAAACTTGTACGAATGAATGCGGAAACCGTCGGCATTGGAGCAAGCCGAAATAAACTTGAAATTTAAACTTAAAAGGTACAAAACAATAAAAGAAACAATTAAAACAAACTAAGTAATTTCTGTCAATTTGTATTGTTCACATATTTTTGAACGTGTAATGCCGAGGTGTTACAAGCCAGTATATAAAGTGATCAGATAATCTGCAAGAAGTTTTAATGGCAATTAAATTTGTTTGTACATCTATAAACCTGTAATGATGCAAATACAAATTAATACTATTCAAAAAAGTAATTTAAACATTGTACATGTTTAAACAAAATAACATTTAAAAACGACAAAGTAGTTTTCACTCATTCATTTCGTACTAGTTTACATCATTCCAATTAATATGGCGGACACGGAATGCGGCGAGTACACTTTTTTGAGACAGTTAACGCAGAAAAATGGAAGGGACTGGTAAATTTAATTAAGATAATAATATGCATGATACTTAGATCTACTTATAGAAACAGAATGGCTTTCGGCAGTGTTATAAAATTCCGGTTCCCTAGCCTATGTACGATATTTTGGTTAGAGAACCGGTTCCGGACGAATAAGTTCGCTGTCTAGGCAAATAAAAGAATTACAAGACAGTTATTGAAATGCTTACATAAAGGAAATATGAGCTGAAAACTGCATAAGATTTTTATTATTTCAAAAGACAGCACTTTTAGGAAAATAGGAAAAATGTATAAAGAACTTATCCGTATAAATAAATTAACGACAGCTAGAGATTTCCAGTGAGCAATGATTGGCTGAGTCTTTACCTGTGTCTACGTCACGCTGCTATATTTAGAATATACTGCAGACGAAAAACAAATTTACATGAGCGCATGTAAGACAAGGGAAGTAAAACAGTTTAAGGGAATATGTGACTGTCTCTTATCCGTCGGAATAAGGTCAGTAATTCTGTTGAAAATGTGCTTCTGTGGTGTAGTCGAAAGAAGTCCATAGTAAATAGATCCTATTTTTCCCATTTTTTCTAGCGCAAATTCATGTAGAACGAGTGCTTTTAAATTACACTTTTTTTCACTGCTAGAATAATTCTGCATGAGATGAAACGGTTTTCATGTTTATACACCCCATATTGCAGGTTTTGCAGATCGAAACCGAAAGCAGGGGTTATTTGTGCGGACACGAGCAAATATGCGCCATTTTTAGGGTAGCAGACCACAACTGACTGACAAGCATTTCACTAGGAACTATTCAACCCCCTATTTTCTTTGCATTTTTGTCGTTAATTCATAACAGAACTTTCATGAAAAATAGGTGTAGGAAAAAGTGATGTTCTATAAAGATACTTCAAAACGACCTGAAGTTGTCTTTTTTTATATGGAACAAAATTACTGACCATCAACCTATAGGAAAAGTCTATAAATTTCGTGATTCTTTTTTACTTTATTATCAAACTATGGGCATTTCATTAGAGGATATATATAATTTAATTTGTCGAAATGTTTCGGTTACAAGAAATCTTTTGCATTCATTGATTGAAAATGTGAAAAATATTTGCCGTCGTAGATTTCCGTTCTTATTCGTGAGGATGCTGGCGCGTGGGTTTCAGAACGAGGCTTAGCTTTGGTTTGTAAACAAAGAAAACAATTAAGATGGTAAGAGGGTAACGGTTTTGGGGTAACTTTCATCAAGGATGCGACATTTTTAGCCTTTCATGATGCAATGCACCACAATAGCAATTATAGCTTTATTAGCCATTTTTTCCAAACCAATCTTCAAAATATTAGCCGACAGCTCTCCGGCGACTTGATGCTCTGCATCAAAATTTTACTTGTTGTTTATGAATTGCTGCCTAGATCAATACAAACACTCGTGTGAAATAAAACAAAAAATATCTTTATAAAAAGATATGCAGCGTTGATGGGGATTTAATGTACTGAAAGGTTGGATTGCAGTATAAAGAACAGTCTACCGCGCGTTGTTTACATAAGAAATGAATAATGTCTTGACAAAATTATTATAATACCATGACTGTATCGTTCTGTAATTAATAAGATTTTGATTTTAACTATTTTCTAAACTTGAAATTATATTCATTTTCATTAAAGTAGCTAGACTATAGTATAGTAAATTTAAGGGTCAGCAAGTTTAGATAAAGCATGACAAGTTCCACCGTGGTATCTATTCGGCCTGCAGATATCTATCCTTATTATAAGATGTTACTGGATTGCTTTCCTTAAATATACCTTGTTAGAATATATTATATACTGATTCCACTAAGGTGGCATGAGAAATGGTCAGCAGTTGACACATCATCTTTTACGGTTTTGCTATATAACTCTGGTCGCCTCGACAGACTGCAGAGCGCCTTAGCTTTCAAGCAGAGCTGTAAGATGATGGGTGTCTCTCAGTTTTGGCATTTAAGATTCTAAATTATAGTTATTATTATTAAACTTATTTTATTTTAAAGGACTATTTTGGAACTATGGATAAATTAATTTAAGAAAGAAAGAATTATTTATTTTAAATGTGCACCTAGAGAGAGAGATTTTATGTATTAATTAATTCAGGATAATTTCGAGATTTGGAATGAATAAATCATATTTAAAGAACTTTGTACCTCATGTTTTTATGTACTAAATAAAATCCACTATACGATCGACTAATGAACAATATAAAACGGCTGATAGGGGTACATTATGATGCTTATATAACAAAAGAAGTCGAATAGTCCTGTGCAATTTTAAACCAATACTGCAATTTTGATACTTTTCGGTAGATCTGTGATTCAAAGTCACATCAAACACTTACATTTATTATTATTAATTTAATCAAGCGGTGGAAATTAATCCGCAAGGACATAACAGAGTTTATGGAGATACAACCGTTAACTACACTATAGAGGGATTTACACGTGGCGAAGTCCTTAGCAACAGAAGTAAAATTTCGCGCATGCGTACTCTACATAAGGCAAAGGACATGATCGCACAGTATATACTACGTAAAAGTTACATCACTTTTCAATCTATTCGATTAATACGAGTCTGTATTATTATTTCTGTAAATTATCATTGCTAGACAGAGAAAATAAATGTAAATCTTTGCACATCCACAAATGCCTTGCTCAAAACGAGATACTTCAACTAATGCGCTTGATATTATAAGTGATGATTGGGGATTCATAATGAACAGGCAATAAACTATTTTTCAGCAATATTGATCTTTCACCTCGACAAATGTAGGTTAAAGAATGAGAAATTGATATTTTCCTTCTAGACAAAAAAAAAATAAATATGTTTGCATGGATGTTTCTGAACATGAACTTATAACCTATCGCAATTTGCTTACAAGATAATATCATTAAATGCGTACGCTAGACTTTTCCCAATAATAGAATTTCTTCCCTATTTTGTAACTATAGAGGAATAACACCTTAAAGCTGCCTCGATAAAATATTTACTGGAATATTAAATGAGATAATCAAACCATGGACTAAAAGCAACGACAAACTTACGTTTGGCCATAGCACAATATAAATAAAAAGTATATGCAGCCTTTGTCGACTACCAGTTAAACTGTTAAGGTAGGAACCGGCGACTATATTTGATGCGCTTAGGATTTTGCCACTGGTATAGAGAAGTTATTAAAATGTGACAATGGAAAAATGATATTGTAAATAAAAGAAATATAAGACAGTTATTGAAATGCTTACTTAAAGGAATTAGGAGCTGAAACTGCATAAGATTTTTATTATTTCGAAAGATATCATTTTAAGGAAAATAGGAAAAATGTATAAAGAACTTATCCCTATAAATAAATTAACGACTGCTAGAGATTTCCAGCGGGCAATGATTAGCTAAGTCTTTACCTGTGTCTACGTCACGCTGTGTATATTTAGAATATACTACTGCATCTACAGGAGCGCATGTAAGACAAGGGAAGTAACACAGTCTAAGGGCATAATCTATTACTGTCTCTTGTCTGTAGGAATAAGGTCAGTAATTCGGTCGGTCGAAAATGTGTTTCCGTGGTGTAGTCGAAAGAAGTCAATAGTAAATAAATCCTAATTTTCCCATTTCTAGCGCAAATTCGTGTAGAACGAGTGCTTTACACTTTTTCACTGCTGGAATACATTCTGCAAGAAATGAGACGGTTTTCATGTTTATATACTCCACATGGCAAGTTTTGTAGATCAAAACCGAAAGTAGGGGTTTATTGTGCGGACAAGAGCAAATATGCGCCGTTTTTAGGTTAGCAGACCGTTAATAACTGACTGGCATTTCACCAGGAACTATTCAACCCCCTATTTTCTTTTCATTTTTGTTGTTAATTTATGATAGAACTTTCATAAAAAATAGGTGTAGGAAAAAGTGATGTTCTATAAAGATATGTAAAGACGACCTGAAGTTGTCGTTTTTGTTGAAATGTTTCGGTTACAAGAAACCTTTTGCATTCATTGTTTGAAAATGTGAAAAATATTTGCCGTCGTTATTTTCCGTTCTTATTCATGAGGATGCTGGCGCGTGGGTTTCAGAACGAAGCTTAGCGTGGGTTTTATAAACAAAGAAAAAATATTAAGATGGTAAGAGGGTAACGGTTTTGGGGTAACTTTCATCAACGATGCGACGTTTTACAGCTTTTCAACGGCATGCAATGCACCGCAATAGCGGTTACAGCTTTATTACCCCTTTTTTCTAATACAGTCTTCAAAATATTAGCCGACAACTCTCCGGCGACTTGATGCTCTGCATGAAAATTTTACTTGTCAATTTATTTAATCCTTTTTGCAGACGATAGTGTATTGCTGAGCGAAATGCGAGAAGGACTACAAGCTAATTTAAACAAATTAGAGGCGTATTGTAAAAAATAGGGCTTGACAGTTAACGTCTAGAATGGTATTTTGAAAGGGCGGTACGTTATCAAGTAACCTGTCAGGGACATATAACGGACAGAACATTGACATTGTTGACAGCTTTAACTATCTTGGCTTTGTACTTACTTACTTAGTGATGGTTCATTTCGCAAAGGAATAGAGGCATTAGCAGATAAAATAAATAGATGTTTACGCTAAGAAACATAACCCGAGACATTCAGATCCCTCTACATATCAATTTTAATCTATTCGATACATATGTAACTTCTATAATGTCATATTGCTCTAAACCTTTGGGATTTTCTAGGGTAGACAAACTGGAGCGGCTTCATAGAAAATATTGGAAATTTAATGTTAAAATGAATGCAAACAGTTATGCACTATATGACGAGACTGGTCGCTTTCAATTAATCATCGACAGAAAAGTAAAAATAATAAACAATTGGTTCAAGTTATCAAATTGTCAGAATACAAATTGTGTTTTACATTCTGTTTATAATGATCTATTTGAATCACATGAAGTAGTAAATAGTTGGTTATCAAATGTCAAGTTAATGTTGCAATAGATAGGGGTCAATGATGTATGGACTTTTCGTACATCGGTTGTGAACGTAGGGTGTTTTATTACTCGGTTTAAAATAAGGCTTAAAGACATTTATACAGGACAATGGAGAGAAGCAGTAAATACTTCAACGTCATTGCTGTTGTACAAGGAAATAAAACAAGAGGGCCAAGATGGCCCTAGGTCGTTCACCTGAGAAACAAACCATAACACACTATAACAGTGTAAATATGTTTGACCTAGTGATTTCATGGAAAAAAATATTCTGACCAATTATCATTAAAACTGGAGCAAAAATACTGATTTTTGATAATTATTTTCTTTGAGTTGACCTTGTGACCTAGTTTTTGACCCCAGATGACCCATATTCGAACTTGACCTACATTTTATCAAGTCTATCATTCTGACCATATTTCATGAAGATACTTTAAAAAATTTAGCCTCTATCGCATACACAAGATTTTTCTTTGACTTGACCTAGTGACCTACTTTTTTACCCATATGACCCTTATTCGAACTTGACCTAGATTTCATCAAGGCAATCATTCTGACCAAATTTCATGAAGATCAATTGAAAAATACAGCCTCATTGCATACAGAAGGGTTTCTTTGATTTGATTAGTGTCCTACTTGTTGATCCAATATGATCCATAATCAAACTTAACGTAGATTTTATCAGGACAATCATTCTGACCAAATTTCATGAAGATCAATTGAAAAATACAGTTCTATCGCATACATAATGTTTTTCTTTGATTTGGCCTTGAAACCTACTTTTTGACCCTAGATGATCCATATTCAAATTTGACCTAGATTTAATCAAGGTTATCATTTTGACTTAATTTCAGGAAGATCAATTGGATAATATAGCCTCTATTGCATACACAATGCTTTTCTTTGATTTGACCTAATGACCTAATTTTTGACCCCAGATGACCCATTTTCAAACTCGGCCTACAATTCATTAAGGTTATCATTTTGACTTAATTTTAGGAAGCTCAATTAAAAAAATACAGCCTCTATCGCGATGATGATAGTTGAGATTATTTATACTCGCTGCCGGGTACTAACCCATATGAGCGAGAATATCTGCGCCTTCGTCTTCATCGTAGAGTGTCGACGGACGTCTTTTCATGCTGATCTGTCGTAATTCTCTCGGAGTACCCTGTTCTGCGTACGTAGACAACTCTGAACTGAGGAAGGTAAACCACCCTTCTTAAGACCACTGCTCCCGCCCTTCGTTACGACTCCACCCGCTGACGTCAATATAGTTATGGTGACTTCCGGTGTGCGCGCGGCGGGAGCACAGGAAAACTTCTATCGCATATACAAGCTTTTCCTTTGATTTGACCTAGTGACCTACTTTTTGACCCTAGATGACCCATATTCAAAACTGATCTAGATTTCATCAAGGCAATTATTCTGACCAAAATTCATGAAGATTAATTGATAAATACAGCCTCTATCACATACACAAGATTTTTCTTTGATTTGGCCTAGTGACCTAGATTTTGATTTCAGATAACCCATTTTCGAGCTCAGCTTAGATTTTATCAAGGTTATCATTCTGACTAAAATTCATGAAGATTAATTGAAAAATACAGCCTCCATCGCATACACAAGGTTTTTCTTTGATTTGACCTAGTGACCTAGTTTTTGACCCCAGATAACCCATTTTCAAACTGGGCCTAGATTTAATCAAGATAATCACTCTGACCAAAATTCATGAAGATCAATTGAAAAAATACAGCCTCTATCACATACACAAGGTTTTTCTTTGATTTGACTTAGTGACTTAGTTTTTGACCCCAGATGACTCATTTTCAAAGTCACCTGGATTTAATCAAGGTTATCATTCTGACCAAATTTCATGAAGATCAGTTGAAAAATACAGCCTCCATCGCATACACAAGCTAAATGTTGACAGACGACAGACAGACAGACGACAGATGACGGACGCCGGACATCGAGTAATCAGAAAAACTCACCTGAGCAGTGCTCAGGTGAGCTAACAAACTTTTGATATGTCCGAATACCTACGAACACTTGGCAATAGTAAATTCAGAAATGCGTTGGCCAAACTTAGACTTTCATCCCACTGTTTGGCAACAGAGCAAGGTAGACACAGGAAACAGATAAGAAGTGAGCGAAAGTGTGTATTATGTAATAAGAACGATATAGAAGATGAATGTCATGTGTTGTGTATATGTGATTCATACAAAGAGTAGCGAGAGTCATACATTCCAGCTTACTACAGAAATCGACTAAATATATTCAAGTTTGTTGAGCTCTTAAAAAGTATTAATAGACAATCATATTTACGCATTTATGCATCATCACGCGATTCATAATACACCCTGGGGTGAACGATGAGTTTTTTTCAGCACCTGCAAAAACACGAGAAAATCCTGTCTGGCTCTCAGACTTAGTGTCATAACTGCCCGCATCTTAAAAGGAAGGTCGATTATACGGGTTATTTTGTTATTATATATTAATTAGGTATATAATGAAGGATTTTAAGGCACACTCACACTTAAATAGCTTGCTTTTATTTTTCTTTATAAAGGTGAAAATAACTTCCAATGGAGGATCCTTTTGATACGTCTGTAATTTACACTTTCTTCATGAGCACAGAAAAAACAAGAGGACCATGATGGTCCTGAATCGCTCACCTCTTCCCACATGACCCAGTTTTGAGTATGACGTCGTTTTTTTCTATCAATTGACATAGTGACCTAGTTTTTGAGCTCATGTGACCCAGTTTTAAACTTGACCTAGATATTATCAAGATAAAATTTCTGACAAATTTTCATGAAGATCCGTTGAAAAATATGGTCTCTAGAGAGGTCACAAAGTTTTTCTATTATTTGACCTATTGACCTAGTTTTCAAAGGTACGTGACCCTGTTTTGAATTTAACTTAGATATCATCAAGGTGAATATTTTCACTAATTTTCATGAAGATCTCCTGAAAAATATGGCCTCTAGAGAGGTCACAATGTTTTTCTATTTCTATACCTACTGGCCTAGTTTTTGACCGCACGTAACCCAGTTTCGAAAATGACCTAGATATCATCAAGGTAAACATTCAGATCAATTTTCATGAAGATCCATTGAAAAATATGGCCTCTAGAGAGGTCAAAAGATTTTAATAATTTTAGACCTACTGACCTTGTTTTTGATCGCAGTTAACCCAGTTTTAAAACTGACCCAGATATCATCAAGATGATCATTCAGACCAACTTTCATACAGATCCCATGAAAAGTATGGCCTCTAGAGAGGTCACAATGTTTTTTATATTATTCAAACTACTGACCTAGTTTTTTAAGGCACGTGACCCAATTTCAAACTTGATCTAGATATCATCAAGGTGAACATTTTGACCAATTTTCATGAAGATCCATTCAAGGGTATTGCCTCTAGAGAGCTCACAAGGTTTTACTATTTCAAGACCTACTGACCTAGTTTCTGATCGCAGTTGACCCAGTTTCAAACTTGACCTATATATCATCAAGATAAACATTCAGACCAACTTTCATACGAATCCCATGAAAAATATGGCCTCTAGAGAGGTCACAACGTTTTCTCATTATCTGACCTACTGACCTACTTTTTGAGGCACGTGACCCACTTTCGAACTTGACCTAGATATCATCAAGATGAACATTCTGACCAATTTTTATGGAGATCCATTCACAAGTATGGCCTCTAGAGAGGTCACAAGGTTTTTCTATTTTTAGACCTACTGACCTAGTTTTTGACCGCACATGACCCTGTTTCGAACTTGAACTAGATATCATCAAGCTGAACATTGAGACCAACTTTTATACAGATCCCATGAAAAATATGGCCTTTAGAGAGGTGACAAGGTTTTTCTATTATTTGAGCTACTGACCTAGTTTTTGAAGGCACATGACCCAGTTTCAAACTGTACCTAGATATCATCAAGATAAACATTCAGACCAAATTTCATACAGATTCCATGAAAAATATGGCCTCTAGTGAGGTCAGAAGGTTTTTCTATTATTTGACCTACTGACCTAGTTTTTGACGGCATGTGACCCACTTTCAAAATTGAGCTAGAAATCATCAAGGTGAACATTCTGACCAATTTCCATGAAGATCTCATGTAATATATGGCCTCTAGAGAGGTCACAAGGTTTTCCTATTTTAAGGCCTACTGACCTAGTTTTTGACCGCACGTGACCCAGTTTCGAACTTGACCTAGACATCATCAAGATAAACATTCAGACCAACTTTCATACAGATCTCACAAAAAATATGGCCTTTAGAGAGGTCACAAGGTTTTTCTATTATTTGACCTACTTACCTAGTTTTTGAAGGCACATGATCCCCTTTCGAACTTCACCTAGATATCATCAAGTTGAACATTCAGACTAAATTTCATACAGATTCCATAAAAAATATGGCCTCTAGAGAGGTCACAAGGTTTTTCTATTATTTGACTTACTGACCTAGTTTTTGAAGACATGTGACCCACTTTTAACGTTGCCTAGATATCATCAAGGTAAACATTCTGACCAATTTCCATGAAGATCTCATGAAATATATGGCCTCTAGAGAGGTCACAAGGTTTTTCTATTTTTAGGCCTACTGACCTAGTTTTGACCGCACGTGACCCAGTTTCGAACTTCACCTAGATATCATCAAGGTAAACATTCAGACCAACTTTCACACAGATCCCACATAAAAATATGGCCTTTAGAGAGGTCACAAGGTTTTTCTTTTATTTGACCTATGACCTAGTTTTTGACGGCACGTGACCCAGTTTCGAACTTGAGCTAGATATCATCAAGTTGAACGTTCTGACCAATTTTCATGAAGATCTTTTGAAATATATGGCCTCTAGAGAGGTCACAATGTTTTTCTATTTTTAGGCCTACTGACCTAGTTTTTGAAAACACCTGACCCACTTTCGAACTTGACCTAGATATCATCAAGATAAACATTCTGACCAATTTTCATGAAGATCTTATGAAATATATGGCCTCTAGAGAGGTCACAAGGTTTTTCTATTTTCAGACCTACTGACCTAGTTTTTGAAGGCACGTGACCCAGTTTCGAACTTCACCTAGATATTATCAAGATGAACATTCTGACCAATTTTCATAAAGATCCCACAAAAAATGTGACCTCTAGAGTGGTCACAAGCAAAAGTTTACGGAAGGACGCACGGACGCACGGACGGACGGACGGACGGACGACGGACGCTGCGTGATCATAAAAGCTCACCTTGTCACTATGTGACAGGTGAGCTAAAAATGAAAAGATAAGCTGTGGCCATGTTTATGCCAAAAGAATAAACAAACGTACTGTCAAATCAGCTCAAACATGAGACCGCAAATTGTAATGATGTGCATAAACTAAATTTTCAGAAAAATATGTAATGCTCCTTATTTCATGCAGAAAACGTGTAAAAGTACTTAACGAAATTTATGTACGTAGTCCTCTCTTTCTGATTTTTAGCTCACCAGAGCACAAAGTGCTCAAGGTGAGCTATTGTAACCTGTCATTGTCCGGCGTCCGTCGTCCGTAAACATTTACCTTCTGAACACTCTAGAGGCCACATTTGTGACACAATCTTTATGAAACTTGGTCAGAGTGTTAGTCTTGATGATCTCTAGGTCAAGTTTGAAACTGGGTCATATGGGTCAAAAACTAGGTCAGTAGATCAGATCAAAGGAAAAGCTTGTGAACACTCTAGATGCCACAATTTTGACTTAATCTTTATGAAAATTAGTCAGAATGTTTGTCTTGATTATTTATAGGTCGAGTTCGAAATTGGGTTTTGTGGGGTCAAAAACTAGGTCACCCGGTCAAATCGAAGGAAAAGCTTGTGAACACTTTAGAGGCCACAATTTTGACTTAATCTTTATGAAACTTGGTTAGAATGTTTATCTTGATGATTTCTAATTCAAGTTCGGAAATTGGTCATGTGGGATCAAAATCTAGGTTAGCCGGTCAAATCAAAGGAAAAGCTTGTGAACACTTTACAGGCCACAATTTTGACTCAATCTTAATGAATTTTAGTCAGAATGTTTGTCTTGATGAATTCTAGGTAAAATTCGAAACTGGGTTATATGAGGTCAAAAACTAAGTCAGTAGGCCAAAACAAAGGAAAAGCTTGTGACCACTTTAGAGGCCACAATTTTGATTCAATCTTTATGAAACTTGGTCAGAATGATTGTCTTGATGATTTCTAGGTCAAGTTTGAAACTGGGTCATAAAAACTAGGTCACTATGCCAGATGAAAGAAAAAAAAAATCAACACTCTAGAGACCACAATTTAAGTTTGAAACTCATGAGAATTAATCAGATAATCAGAATGTTTGTCTTGATAATCTATAAGTTATGGTTAAATCTGGGTCATGTGGGGTAAATAACTAGGTCACCCAGTCAAATCAAAGGAAAAGCTTGTGAACACTCTAGAAGCCACAGTTGTGATCCAATCTTTATGAAACTTGGCCAGAATGTTTATCTTGATAATTTCTAGGTCAGGTTGGAAACTGGGTCATACGGGTCAAAAACTAGGTCAGAAGGCCAGATCAAAGGAAAAGCTTGTGAATACTCAAGAGGCCACAGTTGTGACTCAATCTTTATGAAATTTGGTCAGAATGTTTGTCTTGATGATTTTGTCAAGTCTGAATCTAGGTCATATGGGGTCAAAAGCTAGGCCATAGGCTCGATCAAAGGAAAAGCTTGTGAACACTCTATAGGTCACAGTTGTGACTCAATCTTTATGAACTTTTGTGAGAATGTTTGCCTTAATAATTTCTAGGGCAGATTCGAATCTGGATCATGTGGGGTTAAAAAGTAGGTCAGTAGGCCAGATCAAAGGAAAAGCTTGTGAACACCATAGAGGCTAGAGGTGTGATCCAGTATTTATGAAACTTTGTCTGAATGTTTGTCTTGATGATTTCTAGGTCAGATTCAAAACTGGGTTATTTTGGGTTGAAAACTAGGTCAGAAGGCCAGATCAAAGGAAAGGCTTGTAAACACTCTAGAGTCCACAGTTGTGATTCAATCTTTATGAAACTTGGTCAGAATGTTTGTCTTGATGATCTCTAGGTTCAGTTTTAATCTGGGTCATTTCGAGTCAAAAACTAGGTCACATGGTCAAATCAAAGTAAAAGTTTGTGAACTCTCTAAAGGCAACAGTTGTGACTCAATCTATATGAAACTTGGTCAGAATGTTTGTCTTGATGATTTTCAGCTTAAATTTGAAACTGGGTAATTTTGGGTCAATAACTAGGTCAGTAGGCGAGATAAACTCTGGTGAGCTGTATAGGGCCATCATGGCCCTCTTGTTAATTATACGTTAAAACTTTGACAGCGCGAAATGTCCTTATTGTCAGGTTTACATCAAAACTCTATAATAGAAATAATTTAACTGAATGTCTCCATCTGCAGACCATTGTATTGCTTATATATTTATTTATCAAAAGGCATTTTAAATGTAAACAAGTGTACAGAATTGGCACCCAAACATGAGCAACCTCTGTCAGATATATGCAGCCCACATTGATACAATTCTCCTTGGATTTAAGGTAATATGCGCCAGCTAACGATTTTCAACGGACTGTTATGAAATTTTGTCAAATTAAAGTTGACGATATTTCCGACTGACTGGTATTTTTTTCTAGTTTTCTGTTATTCTCCATTTTGCAGCTGTAAATCTTCAAACATGACCACTAACGTCATTTTTTTTTTCAGCAGAGCGCAAAATGACGTACTTGGCAGGTGTTTTAAGTAGCGTTTTTATATACAACAAAAATACGGCAAACATTCTTTATTTTCAAGTTTGTATTAAAATTATCTCTCCAGTGATACAATTTGTTAAGTCTATTTCGACGTCACATCGGAGGCAATTGATTTATGAACGCAAAACTGACATCGAGCTTCACCCAAACTTTTACGTAAATACGCCTATATTTAAGAAACTGTCAGATAAAACGAAGATGTTATTTCATGAAATTCTTGAAATAAATGAATGATTTCGAGAAATGCTCTCCTATACATGACACAGAAATACAAACAGTCCTTTTATTGAAACGGGAAATGCGTATATGTAAAATGCATTCTAGCCTAAAGTCGTATTCACCGGGCTTACGCGGATTTTTTATTTGTAGTTAAGCTTCAATTCTTAAACAAACCGTATTTGAATTTAAGAACATTAGCAATATTTGTCGAAATGCTAAAACATTAGTAAAAAAGTGAATATAACCTTACAAACAAGCACCATTTGATACACAAATCCAATGTTATTGTTCTAAATAAATTGCTTATAGTCAATCTTTAAGTGATTCTATTACTTGATAGCAGAGCTACCGGCGCCGCGAAGCGGCGCCGACAGCGTCGCATTACGGTTAGACGTGTGAAAAAGAAAATGAATAAAACTGTGTATAGAATTACTATCGAGTTGAAAAATTCGTGGTAAGTTATTGGAATCGGTGCTGTTCGGGTTTCTTCCAGTACGCAATGCTCATAGTAATTCTATGTAACTCATTGCAGGGTTGGAGCGGTCTTCTGAGCATGCCCGAAAGTGACCATCAATTCTAGCGCACGGCAAAAATATGCATATTTTTGCATGTCCGCACGCATTTAGTATACAATATGCATAAAATACTGACTAAAGGTTAGGGTTAGTATCACCATGGTTACAAAATATATACATTTAAGATAGTTTTCGTTCAAATTTAGTTAATACGGTATATACCGGAGTCTGTAATTTATACCGGTGCTCCAAGTCTGCATATAAGATGACATTGGTAAAAAATGAAATCTGGCCAGATGATGGTGGGAATGGGCTAGTTTGATTAGAATTTGATAGAAAATGACAAATTAATTGCAATATTGTTGAAAATGAGGATAAAACCCAAAAATATCACATTTTCACTGTTTTGGGTGTATTTTTTTCAAAAACTGCATATTTATAGGCTACTGATTGCTATTTTCTGGCCATCAGAGGTAAAAGTGAACATACATAACAGTTTAAATGTGTAATTTGCATGCCGATCAGAGTAGAAAATGTCAAAACAGGGCAAAAAAGGCTTAATTTAGGGTAACTGCTTCAAAATTATGTCGCGACAGCTATTTTTGACAAAATCTGACGCTTTGTCTTATGGTACTGAAAATGCCGTAAAAACTTGGAAACTGGTGATATCAAGCTAAAACCTTGTGTTTCTTCAGGCATTTGGCTTTCTTGTACATTTCAAATGAAACTGGCACACTGTCTGAGAAAAAGGTTTTTCTTATAGGCATACAGACACTAAACAGAAAAATGGCGCGAAAAAAAATGGTAGTCGTATAATGGCGGACACAAATAGTCCTCAGTTTTTTTGCTCTGTAGAGCTATTTTCCTTATTTTCTTTGCAATTTTTTTGCTAAAATCACATGACAGATCTATGCTTGACATGTAGGTAGCATTTTCATAATGAAAAAACAACATGACAAAATTTTTCATGGAAACTTAGATCATACACCACCAGTATAATTTGGGGTCTCATTTTTAGCTGATTTTGCAGTTTGTGTGTTTGACTGAAATTATTTTTCTTGCATCAAACATGACCCCCACTTTTCTTTTGATTTTTAGTTAGCACTGACAATATTCTTCAAGAAAATGTAAGTTACAGAAAATTAAAATGGGTCCTGATGTGTGCTGCGGTCATTGGAAATGGGTCAGTTTCATATAGAATAAAGAACAACAGCTATTTAGTGTGTTATAACCTTGAGTCACACTCCACAGTAGTCAATAGACGCTTGCTGTTTACGGTTGACAAAAGCGTTCCGCTTACTGCTTTGAACGTTAAATAAAAATGTAAATGAACGCCTGATAATAAGAATTTAGTGCTAAATACATTTTCTACGAAGAAAGAAATGTAAAATACAATATTTTCAATGCGAAACGATTTTCGTCACGCTGCCATAACTGAAATTTATTATATATACTTATATTTGTGCTTATGACGTTATGCTTCCACATTGATGCAGTGGTTAGCGAGGTCGCGTTGAAGTCCAAAGGTCGAGAGTTCGATCCTCACCAGAAGCGTCATTTTTTATTTCAGTTTTTTTCTTTCTTTTTTTTTTTTTATTTTTCTTTATTTATTATGGGTTATGAAAGTATTGTAAAAAATAAAGTCATTCATGTGAAATTTAACAAGTGTTTTGTTAGTGATGTCAGGTTCCATTGTAGAACTGTCTGTAGAGTAGTCAGTAGATAAAACGTTTTTTTTTTAAAAAAGAGGTTTTGGGATCAAAATTTACAGGCATTGAACTGTGAAAAGCACAAAATGATCTTCTCCCCGTTCACGTATATTTCATCCACAAGCTTAAAAATCACTGACCTGAGTTTATTACTAGGAAAAAACCTATTGGCTATGAATTATCAATAATCATCAAAAAGGCTCCTACTACCATTCTTATTCTATACCAGTAGTGCTAAAAGATTAACCATAAAAATGTCATAGACTGTTAACTTTGCAGTTCTGTAAATAAAACAGGAGTTTTCAAGAATTTCGGCAAAAAAGTGATTTTCTCTGGGTAAAATTCTCATCATTAACTTTTAAATATGGCTAGTCTTTTGGTTTTTAAACAAGCTTTGTACTTGTAAATGATTTTCATTCTCCCATACCAGAGGTCTATCATATAGCAGTATTTTGGCCTTAAAGTTGGACACATTCTTCCTTCTAAAAAGAACTGTAACTTTCTTTAGTTCATATATAGCATATTTGTAGAGTTTTCGCATGTCAAGATTTAATCTTAATGCATTCTAAGACATTCATTCAGAAATCATGAATTATCATTAATTCATAAAAAAATTGATAGATCTTAAAGAACATAAACTTCCTAAAACGGATCCATAATTCCAGATAATTCCAGCAGCACTCCTTTAATTTTCAAGGGGCACTGGTGATTTTTCAAGGGAGCTCTGCCTTCTAGGTAGCACCTAAGTTCATATTAGTTTGGTGTTCATTTAAGACTTCATTTTAAATTTATATTCACGGAACTGATAATTTCCAAAATTTCATAACAGTCCGTTAAAAATCGTAAGGTGGCTCATATTACCTTAACTAAATCGATCTTAAAGCTTAGAGTCAACGTTAAAATCCTTATCCCTGTGAACTAGTTTGTCATGATTCTGGTGCCGTTTATTCAAGTTTGAAACAATAAACAGTTACCATTGTATAATCGATCGCAACGAAGAAGGAAGATACACTTCACACTTCATGAATGATGTCCGTTTTTTCTCGGATTCCAAACTTCCAGTCGTGCACTTGGTATTGTCGGCCCAACTTCCCCCATCCCTCTCCCACAAACGAAAATGCAACGGATTTCCATCGACCTCAATTCATATTAAACCTCAATAGGAACCTTCAAATCCGGATTTCCGGGTTAACCCGGAAATCTTTCGTCACTGCAGGATGATACCGAAATGTCTAGTAAAGCCTTGTTATATGATTTCAATAAGAGGAATGCAAAAAATACTCATGAGAACTATTTGAATCTGCCCTTATGCGACGCGCCATTTTCATATTTACTGTCTACATACCTTTATTGCAAAGGCCAACATTTACTGCTAATAATTAATAAATACATATGTTCACTCATAAAGTTTTGGTGAGACTTTAATGAAAAAACATTTTGTATAAATCTAAGAGCCCTCCTCCCACAACTCGATATCCATCGATTATTACGAGATTTAGTACAATATACTTTTGTAATTGTGTTACTATTGTTTTTACAAACACGAGTTTTCACTCTCTCAATCTATCAATAAGCTTTATTTCAAGTTGACAATACTTGAAAATATAGCTGACATTTAAAAAATGTTGCATTTTTACTGAAAATACTGTTCATAATGTCCGTCATCCTTTAAGACATAAGTAGTAATTTCATTAAAAAAAATCTTCAAAAACGGGTACGTATATAAATGCACCATACTATTACACTCGATTACATTTTCCTCGATTTTAACCGAATCATTTCAATGGTATGATAATGCATGCAGCTGATTAGCGATTACATTTGGTGATTTACGCAACCTCAGTAAGCGGCTCAGTTAGCACATTATGATATATAAATAATTATCATTAATTCAATTACTTTAACATCAAGCAATCAGATTTTATATACTTTAATGTGACCATCCATAAAGCAAACAATCTATACATTACGTCATATGGTCAGTCGAAGTGAATGCATATTCGACCTTATTACAAATGCATACCCATTCTGAACAAAAATGTGCTCTAAACATATTTAATTGGCAGTTTGTATGGTAGAGAAAGTTGTATTCACGCTAAGTGTGATAATCAAAACCAGTTGTCAGCGGTCCGAAGGACCGGTAAGTCATTCAATAAGTATTCTTTTACATGACAGCTGAAACAAATTTCAATTTGAATACGTCAGTCTCCATGAATAATTTGAAGATCGGACCTAATTATAAACGGAGAAATAATGATATAAAAGAGAAGCCGATATCAAAATTTGTATCCAGGAATGAGTTTATTACGTTGAAAGCATTTTAAAGCATTATAGATGTAACAATAATTGTTTTGTTAAAACTAAAGGCCCTGTAACTAATATAATTAAAAAAACGTTTATGAGATATCCAACGAACAGCTATAATTTCTGGTATTTCTGTGTATGCTTTATTACGTTGCACCAGAGTTTCATCTTATTAATTTGTGTTCATTTTCTTTGTAATCCAGGCAGATGTGCAGAATGTCTTGGGGAACTAAACTTATTCAAATAGAAACTGCAAAAATAAATGCTCTTCTTTAGGATATGTGCTAATTTACAAAAATAGAAACTATAAAAAATAAATTACTAAATGGCTAAACTGTCGACATCGAATTGTTCGAAATTCATTTCACGCCGAAAAAGTGTATTTTAATTCGAAATACGAACAGCGACTTAATGACATCTTTCAAATTAAATTTGAACTGTAAATGTTCTCCTTAGAGTCAAACTATCATCTTTTTTCGTCTTTCGATTTTTCTAGTATATACTTTTCTTAAACAGTCGTTTTGATATTACACAAATAACTTTCAAATTCAAAAGTATTCTTGAAATTTACATATTTGAGTTAGGTGTAGCATTTACGGTTATTTGCCATTCTTTTACATACTGATCCCTTATTCTTCAGACGGAAAATAGCTAGATCTAATACCCACACAAATTACTAAAGCCTTACTGATTAAGTTTATCCTTGTTACATCTTGCCCAGCTGATTCTAGTTCTATAAATATACAGAATACAGAATCCTAAATATACATTGTGAATTGTATAAGTTTCATTTCGTTTTTTTACTCAACAGTAATATGTGGTTAGGTTCAATATATTATTCTTCCTATTCTTCTATATTTAATTTATATTTAATCTATTCTGTCCTCCCGACTTTTAATATCAAAAACTTCTAAAATTGTGTTCCCTCCAAACTTTAAAAAAAGTGTTATACCAGAATTAACGATTAGCCGATGAAAACCCGTGAGCTGGGAATTTATTATCTAATAAAATCCTAGGATCTTATGTTAAACTGATTTTCTTCAAAGGAAAAAACTTGTGATCTTTAACGAAAACACTAGTTCTCAACCCAGAACTTACGTTTTCAGAGACATTGTACTTAAGTCTTTAAGTCAGAATCTAGGCTCTCTGAAAAAAATTCTGATCTTGAGTGAGTGAGAACCTAGGTTCTCACCTGAGAACATAGGTACTTAGTTTTATTGTGCAATTCGCGTGTCATACGCGTGCCATACTGGCAGACTCATTAGTACGATTCATAGGCCCGTTGTTCTGTAACAACAACAACAACAACAACAATGATTACTTTTATTTAAGTCAGGTCACATAGTGTAACAGTATGACTGAATAAAGTAAATAAAGTGTGGGTTTTTGTTGGCAATAATACAATAAGATAATTTTCTGTAATGAACATGGGGACAGTTATTTTGTCATCAACAAAGCATATTGTTAATGTTTACAGATAGATGGAATTATCTTGCAAATAAATACAGCCTAATCGCTTTAAAATTACAGATAATTACAGATGTCAAAAAAGTTAAGTTAAGAGAAAGGTAAAAGAAAAATAAGTGTCAGTTTCTCACTAAAATACAGATATACACACCAATATTTAATACACATGCGCAAAAATAAGCATTTTTACAATGAATTTTCTTTATTACTTTAGAGTATTTTATTCAAAACTAGTAACTGATCATTTTTCATTTTAAAGTATATATAACAGATGATATCATTCTTTCCTAATAATCGGAAGTTAGTCAAGGTCAAACCTGACATTAAAGGTCAAATATGAAGGTCTTCAAGAAACTCGCCAGTATGTAAAACTGGCTGGAACAAGTTGGGGAGCCAATGAAAAGATCCTACGGCAAGCCTATAGCAGAGTACGCATCCACCACATGGGTAACCGCTTCTTAAACCAGTAAACAGGACAAGGTTCAAAATTCAGGCGTGAGGATGATTCTCTGAGCAATGAAAACAACTCCAATTAAAGAAATGGAAAAGACAGCCAAGCTTCAGCCATTAGAGACAAGACGAGAGTACAAAATCTCTTGTGCAGGCAGAGAAGGCAAAGAGACTACCATCACATCCACTCTACTGAGAACTCGAGAGCAGAAACAAAAACGGACTGAAAAGACAGTGTCTCAACCATATCGTCAAAGAACTACAAAAAGGGAAAGAAACAGCACTGGACGCAGAGGCAGAGCCGCTTGTACCCGATGACCGGGTTCCTAGACATTGTGCTTCGAAGATCAGATTGGAGGTGCCAGGAGTAGAAGAAAAGGGAAAATAGCATCAGGCGCACCAACAATCTCTAACGCTAGAAATGATCAATGACCGCTATCCAGCACATTCTTTGATCCAAGCATATACCAATGAACCAGTGGGAAAAGCAGTTCAGAATGCTGGGAGTGATGCCTACATCAAATTTCCAGACAGCTCCACTCTCACACTCTCTCATCCAGTCGGCAAGGGATGCTCCAGCTTCAGAGCCGAGATGCAAGCCCTCACATCGGCCACACTCCAACTATATGAGCGAGGAGAAAATGGACAGAATATTGTTTTCCTAACAGATTCCAAGTCAACTCTTCAGGCTCTCTCAGCAGGTCTTGAAGCTGCAGACAAACATCAAGGAAGCAACCAAGCAAATACAGCCCCAACCTCTAATTTTATACAGAGAAGCCCAGACACTGCTGAAGAACAGCTTTGCTAAGGCACAGCCAAACAACTACCCTCCGTCTGCGCACTGGACACTGTGGCCTGAGAAAACATATGAAGAAGCTGGATGTTGCAAAGGCAGCTAAATGTCAGTGCGGATTAGAGGAACAAATACCATTTCACATCCTGCAGAGCTGTTCCTATCTGGAAGAAGCACGCCAGAAAGTTTGGCCCACCGACATCTCATTTGCGACCAAGCTGTGGGGAGATGCCAGCGACCTGCAGAATACGGTGCATTTCATTGCCGCATTTTATGTTAAAAAATAAAACGGCCATAAGAAGATGAAACGCAGTAGGTAAGTAAGTAAGTAAAGGTTAACATTAAAATGAATTAACATCAAGTTACGACAAGATATTTTTTATCCAAGAAACAAAAACAGCAGTGCTAACTTTTGAATTTTTACCCGAAAATGAATTTTGGCCTTTAACATCAGGGTTGATCTATAGACTCATGTCTGATGGTATCTTCATTGTTGACATTGATCCTATATATTAATGACAAAATACCTTTAAACAATGAAAAGTATTGCAAAAATGCTACTTTTGCGATCTTTCACACAAATTTGACATTTTACCTAGTAGGCTTTACCATTCACTGTTTTTAAATTAGATCTGCATTGCTGAAATTGCCTTACAATTATAAATAAGAAAAAAATATTTTCAATGAAAAAAATTACAAGTTAATTTTTAACGAAGAAAAAAATAAATATGCTGTATTTTGAACTTTTTTACATAAAAATGACCTTTGACCTTTAATGTCAGGTTTCCCCGTGACCATTTTTTTCATTATTATTTCAAAAGTGATATTGTCTGTTATAGATATTTTACAATGAATAATGATCAGTTTAACTAGTGACAAAAATACCCTAAAACAATAAAGAAATATTGCAAAAATGCTGTTGTTTGCGAATTTTTACACAGCTTTGACCTTTGACCTTTAATAATAGGTTTGCCTCTGACTTATTGGGATAGGCTGACCTTGCTTGACATGTATACATTAAAGTAAATTGGTAACAATGAATAATAACAACAAGCTATTTTTTAACAAAGCAATTAGTAAGTATGCTGCAATTTGTGCTCTTTATACAAAAATGACCCCTAACCTTCAATAACAGGTTTGACCTTGACATATTTTCTCTTCCATGACATCATCTGACATATATACAGTAAAATGAACACTGATCAGTTACTAAAATGACAAAACAAATACTTTTGAACAATAATAATCATTACAAACAAGTTATACTATTGCAACATTTTACTCACCTTTTTGACCTTTGACCTTTGATATTATGTTTAAATTGTATATGCATACCAGACATTGCCTAACATTTATACATTAAAATGAACTGATATCACTGACTAATATGGACAAGATATTATCAACAAAGAGAAAAGTTAAAGAGCTATTTTTTTCATTCCTGTACTTGAAAATGACCTTTGACCCTTAATATCACATTTGAACTTGACTCATTCCAGTCTATATTTTATTGCTGACATTGTGGGACATATATACATTAAACTAAATCACGAGTAATTACTTATAATGAAAAAAGGTTTCTTGCATACCAGACGGGGATTTCCGGTATTTTTACCGGTGCTGGAAAAATCCATCTTACACCCCGGGGTGTAAGATGACTCTCGTGCAGTAAATGACGTATTACGAACTACATATATGTAGAAGATTTATGTAGTTATTTATATTTTATTTCGAAAAACGGAATACAAATCCAGTACCTTGACAGTTCCTCTTTGTTCCTGATAGTATATTTCTCGATTCAAAATACGTTATTTTATCAAAATTTCATAACGATACGCTGGAACTGATAAAACAAAACCGGAACTAAACATTGTTATTTGTCTTTGAAACGTCATGACGTCTTTCCTGTTTACGGACGTTGATTTCCCGCGCTTTGTTTAAATACGCTGCTATAAGAAATAGTTCTAAAAAGAAAGCCGTTCGACTGATTTTATTTTTATTATTATACCTTGATATCGGTATGCAAGAAAAAGATTCCGTCACTGGTAATAGGTGCAGATGGGAATATCCGGCTCTCGGGTAACTGTTTAGGCGGTAACTCGGTAGGAACCTCGTTACCGCCTAAACAGTTACCCTTTAGGCCGGAAATTCCCATCTGCACCTATAACCAGTGAAAGAATCTTATAATCTGTTATTTTTCAAACAGGAATCTATTTATGCATTTTCTAACACAAATTTGACTGTTGACCTTTGATATTAGCTTTACCAATTGCGGTTTTGGGGTTACATCTGCACTTCTGACTTTGCCTGACATACAAACATTAAAACGAATTAACTTCAGTGACTAATAATGTGAAGACATATTAAACAGATTAGAAAGGTAACAGTTTTCACATGAAAATGAACTTTGACCTTCAATTATCAAGACTGACCTTGATTTTTTGCAATAATATTTGTATTTCTGATTTTTGCTGATATATACACATTACATAGATAAAATATGTGACTTATGATAACAAACTTTTTTCTAAGTATAAAAATAAATTTCAAGTATGCCAATTTTTGTGATTTTCACATAAATTTGAACTTTGACCTTAAATATCAAGTTTGCCCTTCATTCCATTTTGCTGAATTTCTTATTGTTGTCATTGTTTGACATATATACATTTACTGACAATCAAATAGTTACTGTAATTAAACAGTAAAAAAACTAGTAGACGTAAACGTTACCCTACCCCCTAATATTTTCACAAGTGAGATTTACCGCCCCTGTTACAAACATAAGTGAACAAAATATAGATATGCACGGCTTTGACACTTAAGAAATGGGTTTTCATGGAGGATATGAAATATTGTTTCCAAAAATGTATAAATTTCTTTTGGCCTCAATTGTTGCAATAAAAGTCCGTGAGCTCTCGGACCAAAAAGTGTGTCAAGTGTTTTTGTGAACATAATGTCAAAACAATATAGTAAAATTATAGCGAAACAAAAAATGGGACTTTATTTCATGTGAATGATTTATGAAGGGAAAAATGCTAATTCTTTGAAGACGATATTCTAATTTGGATTACATACACATGTTCGGGTGAGTTAAAAATAAATGCACTTTCATTTTTTTCTATTCTATCTAACTTGCATTTTAAAATGTTGCATAATACAACGTACAAATAGTGTTATATTTCTAAAGAGATGTAAGTGTCCTGTTGAAAGCAAGTCCTTAAATTTCAAAGTATTCGGCCTGTTATAGTAATAAATTGGTATATAATGTTTTCTTTGGATGCAAAAAAAAATGGGCATACAAAGAGGTCATGAAACTCATCGCCAACTTCATTCAGACTGCACATATTATATTTACGGGCTTCATATGGGAGGTTTGAGTTACGCCACCGTCCCGTTTCTACAGGAAACCTATGATTTCCCGTCCTAAAATGAAAGTGTGAGTAACGGAGGTTGTCTGACAGTATACTTAAATATGGTTCAAATTTAATTTCACTTTTAAATACTAGTAGTCTATAGTTAATACCTTTTGAAGAATTTGCAAGTTGCCCGTGCCATTTCTGAATTAACTGGTCAATAAGTGTTCTTTTAACACTTTTTTCCGTATGAGTCAAATTTATTGTTCCTTGGTGTGCCCAAATATATGTTTTACCAGTTTGATTTAAACTATTTTTGATACAATTTAACCACTTGTAGTTAATAATAGAATTTAGCATATTTTCATAACATATTCGAGAAATTTTATCGGAACTACCTGTCAATAGTTTGCACCAGAAGCCAATCATTCTTGTTTTGACAACAATCTCGAGTGGATACCGACCCAATTCCCCGTACAACATATAGAGTGGCGTGCTCTTTTTACTTTTTGTAATTTTTCTAAGAAAATCATTATGAATTTTTTCGATCAAATCCAGATTTTCAAAACCCCAAATTTCGCAGTTATATGTAAGGATTGGTAAAATACTTTGGTCAAAAAGCTTCAACTGAATGTCTAGTGGCAAATCCAAGTTATAAATTCTAGTGTAAAGCATGTGCATGGCTTTATTTGCTTGGCTTGCAATTAATTTTCGAGCATTTAGAAAACTGCCAGATGACGAAAACAAAGTACCCAGGTATTTATACTCTTTAACCGTTTCTACAAGTTTACCGTTGATAAAGAATTTATATTTGTCTGGTTTATTACTTCCGAAAACAATTATTTTTGTTTTATTCAATTTTGTGGTCATTTTCCACTGGTCACAATAATCGTTAAAATCATTAAGTAGACTTTGAAATGTATCTTGATTTTCACTAATTATTACAGTGTCGTCTGCGTATAACAACACAAACAATTTTAAATAAGATATTATATATATTCATTCAAAGATCTTCCATAGGGAAGTAGATGTAATAATTCATTAAAAATCACTCTTTTATTGAATTTTCGGCCACCTGGCCTTTATCAAAACATGAAAAGTCATTGATACAGCTATGTAACATCCATTTTATAATACTTGTTTTGTCTCAATCAAGTATTATAAAATGGATGTTACATAGCTGTATCAATGACTTTTCATGTTTTGATAAAGGCCAGGTGGCCGAAAATTCAATAAAAGAGTGATTTTTAATGAATTATAAGATATTATATTATCATCAGTTTTCTCAATATCAATACCCTGGTTTTTTTAAGCTAAATACTCTTCCAGATCATAAAGATAGATAGAAAATAAGACAGGGGAAAGATTTTCCCCTTGTCTGACCCCGCAGAAGCTTTTGAAAAATGGAGAAATGTTGTTATTGACAGATACACATGACTTAATATCTTGGTACATATTGTAGATGATCTGAAAAAGTTTACCATTAATGCCAGTCTTAAGTAGTTTTCCCCAGAGACCTACCCGCCATATGTTATCAAAGGCAACTGAAAAACCAATATAAGAGCAGAACAACCTGTTCGTTTGTGCTTTAACTTTGTCAATTAAAAATTTTAATATAAAAACATGATCAGCTGTTAAATATTTTGACCTAAAGCCTGCCTGATTTTCGTTAAGGATTTTATTTCTTAACAAAAAGTTATTAATTCGTTCATTAAGTATAGCAGTAAAGAGTTTACCTAAACAACTTAGTAAAGTTATTGGCCTATAATTTACTGGATCCCGGGGGGACCCGTTCTTCTTATATATTGGGATAATAGTCCCAATTAACCAAGTACCTGGTAAAATACCTGAGTCAAAGATCTTATTAAAAAAGTCACGATAGATAGGGATCATAAACTCCTTAGTACTTTTAATGTATTCATTGTACGTGTATATGTAGTCTTGGGGGGACGCGGCTTTCGAATTATTACTTTTATTTATCATCTTTTTAATTTCTTCGATCGAGATTCTACTGTTCAAATCCTCGTTGTTTTGTAAATGAACATTTAACATATCAAAATTCTCGGTGTCTTCGTATATATTTTCGGCGTTTACATTTTTAAAATGATCGTAAAATGTTTGAATATCGGGCGTATTTTCGGCTGTAGGGGAAGAATTTAATTTGTGCAGGACTTTCCAAAACTCTTTAGGCCGTTTAGAGTGCATCTCTCTTAATTTACATTCGTTTCGCGTTCTTTGTTTATGAATATGCGTGTTTAGCGTTTGTTTATATGTCTTACTGGCACGGTTCAATTCACACTTAGGTGGCAGGGGAGCGGTTTCGTACTTCTCTATAAATATCAGAACAAAAAGTCGGCCAGACGCGCGGCTGTCATCCATCCACATTTTTTTCAAGTGAAAATTAGGGAAATAAAGTGGTGGTTGGCAGACACATTCCATACCACCTGGGTATGCATCTATGTTCGTACTATACATATATGCTACGAAATTGGATTTAAAAATAGAAATGGATGAATGGCACAGTTCAAAGTGAGGCCCGGTTAGGCTATTTTTGGTCTATAAAATTTGGGTGCTGTGGCCGATTTTCACTACATCTGGCATGGAAAGCGACCGGTGCATAGGACCGGAGAGGCGTCTTTATGTAGTCTATAGTATCTGCAATGGTTCATAGTAGTTTCAAAGAAAAATAAGCAGAAACGAGATTTCTATGGATATTTCAACACTGGTACCCACACGTCAATGTGGAATTCGCAAATTTGCACTCCCCTACCACTTAAGGAAAATAGACAACATTCCAAACCACTCAAATATTGACTTTTTGCATTTATTGCAACCCATTACGGAATGAACTGTAACATATAGTGGTTTTTATTTATTTCTGAGTACTAAATTCGGCCTGGCGAGTCCCAAAATGGCAGTGGGTGGCCATATAACAGTGAAGCTAAGGACCCCCAGCCAGTAGGATTCGTATCATAAAACGGCCAAAAGAAGAAAATAGTGCCTAGATAATGACTTTTATGCCATTTTGTTTAAAAGTAGCACATGTGTCTATATCTAGCAATGTCATCAAGCTATATAGTGGCTGGGGTGGCCCCAAAGGATGGATGGGTGGCCTTTAAGGGGTGTCCCGATAGGTTAAATACGGTAATTTGCATATGTATACCAGAATTATGTTAGAAGTGTATCGTTTTAACATTTGAAAGGCTTTAAAATGTAAATATCATGTTAAATTAACTCTAAAGGCAGTGAATAGTTTTTCGGGGTTACTTTGATTCAGAATGCAAATTTTGGCTGATTCTTGCGTGGAGGGGTGGGCATTTTTGTTGGCTTATTCACCGGCTATCTTGTAAATTACGGCAACGCTTTTTGTTCAGTTGATTTCGGGATTTAAGTGTCTTACGATTCAGGACAGGTTACATTTTATTCTATTTAAACATCTAAAAAACTTAAGGTGGCAGGGGAGCGGTTTCGTAGTTTGGCCCCTGTCGATTTTCTGTATAAACAGAACAGGGTAGATATAAAGGCATATCTATCTTACTGGTTATTTATCATTATAAATTCTTTAATTTATCTGGGGAATGTGAAACGGTTAATGATTCTACATGACGGGTGTTTTAAAATTCCTAGCTCCGTACTTCCGGTTGAGGCTAAAACATAAATATCAGAACATCCATCCACATTTTTTTTCAAGACACATTCCACACCACCTGGGTATGCATCTATGTTCATACTATACATATATGCTACGAAATTGGATTTAAAAATAGAAATGGATGAATGGCAGAATTCAAAGTGAGGCCCGGTTAGGCTATTTTGGTCTATAAAATTTGGATGCTGTGGCCGATTTTCACTACATCTGGCATGGAAAGCGACAGGTGCATAGGACCGGAGAGGTGTCTTTATGTAGTCTATAGTATCTGCAATGGTCCATAGTAGTTTCAAAGAAAAATAAGCAAAAACGAGAATTCTATGGATATTTCAACACTGGTACCCACACGTCAATGTGGAATTCACAAATTTGCACTCCCCTGCCACCTTATAGGCCTAACTAAACTAAAGGAACCAGCTTGGGTACCATCTGGTCTAGTCGCATAATGGCGGACAGTTAATTTGGGACTATTTTTTTCATCTGAGATGGCAATTCAGGTATTTGCTAGTGCTATTTTTGTTTTAAATTTCAGTGTGGATATAATGCTGACATTCTAGTAGAAAAATCAAGAGGGAAGGCTGTATTTTGTGAAGTAAAATCCAATGACAGCAAGCGTAGTAATATGGGTTCATGACCAGGTCATTTTTGATGTAGTTTTACAGTAAACAAAAGTGACAGGAGAAATCTTTCTTAGAAGATACATGACCCCTACTTTTCTTTACATTTTTTGATGGTTTAAAGACTACTCTTTACAATGAGGTAAGGAATTGCAATTTAAAATGGGCCTGGCTATATGTGAAAACTCTGTAAACATTGTCTGTTTTATATAGAATATATAGGGTTTACGCTATTGTGACCTATATTGATCGTTTTTTATGAATGAAATACTTTCTCCGCGCGATATGATATTTCCGTCTCGCCTTTTTACACTGAGGCCCAAACCATGGTTTATGATAAGACGTGTTTTTGATCGTTGTAAGAATGTTGCGGAAATTCGTTTCGTTTGATAGTTTTAATCGCTGAATAATTAAATAGTATTCCGATGCTATCCGCAATTTCATTTATTTCATTTTTCGTAGGGTTAATAGTAAGATCCTGTAATTTTACATTTATCGTAATTTTACATTTATTTCGTGTAACTCGTCTTGATTCAAATTTGCTATAAAAGCATCATTTTTGTCGTTTTCCCATTTTGGGGGTTTCAGGAGAGGGCCATTCTTAATGACAGACCTTAGCGTGACTTCACGGTTCGCCGAAACCGGGATACTCAAGGTTAAGGTCAGGGCGGAGTGACCATCGGAGAATAAGTGATCTACATGAATAATTTGAAAATCTGAGATACAATTAAAACTGTGACAAGAAAATAACACGTAGTCTATAACAGAAGTTTCTCTAAAAGTACATTTGCCGATTGACCGGTCTTCGCCAATTCTACCGTTTGCAATAAAAAGGTTATTACATTTACAAAGTTCTAAAAGTTTTAAACCAATAGCATTAATCTTACTATCAGATGAGTTTCTTTTTAACTGCAAATTATTTTCCTCTAACCAGTCAGCAGTATTGAAATCACTTACAAAATTTTCATCTAGGTCAAAATGTTCCGTTAAAAAATTATCGAAACTGGCATAATCAGGGAGGGACGATGTATGGGCATTGACATCGCCTATCAAAATACAATAAAACTCATCTTCTGTATAAAAACGAGATTGCACCGGAGGAACGTAAACGGCTCCAAGAAGCAGGTTATCTTCTCTACCGAGAATGGTGCATTTAATTTTCAACCATAAAATATATCCACTATTTGATTACAATATTTCAACATTTTCTGAAACTGAGTTTTTAACAAAAATACCAAGTCCTCCAGATTTCTTAAAATACTTTTCGGACCTAGGTTTTGAGTAAAATTTATATCCAGGTACATTTATAACATCATATATATCAAGTTTTGTTTCTTCTATACAAAAAAAAACAACAATAAAAAAACTGGTAGCACAAACCAACCAAGCGAATTAACAGCAGAACGGACTCATCAGCGGAAATGAAATGGCAAATTCACTGCCTGTAACTCTATTACGGCTGGACTGCAAAAGAACTAGCACATATAACAACCCGGGACCATTTTACCACCACATGAAGTCATTAAACGTATAGGAAAATTCCAAGTACTTAGACTGCCTTATGGTGTAAGAGAAAGTATTACCGTATTCAATATTATTTTTATCCATCTTTGCATTGAGCATCATTAGCATACAATACACAATGTCACCTTCAAGCTGGTATTAATACTGTGCTTTACATAATCCGTGATAGTGCAAATAATTATAGCATGTGATATACGAGGGGCATTTCAAAAGTAATGCAACTGGGGTAATAAAAAGTGCGCGTTTGATAGATTTTAATTTACTTGTGCGTCATACCCTCAAAATAATCACCCTTGCTACGTACACAAAGTTTCAAACGTTTAATCCAATTTTAAGGCATTTTCATACTCATTTTCAGGTATACCCAGCATATACACTGATAAACATCGGATCCCAGGGCCTGTCGGGACCTATAATGTCTACCAGCTAAATGTTCTTTTTCCAATCTAGGAAACAAGAAATAGCCACACGGCTAGGTCTGGGGAATACGGTGCATGTGGAAAAACTCGAATCCATTTCTTTTTTAAAAAGCAGGTCACAACAGCAGGGGAGCTGTCGTCTAGCAGGGATAGGTGCATAAACCCAGTGTGTGGGCGTCGTTTAAAACATTGTTGTTTAAGTTTCCTCAACACTTTCTCTTTATAAAATAATCCAGTCACAGATTTTCTATTTGGTACAACCAGTTGAATAATCTGACCACGGATATCAAAGAAAAAAGCAAACATTGCTTTCTCTTTTGGCAATTGAGGGGCGGCGGCAGCAGTTTTGGAAGCACTTTTTTGTTCCTAGTAGGCTCAAAAAGGTGTACCCATGTCTCATCTCCAGTAATATATAGTAGTAGTCTTGCGCCAGGTGTAGGCTGCATTTTTTTCTGCTCTGCAAAATTGGATTATTTTGCAAAAACCAGTGATTCTAGAGATTGGATTTTTGACTCAGTTTTTAATAAACTGGTAACCAACATTCTGCAGAATTTATTTTGTGGAATTATCATTGGATTTACGAATAACTTTGATGTAAAACAATTGTAATTTGACAAATATTGGGGTAGCGTTTCAATAATTTCAGTCAGTTTTGGTGAACAACATCTCACTCGAAATTATGGCTAATCCGTGTACAGGTAGACAATACAGTAGAGACCAATTACTGGATTATAGAGATGTGCCTAGGAGGTATACAATACCGAATAAAGAAAACATTAGCTATGTTGAAAAAGTATAATCTTTTGAAATACAGAGGTAAACGAGCTGGTCGCCCGAGGATAAAATCTAAAGCTGATATTCACTTGACAAATTCGACCCAAATTAAACTAAATCATACATTTATATCAAATGCACACAGAAAGAAACAAGAAACAACAGGAACGTTCAAATTTGATCCAAATTAAACTAGATCATTCATTTTTATTGAATGCCCATCACAGAAACTTGGCTACAGCCGGATGGTGATGACGTTGTCAGGGGGGAATTGTCACAAGATGGTTACTGCTTTGATGATGTCCCGAGACCCGACCGGAAAGGTGGAGGACTTGCCCTGTTATACAGAAACAATCTCAAAGTGTCAAGATGCCCAGCAGAAACCTTTCAGTCTTTTGAATGTGCTGAATGGAAAGTACGTAGTCAATCATTCATTCTCTACATCTTTGGTATATATAGACCACCATATTCGGAGAGACACCCACTCAGGCTATGTTTATGACAGAATTCACTGAGTTTCTCGAACAAATAACGTCAAGATCCGAGTCTCTGGTGCTGTTAGGTGACTTTAACATCCACATGGATAATAAGTCAGACTGCTACACAAAACAATTTCAGCAGTGTTTGAGATCTTTTGGACTGGTTCAACATGTCAATGCTCCTACTCATTCTGGTGGTCATATTCTTGACCTGATGATCACAAAGCTAGAAGACAAACGTGTGAATGTCTCAGAACCTTTGCCAGACTATTACATCTCTGACCACTGCTTTGTAAGTTGTAACATTGAACAGTGTCGCCCTCCCTTGATCAGGAAAGAAATCAAATCTCGCAATTGGAAATCTGTATCAAGTGACATATTACAATCAGAATTCGGTCAATTAAATGAAATTGTAGTGAACACTTCCAATGTCAATGATCTTGTGTCTGAGTTCACTAGAATCACGTCCGATATTGTTCAGAAACATGCCCCTCTAAAGGAAAGAACTATTCTCTGTAGACCGACAGTTCCTTGGTACTCTGGATACCTAAAACAGCTGAAACAATACAAACGATCAATAGAAAAAATCTTTATGAATGACAAATCTGACCTTTCAAAGAAAGTGTATAGTGGTGTAAGAAATGTATATAGCGCTGAGCTTTCTAGGGCCAAGGATGAGTATTACCAGAACAAGATTGGAGAAGCAGAAGGAAACATCAAAAAGCTGTATGCCGTAACATCCGATTTACTGGGAAGGTCGAAAGACAATCCGCTCCCATTGCACACAAGTGCAGTATCTTTGGCAAATGACTTTCTACGATACTTTGCTGATAAAATAATCAAGTTGAGAAATGATCTTGACAACATATCAACTGAAACACTCAATGGTAATTCTTCCTACTCAAATCCACCTGTGACTATGAATACATTTACTGCGTTCAAACCACTTTCCGAAAACGATATTTTGAAACTTGTATATGCATCAAAATCTACAACTTGTGAACTTGATGTGATACCAACTAAGAAATTAAAGGAGCATTTTTCACAACTTGTTTCCGTTGTGACAGAAATTGTAAATCGATCACTGCTATCTGGTGTGTTCCCTGATGAATGGAAAAGTGCTGTGATAAAACCTTTGTTGAAGAAGAAAGGTCTCCCACTTGAACTGCAAAACTATCGCCCAGTGTCAAATTTAACATTCCTCTCCAAAATTCTTGAAAAAGCTGCACTAAATCAAATCAACAAGCATATTGAAGCTAACAATCTCCTCCCAGCTTACCAAAGTGCCTATAGAACATATCATGGGGTTGAAACAGCAATGGTCAAAATGTATAATGATCTTTTGGAAACCATAGATGAAAATCAAATAACAATCGTGGTCATGATCGACTTGAGTGCAGCGTTCGATACCATCGATATCCCGATACTGATTCAAATCCTTCAAGATGACTTTGGTATACATAGCACTCCCTTGAAATGGATAGAATCTTATCTCACGAACAGAACAATGAAAGTTTTAGTCGAACAGTCAGCATCTGACACGGAGCCACTAAGGTTTGGTGTCCCGCAGGGTTCTTGTGCCGGACCTGTGATCTTTACCCTGTATATATCGGATCTTAACCGAGTGGTGCAGAAATATCCAGCTGATCTCTATGGATACGCGGACGACCACAAGATTGCGTTAAAACTTCAAGCGGGAAATTCTCAAAATGAGACAACTGTTCTTAAACAACTCGACAGTTGTCTAAATGAAATCATAAAATGGATGACAACCTTCAAACTGAAAATGAATCAGTCTAAAACTGAAATTATTATGTATGGAACAAGACAACAGTTAGCGAAATTGGACATCACAAGTGTAAACGTTGGAGGGTGTGACGTAAAATGCGTCGATCACGTCAGAGACCTAGGTGTAACTATGACCAGTACACTCAACTTTGACCATCACATTCAGAAAAAGTGTCAGATAGCTCATGTACAGTTACGAAACCTTAGGGCTATACGGAAACATCTAACACAGAAGTCAACTGAATCATTAGTGCATGGATTGGTTCATTCTCACATTGACTTCTGCAACAGTTTATTTACAGGAATTCCAGCCTTTCAAATCAATAAACTACAGCGAGTCCAAAATCATGCCGCTAGAGTAGTCAAGAATGCTTCCTATGAAAAACCAAGTACCGAACTTCTGAAAGAATTACACTGGCTTCCAGTTAAGGCTAGAGTCATGTTCAAAGTTTTAGTAATAGTCTTCCGTGTCATCAATGGTACAGCTCCAGTATATCTGAGGGAAATGTTTGTACCTACTCGACAACGATACAGACTTCGCTCACAAAGTGACACTAACTTTAACATCCCTAGACGGCGAATAAAACTAGCAGACAGATCTATGGCAGTCGTTGGTCCCAAATGGTGGAACGATCTGCCTAGCTATCTGAAAAACATTCAGTCTGAAGCCAGCTTTAGATCAAAACTGAAAACACATTTATTTAGGCAGTTTTATGAACAATGAGTGTAGTCTTGTTAAAATACAAAATATTCAGAAGTGGTGTAAAATAGTATTTATATATGTCCAAATCTTTAAATCTAAGTTCTAGAATCCTGTTCATATTTTGTATGTATATATGTTAAATGTGTGTTATGTAATTGTAAAGCGCAATAGAATATTTTATAATTTTTGCGCTATATAAATGCCATGTATTTGTATTTGTCTTTGTATTAATATTGTCCGAAAACTGCTTTATATGGTATTTTTGAAACATTTGAAGCCGATTTCTGACTGTTTCAAGTCGGACACGTGTTTGCTTGTCCGACAATAAATGAGGGATCCATCTAGCTTTAATGCGTCTCATTTTCAAATTACGTTTTAGTATATACTCAATTTATCAACATGATTAAAAATCCCTTCTACCAACCGCTTCAGTGACATTAACACTAATTTAAATGTAATAACATACTTATCTGTAAAAATTCCAACGGTAATTAAAACCAAAATTACTTCACGTACTAGCAGGTTTGTAAATTACTTGATTAAAGTTTGAAATACCATATACATGTATATTCAAATAAATATTTATTATTGTTTATATCAATATTATTGTACTTGAAACTTCTTTCTTACAGATTGCGGTATAAATCAGACAGTATTTGTACCAGAGGAAGCAACTGCCATGTTTCAGATTACATGCCGTTTCCAATATGAATTGAACTTGAGCAGGATGGCCCCTAGATACAAAAGTATAGTCCTGTGGCCGGTAATATGGCGCAGTTAAGACATTTTGATTTGCTAAAAATATTAAAACGCCTACTTTTTCACCAAAATGTGAATTCATTATAAAGACAAACAACACTTGCTCTATTATACTGATTTTCAAGCAAATATAATATTGAACATTAAATGTTTTCACGTCTATAACAACACAGCCCTTCTCCGCGCTCTCTGTTTACATTGCCGGTAATATGGTGCAAAAGGACGTAGCCGTGTGCAATGTATAATATAAGTCATATAAAAAAGATTTTAGCTACTGGCACGTACAACATGTATATTTTAAGTGTTTTTAGTAATTCTAGTAGGGATCAGTAGTACAGGAGTGATCTCAAGTGATAAAAATATTAGAGTAGTCTAAAATAATGCAACATGGTGTCCAAAATTACACAATAAAACAACAGGACAATAACATCTTAACATTAGTTCGCATGCTTAATATTTGCAGAATTAAGATTTTTCATCAGATTTTAAATTTCTGCCTGAAAACATGAATCCTAAAAAGTATTCAAGGTTTATATTATGATAATTCCAATCCACCCAAACCCATTTGCGCCGTATAATACAGTGGTATGCATATTTTTGTTGTAGTGGAAACATATGTTCGATGTCGTACCAAAGTCTAAAGATGTGCTTAGTGTAAATTGAACACCTGCTTAAAATTTCTATGGCGACCATTCATGTACTTCGCTGTTTTGTACCTCCCTAAACGTGTTTTTATTCAGCAAATTTGCCACAAACGCGTGTTTTACATGGCGACGTCATTTGCGCCATATTACCGGCCGCGCCATATTACCGGCTTTTGTTTAACATACATTCACTTCACGATAATATAACCGATCATGACTTGATATTTTCTGACCATTAATGGGAGAACAGACTTCATATAACCATTCTGCGAAATACTAACGATAAATGGATAATCATAATAGACATTAGCAATATCAGTACCAAGGATAATGGAACGTATGCCGCAGATTCACCACTTGGTGTTGACCCGTTTTGCATAATCCTATTTGTTACGCGTAAGTAGCCTTATTGTTGTTATATGATCTCAACATTTGGAATAAATTCTGCCTGTCAGTCTTCTAGAGTAAAGATTATCTTGCACTAATTAAAGTGTACATTTATTCCGTACGCGCGGCAATTCGTCTGTCCATACGTCCGTCCGTGCATCCGTTCACACGTCCGTCGGTCTATCTACCCGGTCCTTTAATCTTATATCTTAATTATAAAGTTAAATGTGAGGATGTGAAGTTGGTCAGAAAACACAAGAGTCTTATCATCATTATATAGTACACAGTATAAAACGTAATATTAAAGCATTATCAAATGTATAATCTGTTAGTTTTAATTTCTTGTAAGTCTTATTCAATTAAATTGCTATCGTAAACGGCCAAATAAAATCGTATTACTAATAAAATATATATGAATGATATGTCTGCAAATAAAACCATTTAGGGGTTGACCATTATCACAAACGCTGACAGTTTTGGTTCACATCCGATTACATATCTCCTCAGAAATTTGGTCAGGATTATCTCTTTTACTTTGCAACTTGCAACCAAACTACATACGTGGTAAGGGCGAATTATGCATTTAAAATTAAAACAATTAGAACGCAACCATGATAAATCATAGCAGTTGGTCTTGATATAAAATGTACAAAAGGCCATAAGCTTTAAAGCTATAGGACTTGGTCAAACATGTGTATAAATTATCAAAACAAAAGCGTACATAAACAAAATCTTAACAAACGTGAACGCCGGCGACGGCAATAGCTCGTTGATGTTTTCTTAAACAAAGAGACGAGTTTAAATGCTGAATAACATGAAAAACATAAGATATTACTTGACTGCATTGTTACATTTCCATGTGTTGACTGACTCTAGATGTTGTATTGGTTTGCGAGCTACTGTATTAATGCTTCTACATATGAATGTGTGACTGTATAAACTTCTGTTTTATTCATTTCTGGCGATATTTTGTAACTTCTGGTCATGAACACGCGTAGGTCATATGTGGCTATAAAATCCAAATGTGCTATGGTTTTATACCCGTCTGACCTTAAACGTTATCGCAGTCTGACCTTAGACAACTTATATTATATATTGAACTGTTATATGCTCTTTACCTATCAATTATAGACACTTATTGTGATGAAACTATCACATGTCAACACACATATTATGTAAATTATCATCAGGATGTTAGTATTTGGTACTCGAGTTGCTTGACTTTCTTGTCATCAAGAGCATTTGTAATCCGGTGAGCAATATATGATCGTTATTGCCCTCATGTGAATTACAAGTATTATGGTACTGCGGTTGGTTTACCGTAGGATGAACATTGGTCCCATACCAGTGATGATATCAGTTCACTTTTAGCGATAACATAATCAAGTAGTTAGTTACACAAAAAGTTAGTTTGAAAATATTAAATATGGAGTACTAATTTCCTATCTTTGCTTAGTTAATAGCTCTTATGCACAACTTAAAATTTCTAAAACATACGTTGTGGTAAAACAAGATTCTTCAAAATCCGAAATTGTGACTAGGTTTTGAGTCTAATATGTAACATAAATAGAATGCATCTGAATTTGAGTATAGAAGTCAAGAAGACAAAATACAGACTTGGTTTGATTCTTCTTATTAGAGGTAACGACATCAGTGCCTGTTATAATCTTGTCTCTTTGGGCCGAATGTCGATAAAGATACACAAATATTAAGGTTTAGGAGTATATCACCAAAACACAGAAATATTTTATAAACGAACAACATCGTTACCAATATTTTACCTGACAATTACATGTTCTGCCGTACTGTCCCATACTGAAAATATTCTGAAAAAGTTGTCCCCCTTTAAAAATGAATGCCATTTGTAAAGAAATAAAAATAAACAATTGCTGAAAACTGTGTTCTACCTAGCTATGTGAAATTTCAACACTCGCACACTATTACAAATGCATCAAAACAAACATGTGTAACAGTTCCTTGAAAATGGTGAGTTTTTAAAGGCGCTTGACTGTCCGGAAGTGGGGCCTATTTAGACAGTCCTTTTTTGGAATTCAATGCTCATATCAGTATACTGACACTTGTTTTGTAGAGTAATATACACGCTATCATTACAAAAACAAGAAACGCGGCAATGCCACGAAACCAGGTTTTCAACACTTTTCATAAGAATAAACAAGAGTGCCAGAATGTCACAATATACGCCCGTCACAGCAAATTTCTTTATTCTAGCACCTGTATTTGCAGATGTAATTTTAATTTTGTGGTTGTTTAGTAATCATTGTAATTTTTTTGTTTTTCTAAGTCCACAAAAAATCTCCTTACCAGGTAGAGATACCTTAAAATACACCTAAAATTAGAAAGTAACAACTATGTTGTACCACAGAAAAGTGGTCTTGGTTTTTCCCTACGATCAATTATAAAAAAAGTTGAATGTTTCTCATTGCAGAGTTGGTGCAGCCGTTCAGCGCATGCGCGGAATTATTATCAAATGGAACGCACGGCAAAAATACTCATTTTCTTGCATGTCCGCACGCATTTAGTGTATAATGTGCATAATATACTGACTAAAGGTTAGGGTTAGAATCACCATGGTTACAAAATATGTACATTTAAGGTATTTTTGTTCAAATTTAGTTAATCCGGTATATACCGGAGTCTGTAATATATCACGGGCGCACCAACTCTGTATTTAGTCACAGCCAAAAAAGTTACAATATAAGTTATTTATAGTAACAACTAAGGGAAGTTAATCTTAAAAAAAAAAAAAAAAAAAAAAAAAAAAAAAAAAAAAAAAAAAAAAAAAAAAAAAAAATACAAAAAAAAAAAAAAAAAAATACAATTTTTCTTTTAAGTCCACACAGAAATCCTTACCAGGTAGAGATTGGTCAAAATACACCTCAAAATTGGATGTAACATGCATGTTGTACTACAGAAAAGTGGTCTCGATTTTTCCCTACGTCTAGTAATGAAAAAGTTACAATATAAGCTATTTATAGTAACAACAAAGGGAAGTAATTCTAAAGAAGGGAACTGCGCAAGACACTTCGTCTCATGATGGTGTATAATTGTGCCAAGTTACATCAAAATCCCTCTATGTATGAAGAAGATATGCTTCGGACAATGTTTTCATTCTTGTATCCTTTGACCTCTAAGTGTGACCTTGACCTTAGACCTAGGAACCTGGTTCTTGCGCATGACACTCCGTCTCATGATGGTGAACAATTGTGCCAACTTTCATCAAAATCCCTCTATGCATGTAGAAGATATGCTAACCCTAATCCTAACCTAACCCTAACCCTATTTTTAGTAACAATGACCTTGACCTTGATCCCAGAAACCCCAAAATCAATCCCAAGCTACAACTTTATATAAGTTTTCTATACACCAAGTTTCATCATGATAGCTCATTCCTAAGTTAAGTTATTGACCGGAAACCCTTTTTCTATTTTAAGTAACAGTGACCTTGACCTTGACCTCAGAAAATCCAAAATCAATCACAGCCTTTGTCTTGATATAAGCTACATACATACCAAGTTATATTCAAATATCTTTACCGAAACAAAAGTTATTCACCGGAAACCCTTTTTCTATTTAAAGTAACAGTGACCTTGACCTTGACCCCAGAAACCCCAAAATCAATCCCAGCCTTTGTCTTGATATAAGCTACATACATACCAAGTTTTATTCAAATATATTTACCGAAACAAAAGTTATTGACCGGAAACACCAGTTTGACGCCGCCGCCGCCACCGCCGCCCGCCCGACCGACATCTACCCCAATCTAATAACTCAGGGTTTCGTTGAAAACCTGGTTAACAACAAAACAAGTGTCAGTATACTAATATAAACATTGAATTCCGAAAAAAGGACTGCCTAAATAGGCCCCACTTCCGGGCAGTCAAACGCCTTCAAAAAATCACCATTTTCAAAGAACTGTTACACATGTTTGTTTTGATGCATTTGCAATAGCATGCGAGTGTTGAAATTTCACATAACTAAGTGGAACATAGTTTTCAGCAATTGTTTATTTTTATTTCTTTACAAATGGCATTCATTTTCAAAGAGGGACAACTTTTTCAAAATATTTTCAGTACGGGACAGTACGGCAGAACATGTAATTGTTAGGTAAAATGTTGGTAATGATGTTTTTCGTATATAAAATATTTTTGTGTTTTGGTGATATACTCCTAAACCTTAAACTAAATTCAATAGACTCGTTGGAAGTCAAAATAAATCTGGGATTGAACTATATGGCCTGTGCAATCAACCATCTAAGCATTTTATTACTTTGGCTAGCGAGTATTACATCAACAATTTATTGCATTAAATGAAATGTGAAAAATATGAAGCTTAAGCGTTCAGTTCTCGTTGTAACATGTTTCCATCCATTGTTACATTGTCGGAGTATATAAATACTGATTATTTACATGATACTTTAGGTAATACATGTTTAATAGACTCTTGGTAACAACCGATGTTAGGGGACGAAGGGGTTCTGTACAATTCCTCACCTGTTACGAATAGACTCCGTACAATCAATTTTGCTGTTATTTTTCTTAAGGATTTTATTAAGTGAGTTTAAAACGACACGAAACATTAAGCACGAGAGACAGACACAACGCAATAATAGCCGCAAGTTAATGATATGCAGTCCGGAGCTCGTAGTTTGCTTTTTCCGTCTTACCATTAGCTTAAATATTTACATTGAATTGAAAATTGCGATTGTTTTTTTCACTCTAAGGGACTACTGAAGTGAGCGGAGCATTGCGATGAATTATAAAACACGGCAATAAATTGTCAGTAAAAAATTGCGAGGGAAAATCTAAGCGGACCGCGGTGGTTTGCGATAGATCACGGTGAATCCCTTGCTCGATAGTATAAGTCCTCAATTTGCTTTTGATTCACTAACATTCTTCAACTTCGGTACTTCGCTAATACAATGAATTTAATTACTTTACAATGATATGTAAAGCTGTATAACCAACAACGGCCACCTTTCGGAATTTTTTAAGATAGAACGTGGAGTTCGTCAAGGGTGCCCCTTATCTTCCTACCTATTAATAATCACTATCGAGATAC
This sequence comes from Mercenaria mercenaria, assembly GCF_021730395.1. Lineage (NCBI taxonomy): Eukaryota > Metazoa > Mollusca > Bivalvia > Venerida > Veneridae > Mercenaria > Mercenaria mercenaria. The sequence continues at coordinate 5,288,844 of NC_069365.1, read as the reverse complement.
TTTCAGTAGCAATAAAAAAGAATATATTTAACAGACATAATAATTAATGGAACTGAATTTAAAGAATCACTCTTTGCAGACGATGCAACTTTCTTTCTAACGGAACTAAGAAAACACTAATTAATCTTTAAAACGTCATAGATTATTTTGGAGATTCTTCAGGCCTTAAGATAAATGCAAAATACTACATTACTACGGGTTGGATCACTATAAAATGACGAGAAAATATTCTGGAAAAGGAAACAATTTAAGTGGAGATCTGACCAAGCATGCACATTAGGTATAACATTCACTAACGACTTGCAAACACGAATCGAACAAAACTATAACATGAACATTAATGAAATGATTGTGACATTTAACAAATGGGGAAAAAACACAAATTAACGTTAAATGGCAAAGTAACAGTTATCAAAACATTCGCACTCCCCAAAATAATATTTTCTCTTACTGTACTAGAAAACCCACCTGATCATCTAATACGTTTAATAACAAAGTCATTGTTTGAATTTCTATGGGATGGAAAACCTGAGAAAATTGCAAGAAACGTTATCACACAAGGTTATAAAGACGGAGGCTTAAAAATGATTAATGTTAGGTCATACATTGCATCAATCAACGAATATTTAAAGATGATACTGCAATATGGAAACAAATTTATTTAAAAGAAATTAAGGCTTATGATGAAATTCTTTTATTTGCAGGAAACTGTGCAAAAGATGATTTGATAAAAAAATACACAACAGATTTTTAAAAGATATTGCAACCAGTTGGGCAGAAATAAACTTTGAAACCAACAGAGATAAATAATGAAATTATCTGGAATAACTAACATATAAAAATAAATCACGAAACGGTCTATTTCAAAACATGGCACTTTAAAGGCATGAAATACAAAATAAAATATGATATAGACAATGAAGCGATGCATACCTTTGATGGCTTAAAAGGATTGTATGGTATCCCTACAACTAATTACTGAAAACATCTCTCTCTCATTTCAAGCATCCCTAGACAATGGAAGGCAGATTTACAAACGAAAAGACTTGAACAAACAGAAAGTTCCAACATTCAACAGGTCATATAAGTTACGCAAACCAAATAAATTTTTGTACTTGACTCATTTGAAACGCAATACAAAAATAATCAACAAATCTGAAAATAAATGAAATAATTTATATGAAAGTTTAGAATGGCCTCTTATCTACATGAACCCCTTTCGGGGTACCATTGACACCAAACAAACTAAGTGTGCTCCAATACAAGTTCATAAAACGCATCCTCCCTAAATTGACTTCGTTCATAAATGCAAAATCGTGAATTTAAGTCTTTGTGACCTATGTAATATGCACACTGAAACACTCATTCATTTGTTCTGGGAATGCCCAGTAAATCAAGCATTCTGGTCAGACGTCACATGTTTCTTACATGACAACAATATAAACATACAACTTGACTACAGAATAATAGCTTTTGGTCTAGAATGTAATGCGAAAACAAAAGAAATTGCAAATTTTATACTAATAATGGCCAAACATTTCTTATATAAATGCAAACTGAACAAACGCAAACCACATATTGCAAATTTCTTATCAGAAATAAAACAACGAAAACAAACTGAAAGTATCATAGCACAAACTAAAATCAAACTAGCTACGCATAATGCTAAATGGAGCGATATGAATATTTAACAGAGAATATATACGTATAAAAAACAAAGAAAAATATCAAACAGGGAATGCCACGCACCAGAAACGTAGCCTCCTCAAAACGAAACCCCCATTATTAGTATAAAATTTGCAATTTCTTTTGTTTTCGCATTACATTCTAGACCAAAAGCTATTATTCTGTAGTCAAGTTGTATGTTTATATTGTTGTCATGTAAGAAATACTGGTTTCAAAACACATTAACAACGCTCAGATTAGAAATGAACATAAAGGCCACCGCTCTTCTACTGTCATTTCCTTATTCTTGTATTACTTTTTTTCTATACTGTGTAAGCAATGCCGATTTCAATACCCTTCTGTCAAATAATAACATTGGTAATCTCATCTTGTACAACATTTAAAAATATGTAGAATACTGAAATTTAGAAAACTGTGTATTGCATTGTATATGTAAAAAATAATTAATAATTTTCTTTATATTGAGACATATTTATCGTTCTATATTAAGCTCAAAATGTGTGCCAATTGTCTGAGAAGCCAGTCGGGTATTTACAGAGCTGTCAAGCCAATTTTCTGTTTAGCAAATTGACAATGCCACGTCGTCTTAACATTATTCTAACATAATAATGAGGAAATGAAAACGAAACAGTCCCTCAGTACTTTTCTTGTCTGGCTCTTAAAAGTTAAAGACTCAGGATGTTCTAAATTTTTGATAATATCAGTTTAAAGATACTTTGGATAGAACCCTAAACGAGAACAAAAATACTTATTATCCGCCGTCCATATTTATCATTTATAATGCAAGGAAGTGTCACAATAAATACAGACCATGAAATTTCAGATATGACAGCAAGGACCCAGATGAAGAAAATCTAACTATAAATATAATCAGTGCTATGGAGGTCAAAATCCAAGACATTGAAAACAGTTGTTCCTTCGACAGCGAGGCAATTGAAAATATGAACAAACGGCAATCTGAAATCGAAAAGATGCTGAAGGCCCTGAAAACTGATGAAAATCGTCAAAAAGGGTACAGCAATCCAATTCATTCCTTTAGACGTTTTCAACATAGACGAGCTAGAAGATCGGGCGGCGGACTAATTATTTATATAAAAGATAGTTGTAGGAAAGGTGTTAAAGTAATACAGAACGATATTGACTGCTTAATTTAGTTGAAACTTGATAAATTATTTTTTTCACCTAGAAAAGGATATTTATATTGCTGTAACATATATAGCTCCAGAAAATTCGCCAGTTCACAATACATACGATATAGATATTTTTAGAAAAATTATAGAAGATATAAATAGATACAGTCATTTAGGACTAGTATTTTTAACAGGTGACCTAAATTCGAGGGCGGGCAATAAGCATGATTATATTGTTAATGACAGAATCATAAATGGCAATGATTGGTTTGAGATCGATTCACCATTCCCACGTTCAACCTGTGACTTAACGGCAAATAGATTTGGAGAGTTTCTCATAGATCTGTGCAAATAAATCAACAAACGTGCGAACTGTTAACGGTAGGCTTCATAAGGATAAAGGAATCGGCAAACTCTCATGCATGACCCATAATGGCCAAAGTTTGGTGGATTATGTTTTGACTGATTCTGTCAATTTCCAGGACATAGCCGATTTTTTTGTTGAAGATTTCAATACTTTTTCGAATCATGCCCCAGTTTCCTTTTGTTTGAAAATAAATACAGAATTATCTCATATGTTCCAAGGTAAAAGTGTATTCTATAAATGGTACCCTGAGTATAAAGACGCCTTTGTAAATGAAGTAAGAAATGGTACTGCTGACCTAGAAACCAGTTTACTTAGCGATATTTCACGAGCGGAAGCACCGGATGTATTAGTGGGTAAATTTACAGACTTTTTACAAGAAAAAGGAAAATGTTATTTTGAACATTCCTCTAAAATAAAAGATGCATATTTTATACATACGGACAAAAAAAAACAAACAGAAATGGTACAATCAGGAATGCAAAGAAAGACATGAACAGTATAAAAAGGCGGTATATGAATATAACATGAATCCATGTCAAGAAACAAGATGTAATCTTTTTGAAAAGAAGAAAAGCTACAAGTATTATTGTCGTAAATGTAAAAACGAGTACAACACGTTATTTTGTAAAAATCTTAATAGCATGAAACATAAATCGCCCCGTGAATTCTGGAAATTTTTTAAACAAAAGACTTCTAGCAGTCAAAGGGAGCAAATATCATGTAATGAGTTTTACAATCACTTTAAAGACCCTTCCTCTACGCAAGAACGGCACGAAGATGATGGGGGTAAATACAGAATGTTATGACTTTGTTGAAGATTTTTTGAATAACGGTACAGATAACCCAACTTTTGATGAGCTTGACATACCTATTACAAATGATGAAATTTAAGGAGAAGAATTCTATAAGACTTGTCTTTCATTCTTATCCTTTCCTGTTTTGCTTTCATCATAGTATGACATTTGTATCAATATATGCACTTCATTTTAGGAATAAATATGTTTAAACTAAATGATGAAATTGTACGGGCATCCAAATGTTTAAGTAATAATAAAATGTGTTCATCTGACAACATACTGTATGAATATTTCAAAGCAAATATTTATGATATAGTTAACCCATTGCACTTATTATTTGATTATATATTAGACAGTAGAACCTTTCCAAGATGTTGGTCATCTGGCATTATTATTCCATTGTATAAAAAGGGCGAGTCATCCGACCCAAATAACTATCGGGGTATTACAATTACAAGCTGTTTTGCAAAGTTTTGTACCGTTATTATAAATGAAAGGTTGAAAAAGTGGGCCATAGTAAATGAAAAGATTACTGATGCTCAATTTGGCTTTAAGAAAGATTACAGTACAGTAGATGCTATTTTTGTTTTAAATTCATTAGTAGAAAAGTATATTACAGACCGGAAAAAATGTTTTGTTGCTTTATTGACTTTAAGAAGGCATATGACCTAATTGATCGCAATTTTCTATGGTACAAACTTATAAAATTTGGCGTTGACGGTAAACTATTTTCGGTTATTTATTCCATATACAAAGATTGTACGTGTCAAGCATATCCATACATTGTCTGAATTTTTTGATAGTGAGATAGGGTTATTTCAAGGTGAGATTACGTCACCAATTATATTTAGTCTCTTTATAAATGATTTAGAGAACGCATTGCAAGAAAATTTAGATGTTGGTTTGACGCTAGATCAGATATCTATTTATCTTTTGTTATTCGCAGACGATGCTGTTATATGTTCTGACTTGATAGAAAGTCTTCAAAAATCCTTGGATAGCTTAGAAAAATATTGTTCAAAATGGAACCTGACAGTAAATGTAGACAAAACAAAAATAGTTGTATTCCGAAAAGGTGCTGTAGTGAACAGAAATTGCAAATGGACATATGCAGGTTCCAATATAAAAGTTGTTAATACTTTTAATTATTTAGGAATTGTTATGTTAAGTGGTGGCTCATTTGTTCACGCTACAAATACTCTTAAAGGCAAGGCTTTAAGAGCAATGAGTTCATTATTGAGTGAAACAAAGGGCAAAGACATTCCAATAGATATTATGTTTAACTTATTTGACTCATATGTTGCATCTATTTTGAATTACGGTTGTCAGATATGGGGCTACCTGTAAGCGGAAAATATAGAAATTGTTCATCGGAAATTTTGTAAATGGATGCTTAATGTAAAGATGTCGACAAACTCACTATCTTTGTATTCAGAACTAGGTAGATATCCTTTATATATTCCTCGCCATATACGCATGGTAAAATATTTCATAAACCTGTATAAAGTTAAAAGCGAAACTTGTATTCTTAACTGTATGGTAAAAAAGCAAAGGGCAGAAATTGAATTAAACCCTGGAATTGTTAATTGGTCTTCGAAGGTTAGAACTATTTTACAGAGTGCAGGTTTCAATGATGTTTGGATTTTCCCTGAGTCCATCAACCATTTATACCATTATTACGATGTCGTATGAGAGATATTTATATTATATACTGGCGTAATGGTGTGGATTTGTGTTCATAATTATATATGTATAAAAACCTGAAATTTGATTTTAACAGAGCAGACTATCTAAATATGATAACAAGTTATAAATTACGAAACACGTTAGCGAAACTTAGACTATCATCACATAATTTGTTTATAGAAACAGGAAGACATAATAATATTGACAGAAGTGAAAGAAAATGTACACTTTGTAACTGTAACGATATCGAAGACGAATATCATTTCGTAATAATTTGTCCCTTATATAATGAAATAAGAAATTTGTATATTTCTAATTACTACGTAAGACACCCTAGTATGTACAAGTTCATCGAACTCCTAAATTCCACGAGGAAATCAGTTGTGATAAAACTAGACTTATATTGTAACAAGGCGTTTAAGATAAGAAACAATGCATTAAATGCGTTATAATAAGTCAACATGATTTGTTTGCACTATAATGTATAATGTACTAGTATCCTAGTTTTATTGCACACCTGGGCTACGTTTCATGGAGAGTCCTAAGTCTTAAAACAGTCTTAAGACCAAAACTGTGACAATTTTGCGTTTCAAAGAAAGTCATAAAAACAGTCCCAAATTTTTAGTCCTAAGTTTATGACCAAAATCGATCCTAAGTCTAGGACTGCTATTGAGCAGTCTTACGATAGTCCTAGGATAGTCTTAAGACAAGAACACTCCGAAATCAAAGATGGCCGCCTTCATGGTATTTGTCCGAGAAAAAAATCTTGATTATATTTCTCTAAAAATCTAAACTTGCGCCCTGCGATTTTTCTCCGGTTTCTCGAGACAATGGCTGGACTGTCTAGAAGTATTTCTCAAAGAAGCAAAATCGCGATTGTTCGACAGTACAGTATAAGCCACCGCCGTAATTAATGCTAAAATACGCCACCGCCGTAGTCGGTGCTAAGTTTTGTGTATAACACGGCCCGTATAACCATTAAACATGGGTGGTGACAAAGTTTTGGCAGAGCCGGTAGTTGTTTTCATTTCAAGGGCAGTAATCCAAATAAAACTAAAATGGCGACTGTTGCTAAGGACATTGATTACGATATTTAAACACATTCAGCAATTTACTTGCAACAAGAACAACAGATTCAAACGTTTTAAATGTTTGTAAGATGTTTCTTTATTGCCTGAATACTATAAACCTTTGAAGATTACACTGACCAACTACAGTAGACGTTTTAATATTCATGTGGTTCGTACCAAAAACACTCGTACCGAAATGTCAATAAAAAAGAAACAATAAGAAAAAAGATGTATTGTGACTTGTTTGTTATTATGTCACAAGTTATACTTATGCTAATACCATTTATTATGCAACAAAATTATGATTTTTCTATTTCACAACTTACTGTAACAGGGTGAGAAAATGCGAAGTCAATTTCTGTCTCGAACCTTGGAATCCTTGCTTTCAGGGTGAGAGCTCTACCAACTGCACTAAATGACTGCCTATACAAATTCTTCTACAATGCACTTTACTGGTATGCACTTCCTGCTAGGATTTTAAAAAAGGTCGATGGTAGCCCCCATATAAGAATAAATGGAGAATATTAAATGAAAGTGCAGACAAGTAAAGTGCAAGTCTGATACCATGATATAAAGTTCGCCCTTGAATTTCTAATGTGACAGACAACAAGGTAATTATGATCTAGGACAACATAAAGTTACGGTCCCACATTATGCGTAAAATGTGCATTTAGTCTGGGGATCAAACTCCGGGATCTATTACTTACAAGGCGAGTACTCTACCGACTGAGCTAACCGTTAACTACACAAAATCTCCCTTTTGTTGTTATCAAGTCCTGTACTTGACATTATATTGCCTCAACCGCTTCAAGTGCGGAAGGTTGTGGGTATGGTCCCTGGTCACGTTGTACCAAATACCTGATAATTTGTACTAGTTTAGGAGAAAAGTTGACCTAAACATAAAACTTAACCAAGAAATCTGACATTTTCTAAGTACAAAAGGGGCCATAAATCTTGCAAAAAGCAGGATGTTCCTTGCTATACAGGGTCAGCTTATGATGGTGAACAACTGCTCCAAGTTTCAAAGCAATAGCTTTGATAGTTTAGGAGAAAAGCTGACCTAAACATAAAACTAAACCAGGCAACGCCGACACCGCTCAAGTGATGACAATAACTCATCATTATTTTCAAAAAATCAGATGAGCTAAAAATAGTTCTAGGACTGGTTAGCCCGGTGTCAGAATAATGTGATTGGTTGGGGTATCATGTCACCTGTCTCTGGTTTGATATTCAAATGAGGCAGAACTATAAAGTTCAGCATTGCATCACTGCTGCAAGTAGACACTGTCATTTATATGACTGAGAAATTGTCGAAAAAGGCACTACATGTACACCCAAACACAGACACAAACTTGACATTCATAAAACACTGAATTGTATGGAAGGCCATAGTGTGTGGAAGACAGGTATGTCATGTGTGCTAATTGCCAAATGCCTTATGCATCAGTATGCATAATGGCAATTACTCATTGCAAAATTCTAAATGCAAAATGTTATGTGCTATAGTTTAAAGTGCTAAATGTCAAATAATAAATTGTCTTATGAATTTATCTTATGCATCTTTTGGCCAGCTTTATGCCAACATTGTTTAACCTAACTTTGGCTAATGAATGTAACTTTTAATTATTTGAAAACACAATGTTCTGCTGGTCTGAATAACAGCAATAACATGTTCTATCAGTCATGTGAACACGGGAATATGGGAATGACTTCTTATATATCAAAAGGTGACAAAGTTGTGTAATAATGGCAAATGACTATTTAAGGGATGCATTCATTCTGTTTTGCAACAAACTTTTAACATTTATCACTTTATAATTAACATTTTACTAACCATTTTGACATTAGATATTTCACTTTTAGCAGTTGGTCATTAGCATGATGTAACTGCATAAAAAAGTAAAAGGTGGGCTAGGTGGCAGAAATCATATTATACAAACATAAAATTTAATCTGGTTTTAAATGAAAAATATGGATACAAAGACAATGAAAATGTTATAGTTTTCATAATTTATTCAAGATAACAAAGTTTATGAATGTTAAACAACAGTGTTGTTTTGTGCAGTTATAATTATGGCATTTCATAATTTGATCTGAAATATTGGGTTAACAACTATTATAACACTTCATATTTTGGGAAAAATATCAGACACTTATAAATGCTATTGATTAAATTGTAATTACCAGACCCCAATTTCACAAAAACTTAAGTAATTACTTAGTTAAGTCTGTTATTCTAAAATTTTGCTATTGCTGATGTTATTGTTATTTAATGTTGGATTTTTCTACAACAATGTATTTTTAGCTAAATTATACTATGGTATTTCGAACTTCAGTATTTGCTTAAGTATATTTCTTGTTTCTATACTTTCTTTTCTGTAAAATTCAGAATTGTTGTTTTAATATACTAAGTATGAAATAGTCATATACAGTTCTGATATATATCACAAGAGGGCCATGATGACCCTATATTGCTCACCTGAGTTTAATTGCTTGCTTGAACAAATTTCTTTGCTAAAGCTTAAAAAACAACAAAAAAACAAGAGGGCCATGATGGCTCTATATTGCCCACCTGAGTACCATTGCTTTAACCAAAAACAAAAAGAAAAAATTCTTACAAGGTACAGATATGTCAAAATACACCTAAAAATTGGAGGTACCATCCATGTTGTACCACAGAAAAGTGGCCTCAGTTTTTCCCTACGGCCAATAATAAAAAAGTTACTAAATAAGCTCTTTTATAGTAACATAAAAGGGAAGTAATAAAAAAAAATATTGTAAGCGAACAAAAGAAGGATCTGCCAAATAAAAACAAGAGCACTGCAATGCAACGCAAATGCAGAGCAATATTCACATAAAACAAAGTCATATGACCTTTGACCCCTAAGTGTGACCTTGACATTGAATTTAGCCATCAGAAACATGCGCTCTGCACATCCTTTCAATGAGTGAACATTTGTGTCAGGTTTCTCTGAAATCCATCAAGGGGTTCAAGATTTACAGAGCGGAAGGGAAATTGCTAACCAACACACAGATGATGATGATAAAAATACATTTTAAGTTTCAAGTCTTTATCTTAAATTGTACTAGTTATATCCAGAAAGCGAAGATTGCCAAAAAACATTAAGTTTGAAAGGGGCATAATTCTGTCAAAAATACAATAAGAGTTATGGGGATTGTAAACACACATGCAGATGATGATTATACAGAAATGTTTTTAATTTCAAGTCATTATCTTTTAAAGTACCAAAGATATGTCTATAAACAAAGCTTTCGAAAAATTTTAACATGAAAATAATTCCAGGTATAACAACTTTATGACCTTGACCTTGGGTTTAGTGGGCTCAGCCTCTGCACATACTTTGTTTGTGTGCTGGACAATGTTAATGTGAACTTAGAGTGAGATATAAGCAATAGTAAAAAGGCAGTCTGAAAGACAACTAAATCCCCAGTCACTTATGGATAGTGAAAGGGTAAACCTTTGACCTTTAGCTGTGACCTTGACCTTGAACTGACATGGCTGACTCATGAATTCTGCACAACATCTTGATGAGGTGATCATTTGATCCAAGTTTCATGAAAATCCCCTTCAAGGGGTTTAGGAGATACAGAGCTCAAACCTTTGACCTTCAGTTGTGACCTTGACCTTAAGTTGACATGGCTGACTCATGAGTTCTTGATGAGGCTAGTTTGATGAAAATCCTTCAAGGGGTTAATGAGATACAGAGTGGACACAAAATGGAAGGCTCAAACCTTTGACCCCAAGTTGTGACCTTGACCTTGAGCCAGCATGGCTGACTCATGGGTTCTGCACATCGTCTTGATATCATTTGACCCAAGTTTTATAAAATTCCTTCAAGGTGTTTAGGATATATAGAGCGGACACAAAATGGAAGGCTCAAACCTTTGACCTTGAGTTGTGACCTTGACCTTGAGCCAACAAGGCTGACTTATGGGGTCTTCACATCGTCTTGATGAGGTGATCATTTGACCCAAGTTTCATAAAAAACCTTCAAGGGGTTTAGAAGATATAGAGCAAACACGAAAGTGTTACGAACAGACGGGGCAAACACGAAAGTGTTACGAACAGACGGACCCTGCCCGCTTAGCTCAGTAGGTAAGAGCGTTAGTCTACGGATCTCGGGGTCGCGAGTTCGATCCTCGGGCGGGGCGTATGTTCTCCGTGACTATTTGATAAACGACATTGTGTCTGAAATCATTAGTCCTCCACCTCTGATTCATGTGGGGAAGTTGGCAGTTACTTGCGGAGAACAGGTTTGTACTGGTATAGAATCCAGGAATACTGGTTAGGTTAACTGCCCGCCGTTACATGACTGAAATACTGTTGAAAAACGGCGTTAAACCCAAAACAAACAAAAAAACAAACGAACAGACGGAAAGACGGATGCAGACCATTCCTATAACCCTCCACCACTTGTGGCGGGGGATTAACAAAGATATGACAGAAAAGCAAAGGTTGCCGAAAAACTTTAACCTTAAAAATAGCCCAAGTATAACACCTTGGTGACCTTGACCTTGGGTATAATGGGCCCAGCCCCTGCACATTCCTCAATGTTAATGTGAAGTTATAGTAAGATATAAGCATTAGTAACAAAGATATGACAGAAAAAACAAAGGTTGCCGAAAAACTTTAACCTTAAAAATAACCCAACTATAATACCTTGGTGAACTTGACCTTATATATAATTGGCCCAGCCCCTGCACATAATTTATTTGTATGCTGGACAATGTTTATGTGAACTAAAAGTGAGACATAAGCAATAGTAACAATGATATGACAGAAAATCAAAGGTTGCCGAAAAACTTTTACCTTAAAAATAACCCAAGTATAAGACCTTGGTGACCTTGACCTTATGTATAATGGGCCCAGCCCCTGCACACACTTTGTCTGTATGCAGGACAATGTTTATGTGAAGTTACAGTAAGATATATTATAGTAACAAAGATATGACAGAAAAATAAAGGTTGCCGAAAAACATTAACCAAGAAAGCTCACACCGACAACGGGGCAAGTAGAATAGCCCCCCTTTTCTCTGAATAGTGGAGCTAAAAAATGAATGTTTAAAAGCCTAGGCCTTGCATTTTCAGGCAAGAAGATTTTCAAGTTTTCTCCTTTTTAAGTCTTTGTAAAACATGAGACCCCCTGGACGGGGCCTCTTTTCACTTCAGGGGCATAATTTGAATAATCTTGGTAAAGGACACTAGGCAATGCAATGCTAACAAATATCAAAAGCCTAGGCCTTGCAGTTTCAGACAAAAAGATTTTTAAAGTTTTTCCTACATAAGTCTGTGTAAAACTTGGTACCCGGGGCGGGGCCTCTTTTCACCCTAGGGGCATAATTTGAACAATCTTAATAGAGGACCACAAAGCAATGCTACATACCAAATATCAAAGGCCTAGGTCTTGTGGTTTCAGACATAAAGATTTTTAAAGTTTTTTCCTATATAAGTCTTTATAAACCATGTGACCCCAGGGACGAGGCCATATTTGACCCTAGGGGGATAATTTGATTAATCTTCGTAGAGGACCACTATATGATGCTACATGCCAAATATCAAAGTCCTTGGCCCTGTGGTTTTTGACAAGAAGATTTTTAAAATGTTTTTCCTTTCAGTTGCCATGGCAACCAGAGTTCTGTATAAAATTCAGTTATTAAAGAAGACCATTTAAGGAACATCCCTGTGAAGTTTCATCAAAATTGGCCTGGTGGTTTAGGACGAGATGTTGTTTAAAGGAAAGTATGGACAGACGCCTGATGGTGAGCGATCACAATAGTTCACCCTGAGCCTTTGGCTCAGGTGAGCTAAAAAAGTCAACATTGAAGACACATAAAGGACAAAAACATGCATCTAAAATAACAGACATAGCTAAGCAATTAATAAAGTTTTTGTGAAACTGAAGCTAGAAGTTAATAAATTTCAGCTTGTTTTTAAGACAATAATCTTTAATAAATAACAAGAGTCATTGACCCTAAAGCGCTCACCTTTGTACAAGTGTGTTTGTATAAATCAGAGTTAGGTTTCTTCTGTGCAAGCCTATATTATATACATGTCAAACACACTTTTGAACCTAGGGCAATAATCTGAACAATTGCAGTAGACATTACAAAACTGATATTACACGCCCCAAATATCAAGGCTCTAGCTATTATTGATTCAGAGAAAATTCTTTTCAAAGTTTCTAATATAAAAGCCTAAAATAAGTACAGTGGAACCTCCCTAATCCGAACCCCTCTAATCCGAAAACCTTTCTAAACTGAACGAATTATTTGGTCCCATTTTTTCTTATTCATTCTCTATTGTAAAAATACCCTTGTAATCCGAAACCTCTCTACTCCGAAAACCGAACAAACTTTTGCGATTTTTAGATCTAATTACATTAAAATCTACCTTTCTAATCCGAACCTTAGTCAATGTATCTTATATAAATCTTGTTCACTTTTGATATTTTTCAGTCTCTTTACAATTTTAGCTATTACTCTTTATAAAGGTGTCAACATCAATAGGCCCCAACACTGGTTATCAAAAGTCATGTCATTGTCAGAGATTTGCTTTATGGATCCATGCAATAAGCACAGATGTGAAAGAAGCAAGTTCAGATAGTTTGTTTGAACAGAAATTTGTGAGAATAGACATACGTGCAATAAGTACTGCCAACGTATAGATCCTTATTAATCTGTACCTTCCTCAAAATATTTTGTGCGATTTGTTCATTTAAACACTGAAAGTGGTACTAAATTGGATCATTACATTTTCTGGGAATATAGGAGTGGTGAAAAAATGTTTACAAGTGATACTGAGAAGTTGAACATGAAATCTACATTACACTAAAGCAATCTACATGCTGCTTATAATTTGATAATTTGTATTAGTCTGTACACAAAAAGATAAATTTAAACTTCATGTGTGACAAACAGAATAATGTTTCATTCTAAAATAAAAACATTTCTAATCCGAAAACCCCTCTAATCCGAACTTTTTTCTGGTCCGAGCATGTTTGGATTAGACAGGTTCCACTGTACATATCAGACACAGGGGCGTGGCCATTTTTTTTACCTTAAGGCAATAATTTGGACAAGTTAAGTACGGTATACATGAAGGGAAAAGTTACCACGCCCCCTGGCAGCAATGTTTTTGAAGAATCAGAATTATTTGAAGTTTTTTTGAAGATTTTCCTATAGGAATCTATGTAAAATCAAGTGACCCCTGGGGCAGGGTCAATTTTGACCCCGGGGTCATGATTTGAACAGCTTTAGTAGAGATCCACTAGGCAATGCTACATGTTAAATATCTAAGCTGTAGGGCTTCTGGTTTTCGAGAAGAAGAGTTTTTAAGATTTTTCTATTTAAAATCAAGTGACGCCTGGGGCGGGATCAATTTTGACCCTGGGGTCATGATTTGAATAAATTTGGTAGAGGTCCACTAGGCAATGCTTCACACCAAATATCTAAGCTCTAGGGCTTCTGGTTTTTGAGAAGAAGATTTTTAAAGTTTTTCCTTTCGGTTGCCATGGCAACCAGAGTTCTGCATGGAATTCAATTCTTTGAACAATTTTTGTAGAGCTTCACCCAAGGAACATTCCTGTGAAGTTTGGATGAAATTTGTCTAGCGGTTTATGAGGAGATGTCGTTTGAAGTAAAAGTTTACGGACAACGGACGGTGAGTGATCCTAATAGCTCACCCCGAGCCTTTGTCTCTGGTGAGCTAATAAAAACAAAAAAATGTCTAAAAATACCATTTTAACCCTTAGTGTAATATAGGAGAAGTAGCACAGATCAAAGATTCTGACAAATCAAGGGTCATGACTCTGATAAAATTATTTATTAGAACCTGAAGATAATATGCACAACTTTGCTCCACACTAATCACTTGCGAGATTTGGTGAAATTCAGCCTAATTGTTTACAGCAAGTAGTATTTACAAACAGGATAAAATATAACAAATCAATAGAACTTCACTGAAAAGCACTGAAGCTGAGCATACCAATAATATGCATAACAAGACTATAAGGATCTTACATGCCTGCCGATGTAAGACAGGTTTTTCTCTACCACGAGGGATAGTGTGGAATGAAAAACCAAGCATTATCCGAGCTGTCCCGAGGATAGGGAAACAGCTGTCTTACACATGCAGACATGTTAGATAATTTTTCTTGCTCATCACGTTAAAATTAGATCACGGAGGCAAATAGATCTGTGTTTTCCTGACAAAATTTATATAGTTTACGACGTCATAATAGTTACAGTACTATGTGACGTCACCTAAGTGCACGATACTTTAGACAAGGTTTTTCCCTAGGGAAAGGCAGGAATATCCAGAGGACATCCAAGCCAAGTTTCATCATCTGCCTGCCACCAAATGATTTAAGAGATGTAGGTTAAGAAAAGTATGGACGGGCGGACAGACATGCAATGAGTGATAACAATTTCTCACCCCTGAGCACTTTGTACAAAAAAAGGAAA
This sequence comes from Mercenaria mercenaria, assembly GCF_021730395.1. Classification (NCBI taxonomy): domain Eukaryota; kingdom Metazoa; phylum Mollusca; class Bivalvia; order Venerida; family Veneridae; genus Mercenaria; species Mercenaria mercenaria. Next base: position 5,273,625 of record NC_069365.1, on the reverse strand, counting down.
ATTTCCTGTCACTACTCCCTTAACATAAAAGTGCAAGCTTTTGATAATGACATTTTCTTATTCATTTTAAACATTTTTATTTCGTTTTCAAACAATAAATCCCACATGTAAACAAGGCGCGGTAATCAATTGTGTATAAACAGAACAACAACATGAATTTAACTTTAAAGGCGTACAATTAATATATCACCTGTAACGCTAGGGTATTTTGTGAAATGATTTTAGTCATGAAGATAAAAAATAAGAGTACGATTATAACAGTAGCTTGATCTGGGAGTTGTATAGCCTTGGCGTTTACCACAGCGGGTCAGACTTTGCGCTTGCAGGCTTCATGTGTTCCAGGTCTGGCAAAATGCACTCCAAGCCAAATACCACATCCAAGATCTAACTACTTTTATAATAACCCTATTATACTGGTGACATACAACTTAAAATATTCATTAACAATTAAAAGTCCAGTTTGTCTGCTTTGTTCCAGCCCTTGTTCATATAGCTGTATACATAAGGTTCATCTCCAACAGTGTGTCTTTCAACTTGCTCCTTTCACATGGCAGAAGTCTCGTATTTAAGGAGGTACATCTAATCTGAAAAGTATTTAAGGAGGTACATCTAATCTGAAAAGGATTTTTCTATGTAATAAAATAGCATATTATCATTAAATTTATTTCTGGTATGTATTTTCACTTGCAAAATTTCTTTTTTTTTTGTTGTTGTTTAAATACAATTCAATTTTGCCACAGTATTTCAGCTATGTAATGGTGTTCAGTTAACCTATTAAGTGTTCCTATATTTACTGTCATTCTTTGACAGTAGCTATTTACAGTAACAATACTGACAAGTCACCATTGTAAATGAGAAAGAAATGGAGGATGAAAGACTTTATCTCAAAAGACTTTGTCAAAATGTGGACTGGTACGAAAAACTTAACCAAGGTGTGACGCCGACGCTGTGGTGAGTAGGATAGCTCTACTTATTCTTCGAATAGTCGAGCTAAAAAGATATAAAAAGGCATAATTATGCAATCCACTTGTACTGTTATTTCGCCTGAGGAACAGTTTGTTTCATACATGTAAAATGATGTAATCAGTTACCAAAACACAAGTAGAAGGATTGTTTGTGAAATCTTCATTTAATTTTGTTTCTCGTAATGGTCAACAAATGTGTGGAAAACATATACCATGATCTTCCTGTCCAAAATATTAAAGAAAAGGACTTGTCAAAACATAATAAAATATCAGATTTGTTTACTCTTATGTGTCAGTTCATTTGGTATTTCTTGGTTATGAACGTTTCCAAAGAAATTGCAAGGAAGTGGCTAGGGGCCCGGTAAAGAATATACATGTAATATTACGTACTGATTTATAATGTATAAGGTAATTACTGGGGAAAGTTACTATGAGCCTCGCCATGAGAAAACCAACATAATGGCTTTGCGACCAGCATGGATCCAGACAAGCCTGCGCATCCATGCATTCTTGTCAGGATCCATGCTGTTTGCTTTCAAAGCCTATTGCAATTAGAGAAACCATTAGCGAACAGCATGGATCCTGGTCAGACTGTGCAGATGCACAGGCTGGTCTGGATCCATGCTGGTCGCAAACGCACTGTGTTGGTTTTCTCATGGCGCGGCTCAATTATTAGTTATCATAAAGTTGGCGTTTTTTGTAAATATTTTATTTATTATTAATCTCGCACGGGTTTGATGCATATCTATTGAATATGAAATTTTAACAGCGATTTCCAGTAGTCATGTTATTTATTTACCCATGCAGAAAAACGAATTCAACAATTCATGACTTGATTACAGTAATCATTACTAAAGGAAACGTTCAGATAAATATTTGAACTCGTCAGTCCTGAGAAAAACAAGAATTACGGTGTACAAATTGCTCGGGATTGAAGAATTATAAATCTGTAAGATTCTTCTTGTTAAAGACTAAAGTTGTTTCCTGTCACATTCAATGTATTTAAATTGATGAGATAAATACAAGAGCAAACATTTGAAATCATCTCCTGGTTTTAAAGATAAAATATAGTATCCTCTACAACTAGCACCATATTCTATTAACCAAATACTGCAGTAGCCAAAGTCATAGAGTAAGTAACCTTGGTAACCAAAGGGAAATAATGGGTTGTAAACGGACACTTGTGCACTGACACTAGTAACCAAAGCAATATAGTAAGTAACCCCAGTAACTGAATGCATATAGTAGGTTACAAATGGACACAGTTGTGCAGCAGTGCACACTTTGGGCCATACATGGATTCTATAGGTTAGGTACTGATCCATACCCCTAGACACTTTTTTTTGGTAATTTTCTCCTCTACTGGAATTTTTCACTTGTCTCACCCGATCAAAATTTTTCTTCCCTGAGCTAGGTCTTAACAATATCCCGAGAGTCTGTAGTAAATTAATGTAGACACACTGCTGATTCTTGCACCATTGTTGCATAAAAATCCGGTTAATGGTACAGTAACCTGTATTCACTGTTGTCCAACTAATAAATAATTCTGTATTCAGCCATCACTTCTGCACATAGATGAATATGCCGGTTACATGACTGACACATCATGCAGCCAACTCTTAATTAAATCTGATTTTCCTCCGGAATTGAACATCATAAAAATATTTCCGCTTTTTTCAAAATCTAGTTGCTTCCCTTGTTAAATATGACTAAAGTCTTTACGAAAGAAAAATTAACACAGAAATGTCAAAAGTTACCGATCAACCACCGACTCCCAGACACTCCGTTAAGCGCTATTGGTAACAAAAGCAGCATGTTTCAACTTCTTACAGGGAGAAAGATCTTTACAGCCTCTGTAAGAACAAGGTATTCAGAGTTCGACCTGTTCTGTAGCTTTCCTGCGGCGCTTCCCTTATTTTGTCGCAGACGAATGACATATTGCGGCAAACAGCGCTGCGCTATATTTTTTAACTTCAATTCGAGAGTACAAATTGGTCCTAAGTCAAAAGTTAGGACTAAGTCTGTGACTAAAGATAAGATTGCTTATTGAAACGGTCTTAAGTGCAATCCTATTCCATCCTAATTTTAGTCCTAGGTCCTAGGACTAACTTAAGACTCTCCATGAAACGCGGACCAGAAGTCTATGCGTTTTCAAGGCTCGACATCTTCCGGCTGTCCTGAAGCTGTCCACTAAGTCCCGGAAATAGTCTGAAGGTTGTCTGTTTCTTTTTTGTATATGATTAATCCACCTTTAAGACGTTGAGTACTGAGACAGCGTGGAAGTCTGTTGTGCGTATTATCTGTGGTTACGCTCTCCATTGTACTATCGCGAAGGACTATTGAAAATGTGCTTGTATAAATGTATGTTTTATTTTATTTGGACACGATATTGTAATGTTATATGTACACAGTTTCTCACTTGTTTTGAACAGTTGTTCGTAAACCGCACAATGCTATGCTAAATATCGGTCACTCATGGATGCACGGGTTTATCGATTTGTTCTTATAATCGTTTCATCGGAAAATTATTGACAGTAGGTTTTTTTTTCGTGCGAATCACTGCACGTTCACAATTTTACAAGCGCATACAATTAACCTTTTATACACCGAAATTGTACACCAGAGAGCATATCCTTAAAGATTTAGAAAATATCATTAGAGTGTAAATATATATATGTACTGTAGTGTAAATATATATGTACTGTGTTGGAGAAAATATCCTCCAAATTGTAGCCCAATGGTTTTATTCACTCTCACTCAATGCTTAGATACTTATCATTTTCGTATGCATGCAAATATATTGTATTATAAAAGAAGATGAGCTGTTTATGCTTAATTCTAATAAAATGTATGTTCTGTTCTATAACTTTAAATCTTTGAAGTTATTTATGTTTGTAATTGACAACCTAATGATTCAATAATATTAATACAAATAAATCTATTTCATAAAAATCTGTCTGAATAAATTGTTTATAACAACCTGATGTTATTGTGGAGGTTAACCATGAATTTCACCTTTCCTGCCAAAGAAGTGGAAAATTATGTCCTATGGAAGACTTTAAATCTATATATACTGTTGTTGTAATCATTATCTTATAACAACTGCACATTCTCTCGTATAGCTATTGTCATCATGATAAAACATTTAATTTCAAATAATATAAACGCAAAACTCGCTACAAAAGTGGCACAGGTGGTAGTTCTTGAGATAGGTAATAATGTCCAATCTTATCTAAGTTGTAAGATAAGGCATATTTGTGTTTATGAATACAATGTACCAGAGGTTTGGTCAGTCTGTAGCAATATACTAGAAAATAATTTAGCAAATTTTGTATTAACCCTATAATATAAAACAGCTTAAGTTCATGTACATGCATATTTTTGAGTTGTTTATTGTATATTTCTGTTTCCATTTATTTCTACTTTAAGTAGACTTTGACACAATGGTTTATCCAATCCTTTCAGATAATCTGAATTATATTTTCATTGTAGTAATTGTTAATATTTCCATAGTTAGAAGAAACTGTTGTTTGCTTTTAACATGCAGTTAGAACGCTTTATCCGTAAAATATGTACGTAACTAAATACTTAATTTATTTTTCTACAAACCACTTCTACCAAGCCTAGAAGTATCATCAATAATATTTAACTAAAGATATTACATCCTTGCTAAATTCCTACAGGAAATAAAAAAGGACTTTTAAGTAGCCAAATTGCATGGTACTTGATAAAAAGTGGCAAAATCATATTCAAACAAGGGTTTCTTCTTCTACACCAAAAAAATTGGTGTCCCACCACTTACTATGCCGAAATTGTACAATGCCACTAGCTTAGGGCCATAACTCCAGGAAAAGTCATTGAAGCATAAAATGCCAACGAAATGCACAGCTAGACTTTGCAGCGGTAACTCCTGTGAAGTTTAGTGGAATTCCAACCAGTGGTATAGGAGAAGAAGCACAGATCAAAGAATTTGAAAAATCATGGGTCAAAGTCGTGACTCCGCCGAAAATCTTTTCATACGAAAATGACGCTAATATTCACACTAAGTATAGGATAGACAACGAGTGCCGTTGTCTACGGGATATATACAACGAGCAACAACGGCACTCGTTGTCTATCCGACTTAGACCACGTGACGTAAAAACTGCAATTACTGAAAACTCTCCCACGCGTTCTATAGAAATAAGGATTAACGTGTTTTTATAAGAGTAATATCATCTTTGTACCGTTAGCGCTTAATTGCCAGTAGGACATATGAAAGAATGCAGGTTATTTGTATAAATTCAGTTTTACTCAAATACCGGATTTACTAAGATTTAACGTTCATTAACACTTTGAGTCATTTGCAGTCACAAAATTAATGCTAAACAGTTAAATATGGATTTCTCAAAAATACTCAAAATTGGACTGCATGCTGAACAATTAGTCTTTGTGAGGAGTTTGCATGTTGGCGAAACACGATGACAGATACGTTGATTCGTTGATAGCCAGGTTATTTATTTATTTATTTAGTTAGTTAGTTTTTTTTTATTTGTTTACTTTGTTTATCAGGATATAGTTAGTGCGTAGATGCTCGTAGGACTACGAATACCTTTTACTATATCGTGCCCTTCTTGTAAGAATGATGTAGTTGTTTTACTTTCTAACTGGGCCAAGTTGTTCGAAACTTTCACGGACTGTAATTTAGTTTAGTTTATACTAATTTGTTTTAGCTCGATTGTGATGAAAGTTTTAACTGTTTAAGCTTATTGTAACCACTCTCGAGTCCGTTTCCTATGAAAACTAGTACTGGGGTCATATGAGAAGTCATGGTCGTGACCCCAATGATGCTCGAACCCACGACCACTGCATTAAGCTGTTAAACTAACCGCCTGTTAAATTTCTATTTATGATACTAGTCTTGGTGGGTGGGAAACACTAGTATTATGTTTTAATTTTACTGTAAAGATGGTTTAGTGTTTATAATCCTTAACAAGTGCATTTGATTTTCTAAGTTTTCTAAACTGTCGAAATCTACTGATAAAGTCAATCGACCGTTAACTCAATCGCCTGTTAAAGTTTCGAACAACTGGATCCAGTTGATTGCAAATGTAAGGATCGTGCTGACATGTCTTTTTTATAACAAGTGAACATAAAAATGTTACAACTGTTGGAAACGTTTCAGTGAATGCGTAAATTACGTTTTTACCCTGCTGGTTCTACACTACAAATATGTAGTTTATTGTAATTCATTTTTATTGATATCTAATAACATGGGGTCATTTTTACAATATTAATATTCAGACGTTGTCAACTGAATTTACCTTCAAGTCAGTCTTATTTTTTATCCCATTGATAACTGGTGAGAATATTGCAAGGTCATATAACTCCGGCGTTAGCCTGTATTGTTAGATGGTAAATTGGCACGAAATTCACGCGTTTTTTGCCCAAGTTTCCCCCGATATATATACAACGCTACTGTTGTATATGAAATATAGGCGGGTACAAGTCTGCTTTGCGATTGGCTATTTACGGATTATCGTGGTCTAATTACTCATGAGGTTTGGTGAGATTCAGCATAATTGTATACAGCAAGTAGTGTATAATCTGTAAAATATGACAAATCAAGGCCATAACTCTGTTGAAAATCAATAAGTAATATATATAATAATATAGATAAATGCCGATGATATGTATAAATAGGTTTGGCACTGATAGCTCATGTACGTTTTAATGGAAATCTGCCAAATTGTGTAAGAGAAGTTGCCAAAATATCATAAGATATCATGAATTCGTTCTTAATTTTGTTAACTTGCATTTTTCAATAACCAGGTCCCTAATTTGTTCAAGACCATGACTTCTCATATGACACCTGTACTGGGTTTTCTAGGAAGCGGACTCGAGAGTGGTTCTAATAAGCTTGAAGCTTTCTTCACAATCGAGCTAAAACAAATTATTATAAACTAATTTGTTCATCGGTATTTTCGAATTCACATTTTGTCTTAATCTAGACACGTATTGTTTTACTGTTTCCGAATTTTCTTATTGATATCTTCGTATGGTGTGTTCAATTTTGTGATAAAATACGTGTTTAATGTGTTCACCGCCTTAAGTATGTTAGCGCCTTCTTCTTCTTGTGACGTAAAGTAAATCTTCTTCTGTCTTGTACCTCCATACCTGCGCAGTGCAACAATAGTGAACGTCTTTGATCAAATTTTGTAATCCCGAGTTCCCCCGCAAACAGTTCGAACGATCTGAGCCAACGCGTCCATAAAGTTCCCTGTTTTGACTGCTCACAATGAACATTGAAAGCCGCAATGCCCGTCAAGTCCACTATGAGTTTATATCTATTTTATTCATCATATAAGCATTTACCTTTTTCAGGGTCTCATCAATGTATCAGTTGTTATATATACACTTAAAACAATAATATTTTAACTATCATTTAATAACTATCATTAGATACATAGCTATTCAATTCTGGAATTATAAGACTACAAATAGTATAAAGACAGTAAACAAATGTATTATTATGTTTTAGGATTGATCAATTGGTTATAGTTCATATCTGACGAAATATATTCGCTTTTTTTCTCTGATCCATGTATGGGGATTTCCGACATGCTATGTTGCGGACATTTGTTAATATACATATATAATTTATTACTGCTACAAATGCCTTCGTAAATCTTCTAACTAAATTTATGTTTATTGTTACACAACTCCCACAAAACACCGTTATATTTGTAGATAGTCTGGAATCGTATATAATCAGAATAATACCTTATTCATGTGTTTCATTGGAACTTTAGGACATAAAACAACTTCTTAATTCTGTTGACCTTTAAGTATTTCAGAGAAATGTTTATACTTTGGTATTCCCTTTAGATAAAGAAAAATCACCTATTATTGGTATTGAGCAAGGATGAGATTAGTAATGAAACAATCACTGAATAGAATCAGCAGTGTCAGGTCGCCGACAATCGTTGTTAAGGAGGTAGGTTACCTTCATATTTGTATGTGCGCATGTCCAACCGGAAGCTAACGTGACGATTTACGACAACGTTTACGACAAACTAAATGTGTTTGTATATTCATTCTTCTGAAAACAAATCATGAACTTGTCTTCGATCTGATGCTTTATGGTTTAATAATGCAGAAATAATGAATAAATTGCCACAGAAACGCTTCAAAACATTGTTGCCTTAAAATGACGTCATTGACGTCATGACGTTACGTGTCAGTTACCGCGCAAAATTAATAGCTTTTATCTTGAAAGTACGTAATTCTGTACATTTTCTTTATTTTAACTATTTTCAAATAACCATTATTTGCTGAAATATTTTTATGAGTCTTTTGCTCTGAATAATAATCAATATTTTGCTTCTTTTATGTAGTTATATTGAAATGTTATGCGGAATGTAAGAAAATGGATGATGGCAACCAATGTTATTTGGAATATAGTTGGGTGAAAGGTTACTTGTTACGGCCATTTTCAAATAAAAAGTCTAGCAGTTTGATTTGTAATACCTATTTTTCAGGTTCCATTGATAATTTGTTACTTACATACTAAAACTAAGATCTAAAATTGTTCAAATTTCAGTAGAAAATTGTGGTTTCTTAAATTGAATTTATGTTACCATGGAAACGAAGCCCGTGACCTATGTATCTAAATGTAAAATTCAAAAGCGTTGACACTGGTCTATTTCAAAAACACAGCTTCGGCTTTTTTTTTTCATTTCAACAATATCCATGAGAATGATAGCAGCACGCTGAACGATTTTTCCATGAAAAATGGCAGACGAGGGGTACTGCTGTACGTATTCTAAGCTATGAAATTTGTTTGAATAAATGCAAATAGCACGAAAATGTAACCTACGTTAGAAATAATATGTTTTAAAGCTACATCAACCAGAAAGATAATCTTATTCAATATTCTTTTAAAGAAATTACGATAAACAGCAAGATATAAGCTATTTTAAACATCTCTGTTGCCATGGTTACTTTAAAATTTAAGAAAAATAGGGTACCATATAAAGTGCTTTGTATTTTGCTAATAATATTACCCAAATATTTCATGTTGGTCATTAACAGAATGGCACTGAAGCCGTCGAAAACCCCTATTTTTATACATAGTTGTTTAAAAAGGAGAGAAAATGCGTTACCATGGAAACACGAGCCCCGCGACATATACATTTAAAACTTATATTAGAAAGATAACGTGCATACCAGTAGAATTATCAATTATGCAGACTTAGTTTAAACATATTTATTCCATATATATGTACATACTTTTACATAAGCATATATTACATCTGTATGGACAGGATTAGAACGAAAGACAATGTCTTATAGAGTTCTTCTCCTATGTCTGGTATATTTGTACTTTATTATTTCTACTGCCCTGAGCTTTAAGATTAACGAAATATGGAATATCTGATTGAAAAAAAATGAAAATGACCAAAACTCTAACGAAAGAAATTCTTTGCAAATTGTATGAAAGTGACTGAAAGTGGAAAGGAAAGAAAGGAAGAAAAGAGGAAGGGAAAAGCAATGCCTCATTTCCGGTGAGTTGGATATGTTTGAATCAGTTGAGAAATCTCTTGCTGCTTGATATATAAGATTGTACTAATGTAAAAATGAGAGAATTATCTTGATCTGAAAGAGCTGGGTCCCCAAATAATAGTGTATCCAGGTTAATATTAAAATTTTGAAGACTGCCAAGCAGAATTGTACGAATGTCATTATAAAACCTGCAGTCGAAGAAAAAGTGAAAGTTTGTCTCAATTTTACCACAGTTGCACAAAGGTGTAGGGGATACGTTTTTCAGAAACAGATGATAGTTGAGAGAACTACATTTTGTACGAAGACGTGTGTGAAAGACCTGAAGTCTTCTAGTACCTACATAGTAGTAGGATGGGACTTTGTTTTTGTCTTTGTTCAGGTAACTTTTAAATGAAGAAAGTGATGCAGATTGTCGAACATTTAGAGGCAGTAAATTCCAGTCCCGAATTGCCGAAGGTAAAAATGAATTAAAATAAAGTGTGGTACGAGCTTGAACACCGCGGACATCTTCCGAGTTTCTAAGGTTATATCGGGGCTCATTTGAGTGGGGAACAAGAGAAGAGAGGTAGTCGGGTGTCTGATTATTAACCATTTTATAAAAGAGAATTAGTTTATGCTTATACCTTCTTTCTGCAAGGGATTCCCATTTTTGTTTCGTTCTTTAAGTTTTCTAAAGAGACAAGTTTTGTAGCTCCAGTCGAGATGCGGGCGCATTCGTTCTGAATTTTGTCAAGTTGGTCCATTTCATATAGAGTACAATTACTTCAGACAACATCAGCATATTCAAGAATTGGCAATATAAAAGAGGTATATATGACCTCGAGTGATCTACGATCAAGAGAGAACTTTAGTTTACGCATAATATTGCCTCTCTTCCATGCCTTACTCGTGATGTAGTCGATATGAGAATGCCAACTGCAATCATTTGAAAGGAAGATACCAAGATGTTTATGTTCAGGTACCTCGAAAATCTGCTGACCATACATAAACAGGGCAGGGTGTTGTTGTTGGCTGATTTTACGGGAGATAAGGACAGACTCCGATTTGGAAGGGTTGAATGTTACTAACCATTTTTCCGCCCAGGATGAAATTTTGTGAATGTCACTTTGAAGAAGATTGGCAGCCACATTTGGTTTATCAACGACAATATACAGACTAGTATCGTCAGCAAATAAGTTAACTGATGAATCAATCTCAACAACAATATCATTTATAAACACGAGAAAGAGAAGAGGACCCAAGATGGATCCTTGAGGAACACCTGCTCCCACAGACACCCAAGAAGATAAAGTGCCAGGAAGAACAACGCGTTGACGTCGGTTTGAAAGATAATCCGATATCCAGGAGAGAAGAGAGCCACTTATACCTGCGTGTACGAGTTTTGATAGAAGGCCCTTGTGCCATACTTTGTCAAAGGCTTTACTCATGTCAAAAAATACAGTACGTACTTCAAGTCCATCATCCAGTGCTTTAGAAAATGTGTTATATATGTAGGTTAATTGATTCACAGTGGAGTCACCCGGTATAAAACCAGACTGGGCAGGTGTGAGGTATTGAATATCTCTCAAATGACTGAAAATATATTTAAAGATAAGACGTTCAAAAACCTTTTCGATAGTATTCAAAAGAGAAATAGGACGGTAGTTACTTGGTAGTGAAGCATCACCTTTTTTGTAAACAGCACAGACATGAGCTTCTTTCCATTTATTTGGGACTTTGCTACTTTGTAAAGATGCATTGAAAAGATCACAAAGAGGACGTGAAAGCTCATAAGATGCTTCATGAAGAATTCGATTATTAATGCCATCTGGTCCTGCAGCCTTGTCGACATTAAGAGACTTCAACACTTCCTTTATTTCACCTGGGTTAAGAGATATTTCAGAGAGAAGAGACTGAGACATAGGAGGGCCGAGATCGGGTACTTCACGGTTGTCATCTTCAATGAAGTTCTGCTTTTGAAAATAGTCATTCAGAAGATTCGCCTTATCAGTGTCAGAAAAAGTAGGCTGTTGGGTAATTGGATGTTGTAAGAGAGGTATTGTATTACTTGATTGTGTAGATATAAATGATTTTAGAGTCTTCCACCAGTCCTTTGAGGAAAAGGATCCATCTTTGAGCTTGGCTGCGAGTTTAGAAAAATATTCATTTTTGGATTCGCGAATAAGAAGATTGGTCCTGTTTCGAAGAGTTCTAAATTTTTGCCATTGGTATGCTGACTGTGTCTTCTTTGCCTTTCGATATGCCCTTTTTCGACTGCGTATGTTCCTCTTGATGATGTTGGTAATCCATGGCTGGTCATTTGGTCTCACTGTAATTTTGCTAGTAGGTATATTTTATTTTGCTAGTGATAGAATTATGGAGGAAACGTTTGAAGCATATTTGTTGATGTCTACGTCAACACAAGTAGTCCAGTTGAAGTTGGAGATGTCAGAGCGTAATTGGTCATAATTACCCTGATCATATTTCCAGATTTGTCGATCAAAGCATTTTTGCTTTGGTTTTTTGAATTTAAGTACTCCATAAACAGGACAATGATAGCGCTGGTCTTGTTCAAGAAAATGATCGCCAACACCAGAAAGTAGAATATTGTTAGTATTGGAGACCATTATAAGATCAAGTACAGACACTGATACTTCGGTAAAATGTGTAGGTTCATCAATCACCTGTTGAAGGTTGAACTGCTCTGTAATAGAAAGAATTTTGCGATTCGAAGATGAGTTGAGGACATTGTAGTTGAAGTCACCAGTAATGATAATGTCATTTATATTAGAGTCAACTGCTAGCCCTATAGAGTCCTCGATTAGGTCATTATATATTGCATCAGAGTTTGGTGGACGATAAAAAACTCCAAAAAGTACATGTTTGTTATTACAAAGGATTACTTCGATCCAGACACATTCAAGACGATTAAGTTCCAAGTCAGGCCTTCTCTTATAATGAAGACTGTCTTTGACATAGACTATGACCCCACCATGTGAATCACCTAAACGATCACGGCGTTCCGGTTTGTGATAATTTGAAAATATTAAGTCTCCTGATGGAATTGTATCGTTAAGCCATGTCTCAGTGAAGGCAAGAATATCAAATTCATTGAGTTCAGTATATAGAATATCAACTTTGTGTATTAGACTCTGAACATTCAGATGGACAAAGGAAAGGTTGTTTGATATATCGATAATTTCTGACAATGTAGTGGAGTGAGACGAGCTTGTTGATGGAGATCTTGAGCTAGGCCCAGGATTCTTGTGAACGTCACCCGCCTTCAACAAGAGGATTATTAACCATAAAGAGAATTCAAGTACAAACATAGCTATAAGAGACTTGTATGTCCAACGCACATTTTTGATAAAGTGCTTACCTGGCGACTGGATTCTTTGTGGGTGTTTAATACAGCTAGAAACACAACCTGAAGTTATTACTGAACATAAAATTGAAAGTATTAGCGCTGGTGAAAAGAAAAAGGTTATGCAGACTTCTACGGATATCAATGAAACTAAAATACACTGAAGTGTTTAATATCCGTATTTTCCTTCTTCTTTCAATATGAAATTCCTTTGGAGGGTCATGTTCTTCAAACCTGGATAAAAATTGAACTTGAAGGGACAGAGACAAACGAAATTGAGATTGTAGCAGTTAAAACGTCATATTACACGAAATACAAAAAGATGCTGCGGTTCAACTAATTTGAATTTACCCTTGTAACAAGGTATCCTACCTCCTTAAAGAGCTTGATTCAATGACGCTTCCCAACTTACTTATACGTTTGGTCTGTTGCTTTTTGCGTCTGGTATCCATGCATTCAGCATTCTTTTCAATTAATAAACCCCTTCCCCGCTTAGAATCCTACCTGTAGCCGCATCTATATATAACTTCCGCTTACCAGACATATAACTGACTGGATCGCCAGAAGTGTCTTATGAAATGCCAGAAAAATCTAGTACAGTGTACAGTGTATTGCTATTTCAGGCTTTGCTACTAATAACGTCCAGTCGTTACCAGCAATGTGCTTTTTCACAAAATTTCGGCAGCACGTGCTTTCTAATGAAAAATTACTGGCACGGTGTTCCGGTTTCCATGAAAACTCAGAGATGCAAAGCTAGGTTTCCAAAGATCACGCGCTTGATTTATGTATTGTATCATTTGTTTTGACGTCAGGTTTCTTCACCTGGGTAATTTTGTCAAAGGACCGTATATAACAGGGAATGACAGCAGTTATAAGTTGGACGCAAAATCATCAGCCATTATTTAAAGAAAACAATAGTTAAAGTTATTAATGACTGATAATATCATCATTTTGTTGGTAGATGAGTTAGCCTCCAACCATATACGTCTATCATACCCACTACAACTAATTTATCAGTATAAATGAAAACTACAACACAGTTTAGTGGGAAAAGGCCGCGTCATTATTTAAAAATTTCTCGTTGAGATCATGTTTAAAATGCACATACTATACAAACAGCTAAACATGTATATTTCATTTGCAAAAACTGCAAAGGAGCAAACAAAATACATTAAATAAATAAGATAAAATTTTAATCCAGCGAAAAGAAATTATCCCCAGCGATGGCTGCAACGGGAAAAAATTACTAACTTTACACATAAGTTATTAGAGATTACAAAGGACCTTTCTTATAACATAAAACAGTAATCACCAAATTAACATTCTGATAATAGAAAAAGCAAACATACGGCATCGAAATGTAAATCTTGTTCAAAAATGTACAAATGTTATACGAAATGCCGTCATATCAATTAAGATGCATGCCACAATCGAATCTGTAAATTAAATAATACAGTTACAGCCGCTACGTTTTTTTATGTAGGACAAAATCGATTGCATATTTCTCTAGCGGAATACGATCCGCCCACGAAAAACCACTTCCACGATTTTAACTATGACAGGAGGAAACGTGTTTCCGTAGCCAATGTATAACACATTGAAATGCTCAGACTATTCCTCGAAATACTGAAAAATGGAACGAATTCAAGCATGTAAATGTTTTGTATGATTGCCATGCCTAAAACAGTGTCCGATAAATTTATAATTTTGCTGGTAGCCCAGCATTTTCTTGTAGTTGCCCAGAAAATTAACCATGAAAGTACTAACTTGCTCTATCCGAACCAGAACTACTGAGATGTGAGAATAAGAGGGGTCTTTAACAATATTTGGTTAATAACCGAAATCTAAAAACACCAAAATAAACATTCCATTCTCTTTAATCATAATACAGAAGTAAAAGTTGAAGTTAATACAATATCTAATTAAAGAAACATTTTCACACAAATATCTCTAAGTTTACAACTTAAAAGTCTTAAAATATTAACAACATCAGATAAAAAAAGATTGTATGTATTATTTAGCATATATGTCAATTTGTAAATTACTGTCAATATTGAGATCAACTTGAGTACTTGTACATTCTATAATCACTAGTTAAATGTTCACATAATCATTAAATGGTATGTATTGTTACGCCCCTCTTAACCGGTCTATATTTTGTCAGGATATTCGGTTAACTAGGGTCGCAACATGGAATTCCAATTTAATTATCTTGGAATTAAGGTTGGGGAAGGGTTTGTCCTTAACTTATATTAAAAATGGATGACGAACACTGAAACTTCAGTTACACACTTTTTAATTAAGGTCTGTATGACCTTAGATAATGATAAATTCACAATAATAACAATAAAACAGAAAAAAGATGATTCAGTTTCAATATGTATCAGATTGGGTTAAATTCATTCAGTTTCAATGTAAATCTTCTACAATTCCAGAATGCAATATGAGAGTTTAGATTATGAACATCAAACTGATAATCAACCAAGTTCCAGGAAAAATGCCTTTTATATGTCTTTATATATACAGTTGACCTAATCTGGTCAAGTTACCATAAAAATCCAAGTTCACAATATTAAATAGAAACTCTTAAATAATGGATCAATGACCGGTATCTAAACTAATTTCAGTGTTATAAATCTAAACACATCAAAACAACAGGTTTATATACCTCGAATTCTCGGTTCATGTTACCGGTTCAGCGGAGTTCGTCAAACTGCCGTTCTACTGTGACGGTCAAACTGTTGTTGTTATTGTACGTATCACGTGACCCTTACATGACGTAACACGGAGAAGCCAAATGACAACAAACAAAATGGCGCGCTGCACTTGGAACTTGTTTAGATGGAGATATATTGGGATCTACATGTTATATTCGGTAGTTAATGATTCTAAAACATTGAAATATAACAATGATACAAGGATTTCACGATATCTTTCATTATTTCGCCTACAAATGAGGTAAAATGCAGAAGCCGATCTGGATCACGGGACGCTCAATCAAGGTATACAAATAAAGCGTTGTACTTTCGGTTGACACAAACATTGGGCAATGTTTGTTTGGCTCGCTCTAATTCAGGGAATGTATGGCCAATTGGTCTGTTTTATAGATATATGCAAATACCTTAACATACCCGTAGCCAAAAAAAATGCAAGCCTAAGTTGATCTTTTAATTTCTGTAGCAGAGCCATTCCCTTTCTAGACTATTCAGTAGTGGTTTCTATGCTATTATGTGCAATATGGTTAAAAGTTCACATCATTTAAGAGTGACAAGTTCAAAAACAGATGATATGGTTATCATTTTGTTTGACAGTTTTAATGGTTACTGCAGCTTCCACGACTTTTCCTGATTGGATAGTTCTGTCCTAAACTTTACGGATAGCGCTGGCGTACATGAACTAGGACGCGCAGCTTTTTTACGAAGTAGTTTGATTTTCTACATTTGGCCTTCTAGGGGGCAGACGTTCGTATATGCAATAACGTAACCTTTTTATATTTTAATTTTATAAAATAATAATAATATTATATATTTAGTGCCGATCGGGTCAGCTTTACTTGCATGCACAGACGACTTGCACCTTACTGCACTTTTAGCCCATCTTTTAATTAAGAATGTAGCTCGTCATACAACATGTCTGTATATCTCGGACATTTCTTCTGTTGTTAAATTAATAGTCTTGAACATCTTACTTAAGATTTATGTTACGTTGAATGCTTATCAGTTTTGATAGGTTGCATCGGACAATTGACATCAGGCAACCTATAACGCTTGATTTACTTCGTAAACTTATACAGGTGGCAAATACTGTTTGCTCTTCTATATTTGAGGCATTACAGTTTTCAGCAGTATTTTCACTGACCATTTTTGATTTTTAAAGATATGTGAGCTTGTACATACCAACTCAAACTCCTCGAATATAAGTGCTAAAAGTCACGCATTATGTGAGGGAGACGTTAGTATTGTAAGTATTGGTGTACTTCGCATAATTCTTCATTCATCAAAAAACGATCAGAAAAAGGCGAAGGAGTAGCTATTCATTTACAACCTAGCACATTGTTCTACTTGACCCCGGAATTTAATAGAGAGATATATGGTTGTTCTACCATCTAGTGCTTCAAACGAGTTATTTCTTTATTTAAACGGTCTACCCGTCATACGCTGTCAGTTTAGTGTGTTCTAAAGAAATCTTTGACTGCCATTCCATATAAACCACATTCATTCAGAGTAGGTGCTTCAACAGCAGCATGACTGCTTACGATATTACAAGAATGGGGCGTTGCGCCCCGGATTCAAGTGCATTTAAATTTTACATTAGAATCCTCTCACGTCAGCTGTTGTCACTCAGATCTTAAGCTTATAAGCAGTTTCATTGTACCTGCCATCTGTTTGCCCTTTTTTTGTTGACAATTGTTTTCAGCTTTTCAGTGCGTCCTACCCATAACTGGATAGTTGGATGTTCAATTATAAAGTCGGTATTTCGTTACGACAAGGAATCAGCTGAGGGTTCTCAACTTGTAATGCAGCGTCATAATGCGACCATACTGTGTCAGAGTCAGGGTTGTACGAAATGGCGGCAAGTTAAACCATTAATCTTACACTTGTTTCCTTTCGAAGACAATCAAGGTATCATTGTTATTCACTGAGTAATTAACTTATTTTTCATTAGAGAGAGCTAGAAAACGCGTTAATAATTTCGCTGCTCATTTGTTTTTGTCTTTTTAAATACATTGGTGGATACGTTCGTTAACCAGAAATCGTCGAATCTGTGACGAGTCTCTTCAACAGGGATGGGGTGCACTTGTCATAATTTGGAAAAGTTTTGTTTTTATTCCCTCTGCAACACAAGCTTCAGTCCTTTTAGCAGTAAATTATTGAGGCACAGCTTCTCAGGCAGGGTTTGCTTCGCTATACTGGTGGCGGTTGTCAAGAATTTTCCACGTTGTTCCAAATTCTCAACATGTGGCGGTTAGGTCAGCCTCCACCAGTATATCTTAACGTTGTGTAATAAGAAGTTTGTTTGTTTCAAGAATACTGTATTAGGCCTCTGTTCACAGGGCCTCCACATCTGCATTTTAAACATATACTTTATATCATATGTACATTTTGTATTTGTATATTGCCATTGATGTGAAGCCGTGACCAATTTCTGCCAACCATTAATTTAAACGAAATTAGATAATAATTGTTTGCTATAGTAAAATTGTTAATAGTAAAAGTAATGTATTCATACAACTGTCTTGTGTTGTTCTTTTTAGTATTATTATTTCTGTGCCAAGCTATCTTCAGTAATGTGTTTTTAATGTTTACCATTCAAAACCTGTTACTGAAGGAGCTCTTATCCTGTTGTAAGGGCCCGTCTTAGCTTATGTCTTGTTGGTATATTAATATACTTGTTGCGATTTAATCTCCTTTTGGGTCCTTTCAGTTTTGCACATGGAAGAAGAAGGTCGTTTGCAAATAGATGCGACGGTTGATTTTGCTTCTTCGATTGTTTATACTTGCTGATGCTCTCCTTTTTCTTTATAATTTCAGGTATATCTTATGTGTCCCAGGTTCGGCGGTTAGGTCAGCCTCCACCAGTATATCTTAACATTGTGTAATAAGAAGTCTGTTTGTTTCAAGTATACTGTATTAGGCCTCTGTTCACAGGGCCTCCACATCTGCATTTTAAACATATACTTTATATCATATGTATTTGTATATTGACATTGATGTGAAGCTGTGACCAATTTCTGCCAACCACTAATTTAAACGAAATTAGATAATAATTGCTTGCTATAGTAAAATTGTTAATAGTAAAAGTAATGTATTCATACAACTGTCTTGTGTTGTTCTTTTTAGTATTATTATTTCTGTGCCAAGCTATCTTCAGTAATAAGCATTTAACTTGTAAGTCACTGTCAGTATGGAGATTAACTTAAATACTTGTACATTCTATAATCACTAGTTAAATGTTCACAAAATGGTATGTATTTTTAAGTACAAAACATGTATTCAAATTGTAAGTCACTGTCAATATTGAGATCAACTTGAGTACTTGTACATTCTATAATCTCTAGTTAAATGTTCATATAATCATTAAAGGGTATGTATTAATGGTAAAGGAATGTTCAAAGCATTGTCTTTATGTACTGCATGTGCAGTTCATATTAAAATCTTGGTAGCTCACTCTTCAGGTATAGCATTACTGGTCACGGGAATCATCACGGTCATCATCTTCATTGTCAGATAGAACAACTGGAAGAGAAAATACAATAATAAGTTATCCGCAGACAAAATGGTTTGAGTTCACTGATATCGGACACTATTGCTTAAATCTGAAAGCCAATAGACACAGACGTGTTTTTTTTTTTTGGTAAAATGACTGTAAAAGTATCTTTAAAAAATTATTATCTACACAGACATGTAGATGTTAAATTTAATATTAACATAAACTTTCAAAATTTGTCATGTTCAGTACTTACCACTGGGTTTCTGTGGTATCTTGTGGCCACCAAGGTGACGGGTACCAGGTCCACTGGACATCCAGTGGTGGATGGCAGGCTGGGGATCAAACAGGGCTGCAGGGGGACCATCGGCATGAACTCTCATCAGAGCCTCAAGGGTGTCTTGGTTCATGTGTGACCGTCTGGCTGACTTGATGAGCTTCATTGCTAAAAATACACAAACAATGACATCAGTTAACGTTTATAATACAGATATCGCAACTTTCAAATTTTCCTGAACTTAAATTGAATAAATAAAATTGAAATGTTAACAACATACTAGATTGTACATTTTTTTCTATTCCTCTATAATGTAATTTATAATTCTCTAGTCATTTTGATTTAAATGTAAATAAGTAAATACTTGGTTCTAGAATCATTCAAAACCAGAATCATACATTAATAAAAGTTAAGTACCAGAAAATTGTCTTTCACATTCAGCAGTGGATGGAGACACTGTTATCATGATTTTGAGAAGGACCAGGATATTAGTGATACTAGCTGGCTGGGTCTGTAAGAGTTAACAGAACAGGGTACCACGGGGGAGGAACTGTTACACGAGACTCGGTTGTGGAGGATATCATGTTACAGATTTAGGATGCTTCTGTTACAGTTTTCCTGGATAACGTTACAGCATTCGGAGGATAATAATAGCTGTCGGTATTTTGTTTGCCAAAGATGTGGTAAAGATGTATCTGTTTTTCCAAAAATAAAAATTGTTTTTCTAAATCAGAGATATGCACGTCTGTTGAGACATGGCTGAACCTGCGAAACACAGTATATTGATGTCAATCAAGCGTTTTATGACAAAATTCGAAATTTTGATAGAAAAATATCTAAAAGAAATTGATTAAAAGATATTTCAACCGTATTTCATGCAAATTTGCACTGATTAAAACCCTCTTCAGGCATGGACCTAATACGAGGTAGAAAAATTACTGTTGGTCTAATATTTCGTGGTTTTATAGAATGTTGCAGTTTAGCAGGATATGTTACAGTTGTGGGGTGCTGCTTCTGAATGTGTTACAGATTTAGGATGATATCTTTTCCTTCTTCAGGATTCTGTTGTAAGATGTAAATACTGCTAAACAACATTTATTTTGTCATTTAAGGCAGTCGGACATGTACAAGAGTGGCGTTGCTGTAACGACGTTTAAAAACACAGGAAAGTCCACCTAACGGGAGAAGATGTCGGTTGTGATATGTCAAGAATCACATATGATGAACAGTTGATGATACAAGTTATGCAGAGCAAATCTCCCATCCCTTTTCCATGCAGATTGACCGATCGTTTGAACAATCTCTAAATACATCGGTTGTTAAATGTTTTTCATAAGCTCTAAATAAATCACCAAAGATATCGCGGAGCGAAACCGAAACATGTTTTAAGTGTGTATTTATATATATTCACATAGATTAATTACTTTTGTTCAAATCTAAAGAGAGTGAGTTACTATGTTTATAAGGTAACTCCTAATTGTTGAATAACCCGAATTTAATGTCCTTGTGCTCGCGTTTACGCAATGCCTACAATCCTGAGACATGCCTTCTAATGGCGCACAGTCCTGAAAAGCCCTTGACACCGTCATACACACAAAGACAAAGACGCATATATTTTTAGATGAAAATCCTGAAACCTTATACATTGTAACTATGGATTGCGTATAAAGTCCTCTGTTAAATGATATAGGCTCCTAACTGAGACCAAACAGATTCAGTGCTTCAGATTAGCCTATTTGATTTTGCATGCTTGCCAGATCTTCATTGCGCAGATGCATATATGCTTGTAGGCAGCTACGCGCCTGCAAGCAGACTATGATTCGATGGTTGTTCCAACAGTAAACACGTATACATGTTTAACAAAAAAAGAATCTTTTGTTATTTGAAATAAAGTTTTATTGCACATGTGCGAGTTGTCGTGAGAAAAGCCAATTAGTTTCTTAAGTTCTCCATTACCGATTCCGAGAGGATATTTTCTTTTAAGCTTATTAGTAATCGAAATCGTTGATAAAGACACGCATTGCCAAGCTCTTCTGAAGCCAGGACACATCGTTTGTTAACTTAATACATACATGTAGCATAAACAGGTACTATTTATGAAAGAACAGCTTATTAAAGTGCAAACGACGATTCAATGCGAATTGGTGATTATGGTATCATAATTATACATTGGATATAGAACACTAGCTTTCCATTGAAAATGTTAATATATCATTTTATTATATATAGCTGTTGAATCAGATTTTAGAATTTCGAAATTAGAAAAAAAATGCACTTGGTATAATAAATTTGTTATATCTTACAAAAAATCCCGCATAATTCATGATATCTAAATTTTATTTGCTATCTTGGTATTGTATATTGTCAAAATGTATTAAAAAAAGTATCATCCTAAATCTGTAACACATCCAGAAGAAGCACCCCACAACTGTAACATTCTATAAAACCACAAAAAATTAGACCCACATTGATTTTTCTACCTCGTATTATAACAGCATGCCTAAAGAGGGTCTTTATCGATGCAAATGAGCATAAAATATGGTTGAAACATATTTTAACCAATTTCTTTTAGATATGTTTCTATCAAAATATCGGATTTTGTCATTAAACGCTTGATAGACATCAGTATACTGTGTTTCACGTGTTAAGCCATGTCTCAACAGACGCACATACCATTGATCTAGAAAAACAATTTTTACTTTTGCAAAAAAGAGATAAATCTTTACTATTTCTTTGGCAAACAAAATTATTATCCTCCGAAAGCTGTAACGTTATCCAGGAATATTGTAACAGTAGCATCCTAAATCTGTAACATGATATCCTCCACAACCGAGTCTTGTGTAACAGTTCCTCCCCCGTGGGGTACGACAGTTGACACCAGATGTTTTCTTCTTTAGTTGATTTTTTAATGTGGTTTATTCACGAAGAATTGATTTTTTTTCATCTTCACTTAGAATTTCAGAGTAATGTTCACATAAGTCTTTCATTTCTTCTCTACCATATTTTAACAATTCTTTCTCATCAGTGGGTCAGTTTCTTAAATCAAACACAGAGAAGCATTTCAAGAGATTTTTTCAAAGTCACTGAACCTATCCTCTAGATACTTAATTGAGTTGATCAGTAGCTTGGCTTTATCAGTGTCATCTGAGTAGGCGGTCCTAATAGTTTCAATTCATGGCCACCATGTTTTAATTTATTTGTTTCACGGTTGTAGTGTTGGTAGAATCTTGATGCATTTCCCCAGGTTCATCCTTCATAAGTTCCAGCTCGTTAGTCAAATCATTCACACCTGCAGGTACATCCATTATAAGTAATTCGTTTTTCTGGAATTTGATAGATGTGGCTGTGATGGCCACAAGATAATCCATCATGAAGTACAGGTACTTCTCAAACCTGGATGATTTCATTTCATATCAAAGCTTCTTAGCTCCCCCCTCTCACCCACCCTTCTTCAAGTTTATTCATAGAGGCTGCATGTTCAAGGTGTCCCATGGTAGCAGGTAGGTTGTTTTCGATAGCTTTGAGGGCTTTTCCCTTGCTAGCAACCCATCGCACACTTTTCACGTCACCATACTTCAACAAGTCAGTTTCAAGCATCTTGGCAATGCTTTCCAGCTCTCTTCTTCGTTTGGGACTTTTTGCATAGAAACAGTAGATCCTTTTCACAGTCTCCTCAAACTTTGATAGGTATTCTACACACTTGACAGCATCTAGGACTCCTAATTCAAGCTTGTGTGCAACACAGTGCACTGGAACAATGTGTTTGTTTTTGTCTTTCATCATAGTACTCACACCAGATCTACACCCCATCATAACTGCGGCCCCATCGAAATTTACACTCACTACCTTTGATTGTTTCTCTAAACCAACACCGACTTAAGCATTTCCACTTTCTGTTCCCTCTAATACAACACTGACATTGGCACTTTCAACAGCTTCAATTGATGCAAGTTTCGTTATAGGACTGCCATTTTTTACAAAGCGTATTAAGACTGTGTACTGCTCTGTCATCGCATAATATGTTGACCCATCAGAAAGAATTGTCAGGAACCTACAGGCTTTCCCTATTTGGCCAGAGCATACACAGTATTGAACATGACTGTCAACACGTTCATGTTAATTTACGCACTTTTCTGGACAGCTTTGACAATTTGACTGCTGTAAACAAGCTCAGTCCTTTCCACATCTGACATAACATTTTTCTTCTTTTTATCTGTCGTTTTAGTATGAGCGGCAGATATTTCATGTTTTTAAAACCATCAACTCTCATATTTGAACATCCAGTGAACAAGTTTGATGATTTGTCCGCAACCTCGGGGTACATCCTACATGTGGCACAGAACATAACACCAGGTCTGGTATCATCTGTGTCAGGTACATCACGCCAACCCATGGGTATGTTATTTTCCATGAGGGCTGAAACTTCCGGACACGTTCAGTCTTATCATACTCCTTATCACAGAATTTCTTTGGTTTTAGAGTCTCTGTCTCGTTATGTCTCTTACACTTTTGTGAACTAGCACTCCCAGATGGCACACGAAACGATCCATGATTAATCACACTAAACTAGGCACTCAAATTAGTCTCCAAGTCTAATACATTCTTAATTCATCATTCCATAATTTAACTAAATTTCACACACGTTCTTATTAAATTATGCTCCATGTAATCACTTGTGTATATTTCCAATGTTCATATCATAATAAGTTGAAAAACACACAGTTAGAACGTGCTCACTAATGAAGGTTTTTAGTGAAAATGACTTTTACACGTTAGGCTAACTTCGCAAAATGTGGGAGCAGAAGAACACCAAATTACATGTAAATGCAGTTTATATACACTTTACATGACAGCGTTTATGAATTAATTTGAAATAACGCTGCTCATCATAATAAATTGCATAGTATAAAGGAACGGTGCAGGGGACAGAAACATACAGGTAATGTCGGTGCACTTTACTAATGTCACTGACCATTTATGTAATTAAGATCCCGAAGATAGGTCTGCACTGTGAAACGAAGGCATGTACAGTCAAATGAGTTCTTCATGTATCATGGGGACGAGCAAAACATGCGACCCAGACGTCTATAGCAGACCATCCATTGAGCAAAGTAACTGAAAACTGATATCAAGTCGAGTCTCCACACTGCAGAATACTACAACTCAAGACGATGCCTTCAACCTTCGACGTCAGGTAATGACACAGAATAATGACTTAGATGGCACACCCGACTATGTTGGAATGCCATTTTTTAAACTTAGTTATAATGAACTCATATTTAAACAGTATTCTACAAAATTGACATTCTTAATTTTGTTAAAAGAAGATTCTTACCAAGTTAAAAGTTAATGCACCGACTGACTTGGCACTCAATCGTTGACCGAATTATTAAGTGGCTTCTTGCAAATTTCGGCCGAGAAATTGTAAGTATCCATGAAAACACAAGCAAGTGCAGACTTATACGCCGACAAACTGTCAAGGCTTCTGCTAACACTGTTAAGGCTCATGACACTTTCCGTGAACCAATACAAAGCATGGTCGGTGGTCGTCAGGGTCAAAGTGGAAACCCCTTAACCAAGGTTAGAAGACTATTTACTTCACTACCTAAAGCACTAACGAAAACATGACTATTCAATTTACTTGATACCAATCTGAATTAAACTATTACTTCCAAGTAATACTGTTACTTTAAAATTAATACACATAACTTTGGAACTCATTTACTCCCACAGTTCATTTTCATATTAGAATCAATATTCTATGAAAACGTTATAAAGCCGCGACAAGCAATAACGTTAACATAAAATTATATATATCAGTCTGAGTTTCTGGCATTCAACAGAACATTTACTAACAGCGCTAACACTAAAATGACTGAAACAGATCTACTATGCAGGAGCCTGAAAAACAGATGAACAGAAGCAGCAAAGATTTCTGATTCACGATAAAGTTATACACAATATCAGCAAATATGGGCATGGGCGGCTGGGATAATTTCGGTGAAAGTCTATGTTGTTCAATTGCTGGCGAGGATTGAAATGGCCGAGAAAACGTTGCAGATCCAAAAACAAAATTCACTTTTTTATTACAAAATGCGTCAAAAATGCAAAGGGGAATGCAAAGGGGAATGCAAAGGGGGGGGGGGGGGGGGGACGTATCTCGGACAGCCAGCATGATACGTTACATTTGTCTACGGAATAGTAAGATTATTGATGATGCTCATGGTTATGCAATACGGACGACACCAATTAATTAAATATTATCCCCCGAAGTCGATTTAGGTTTTAAAAAGTAAGTCAAATGCACATATCATGTAGGACCCCCAAATGTAAAAATGGTCACATTATGTAAAAATTGTAACAAACGTAAACTAATTTTACCGTATATGTAAAAACTTTCTACAAATGTAAAACAGAGATGTTGCAAATGTAAAAACGTTGCTGGTGACATATGTAATAAAAAGCGTCACAAATGTAAAAACAAACTTTTGGTCACATATGTAAAGTCAATTTCCTACAAATGTAAAACACAATTTTCGCAATAACCTTGTGATTTCATCTATATGAAATAGTTTCGCCTTTTATTTTCTTACACAAAAACTATATAGCCGGAGTGGTCCACACAGTGATATGTGTAGTGTGCGCGCATGAGTGTAGTAATCGGCTTGTCATTCCCTCAGTTTGTATGTTCCTTCTGCATAAAATAAAGAAGACAATGCTCCTGGCGAGTACAGGTAAATTGCGTGTTGGGTGTAGTAAAACAGCTCCACAAGGATCATGCTACTTCTTAGGCGTGAAATACAGCTTTTGTTTACATTGACCCTGCGTTTGTTACGGATCTGTGTACACTGTTTACCTTAGGAAGCACTTGAAAGGATGCGAAAAGCGATTTTCGCGCCATATTCGTGCACGTGCAGTTGCAAAGTGTATATTTAAGGTATGCATGTCTTTTCAATCATGTGATCATGTGGTTGGCACTTTGCATAATTATGAATTTATTTCTTCGTTAGATGTTACGCAAAGATCATGAGCAACTAGAACTTCGTGAGACATAAAAAAATTAGCTATGCAGATGTCTCCCGTCATTATACTTTACAATCATTACATGTATTGTATCACTAATTAGTTGCTATATATTATAGGCGGACAAAACGTATTTACATTTTTGTCGAGCCCGCTTGCGGTAGCTCGACTTAGTTGTCACAATGACGGCTAGGTGTCAGTATGGGCGCCCATCCCACCGTGCGTCTGTCCGTCCGACTTTTCCGGGACATACCAACGCTACCAACTGCGTTACCGCAATATCCCAAAATAATTTCGCAAGGAATACATGTTAACCCATTTTGATGAATCATACGCCTTACATTAAATACATTTCGGCGTTCATAACAAGCAATATATGAAAAAATGCGATTCAGATGTAAAAATGCACATTAATATTGTAATATGAAAATGCGATTTCAAATTATCGATCACAAATTTTACATGATATGTGAAACATGTGTGTGTGACTGTGTTATGTGAAAAAATGAGATCCAGTTCTTCACATCTGTGACGATTAGGATCCTATTCTTCACATGTGAGAAAACTGATCTGGGGAAACGGTAGACGACTATTATTATTAGCGAGCCCGAAGGGCCTGCTCGAGAATCGAGCTTTACGGTAACGCAAGTATACTTGCACACTTGGTGATGGATTTGAAAAGTTTCGTCGGAAGTTTTTAAAAAGCGCACCCTAGCGGATAGGTGCTCACAGGAAGTACTTCTTTCCGGAGTGAATACAGAACTTCATTCAATTGCTAAAAAATATTCATCACTCAACAATAATAAAAGAATGATTTCAAGTTGTTTGAAAAAAAAAATATTATTTTAATTTAAAAGATCAAGCATCGGCCAGAAAATGGAAAAAATGTCATTAATAAGCAGAAAGAAAAGGGAACGCGATAATGACGTCACCGTCACACCGGCTTCCCATTAATTTTGCAACGTATGACATTCACTGTTATAGGTATGGTGACACTAAATGTAGACTTTTTCAAGTGAATAGGTTCTCTTGAATTCTTGTGAGTAGTGAATAGTTTCTTTGTGACAATGATGTATATATTTTTTTAGCTTAATCCGATTTCTTTGAGCTCGCTTTGAGGCTTTGCCTTATTTCATATTATTATTGTTCCTTCTCAAGAGAAGGAACTCTTATGGGGAACATGTCACACTTGACTGAGCATGTAATGGATGCAAGGGTATCATCAAAGGAATCCGATCTCCCGTAGGGCGCCGCCATCTTGGACTCATGCATATTCATTACAAATAGCCTCTAGCCCAATATGTGTTTACGCATAATCAATCTTTATTTCAGTCTTTATAGTGCAATACAACTACTAAAATAACAGAACAACAAGACACAAGAATAAAGTTTAAATCATGTAACTCCTCAATTGAATATATTATAGTAAAGAATCGAGATTAATGAAATGAATATGAATATGCATCATCTAAAAATAGACTCCCGCCAAAAAAAAATTTACGTAATGAAATTGTCCCTGGTCACGTGATTTTTTTAAGCTTCTTACGTTTCGGATTTGCAGGTGCTTTCTTTTGCGTACTTTTTTTACTTTTCCTGATTTGTTTTTCGAATCGTAAATGCATGTATTAAATTTCTTTGTGTTAAGTGTGCAGGTACTCGCTGGTGTAGTCGCGTGATGAAAATATCCGGAACACAGACTGCAAGACAAATGCTTCCAAATAGCACTTGCACTTGCTTATATTAAAAAAACAATTTTGGGTTATGATAAAACTGTTAATATTTAGATTAGTTCTTAATTAAGTTTGCACCAATAATGGCAGCACATATTTTTCTCATTGCATTATTAAACATTTGTTTCATGCTAAAACAATATCCCTTAAAAAGAATATTTTATATGCGCTAGAAGGAACCTTTTGGTAAGCTAAATCTTGTTATTATTATTATTATTATACCAGATTTATATAGCGCCCATTTCATGATCAATTTCACGTTCAAAGGCGCTTTATGTAGTTCAAATGCAGCCACACAGGGCGCACAATTCATCCTCTACTAGTACAGACACAGAGCGATCTGACCAGAGGGACAGAGTGAGACAAAGCCCCCACAACAGAGAGATCAGAAATCAGATACAGGCTTGCCCGGCTAACTTAGCCTAGCTCGTTTCGAATAGACAGCCTGGTTCTTTAACTTTCCCAGTGTATAGCACTGATACACGCAAGGATTGCCTGGGTTCCTGACCAGTACACTTCTAGGTGGGTGGGAAACACTGAAAAGCGTTTCTGAAAATTCCCGAGTAGCTGCCGGGGATCGAACCCCGGACCTCAGGATTTGAAAGCCAGTGTGCAAACCACTGAGCCATCCGTCCAACGTTACACAGCTTTCTATTAAAGTGGAGACTGGTACGAAATAACTGTGACGCCAACGCCAAGTCTTCATAATTTCCGCATAGTAGATTGAGGTAAAGACATCCAGAAAATGTATATGAAGATCTGTTGTGTTGTGAGGTACCAGATTAATCTACATTTGCTGTAAGGTACAGTTAGACACAACTTACATGACATAGTGAAGAAAATCAATTGAAAGACAGTGAAAATATGACAGTATTATAACGGTATTCAAAACAATCGCAATCGCGTTTCGATATTCCTCACTTTAATTGTCTGGATGTCTTTAAAGTCCTGAGGCCGTATTCACCAACAAATTTCAGTTTTAGCTTAGTCTTGGACTTAGGACCGGACTTAAGCCAAAATTTAAAACCGACTTAAGTTTCTGTCCTTTTCGCAGTGATGCACGCTTGTTTAGGTTTTCTGGACATATACAGGGGCTGGACGTGTTTTGCATTTTGCTGCTTTTAGGGGAGAAAAATGCTGTTTGCAGTTCAAAATGGCGTTGTTTGTTTACTTTTTGACCTAACTGAGGACGCATTTTGCAGTGGTAAGTGTGTTTATTATATACAAATTTTCAAACGATAACGCCCAGTCGGTGGCCATATAATTTATCTTCACTCGGCTTTTGGTCTTACATATTTATCTTTGTTTGTTAAAAAGTTATTGAAGGTACAGTGTCAGATTATAGTGACGAAAAAATCGTAGCCGTGCAAGAAAATGTAATTGCAGTACAAAACGAACTCTTTACGGGATGTTTATTGATTTGTACGTATACACAAATTTATACTCTAATTTAAGACATTTATCTGCTACTTCTTAAACCTCCCGTTGCAAAAATATTTTGGTACAAGCAACATTTTGTTGTTTGATGTTGTATACACGACAATTTTGTTGTTTCATTGTTCTACCGAGAGGTCTTCTGTAAGTTTTCCAATCCAATATAAAGATTGGCAATTAGAAATATTTAAAAGTGATACATATAATACCAAAGTACTATAAAAACAAACATTTAATAGTTCTTTGATAATACTAAATGTAATGGGATTCTCACCGATACTAGTGAAAGCAACGAAATATTACGCATTTCTCTAGACTTTTCGTACATTTCATTCCTCATATTGAAGATCAGTTAACTACTGTCGCCTGGGGAAGCAGACATATAAAAAGTTTTGATGACACCAATCTGCAACCGTTGTATGTCATGTTTCTAGATACCATATGAAAAAAACCAAAACAAAACCAAAAAACAAAAAAAGAAACAGTAACGTATTCCTTGTTTCCATCAAAAAAGTTTGATTTCGATTAGTGACATTTAATTTAGTTATGCCCGTTTTTAACTTAGAAATTTTTGTTTATATTTTTTATCTAAAGTAAAATATCTCCGTTACTGTGATAACTTTTCACTTGAAACTTAAAATAGTTCTTCACTATCAAAGTATTTACAAGGAGAAACAATCCCCATAACTTTCTTTGAAATCTGACACAGTTATGCCCATTTTTAACTTTTTGTTAAAATTTTTGATAAAGTTCATATTCGTGATATGCACGAGTCAGTTAAGTACAAATGATAGAAAGAACCCAAATAAAATTGCAGATTACTTTGAGGACTTAGGTACAATGCACATCTCAAGAAATGTCAAAATTGCACATCCTGCAATGGACTCACATATGATTCCTTCAGTTACTCAAATAAAATACTTCTAAAAAAGGAAGGTAATATATTTAATAAAAAACACATTCATGGGATTGAGAATTAAAAAGGAAACAGTTAATTAAATTGATTTGGAATTTTGAAACTTACATCATTTTGATATTCTATAGCAAAAGTCCTTTGATTATATTACAATCCGGTCTGGAAATAATTATCTTGGTGAAATAAAGTATATTTGTGACACGCTTGACTTTCAATCCAGTGGTCCAGGGTTCAAATACCAGTCAAGCACTTGACATTTATGAGATGCTCTTTAGAGTAGACCACCTAGGTAGGAGTTGTGCATTGGTTCTTCCAGTGAAATAGTGCTACGTGTGTACTGGTGTAATACACTAAGCACTGTAATGATTAAAAAGGTTCAGTAAGTCAGAAATGTCTGTTTCTAAACGATTTCTCTCTTTCTATGACTTTCTCCGCTGTTTTGCTCTAGTCAGATCGCTCTGTGCCTGTACTGAAAGTGGATGAATTTGGCACCCGGAGTGCCTGCCTCTGTATGTAAACTTGTGCATAATGGACGGGTGCTGAGTAAATCTACTAATCTAATAATGAAAATAATATAATAACAATAACAAAAATAATTAGAAGAAGAAAGAAGAAGAATGCAATGTTGCGTGTTAGTAAGATTTGAAACGATTAAACGCATCAGTGTCATTTACAGGCAAGTAATTGTCCCTAGGTAGGACCACAAGACTTATGTAGGTTCCGCACAAAAAAAAAACGCGAGTTAAACACGAAGAAAATATAGGTTTTATTACACCGGTATAAAGATATGTTATGAATAATATTTGTGATATAATTAGAATGAAATTAAACAGCCTTTCCATCTGAAAACTTTTATAAACTGACATTTTCATGTTGTTTAATTGTACATATATTGTAGGAAAACACATATATGTTTCTGGTATATATATCACTTTTAAATATTTCTAGTTGCCAATCTATATATTGGATTGAAAAACTTTCAGAAGACCTCTCGGTAGAACAATCAAACAACAAAATTGTCGTGTATACAACATCAAACAACAAATTTTGCTTGTACCAAAATATTTTTGCAACTGGAGGTTTAAGAAGTAGCAGATAAATGTCTTAAATTAGAGTATAAATTTGTGTATACGTACAAATCAATAAACATCCTGTATTCCTTGATAATGTAACATGTGCAGGTAGCTGTGCGGACAAAGCGTTTAGCTGCCAACCTCAGGGTTTAGGGTTCATGTCCTGTGTCTGACCGGCTTTTTTATAAGTTTTATATGCAAACTAATCACTTATCGGATCAAACGTATCGTGATTTTTATGTTCTATTTTCTGAATGTTAGCATATTTAACCGTTGTAGAAAAAGTGGAATAGAAATGGTTTTAGAAGTATCTTATAAAAAAATACAAAGTACTTGTCACCAGCGTTTTTCAGAAAATAAATACTACAAGAGAAGCAATTAAAACTCATAAAAATATGACGCATTAAGTAATGTAACAATAGAACAGACATCGATAGCATTACATTACATAAAAAATGACTTAATGTGATTTCGAACTCATGGTAACATGCTTGAAAGTCAGACACTTTACCACTGCGCCACCGTGTCATCGGTTAACTGTATCTGTAACTTTAGTAATATAGGTATTTTCGGAATACAAATATTGCGTAAATTAACGAAAACGTCCGAAAATATTGGCGAAGATTAACTAATGAGTGTCAGGTCAATACATACAGACAATACTGTAAACCATGTACATAAACAATAATAATACTTATATTTTTTCAGTCTCGATAGCTCAGTGGTAAGCATTGACATCTTGAAATGTTGAATTCTGCGGGCCGTAGGTTCGCATCCACGCAAGTGCATTTTTTCTTTTCTTTTTTTCTATTTTCCTGTTTCTCTTTTAGGGTAACGATCAGAATCATTAATATTTCATGGAATATGTTTTTTTCCAGATAATAGAAATATTGTTAAATTCATTTATGTTTAAAGGTGACTGGTCGTCAGTTTGTGTAAATACATCGTATTATGAATACATAATTTATTCAGTTTGATACCGAGATAATCTTGGCACATAGCGCGCCGCAATCTGCCCTTCAACAAACTAAACGTGTTACCAAGGAAGCCATTGTTAGAAATATATCAATGAAGAAGTAAAATATAACACATGTGACTGAAATATAAAAAATGCTAAAATAGTAAAAATAACAAAGGTATAAAAAATATAGATGACAGTGGGATTCAAACCAACGATACAATAGAAATGAAAAAGCCTAACGCTCTATGGAAGTCCCCCTGTCAGTATTACATTGTATTAAATAAAAATTCGTACTTAAATCATGCAAATAATCGATTACCCTTCTGCTTTGGGCTCGTCCAAATAGTCATTGCGAAGTTAGAGACTTTGACTGTATATTTGATCCTTGCAGTACAAAAACAAACGTCATTATGTTTATTGTTATTGTAAAAAGAGAAAGATATAATTATCATTTTTATAACTTATAAACGGCGCCCTAAAAAGTCGTCTTGGCGTTCTGTTGTTCTGGCGCCAGAACGACAGAACGAGACAACAACAAATGTGAAAACGTCGTTCTTTCGTTATGGCGCGGGCGCCATAATTTACCCTCAGAATTCATACTTCTTTCATTCGGATTTGTTTACTAACACTGCGTATTCTCTACGCCAGAACGATATTTTCACATTTGCCGTTGTTTCGTTCCGTCGTTTGACTGGGGCGCCAGAACGACAGAACGCCAAGACGACGTTTTTGGGGAACAGAACGAGGGAACGAAATAACGCCAAAAGAGGAAAACGTCGTTTTGTTGGGGGCGTCAGAACGACAGAACAAGACAACGACAAATGTGAAAACGTCGTTCTTTCGTTATGGCGGGAGCGCCAGAAGGACAGAACAACACTGGCAGAAATCAGCCACCATATATCAGTAAGTTCGTCGCGCACTATTCTATAAAGTGAAAAACATTATCTGTGATGAATAATCGAACAGTATGGATGCAGTTTAGACTGCGATGTATTTTACCAAAACGCATTAGTTTGATTTTCTCACGGCCTGGACCATTGTTAATTTGAAACTGTTCACGTGCATTTCGGAATACTTGGTGAAATGTACTTTATTCAGGCGTTTAGGCTATTTTGTGTTCGTCTGTACACTTTATGCATTATTTTAATGGAAGGCACTAAATCATTTGCATCCGTAAAATGTATCGTGTGACCCTGTCTTACAAGTGCTCGCTTAATGTCAGTCACATGCCTAGCTTTTATTATTGACATCGAAGATGACCATTTGGAAGCCCCCGGTGGCATAAAATCGAATTCCACATAGAAGGTAAGCTGTGTATCCTAGCTGTAGCCCTAAAACGTCCACATTCAAGCCACATACTTCAGTAAGTGCACATCGGCAAAGACTGTACCTCTTGACAAGTTCCGTTTTCTCATATAATTTAAAGGATTCAACCTGTCACGAATTATTACCGGTCTTCTTTGTAGAACTCGACCTTGGATAATAACATTGGGGGTTGCCATTTTTGTTTTTGACTTAAGTTTGACTTAAGACAGGTAGCTACCAGTCCTAAAATCGACTCAAATTTTGGACTTAATTTTTTTCTAAGACTTTTGATGAATAAGCTTAAGTCGATATTTTGAGACTTAGCCAAAACTTAAGTCAAATTATTAGCCTTAGCCCTTTTGTGAATACGGCTCCTGTTTTCCTACGCTTTACACTGAGGCAGGCTTGTTGCAGTACTAGGGGTATAGTACTGAAGTACCAGTACCAGTACTTGCACATTTATGCAGTACCAGTACCAGTACTAAATTTTGTCTGAGTACTGCAGTACCAGTACTTTTATTTTGCGAGTAATGCAGTACCAGTACCATTACTTTCTTGAGGTCAGTTGTTATGGGTACTTGCAATAAACTGACTCATCATAAAACATTACATTTTCTCAGCTATTTTATTTCTAACTTAACTCTAGTGCATATTACATTAGTGCGAGAATATCATTTATGTATTTGTTTAACCTTGAACACAGCACTTTATGTATAGTTATTCATGTTTAAAGTTTCAACACACTTGTTAACTTTTTATGCATTTTTAGCTTCTGAATTGCATTTGATCATTATAAGGTTATGAAATGTCTCGTCATTCATCCGGCACCTATCTGGCCGAAATATCTTGCCAGCTATAGAAAAGAGTCGCTCTACTGGGGCGCTGGTGCATGGAATCGTCAGATATTTTGAGGCAAATTCTGCTAGACCCGGGCTTACTTTGCTGTGGCTGGACCAATACTTCAGTGAATCCTGAAACACAGATGCTTATTTGTAAAAGTCAGAAGAATACAAATATGACACATGAATCAACTATCAGAATAACTTATCTCCCTTAGTTTTAAATCCTCAATAAATTTGTAATTGACAAAACTCACATCATTTCTGTGGATATATGGTTCACTGAGGTATCTCTCCACTTCACATGTTGTCTTTCCAGACTGATGCCTCTTGCGAGCTGGACTTCTGACATTCTACAAAACAAAAGCAATAATTAATTTATGCAAGATGTCAATGTAAAATTAGTTATGCATGTAGTTTTTTTAGTTTCGAACAATATTGACCTGATGATTGAAAATGTACAATACAAATGGTGAAATATGCAAATATACTGATATAGCTAGATTCCATTGAATAGTTGAATTAAGTTGAAACAATTACATGTATATGATACATATAGAATTACTCACATCCATAAAACTGAAGAAGTCTCCCTTGGAAACCATTCTAGGTGGTGATGTTTCTTCACATTCGGTCACGGAAGTCTGCCGAAGCTTGGACACTAGAAGATCTTCATGCTTTGAGAAGTTTTGTGTACACCAGTCCAGCTTGAAGCGTGGATCGAGCATTGTGGCAAGAACGTACTCATCTTCCTGCTCGTATCTGATCAATCTAGAATCAATAGATTCCTCTAGGATGTCTATGAACTTTACTGTTTGGTGTTCTAGTTTTGCTGTGTTTTTCAGTTCTTTCAGATTATGTTTTAGTTGCAGTGTTGTGGGGATCGCTAAGCTTGCCGACACAGACTTCTCTTTTTGCACAATTGTTGTGGCAAATTCAAATGGCTTTAGCACTTCACAGAGCTCATTCAGTAACTTTCTCTCAAATGAAGTAAGCTTGACTGGGGCATTCACTTCTTCCAGCTTCTTGGCATCGACACTCAGAACCGATCTCACCATCATCAGCTGACTGTTCCATCTTGTAACTGTTGCCGTCTGCAAACGCTTCTCCCCCTCAAGTAGTTCGGTTGCTGTTATTGACCTTCTTACATGATTAACAATGGAAGCAGCTTTCGTAAGTGCTTTCTTTAGTTCTCTTCCGCAGTTCTTGAAAGCATCTCGGACGACTAGTTGCTGGCTACGTGCGTAGCACCTTAAGTGCTTTGGAAAGAAGGATTCATGCTCCACATCAACAGTCTCAAGATTTTCATCATCATTCCCAACTTTATCATCAGTTTCATCACACTCTGTATCAGACTCTGTATCACCATCCAAGGAATTCTTGAAACCTGGAATGTCCACTTTAAATGTTTTAACCATGTTAGAGGCATTATCCGATATGACGCATGCTATTTTATTCTCTAAATTGTAAGTTGACACAACTTTGTCAAACTCATTGCGAATATTTTCACCGGTGTGTCGGCCGATGAATCTATTACAAGCAATCATGGCAGAGTGCATTTCCCAATTGTTGATGTAATGACCATTGATGCCAAGAAATGCCTTCATTTGGCGGTTACTCCATAGATCAATGGTGAAACAGATATAGTTTGCTGTGTGCATGTTTGTTGTTATTCTTTTTCTTATTTGATCAGCTTTTTCTTTTATCAGACTATTAGTTAATTTGAAACGGCCTGGCATTGAAAACTTGGGATTCAAACACTCAACAAATGTCTAAAAAAATGACTTTCAACAGTAGATAGAAGTAACAGAACCCCTGCTATATATTCTACTAATTTATCTATCGCCTGCATCTGTTTAGGATGATTATCACCATATTTAGCTGTGTCAGTCGATTGAGCATATGATGTTATTACTGGTTGGGATTTCGTCGTCTTTGTTGGTACATGTCATCATATACTCCTCCCTGTGCTTGCACTGTAATATTGAAAAGCAAACATGATTGACAAACTTCATTGAAGACAAAGGCTTGTGTGTTTGTTTGTTTTGGATGGCAGCATTCTTATGCAAAGATAACAATACAGTTAATTACCACATTTGTGTGCATAATAGATATCTGTGAATACAACTCAAATGATATGCATCCATTGTTCTTATTAACACCTTTTTCTATTGTATATTGTACTGTTTTGTCACAGTGTCAGACAATGTCTAAGGGATGTTAACATAAAGTTATGACATTTCATTGATATTTGTTATTGCCAGTGCCAATATTAAATATTTATAATCATTCAATCTGTAAAATCTACTACTTACTTTCAAATGCTTGATGAGGTTAGAAGACACCTTCAATGATCCAGATATTTCAGAAGGGCAATGCAAGCATTTTGCTTTTAACGTGCCCTCTGTGTTTTCCGGTAGTTTGAAAAATTTGTTCCAGCTCATTTTCAAATTCAGAAAAAAAACATCCACATATCCAGAGAGACCAGCAATGACTGTTTCATACAAAAAATAAGTTACTTTACTCTTAATACTTTACTATTTATACTGAAAACTGAGCGAACTGACCATTTCATTGTTATTGATGACAGCTCAAATCAGTGCAGGATTGCTATTATATCGCTATTATACATTCAACAGCAAAACAGGTTTATCCCATAATTGCTGTTCTGTGATATATGCTTCAGTCATGTTAATAAATATGATTGCTTAAAGGCATAACATCTAAATTATATTAAAGGCAGCATGTATTAGATGCTAAGTTATAAAGGCACCATTTCATAAAAATAGTACAATTTTTTGAAAATCAAAACAACAAAGAAAAAAATAATCAAAGTACTGATTGAGTGCTGCAGTACCAGTTCCACTTTTTTGAGACAGTAATGCAGTATCAGTAACAGTAGTCGCCCAATTTTGACCACGTAATTCAGTAGCAGTACCAGTAGTTGCTTAAATGGCTTCAGTAGCAGTACTACTGGTACTGCAACAAGCCTGCATTGAAGTAGAACACAAAAAGCGAGAATTTCGTAATATATATAATGCAAAAGTCTGTACCGGATCAAGTATATTATAAAGAAAATATAAACAACATTACATGAGTAACATTATATTTGCCTACCGGTTTCGTTTATACTCAGCAGGGCATATATTATATAGGTTTTACCCGTATATACCCCAAACGCTCTGAGAATACATATCACTGTATAGAACACTCCGGCTATGAAGGCGAAACTATTTCATACAGATGAAATCACAGGGTGATTGAGAAAATTGTGTTTTACATTTGTAGGAAATTGATTTTACATATGTGACCAAAATGTTGCTTTTACATTTATGACGTTTTTTCATAACATATGTCACCAGCAACGTTTTTACATTTGTAACAACTCGGTTTTACATTTGTAGAAAGTTTTTAAATATACAGTAAAATTATTTTACGTTTGTTATTTATATGTAAATAAGACCAGTTTTAATGTATTCTTCATCATGCTTGGTCAAATTTAGTTGATATGATTGAATTCAAATTGTTGTTATTTTTCAAATACTCTTTAACCTACATTTATTCGTTGTCATCTTTTTATACCAGTGATTAGACATTCACCGTAATGGTAATATATTTCAAAACAGAAACATTCAAGACAAGTGCATATTTTTATTATTTTAATCGGCAAAAAATAACTACTATGATATTTATCATCATGCGAGGTTTCTTTGCAGAACCGCCAATTATCTGACACGGATATTCAAAACAAGAATTGACATAAAGAACGTGCATAACTAATATGATATGTAGGACCCCCAAATGTAAAAATGGTCACATATACACCAAACCCAGGGAGCTTTACAAGTGTAGATGCTCGAATATATAGATCAAAAATGTTCACTACTTTTATGCACATATTTCTTATAGTCATGCCTTTGCCTTTGAAAGACTGCTGTATAATTTTAGATATAAAATATATTTTTAAAGCATTTGTCAAATCTTTTCTAAAATTTATCTAGTTGTGTTTTAATTACATATTGTATACTTGATCAATACAAATGTAGTTGAAAGTGCATGAGTGTACTTATTACAAATATGAATAAACTTTCGATTATTTTCCAATTGTGCATTTATACCCCTTTTGGGTTCGATTATGGATTATCTTTGGAGTCCGCTTTTGCAACACTAGATGAGATTAAGTATATCTGTTTAGTTGAATCCATCCCGTCATGAGATTTTTAAAGTATATACAGTCCTCTAATGATACATCATGCACAAATGATACACCATGCACAAATGATAACTCATGCACAAATGATACACCATGCACAAATGATACACTAAGCACAAATGATACATTATGCACAAATGATAACTCATGCACAAATGATACATCATGCACAAATGATACACCATGCACAAATGATAACTCATGCACAAATGATACATCATGCACAAATGATACACCATGCACAAATGATAACTCATGCACAAATGATACACCATGCACAAATGATAACTTATGCACAAATGATACACCATGCACAAATGATACATCATGCACAAATGATACACCATGCACAAATGATAACTCATGCACAAATAATATACCATGCACAAATGATACATCATGCACAAATATGAGTTACGATTGTTTCAGTACTATATTAAAGTAACAAAACACTTCTTAGTATTGTAGAATAATAGAGAATAGAAACTCAACCTCGTGTTGTCATATATGCAATGTTTTATTGCAGTATTCTGTCATTTTTGGTTATACTGAACAAGTAACTGTTTGATGACACCTCGTATCATTGGGGATTTTTTTCTTATCTGTGAGTGTTTAACCCTATGTAACTTTGTTAATTTTCGCTTAATAAATATTACCTTGAACACATTATTTGTCCTGTCCTGTGTAGAGATGCTCTTAATAATTTTGAATAGAACTTTTCAATTTCAAAAATTCAAGAGATAGTAAAATATAAGAAAGGCGTAATTTATTGATAACACTTTATTTCTTGATAAAGCTCCATTTTGTTGTATTTGTAATGCGCCAATTATTATAAATTGGAGAATTAGAATATGCTTTATGCATATATTGTGCATTTTGATAAAATAAATTAATGAAAATGATCATGAATAATTCATAGTGAAAGGGAAATGATTAAATACTGCCTGGGTATAACTTCTACACCAGTTTAAATGTTCAATGGTTTGCTGCAATTATTTTTATGGCAAAGATCTCTGCGACCATGTGTTTAAAGTTAATGTCAGCAAGTTTTTGCTTCAAAGCACGAGTAATGTGTGGGATACAATTGTTATTCTCTGATTAAACTGAAATAAAATATGAGAGTTGAAACTATAGGTGAAAGCTAACTTTTAAATCAGTGTGCACACATATCCACTTCTTTCGGCGCTCTCTAAGTAAGTTTGTGTATGAAATATTCGTATTTAAACGACATAAATATGAATTAGGAAAAACACTTCTTTATACTTTTTATATCCTAAAGATAAACTTCAAATAAGGCGAGGAGTTAATTTAAGATTTACATATTTATTGTTGAATATTTCTTGAATTCATTTTTGTCTGAATTGAGCAGTTATGGTCTATTAAATGATTATATGATCATTTTTGTCTGAATTGAGCAGTTATGGTCTATTAAATGATTATATGATCATTTTTGTCTGAATTGAGCAGTTATGGTCTATTAAATGATTATATGATGATTTTTGTCTGAATTGAGCAGTTATGGTCTATTAAATGATTATATGATATAAAGAAACGATTGTAACAGCAAAGGTCACAACATTGTTTATTTTCCAACATTTAAAATGTATCAAACTTAACGGAGTCTTAGAAAAGAATTGATCAGTGTTAAACTAAAAATAGCATATGATTACAATTTGCTTTTAGTTTCTAAATTATTGTCCACACGTCATTGATAAATACTTATATATCGACTTACTTTAACGCAACTGATTGTGCAGTTGGATAAGTCTTGTAAGTATTGGCATGTCAAAAAGATATAATCATACATGATGTATGACAGCTCCAATACAGAACTAATTAGGAACTCATGTCATTAAAATAAATGACTTAATAATCAAACAAATAAGTGAGTATAAGTAACATCAACGAGCTATTCATTTGTTTTCTTAAAAGTACTTGTAAAATATAAAAGACAAGAATTATCTCAACAGATTCATGACAACAATCATTCAAACATCTGTAAAACATCTACATCTACGTGGTTTTTTGAAGTAGTCATAACTGATATATACAAGTACGAAAGTTGCTGCAATATGCAGCAAAAGGAAACTCCGCGCCAGACAAAGCAGTGTATGTAGTACTGATAGAACAGGAGATAATATAACGATACTTGCGTCTCTGTTGTATACTCCAGGCAAACAGACAGTCTGGTTTGGTTTCATGAATGTTGGAGAAAAAACATTGCCTTTGTAGTGTGAGCAGGAATTTTATTGTTGTATTTAGTGACCTACTTATTGACTGATCATGACCCATATGCGAAATTGACCTCTAAGTTTCGGTATATGGAATGGAATGTATTGCATACACAAGGTTATGCTTAAATTCAGACTTAGGTAGTTGTTCATCCGAAATGACTGAGTTTCAAACTTGGGTCAGATGTTATCAGGACCATTATTCTGATAGAACTGATGTTTTTATAAAACGGCATTTGACGAAAAAAAATCCCTGTTTGGGGGTAGTATACGCCATTTTGAGTGTCCTTGTTTTGACTAAATAACGGAGGACTATTTAGGAAATGGTCAAATTTCTAAATAAATGCTAAGATTATGACATGGATTAATTCATGCATTGAGAAACAAACGAATAAAATACGTTAGCTATTATTTCAATTTCATTCCAAGTGCATTATATAAATATGGATTAATCCACCTGCAAATAAAACATCCATTGCTGATAATGCATTTACAATAAAGCTCCAATATTTATTATAGATCTGCAGGTAAAAGTGCATGTATTAATCTATCATTCAGTCACAGTCATTTCCAAATAATTTCTACAAAATATAAAAACCAATACAATCATAAAAATTAATCCATCATACAATCAGCAAAACTCTAATAATCAACACAATCGACTGAAATAAAGAATTGTTCCAAGTTCCAACTTTATCTCATTTTAGTTTGATCAAATACATGATCATTCCACTTCATGTGTAATACAAAACATGGATTAATCCATCCTTTCATCTTGGATTGTTATTACAATGTCATTACTGACTGTGAAATGAACACTGTCGGTTTATCTAAAATGTAAAACCAAAAACATGGATTAATCCATGCATTAAATTTATAAGAAAATCAATACTTCTACCAAACAGTGCTAGCATTAATTATAGAAAAAGATGGATTAATCCATCCATATTTTATTTTGTGGAAAGATATTGTTACAACTTTATCTCATTTTAGTTTCATCAAATACATGATCAATCCACTTCATGTGTAATATAAAACAAGGATTAATCCATCCTTTCATCTTGGACTGTTATTACAATGTCAATACATACGAAATCAATATTTCTACTTAACAAACTAACATTAATTACAAAAAGATGGACTAATCCATTCCTATTTTATATGGTGAAAAAATATTGTTCCGACTCTATCTCATTTTAGTTTGAATAAATACATTATTAGTCAACTTCATGTTTAATATAAAACATGGATTAACCCATCCTTTCATTTGGACTGTTTACTGACTGTGAAATACACAAGGTCGGTTTACCTAAAATGTAAAACCAAAACCATGGATTAATCCATGTATTCATTTTATTAGAAGAAAATTAATAGTTCTACTATTAAAGCAGTGCTAACATTGATTATAGAAAAGGACAGATTAATCCATAAAATTGTAA
The DNA here is from genome assembly GCF_021730395.1 of Mercenaria mercenaria. NCBI lineage: Eukaryota > Metazoa > Mollusca > Bivalvia > Venerida > Veneridae > Mercenaria > Mercenaria mercenaria. Next base: position 5,231,125 of record NC_069365.1, on the reverse strand, counting down.
TGGATTAATCCATCTTTTTCTGTCAATATTAGCATTTGTTTTTACAAGTTGAAATGGACAGATAAATATATGCCTTTTACTTAACATTTTAGACGGTCTTACAGTATTTTTCCATAACACAAAATAGAGATGGATTAATTCATCTTTTTCCTATCATGTTTCCAAAATTTCTACATACAATATTAATATCGATAGAAAAAGATGGACTAATCCATCCCAGTTGCATGTATTGAAAAACACATAAGCAAACCGTATGAAACGTTTCGAATTTATGTAAAATCATAAAAGACATGGATTAATCCATCTTTTCTACTTCCAAGTTACCAAACCTTTATTCATTCAGTAAATTAATATAGTGTGATGGTGATGATTATAATGATGATGACATTGATGACTATTTTTGTGATAGCTAAGGAAATGGTGTAATGATTACATGAGATGTAGGTCAAATAATAATAATACAATTGTCTATTTGTGATGAATAAAATTTCATAAATAAGAATATAATGATGATGATGATGATGATGATGATGATGAATACTGATATGATAGCTAGAATAAAAACTGCATTAGAATAATATGTAAACCAAATAGTCATATATTTGATAGATCTTCAATAAAAGAAATATTTGTATGATGTGTGATGATGATGATGATAATGATGATGATATTGATGATTACTGTTGTGATAGCAAAGAAAATAGTGTAATGCTTACACGAAATGTAGGTCTGGTGATGAATATAATTTTATAAATAATAATAATTAAAAATTTATATATATATAACAAGATGATGCTGCTGATGATGATGATGAATACTGATATGATAGCTAGAATGAGAACTGCATGAGAATAATGTGTAAATTAAATAGTCATATATTTGATATATTTGTGATAAAAGAAATATTTGTATGATGTGTGGTGATGATGATGATGATGATGATGATGATGATGATGATGATGATGATGATGATAATGGTGATGATATTGATGACTACTGCTGTGATAGCTAAGAAATAAGTGTAATGATTACAGGAGATGTAGGTCAAATAATAAGAATACAACTGTCTATTTGTGATGAATAAAATTTTATAAATAAGAACATAATGATGATGATGATGATGATGATGAACACTGATATGATAGCTAGAATAAAAATTGCATTAGAACAATATGTAAACCAAATAGTTATATATTTGATAGATTTTTAATAGAAGAAATGTTTGTGTGATGTGTGGTGATGATGATGATAATGATGATGATATTGATGATTACTGTTGTGATAGCTAAGAAAATAGTGTAATGCTTACACGAAATGTAGGTCTTGTGATGAATAAATTTTTATAAATAATAATAATTAAAGAAAATAAATAATAAGATGATGATGCTGCTGCTGATGATGATGATGAATACTGATATGATAGCTAGAATAAGAACTGCATGATAAAAATGTGTAAATTAAATAGTCATATATTTGATAGTTTGTGATAAAAGAAATATTTGTATGAGTGTGTGATGATGATGATGATAATGATGATGATATTGATTACTACTACTGTGACAGTTAAGAAATAAGTGTAATGATTATATGAGATGTAGGTCAAATTATAAGAATACAATTGTCTATTCGTGTGATTTGCTTTTTATTAAAAATGAACTAATGATAAAAAAAACAAAAAATAAATTATAATGATATGTTTGGGAATCTAAATAAAATCTGAATAAAACGCATTAGAATAATTGTAAATTTAAATAGTCATAATTTGATAGATTCGAAATTTTAATGAAAGATTTTATTTTTTGTGAATTTAAGTACCCTTTAGTATAAAGTATTGTTTGTGCGAAGCAACCCATTTGCCCTTTTGCCCCTTGGAAAGGGACTGGTAAAGCGGACTTTTAAAAACCCCAAGTTTTAAACCCAGTAAAACCCTTATTTAACTAAAGAGTTTAAAAATAAAAGAAAAACAAATTCTTTTTAAAAATATTTCCATTTAAAAAAATTTTTTAATAATCTTTAAACATACCAAAAGAAAAAATTAAATAAGTTTGGCCTAATTTAAAACCAACGGGAAGAAAAATTAATGGGGTTGTTTAGCCCACATTTTTTTTTTTAAATTACTCTTTACTTCCTTGTTTTGTAATCCTTTACTAAAAAAACAATGTTGAAGATTTTTAAAAAATACACAAAATGTACACAATACCAATAAATACATTAATTTATCCATAAAAAAGAAAATTTCAAACTAAAAAACACAAGAGGGGAACCCCAGATCAAAATAAAAACAAAATAAAAAGGTAGGTTATTTATAAATCATCCCCTTTTTAATAATTAAAAATTAAAAAAAAAAAAAGAAATATCCCCCCTTGATATTTAAATTCAACAAATAATTTTAATTAATTTTTGGAAGAATAAATTACTTTAGGTTGTTATTATTAAAAAAAAAAAAGTAATTAAATAAATTAAACACATGAAATAAATTATGATAATTTCAAAACCATAACACTTTTATAATAAAAAAACATTTAATTTTAAAACCCCGGTTTAAAATTTTAAAATCTTTGAGTCGTTTGTTTACGTTGTTCGGAACGATTGACGCTTCCTTGTTGTTTAAAGGTTGCTTCCCGTATGGTTTGTGTATGGGCCCCTTTCTGTTAAGGGTTACACCCTTGTTAACTTGACGGGTTGTACAAAAAAATTCTTCCGTCAATGTTGTAATACATAAATTTGCCTTACTTCGTTTTTGTCTCTATTTCAAAAGGTTTCGGACAACGAACAATGGGGTTAAAGGTATTCTGGCTGCAAAAACGGGCAGGTTTGTGTTTAGGAAAAACCAGTGTATGGTGACCTAAGTGGTCTTTAGGAAAACTAAGGGTTTTTCACCCCCGTCGGGTGTGCACGTAATAATTCTACCTGGGGGGGTTTAAAAAAAAAAAATTACTAACATGGTTTTTGCTTTTTTTTAAAACATTAAAAAAGTTTAAAGATTTAAGTACAAACAACTGAAATCACAAACCGTTTGAGTTGCTATGGGTATACACAAATTGTTACATAAACTTTTATGTTATAAAAATCACTAAAATCGTTTGAGTTACCATAGGCATATGCATGTTTGAAAAAACGTTTTCTTTTATATTTTTTAAATATTCCCATTATATTAAATTATTCCCAGTTAAAAAAAACACTAATTAAAAAAAAAATAAAGATTAACTAAAAAGTTGTTTCATATAAGATATGGGGTTCACCGATATGTAGAATCTGATGTAAATCTTTAAAAAGCGAAAATGTTACTTTGTAAGTTAAATCGTCATAAGGAAAATGTCAAACATTGTCCCTTTTGTTAAATAAATCTTAATTTTTTCTTATAAATGATACAACAGGATCATGTAAAAGTCCTAGCGCTATTTTTAAATTACAAAAAAATTAAAAAGGGATCATCATTATCATTCCCCACCTAATTAAAAAAATTGAAATTGGGCTTTTAAAATCGGTTTTACCGGGTTCACCTAGGCTTGGCCCCCTTTTAATAAAATAAATTCTATTTATAAAATTCCGGTTTTTTTTTCGACTATAAACACACCCTAAAAACACTCTGTACAGCTTTTTTTTTTTGGTTTTGTGTATAAAACTTTAAAATCTAGGGAAATTCCAGATCTTAATTGAAGGCATTCAAATAGCTCAGACCGGGCCAATTTTCATATGTTGAATAACCCAATCCCCGAGGTTTAAAAATTTTTTTCTTTTTTAGTTTCTAAAAATTGTACCAAACATTGGATTTGTTTCATAAAAACTGTTTAAAATTAAAAGAAACACTTCATGTTTTACTTTTTCTTTTTTCTTTTTAAATTTCTTTTTTTTTTTTATCATTTTTTTAATTTAAAAATTTTTTCGCTAAATCATAAAAGTGTTTTTTTTGTAGCAATTCAAAAGGAAAAATTTGTCAAAAACCCTTTTGTTCTAGCTAATTGTGTTTTTTTTTTAAAAAGCTTTTTTTTACTTTTGTAATTTCGGGGTATTAGTAGAAATTTACTTGGGTATTAGCATGATGATTCTCCTTTTTGCTGATATTTAACTACAGAGTAGTTTTTATTATTTTTTTTTTTTTTTCATTAAATTTACTTTAAATTTTAATATCTTTTTGTAATAAACCTGAAATTTTTAAGTTGCGTTTTTATTTTGGGACGTGTGTCAACATACAAATAAATTTTTGAATTGTTTTTTAAAATTTTTACTCTCTTTTAATTGTGTAATTCTTTAGATTAGCAGTGATTGATTTCTTTTTAACTGATTTTCAACTCAAAGTAAAGTTCTTTTTTTGTTTTTAATTTACATTAAATTCATTAATATCATTTGAAATTTTTTTTGTTTTATTACTTAAGTTGCTTATTTTAAATTTTATAGGGTTTTGTAAACAGTACAAACCCAAACTAGAATTTGTTTTTTAAAGTCATTATTTTAGAATTGGTTTTTTTTTAAGGTTATTAATGCTGTTCATGATATCCCCTCTTTGTGAAGCTGCTTTTCCAGTTCAGATTTATATTCTGCATTTTTTGAATTAATTTAATAATTTTTATGCTTTTTTCAGTTTCAATTTTTTATTTTTTTCTGTTCTGATTTCTAACTGTAAAATTTTTTGTAATTTTTTCTCAGCCTCAAAAATCTTGTCTTTTAGTTTTTCATTTTAATCAACTATCTTTTAAATTCTTGAATTGAGTGAATAAAATTTTAAATTAATCGAAATACTTCTTTTTTTTTTTGGGTCTGTCAAATCAGATTTCTCTTCAATTTTTTAAATAAAAATAAACCATACTTTCATTTGTCTTAAATTTTTCCTTGAAATTTGAACTTTAATAAGAATCTTTTTAAAATCTTTTTAATTCTTCAATATTTTTTTATTTTCTTCTAATGTTGTTTTATAGATTGATGTCTTCAGTTTTTAAGTTATCTATTAACTTTGAACTTTTTTAAACATAAATGTTTAAAATGATCGTTTGGTTTTTTGGGATCTCCTAGGTTGATTTTTCATTATCATTTTAAATCCCCTTTTCTTGGGTTACAATTTTCCTTATTTTTATAAGATACGTTTCCTTTTCCTTTTTAATTTTTTGAATTGTTTTTGGTACAAATCACTTAAATCAATATAAAATTTTAACTTTATTTATACTGCCATTTTTCCTTTTTGTTCATATTATTAAAAAACCCCCATTTTTAAAATTTATTATATTTTACCAAAAAGTTTTTTTAAAATTTCCCTTTGGGTTTGTCAATATATAAAAATAAATTTTTTTGATTTGTTGCATTAGAAAAGAGTTGGGGTTTAAATTTTTTGTTCATTAAAAATCATTCTTTTTCTTTACCTGGACTTTAAAATAAAATATAATGTGAACTTTAAATACGGATCTTTTTGGGTTTTTTATAGTAAGACTGACTTAAAAAAATCACAACGTTTTGTGACGTCTTGATAAAGTATTTTGTTATTTCATTTTAACCTTTTTAAATCTTCCATAAAAAAATCATCAAATTTACTACTTTTTGTTTTTTGATTCAAGGCTATCGCATGGTTAAAGGGGGTAAGGATTGAATATTCAATATTTCTTTTGGTTTTTATTTTTTTTTTTTCTGCAATTCCTTTAAAAGTTTAAATTAAATCGATTTTAGATTGTTCGGGTTTTTGCATATAAAAATTTTTTCATAATATAAAAGAGGTTTCAAAGTTTTTGATTAGTGTATTTTTTTTTCCAATCCAACGATCCCAAAATTTTAACTTTCTAAAACATGAATCTGGCAAAAAAGGGGAAAAATTGTGTAAAGTTATTGGTTTATCACTTTTTGGTTTCATTTTTTGGGAATTTTCCCTTTTTAATATAATAATAATACTTATCTTACATTATTTTCATATTTTACTTATCTTACGTTTTTTTATAAATGCAATAAAAATTAATGAAATAAAATAAGAAAAAAATTAGTCGGGAAAAGATGAACTTTTAGAAAAGAAATAATGAAGAAAAAATTAAAAAAGCTACAAATGGGTTTATACTAAAATTAAACCCAAATTTACTGAAGGAATAGAAAGTCAAAAGAAAAATTTAAAGTCAGTTAAAAGCTTTCCCTGAATTAAAGAAAAACGCAAAATTCCCCAAAATTTTGCTGATAAGATAAAAGAAGCAGAAAATCTAAAAGGGTTGGAAGAGCTATTCCAAAAACCAATGATTATTACCCCGAAAGATCAAGGGGTTTTGGATATGAAGATGATGATTTTGAAAAAAAAAATTTCCTGAAAATTAGAAGAAAAATTTGGGAGCAACCAAAAGAATTTACGTTAATTTTAAAAAAATTTATTGATTTGATCTTTTAGATAAAAAAAAAAAATTTTATACGCCGCAAAAGTGTTTGTTTTTTTTCACAGAAAAACAAATCCAAAAAAAAATGATAGGAAAAAGTAGAAAATACATAGAAAAGGTATCAAAGGATAAAAAAAAAATTGGGTATGAATTGGTGAAATAACTAGAAAAAAAAATCAAAAAAAAATTTCGATCTGAAGCAAAAGGAAGCATTAATAATCGGAAAAATTATAAAAAATTAGAACTAATCTTGATATTTTAAAAAAAGGGAAAAAGTATAGGGGGGAAAAAGGAATAAGATCAAACCCTAAAAAAGTTTCACCCCAAAGGGAAAATAGGGGAATTTAATTAAATTTAAATAAACTTTTGGTCAAAAACAAAAAATTTGCTAAGGATCAAAGAACGGGAAAAGAGTAATTAATACGAATAGATAATGATTTGTTGATTTGTTTAATAAAAGAAAACTTCATTCAAAAAAAATTCAAAGAAAAACAAAATGGGTTCCCTATAAAAAAAGATCTATGAAATTTAAAAAAAGTAATTAGAGGAAAAGGGTTAGACGTTTGTCCAGTAATCCAGAAATTTGGGTTTAATGTTTTTGGATTAATTTGGGGGTTTCGATTGATGCAAAAATAAAAGAAAATTTAAAAAAATGAAGGTATTGGGGTGAAAATCAATTTTTAAAAATGAATTCACTCTTACCAGAACAACATAAATGTTATATAAAAAATTTTTTCTTGAATATAAAGGGGAACAAAAAAAAGTATTAAGTTCGAAACATTAAAGATAATAAAAATATCCGAGTGATTTTACAATCCGATTTTCGTTTTTTAAATTTTAGAAAAAAATAAAAACTTATGCTGTTTGGTTTTGGATGTATTAACACTATGACCTACTTTGGCATAAATAAGTGATGAATTGACAATAAAAGAATTCGTTTTCATAATGGTAAGGTTTGGAAAGATATCATATTTAAAAAAATGGTTTTCAGTACACAGATATTAATTTTATTAGGGAAACATTATAAGAAATGGTGTTTGAATTTGAAAAATCAGCATTGCTTCCAAAAATTTTGGAATTGATTTAAGTTTTTTAAGTTTTTGATTTCATTACAAAAATTTCGAGTTGGTTTTGGAAATATAAAATTTTTTCATACATTGCTTGGTTTGAGAAAAAAAAAAAAAAACAATACTGAATGGGGAACTACAACCCCAAATAAAAATAACTTTTGGGGATAAAATTTTACTTCTTTTATTTTATGGATATTCACTTGAAAATGTAATTTCAGTGAATTATCTAGTTTTAAGTCTGAGATTTAAAAAGAGTTATTTTAAAAAAGAACCACAAAAAGTTGGATTTCTGAAATTAATAAAAAATTTTATAAATTAAATTAGAATATATATTACAGTGTTTTTGGGTAGAAAAATTTATTTTAATGAGTTAAAAACAAGTTTTACACTAATATTAAAAGAAATTAAAAATTTTAAATTTTTAGTTTTTTAAGTAAAAAAAAAGTTTATACAAAATAAAGGAATATTTATTTATTTGATGCTCAGCCGAAGAAAAAATATACAGAACGGGTTCTTTAACCTTTTAAAAAAAAATTGCTGGAGTTGCATCTTAAATTTAGCACGCTGAAAAAAGCTTGGGGAAACAGAGGAAAACACACAGAAAGGGGAAACAAAAAAGGTTGGAACGGGTTTTGGAAATTTGGGCTGCTGATAAAATTTTTAAAAAATTTAAAAAAGAAACCTGCTCCAGATTTGGTAATTTAATTCAAAGGGAATTACAAGAAAAAATAACAGTAAAAAAAAATAATAAAAAAATAAGGAGGAGGGGATATTCTATGAGAATAAATAGAATTTGTCAGGTTTGGGCACGTAACGTTTTAAACATTAATTTATAAAAACTCGGGTTTTTAACTTTAATAAAAAACTAAGTTTTAATTTTTTATAAAAAAAATAAAAATATATAATATATACAGTTTAAACAAAAAAATATTGTGAAAGATTGAATTAACTCCTATAAATTAGATAACCTTAAATCTTTTTGGGGAAAAAATTTTTAAGAACAAAAAAAAACGGTTTCTTTTAAAATTTAATATAGAAGCCTTTTTTGATTTTTTTAATGGTTATTTTAAAGTAAGTTTTAAGTAAATAACTTCTAATGTAAATTACTGATGGAGATCAAATTGTTTTAATTAAAAGGGCCTTCATTAATTGACAGTTAGGGGTTAAAAAAAATGGAAAAAATGTTTATGATTGTAAAAATTTTTTTAAAGTGTAAATGTAAAGGGTTTTGGGGTTAATTGTTGAGATTATGTAAAACAAGGGAAACAAATAAATTTTATCTATTTAGATACTACTGGGTTGCTGAGAGCGGGAAGGGTCAAGCGGGATTAATTGGGGGTTTGCTAAAGAAAAGGTATTAATCGAAGATGGCAAGGGGAAATGAAAAATTTCATTAAAAAATTATTCATTTTTTCGGGGTTTAAAAACTAATTTTTTACCTCCAAGTCAATTAAAATAAAAACTGCAGCTACGATATGATGAATTAATTTTTAACTGGCGGAGACCCAGGTAGATAATTGTAAAAAAATTAATTCTAGGGGTTTCCACTTTTTAAATTTTAAAAGTTTTTGGACTTAATCTAATTCTGATAGATTTACAAAAGAAAGAGGGTCATCCCTTGGGGAAATATGAGAAACAACGTACCAAAGATTAATACAACTTTTAGAATAAGGGCTGTTTAAAAAAACCACAAAATTATTTTTTATTTACAACGATAAAAAGTAATGCACAAAACAAAATCCACATTTATTAGAACATTTAAAGTTGATGCGCAGCTGATATTACTTTACTTTGAGCTCTTGTCGTCTTAAATTTGGGAAATGGTTTTTTTTTACCCAGAAACAGAATACACAAATTTTCAAAATATAATGATGTATTTAATTATTATTATAAAAAAAATAATAAGACTCCCGGGGAGCTGCATATAGATAAATTTTTAAATATTTATTTGGATTGTTCTTTTTTTTAAACTTGGAAATAAAAAGGAAGTAATAACAGAAATCCTAAAAAAATTAATTAAAATTAAAATACACTTCCCGCTCAAATATCGTATTTACGAAATTGTTATTGAGGAAAAGTTGAAAAAAATACTATGGAAATAATTGTTATTGTTTAATAAAAAAATTAATTTATATAATACACAAATTTATTGAATTTTAATTTAATTAAAGTTTTAAACCCAACGATGGGCAAAAAAAAAAATTTCAAAGTTAAATAAAAAAATTTTCCCCATACTTTTTGATTAAAACATGAACAATTACATGGAAACTTTCCTCTATTTTAAAAAAAAAACAAAAAATTATCAAATTAAAAAACGTTGCAAATAAAAGGGTTAGAAATTAAAATTTCAAAAAAAACAAAAGATAAAAGGGCAAAAAGGTGGATTTTTTGGAGCTTTGGTGGTTTTAGGAAAACAAAATTTCCCAAAGGGAGCAAAAATAGCTAAAAAATTAGCCCTCTAGGCATCGGGCCCCTTGGGCTGGCCCGTACTGGTGTTTAATTACTTGGAATGGTATGTTTCAGTAGCTAAAGATGAGAAAAATTTATATCACCAAATTTTTACACTAATCAAAGAAAGACTATAGGATCTGGAGTTTAAATTTTAAAAACAAAAACAAAAAAAAAAATGGTGGCTTTTTAGGTAGCTGGCTGTAGCTAGGAATACCTTTGATTAATCTTTTTAAATGGTAAGGGACATTTCGGGTGGGGAAATTTAAAATTCCCCCGGGAAACCCAAAAGGTTTTGGTCTACAGATTATTTTCAAAAAACCTTCAGATAATTTCCCATATAAAAAAAAATAAAATTTAAAACAAAAACCCAATTTTTAACTTGAATTAAACATGGTAAAACTTAAAAATTAAAAAAATTTAGGGGGGGTATTTATAAAAAAAATTTACTAAAAATTAAAAAAAGGGATGTGGAATAATCAATTTTAAAGACTCGCTGGACCGGAACACTTGGGTTTTTTTTACTTTAAAAAATAAAGTACTTCCCATAAAAACCCGAGGGTTTTTGAAAATGCTTTGTATTTCGATCCATTTGGACTTCCCCGCCCAAAAAAAGTAATTAAGTATATACCAAAAAGTAAAAACAACAAGTTCAAAACAAGAAAAACAAGTTGCTTGCGGGTATTTTTGTTTTTTTTTTCATAAAAAAATTACAAGATGGGATAAACATTTTTAAATTTTTTTTATAAAAAAACTAAAAATTAATAAAGTAAAACAAAAAGAACAAAATATTTTAAAATTATTTTAACCAAAAAGGGCATGTAATTTTTCTTCCGGGTTTTAATTAAAAAATTATTAAAACTGTGTTTTTATTTTTAAATAGAAAAATTTAAAATTTAAAGGGGAAATTCAATAATATAAAATTGAAAAAAGTAAATAAAAAAGAAAAACAATTTAAAAAAGAAAACTCCTTGTTTTTAACTTTTTTTACCCAAAATCCGATGTGGATTATTTCAATGGAAAAAATGTAAATGCTGTCCCGGGTTTAGTTCAAAAAAGGCAATAATTAAAATTAGTTTTAATTGCATTTAATTATTCTTGTTGATGCAATTAATTGTAAAAGGGAAGCAAAATTTCAACAAAAAATAAAGAAAAAAGTAATTCTTCAAATTACGATGAAAAAAAAATAGAAAAAAAAGAACATTTTATTAAATTTTCAAAAAATTTAAAATAAATGAAAGTTTTTTATATTAAATTCTTTTAAAAGTTAAAATATTCAGTTAACAATTTATGGTTCTTTTAAATTTTGAGTTAAATTTAAAGTAATTTAAAATAATAATGTATTAATACCCCTTTTCAGAATATCCTTTTTTCGTATAAAAATGATAAAAATTTTTTATTTATAACATAAAAGGAAAGATTGGTTTATTGAAATAAAAATTTAAAGATTGATTTCTTTGGGTTGAATTAAACAAAATACTTTGAAAATTTTTTGAAAAATTGTTTTTTTTAAAAACAAGTTTTTTAATTCCTTTCTTTTTAAAAAAAATTAATTCGTTTTTTTTAAAAAATATGAATACATTTTACTTTTTAATCCGACAAATTCAACAATGGAATGCCGGCAGCTTCTCTTTTAAATTTTTCCCTTTTTTTTTTTTATTTTCAAAATAAATTTTGAATTATACATAATCACATTTTCAAAAAAAATCTTTGTCCCTTTAAAAATCCTCATATCATCTTTTTTTAATTTTTATAAAATTGAAACTTCAGTGAATAATTTAAAATTTTCAATTCCTCGACTTTTCCCCTTTAAGTAAAAATAAAGAAAATCATACATTAATATTTGATAATCTAAAAAGCACATTCCAACAAACAAAGGGCTGTTTAATAACAATTTTTTTTATTCCATGAATTCCAAACAAATTTTGTTTAAAAGTTGAACTAACAAATAAAGGGTTTTTCTATATATTTTTTAAAAGGTTTTTTATCATGAGTTAATTCAATATTAATCCTCTTCTAAATTTTCCTCTTTTACCGAATACAGAGTTGTTTCATTAACTTAAAAAAGTCCTTTTCAAATGAATTTTTTGCTTTAGATCTTTTTTGAGTATTAAAAACAATATTTTTTTTTTAACAAGGAGATGAATCAAAATTTTTAAAAATTTTTTGATTTTTGTTACTTTTAACCCCCAAGTGTATTATTCAAGATTTTTATAAGAACTTTATAATTTTGTTTTTTTTATTAAAATTGGAAATAATTTTTTTTCATTTTTTTCCTATTTCAAATTTTGTTTTAAAATTTTTACTAAATTGAAAGCCATTCGTCGGTATTTTAATTTTTTTAGGGCTAAAGGATAATCGTTTGGGTTTTTTTTGTAATTTTTTGGAATTTTTAAGACACATTCAACTTAAAATTAGTTTTAAAACCTTTTTCCAAATTAATTTTTGAATTGTTTTTTCGGTATAAATTTTAAAATTTCCAGGGGCAAAGGTTGACACAAACCCCAAACCGTAAGGTTATTAGCTTTTGAGGTACAAATGTATTTTTTTGGCAAGGTTTTAGGATCAAAAAACTTTCATATATTTTGTTTGCTTTACTGTATCTGTTTTGAAAATTAAACTTTCCTCCTCTCATCCCTTTTCAATAAAAGTACATATCAAATCTTTATAATCTAACTTACCTGTCATTTTTCATTGCTCCCAAGCTAAAAACCCGGGGTATAAAAAATGACAAGGGGCTAATTTTCTACTCAAACATGTTTTTTAAAATTTTCGAATACATACTAAAAGTAATATCAGTTTTTAAAAAATAGATCATGATATTCCCCTTGTTTTAATTTTAAAATTCCAAAAGTTTTTGCTGTTTTGTATTTGGGGTTTCAAAGGTGTTTCATTTTTAAAAAGAAATAAAAATCTTTTTGGGTAAAATTTTGGGGTTTCGAATTTTTTAAAGGAACCAAAGGGGAAAAAATAGGAAAAACCGTTTTTTTTAAAAACATTTTTACAACAGTTTAATGATTCAAATTTTTGGGGAAAATTTTTTACTAATTACCAAAAATTAACAAATGGGGTGAACAAAAGACCAAGCCAAACAAAAGGCATAAAATTTCATATTGTTAGGAAAAAATTAATTTTTTTTTTAATTTTCCTATTTGTTGATAAAAAAGGGGCGTCAAACCCTTAAAATGAAAAATAACAGAATTTTTTTGGGTTAGCTAAAATTAATATTTCATTTTGAGGGCACTTCCTCTGAAATTTTCCTGTTATTACAATATCCCGGACCCCTTTGGGCCGTTGGAAACTTTGTTTTTTATCAGTACTGCATTACCTCCTATATATTCTTTTTCAAGAATTAAAAAAACTTTTTTTTTTTTTAAATTCACTTTCTCTTTTTTAAAACATTTTTGTTCTTTTTTAAAAGTTCTTTAAATATTTTTTACAAAATTCCCCTTTTTTCCCAAACATTTTTTCAATAAATTATAAACTGCTTGGGCCTCTATAAACTGGGTTTTTTTAGAAATTTTCAAACAACAAACAACTTTTAAGCCGTAACCACAACATATGATTTTGATAGGCATAAATGAAGATTCAGGAGGTAAAGCAATTAAAACTTTTTTTTGTTTTATTCAAAACAGCATAAATTTCAAAAGGGACGCTAAAAACCTTTATAATAATTTTTAAATTGTATTTTTCTTTCCCCCTTTTGGGGATTTTTAACCTTGATACCATTTTTATAAACAGTTTGGAAAAAAAGTTCATTTAAAATTTTTTGAGTAAAATGTTTGTAAGCAAATTTTCAAAAATGTTTCTTGTTTTTTTTTTTTTGGTTTTTTTTTTTCTTAATTAAAGTCTTTTATCCAAACAAATGTTGGACCCGTGGTTTTTAAACCCCTTAATATCTCAGTTATTTACTTAGTATTTAGAAAAAGTCACATGTTCTTCGTATTGATATTTTGATATGACAATGGAAAAATTCCGAGGGTTTTCAAACCCAAAAATATTAAAAGATTTTCATTTAAAAAATTCAATTTGGTATTTGATTTGATGTAAAAGGAAAATTTTTCCTTTAAATTAAAATCTTTTTTATTTTTTTTATTATTTTAAAACCCTTTCAGATGTTTTGTTACAGGAAAATTTATAACAATGACAATCAAAACATTCATTAATCGTTCTTTAAATTTTTTAAACCCTTTATTGAATTTTGAATGGTTTTGGGAATTTTAAATAACTGAAGCGCCAATGGACATACTTTATCTTTTAAAAAATGAAACACAACTGACTCTATTCTCCGCCACTTCCTTCTGAACCAATTTCCCTTTCTATTTTTTTATTTCATCAAAACTTGATTAAGTTTTTTTTATTTATTTATGTAATAAAATTTTAAAGCCGATTGAAAATTGGGGTTTAATTTTATCATTTTATCCTTTTTGCAAAAATTTTTTTTAAAAAAACGTTTATTTTTATTTCCTTTTAAATTTTAAGTTCAGATTTAAGTATTTATAAGGGGGTCGTTTTAAATTAAAAAATAATTGATTTTTTTGGGGTTGTCTAATTAAATTTTTTAATTTTAAATTTCTTAAATTGTTTTGGCCCCCCCATTTCCTCTATTTATTATATTTAGAAAATAAAATTTGTTTAACAAAAAGGATTAAAAAAAAAATTAAAAAAATAAAAAAATAAATAAAATTTTAAATTTTTTTTAAGAAGAATTAAAAAATTTTTAAACTTTATTTTTTTCATTAGTTTTTGAATTCCCCTTTTTACTCGGTTTTCCCTTTGCGCACATTGTTTTAACCCAGAAATTTAAAACCAAGGCTTTAGACGTGCAAAGCTTTTTTAGTTTTTTCCATTATATCAAGCGGCAATAACTGTTTTTTGGATTTTTCGAAAATTTTTGGTCTGGGCAAACACAAATCCAGCATTTTCCCATAAAACAACCACATTTCCCTTCCAAAAAATTTTTTTTTTAAAAAAAAGGATCAAACATTTTAATTTTTCAATGACTGTTTTTTAATTTATCGTAACTATTTGAAAAGTTTTGAAAAACATTTCTTTTTTTAAGAATTTTTTATTGAATTTTTGTTGGATTCTTATTTCTCCTAAAGTGAGAAATTTTGGGGTTAATCTTCATCACCTTTTTAAACCTCTAATTTTAAAATATTATAAAAAAAATCTTTAAAAAAAGCCCCAAAGAAATTAATTGATTTGAAAATTTGTTTATTTATCTTATCTTTTGAAAAATTTTAAAACATTTTTTCAAATTGTTTTAAACTGTTAAAATTTTAATCCTTTTTGAAATATTCGTTTAAAAAATTCTTCGTGTAAATTTTTTGGGATTTTTTTTAAAAAATCTAAACCAACTTTGTTTTCTTTTTTTTCTTTTGGGGTCTTTTTAAAAAAAATATTTTTGGGTGGTTTTAACATAAAAATCCACAATTTGGGTTTTTTTTCCCTTGGTTTTAAATATATCATTAAAAAAAGATTGATATGCCCACCCCGGGGGCATTTATAACACCGTTGCGTGAGTTTTTTGTAAAAAGTTTCGTTAGTTAAATAAAAACGTTCAAGAACAGAAACACCCTCAAACTGTTTAGCAAGAAAAAAATTTTTTTTTTTACTTTTAAAGTTTTTAGCTAAAAGGAAAAAAAATTTTGGAAGGTTCTTGAGCACAAGTTCAAAAAAGGGTTATATGAATTTAATCAAGCCATAACATTTCCATTCGTGAATTGGTTCTGGAAATTTTTTAAAATTAGGGTAATTTTTTAATAATTCTAAAAAACGTACTTTTCCCGATGAAATTACCTTCAACTGATTAATTTTTCTCATTTATTAAAATACTTATAGAAAAAATCTTAATAAATCTTTTAAAAATTTTAATAATCTTTAATACACTCTTTTCTTTCTTTTTTTATCCGTTAAGTTTAAATTCCTTCATTGCATTTTTAAGGGGTTGAAAATTTTTTTTTTCTTTCTGCTTTCTAAATTATTGTAAAAATCCTAATAAAATTATTTGGACTTCTTTATTTCTTTTTTTCCCAATCCCTGCTTTTGTTATAAGTTGTTTTATTTTTTATGGTGCTTTTAAAATAATTTTTTTTCGTCAAGTTTTTTTGTCTTTTAGAAATATGGTAATTACTGATGGAACGCGGCAACTGCTACAAATTTAAAAATAGCTGGAACAAGTGTAATTTAGCTGAACACAAAGACCCCTGCTTTAATAATATCCATCTTACTCTCCCAAAAAATTTTTAAAATTTTTTTGTAAGCAAGCTAGTTTATTAAGTGAATAAATTTAAATTTATCTATTGTTTTTTCCCATTTATTTTAGAAATTGATTTTTTTTTAATTTATATATTAAAATTTTATTTTTTAAATTTAAAATTTTTCAAAATCGCTAACGGAACCCAACTTTAAATTTTTTTGTTAACCCTTCCTTTTTAAAATTGTTTTTTTTTTTATATCTCGTCTAATAACTTTTTCAAATTTTAAAAACTCTTGTGTATAGTAAAATTTTTTGTCCGTAAAATGAACCTTAACTATTCATTATTAAATCTTTTAAAAAGTATGTTTGGGGTTTGTATTATTAATTTTTTAAATTTTTAAAAATTTCCCCTGTCCATTTGGTGTATATCCTTTTTTGAAATGCTTTTAATTTGCTTAAACGAACTCGATCCCAATTTTAAATTTTGTTTACTCTTTGGTATCTTTAAATACCCTTAAATTAAAGTAAACATACCTTTTTAAGTTTTTATACTTCAGTTGGTGTCATTTTTATACTAGAATGTTTTGTTTTTGTTATATTTATAACCATATCCTGCAAATTATCTAAAAAAGTATAATATTTTTTGTTTTAAAATTTTCCACTTATTCTTTTTAAAAATTCTATTGAATCTTTTAATTTCTCCTTTGCCTTATTAAAAGTTGATACATATTAATCTTATTTTTATTCAAAAAAATTTAAAAAATTTTATTTTAAAATTCTTTCCTTCATCCCCCCATAAATTTATTGGGAACGCCCTTTTAAAAATTTTTTTTTCAAAAACTTCTGTAACAGATTTTCCCCGGGTTTTTTTCTTTTAAGGAATAACCCAAGCATATTCGAATATTCAATAACGGTTAACAAGTACTTTCTCCCTTATTGTATTTGAAAAAGCTTGCTGTCAACTAAAAACATGACCAAATATCATCAATTCTTAATATTACCCTTCGTTTTTGAAATTTTCGTTTTTTTGGTTTGTGTAATTCTTCTGCTAATTCATCACTCCAATTTATTTCGGGGGTAGTAAAAGTTTGCTCTACCCCCTTTTCCCGTTTTTTGATTTTTGTCCGAGATCAAGTTTGTATTTCGTTTTGATAGCTGGTTTTACAACTAAATGTTTTGCAATCTTTTCTCCAAATGTTTTTGATTTAGTTTTATTTAAATTGGAAAGCATTTTTTGTCGCATGTACCCTTTTTTACACCACTGTCATAACAAAAGTCATGGTCCATACATACTGCATCCAGTTCGTTGACAGGAGGTCCGTTATCTAAAGGATTTCCTGGTCCACAATAGTTATATCCTGGGAGTGCTAAACCTTTCTTAGGTAATAAAGGTAACATTGCTTTGTGAATATCTAAATTACCTGCTGTGATAATACTTTTAACAAACTTTGATTTCATTTTTCCACAAGATGCGCAGGTAGCCATTAACATTCTTTTCCCATTTTTTGCCGTAACATAATGAGGATTTATATTATCAGTAAATTTTCTTTCTTTCAAACAATATATTTTATTTTGTAAACTCACTATATTATATGTGTTTAAATTTAACTTTAAAACTTTTTAGTCGGTTTTTACTGGGTTTAAAATCTGTGGATTTTAAATTGTCCGGCATTGACCAGTCCTGACCAAGGGTCAAAAGGTCAAATGAGGTTATACTGTCTTCGCACAAACAATTACTTTACTACTTCTGTGTGAGAATGTATTATGTACTTTATGGAGTGATTTATAATTTGTGCTATAATATTACATTTGATGTAGCATTATTTTATATCATACACTGTATTATGTAATTTGTATCATAAATGTTTAGTAAGTACCAGTATGTAGTAGAGAGCTAAGCTTTTTTGAAACTAAAAAACAAGACTTAAACTGCTTTAGATAAAACTTCACTGTGTCATCCCTGTCAAACATATATTATTATATACATTTTGTACTCAATACTTTCTAACGTTACAAGATAGTAAATCCAAAGTTTTTAATATACAAGTTACTCACAGAGATGTACGGCATGCTATATCCAACGCAACTGCAACTAAATCCATAGTAAATCCATTTTGAAAATAACCACTTTACACAAACAAATTCTGACGATGAGCACACATCTTTGAAATTTACACAATATTGTACACTTACACACAGGATAAATATATTCATTTATAATTGTAACCAATGTTTAAATTGTGTCAAATTCATCATCTTATTCCATATGCCTTCAATTTAGAAAATTATAGTAAAAACAGGTACATGTAGTAAAACATTTCATTCATTACTAATTACATAATCCAATGACCATTCAATGAAATATACACGCTTCATGTACTTGTCTGGCCGTATCGGCCAATGAAAATGAAGCACTCGTTTCACCCCGTGTTACCTCTGTAAATCAAACACATCAATGACCACGAGAATTAATATACACACAATATAAATATATTCATTCAAAATTGTAAGTAATGCTGAAAACTTGAAACTGTATTAAATTTATTATTATATTCCATAAACCCACAATTTGGACAATTATAGTAATAACAGGTTGTAAAACATTTAATCCATTACTAATTAGATAATCCGATGACCAAACAATGAAACATACACACTTCATGTAATTGCCTGACAGTATCGGCCAATGAAAAGCACTTGTTTCATCCCGTGTAACCCCTGTCAATCAAAACACATCAATGACCACGAGAATTAAAATACAGAACAGTCGAATAAGTTCTAGTAATAACAAATATATTTTGTTAAAAATCAAAATTGTTGTGAGGTATATTAAATCTATGTTTATTATGTCCAGTTGCGCACTCGTACTTCTCTATATCTTTGATCCGTTATCTACTTTTCTCTCTATCCTTGTTCTACTACCCTTTTGTTTAGTCACTTAGATACTGGTTAACCTCACCCTATGAAGCATTTAGTCCTGGTATTACCTAAGGGCTATAGATACTAACCATGTATAGGGTGAGGATTGGACTATTTGCCTTTTTTCAGATGAATATAAGGGACTACGCCACTTTACAAATTTTGAGTGATAACCTGGATGTCCATGATACTATTATGTTGCTGGTGAATATTCATAAGAATCCAGGTCCTGATTCATGTAGCACACTTCATCTGTTCTATCTGTTCTGAAGTCTTAGAAGACTTTCGAAATTCTCTCTCACTTGTACACTATAATGTTCAAAGTTTTTTTCAATAAAAGGATATTTTGCAAGGAGAACTTCAACATTTTGACGTCATTTCTTTTACCGAAACATGGCTAGGAAGTAATACTGAGTCGGGTTCCATTAGCTTTGAAAATTTTACTGCTTCATGCAGAAAAGACAAAATCAGGAGATAACCATGGAGGGGTCCTTGTTTATGTAAAAGTCATATACCAGCTATTCGAAGATATGACCTGGAGCCGGATGGAATTGAATGTATTTGGATAGAACTTAGAACTGGTCACAAGAAATTTCTTTATGGAACATTCTATCGTCCTCCCAACTCCACTCCTCTTGTTCTGTCTAGTATAGAAAACTCAATTGGTCTTGCTTTTGACACGAACATAAGTAACATTATAATTTCAGGTGACTTCAACTTAGATATGCTTAAGCCTGGAACACAAAGAAAAATTAATGATATAGCCACACAATATAACATGACACAATTAATAAATGAACCCACACATTTCACTGAATCATTAACTCTCTCATAGACCTTTTTCTTGTTTCATCCTCATGTGATGTGTACACGTCAGGTGTTGGAGATCCATTCCTTGATCAAAATATCAGATTTCACTGTCCGATATATTGTTGTCTCAATACTCTAAGCCCCATCTAAAGACTTACAAAAGAATGGTATGGAAATTTGACCAAGGACTACGACAATTTAAGACAAGAGGCGCATCTACCAACTGGGACTCCCTAGCAGATGATGATATTGATACATATGCAAAATATCATCAACATATCATTTCCATATCAAAAAAACATATTTCCCAATAAAATAACTACAATGAGACCAGCCGACCCTCCATGGATGCACAATGAAATAAGAAAACTCATCAGAAAAAGAAAAAGAGCATTTCGACAAGGCAAAACGTACACAGAGCGAACATCACTGGACCAAATACAGACAAATAAGAAATAAAACAACCCAGCTCCTCAGAAATGCAAAAACACATCATTCTCAAAAACTGTCAGATAAATTAAAAATGAAAATCTTAAACCAACAGATTATTGGAAGATATTAAAGAAATTCATATCACCTTTAACTAACCCAGCAGTTCAAATCTTAAATGATAATGGTAATCTTATCACATCAGACACTGACAAGGCAAACCTACTTAATAACTTTTCCCAAACGCAACATTACTTAACGACAATAACAAAACACTGCCACACATACAATTAAATCCGAATCACACAATACTAAACTCTATCAATATCACAGAAGATGAATAACTGTAACACTCAAGTCACTTTCAACAGGAAAAAGCAGCAGGACCAGACAATGTAAATAATAGAATCCTAAAGGAATTATCACAGCAATTAGCAAATCCATTTGTGTAAACTCTTTAATATGTCACTTCACACTGGAAAATTACCATCACAATGGAAACTTGCACACGTTTGTGCTATCTTTAAAAAGAATGACCGCAATTAGTATCAAATTATAGACCAATATCTCTACTTAGCACCATCAGTAAAGTATTAGAAAAATCATCCACAAACATGTTTTCAATTTCTTCTTAGAAAATAACTTTATTTTTCTCTCCAATCTGGATTTGTCCCCAACGACTCAACAACAAACCAACTTGTCCCGATATACAATGCATTCTGCCAAGCACTAGATGAAGGAAAAGAAGTCCGTGCAGTCTTCTGTGACATTTTCTAAGCCTTTGATCGGTCTGGCACAAAGGTCTTCTTTTCAAACTCGAATCTACAGGTATCTCTGGACGTCTTTTAAACTGGTTTCGTGACTACTTATCACAAAGAAAACAAAAAGTAGTTCTTCCTGGTGGCTCTTCTGATACAGTTGTAATCTCTGCTGGTGTACCACAGGGCTCTATTCTGGGACCTCTTCTCTTCATTGTTTTCATCAATGATATTGTTCATGACATACACTCTACCATCAAACTCTTTGCTGACGAACAAGTCTATATATCATTGTAGATAATCCAATATCTGCTGCTGAATCTTTGAACTCTGATCTTTTAAAAATAACTAAATAGTCTAATGACTGGCTAGTAGACTTTAATCCCAAAAAAAACAGAGTCTCTTCTTATCTCTCGTAAAGTTAATAAACCCTTACATCCTCCTTTAAACCATGCATGATGTCCAGATCAATGAGGTTGAATCCCACAAACATCTTGGAGTTGTCCTCTCTAAAGACGGAACATGGCATGAACACATAGATAGTATCAAGGAAAAGGCGTGGAAACGTATCGGTATCATGAGAACCTTAAAGTTTATTCTTGATCGCAAATCCCTCGAAACTATCTATCTGTCTTTTATACGACCTCTTCTTGAGTATTCTGATGTGGTATGGAGTAATATTACCCACCAGGAAGTATTTGAACTTGAGAAAATTCAACTGGAAGCCTGCAGAATCATTACTGGAGCAACCAAATTAGTTTCTTTTGAGAACCTGTACAATGATACTGGATTTGAGCCCCTTAAAATCAGGAGAAACAAACATTAACTGATCCAATTCTATAAAATGACTAATCTTCTGACTCCCCATTATCTCTCCTCCTTGGATCCAGATGCCGTTGGCCAAACATCTGTATACAATCTAAGAAATGCAAACAATATCAGAAACTTTCAGTGTCATACACAACTATATGCTAACTCTTTCCTACCATAACCGAATGGAATCAATTACCACTAGATCTGCGAAACCTCCCACACTAGCCATCTTTAAAAGGAGACTCTTTTCTGGAGGACATAAAGCCCCCGACCATTACTATGTTGGAGACCGCAAGTACCAAATTCTCCAAAGTAGACTCAGGAAACATTGTAGTTCTCTAAATGAAGACCTCTTTTCCAAGAACATCGTTAATAGCCCACTATGTACATGTGGCGAGGCTGAAAATACATACCACTATTTCTTCAACTGTCCTACTTACACAAGAGAGCGCGCGGAATTATTCAACAGCGTCCAACTAATTTCCAACATAACACTACATACTTTGCTAAATGGTAATTCATCAATCACAAACACACAAAATAATTCTATCTTTCTACACGTACAAAAATATATACAGCAAACAAACAGATTTAAAACATAACACGACTCCAAATTATCTAATTTCTTAATTCAGACCCTTTATGAGTATGATACAAGTCCGTCAAACATAACCAAGTGCTCTAAAGTGACCACTACAACCTATCTTTTCTTGCTTCTTGCTTTTCTGTCCTTTCTTTCCTGTACGATCTCATAGATATGTTTTTGTCTTTACATTTGCTTTAAATACTAAATGAATACACGTATATTTATTTTCCTTCATTTTATGTCTAACCGGTCTACATACAATACTGTTTATTGTGAAGTTAACATGTTACCGAAATAAATACCAAAATACGCAAGGAGAGAGTTTCAAATAAGCTTGGCTTTCTACTCAATCCTTCATGCTGTAACTATGTAACGTTTCATGTTGTAAATATATATGAATAAAATATTGTTTAAACCAAATTAATATAGAAATTATGAATTAATCCATCCCTTATTTTTATATTGAATTCTAATATACTTTTCTTGTTGAAATACTTGTACGCTACAATGACGTCATGTTAACGTGAGGTAACTTCAATGTTTCGGTTGCGACTAAGAAAAAGCGCTACTATATTGTATCTACTGTTTTAGATTAAAGGCATATTAGAATCAAAATAATTTATAACAAAACCTATGTATACATTCGGGCGATAATACGTCGTAAAAATCATTACGTCTGACTTATAACTGCCCATCCTGCATGAATAGTGTTAAACACTCTTTTGCTATAAGTTATTTCTTATATAAAAACACATTCGCGGATCACATTAACTATAAAATCAAAGACACGGATTAATCCGTATTTTCCCAAGTTTTTAACTCAATGTTGATATTGATTGAAAAAAAAAGAAAAAAAAAGATTAATCAGTCTGCATTTATGATTTACTTATAGTACAAAAAACATTCGCTGACCATATCAAAATAAAAATTTAAAAAAATCAAAGACATTGATTAATCAAAGATGGATTAATCTATCTGCATTTATTATAGTACATAAAAAAAAACATTCGCTGATCTTACCAAATAAAAATAAAACAAAGACATGGATTATGCGATTCCTTCACTGGAAGGTTTGAAAAAAATATAGAATATTTTTTTTGTGGGGGTGGGGGGCGGGGCGGGGAGGGAGGGGGGGGGGGGGGTGATCAAGGCAAGGTGGTGACCAGGTGTGGGTATAAAACTGCACATGTTTATAATAAATGTTCATGGAAAAGAATGAAAGAAGTTTAATGCAATTCTAGCAATTGGTTGGTTTGTTATGTACAAACCTGTAGATTTTTAAACAATTAAAGGGCAATAACGCTAAGGAAAATTGACCAATTGAAAAAAACATGACGGGCATCATCTAAGTATAATGGTTCACATTTATTTCAAGTTTCATGAAATTCTACCAGTTTGTTACTGAGAAATGGCTGCAGACGTGGATTTTTCATTAAATCAAGGGCAGTAACTTTAAGGGAAATTGACCAATCAAAAAATTAAACTTGACGGCCATCATCGCAGTATGTTGGTTCGTGTTTATTTCAAGTTTCATGAAATTCTACCAGCTAGTTACTGAGAAATGGCTGCGGACGGACATTTTTTGGCATTTTTCATTAAATCAAGGGCAATAACTCTAAGGGGAAAAAAAACTTGACGGGCATCATCGCAGTATGTTGGTTCATGTTTATTTCAAGTTTCATGAAATTCTACCAGCTAGTTACTGAGAAATGGCTGCGGACGGACGGATGGATGCACGGACGCACGGACTGACGGACGGACAACGCCATTTCAATACCCCCTCCCGATTTCATCGGCGGGGGATTATAACAATCAACATTCACCGAAGGAAAATTAATTTCTTTCAACTCCACTAGACACGTCTTCACGGTCTAGCTGGGACCCCTTCTGCGCTAATTGCCCTCTAATCACCTACTGTTACATAATCGCTGGTAAGCAACAGATAAGATGGGAGATTGGTAAAATGTCGTATTCTACCGTCTTGATGATATAGTATCTTGATTATTACGTAACAGTAGTCATTCTGCATTTACTTATAAAATCATTAATATCCTTTGATTTTTTTGTTTCCACATAATTCCGCAGATGTTTTATGTATACATTGTTCCAAGATTATTTTGTTTCCGTGGTACTGTACAATTATTATGAAAATTGACGCAAACTTTTAATTAAAAAAAAGCATATATCTATGACACTGTTCATGATCATTAACATACTTTTAATCAAATGTTATGATTAATCCATCTCCTCGTTAATAAATTATAAATAAACTTTCTGCGGAACGGTTGCAACATTAATTTACATTAAAATTATACTCATTAATCAAAGTTAAGAGATAATAGGCATGGTCAAAGTACCCGGCGCCGTTAATATTGAATCGTCCAATCAGCGAAAACACGTATTACATGTGTTTATCTAGCCAGAGGCGATAACATCCTGTTGCAGTGACCGCACTCGAGAATATACTCTGTCAAAAAACTCTTCAGTGGAAGACAAGGACAATAGGGTAAGTACATATTTGATTTATAATTATCTTTTAATTATAATTAACTGAATTAGAAAAATAATAACATGAATAGTGCGTTTAATTCCTTTTTTTTAAGAACACATCATGAAACACGAGTTTCTTCGTATTTACTGTGTCGATTTAAATGAAAATGTAGATCTTATGAATTGTAGACTGGCATCAGTCGTTAGAGTCATTAAATGTAAAGCACCTAGCCATAAAATCAATCCTCTCTGATACAACTTTCTGAAAAAATTTACAATATCTCTTGCCTCTGTTGAGATGAGTCTAGAGAGAAAATGTTGTTTTTTTTCTGAGAAGATATCAGTGTCAGTATGAAGAAATTAATATTATTACAGATTATTTGATCTCATCAGACTTTGTAAATCTATATGAATTGCTGTATAACGAAATTAAAGTGTAAGAAGAACATTTCAACTGACTAAATTTTGAAATATCGATATAAAAAATCCAGAATATAGCCGAAAACCATTCATTCGTTCGTTCGTTCGTTCGTTCGATCGACCAACCAAGCATCCAACCAATCAAAATTCATTTAAATATCATTTCATTAATAATCGACATCAAACGTTGATGCTACAAGGGTTTGAAATAAACTCGAAGAGAAAATATCGTGCAAAAGAATTTCATGAATGCCATTGGAGTTAAACGAGAAAAAAAAGTTGCAAGGAAGAAAAAGGAGCTACAGTACCGATAAAAAGTTTCATTTCGTATAAGCAAATTTCTATACGAATGAATTGGGCGACACAGACATTAATTCATTCATTCGGTCAAAACTGGAATCTCAAACAAGATGGTCATGATGACCCTGGATTGCTCACCTGAGTAATATGAGCTACATGTTTCAAATGTCAAACTGATGATTTTTAGAAATTTTTTGGAAGAGTTTCCTATGTACAATCAAGTAACCCCTGGGGCGGGGTCAATTTTACCCCGGGTGGTCATGATTTAAACAAAGTTTGTAAAAGTCTACTTGGCAATGTTACATATCTAGGCCTTCTGGTTAATTTTCAGCAAATTTATGAAGATTTCTCTATGTACAATCAAGTAACCTCTGGGGCTGGGTCAATTTGACCTTGGGGGTCAAGATTTGAAATTATTTTGTAGAGGTCCACTAGGCAATGCAACAAGTCAAATATCTAAGCTCTAGGCCTTCTGGTTTGTTTTTAGAAAATTTTGAAGATTTTTCTATGTACAATCAAGTAACCCCATGGGGCGGGGTCAATTTGACCCCGGAGGTCATGATTTGAACAAATTTTGTAGAAGTCTACCAAGCAATGCTCCATGTCAAATATCTAAGATCTAGGCCTTCTGGTTTATTTTTAGATTTTTTTTAAAGATTTTCTTATGTAAAATCAAGTGACCCCTGGGGCGGAGTCAATTTTGACACCGGGGGACATAATTTGAACAAATTTTGTAGAGGTCCACTAGGCAATGCTACATGTGAAATATCTAAGCTCTATGCCTTCTGGTTTATTTTTAGAAAAATTTTGAAAATTTTCCTATGTAAAATGATGTGACCCCTAGGGCGGGGTCAATTTTGACCCCCGGGTCATAATTTGAACAACTTTAGTAGAGGTCCACTAGGCAATGCTACATGTCAAATATCTAAGTTCTAGGCCTTCTGGTTTTTGAGAAGAAGATTTTATAAGAATTTCTTATGTAAAATCACGTGACCCCTGGGGCGGGGTATATTTTGACCCCGGGGTCATGATTTGAAAAACACTTGGTAGAGGTCCACTAGGCAATGCTTCACACCAAATATCTAAGCTCTAGGGCTTCTGGTTTTTGAGAAGAAGATTTTTAAAGTTTTTCCGTTCAGTTGCCAGAGTTCTGCATGAAATTCAATTCTTTGAACAATTTTGAAAGGGGGCCACCCAAGGATCATTGATGTGAAGTTTGGTGTAATTCTGCCCAGTGGTTTTCAAGAAGAAGATTTTTTTTACAAATTATTGACGGACGACGGACGACACACATCAAGCTGTCACAATAGCTAATCTGGTTCCCTGTCCAATATTGGTTCCCATTCAAAATGGCTTCAAATTATTGGATCAGGTAACCATCAAGCGAAATAGCCAAAATTGTGGCTAACTGTGGCTAACAGACTGCGTCGTAAAATAATATTTGAACCAGTTGGGCACCTGAATAGCTCGGCCAATCAGATAGTGTCCTAGATTTTACCATCCAATGAAATCGTCTCCTTGTTTCCAAGGTAAACAAAGAATGACATATCAACAACAACAACATGAAAACTTTTTCCCTCGATTCATTCTGAAAAATTTGAATTTCTTTGACGGAAGTACTTCATTGCGTTGTATTTTATACATGATTATCAGAGAAAAATACAACTTATACCTAAAGTAATAATGTCTTTGTTAAAAAAAATGAAGAAAAGCTGAAACTACCAGAAAATACTGCCAAAAAAAGGCATGCCAATAGTGACACATGTTGACTCTGGAATTTTGCCCAACAAAATTTATTAGATATTTACAAGTCTTGTCTTTTCAAAGTGAGTTCATAGATAAAGCAAAGTCCAAGCTTGTCGGGTTGTTAATGCATAAACAGTCCTCCAACATCTATAATCATCACAAATTATATTTGTCAAAATGTGACAAAACCCTTATTTTCATTTACACCTGCAATAAATCCCCTCCCCAGTCTCTTTCGAAACAAAATCAGACTTGCAGTTAGAACATAGAATCAATACTGAATGACCATTCACTTGAAAATGCATACTTTGCATAAAATGCCAATTAAATGTACTATTAAATCACTCACTAGTCATGATCAAATACACCCATAGCTTACATTAATGTGTGTCATGCATCTTCAATACAGGAATCATCGAATGTGCATGTTACATGAAGGCTGAAGACTTCAATGGAATGCAGTTTATCAAAATGTGATACCTGCTATCAGGGCCACATCAGGATTTTGGTTTATGAGGTTGCAAAGTTTCTTGAGGATTTCAAACATATGGCCCCCTGGAACATTGTGCAAGCATACATGAAATGGTGCAACCTGACATATTTGACACAGTTTGAGCACGATCTTTTTACAAAATGTCACAAGTAAATTTTTTTTATAAGCAACTTGACTAATGTGATGGTTTTTTACTCTGACAGCCAGCAATAATAAAGAGTAATGTAAATAAAGATCTGTGAGTGATTCAGTGAAGCCAGCTGAACTTTTGTCTAAAATGACTGATGTATTAATTTTAGGCTGTCAAAAATCAATGCTTGTTGGATTTTGGCCCCTTTCAGATCAGCCCATGCTTCACCCAGTAAACATCAGAGTGAGATGTGCACTTACTGCACCGTGAGCTATAACTCCTGGACAAATTTTGCAGTCTTGCATATCACTTCAAAGAGTATTTTTCTTTTATTATCTTTTAATTCATTTAACAATTATGACTAGGCCATATCTAAAAGATTTAATAAAACTGTCCCTATACAGAATGTAAATCAATTTGTCAAAGAAAAAAATGTTTTTGTATAATTACAGTTACTTTCATTTCAGTTTGTTAGCTTTAATACATCTGTATAGGTACTTTTAAACTATCCATCACAAGTATTTGGTAATTGTACATTTTTAAGATAGAGAAAAGCAACAATAATTTTACTAAGGTACATAATGCAATGAGGACAGTCACATTTCATGGTGTGGGATCCCTTAATTGTTATAAAAATGTATTGAGACAACAATGCACATTTTGGTAATTAATATGTTAGTATGATCATGTACAAGTATATTATTCTTTCATATTGTCCTTGTTGTACCAACAAATTATTGTGTGGGAAATTTAGAGAAAACCTGTTTTTGTTTTATGGTTATCTATATTATTTCTCAAGGTGTACCGAAATAAAATTGTACAAAAGTATACAATTAATGACAAAAAAAATCCACAATGTTCTGTAAATTGGAAATCCAAATAAATATTTCTCATATACAAAGGCTTAGACCTCACATATAAGTTTTTGTTTCCCTTTTTGTGAATTTTAGAGTGTTATTTCAAGTCAGGCATTTTAATGCTAATTACTTTTGAAAAAATGTTTTTATCAAAATTAACTAAAATTATCTGTATGAGATGTATTCTGTATGAATAAATAGCACTTTTGGGTCAAATTTACTTTTATGCTGCTGTCCTGAACCCTAATATACAAGAAAAAGCACATTATTAGTATTATACCAGACCGCATCATGTCAGGAAAGGACAAACAGCAAAGTATGGGCTTAAAGTAGTATAATTTTTCTGAGTAATTGTAAACAGTGTTTTATACCTATTCAATAAAAATTGGGGGGAAAACTGGTTTTCTGTGAAACCAGACCTCTTCCTACATTCTTACAGTTATGGATTGTGGAGTGTAGCAGGCACTTTTTTCAAAACTGGAAAATATATCATTTTTGAAAACATTTTGGCACAATAACCTTTGAATTTCACTCAGAGTATATATATTAACTGTTTACATAAGTAACAGATTGGTCAACACAATGTCATTCTTGTGTTCTCCAATGAATAACTTACATGTGGTCAATCTCATTTAAGAAACATGTTATATATATGGCATTTAAAATGAAAATAATAGGCATATTCTTATACAACTGGCATCAGTTCGAAGAAATCATAGAAGCTCCAAAATAGTGTTCATGTCTCAGCTGCAAAATAAAAACTATTCCACTATTTTCCATATGCTAAATATTCCTCAAAAATCATAATTAAATTAAATTAAAACCCAACTGACTTATAAAGGGAAAATAAAATGTTTTTTTTTTTAAATAATAAAAATTATAAAAAATATTGTTTGTTTGCAGTGCTCTGATGTAGATGCTTCCCCCCCCCGCCCCCACCCCCATTCTGCCAACACAGCATGACAAAAATACAAAGAAAATTGAAGCTGTCAATATTTAGGTTAATAATGAATAAATTATGACATTCTACAGAAATAAGTAGATACCATTTTTTCTGTATGCCAGGGCTTCCTGATAGGATTTGAACCTAGAATTCTTACTGAAGTAAGCGTGTTTCCTTACACTATAAGAAGTAACCCCATAGCGATACAGACTTTTTAAAGCATCTTATTCTTAACACTTTCATTTGTACATAATATAAAAGTGCAATTAGTTCCAAATCTGCAATGACAGATGATAACTGGAAAGACATACAAAACGGCAATCTATATTATATATGTGACTGTGATACTTGTAAATATTTCAACGAAACAAAATTTAATACATCATGAACTGTTGTGATATCATGCCCGGCTGTACATTTTCCAAGGGGATCAAGGAAAACCCTTGGACGTACAAGGTTTTTCCTAGGAAAATTTCCTAGGACAAAACCACGGACATTTGTAAGATTCCTCGGAAACCTTGGACAAAAACCTTGGAAAAGAGAAACATAGTCAATTTTGAGCTTGGACATACCACGGAAATCTGAACTTAGAAAATTTTTTGCTCGGAAACTGTCTTTGAACTGAAACTTAATAATTTTAGAGCTCGGAAATGCCTCGGACATCTGGACTTAGTTTATTTTTTGCTCGGACACTTAGAGATTCTCTTATGGATAAGGCAAAAAAGTTCTAAGTTGAAAACATGGGAAAAGTTTCTTAAAATAATTAATTCATTACTTTTCTTAGTTTTATGGTCATATAGGTATTCAAATTAATTGAAATGAAACAATGAATCTAACTAAATAAAATTTAAGTCACCCTTTTGACTTTGCATATTAAAAAAAATGAATTAGAATTATATCTGAGCTTATCAATTCATCTGGACTGTTGATGTAACAGGAGATAACATTAAAAATATGTCACACTGTATAAGCTATTCATTTCCTTTTTAATGGTCTCTAACAACAGCACTAAAACGAAATAGTAGTTCATTAGGACTAAAAGTCCAACAAATATGCTTATATAATTTTGTTACATCATCATCACTGAATTAGTCTATACCTTTGATAATTGGCAATGATTACATTATCTAGCTTTTACAGTCAATTAATATACTGCTGTTCAATGTATACTGATGTATAAATAAACCACAGAGATAGCTGGTAACAGCAGGATGTTCTATTCAAGATTAGAACCAATGAGAAGCTGTTATATGCCTGTGACCCAAAAAAATAATCCCAATTTTTCTGTTTGTTTTTCTGTGATATTTGCAAATTCTGTGAGCAAATAAATGGACAAATTCTTCCTTGAACTCTATTTATTTATATTAAAATATTCTAGATATTCCCTTCAGTAATATAAAGTACAGAAGAAAATTGCTCATGAATATCAAAAATTTGATTGTAAACAGGAAGTGCTTTGTTCATGTTGTTGGAGGCAAACAGAATGCTGCTAAATGATTGTGTAGCTGGAAACTAAAATGCTTTTAGAGGGACATCAGGTAAGAACATTAAACTTTCTAGTTTTAAATGTAACTTAAACCTAATATATGTCACAGGACTAGAAAAATTGGACTGAAGCAGGAAATTAATTCATTTTAAACTGGCTTGAATTTTCGCCTGCATGGTTGCAGGTACAGTGCAACCTCTGTAGAGCAACACCCTTTGGGAGATACAAATATTGACTGTTATGTAGAGGTTGTTGTTCTGGAGAGGTAAATTTGATAGTATATTTCAGCTTAGGGAAATTTTGATGATGTTGTTATAGAGAGGTTTTTGCTTAAGAGAGGGCCTCTCTGGAGAGGTTGTACTGTAATTTTTCTTCAGGTATATGTGAATGATAGATAAATATGCTTCTGCAGCATCACTTTATTTAATACTTATCATGGCTATTTTTAATTATTTTTTGTAATTAGCTAGTACTTAAATCACTTTGAACCCCTGACTTACAAGAGAGCCTAAATACCAATAACCACAGGAAAGATAACTCTTGCAAACACTTGATTCATGATTTCCAAAGAAATGTGACCACAAGAAAATCAAATGGTTGCATTCACTTTTCAAACCTAGCTGATTGTGTTGCATGTAGGGTATTTTATATACTGTATGATTTTTAAGACCTGAATTGTGCAGATTGGAAATTATATACTGTTTTCCAAAGTGAAAGTACCATGTATTTGAATGGAGCTGAAATTTCATTTTCATTTTATATTGAATGGCTCTGTAATCTATATAAAGAAACTACGGAAATCTTCCTTTCTAATAATAAATAAGTCATATTAAAATAAATCAAATACATGTAGCACAACAAATGCAGTTAACTGCAGTCACTTTTGCACACAAAAAAACCTGAAAAATTTGTTACCTGTGAAAATCTAGGACATGACTTTTAACACCCTATAAAACTTTATCAGTAAATTGTTTTGTTCAAAAATACAATTGATTTGTCATTCATACAAATAAAAAAGTCCAAAAACATAATTATGATCTTGTTATCAAAACTAACAAAAAAGTGGTGGTTGTTGCTTGCCTAAACATTTTGATGTTATAATTTTACTTTTTCAGATACAAGAGTGTACATATTTAGTTATTATGTCTTCAACACATATATGAATTGATGTATTCAGAGAAATTTGATGGCTTCAGTGAGTATATGCTAAAGGATGACATAAGATCACACACAGAGACCCCATCAAACATACATCACAGAATATTTCAACTAAATTGTAAATACATATAAATTTGCAAACACTATATAGATTACTATAAAAGGTGGATAATCACATCAACATTTCATGACATTTGTCAGTACTAAGTTCCAAGATTTCTTTTTAAGAATGTCTGATTTTTGAAAAAAATCTTTGAGATATTGTTGTCACTTGATCATAATGATGAATGAATTTCAATAAATATTTTCTTATTCAGAACAGTCTGTGGCAGTTTGGTTTTACTTCTCAACCAGCGCAGGTCACTGAAGTTTAAAACAATTCTACTAAGGTACATAATTATAACTTTGAACTCAATTAATTTTACAGGCGGTGACTTTGTACTAGGGTTCTGCTTGCAGACTGAATCTTGCGTTTAATTCTCGCCAGGGTGAAGGCTGTTTCTGCATTTCAAAGGACTGAGCTTTGGTGGTCTATAGCCTCTTTGAGCGGGATTAAAATGAACTTCAAAAAGTACCCAAGCCATGTGAAATTTGGCATTTGGTTAGAGGTTGCTGCAGTAACAAAATATTATAAATTTTATATAAATCAGGTTCGTTTTTAGCTCATGCAGTATGGAGGAAAATGATGAAATATTTTGGTATTATGCTGTTAAAATAGTTTTTTGCACACCATGACCTGTCTAAAATATTTTGCAATAGATAAACTTGACTGTGAAGCTGCTTAATATAGTACTTGTAAATAAATACACCAAGAATATACATACAGAAGGTTTATTTATAGATTTTTTTGTGTGCAATATATTACTGAGGAGACTTCAGTTTAACCTCATAGAGGTCTAATGTATTACTTGCAATTTTCATACACTTGTTAGATTTCAATACTTGTTGTTCCAAGATCAGTTGTGGAGCTACATAGATACTGCCAATGATAATGGCAAAGTCAGCAAGTTGTTCTTCAGAAATCTGTTTTCTGAAGAAGAGAACAGGGGACAATCCCTTACTGGCAGTGCCGCTAATAGCACTAATAACAGTACTCCCGCTAGGCTGGCCATCAAAGACCAGCAGAAGTTAGAAGTAATTCAAGGTATGTTTAATTCTACAGTATTGGTCACAAAAGAAACCATGAATATGTTTTTATTCAATTGCGTGTATTCTTAATACACTGCTTCCATCAACTCTCAGTGCATTGAGATGTCATTTGCCAACAAACTTAAAATTTGGCAAGTTTATTTCCAAGTTCCCCATAACCTAGACAAAGAGTGGTCATTGATTTTCATAAAAGTATGTTTGTAATTTTTAGCTCACCAATATCACTGGGGGTGGGGGTGGGGGGTCAAGATGAGCTATTGTGATCAACCTTCAACTGATGTTCAGCTGTTCACAAATACCCTGTTAACATGATACAGACTTCATTACAATTTGTCTATAACTAAACTATCTCTGACAAGTTCCAGATAATAGTTAGTGCCCTTGAAATTGCACACAAAAAAAGAGAATTAGCCAAAATAGGCATATTTCATGTTGTTCATGCAACACTTTGAATACTAAGATTCTAGTCAAATTTGATTGTTAGTCAAAAGTTTTGAATATTCAACTGCAGTTAATATACAACAAATCAGGTGTACAGTTATTAGGGATCCTCTTGTTAGCTCACCTGAGTACGAAGTGCTCAAAGGTGAGCTTTTGTGATCATCCTGTGTCCGTCGTTTGACTGTTAACACTCTAGAGGTTACAATTTTGGCCCAATCTTAACGAAACTTGGTCAGAATGTTACCCTAACTAAAATCTTGGAAGAGTTCGATATTTGGGGTCAAAAACTAGTCACCAGGTCAAATCAAAGGAAAAGCTTGTTAACATTCTAGAGGTCACAATGTTTGCCCAATCTTAATGAAACTTGGTCACAATGTTACCCTCAATAAAATCTTGGATGAGTTTGATTTTGGATCATCTGAGGTCAAAAACTAGGTCACCAGGTCAAATCAAAAGAAAAGGTTGTTAACACTGTATAGTCCACATTTATGACTGTATCTTCATGAATCTTGGTCAGAATGTTAATCTTGATAGTCTCAAGGTTCAGTTTGAATCTGGGTCATGTAGAATCAAAAACTAGGTCACCAGGTCAAATCAGAGGAAAAGCTAGTTAACACTGTATAAGCCACATTTATGACAATATCTTAATGAAACTTGGTCAGAATGTTGATCTTAATGATTTATAGGTCAAGTTTAAATCTTAGTCAGGTGGGGTCAAAAACTAGGTCACTAGGTCAAGTCAAAGAAAAAGATTGTTAACACTCTAGAGGCCACCTTTATGATTTTATCTTCATGAAACTTAGTCAGAATGTTAATCTTGATGATATTTAGGTCAGATTCGAATCTGGGTTATGTGGAGTCAAAAACTAGGTCAATGGGTCAAATCGAAGGAAAAGCTAGTTAACACTTTAGAGTCCACATTTATGACCATATCTTAATGAAATTTGGTCAGAATGTTAATCTTGATGATCTTTAGGTCAACAGGTCAGGTGAGCGATACAGGGCCTTCATGGCCCTCTTGTTTTAATTAATAAATCAATTATTCATTGCATAACCACATTTTTTTTCAGAACTGATCCAGATGAAATGGTCGTGGGCCAAGCCTGCAATGGTCAACAGCAAAATTTCCAAGATTGTGAAACCCTGAAGAAACTCCTCAGCCCAGTTTGGAAAGTAGACTGCCCATGTGTTTTCGATATATTACAGATATAAAAATTAAAACGTTTAAATGTGCTAAATCAGTACTTATTGTTACAAATCCTAACCATTTTTAATTAGCATATTTTCATTTATATCATTACAAAGAACTACACAAGAAAATTCCTTTGGTTATACCTACAGTTGAATGTTGTAAGAAACTATCATAGTAAGGGATTTCAATTGATTCTTTTTCTTTTGTGGAGCTGCTGTGAAACATTTTTTCAGGTTCGAAGCCCGCAAACTATTCTGCGATTGTTCAAGGTTTTCGTCCTAGGTTTCCGTCCAAGGTTTTTCCAGGATGTTTCCATCCGAGGTTTTTCCAAGATGTCCAAGGAATCCTCGGTCTCAATACTCCGAGGTTTCCTAGTACATCAGAGGTGTCCTAGGACATCCTTGGACGTCCTTGGAAACCTCGGTCCCAATACTCCGAGGTTTCCTAGGACGTCCGATAAATATTCCTAGGTTTCCTAGGAAATCCCAGAAGTCAATATTTCCTTGGACATTCCTATCATTTAATGTTTTCTTATCATTAAAAATACGCACAGACCTCAGAAAAACCTCGGAACCAATACTCCGAGGTTTTTCCTAGGTCAAATTGTCCAGTTTTTCCTAGGAAACCTTGGAAAATGTACAGTCGGGAGTGGTGATAAATTAACAACACTTGGTAGTATGTACATGTACAACTACAAAAATAGCAAAATGAGCCGCGCCATAAGAAAACCAACATAGTGTGTTTGCGACCAGCATCCTAGCAGTCTGGTCAGGATCCATGCTGTTCACTTTCAAAGCCTCTTGCAATTAGAGAAGCCTTTAGTGAACAGCATGGATTCATGCTGGTTGCAAAATCACTATTTTGGTCTTCTCATGGTGCAGCTCAAATGAAAGTGAATTTTGGTGTTGTTATAATTTACTGGTAATATCTACTGGGAAAAGCTGAAGTAAGTTATCATCAAAATTGCCTCTTTCCATTTGTTATTAAAGAATCTATACATTTGTATGAAAAACAAATATCTATGAGGCGTTAGACTTGAACTTAGATTATGAATTAAATGATTAAATCAATTATTTTAGGGACGAATTGTCAAAACAAAAGCGAGTTGACTGGGGGCGAATCGGCAGTATGCCATTATTTAAGCGTATTTTTAAGACCTTCGTCTACTAAACATTAAACAAAAAATGAAGAACAGTAAATCTATAACATTTAAATGAAATTGGATTTGTAACTGCCTATATTGATTTGAAACAAACCTACATTTCGTCAGAAAATAAAAACTCTCGGTAGCTTACCTCGCAGCCACCGCCATATTTGTTTACCAAAATCCTCTCAGCCAATCAGGCTACAGAAGTCGCTGGTGGTTACCTGTCGTACTTTTTCGAAGTTCGCAGGGGACCAGTCTATCACAATAGCTCACCTTGTCACTTCGTGACAGGTGAGCTAAAAATGCATTAATGAAGTTAAATATATTTATGATATTTCATTTTAAGAAATTGGGTAATCTAAATATTGTCAAAATAACGCTATTTCAAGACTTAAGTGTAAGCAATTTTGATGTATACGTAATATTGTTTCGTAGTATTATATCAAAAATTATCTCTGTCACTACGTAATAAATTAAAACACCCACTCCTTTGTTTACCTAGGGTCTATATATTTCGGAAAGACTTTCATGAGCAATATAAATCTCGCGGGAAGGTCTATGTGTGCACGTTAACAGGTATTCTTTTACACTAGCCAGACCTGTTCACGTGCACGTAGAGACATGCGCACGTGCATCACAAATGATTCTGAAAACAGAGGTCATCTGTTAGGAAATTATTAGTATCATTTCTTCCATTTTAACTACCACTGATTAGGCATTTATACAATATTACATAATTATTTCGAATGATTGGCAACGCCAGTACAGAATAATGTAAATTAAATTGGTTCTTAGATGAAATACCGATACTTTTAGATTCATTAAGTACTAGTGCGCCTTCCAGTTTGCAGCTTTATCTTCTTTACATCATTTATTCATTAGTTGGCTGTTGCTGCGGTGTATTCTTTTTTTTCAAAATTACATGATTCCGAAAGAGTACACTTGTGATGCGCAGTAAAATGTACATTATATACCAAGGGAGACTAATCGTACACTTGATCATGTCATAAAAGCATTGCTATAGCTCAAGTTTTAAGCTATGAAATGTTAGCAGCTTTAGTCAAATATTTCACATGTAGTTTCTTAAAAATTAAGTAAAGCTTTTTAATTGATGCGAAAAGTAAACGGACTTGAATACTGGATGCCTGTAAAAAAAATTAACACACAACGATTAGACAGTTAAGATGATTATTTTACTTGTCTATAAAACATGAAGAAAGAAACATCAAATAAAAAACGTTTAAGATTTAAAAAAAAAGTCCTTGCGAAAATATTATACTGACCGTGGGACTGAAAATCGAAGTCTTTATTTTAGCGAACACATCATTTTCATATATTTGGACAAAATTAAAACATTAGTTTAATTTAGAGAAGTTGGAAAATATCAGAACAGAACAGAAACAGTCACAAGTGAGTGAGTGAGTTGGGTTTTACGGCGAATCGACACAAAATGGTCATATATAGCCAAGAAGAAGTCATATTGCAAACGCCAACTGTAAAGCATAAACATTGATGTAAAAATGTAAAGCATACCTAAAACATCCATGTAAAAATGTAAATGACACTATGAATAATTTAAAATGTAAAATGTATTTTAATATCAGCTGCAAACGTAATTATATTGCAAGATGTAAAGTATAAGGAGATGTACAAAATTATTTTTTGAAATAACTAGAATGTGTCTGTAGGACAAAGGGTGTGCCTCCCACTGGTACATTTGTCACAAATAAGGGGAAATAATTCAAATGTTTGCATTCTTAATTGGGTATAGCCTCAAAAAAAATTATGAAAAGGATTCATTATTCTATACCATATACTTTTTGAGCTATGAGCATCACAAACAAAAAATCCACTATTTTGGCTATTTCAAGGGTCATAACTCCTTAATAAACACTTAGATTCTCTAGAAGAATGCCAAGTGTGCAAGGTCACATTATGATAAAGACTCAAGCAAGGTTTCATGAATTTACATTGAATACTTTTTGAGTTAGGCACATAATTAGATGAAAATGTGCATTTTTTTTTACTATTTCAGGGGCCAAAAGATAGGAGGTGCGCAAGTTCATATCATGATTAAGACTCATGCAAGGTTTCATGAATCTATATCAAATACTTTTTGAGCTAGGCGTGTCACAAGGTGAAAATGTGCATTTTTGACTATTTCAGGGGCCAAAACTCTAAAAGTAGGGGGCGGAGCCAGACGAAAAATAAAGGCGCGCAAGTTCATACCATGATCAAGGCTTATGCAAGGTTTCATCAATTTATATCAAATACTTTTTGAGCTAGGCGTGTCACAAGGTGAAAATGTGCATTTTTGACTGTTTCAGGGGCCATAACTCTAGAAATAAGGGGCGGACCCAGATGAAAAATAGGAGGTGCGCAAGTTCATACTATGATTAAGCCTCATGCAAGGTTTCATGAATCTATATCAAATACGTTTTGAGCTAGGCGTGTCACAAGGTGAAAATGTGCATTTTTGATTATTTCAGGGGCCATAACTCTAAAATTAGGGGGCGGACCAGACGAAAAATAGAAGTGCGCAAGTTCATATCATGATAAAGACTCATGCAAGGTTTCATTAATTTATACCAAATACATTTTGAGCTAGGCATGTCACGAACTTTGGAAGGACAAGAGCAAATCTATATGCCCCCACCACTCATGGGGGGGGGGGGGGGGGGGGCAAAAAAAAGTTTTTTTTTTTTTGGACCGACACATGATAGGTCATATGGCGACTTTCCAGCTTTTTAATGGTGGAGGAAGACCCCAGGTGCCCCTCCGTGCATTATTTCATCACCAGCGGGCACCTGGGTAGAACCACCGACCTTCCAAAAGCCAGCTGGATGGCTTCCTTACATGAAGAGGATTCAACGCCCCGAGTGAGGCTTGAACCCACATCGATGAGGGGCAAGTGATTTGAAGTCAGTGACCTTAACCACTCTGCCACGGAGGCCCCACAAAAAAGTTTAAAAATCTTCTTGTCTGAAACCACAACACTTAGACCTTTAATATTTGGTGTGTAGCATTGTCTTATGGTCCTCAACCAAAATTGTTCAGATTGTACCCCTTGGGTGAAAAGAGGCCCTGTCCTGGGGGTCCCAAGTTTTATATAGACTTATATAGGAAAAAGCTTTAAAAATCTTCTTGTCTGAAACCATACGACCTAGGCTTTTGATATTTGGTATGCTGCATTGTCTAGTAGTCCTCTACCAAAATTGTTCAAATTATGCCCCTGGGGTTAAAAGAGGCCCCGCCCTGGGGTCACTTAGTAATTATGTGAGTTATATAGGAAAATACTTAAAAAATCATCTGATCCCATTTCCAAGACTGTTTAATTATAATTACATGATGACCCTAAGTAATATGATGTCACCTGACTGTGACCTTGACATACTGACCTACTTTCTTGTTTTTAAGATACAGCCTTGAAATTTTGATGACATACACAGATTTGCACACAAATTGTAAAACTGAATTTCATTGACAATGAATGTGACCTACTGACTTTCTTAATATTTCATCATCAGTTTGACATTTGAAACATGTAGCTCATATTACTCAGGTGAGCGATCCAGGGTCATCATGACCCTCTTGTTGTTTTTTTTATTCATTTTTAATTTTCCATCAATATTTATAATCAACATGTGACATTCTGTTTCCTCACTTGTTCCCCAGCAGCCCCACCCCCTAAAAAATGAACATATACATAAATCTATATATATATATATATAGATATATATATTTCCATTCCTTTTTTTTTTAAATGTTCAAACCTTCAACATGTTAAGTTGTGATTGCACAAACCTTGCCCTCAGCCATGTTCAAGATATCTTACTTGATTGTGTTCTCTCAAGGACATCTGTTCTTTTAAGTTCAAATTTACATGTTAAACAGCAACACCTGGTGCCAAACCACTCAAGGACAATATTTCGTTCCAGTTAAACTTCAAGCTCACATTTCAATTAAGTGGATTTAATTTTAAAAGATAAGCTTATTACAGTAAGCATATCCCATTCAAAATAAATTCTTTAGTCAGGATCAAAGTATCATACATTTATTATGTACTCTTTAATTTAAACATTTGTTTTCTGTTAAATTAATTTTGACTAATGAAATTATTTGCTTCTTATTAACATCCTTAACTTTTTGCCGGATATATTTTTTGTTATTCCTCACCACAAGCCCTTTCAGCGGGGGATACCAATTCATCGAATTTGCTTGTTTCATCTAGGCAAGAAATGAAAATAATATATAATCGTATGAAAAGCTGTATAAACTGAACAATCCGAGCTGAAACAAAAATGAAGGTTTTACAGTTTGATATTTTATCAAACTAATTTTATCAAACAGGCAGGAATGCTTTGTGTATGAGAGCTATCGTCAAACAATTTTAACGCTTAAAAGAATTTTGAAAATCGGACGCTAGGATATCGGATAAGACACACGGCAGTGTAAAAATCTAAAACCAAAATAGCCAGCCGTTAGAAGGGTGTATAACCTCATTCACTGAGGAAATATTTATTTACCAATCAACCTTTAACCTAGATTAATTTCTAAAGTTCATTGATTTTATAACAAAAAGAATGCGAATTTCCTTCGTTCTAATCCTCGGCGATAAATGACCATTTTGTTCGATTCGCCGTAAAACCCAACTCACTCACCCCCTTCGTTCTAATTGGGAAAAAATGAGAAAATATTTTGGACTATTATGATTATTTTCCATTTAAACCAACCAAACATGTATAAGTTGATAGAATAACCTATTCAATAATTTATTGAAAACCTATTTTACTGTTTTCAAATTTTATATAGAAGGATGGATTAATCTCTGCTGTTACATAGAAATCTTGTAAGTAAGCGCAACGAGAAAGGATGGTTTGATTTAACATTTGAGATTGTCAGTAAATGTTGTTTTTTTCTAACTACATGAAATATGGACAGAATAACCAAAATTACCATTGTATGTAGAAAATTTGGAAAACGTGTTGGAATAAAAGAAGGATTAATTAGTGTCTATACAATTTTACGAAATGATCAAAACAAATGTCGGTTTCAGAATCGATCACGTGATCAAATCAAGCGTCTTGAATTTATGACTTATTTGATTTGGGAGGAAATTAATTTGACAGTTTGATATTTTGTAATTATCATATCATCTAATCTAATAATTGGCAGTAGATTTTTTCTCTAATTCTTTAAATTCGTAAAATAAACTATGAACAGATTAGGCCTACTTCTGTTTTACACCAACTATTAAGAACATTTTAAAGCTTAAAGGCATATTTATGTACTTGGTCGGACCGTCCTAATTCGTGATTGTATTTAGTTTTTGGGATCTCAATAAATGAGCAAAATTTCAAGAAACTTTGTGAGAATTTTAAGGGTACGAAAACCGTAGAAATGTCTTTAATTAATGTGAAGCTTTTTATAGATATTTTGTTCTTTGTATGAATGCTATCTTTTTGAAAACTATGATTGTTAAAATGCTTATAAGGTATTTTGAAAAATGCATTAAGGATTCATTTTGTGTCAGTCAAATGATTGATCCATGTCAAAAATCAAGCTATATAACAAATATTTCATGAGTTATTCCCCCGCTTTACTTAGAATTTCAGGTTAAAGTTTTGATGCACTTTCGCTCTATTATTACTGAATGGATTTGGTTCCTACTTAAAATCGTTGTTCAACATCATCACCCACATCATATGACACAAGGTGCATAACTCTGGTACAATTATTTTATGAAGTATTCCCCCGTTTTACTTAGAATTTTAGGTTTTTAGATGTACTTTAACTCTATCTTAAAACAACTGTTCAGCATCATCACCCACATCATACGACACAAGGTGCTTAACTCTGGCACCAATTTTTTCATGAATTATGCCACCTTTACTTAGAATTTGAGGTTAATTTTGATGCATTTTCAATATATTTCAGTTATTACGAAATGCTTTTGATCCAAACTTGAAGTAGTTGTTCCATATCATCGCCCACATCATATGACATAAGGTACATAACTCTTGCACCAATATTTTATTAATTATGCCCCTTTTTTGTTTAGAATTATAATTATATAGAGTTCTGACACAATTTATCTTTAGCTCTCTTATTAATATTTTTGACACAGACTCTTTGAAAGCTATTGTGCAATATCTTCATCCACCATTGGAGTCATTAAACACTCAATAGACAGCTCCAGTTTTCTCAGATTTGCCCAGTTTCACTATCCATCATCAAAATAGTCGAGCGCGATGTCTTCTGTGACAGCTCTTGTTGATGAGCCTGCAGGCGGTGAGTTTGATGTAGTTGTCACAATAGCGGCCCGGTGTGTGTACATCTGTGCATGCGTCTGTCTGAGTTTATTAGGGCTGTAACTTATCCACAGATCAAGAGATTCTTGAATAACTTGCCTTAATGATACTATGTGTCAGATGCAAGAACCAAGTTGGTAGCTTAAAGGTCAAGATAATACTTTGAAGTTAAGGGTCAAATCTCTGTGCTGTTTTGCTTGTCTT
The DNA here is from genome assembly GCF_021730395.1 of Mercenaria mercenaria. Lineage (NCBI taxonomy): Eukaryota > Metazoa > Mollusca > Bivalvia > Venerida > Veneridae > Mercenaria > Mercenaria mercenaria. Next base: position 5,188,285 of record NC_069365.1, on the reverse strand, counting down.
GGCCATTATCAGCCATGTATTGAGAGATTCTTAAATACTTTTGCACAAATGTTTGCCTCAATAAGATGATGCGTCATGTGCAACAACACCATTTATATCACTTTTACAGTTCTTTTGTTAATTTGGGCTTGCATATTACTTTGAAAAATGGAACTTTTAATATGCCTGTTTGTTTGTTAGACTGTCAAGAACACATGATGTCAAGACATAGAGTGCAAACAGAAGTATTGAAGAAAGTGAAATACATTGCATAGCTTTATCTTTTTCATTTTATCAAACCTGGCAATGAAAGGTTTTTGTTTGTCGATGAACAATTGCTATTAAACAAGACTAGATTTTTTTATCTTTACCTTTTGAACAAAACATAGAATTGTATAGAACACAAAGTTTATAAATTTATTGAAACAAGAACTTGTTTCTGTTTATTGTTCTTCACTGTAAAAGTTGTGACCACTCCATTTTTTGCCACACACCAGTGCATTACACAATGCCTGTATGTACTTCCGTGACATGAATGGGTTACATCGTCTTGAAACTGCAAAGCACTGCCCCCATCAGTCCTCACAGTACTTTGATTCATTTAGTGGAAATAATTCTAAAACAGTCTCAGTCGTAAAATCAAATTTTTCCTACGTAAGTCTATGTAAAACTTGAGACCCCAGGGCAGGACCTCTTTTTACCCCAGAGGCATAATTTGAACAGTCTTGGTAAAGGACCACTAGGCAATGCAACATACCATATATCAAAAGCCTAGGCCTTGCAGTTTCAGACAACAGTGTTTTTCCTATTTAAGTCTATGTAAAACTTGGGACCCCGGGGCGGGCGTATCTTCATCACAGAGGCATAATTTGAACAATCTTGGTAGGGAACCACAAGGCAATGCTACATACCAAACATTAAAGGCCTAGGTGTTGAGGTTTCAGACTAGAAGATTTTTTAAGTTGTTTGCTATATAAGTCTATGTAAAACCTGGTACGCCCGGGGCAAGACCTCTTTTCACCCAGGGAGTATAATTTGAACATTTTTTTATAGAGGACCATTAGATGATGTCACCTGCCAAATATTGAGGCTCTATGCCTTGTGGTTTTTGACAAGAATATTTTCAAAGTGTTCCCAATATAAGTTTACGTAAACCATTTGTCCCGCCCCCCCCCCCACCTCCCCACTCCGGCCGGGCCGGGCCGGGCCATATTTGACCCAAGGGGAATAATTTGAACAATCTTGGTAGAGGACCACTAGATGATACTACATATCGTATATAAAAGCCCTATGACCTGTAGTTTTGGACAAGAAGATTTTAAAATTTTTCCTTTTGGTTGACATGGCAACCAGAGTCCAATGAACATCCCTATGAAGTTTCATCAAAATTGGCTTAATGGTTTAGGAGATGTTGTTTAAAGGAAAGTGTGGATGGACGGACGCCGGACGGACGCCGGACGGAGAGCGGTCACAATTGCTTATACTGAGCCTTTGGCTCGGATGAGCTAACAAGAACTGGTAAAAGGCAGCGCTTTTAACTGTTTGAAATCCTTCCACACAATATCTGCTTACGTACAAAAGCTTTACAAAAATTGTGTAAGTTTAAAAATGGGCAAACTTTAGTAAACTGTAAGTCAGAGATGTGAAACCTATTTCTGAATTGTCGATTCAAGGTGGCATAAAATGAAGAGTCTGAAAGCGTTAAGTACATCAGTTCCTGAGAAACATACTTACATGTAAAACTTTCCACAAAATTTATACCAAGTGAAACCCGGGCGTTGACAAAATTTCAGCTTGAATTATAAAACCTGCTCTGTGAGTCATCCTAAGATAACATTACTGTAACAATGACCCTGAAAGCAGTCAAGTCAAACAGTTTCTCAGAAATCTGGGTACATGCAATTTCTGCAGAATTTTATATTAAAACTGAACACTGAAAGGGCTTAATTAAGGGATGGGGGTATATGGCTGTGATAACAGAATACTAAGGTACAATAAACAAAGTGATATAGTATTTCGGATAATGATACATACAAAATTAAAGCCAAGAAATTGCTGTTACACATGAGCATAATAAATTGTATATAAATTTACCTTAATATATTGTAGTCTGTCAGATGCGGAATCTCCATCAAAATTCTCCTACAGTTCGGGGAAATGCCTGAAAAAAATGTATGTCATGTGTTTTATTTAAATAATATCATCATATCTGGGACACAGATTTCTGTCATTTGACATATATATCTATAACTTACAGTTTTGACTAATACCCGAGTAGATGTGGGAGTACTGCGATTGTGTGTACACATTGAAATACCAGTACTTCATTTTTTAAATGATTATGATAATGAAAACATTGTAGTAAACTTTCAATAACTGTAACTAGACCCGCTTTTAAGAAAAATGAATGTCTCCCACATCTGCCTAATCATTGAATAGTATTATATGAGTCAAACATGTGCCAAGACCTCAACTCTGTCTCATGATTGTGTACAAATGTTCTAAGTTACATCAACATCCCTCCTGTATGAAGAAATGCTCCGGACAAAGTCATTCTTGTATGTGACCTTTGTCTTCTAAGTGTAACCTTGACCTAAGGACCTGGTTCTTGCGCATGACACTATGTCTCATGATGGTGAACAATTGTGTCAAATTAATATCAAATCCCTCCACGCATGAAGAAGATATGATCAAGACAATGTCTGTAAATGCCGTCCGCCCGGCCACCCACCGAATAGCCTGCAAGCACGACTTTGGCATTAACCCTAGGGATCTGGTTTTTATGCATGTCACTCCGTCTCATGATGGTGAACAATTATGCCAAGGTACATCAAAATCCCTCCATACCTGAAGAAGATATTCTCCGGACAAAGTCATTCTCTAATTTGACCTCTGATTTCTGTGTGACCTGGACCTTAGATCTAGGGACCTGGTTCCTAAGCACGACACTCCGTCTCATGATGGTACCTATTATGCCAAGTTACATCAAAATCCCTCCATGCATGAAGAAGATATTCTCCGGAGAAAGTCATTCTTGAATTTGACATTTGAACTCTGTGTGACATTGACCTTTGACCTAGGGACCTGGTTCTTGCGCATCATGACACTCTGTCTCATGATGGTGAACAATTGTGCCAAGTTACATCATGCATGAAGAAGATATGCTCAGGACGAAGTCTGTGGACGCCGCCCGGCCCGTCCGTCCGCCCGCCAGGGGCATTCCCGTAATACATCCCGTTTTTCAAATGGGCATATAGAAATTTGACATAAAATTGAAATGCTCCGATTGCTTTGTACACTTAACTTATTGTGATGCTCCAATGATTACTGCAAATAACCTAAAACCAGCTTCGAGTACGAATTAAGATCAACGTATAGCGAAAATGGCCTTCGCTATACAGGAGTTGACACTCCTATTAGAGGCAGAAAAGGTTCCTAACCCTAACAGGCAGATATAACTATAATACAGGTCACTTACTACCCAGATGGCCCTGGATTTCGGTGGATCAACAGAATATACAACTTGATACAATGAAGTCTGGTCGTAAAGCGATGCTGCTCGTCGGTGATTGGTCCTCCTGGCCATGTGATAGGAATCCTCCTCTCCGATTGGCTGGTTCTCCTGTGACCTCTTACCCTCTTACAGTGACCTAACTAACCTTAACTACGTTCCCACTACACCCCCCCCCCACCCCCCGTTCTATAAAGTGGGTCACCAGGGTCCGTGTGAATCACACAGTAAAGAGATGACCTGGGAGGCCACAGATGGATTCCTCGCAGAGACAGGCATAACCGGGATACCCTGCTTAATAATAATCATGGAGGTTTCACCAATAACGTTTTTACATCTGATGCAAAACAGACCAGACAACAAGGACTTCTGAAATCATGGACGAGGTTCCCCCATAGGAGATTTATTACCATTTAGAAGCGGTTATTCCGAACATCTCTTTTAATAACAGGAATTAAGGTCATGGGATTCCCATAATTACCCGGAGTCCCTTTCCCCAGGCCCGTAGCCCAAGGATCTCTATTGCTAAGACCAGACCGGTCCCGTGACAGATCCTCCCGGAATCCCCATCCCCATCTGGAAGAAGTTTGTGCTATAGCCCAAAGGATGCTGTGGTTAAATAAAGACTTTGGTCTCACACTAGGAATGTTAGCAGGTGATACCAAAATACAACCCACAAGTGAGACTCTGGCACACCATGCCCCTACTGTTTTGTCCATCTGAACAGGAGACCTGAACACATCCCAGAGACCCTACACCAAAAATCTCTCTTTCAGTATTTCCACAATGATGTAATACTGTTGTGGCAGAGGCATTGAGGCCCTTACTGTACCTGTCAGAATTCAACATTATTCCCCCGGATTGTGAACGGAAAGTGTTGTACAAACCTTCTATCTCTTAATGTAGGGGTGAGTAAAACGGAGGTGTAGGACACAGATTCCCAGACAAGGACACTATAATTTGTGACCAAGAGCAAGAGTCGCTAAACCCGTACTTGTTCCATAGTTGCTGCCCTGGAGAACGACTTAATGTACAGGCACTCTGGTTGATTACAGGAAAAGGGAACCCTGAGGGAGGGGGTGGTACAGGGTACAATGACAAGGTTGCTGGTGGCGGCAACACCCAAGCAAGTGAACCCTCATGGGCAAAGTCAGATAGGAATAAACTAACTCTTGGTTCCCCAACGTGATAAGGCGGCAATTCCCCCAGAATGATTGAAGGGCAATACCCTACCGAGCTCTTGATATTGAACATATCTGCTAGTATCATGTCCGCAAACCTTTGGAATACAATGGCCTCTGAGCTTTCCATCGGTGCCTTGACCTTTAATAACAATATTCCCTACTATTCCAGATTCATCTATGACCTTAGGTTCCCCAGATGCCACTTGAGGTCCAGATGACTTTGTATTGAACTGGGCTTTAGTTTGGCATAAACTTGGCGAGGACTTTAGTGGAAGACATTGGTCATGGCCTTCACCCCTAGAGTCTGGATTCCCAGATTTGCCGTCAGAAGAGTTGCTCTTGTAAAAACAAGTCTCCGAGTTGGGCAAGTCTGATGTACCATTTTGCCTATTTCCTTTAGCTACCGGAAATACATCAATTTCACTTATAGGATATTTTATTGTGAGGCAGTTCCTATGATTATCTTCTTAAATTACCATTAAAATATACAGGCCAGTATTAAAAAGAGTCACAGTATTGTGCTCAAGAACATTATTGGATAACTGCTCCCTAAAAGCCGTATCTTTGTTATTGTCACAATATGCAGGGCACTCAGACACTGGAGCTAATTTAGTACCCATAGTGTTTAATTTGCACAGGGTGGTTGCAACCGGGGTATTTACAATGTTCATGTTTTTGTGCAAAGCTAACTGGACGTTAGGATCAGGAGAGAATACGGTTTCCATATTGTTTAAATTGAACAAGGCCGTTTGGGGATAAGTAGATACTGTTTCAGTATTAAAGAGTAAATCACATGGGGAACTAGAGCTGGGGATGAATGTAGCATCCATGTTGTCTATAACACACATGGAACTAGGAGAAGTGTTACATACATTATCTGCCTTAATGTACAGAACACGTGGAGCGCTAGGAACAGGAGTGACTATGGTAACCATACTTTCTGGGGCATCCAAAGATATGGTAAGTACGGTATCTGCTTTATGGTATAGAGCATATAGGGCGCTAGTGTTAGTGGCCGATACGGTACCGGTGTCATTAATAGTGCACATGGCGTTGGAAGGAAAGGTAGGTACAGTATCGGTAACACTGTCCAATTCATATGGGGTGCTAGACTGGTGATTTAGTACGGTATCCGCATTGTCTATATTGCACGTGGCATTGGACAGAATGGTAGTTACAGTATTTGTATTACTGTCCATTTTGCATTGGATGCTGGCATCTACATGTCTATATTTCACCTGGCATCGGACAAAATGGTAGATACAGTATTTGTATTACTGCCCATATTGCACTAGGTGCTGGCATTAAGGGTTAATACGGTAGCCGTATTTTCTAAATTACAGGGGGCGCTCAGAGAAAGATTAAGTACGGTATCTGCACCAACACACATAGTGCTAAGATTATGAGTGGGTACAGTCTCTGAATGTGAATGGTCTCTTTCACTAATTAACTTATTGGGAATCAGTATTGTGTTATTCCCACCAGGCCTACTAACATAACTCAATTTAGTGGTGTCAGCAATATTAATCCCACCATTATCTGATGCAGAGTTATCAAGCTGGTTACCAGTCAGTGTACTGCTCCTCTGCGGAGACTCATCACTGATTCCCTCAAGACTGGAATCTAGACTCAATAAAGAACTAACAACCCCAGAGCTATTTGCCTGCTCTCCCCAAGGTTTCAGACATGCTCCCAGCACGAGAGCACTACTATCATTTTCCCCCACACTCTCCCCACTCCTAAAAGAGCTCGATAATTTGTATTCAATAACTTGTGACAAATCCTGCTCTGCAAAGTCCAGAAAGTTAAAGAACTGTTCAAGGTCTTCATCTGATTTTATTGGAACCCGGGGGACACATGCTACACTACCCTGATCCTTAACTAGAGTATCACAGGACAAATCCCACCATTCCGTTGAGGTACTTACCTCACACATTTCAGGGTAAATCTTGGATTTGGAGAAGTGTGAGGAGGCTTCCTCCCTTAGCACACTCTCCCTTAGGAGATTAATTTCTGACTTGAGGGTTCATATGATTTGTTCAAGGTCTTCATCTGCTTTTATTGGAACCCTGGGGACACATGGCACACTACCCTGATCCTTAACTAGAGTATCACAGGACAAATCCCCCCATTCCGTTGAGGTACTTACCTCGCACATTTCAGGGGAAATCTCGGATTTGGAGAAGTGTGAGGAGGCTTCCTCCCTTAGCACGCTCTCCCTTAGAAGATTAATTTCTGACTTAAGGGCTCCTATGATTTCATCATCTGCATTAAATTTCTTTAAACTAGACTCAACAATTTCGTCGGAATATTTCTTCCACCACGAGGATTCTTTCAGTGACTTCTTTTCATTTTCTAGAATTCGTCTACAAGTCAGCAGATACTCCTGGCAAACACGATATGCGTCACATATCTCTGTCAAGGTATTTACTTTCTTTTTGCGGCAATCCCTCTGGTATTTTAATTCTTGATTTCCCCCCTCCAGAACTTGTATACTGTGAGATAAACTTTCATTATGTAAAGGCGAATTGTTGGAACAGTTAGCCCCATGGGGAGTTACAGGAGAAGGCAAGGGATACCCAACATGTGTTTCTGAGAGATAGGGGAGGTTATTAGCATGACCTTGGCTCGAGACCTTTACCGGAGATGCAGCTGGCACTGGTGTCACAGGCGGCGTATCATGGGCCGTCCTGCATGGTGTGTGGGGGGCTACTGTTTTTGGTGAAGACCACCCATGACCTTTTTCTGCCGTCACGCCTAGTTGGGGAAAATATTCTAATTGCCTACTGGCTGTACTGCCTGGTGTGAACGGGGGTAAAGCCCCTGGGGACCAATATCCAAACCCCCAATTGACCCACATGTCCGATGTGTGAGGGGCTACCCCTCCCGGTGAAGGCTACCCAAATCCCCACATAGGCGGGTAAAATCCCAATTGAGGCCCAGCCCCATCCGAGTTACCTGTGGATTTTGTATTGCTGCAAGGGGTACTTACTTTCTCAGCCATAACCTTAGATGTAGAAAGTATAAAGCTGATATATCTGTTGTAAATTGAAATACTCAAGTTTTGCTACAGTATTTGTTTTCTTGAATTGTGAAAACCTCAATAACAGACAATATCCCTACACCCTCTCTAATTTTTATTCTTTTTGGCCTTTGATGTAAAAGCAGTAAGATAATAAATGTACAAGGAAGGATACCTTCCACAAATGAACCAAAAGAAACAGTACACTTACTGTCTTTCTATCCTTGAATTGAATAGAATGGAATGAAATAACTTTTTGAATAATTTTAAAAAATTCCAATTCACCGGTTGTTGTTGTTACCGGAACTTCCGGCGTAAAATGAAAGTACTTTCGGTTTGGCACGTTTTCCGTGCGCGAGGCCTAAACTTTTGAAAAATATGACCAAACAATTTCTTTTGTCCAGGAAAATTTAATCCACTGAAAGAATGTTCAAATCAATTCGATATAAACCCAAAAAAATAGCCGTTTGAGCGTTACGGCGAATTTCCCTGTTTTTTGACAGTCCGCAGGCTGTTTAAACAGGGCTAGAAATTATAGAAATAACAATTACTAATCCTACCCAGGAATCCTGTTCAGAAAAAGACCTGGCCGAAGGGACAGTTCGAAGGCTTGCGCCTTCTACTACGTAACGGGCAGGGACCTACTAGGGAATTTCCAGGCGAAATCTCGTAGCAAAGACAGCTTTCCGCCATATTTTTAATGTTGCCTATATCTCCTCTGTGAAGATCATCAAAGGGAGATAAATCATGTAGGAGAAAGGGGAAATAAACTGTATATTAAGAAAACGTCACGGCTGAGATAGTTTAGCATTATTACAATACACAGTCGGTATTGAAATTGTGTTTCCAATACATGTGCTCATTAGATAAATCCTTAATATCTATGACAGACAGACAGACAGACAGACAGACATTTTATTAACGTCTCACTTTCATACATAATAATATAATATACAGCAATATGAAGTATACGATATAAAATGCATAAAAAACCACTCAGCATTGAGTTATGAGAGACAAGTATAAAACTTTTTAAAACAACTGTTAACATTAAGACTGTAAGATATTCAAAATTAAGACATATTAAACATACAAGTAAATTTCAATTAATAACCTCAAAGTATATTTACACTAAAATAGTATATTAAAATCATTTGTACAAAATATTTCGCCTATGAATTAAGATATCATGACAAGCTTTGGCACAATGTTTAACAGATTCAGCATTCGAAAGTAAAAACACAAATTTTACATCATCATTATACGTACTAAATTTACTGTCAATATGCTTAGCATTTTCAAATAAATGTTTTCTTATGTCATCATATAAAGGGCACTTCATCAAAACATGGAATTCGTCTTCAACATTCTCTCGACAATTGAAACATACACGTTCATTAACAGCTAGTCCCTGATAACGACCTGTTTCTATCTTAAGTGGAGCTACCCCGCTTCGAAATTTAGCTAAGGCGCTTCGACAAGATCTGTTTATACTTTTACATTTAACGTATGTTTCAGTATCATAGTCATGCTTGATTTTTTTATATGTTCTAAGTTTGTTTCGATTTGTTCTCCTGGTTCCATGTACTGAGGTAATAGTCTCTTTCCAATGTGTAACGTAGTCACAGAAAACCTTTCCTTGAACATTTTCGATAATTTGCTTTTGAGTACTTTTATCATACACAATTGATACATCCATATTTATCATTTGATTTATCAATTTTGTAAAAACGGTATAGTAATGGTTTTTATATCTAAATTTCAGTTTTTCAGCTACTTTAAATACACGGTGATTCAGTCTTTTTTCATCCATTTGATTCAATCGAAACCAGTGGTTTAATACACTCTTCCATTGGCGAACAATTGGAGGGGTCCAGCCCATGTCGCCATTAACCGCAGCATTAGGCGTGTATTTTCCGACACCAAGAAAGAATCGGCAAGCACGATTATGAACAGCATTTTCTAGGTGAAAATAAGGGATGTGTTTTGTATGATTGCAACACTGTGAGTTGCTCTAATTACTGACAAATGACTGAAACAATAGGAATTCGTACGAGACATGGATAGACAAAACGACAGTGAGGTAACAATATATTCTTTAATTGTTTTAATGTATGAGTTGTAAGCTACAATATAGAATACCCATTTTTGAAAATCAAACTGGAAGTTAGAAATAGCAGAAACAATTTAATTAGGTCATGAGTCATCATATACCTGTCACAATTTGTCATTAGTTTTCACGAGCTGTCAAAATTATTTCTATCTCTCTATTCTGCAAATGCATTGTTTTTGAAAGTATCTTGGTCGGATATCGTAGTGTGTAACTAACTTTACATTCCACATTAATATTTGTTCTTGAAATTGCTTTGTTGAGCTCAACGAAATCACATATGAATGTCTATTGTTTTAGTTTATTATAAGATTCTTTCACTGGTTGTAGGTGCAGATGGGAATTTCCGGCGTCGAGGGTAACTGTTTAGGCGTTCACGAGGTTCCTACCGAGTTACCGCCTAAACAGTTACCCGAGAGCCGGATATTCTCATCTGCACCTATAACCAGTGACAGAATCTTTTTCTTGCATACCGATATAAAGATATAATAATAAAAATAAAATCAGCTGAACGGCTTTCTTTTTAGAACTATTTCTTATAGCAGCGTATTTAAACAAAGCGCGGGAAATCAACGTCCGTAAACAGGAAAGACGTCATGACGTTTCAAAGACAAATAACAATGTTTAGTTCCGGTTTTGTTTTATCAGTTCCGGCGTAACGTTATGAATTTTTGACAAAATAACGTGTTTTGAATCGAGAAATATACTATCAGGAACAAAGAGGAACTGTCAAGGTATTGGATTTTTATTCCGTTTTTCAAAATAAAATATAAATAACTACATAAATCTTCGACATATATGTAGTTCGTAATACGTCATTTAAAGCACGAGAGTCATCTTACACCCCGGGGTGTAAGATGGATTTTTCCAGCACCGGTAAAAATACCGGAAATCCCAGTCTGGTATGCAAGAATATCTGTTATATTTAAAGTTATAAAGGTACCAACTGTCAATATTAAGATATAAGAATTGTTCCTTTCTGGTAGACAAAGGAAACTATTTGGTTGAATCATAATATAACGGTTTTTGGAAAGAACTGAATATTCTTTGGTTTTTTGTTATTCACCGGAAATTCAAAAAGTGACATCACCTTAAAATTGCGTTTTTTTTGGGAAACTAGACAGATTCCTAAATATGTTATCGGTGTTTATGTTAGTTCCATTTCTGCCAATTTAGCCCAATATATCAATTTATGCAAAACAGATGCATATTCAAATAACATTTACCAGAAGTAAGCACTTTTTTAACACTTTTTTGTTACATTTAAGGGCCTTAATGATGCATTATAAATCGTTTCGGATGGTATCGTGAATGTTGAGTGAATGCTGAACATAAGTTAAACTATTTTGAGGCATATCAATATAAAAAATATAGATGTTGAATGTTAATAGGGATGAAAATCAAATTAATGTACCACGCGTCCGAGTGTTGCAGGACTTTGTAACTTTCTCGAAAATACAGTTCGTTTCTATGGCAACCAGTTATCAAATTGAGGTTATAAATGTTTTTTATTTAATACATTTATCCTATCATTGCATGGCAGGAGTTTGAAGCAAATGCTTGACAATGCGTGGCAAAATTTTCTCAGTGGTTACAGAGAATGACTATTAAAATGCAAGAAAATGGTTACCTTGATAAAAGTCCTTCTTTCCTTTAAGTTATAACTGTAGTGGTTTATACATCTAAATGACAAGGTAAGCAATAACTGATACTGATCATACGTATACGTAAATGTGTCAGTCGGGCAATCCGATATTATTATGAGTAAACCAATTGCTTTAACAGACAACTGTCTTTTGATATCAATGTTATCAGGCCAGACATGGCTTCGGTTCATGAACGATTTTGGAAATGCAAGCTACCGTCCACGCTCTCTAGCCCCGGGCAGGTTGAGCAGAACGCATGTTATCAGTACCAGAATACAATTTAGAACTTTGACTGTAAGGGATAAAGTAAGAAAAAACAGCTTGTCTGCTGAGGAATGCCACGCAAAGTATAATTTATTTACACCTTACACAAGAGACTTTCTATATCGAGAAGAAAATTGGGTTAAAAAGTTCAAGCAGTAAAACGACAAATAATAACATAAGAAGAACAGGTGGTCTGAAAATTGAGCCAAATGTTTGTGCATAATTATGTAAGAGGTTTGTGATGGTGCTGTTTTGTCGAAGAATGAGAATTGTCTTTTCCATTTAAATAAAACATCGAATGTGAACAAAACAATACATATTGTTTTTTATGGTCAAAGACGATATGTATGAAAAACATCCATCTGCCCACTATGTGATATCAGTGGCTACAATAAATGATGATTTTCTAAAATGCCATATAATATGATATGCCCAGCTATATATATACATGAGGTTACGCAGCGTTAACGTTCATGAAGTGCTTTCCGTGTTTTCCGAGTAGTATTTAATCATTCAAATTTAACTGCTTTCTTTAGGGTGTGATTTTTCTTCTGCTACTTTCGCAAAAGCGGAAATGCTATCATCAAATGCCTGCATCCAGGTGGCAGTGTGCTTTGGTGATTCGGTGCCGGTGAAAATTGAAGAAAAACACTGATCTCTGTACGTGACGATATTTTCATCCTTATTGTGCTCCCATGTATATAACAAATCCCTCGCTTTTATTGCATCTGGACTATAACCCGTATCCTCACTTAAATCTTTGATAAACTTCGTCTGGAAATCTATGTCGTCATAGCAATTCTTCAGTTTGGAGCATTCCTTGACCCATTTTTCTGCACTTTCTTTCTTTCTTTCAATGATTTGGACTCATTTGGAATCTTACCGAGAATGTATCTGAAGAAAAAGAAAACAAAAGTTTGAATTATATAAAATACATACAATACCAAGTAACCGCCCTATTTAAGAAGAACGTTCGACCCCTAACCTGGTGGTTCAAGATTTGATCCACGAGATGCCATGTTCTCCATCGTCTCTTTCTATTGTAAGATTTCAGACAAAAATAAAATACCATAAACACAATCTTCAAACATAAATTTTAAGAATTGTCTTTGCAATTTATGTATAATGGATATGCTATAAGCCAATATATCAATTTTATACATAGAATTTCTATTGAAAATACTGCTTGTTTTTCACAAGTAAATATGAACAGGGAGAAAAAAATCCGTATTGTCCCTATTGTATCGAATGTTGATGGGCTATTTTCATTTAATATACATGACCTTACACAGTTCTATAAATAGCACATACAAACTATTTAAGAATTTAATTATCCAGATTTAGATTGTCTGCGCATTGCCTGAAAATTGAGAGTGGAAGATTTATAAATGTTGCTAGAAATGATCGTAATATTTGTAAGATCTGTATGAAAAAATGTCGAATCGGAGTACCATTTTGTATTAGGTTGCCCTTTTTATAGTGGTCTACGCCAGAAGTATTGTATTGATACTTCATTTCCTTCAGTTAATAAGTTTGTAAAATTGATATCATCCAAAAATGTTAGAACAATTAGACATGTAGCCAAGTATGTCTTTAATGAAAAAATACGTAAAGAAAAACTTAATACTGCTTCTTCCTAATTTAATTTAATGTAAACTAATTTCTTATTAAACGTGCATTTAATTTAGTCGCTTATGTCATATAATTACTCTGTATATTGTACTAGATATGTTGCATTATATACTGTTGATGTCATGAATATGTATTTTATTTTATGTATGTCTTGCCCATCTAAGATATTGTTTTATAAATGACTAGTCATGTTTATGCCGATTTCGTAAACTCGTAGTATTCGTTAATAAATTATTTGACACTTAAACTGCAGTTAATGGTAAGGTATGTGACATGCCAACACCTGGTTATTTGCACATGTTACATGATTCTGTCCTGTAAACTTTTGTTACTACCCTTAGTAAGGTATGCATTAATAAATGCCGGACCCAAGAGTTGTGCTATTGAAGCAATGCCTGAATATGTTGTAGCGTATTAAATGAATTACACGCCTGAAAGAAAAACAACAACGACAAAACTTATACACGCACAAACATTTTTGGACAATCTGGTTTCTGCAGAGCATATCGTACAGAGGGTATTGAGAAGTTCATAATGTCATTTCGTTTTTCATTTTAAGATTTGTCAACAAAATTAACTTTAAACGTGGCCTAAACAAAAATGCCGTTAACCAAATTGCAAGCATTTACTATCGTTTCGCTTCAGATTAGAATATCGAATATTCAATTTCAGATTAGAATATCGAATATTAAAATCGACCCGAGAAGAAAGCAGTTTGCCAAGATGTTGCATTTAATTGTCTGATACATTTTGTATTATATGGTAATACTATTTTCGGTCAGAGTTAGCTTAGAATTCTGTCTTCAAATCAAGCGGTATACATACTTGCAGATCCACAATGCTTGTACATCAAACATGGTGAAGGTGTAGTACTGGTCTTGGATGCCCATATAGAACAGCTTGTTGTTGCCACCACCAAGCCAAACGCTTCCCTTGTATAGGTTGGCCGGGAACAGTGACAATGATGGCTTTAGACGCAGTCCATCTTCCATAAACGGAAATGAGTACAAATATCCTGTGCATAATATGACAACGTCTATCTCCTCGGTCGTTCCATCTTTGAAGTGCGCTTTCTTCCCTGTAAATTTCTGTATCAATGGTCTTTCTTCTATTCCTTTCGGCCATTTGAACCCCATTGGTTTTGTTCTCCACGTGCATATGACACTTGAAGCTCCGTATTTCAGACACTGTAGCGCAAGATCTTCTGCGGAATAGCTTGCGCCATAATCAATAGACGCTGGCCCTTAAATTCGACAGCGTCACGAAAATTATGGGCATGCAATATTCTTCCTTCGAATGTCTCAATGCCTAGAAACCCCGGAACATGGGGAGTGTTGAAGATACCCACAGCAACGATGTCAACGATAATCAAATTTTTCCGTAGAGGACGTGTTGGCCGCAAGGTTGGTACTTTCTACTGTAAAAGTGTCGTCTGCTTCGTTATATTGAACATGTCGCACTACAGTGTTGAACTTTATGCATTTGCTGAGACCTTCTTTGAGTTTCCAGCGACCTAGAAGTAAAGACCTACACATCAGTCTTTAAAGAAATCTTGCAAATCGTATATGATATAAATTCCACATCTAGTTTTAAAATTAAAGCCAGACATGTAGCAGAATTCAAATGGATTAAAAATTTACAGTCACCGTTTCCGTTGGACTTAAATGATAATATTTATCAGGAAGGTAATCTCTCTAAAAACCCTGATATCGATATCTTTTCTATTTTAAATATTATGAAACGTAAATCTAGGTCTCATTGAATTAGACGAAATGGTAATGTTAAGCGCAAATCTAAAGTCAGTATATCTGTTGCAGACCTCGATTTAATTCTTTCAAACTCTGGTAGACATTCAATGCTTTCTCGTCTCACATCTTTATCTGTTCAGTCTCTTAAAAAGCTAGACGAGGAAGCGGACCAGTATGTCATTCAAACAGATCCGTTTTACACTGTATCATATCTTATTCAAAGTTACACACAACACGTTCTCCGTCCACATATTGACACCCAATCTGACCATGAGAGACATTTTCTTAAAATTTATTTCATGAATAAAGGCATGACTTCATCGATGTACCCAGTATATTTCGTGATAAACGTGTCATTGATTCTGTGCCTAAATATTTAAGAAACTCCGAAGTTCCTATTATCTGTTATAAATATAAAACACCTGTAAAAAAAAACAAAGACAAATATCAAACAGGGAATGCCACGCACCAAAAACGCAGCCTCCTCAAAACGAAACCCCCAGCACGCAGACGCGTGCACCACACAAACACACAAAGCCAACACACAAGGACAAAACGAACAAACAATGGAACACGTAGACGCGTGCACCACACACACACACACACACACACACACATACACACACACACACACAAAGCCAACACATAAGGACAAAACAAACAAACAATGGAACACAGTGGGGCACCGCCTTGGAACGGTCAGTGGCAAAAACACCACTGGGGAGCTTAAACCGGTTTATGGTGCGCACCCAACCTCACTCTTACCCCCACCATGTTCCAAAGACACGGGACAGTGTAAATAAAAGTAATCCCCTCCAGGTGAATCTCTTACACACGTAATGGGAACAAAAAGGTATGGCATGTAAAACACAAAAATGCTCATGTATAAATATATAAAAAAGCAAACCTTAAGAACCAAAAACGTATGTACTCAATGCCTTTTCAGAAGACAGAGCAACAAGAGAAACACCCTTAAGGGCCCGACAAAACAGACCAGAAGACAAATATCAAAACAGTTCAGTCCTGGTAGGATTTAAAAACTGTTTCTCATAGAGTCCTCCCCTCTTCCGTCAGACGCAATCAAAGAGGGAAGCGTAGTGTCCAACTGTAAACGAGTTGAACACTAAACATGCGGTATGTCTCAAAACAGTTGGGTCGTAACCTCTTTTAATAAAACGTTTTATACATTTGGAAAATTACCATGACCCAAGATCTTACGAAGTCTGTAAACCACATCCCCATAAAATACGGGTTTAGAAATGCCTTCTCGCAGAAGTGTTTTTAAATTACTATTGAATTTTAAAACTAAATCAGAATTACGATAGTAAAATTTAGCAAAACATTTACGCAATTTGTAATAACGGTAGCCTTGCTGAAGAAGTTTACTTGTAATATATTGATTACGTTCATTGAAATGCTTGACATGACTACACGCTCTGGCAAACCGAATTAATTGAGAAATATATACCCCATAAGATGTAGCCTGAGGTACATCCCCATCCAAATGGGGAAAATTTACAATACTAAAATTAAGAAATGTTATATTCAATTACAATAAAATTGTTTCCGACTTAGATGTTCAAACAAATACCCCTTCTTACTGCGAATGTAAAAACTCAAAATGTTGCTATTCAGATGCCGGTCATGTCATCACTGGTAATTTTGATATTATTAAAGACAAACGTATTCGTAATTTATTCTTTAAAGGACCTAAATAGAGAATTTCTTCAACTATTGATTTTGATGCTTGTCGTGGTCAGATTGCGGAATCCATCGAAACTTTTTGTATTTAATGGTGTCGTCGTGAGAATGCTGATCCCAATGCTTTAACGTCTTCGAAACGTGATATTTTTAACATTGTTGATTCTCGAATAAAATATTATCAAACCAATGAACACCTACTTCCACCAAAAGCCAAGTTTACTTTAAGACATTTGAAGAAGGAAATCCAAGAATTTCATTCTAAGTATGTTTTAGTTCCAGCAGATAAGGCGGCCAACAATACTATCATCATTTGACGCCTACATCATATTAATGTTTTACAAAACGAACTAAATAGTACTAAAACGTATACATTGAGTCCTTCTGTTGAAAATAATTTGGTCACTGATCACATCACTGAAGTTTCTAATTTAAAAGTTCGTAAAGACGATCAACAAATTAAACTACCAACCATGTACTGGATTCCTAAATTGCATAAACAACCATATAAAGCCCGCTACATCGCTAATTCAAGCTCTTGTACAACTACAAATATTTCAAAACTATTAACATCATGTCTAACTGCTGTGAAAGCCCACGTGGAAAGATACTGCGATAAAGTATACGAAAACTCTGGTAAACATTTATTTTGGTCGATTAAAAATTCTGGCGAAATCCTGGATAAGTTTAAAATTAATAATTACAAGGTATCTACAGTCAGTACATACGATTTTTCTACTTTGTATACCACTTTACCACATAACTTAATAAATGACAAACTAACTGCCCTAATTCAAAAGACTTTTGCCAGAGAGAATGCTACATTTCTCGCTTGCAGTTTTGATAAAGCATTTTTTACTAGCAATATTATTAAACATTATACAATGTGGACCTGTGACGAAGTTTGTAAAGCCCTTTCCTTTTTATTGAACAACATTTACATCAGGTTTGGGAATGCAGTTTTTAGACAAGTAGTTGGTACTGTTTATCCTAGGGAGCTTCAGTTAATTAAAACTAACAATTCGGATACTGATGCTTCGTTTTTAGATTTACATCTCTCTATTTATGACAATATTATACATACCAAAATTTATG
Organism: Mercenaria mercenaria; assembly: GCF_021730395.1. Lineage (NCBI taxonomy): Eukaryota > Metazoa > Mollusca > Bivalvia > Venerida > Veneridae > Mercenaria > Mercenaria mercenaria. The sequence continues at coordinate 5,170,393 of NC_069365.1, read as the reverse complement.
ACAAGAGGGATGATTTTAACTTTAGCATTGTAAATTTTTCCCATTTGGATGGGGATGTACCTCAGGCTACATCTTATGGGGTACATATTTCTCAATTAATTCGGTTTGCCAGAGCGTGTAGTCATGTCAAGCATTTCAATGAACGTAATCTATATATTACAAGTAAACTTCTTCAGCAAGGCTACCGTTATTACAAATTGCGTAAATATTTTGCTAAATTTTACTATCGTAATTCTGATTTAGTTTTAAAATTCAATAGTAATTTAAAGACACTTCTGCGAGAAGGTATTTCTAAACCCGTTTTTTATGGGGATGTGGTTTACAAACTTCGTAAGATCTTGGGTCATGGTAATTTTCCAAATGTATTTGGTAAAATTATAAAACGTTTTATTAAAAGAGGTTACGACCCAACTGTTTTGAGACATACCGCATGTTTAGTGTTCAACCCGTTTACAGTTGGACACTACGCTTCCCTCTTTGATTGTGTCTGACGGAAGAGGGGGAGGACTCTATGATAAGCAGTTTTTAAATCCAACCAGGACTGAACTGTTTTGAAATCTGTCTTCTGGTCTGTTTCGTCGGGCCCTTAAGGGTGTTTCTCTTGTTTCTCTGTCTTCTGAAAAGGCATTGAGTACATACGTTTTTGGTTCTAAAGGTTTGCTTTTTATATATTCATACACGAGCATTTTTGTGTTTTACATGCCATGCCTTTTTGTTTCCATTACGTGTGTTAGAGATTCACCTGGAGGGGATTACTTTTATTTACACTGTCCCGTGTCTTTGGAACATGGTGGGGGTAAGAGTGAGGTTGGGTGCGCACCATAAACCGGTTTAAGCTCCCCAGTGGTGTTTTTGCCACTGACCGTTCCAAGGCGGTGCCCCACTGTGTTCCTTTGTTTGTTCGTTTTGTCCTCGTGTGTTGACTTTGTGTGTGTGCGCGTGTATGTGTGTGTGTGTTTGTGGTGTGCACGTCTGCGTGCTGTAGGTTTCGTTTTGGGGAAGCTGCGATTTTGGTACGTGGCTTTCCCTGTTTGATATTTGTATTTGTTTTTTAAGCTCCCCAGTGGTGTTTTTGCCACTGACCGTTCCAAGGCGGTGCCCCACTGTGTTCCTTTGTTTGTTCGTTTTGACCTCGTGTGTTGACTTTGTGTGTGTGCGCGTGTATGTGTTTGTGTTTGTGGTGTGCACGTCTGCGTGCTGTAGGTTTCGTTTTGGGAAGGCTGCGATTTTGGTACGTGGCATTCCCTGTTTGATATTTTGTCTTTGTTTTTTTTGTACATTCGGACATTTTACTACCATATACAGTCTGACCAAACAACTGATTTTTTAAAGCATCATTATATACTTCAGGAAATTCAGGCAATAAAAATAATACGGAAGCCTGGAAGTGACATGGTCGACATGAGTTTATGAATGAAAATACACTCCGGAAATTAAGTTATGGCCAAAATTTAAGAAAAAAACTTCGGATACCATGTTGTTCCCTCAAGTTAGTAAAATTAAACACATTCCGGAAAAAATATCAACCATGTCACTTCCAAAGCTTCCGTAAAATAATGTGAGTTGTTTGATTTTTTATTGACCATTTTAAAAGATCCCCAAGCATCTTATCTGAAGGAGAGTATATAGGAGTTCCGTAGATTTCATGATATTTTTGCGTACAAAAGGAATAATACATATACAATACTTTGTTTGTTTGAGAGTAAGACTATAAGATTCTTATATCCTTCGTGGCATCTTTTACGTTCCCGTATGTCGGAATTAAATGTTTCTTTCAGGTTATCCGGACAACGAGTCGGGCTTTAATTACCGGTGTAAAGACAAAAAATGTCTGAACGATTAGTTTGATAGTAGAAGTCTCAAGAACTAAGGAAATTATTAAATGCAAGATGTTACCGTCTTTCCAAGGTGTAGGAAGAGTTATCTACCATACTAAAACATGCAGGGCTTCAGAAAACTATGCAAAATGATTCCATCGAAATAAAACTATTAAACAATTTAAAAAATATATCTATTTTTGCGTAACCCTGCACTGATAGTTCGTTGTTGACATACTGAAAGAACTGAAATAAAATCAACTATTCAAAATTAATTATGGTAAAAGTATCCATACAGCCGTAAGTTCAATCAAGACAGATGCGGAAATGTAAGGAGAAATTTAGATTCCAGGAATTTACAGTTTCTCTGCTAAGTTTTGACAAATATAACTTAGTGTTTAGTGTTCAACCCGTTTACAGTTGGACACTACGCTTCCCTCTTTCATTGCGTCTGACGGAAGAGGGGGAGGACTCTATGATGAGCAGTTTTTAAATCCTACCAGGACTAAACTGTTTTGAAATCTGTCTTCTGGCCTGTTTCGTCGGGCCCTTAAGGGTGTTTTTCTTGTTGCTCTGTCTTCTGAAAAGGCATTGAGTACATACGTTTTTGGTTCTTAAGGTTTGTTTTTTTATATATTTATACATGAGCATTTTTGTGTTTTACATGCCATGCCTTTTTGTTTCATTACGTGTGTAAGAGATTCACCTGGAGGGGATTACTTTTATTTACACTGTCCCATGTCTTTGGAACATGGTGGGGGTAAGAGTGAGGTTAGGTGCACCATAAACCGGTTTAAGCTCCCCAGTGGTGTTTTTGCCACTGACCGTTCCAAGGCGGTGCCCCACTGTGTTCCTTTGTTTGTTCGTTTCGTCTTATGTGTTGGCTTTGTGTGCGTGTGTGTTGTTCGTTTCGTCCTTATGTGTTGGCTTTGGGTGTGTGTGTATGTGTGTGTGGTGCGCGCGTCTGCGTGCTGGGGGTTTCGTTTTGGGGAGGCTGCGTTTTTGGTGCGTGGCATTCCCTGTTTGATATTTTTCTTTGTTTTTTTATGTGCTAAATGTAGTGACATGAACACTAGAAAAAAAAGAAATGTATCGATATAAACAGGATTTACCGTCAAGATAGTCCAGTAAAACAGGCCTAGGAGGAAATGAGGGTATGGCTTTCCCAAAATGTTTCTCAAATGTGTAATCCGGGAACTCAATGCACTCCTTAGGTCCATTTGACCAAAGGTGTTTATACATGCCGGCATGACATGGTTCGCCGTATTCATCAGTACCTACAAGCAAATATAGAAATACGTTATATTAAAGTCTAGAAATTTATTTTAAATCCTTCAAATACAAAAATACATACGTGAATTTTTTAAAAAAAAAAAAACATTTATTTATATCAGTGTTTTCTACAACTCTTGTTTAACGCTGTAAATATGTATCAGGTATTTACAAGCTTTGATCTTCCCTTGCGCTTTCACAATAGACTTAGAGAAGAACTGGTTTAGAAACAAAATAATGTTCATAATAAGGACAATAAGGATATATTTGTCTGTGTATAAATTACCTTTGGTTCATTGCTTTAGATGACTGTTTTCAGCTTATTTATCAAAAAGAGAAAGAAAAAAAAGTAAAAATGAAACTGGGGATAATTTTACAAGGAAACAAGATCCTTTATAGATTGCAACGCTACGTGAAATCGAGCAGTTTTGGCGGAAATGAGGTATATGTCCGGTTATTGATTCTTTGATAACCAGCGATTGTGTTAAATAGTGTTATATTTCGAAAACCTGGGGTCTTCCTCCTCATTTCAGGTTAACTGAAGCTGCTCGTGTACTGGGCGCCGTTTTACTATATTTAAGACATATTTTATATAAAAAATTAATTTTTTGATATCAAAAATTATTTTCTGATTTAAAGTATTAGTATGATAAATATGGGGACTCGTCTAATCCCCCTCCCCATTTATTATACTGACCCAACTTATTTCCATGAAGTGTCTCTAACAAACCTTATACATGTAATCAATAATCGGACAGCTGTGCAATTTCTTGACACTAAAACATAATAGTTTGATACTTGATATCAAGAAATGACTTTTAATATCAAGAATTCGATTTACTGATATCAAGACATTGTTAGTATCTCTTGCATATAAAAAACAGAATCGAACAAACAAGAATACAAATAACAAAACAAACCAGGCACTTTAACATGCTACTGAAATATTACAATTACCTGTTCTCCAAGAGTAGTTCCATAGTCCGCCCCACGTGCTTTGCTTTTCGTAGCAGGTGACAACAACTTCATTTCCGCCGTCGATGTCTGCAAAATTCCATATAGCAGACATTCCACATGGACCTGCACCTATCACACACACTCTCTTCTTCTTTGTTGCAGCAGCCATATCTTATAGTCTTATATGAAAAGAGATTTTGCAGCTGTCATTATTAAGGAACACTCTGTATTTAAACGAAAACATTTACCATTTATTTGATTAAAACTGACATTACCCTTATAAGTTTATCCGTCAGCAAGTTTTAGATTTTTTTCCGGTGCATCGATCGACATTGAAGGTCAAGGCCTGGTTGTCTCTGTGTAAGAAAAAGCATAATAGCGCAAGATACTGTCCAATTACATATAACAAGCTGGACAGTAGACATATCATTGCGAAAAGGGCAAAAATGGGTCGGCTACAAAGTACAAGTAAAAAGAAAAGCCTTGTTACTCCACAAAAAGATGAAAAATTATATTAATAGAACCGATGACTTATTTAATCAATAGATTTTTATAGGATCGTAAGAAGTGATACATATTTTTTACACACGTTGAGAGTTTGTGTGTTTACAGATTATTTAACTGCAGTGGCGAACTAAGCCCCTACTAGGTTTTTCATTCGTGGTATTTTCTATTAACATTTCATGGGATTACGTAACAAGTTTACAGTATTTTGTACGTTGGGCGAAGAGTTTTTAGTGTATTCAGATTGATGGTATTTTTGTAAGGCGTGTTCTTGCCACACTATGTTTTCCTTACGGTATTTTCGATAAGCTTATTCTGACTTGCACTCCCGTGTGTTGCTGTGTTCTACGAAAGACCTGTGGTTATTTCCAACTTCAGACTTCAAACTTCAGACTTCAAACTTCAGACTTCAAACCGCACACTTCACACTTGCAACTTCACACTTCAAAATTCAGACTTCAATCGTCAGACGTCACACTTCATACTTCTCACTTCACATTTCATTCTGCAGACTTCAGACCTCATACTGCACACTTTGCACTTCATCGATTAAACATCACGTGACTTGACGTCATCTGCTTATTGTGTATTTGCATAGGTGTGTACGCCATTTCTTATTTGGGTTTTAAGTATTATTGATTGTGTACATTTTAAATGTTCTAGGAAAAAATACTTCTCCAGTTTAGATTATATCACTTGTTGATATTCGCAAAATAAGGGGAAATTCAATGTCTGTCGTCCGTCCGTTCAAAATCTTCATGAGAAAGAGAATTTGGGATAATGTTTTAAACAAGCTCACGGGAATGATACATTGGTGACGCACATGAAAATTGCTAAAACAATTTCATTCGATGCAGAAATGTGGTTGCCGTGGTAAACGAAAGGGAAAATATGTTTTAAAATCTTTATGTGTAAGAGAGAAAGGCCTATAAATTAGATGTATGGTGTGTGGCATTACCTAGCGGTCCTCTAGTATTAGAGGTATTCAAATTATACCACTTATAAAGGCAAACCTTTTTGATATCTTCTTCTCTTACAGTATATTATACTCTGCTATATTCATTTAAATTATGCATCTAGAGTTAAAAGTAACACAGCCATAATCATTATACTTCATTATGTCCAATCTCGGTAATCCCAGGTTGTTCTAAAAGTAGAAAAAAAAACGCCCGAAAAAGACTTCACACTTCAAACTTCAGGCTTCACACTTCAGACCAACTTTACATTTTAGACTTCACATTTCAAACTTCAGACTTCACACTTCAGACTTCACATTTCAGACTTCAAGCTTCACACTTCACACTTTTCTATTATTTGTATGAGTGTTAAGCAATATATATGAAGTGTGAAGTCTGAAGTGAGAAGTATGAAGTCCGAAGTCACCACCGGTCTTTCGTAATGTTCACATCCCCTAATTAGCGATGCTCAGATGTTTTCCTTCATACCAGTTCTTGTACGTTTGTTTTTGTGCAGCTTGTGTTTTGTGCCTTGATCGTCTGAAGCTTTATCTTTTTCTGTTGTTAGATATGGCTGTTATGCATAGGCTGGTACGACGTGTATGTCTGTTATGAGAGTCGCTCAATATCAGGTGGTAGAGGGCACTGAAACAAGAATCCTGTTCCGTGTCGGCCGAGTGGGTAGTGGGGGGGGGGGGGGGGGGGGGGGCTGATATGCTTTAATTCTTGCAAGTATTTAACAAACTGCTTTATCTACATAACAAATTATGATTTGTACCGAATATATTGGAAAATGCACATGACGAACTATTAATTGTACAACACAAACTAGTGAATGCCCAGCATAAACTAAAATATGTACAGGACAAACTAGTAAATATACATAATAAACTGCTTTATCTACATAAACTAAAATCTGTAAAGGACAAACTAGCAAGTGCATATAACAAACTGCTTTATCATAACAAATTGTGATTTGTACAGAATATATTGGAAAATGCACATGACGAACTGGACTTAGGTTTTGTAGATGGCCTCGGTCGCAGATTTTGGTTCCCTGTAATTCATACTTTGGCACCTATTGATGCAGACCGTTACATATATATGTGTTTCCAGAGTTTGGTATTTTAGTCCCTGCATGTACATATAAGAGCACCAGATACAAAATTGGGAGAGAGATCTAATGGCGGTGCCCTCGTTTGTCTTATTGAATCACTTTAATGGAATATATTCCTGTTTGATAGAGTTGTTTTCGTTTCATGTGTTGTTCTATTTTTTTAAGTGTCTCGCGCAGGTTGGTGCCCGGGTTTCATATAGATAGTCTAAGTAAGTATTTTGATTTGTCACGGAGTGGAGGAGAACTTTGTGTGGTTGGTTTAAGGTAAGTATATCGCATTGTCACTAATTGGAGAGGAATTTTGTTGTTGTCTGTGGGTTGGATGTACATTAATATGGGCTTCGGATTTCGGGAGTAGCCCCGCCACCTGGGTAGTTTTGTGTGACTAATAGAGCAGACAAAATATTTTAGTGGAGTTTTCCTATAGATTGTTGCAATAATTTCTCGGTCGTATTAAAATTGTTGAAAATTGGATAATATTATGTCATATGCAGAACGTGTGTCAAACTTATTTGATTACACGGACGAGTAGTACGTATTCACTACTTGTGTCAGTTTTATCACAGACCATGGACTGGGTCAAGAATATAACCAAGCTGCTTCTTAGTGATAAATTGTATCATTATTATGATCACATGGTTACAACTATGGATAGATTGGTCGTTGACTCAGAAGATGTTTTCTGGATGGCAAACAGTTGCCAATTTGATCTCAAACAAATGCAAGTGACCACTGAGGCCTATAACGAGTTTTAGGAACAGAGGGCAGATTGGATGATCATCACAAATATTATAAACATTTCTGTCTTATCATCTATAATGTTCATGGTGACTGCACGGGTAAACTGGTAGCCTCTTTCAATAAAGATCTAGATACTTGACAAAATGAATAATGATTTGAAACAAATGGTTTACATAATCACTTTTTCATGGAAGATATAAACATCGATGAGGACATGTAAGCAATTTTAGCTTGATGGTTTTCTTCGGTTGATGGGCCAGATAGGCAAGGAGCGTTGCGCGCGCGTAAAGGCCTTAACTTGCCAATATTTCCTCGCAAGGGAATTTATCTGGTTATATATCCGGGGAATCCTTCAGACCGCTGATGTGCATGATGTCGTGTTGTGTTGATACATTATGCATGGAAGTGATTATGGTTTTACTTTCGAATAATTAAAAAAATATCCAAATTCCTTTTGAATGTTAGGACACGGTGAATTATATTTGCATTAAAATTAGAATATTTGAATAGCACTTTTCTGTGAGCTAGTTCATTCATTTCATTATATACAACTTGATGTCGCGTGACTCATGGATACAGCGGCAAGGATCTGGGATGCTGTATTTTTGCCAGATCGGATATCACGAGACGCGCAAGCGCCGAGTGTTACCCGACCTTGCAAAATCCACGAGAGCCGAATACAAAATCCCGGATCTAGCTACTGTTATAATGACCCTCTTATTATTTACCTTCCATCTTTTTTGATATCGAATGAAATCTTCAAGGTTTGTCAGTGTCAGTGTCAGAACTGTGTCGGGCCAGAACTGTGGCAGGTGCATACATGGCCGTGGTTGCGACTACTGAGGTCATTTTTTCTGCCTTATTTGCCTCGGTCGATTTTTCTGCCTTAACTGCCTCGGTAGTTTTTTTTACCTCGGTCATTATATTTAGTCTCCGTCTTTTAGTTTGCCTCAGCTGTATGAATTACCAGGCTTTCCCGTAGTGTCTAATCTCGGTTAAGCTACAATGTCTTCAATTTTCATTTTCGAATAGTTATGTTATATGAAATATGGAAAAGACAACAGCGTAAATACATGATACGACGTGATGTTTGTGAAATATTTCAGTATCATACTATAAAAATATTTCAATATCATACTTCAGTTGGTGCGCGCATTTCAGATATCTTAATGCAAGTCGTCTGATATCATAGAGATAATACCAAAAATTTTATGAAAAGCACTTAAAAAATTCATGTTTGTTGCTTATATATAACATTTAAGACCAAATATAATACTTAGGTCTTGAATTGATCATTTTGAGCATTGTTACGTCGTATAGAGCTTGCGCCGTATATAACTCAGGCATGAGCTATATTCGGTGGTTGACAACGCATACAGCTTACGATGAGCTGTATCCCTGAGCATGCAACGAATACAGCTTATGTAAGTGGTATACGGTAGATATACACATATGCTTTTCAGATAGGTCTGTCGTCTTAACGTATATGGCTAACACTATCACACATATTAGTAGCAGTAGCAGCAGTAGTATGTGCAGTAGGAGCAGATATAGTAGTAGCAGCAGAGTAGTAGTAGTAGTAGCAGAAGCAGCACTAGTTGCAGTAACAGCAGCAGTAGTAGAAGGAGTAGTAGCAGTAGCTGCAGTAGAAGTAGCAGCAGCAGTAGCAGTAGTAGCAGTAGCAGTATTAGTAGTAGCAGTAGCAGCAGTAGTAGTAGCAGCAGTAGTAGCAGTAGCAGTATTAGTAGGAGCAGTAGTAAGAGCAGTAGTAGCAGTAGCAGCAGTAGTAGTAGCAGTAGTAGCAGTAGCAATAGTAGGAGCAGTAGTAGTAGTAAGAGCAGTAGTAGCAGTAGCAGCGGTAGTAGTAGCAGTAGCAGCAGTAGTAGTAGTAGCAGTAGTAGCAGCAGGTAGTAGTAGTAGTAGGAGCAGTAGCAGCAGTAGTAGGAACAGTAGTATTAATAGCAGCAGCAGTTGTAGTAATTGCAGCTGCAGTAGCAGCAGTAGTAGTAATAGTAGTAGTAGTAGTAGGAGCTGTAGCAGCAGTAGTAGGAACAGTAGCATTAATAGTAGCAGCAGATGCAGATGTAGTAATAGCAGCTGCAGTAGCAGCAGTAGTAGTAATAGTAGTAGTAGTAGTAGGAGCTGTAGCAGCAGTAGTAGGAACAGTAGCATTAATAGTAGCAGCAGCAGTAGCAGTTGTAGTAATAGCAGCTGCAGTAGCAGCAGTAGTAGTAGTAGCAGCAGCAGTAGTTGCAGTAACAGCGGCAGTAGTAGATGTAGTGGCAGTAGTTGTAGCAGTAGCAGTAGTAGCAGCAGCAACCGTTTCAGAAGTAGTAGAAGTAGTAGTAGTAGCAGCAGTAGTGAGCTGTATTCAGTGTAAACTATATACGGTTTTATAGTCAACGAATACAGCTCTATTCGGCGTAACAGAGCATGTTGTTTTAAGACCTTTTAATTTCCATGTAGCCGCTCCTGCAGATAGTCCTGCCTATCAAGCTATTGATAAATATTTAATCCCCATTTACAGCCAGTCTGATTATTGCAGGAAGAACTTATCTCAATGCAGGAAAATTGTAAGATACATGCATATTGTATGGCATCAGAAAATGTTTAAGTCTAATAAAATAAATTCAGATCCACTATTTAATCTGAAATTTAGGTATAATGTTATTTGTACCATATCATATATCATATATAAAAAATCTAAAAAACAAAATCAGTATTTACCATGAAAATTAACATTACATTGAATCTTCCACCCTCATACCTACTGACATGCTTTGATGAAGTTTTTAAGAACAATAAATGATTTTACCACTATAACAATAAATGGATGACAGGTTGACAAATTTTGATATCATTTCACGATTCAGACTCGCAAGTAAAGAAATTTTAGTAATCTTCAAAAGATTTACCAAATATCACCATCATATGCTCACCAGATTAATCAACGATAGCCTGCCAATTCTTTTCTAGTTTTATTTATATGTTCATTTGGTTTACTTTTAGATTGTTTGAGGGGGATGTTTGCACTGGCCGGTATATCTTCGACAACCGTCCAAAAAGGAAAAATATGGAAACAAGCAATGAAATATATCAGGCGAGGGTATGAGGCTAGTGCCAATGTTTGCGCAGATATTAGTAAACTGTTTTTTTATTTGTAAATTTCAGAAGAAAAAACATAACCGTAGCTAGTTGATTTTTTGTGTGTTAAACACCGCACACCTCCACCTCCTCCCCTCAATAAAAACCGTTACAAATCATTGCGCAAATTATTTAAATTGTATATGTTTCGGTTTCCTAATTACGAGGACATGTTTGAAGAAATATCAGATCTCGACGTTTGATATCCTTTCATAATCTTTTCATGATTCAGACACGTCAGTAAAGAAATTTTAGTAATCTTCAAAAGATTTATAAGATATAATACTGAATCAAGTTTACCAGACAGCATATGTTATTAGATACATTTGCATCATAATCTAAATGCCGCTAAATGCAGAAAGTATCTAAAATATTTGAGAAAAAATGGTCCGATGAAACTGCTTTTAAATGTGAAATGCATGCCTCAAGGTAGGATTATTTTGCCTTTTAAGTTGCTTGGATCTCTTACTTGATAATACGGACAAAAGTTGCGGTGTCATAGCATTTGTAAAACAAAATGAGACAAAAGCTCTTAATAACTGCGTTCGAAAAATATAAACAGACAAAAACCATAATACTGTAAATGTAAGGCAATTCAAAAGATTGTAGGAAAAGAAACAGTCTTATTCCAATGGAAGACGTATTTAGCTACTTTTAAGTCTTACAGCTTTAAATAAATCCATAATGTCTGTCTCAAACAAATTATGTCGAACATTGTAGATACCAGTATAAACTTTGATCTTCCCTATTCAGTTTCAAATAAGCTCCAGTATTGTAGTATCAGCCAAGGATTAAGTTCAAAGGTGTCGCCCAGAATTATATCAAACCAATGTCTTAAAACATTTTATTCTGCACAATAGAATGGTCAGTTTGAGAAGTTTCTTTATTGGCTACTTAAGGCAAGTGGCTGCTTAATTAATACCTGTAGGTGACTGCTAAGGCAGAATGTAATGTATACCTCTACCACAGTTCAACATTAAATGTGTGCAAAAAGTGTCTTTGAATCTTCATTTCATCTTACACCTTATCCCCTCAGCCTTCAAATTTTATTTATTGAATTTCTTTTTTATATTTCTATTGTCGAAAAATGATGATATGCCTGTGCGTATGTTAGTATGCTGAGCTACGTGCCTGTCATGTGTATTATAGACCTACACAGGTCATACTGGCTAATTACTTTTACAAGAAGTCACAAGTTCTCTTTCCCAGAATCTTTACCCATAGGGAGATTCAACGGAAGAGGTTTCGCTTTTTTACATCCTCCTGCAGTATAGCTTCACAATTGGTTGTGCTACGCCCTGAGTCCCCTTTCTATGTAATAAATAGTCCTATTAGACCAACCAAATAGCTATTTACAAACATTCACAAGGATTGCATTTTTCATTCGTGTAACATTCGGATCCCGAATTAAAACTCCCACCCTCCCATCGTCATTTCGTACTTGGGTACTTGTAACCGGAGCAATAATTTACGGAGCATGGGGATCGGGAAGCTGGGGGTTGATTACGTTTTCTTGCTATTTAATGTTTAATTTCCTACAATATAAATTCATTGTTTTCCAAACCTAATCTGATTTCAAAGTATGGTTAAGATTCAACATAAAGCAATGAATTTGTTGATGCCAAAAGCAAAATTATTTGAAACTTAATGATTTATCATCATAGTTTGTATGTATTTCATTTTTATCAAAATACAATGGGTTTATTTTTACTTATTTTGAAGAGTTGTTGTTGAAGCGCATATGCAGACGATAGGTAATATCGTGTGGACAGGTGGTATCGTGATCAGTTGATGAGACTTCATTTATGCTGTAGTAAATAAAGGTTACAGACACTTTATTGACTTTCTAATGCATTAACGGGGAGCGCAGCGTAGTGAAGGCAAAACTTAATGCATTAGAAAGTCAATAAGTGTATCTATAACCGACTTATAGTTAAAACGCCCCTTTTCATCAATCAGCGACATCTCCGTCTCAAGTAATCTAAACCACACAGGGAACCCTTCTTTGAAATTACCTTAAATCAATAGTAAGGTATATATTTTTTAATTTGCAGAGTTGTACATAGTTACGTTTTACAATATCTGATTAAAAATCTGTTTCTGTTTTATTTTGTAAAGACGACTTTGAGAAAAAATGTTTAAAATTTGAATTTTGAATTTCCCTGGGATGTGGCCAACATTGCTTGTACACAAAATCATTTATATATAGTAAGCGCACGTTGGTTTACTTTTTGACGAGTAGAGGTAATTGAACTCCGGTTTACATTATGAAGGAACAATTAGTGCACTTTCCGGTCAATGTTGTATTAAAATCTTAGAGATAATACAAAGGGTGAAAGGTGCAGAAAGGTATAACTTGAACTATGAAAGTACAGCTTGCATTAAAAAGAAGAAAAAACAGACAATTTGATATTTATATACATGATCCGTTCATTATAAAGACACACTATTTCTTGCATGCAGTCTCTGTTTTAGCAACTGCTCCGCCTCCTTGAATGTGGGAAATCTATAGTAGGCGGAACAATGAATACTCATTAATTTTGAACTACTTCATGATTAAGTGGATCAATTTCTTAGTTACGAAATAATATGAAAATAAGTTGGTTACTTTTTGAAAATCCCTCGCTTGTCATTGGATAGAAACGATGTTTGAACTATATTAATATTCATTTATATGTTCTTTTCAAACTAATGACGTTTTATTGTAATTTTAAGTCGCAAACAATCCTTTTAGCAACATCATTGTCATTGTATGAAGAAGAACTTTTTATTGAAAACTAATGCCCTTTTCAGCATGACAGCAACATTAGGCGGAACTATGATATTAGGGAAAACTGTTTGAACATGTTTACATTTAATTTTACTCGTATGAGATAAATTAGGAGCTCCATTAAGAAGAATGTTCTACATACACTTCCCAAAAATATGTCATTCGTTGCGTCCGAGAGCGATTAGTACCCAGGGTAGGTCGCAGAGTGAAGGGGTAATTTTTCTTTTTTATTTAAAACAGCGCACTAAAGTCTGTTTTTAATATCACATATCCTATTCTTTTCTTGGGGGAGCGCCCAACAAACCCTCCTATGGAGGAGGATGGGACACAACCTTCCAAACTAACCTCTGTCGGGACTTTGCCTTTATCATTCAATTTTACCTAACAACCACGAACAAACGCGCATACTCATTGGCCTCGGTAAAATTTAGTCTCTCGCTTCGGCCATGTATTAAATGAAAGTAGTCCGGCAACATACAATGCAAAAGGTACAATATGAATTTTTTGTCTGCCTGTTCATATTTACTTGTGAAAGTCAGTGTATCGTATCGCTTATCATATTGGTATAAACACACTAAATAGCCAGTCTTCCATACAAAACTGTGAAAATTTCAATAGCTGTGACACAAGGACCCATTTTAAGTGCCTGTAACTCACATTTTCTTCAAGAGTATTGTCAATTTTGAATAAAAATCAAAAGAATAGTCGGATTAATCAAGATGTAAGAAAATATTTTCAGTCAAGCAAAGCACTGTAAAATCAGCTAAAAATTGTGACCCCAGATCGCAGTGGTGTTTTCTGAAATGCTACAATTTCATTATGAAAATATTTGCTAAATGTCAGGCATAGATCTGCCATGTCATTCCAGCAAAACAATATGTAACGAAAATAAAGAAAATAGCTCTAATGGGTAACAACAAAATCTGAGAACTATTTGAATTCGCAATTATACGAAAGCATTGTTTTTCGCGCCATTTTCCTATTAAAACAGTATTCCCTAAGATAGTGCCAGCTGTAAAATCAGTAAAAAATTGAGACACCAAATTGTAGTGGTGATACTAGTATATGATGTAATTCTACATGTTATGACCTAAGTTTACATGTTCTACTGTTTCATTATGAAAATTCTACCAAATTGTCTAATATGCAACTGTCATGTAATTTCAGCAAAAAGCGATAGAAATATGGAAATTAGCTTTTGATATGCCAGTATGCAATTCTATTTTTTTCGCGCCATTTTCCAGTTTAGTTAATACATGTGCAAGATTAAATACATGCACCAGTTTGAGAAAAGATAAGCAGGACAGAATAGGAATGAAAGACTCATGGTCTTTTAGAATTCTTCTCCTTTGCAGACAAAATAATTGTGCAAAGATTGTGTAAACCAATGATAATTTCTTTATTTTGTCTAAAAATATTTTTTTTATTATACCTTTGTTATCAAAACTAACAAGCGCGTAAAGATACACATACTGTATTGAGTAATTTGCCCATATCTAAATGCAATTCACTTTGATTAAATTGTTATATCTACTTGTCCACATATCAGGTGAAATTTTTCTACATGTTCATTTCCGCCAAGTTTGGAATAGAATGTGTATATAACAATGAAAAATGATAAAGTGGGTGAAAATAAAAGTTAGCTATGTGCAAAAATGCAAGAAGTTACCTTTCTGCATTATTTCAAAAGCGTTGCAACGGTTTACTATTTTATGTTATCTTGCAAATATCTTATGTCTATAAGTTAGTACGATTAGTCACTTTCAGAATACTCACTTTTTATGGATGTTTGAGGAAAATTATATTTTGCCTAAAATGTGCGGACTTGTAAAATGAGGAATTAGACCCTAATCACAGTTCCTTATTTTGAGTATAGAAATATACTGTAATAAAAAATGGTAAAAATATGCTTTTAATGCATATACATAATTTATATAATTTATATTTAAAATATAAATGGGCCCCACAGACAGAGTAAAGCCACGAAACTAGATGTTGATCCATGCTCACATAGAAAAAAATGAATTGTAGAACAGCTCTGGTACATTTTGATGTATATTTGGAGATATACTCTCCTCATTTTTGGATGTTTTGAAACATAATGATTATACCGTCGTGGAAAATGTTTTCTTATTTCATTTTTCTTTGGTATTGCATTATTCTTTGGGGTGTTATTTTTGGCAAGGACTTTGGTTTGAGTGGTCATACTTTACGCACCCCGAGTTATTCCGCGGCACGTGTTATTTCCCTATTCTAACACGGTTAAAACACTGTTACACGTATTATTTTTGTGGTAACATTTGTATATAAATATAGAATTAAGATTAACATTAAATTTTATCATTATTATATCTGTAGTTATTGTCAACAAATTCAAATCGTTGTGTTTTCACTAAACACGCTTTTCAACTTAGACATTTATCATCATATTCATTTTTGTTGTTAATTGAGATGTTAGATTATAGATGCTCAAGACAACATTAACGAACAAACAATTATAATGCAAGAAAATGGTTACCTTAAAAGTCCTTCTTTCCTTTAAGTTATAACTGTAGTGGTTTATACATCTAAACGACAAGGTAAGCAGTAACTGATACTGATCATATCTATACGAAAATGTGTCAGTCGGGCAATCCGATATAAACATGTTTATCATTTTTATTATGAGTAAACCAATTGCTTTAACAGAAACTGTCTTTTGATATCAATGTTATAAGACCAGACATGGGTTCGGTTCATGAACGATAGTGGAAATGCAAGCTACCGTCCACGCTCTCTAGCCCCGGGCGGGTTGAGCAGAACGCATGTTATAAGTACCAGAATAAAATTTAGAGACATTCGCAGATATATTCATACGCCGGTGCACATGGAACCGATAAAATAATTCCTTTGCCATAAACGAGAAAACAATGGGCAGAACAACTAAACAAATTAGAATTTAGATTACGGAGCCTGCATATCATATAAACTGCCAAAGACAAAATTAAAAAGCAGGTACCATATCAAAGGGGTGATTAAACAATACCATCAGGACCTCGACCTTGCTACATTAGCCAATCATTACTTTCTAATCAGACTCCCTGTTAACAGGCATCTTGTGCCGTTATTGTATTGTCAGGAAATGTTATTCGGAAGAAGAACTGCGCTATCTTCAGTTAGTGCCTTTAAATATGTTGATAACAAAAGGCTGAGGAATACAAAACAAGGACAAATATCAAACAGGGAATGCCATGTTCCAAAAACGTAGCTTCCCCAAAACGAAACCCACAGCACGTAGACGTGCACACTACAAACACACACACATACACTTGCATACAAATCAAATACACGTGTACAAAACAAACAAATACAGGAACACAGTGGGACACCGACTTGAAACGGTCAGTGGCAACAACACCAACGGGAAGCTTAAACAGGTTTATGGTGCTTACCCAAACACACTCTTACCCACAGCATAGCAAACCTTAAGAACCAAAAACTTATGTACTCAATGCCTTTGCAGGAGACAAAGCAACAAGAAAGATACCCTTAAGGGCACACTTGCTATGGAAAGTCTTCAGAAATGTTTGCCGTTAATAGACTAATAGATGTAAACAATCAAAAGTCGTCGTTGAAAAATGTATTCGAATGACCATGGAGATGGTAAAACATTTTTTTTCTGAGTTTTAGGAATTTAAAAATAATTTATTTATTCAGAGATCCTCGGGCTATGTTAGGTTCCCAGGCGGAGAACGGCGATAGTAATGCCAACTCTTAAAGGTCGTGTCAAACATCTGTCAGCAAATGTCTACAGATCGAAATAACACGATGTAATGTATCCAGAACAAATTTGTACCGTTAGATATGAAGACATCGTAGATTTACCTTTAGATACGATTCGAAAGGTGTTTAAATTTATTGATGTCCCTTTCACGAAAACAGATGAACTGTTTGTTAAATCTCTTAGTAGGAAGAAAACAACTGCTGATTTACGCAAACCTGCCCCGCTTAGTGCGTGGAGGAAACATATGACATCTAACTATCATAGACGAATACTGTAGATCTTTGTACAAAGAATTCGGCTATATAAAGGACCATTTTTGAAAGCTGTAATATTATTAGATTATCATATGATACAAGAACGAAGAGGTCTGATTAAACATGCAAGTCATGACGAAATGACGAAATTGAGCATTTAGAGGATGATTGGGGCAAGTGTTTTCAATGTGAATGTGTACGTGTCTTTACTTAAACTTTGACTGTAAGGGATAAAGTAAGAAAAAAACAGCTTGTCTGCTGAGGAATGCCATGCAGAGTATAATTTATGTAAACCTAACACAAGAGACTTTCTATATCGATGAAGAAAATTGGGTAAAACATTTCAAAGCAGTAAACAGGCCAAAAAAAACCCCCAAAAAAACCCCAGATGGTCTGAAAATTGAGCATAATAATGTAAGAGGTTTGTGATGGTGCTGTTTTGTCGAAGAATGAGAATTGTTTAGGCTTTTCCATTTAAATAAAAGATCGAATGTGAACAAAACAATACATACTGATTTTTATGGTCAAAGACGTTATAAATGAAAAACGTCCATCCAGCTGCCTATTATGTGATATCAGTGGCTATACTAAATGATGATTTTCTAAAATGCCATAGAATATGATATGCCCAGTATATATATATATACATGAGTTAACGCAGCGTTAACGTTCATGAAGTGCTCTCCGTTTTCTCCGAGTTGTATTTAATCATTCAAATTTAACTGCCTTTTTTAGAATGTGATTTTTCTTCTGCTACTTTCGCAAAAGCGGAAATGCTATCATCAAACGCCTGCAACCAGGTGACCGTGTGCTTTGGTGATTCGGTGCCGGTGAAAATTGAAGAAAAACACCGATCTCTGTACGTGACGATATCTTCATCCTTACTGTGTTCCCACGTATGAAACAATTCCCTCGCTTTTATTGCATCCGGACTATAACCCGTATCCTCACTTAGATCTTTGATAAACTCCGTCTGGAAATCTATGTCGTCATGGCAATTCTTCAGTTTTGAGCGTTCCTTGACCCATTTTTCTGCACTTTCTTTCATTTCCTTCAGCGAATGGGGCTTATTTGGAATCTTACCGAGAATGTATCTGAAGGAGAGAAAAATAAAAGTTTGAACTATACATAATACAAACAATACCGCCCTATTTAAGAACATTCGACCCCTATCCTGGTGGTTCAAGATTTGATCCCCAAGTCACAATGTTCTCAATCGTCTCTTTTTAATGTGAGATTTCAGACAAAAATAAAATACTATAAACACAATCTTCAAACAAACGTTTTAAGAATTGTCTTTGCAATCTATGTATAATGCATATGCTAAATAGTATTGACGTGCTTGAACTAGTAATTGGCACGACTTAACCAATATCAAATGTTGGTTTTGGAGCGTCAATAACTAGCAAAAGGCACACGTAGTGTACATTAGTGAATATTATTTAATTTACATTTAAATTGCAGTTAAATGGTAAGGCATGTGACGTGCAAACACCTGGTTATTTACACGTGTTACATGATTTTGTCCTGTAAACTTTTGTTACTACCCCAAGTAATGTATGCTTTGATAAATGCTGAACCCAGGAGTTGTGCTACTGAAGCAATGTCTGAATATGTTGAAGCGAAATAAATGAATTACACGCCTGAAAGAAAAATAACAACACCAAAACATATATACACACACAAATTTTGAGACATTTTGAATTCTTCAGAGTACATTATAGAGAGTGTATTTAGAAGTTCATAATGTCATTTCTTTTATTTTTCATTTTAAATTATGTCAACAAAATGAATTTTGAACCTAAACAAAAATGCCGTTAAACAGATTGAAAGCATTTACTATCGTTTCGTTTCAGATAAGAATACCGAATATTCAATTTCAGATTAGAATATCAAAAATTCAAATCGACACTAAAAGTAAGCAATTTGCCAAGATATTTCTATGGTGGCATATTTCTGCATACGATAACCAGATAAGTTTCGCGAAAATGTCTTCTTTTTTATTTTGTTGCATTTAATTGTCTGATACATTGTGTATTACATGGTAATACTAATACTCGGTCAGAGTTAGCTTAGAATTCTGTCTTCAAATTAAGCGGTATACATACTTGCAGATCCACAATGCTTGTACATCAAACATGGTGAAAGTGTAGTACTGGTCCTGGGTGCCCATATAGAACAGCTTGTTGTTGCCACCACCAAGCCAAACGCTTCCCTTGTATAGGTTGGCCGGGAACAGTGACAATGATGACTTTAGACGCAGTCCATCTTCCATAAATGGAAATGAGTACAAATATCCTGTGCATAGTATGACAACGTCTATCTCTTCGGTCGTTCCATCTTTGAAATGCGCTGTCTTCCCTGTAAATTTCTGTACCAATGGTCTTTCTTCTATTCCTTCCGGCCATTTGAACCCCATTGGTTTTGTTCTCCACGTGCATATGACACTTGACGCTCCGTATTTCAGACACTGTAGCGCAAGATCTTCAGCGGAATAGCTTGCACCTATAATCAATAGACGCTGGCCCTTAAATTCGATAGCGTCACGAAAATTATGGGCATGCAATATTCTTCCTTCGAATGTCTCAATGCCTGGAAACCCCGGGACATGGGGAGTGTTGAAAATACCCACAGCAACGATGACGTAATCAAATTTTTCCGTAGAGGACGTGTTGGCCGCAAGGTTGGTGCTTTCTACTGTAAAAGTGTCGTCTGTTTCGTTATATTGAACATGCCGCACTACAGTGTTGAACTTTATGCATTTGCTGAGACCTTCTTTGAGTTTCCAGCGACCTAGAGGTAAAGGCGAATCTAACATATCAGTCTTTAAAGAAGTTTTGTACATTCGGACATTTTACTACCATATACAGTCTGACCAAACAACTGTCTTTTTAAAGCATCGTTGTATACTTCAGGAAATTCAGGCAATGAAAATAATATGGAAGCCTGGAAGTGACATGACTGACATGAGTTTCTGAATGAAAATAAACTCCGGAAACTGAGTTATGGCCACGAGTTAAGTTAAAAAAGAAACTTCGGATATTATGTTGTTCCCACAAGGTAGTAAAAATAAACTTAGTCCAGAAAATATCAACCATGTCACTTCCAAACCTTCCGTAAGATAATGTGAGTTGTTTGATTTTTTCTTGACATATTTAAAATATCCTCAAGCATCTTTTCTGAAAGAGAGTATATAACAGTATCGTGGATTTCATGATATTTTTGCGTACAACGGGAATGATAGGTATCTGTTTGTTTCGGAGTTATAATATTCTTATATTCTTCGTGGCATCTTAAATAACGTTCCCGTATGTGAACAGAGTACATACAAGAGGTTACCGTCTTTCCAAAGTGTAGGAAGAGTTGTATCTACCATATTAAAACATGCAGGACTTCGGAAAAATATGCAAAATGTTCATGTCATTACATTTAGCACATAAGTTCCATTTATCAAAACTTAGCAGAGAAACTGCATATTCCTAAAATATAAATTTCTCTCTTATGCTTCCGCATCTGTCTTGGTAAAGCATTTCACTTGACTGTAATTACAACTGTATGGAAACTTTTATCGTAATTAATTTTGAATAGGTGATTTTATTGCAGTTCTTTCAGTATGTCATCATTGCAGGCTTACGCAAAAATAGATAAAACACTAGAAAAAAATGTATCGATATAAAGAAGATTTACCTTCAAGATAGTCCTGTAAAACAGGTCTAGGAGGAAATGAGGGTATGGCTTTCCCAAAATGTTTCTCAAATGTGTAATCCGGGAACTCTAGGCACTCCTTTGGTCCATTTGACCAAAGGTGTTTATACATGCCGGCATGACATGGTTCGCCATATTCATCAGTACCTACAAGCAAAGATAGAAATACGTTATATTAAAGTCTAGAAATTCATTTTAAATCCATCAAATACAAAAATACACATGTGAATTTTGTAAAGTTTTTGTTTATATCAGTGTTTTCCTACAACTCTTGTTTAACGGTGTACATATGTATCAGGTATTTACAAGCTTTGATCTTCCCTTGCACTGTCACAAGGGACTTGGAGAAGAAATGGTTTCGAAACAAAGAAATGTTGTTTTTGTTCACAATAAGGACAATTAGAATATATTTGCTTGCGTATAAATTACCTTTGGTTCATTGCTACAGATGATTTACCATCTAATATACAAAAAATATAAAAAAGAAACGGGGGATTGTTGTAAGAAAACAAGATCCTTTATAAATTTCAACAAAATGGGAAATTTGGCAGTTTGAGCGGAAAGAAGGTGTATATTCCAGTGTTTACTTTTGCATTCTTAAAAGGAAGATATCCAGTTGGTTAATGGTGGGTAGTTAGTGGTTCTTACTAGGTTCCGTCCATACCAGTTATCTCAAACTTCTCGTGTATTGAGCGCCGTTTTACTATATTAAGACATATCTACAAAAAAGTTAAAAACCCATCTTATTTCCGTGGAGTGTCTCTAACAAACCTGATAATAAATAATCGAATAGCTGTGCAATTTCTTGACACCAAGACATAATCTTTTGATACTTGATATCAGAAAATGCCTTTTGATATCAAGAAATAGATTTACTGATATCAAGAAATGGTCAATATCTCCTGTTTATTAAAAACAAAATCAAATAAACAAAAACACAAATAACAGAACAAACCAGGCACTTTTCATACGTTCCAATATAACATTTCTAGGTACTATAATGGAATTAACCTGTTCTCCAAGAGTAGTTCCATAGTCCGCCCCATGTGCTTTGCTTTTCATAGCAGGTGACATCAACTTTATTACCGCCGTCGATGTCTGCAAAATTCCATAAAGCAGACATTCCACACGGACCTGCACCTATCAAACACACCTTCTTCTTTGTTGCAGCCATATCTTATAGAAGATTTAGCTAAAAAGAGAGTTTGCAGCTTTCAGTGTCTGCCGTCCGTACAATCCAGTAAGGCTCACCTTTACAAAAATATTGGATATCACGAGACGCGCAAGTGCCATGTGTTACCCTTACACTTGCAAAACCACGAAAGCTAAATATAAAATCCCAGATCTAGATACTTTTATACCTTCCTCGTTTTATTCATATCGAATGAAATCTTCAAGTTTTTTTGGTGGAAAAAATAGAACTGTGTCAGGCCATGCATATTAAATGAAAGTAGTCCGGCAACATACAATACAAAAGGTACAATATGAATCTTTCTGTCTCTCTGTTCATATTTACCTGAGAAATACAACTTAGCTGTAATTTTGACAGAGTTTACATAGGTATATAGTAAGTCAGTGTATCGAATCGCATATCAACTCCGTCATATAAATACCTGGAATTCCATATAAAACTAAGAAACTTTCAATAGCTGCGACCTAAGGATCCATTTTAAGTGCATGCAACTCGCATTTTCTTCAAGAATATTGTCAATATTGAATACAAGAGGGCCATGAAGGCCATATATCTCTCACCTGACCTATTGACCTAAAGATCATCAACATTAACATTCTGACCAAGTTTCATTAAGATATGGTCATTAATGTGGCCTCTAAAGTGTTAAATAGCTTTTCCTTTGATTTGACCCGGTGACCTAGTTTTAGACCCCACATGACCCAGATTTAAACTTGACCTAAAGATTATCAAGATTAACATTTTGAGTAAGTTTCATGAAGATATAGTCATAAATGTGGCCTCTAGAGTGTTAACAAGCTTTTCCTTTGATTTGACCTAGTGACCTAGTTTTTGACCCACCTAATCCAGATTTAAACTTGACCTATAGATCATCAAGTTTAATATTCTGACCAAGTTTCATTAAGATATGGTCATAAATGAGGCCTCTACAATGTAAACTAGCATTTCCTTTGATTTGACCTGGTGACCTACTTTTTAAATCTACGTAACCTATATTCAAATCTGACCTTGAAATCATTAAGATTAACATTCGGACGAAGTTTCATGCAGTTACAGTCATAAATGTGGCCTCCACAGAGTTAACAAGCTTTTCCTTTGATTTGACCTGGTGACCTGGTTTTTATCTCCGGATGACCCAATATCAAACTCGTCCAAAACTTTATTGAGGGCAACATTCTGACCAAGTTTAATTAAGATAGACCCAAAATTATGAGCTCTGGAGTGTTAACAAGCTTTTCCTTTGATTTGACTCGGTGACCTAGTTTTTGACCCCAGATAACCCAATATCAAACTCGTCCAAGATTTTATTAAGGATAACATTCTAGCCAAGTTTCATTAAGATTGGGCAAAACATGTGACTTCTAGAGCGTTAACAAGCTTATCCTTTGATTTGACCTGGTGACCTAGTTTTTGAACCCAGATAATCCAATATCGAACTTGTCCAAGATTTTATTAAGGGTAACATTCTGACCAAGTTTCATTAAGATTGGGCAAAAAATGTGACCTCTAGAGTGTTAACAGTCAAATTGTTGACGATGCCGCCGACACCGACGGACACAGGGCGATCACAAAATCTCACCTTGTGCATTTGTGCTCAGGTGAGCTAAAAAAATTAAAAGAATGCTCATAGTAATGTTTGATGCAAGAAAATATTTTCAGTCAAGCAAAGCACTGTAAAATCAGCTAAAAATTGTGGCGCCAGATCGCAGTGGTGGTGCTCAACTTAATTTTTCTGACAATTTCCGTAATGCAACAGTTTCATTATAAAATTCATGCATAGATCTGTCATTTCAGAAGAAAAATGCAATGAAATAAGGAAAAATGGCTTTAATATGTAAAAAATAATATAAGAATCATTTGAATCCGCAATTATACGTTAGAACTTTTTTCTCGCCATTTTGCTTTTGAGTGTCTGTATACCTGTAACAGTTTTCCCTTCAGATAGTGCCAGTTAAAGAAGATCAGTGTTCTGACAGCTAGTCATTAGAAATATTTAGACTGTAGTTAGCATTTTGAAAGAAGAAAATAATCAACACCCAAAACAGCTAAAGTGATATTTTTGTTTAACCCATTTTCACAGCAAAATTGCATTTTTTTTGTTCTCATATTCTAAACAAAATAATCCATTTCCGCCCTCATCTGACCAACTATTTTTACCAATGCTCCCTTATATGGATGAACACAACAATTAGCTGGTGTTTTATAATGAACATATAGAATTTGCTGAATCACACATCAATACTCATTTTAAATGTCTTTAACTTTCGTTAAGTCAGGTGTTCGGCCAAGCAAATACACTTAAAATCAGTAAAAACAAAATGAGACACCAGATTGTACCGGCCATATATGACGTCATTCTACATGTTATGAAAGTTCTACCGAAATGTCAAGTATACAACTGTCATGTGATTTCAGCAAAAGTGCGATAGAAATATGGAAACTTGCTTTTAATATGCCAGTATGCAATACCATTTTCTTCGCGCTATGTTCCATGCAGTTTAGTTAATACATGTACAAGATTAGATCAGCTCGCCTAATTCTTGATAAAGACTTCGATACCCCTTCTGCTGAATTATTTCGAGAATTAAACTGGATGACTTTTCCGGAGCGGGTAATATTTCAAAAAGCAAGTTTAATGTACAAAAGTCTAAACGATCAAGCACCTATTTACCTAAGAAATTCATTTACATTTAGCTGTGATATACATGACATACATGCTCGAACTTTGAGGTCAGATTCTAATTTGCAGCTTTACCTTCCTCGACCGAAAACTGAACTATTTAAAAAAAGTTTTACATCTTCTGGTGCTACTATCTGGAATTCCTTACCAAGTCATATATAAAAGAGCATCATCAGTAGGGCAATTCAAATCACTATACATAGCTGATAATATTTCACTTCGTAAAGTTAAACAAAATACTGGTATTAAATGCACTTGTCTGTCTTCTATATGTTACAATGTACCATGTAAATATTTTAGATGTATATGTTATGTATTGTTTTAAGGGCCGCATGAAAGATTGATGATGTTCGTCAAATGCGTTTTCCTCGTTAAATAAAGCTTTATTATTATTATACATACATCAGTCTGAAAAAAGATAAGCAGGAAAGCATAAGAATGAAAGACTCGTGGTCTTATAGAATTCATCCCCTTTGCGGACAAAATAAGTGTGCAAAGAGTGTGTAAACCAATGATAATTTCTTTTTTTGTTTTACTTCTATTATCAAAATTAAAGACACACAAACTGTATTAAGTAATTTGCCCATACCTAAATGCAATGCACTTTGATCATATTATCAACCCGAAAAGATTTATATTCACCTCGCCGAAGGCTCGGTGAATATAACTCTTTTCGGGTTGATAAATCCTGATATCAACCTATGAAAAAGTCAATAATTGTTTTATTACATGTATAAATGTATAGTCAGTCTTGTTATTGCAATTGTATCTTTAATAAAGAAATAAGGAATAAATTTAGACCAAATCAGGTTGATATTGGTTTTCCAAGCACCTACTTCGATCTGTTTTTATTTTCGTACTATTTATAACCCAAGATAAGTTGATATGATATATACTCATTACTTTTCGAACCGTTTTCAGCCAATCAGAGAAACAATAGAATACAGTCATGTAATAAATTGTTATATCTACTTGTCCACAGATCATTTTAAATTTTTGTACATGTTCATTTCCGCCAAAATTGGCATAGCATGTATATATAACAATGAAAAATGATGAAGTAGGTGAAAATAAAAGTTAGATATGGATAAAATGCAAGTATGTGACTTTCTGCAATATTTCAAAAGCGTTGCAGTGGTTTACTTTTTTCTTTTTATTTATTTATATTGCAAAACTCTTACGTCATTAAGTTTATACTACTAGTCACTTTCAGAATACTCTTTTTGGATTTTTGAGAGAAATTATATTTTGCCTAAACTTTGTGGATTAGTTCTTTAAATAAAGAGCAATTTGACCAAAATCATAATTCCTTATTTTGAGCACAGAAATATACATTTTTTTTAAAAAGAAAAACGGTAACAATGGTAACAAAATGCCTTTAATGCATACACATAAATTATATAATTGATACCTAGAAAGTAAATGGGCACAAGTGGTTTTACAGTGCTTTGCTTGACATAAAATATTTTCTGGCATCCAACATTACTCTGACTACATTGAATTATTTTAATTTTTATTCAACATTGACAATACTCTCCCCATTTGTTTGCATTTTTCTAATATAATAATTACATCGTCATGGGATGCGTTTTCTTATTTCATTGTCTACCCAACGTCATCGGTGCGTTTACGTTTACGTTTCTTGAGGGTATCATTTTTGGCAAAGACTGTGATTTTAGTGGTCATACTTAAGCATGTAATAAGAAATAACTTAGGAATACGCCTAGTTAGTGTACGCCCCCGAGTTCTAGCACTGTTAAAAACTGTTCGGTATTGACGCGGCCTGTATTACACATTTAACAAGAGACAAGATATATATATATATATATATATATAAATGCAGCCGAAGGAAAGCAAGTCGTTTGCTGATAACTTAAAAGCGCTGAACACCCTGATATTAAATGTGCTTTGGTCCCCACTCTGGTTCTAAGTGCCTTCTCTGTGTTGCTGGCTCCTCATCCTGGCCAAAAATACACATGGACGGTAGTAATTCGGCAACAAAGCACGTAGATTTTACAGTTATAAGACATTCTTTTCAACAATATCCGAACGACGTCTTTGAAATATTTGACTTGTGTAAATTAGGGCGAAATACATATGTCTTCATTCGGCTTAATTTGGTCCTATTTCACAACTTTCAAAAGTTCTCACGTCAAGAAATGCCTACACTCTGCAGATCGACCTGCATACAAAAGAAGTGTATCCAATTCTAAGTATAGCATTGTCCCCTTTTTTAAAAAAGGACTTAAATAAGAAAGTAAAAATCAAACTCGCACTCTGTCCTTGTTTACATTTCTCATGTAGTTCCGGTCATTAGCGTCGCTACGGAAATATTACTGGCTCTTTTTTTCAACTCACCTCCGCAAAGAGTGGGAGCCAGGTTTACAGCCCGTTGTTGACGTCTCGTCGATGTACTATATTTGGCACCATACATGCGCAATGAAATAATGCTTCCCTATTAAATCTGCTTGTTAACATAGATTCGAAATAATATAGTAAACATTATTGTTAACAAAATATCGAACTAATAATATAATAAATATAGCAGAACCATGTTTAGCATATCGGATCCATACGGTGGTTTTGATAAACGAAGGTCACTCTAAATTCAATATGGCGGAAGCACCTTAAAAAAGAAACTGTACGCAAAACTTTCACAAACATTTTACCTGGTTTACCATATCTGATGACACGCATTAGTAGTTTTGGATACTCGAAAAGATTACTAACCAACTGTGACATTTATGTCGGCTGAATAGATGAACTATAATAATTTGGTTTAACATCGTTATATTATATTCCTGTAACGGTTAAAATATCTTTGCTATTTTTATGGTAAAACTGTGTAAATTTAGAAGTAAGATCAACCTTTATCATTATTTTACTACTCCCGAACGATAATTTAGACGACAACATGTTTATATTATTGTTTGAGTTGTTATTGTTCTCATGGATCGTTGATCAATGATAAAAGTAGTGCATACTGTAATATTATACAAAATTATTTTCTGTCTTGGAACGTTTTAATGGAGATATCATGATTATCAAACATGTTATCATTTGAGTTATCGTGCGGGATTTATATCTGTAGTCATTGTTCGTCAACAAAATCAAATTATTGCGTTTTCACTAAACATGCTTTTTAACTTAGATATTTGTCGTCATACCCATCTTTTGTTGCTAAAAAATATGTTAGACTATAGATGTCTAAGAAACAAACTATCAAAATGCAAGAAAAAGGTTACCTTGTTAAATCGAAAAAGTCCTTCCCTTTAAGTTAACACTGTAGAGGTTGTTTATACATCTAAACGACAAGGTAAACAGTAACTGATACTGATCAAATGTATACGTAAATGTGTCAGTCGAGTAGTCCGATATAAACATGTTTATTATTTTTATTATGAGTGAACCAATTGCTTTAATCTTTTTTTCTAAAACCTCAGACGAGCTTCAACTGTTTTTTGATATGAATGATAACAGGCCCGGGTGATATGGACGGAATAGGTTCGGTTCATGGACGGTAGTGGAAATGCAAGCTGCCGTCCACGCCCTCCAGTCCCGGGTTGAGCAGAACTGTACATTTACACATGTTATAAGTACCAGAATATAATTTAGAGACATCCGCCGATGTATTCATAAGGTGGTGCACATGGGACCTTCAATGATGCACAGCGTGCAGTTTAATGAAAAGCGGCATATGGTCCGCAATAAGATAAAAGCTTTGCTCAGTACTAAAGAAATGGAATGATCTGAAGTCTTGAGAATTAAAAAAAAGTGCAACGTCCCTCACATCCCCAGTTTATAATTAAGCGGAACTTTAACTATAATTATTATTTAAAGATTTTAACTAGACTTATAGATATCTCAAATTATTTTGTATATTAATTAAAGAGAACCTACATTCAAAACTGACAGTAGAAAACCATATAAAAGAACTTCATTTTACTGTGTGTAGCAATGTTCCCTTGTATTGTTCTACCTGTGCAACAGTACAAACTTCAATACTATTATTTCATCCGCTTTTTTATTAAGTAGAGTTAACTGAAAGACAGACACCTTCATCAAATAAAAGTCTTAGTATCATGAAACGAAATTAAATTATGTTAGCTTCCAGTAACAGTAGCTGCACATTTTTATGATTAAGTCAATTTATAGTTTTGAGGTAAATATTATATATAATATAACTTTTTATGATTATGTCAATTTATAATTTTGAGGTAAATATTATATATAAACATACAGGTAAGACTTCTTATTTGACCCTTTTCATCATTATGATATCGGCTGTTTGTCAACAAAACCAACTGTGCAGATAAGTTGCACACACACACACACAGAAATATCATGTTACCTGTATTTGGATATAATACCCATTTTTATGCTATTTGAATATGATTATCCTTACCTTGACTCTTTATGAAACGTCTGGATGCATATTTAGAACGCGTATTTATCATACGTTTTAACTGTAATTCAGTCATATTTAAGCAACATTTATGACATTATTAAGTTGTCATATATTCTATTAGAAAGTTATTTACGGAACAAAACTATGATAAGCTTTTGAAATTTCTTATATATCAAGCAACACCCCAAAAAATATTTTAGATATGCGATGTTACCTTGATTATACACTTACATATATACTTGTATTAAAATCTGTCTCTCTGTATATATAGCTTAAATTTAGACTGTTGCTGCTCAGACTGTGAAAAAAAAAGAAGGTAAATACCAACTAGATTTTATTACATTTGTTTTAAACAATTTCTCTTATATATTCTGACTTGATTCTTCTTGACTTTGATAACCCACTGGCACCAGACCAGAAAGAAAATGCCTCTGTACATGCTATACCCTACCCCACCCCTAGGTATTCTATAAGAACCATGGTCATGAACGGGAAAATATACTAACCTTTTTCAGTCGCGCATTTCATACCTAAAACACGCAGCTCGGTAAATGTGTACTATAGATATTAAACAAGTAGTAATTTATCTTCCATTGTGTACTGGTCACATTTCTTCAATACTTCTTATCTTAGAAAAACAATGCGTAGTTTATAGTCTTTCCAACGTTACACAAAAAAACTTGCTCGAACTTCCCTGGTGAGGTTCCGTCCTAGATTACAGAACCATTCTGATTAGATGATGTGATAGTCATTTTACTACATGTGTTCGCTAAAATGTGTATATGCAGCATAAATGTGCAAAATGAATTAAATAAACAGAACAGATGTATACCAATGTATGATTTCAAATTAAAAATCATATCCAAGATGAATTTCATTCATCATTTCGAGTTTTAGTGTAAAATATTTTGCATTCTGTTTTTGTTTGTTTACATTTCGCCAAATATGTGTACTGTCGTGACCTCTAGACCGGATGTTCATTAGGGTGGTTCACGCAAGTTTTTTCTGTAACGTTGACGAAAGTATAAACTATGTTGATCATCTCTGCTTTATGGAATGTTATGGTGGCTGATTTCTGCCAGTGTCGTTCTGTCGTTATGGCGCCCCGCCATAACGAAAGAACGACGTTTTTCTCTTTTGGCGTTGTCTCGTTGTCTCGTTCTATCGTTCTGGCTCCCCCGCCACAACGAAAGAATGACGTTTTCCTCTTTTGGCGTTGTTTCGGTCCCTCGTTCTGGCGCCCCTGCCAAAACGAAATAACGAAGAATGCAACGCGACAGAACGAAAGAACGACACTTATAAACGGCACCCTAAAAAACGTCGTCTTGGCGTTCTTTCGTTCTGGCGCCCCGCCACAACAACGACGGAACGAAACAACGCCAAATGTGAAAATATTGTTCTGGCGTCATGGTGCGTACCGCTAGAGCATGCGCAGTGTTGTCATAATTTTCGTATTTTGCTTAAGCCCATTTTTACTGTTTCATAAATAGACAGATACACTTTTTCACGGAATCCATACAAGTTTGGAAACGGCACCTATCTTTCATATTTCACACTTCATTTTATTCATATCACCCGGTTTTGTTTCAAGCTTAAGCTGAAAATAACAGCGACTTAGCATATATATCCAGCTATAATACTCATGTTATTCAAATTTGGAAAAAATAAACATACTGATAAAAACGGTGGAAGTTTTTATCTAGTGTTAAATATGTATAAGGTTAAATACTTAAAACATCTTAGCCATATTTTTACTCTAAACACAAGTAAATATTTTTTTTATTTAATGCATTCATTCTAGCTTTGAAGGAAAAGAATAATATCAGAAACATGTGGTTATATCCACTCCCTTTGTGAACTACATGTTTAAATATGACGAAAAACTGGGTCATCAATTAGCAGCAAACATAATGAACCTTAAGATACAATTTTCAAAATGACATTAAATTATATACATATCATAAACATGATGAAATCGGCTAAGACCACAACAACAGCCCCTTAAATATGTCTAAAAATATATTTTTTTCGTCGTATGTTTCCGCCACACTCCGTGAAAATCGAAAGTTGCCGAATATGAATGTACGATACGGGTACGATATGGGAATTAGGAACAACCCAAAAGGCGGTCTCCACTAAAAGAGAGTAACTCCGAGTTACTCTGCCGAAACATAACAACACTGCGCATGCTCTACCGGAACGCGCCAGAACGCCAGAACGATATTTTCACATTTGGCGTTGTTTCGTTCCGTCGTTGTGGCGGGGGCGCCAGAAGGAAAGTAAGCCAAGACGACGTTTTTTAGGGCGCCGTTTATAAGTGTCGTTCTTTCGTTCTGTCGCGTTACATTCTTCGTTATATCGTTTTGGCGGGGGCGCCAGAACGAGGGAACGAAACAAGCCAAAAGAGGAAAACGTTCTTTCGTTATGGCGGGGGCGCTAGAACGACAGAACGAGACAACGCCAAAAGAGGAAAACGTCGTTCTTTCGTTATGGTGGGGGCGCCAGAACGACAGAACGACACTGGCAGAAATCAGCCACCATAGAATGTCGAGACAATGTGACTGGCGCACGATGGAAGATAAATTATCGCTTGTTCAATATACTAGATACCTATTCACCGAACTGCGCGTTTTAGTTGAGAAACGACTGAATTAGGTTAGTGCACTTTCCCGTTCATGACCATGGTTCTTATAGAATACCTAGGGGTAGGGTATAACATGTACAGAGGCATTTTCTTTCTGGTCTGGTGCCAGTGTGATAACCTATGTTTTGAGAAGAAGGGACATATTTACACAAAAAGTCTCAAGAGTTATTTCCGGTGAACAAAACATAAGGTCTGAACACAGACTTGTAAATTACACGTGTTTAAAAGAAATAAGAGGGATGACCTACAAACAAACTTGTACGGTTTCCCCCGCTCCCCTTTGCCCTGTGGATTGAAATTAAAACACCAGGTACACAGCTTTACATCATGCTAAATAACAATCCTGCGAGGTTGTATAACCTGATGGCACTGTGTCAAATACTTTTTTGAGATATGCATGACACAAATTCGGACAGACGAACGGACAAGGCATCTCTAAGAGCCCAACGCCAATCAAATAAAAGGTGTTACAGAAAGTTCAAATCAAGCAGTAATGTTTTCAACAGAAGACATAAAAATAAGTTAAATTTTAGTTTCGTAAATTAATATACACAAATTGAATGTATATTGAAAAAAGAAAAAACGATTTTTATGATAAAATATCCTTTTCTGGGATATCTATATGATTGTTTGTTTAAAAATGCTAAGTAATATTAGAAAAATATACATACATTTCAGAATGTCTCCACCTAGACCCGTCATTGTATAACTTGCTTGACTTATATCAATCTGCAAACTCAGCACGGGCAAAGCATGGGAAAATACTGACACACGTATCATCAGGCCAAGTTAAATTTAGATTTTGTAAAGGCTTTTCAAAACATTCAAATCAATCAAAAATGTATTAAACTTTTCTCCGAATGAGCACTGAATATCATCAATGTTAAAATGTTAAAAAAAACAACAAACAACTTTTATTAGAGTAAACATGTATGTGCAATTTAAAATAAGCTCCGTCTGACTTGTTTTTAATTTAGTGCAGATACACAGATCTATGAATTGTCTTTGCCTTAAAGAGGACAATAATACAGAAATTCATAATATCACGAAAATCCCGACTTTTTCGGGAGTGCGATGTTTTAAAGACCCACCACTACCTAGTGTCCCACTTTTAACACTAACTGACTGATATTGCCCAACATCTACAACTGTAAAAGAATGAAAGACGCTTGTATGTGTGAGGAATACTACGAAATATGAGACGGTATATACTTAGAGCTTTTAACTAATATTTTGTTCATTTGAGATAACTCCTGGGGCTTTCCAAGTTTTAACAATTATGCGCCTTTTTGTGTCATTAGATCATTAGATTAGGTGGCAGCATTAAATCCTAACTGGTTTTAAGTAAAATTCATTTACTAGTATTTCACCAAATGGGGACAAGACAAAGTGCAATGGGAATTTCCGCAAAACGCTTCGGCAACAGTGCAAGAAGATCTATCGGTGAGGGGCAAGTGATTTGAAGTCGGTGACTTTAACCACCCGGTTACTCAGGTCCCCTCAGGATACTAAACTCAAGCATTTATACCAGGATTAATTCTAAACACAGTTAGTCGGAACATTTTGCAAAGAAACCTGCATGTGCTCAGAACTGTTTACATTCGTATATATGCAACATACAAGAGTTTTGCTGTGTTATAAAAGTCTTTGGCTGCGAGTTAGATAACCTGTCCGTGCAGCTAATATTACTCTAGCAGACCCTTAGATCTATGGTCACATACCAAACAATGTTTGAAGCTTCCGGGATATAACATGCACTAAACATGAATATTATATTGTATAGTGACAACAAACTGTAGTCTTGACATGCATATATAAACAGCAAATATATTTGATGGGATACATGATGGTTATACAACTAACTAGAAAATCTGGTATATCTCATAACTAACTCTGTCTATAAACAACCAATATCCTTCAATATATGCTCAAAGTCCATTTCAGTTCAAGTTCAACCAATTCCTCTTTGAACGAGAAAGAAAGTAACATTGAACAAATGTTGAAAATATATTGTTCACTGTATTTACTTCACTGTTTTACATCACTGTTTTTATTTCACAAAGGCATCAATACTATCGTCGAACGCTTTCCACCACGGAACAGAATGTTTAGGTGATTTTGTCCCTGTAAACACCGATGTGAAACACTGATCCCTGTAGGTAACAATATTCTCAACTTTGTGTTGTTCCCATTCGTGCAGCAATTTACCAGCTTTGGTGGCGTCGGTAGGGTACCCTGTATCTTTACACCAGTCAGTGAGGACTTCCGTCTGAAAGTCGATATCGTCGTGGACTGATTTTAGTTTGGAACATTTTCCCCGCCATTCTTTGACACTGACTTTCATCTCATGCATGGATTTCGGTTCGTTCGGTATCTGTCCGAGAATGTACCTGAATATAAATGATATATAATTATATTGAGCATGTAACAGGCAACAATTAATTTTATCATCAGAAGCGACATTATAGAACACTTCTACCCGCTGTAACCTGGCGGACTCCTCCATGGTGTTTCTCCCACTGACTGGTTCAAGGCG
This sequence comes from Mercenaria mercenaria, assembly GCF_021730395.1. NCBI lineage: Eukaryota > Metazoa > Mollusca > Bivalvia > Venerida > Veneridae > Mercenaria > Mercenaria mercenaria. The sequence continues at coordinate 5,135,933 of NC_069365.1, read as the reverse complement.
GTTTCTTTATTTGTTCGTTTTATACTCATTCTCTTAAAGTAAAAATTAATCTATGTGTTTTTGTTTACGTGATAATCATACAAATATACATACACTCTATGGGGTTGCGGTTTTGATAGGCTGCTCTCTTGGGAAATGGCTGTTCTTATTAGATAATTGTCTTAGTTGTTTTTAAACCCGTAAATAGAATGAGCCGATTTTGATCATTTTTTTCGGTAACATGTATTTTTTTGATTCCTCTTTATCATAGTTTATGTAATCATATAACACATTATGAAACTATGTTTGATTCTTCATTATATGTCGTATATAAAATTAAACTTGTTTGGAAATGTTTTTCAAGTTATTTGTAGAACAAAACTGAACATAGAACTTATAATTTCAAAAAGACAAAAGTCACTGAAAGGAATAAAATCGTTTCACCTTATTCCTTTTTAATTTAAAAAAAACTTTATAGTTTTTGGTGAACCCCTAAAACATAACTTTGACTGCATCTTATACACTATAACCGGCTTGAGAGGGAATATCTATTACAATAGATATCTTTAGAAATAGTGGTAACAGACTGCGTACTGAAACGCCATGATGTCATTACGGTTTACGGTTTAAGGCTCAATAACACTCGTCTTTCACTTTCTTTTATCACTCGCCTCGTGCCTAATATAGCTAGCTTCTTCATCTCATGTAATCTTATATACAAACATATGAATGCAATATGTATCGTCTTACTTGCATGTCCACAGTCCCTGGGCGTCATAGATAGTATAACTGTAGTATTGGTCTTGGATGCCCATGTAGAAGAGTTTGTTGCCTCCACCACCCAGCCACAGGGTTCCCTTGTACAGGTTGTCCGGGTACATTGACAAAGAAGATTGGAGTCTCAACTCATCTTCCATAAACGAGAAAGAATTACATTTGAATTTAACCCCTTGTTACCCTAAACATCAGCCACTACAATTCCACCTCTGCCGCGACCCTCATATAGAAATAGCGCTGCTTTACCTTCATAATTCGTTGACAAGCCATCGTCTCTTCAACCTCTGGACCCTTGAAGACCATTCGCTTTTGTTCTCCACGTACAAACTTGCGTTTAGTTCCTCATACTTCTTGCTATTGCAAAGCGCATCTTCTGCCGTAATTACTGCACCGTACAACCAATTAGGCGCTGAACACTTTAACTCTTAGTAGCCTCGCGGAAGTTGGAAATGCAAATATCCTTCAAACATTACAATACTGTAATCGGTACATTAGGGCAATTTAATATACCGCAGTACAATAATGTGCGTGAAGGTTTCGTCGTTGACTTGTTTATCTTTGAAGTTTGTGCATAACCGCGAGTATCTGACGCCTTTTATCGATTGATTTAAATTCAAAATATGTTGAATTTTATGTATTGGCGCAAATCAGCTTTGCTGCTTTTTATCCACGACCTACTAAATTAACCTAGAATATTCATATCAAGGCAATACTCACAATTACAAAGTCAATCGTCATTTACGTTAATTATTAAATTATTACCAATATACATGTATTTTAAGAAATATTTTAGCAAAACCATTATTATCAATTGATACACGATTGGTGTATATTTCACGTGCGCAGCTATAATTATGCTAAGTTTTCGAGTGTGTAAAATAGATAAAATATGATAACATTATATATTGGGCATATTGGCGCAAATGTAGATTGTCATGTCCTCTTTTATAATACAACGCAGTAAAAGTAAATGGTAGAAATGGAGAATATCTACCTGAATGTTGATACTATTTGATTTTACAATCCCTAGTCCAAATTATCTTTGCTTTAGAATACATTATTTTGTACTGTCTATACATTTTTAATTCGTATAAAGGTTATCTTTGCCTAATATATGCTTCTCAGACACAGTGTAACGTTACAGGCCGTTGTTACGTTCAAATCAACCAATTAACCAGCACGGGGAATCCATTTGCAAACAGTATCTCTGAGAAGCGCGTACATTATTTTCTAATTATTTTTTCCTAAATTACTACAAGGATCCGGTAGAAGGATTCCAATTCCAGATCATTTAAATTGTTAGGACGCCTCAGCACCTCAAGATGTAAAACTGTGTCCGAGGAGCTAATGCATAACAAACAAAATCAGTTTATATAAATCCGCAATTCTCGAAAACTATTCATGAAACACTATGTTTGAAATAAAATCATGAAGGTAGACAGATAGTACCAGTTACATTTCATATATATCCTACCAAGGACGTAAAGTTGAATATTCTGTTTATTTAAAGTAATCAAAACCAAACAATGCTGACTGTCCTAAATGGCATACCAAAAATTTAGAATATTATCGCAAAAGTATGATAAATAGATTTATACTTTATCATTGTTGCAGACATAATCAATGTGTAACATCACTCGCAGAAAAGGCAGTGGTGTGCAATTTATTCCGAAATATAACGGGGTTATATCAATAAGGTAACACATCTATTAATGTATCGACATTTAATTAACTATACCAGCAAGCAGACTATGCAGGTATTATGTTAAGTGATTTTGAAGAAGTATTTCAAATAAACTTATAGAGGATAGATATGGCATTGTTACTGCTATATCTTGCCCCCAAATGCTGGGATGATAGAACTATAAATGAAGCTTTTTCTGTAACTCCTACCTTCTAGATAATCTCTCAGTACTGGCCTGGGAGGATATGATGGTATGGCTTTACCAAAGTGGTCCTCATATGTATAATCCGGGAACTCTATTGTCTCCTTCGGCGAGTTACACCACAGATTCTTGTACATACCATTGTGGCAAAGTTCTCCAAATTCATCATTTCCTGTTTAACACAAATGAAAAGCAAACATTGATATAAGATAACGAATGTTTTGTTCAATGATACACCTGTGGTTATTTTTAATGAATAGGAAGAAACTGGTATACCGTTTTAACAGATTTGTTACATTCATATACCCTACTGAAGTATGGTATTTTCTATTCATCAGCATAGTCAATAAAACAGACCTGTACGCCACGAAAAATTCCAAAGTCCTCCCCAGGTGCTTTGCTTTTCGTAGCAGACGACATCAACATCTTTCCCGCCATCCGTGTTGCCAAAGTGATATAGTGCTGACATTCCACATGGACCTGCGCCAATAACACATACACTTTTCTTTGCTGCGGACATCTTTAATGACATCAACTGCTAATGTAAAATCCAAAAGTGAACAATATTTACGTGGTGAAATTCATATCATACATTCTGGGAAAAGGGGCAAATTGGCCCTAAAAGCATCTTGATATATGCGTAGTTTATGCTCATTTAAAGGCGTTTAACCACTCAGTATAACATATATCTTTGATGGACATGTATCCTAGGATCTTTTCAGATTTTTGATGCTCTTGAACTTGCTTTAAAAGTTATCGTTTTTTTCTGCATTTCTGTTTTTCGCTGATATATTCAACAGTTTGTCATTTCTTTACTCACATCGCGATTATATCTTTACAGCCTTGAATACCTGTCATAAATGATGTAAATGACATGCACATTATTCAAAAATTTAATATTCTTTTTTTTTCAAGTACATGCATTTCTTGAAGCTGACATGTTTATTATTATATTTTAGCAAAAGCTAATATTAAAATTAGCGGACGAAAAGGTAACATTCCGCTACGCGTAACATGTACTAATCCACCGACGGCGGCAAGGTAAGTACGCCTTCCTTGAAGCGTTCAATTGATTCAACGGTTAGTCCATCCCAGGCAGATCAAGATCATGTTGGAGCCCCTGATCCAACGCGCTCTAGAATACTATCACCGGGTAGTAAGACTCAAACAGTATCTCCAACAATATTAGTTGAGTCCTCAAATACTATCACCGGGTAACCGGGTAGTAAGACTCAAACAGTATCTCTAACAATATTAGTTGAGTCCTCAAAGTCCGAGAAACAGTAGATTTAATTGATCTTGTGAAGACTGCAATTGCCAGTGAATCAGTAACAGAGGCCCTTACCGCTCTTTCAAGTATAGTTGAAAGGATAATTCAACTAGGCACGGATTCGCTGAATTCACGAATAAATTCCCTTCAACTAGCAAATATTAACCAAAGTGAAACAATTGAACAACAAAAATCCAAAATAAAGTCTCTAGAAACTGAAAATAGGAAGCTCATGCAAAATGTGAACTCTGTAAAAGATGATATAGAGGACCTATACATTAAGAATGATGATCTAGAGCAATATGGAATAAGATCTACCATCAGATTCCATAATGTGCCAATAAACTCTAAACCTGATGGCTCAACACCTACCACTGATGAAATAATAGTTGACATTTGTAATCAAATGAATGTAAATCTTGCCATTTCTGAAACTGATATAGAGAGAAGTCATACTATTGGCAAGAAAAAAAGGCAACTTCCAAATAATATGTAAATTTAAAAGCTGGAAGCAAAATGATCTTGTGTATAGAAACAAATCAAATCTCAAAAAGTGCAAGTCTAATACCTTTTCTGTCTTCATCACTGAAGATCTCACCAAGAAAAGGCAGCACATTGTTCAAAGACTGGGTGAGCTGAGAAATGAAAAAAAAGTAAATTCCTACTGGACCATGGATGGCAGGATATTTTACAAAGTGACTGAGAAGGGTTCTGTCAGCTTAATAAGTTCCATTGAAGAACTAGATCACCTGTTACAAGACCCAAGTGATGAAATGAACCAGAATCCTTGGTTACCAGAAAGTAATGGTCTATAAGGCCATGTATCAGGAGACCAGACAGTGATCTGTGATAGTTAATGAATGATAATACTACTACTAGTGACATAAGTTAGGAAACTATCTAAATAGATAAATCTGTAATCAATAAGACAGTGTATTAATACAAAGCTGAAGTGTAATATTATTGCACAAAGTGTAACTAATAGAACCAAAGAGCACTTGTTTGTTGACAAAATATAATTTCATCATATTAACATATAAATCTGATATAATAATATAAACAAAACATGTTTTAATACCATTTTAAGTAATATAATATTATTTAATGTACATAAGTATTTGTACATATGTGTATAATTGTGTATGTATGTATGTATGTATGTAAGTGTGAGTGTGGTTGGGTGTTATGTGTATATGCATGTGTATATAATCTGTTTATATTAAAAACATATGATAAAGGATGTACTTTCTTTGTATTTGTTAGCATAAGAATACCTCTAGCCATTAAATGACTGTTAAAGAATATAAAAAAGATGTACTATAATTAAACTTTCAGATTTTTGTATCTATTTCATACATTAGTACACATGCACTCATTATTAAAGGATTGTACGCAGGCACGCACACATACAAACACACTTGTGTGCGCATGCACACACACTTGCACGTGCGCCGACCATATGTGTAAACAACCGGCTCACACGCACGTGTGCACGAACCGACGCTCAACACGCTAGTTTTAGTAAACACGTGTGAGCGCCCGCACATGCACATATATGCGCGCTCAATCACGTACGCTAACACAAAAATTTTGATTTGTTTTAGTTTAACACTATGTCAATATTCATTCAAACACACACAGCCCCCGCCTGAAATACATACCTATATTGTATCACTGTATTATTATTTTCATGTAACTTAATTCAGCTTTATTGTTGGAAAGTTAACAAAAAAAATAGTTTTCTTATTTTTAAGATGTAACAGATATTCTTTACTTTTCATCGGATTAAAAAGAAACTTATATTTAAGCATTTACTTTTGAAGAATCAAAAGAGTCATTACGTAATTCCGTTCCAAATATGTATTTTATTTATTCCAGTCTCATCCATATACATTATAAACAAATATACATGTATACAGCCATTCTATAAATTATTTGGATATACCACATAAACTCATTATTTGTATGTACAATATTAAAATACGCAGCATTCGTCAATATAAAATAGCATTAGGAAACTTAGTTACAATATATTAAATTAGTTCTTGAAAGGAGTATTTCCATTTATTTAATTTTACTTTATTTATTTATTCATACTAATATGAGTTAGGTCTACTCTTGAGGTGTATCTAGTGTACTTGACTAAAGATAAATAAAATTACTAATTACAATCACTTAAACTTCAAAAAGAATACAGAAAGCAACAAATTTAAGTATTAGATGTATACTGGGAATGTTTCACTGCTAACTTTAAAATATGTACCATTCAATTAAAAATTATTTCTATATTTAAAAATAATACCTGTTTACACTGTTTCAATTAAAAAATATATACCGTTTCAATTAAAAATCATTTCCATTTCTAAAAGTAATTAAAGTGGTCCATGAGACGGAAAAGCTACTTTTCAGTGCTCGGCTATGAACTGAAGCATTGCCAGCAAAAAAGAAAATAAACCTGTCAAAATTCTAATCAGAGCTTTGAGGATTACAACGGACACGGAGATGTAAATGTAAATGTAAATGTACTCTGTTCTTTGGTAAGAAATCCGGGGTTCTCAAAACATAAAATTCGAAACTAATCAATTTCAATAAACAACAGCGTCGCAAATAAAGTCACGAATTGGGTCTTTTTTATAAGCATGTTATATACAATGTTTGGTGGATAATAATTATGTCCCTCCAAGCTTAAGTTGTTAGCCGAATACTGTTTTTCGTCTATTTCTATTAAAGACATCGATCGGCCCCAAATACAGTCTAAGCCTTTCTACCCTAGTAAGCTTCGTGGTGATATTTCAGTCTTATAGCGAGTTATTGCAATGATAGATGTAATAGTTATAGTATGTGTGAAAGTGTATTATGAGGATATATCAGAGCTAGGGGTACATCTCGGTATTTTTACCGGCCTCGACGATATGTGCAGAGAAAAATACCGAGATGTACCCCTAGCTCTGATATATACTCGTAACACACGAGTATTACATATTATAACTGTTTTATCGCATAGTTTTATCATTAAAATTTATATATTATTTTCATTTAAATTTGTTTACTATTATTTTAACTCTTTTGATTCCCTTTCTGCGCCTCGCTGACTGAAGCACTAAAACTTCTGTTTTAGAAAATGTGTTCCCCAGATAAAAGTTTCCAACAGATTTATGCATTGGTTTTAAATCTTTGCATTTCTTTGGCCAAACATATATGTGCGTGAAATTAGCCAGAGCAGCCAGCCAGAGTAGCCAGAGTTCAGCCAGAGTTCAGCCAGAGTTCGGCCAGAGTTCAGAGTTTAGCCAGAGTAGCCAGAGAAGTCAACCAGGTTATTGTGCAGTAGCCAGAGTTAGCCAGAGAAGTCATAACTGTGGTTACTCTGGCTGGCCAGAGTAGCCAGAGTTCAGCCAGAGTAGCCAGAGTTCAGCCAGAGTAGCCAGAACTCTAGTTACTCTGGCTGGCCAGAGTAGCCAGAGTTCAGCCAGAGTAGCCAGAACTCTAGTTACCCTGGCTGGCCAGAGTAGCCAGAGTTCAGCCAGAGTAGCCAGAACTCTAGTTACCCTGGCTGGCCAGAGTAGCCAGAGTTCAGCAAGAAAAGCCAGAGTTTGTAGGATGTTAAAATGTTCTGGCTACTCTGGTCAGCCATAGTATCCAGAATAGCCCGAGTCACCTGGATTTTATTTGCTTTGGTTAGTCTGGCCAGAGTAGCCAGAGTTTCTATGATTTAAAGAGCAGGCAGAGTAACCTGGTTCACAAAACATTTTCCGTCTTAGCTGAATTTGATTATGAAACTTAATATGTAATTTCTATCTAAATAGCATGTTTAAACTGAATTTCAAGTTAATTACTATTTTTAAGTGGCTATTTAGAGTAGCCAGAGTAGCTAGAAATCTGGTTAACCTAGAGTAGCCAGAGTAGCTAGAACCCTTGTTACTCAGGCTAGCCAGAGTAGCCAGAGTTCAGCCAGAGTAGCCAGAGTTCAGCCAAAGTTCAGCCATAGTAGGAAGAGTTTCTAGGATTTTAACATGTTTTGACTACTCTGGTCAGCCAGAGTATCCAGAGTAGCCCGAGTCACCAGGATTCCTTTTGCTCTGGTTACTTTGACTGGCCAGAGAAGCCAGAGTTTGTAAGATTTTAACATGTTTTGGCAAATCTGGTCAGCCAGAGTAGCCAGAGTAACCAGGTCCCATGTTCACAAAAGTTTTTCAGTCTTAGCTGGATTTGATTATGAAATTTAATAATTGAGCCGTGCCATAAGAAAACAAACATAGTGGCTTTGGGACCAGCATGGATCCAGACCAGGCTGCGCATACGTGCAGTTTTGTCAGCTTCCATGTTGTTTGCTTTTAAAGCGTATTGGACTTTGAGAAACTGTTAGCGAACAGTATGGATCCTAACGCTCAGGCTGGTCTGGATCCATTATGGTCTCAAACCCACTATGTTGGTTTTCTCATGGCACGACTCATATGTCATTTCTATCTAAATAGCATGTTCAGAACTGAATTTTAAGTTAATAACTATCTTCAAGCGGCTATTTAGAGTAGCCAGAGTAGCCAGGACTCTGGTCACTATAGCTGGCCAGAGTTCAGCCAGAGTTTAGCCAGAGTTCAGCCAGAGTAGCCAGTCCTGGTTACTCTGGCTGGCCAGAATATCCAGAGTTCAGCCAGAGTAGCCAGAAACCTGGTTGCTCTGGCTGGCCAGAGTGGCCGAGTAACCAGGATGTCAATTGCTCTGGCTACTTTGGTTAGGCAGAACAGCCAGAATTTCCGAAATGTCCATTGGTTCTAGCTACCTAGGCTAGCCCGAATAGCCAGAGAAAATACTGTAATACCTATTGCGAAATGACCCTTTTGGTTCTCTCAGGTTTGATTTTTGAGTGTTTTATATATATCAAGTGATTCATAAAACGGACTTCAAAGAATTGTCTTATCTTTTAGACTGCAGCCAGAGTAGCCAGACGTTCTAGGATTTTAATATGTTCTAGCTAGTCTGGTCAGCCAGAGTAGTCAGAGTGACCATGATTTCATTTGGTCTGGCTACTCTGGATAGCCAGAACAGCCAGAATTTTCGAGATGGCCATTGGTACAAGCTACCCTGCTAATCAGAAATAGCCAAAGAAAATACAGTAAAACCTGTTGCCAGAGTAGCCAGATTAATCAGAACTCTGGTTACTGTTGCTGACCAGGACAGTCTGTTTAATAATTTTCACATAGTCTGGCTACTCTGGCTGGCCAGAGTAACCAGGAATAACTGAAATGTGCACGGGTTCTGGTTACTCTGGCTGGCCAGAAAAGCCAGAGAAAATACAGACAAACATGTAAACTAGAGCCATTTCTAAAATGTATGACCCTTTTTCATAAAAATCATATTATACATGATTAGGCTGCACTAACTGTTGTATATAATTATAATGTAAATAAAAAGTTAGACCTGTTGCGTTTTGTGTGTGTGGTATATGAAGGCTGAAATTCACAAAGATTAAAGCGGACAGGTCTATATATTTATGGTAGATTGAAAGTCTTTAAAACACGCCTAAAAATATAAAATAACAACAACAACAACAAAGAAACTGTAAGACGGCATGATTTTCGAACAAAGTTAAGAGTAACACGAAACAGAAAATGACACTTTCCAAAAAAAAAAAAGTAACAAGGTATATGCAAAGGCTGTTTGTTTATATATACTCAGCGTCACTGAAAAGGTACCACCATAATGACCCTTATATTTTAAAAATCGCACTGGACTGTGTTAAAGGTATAACACGACTACATTTTTGACGCAGCTGAGACGTCACTGGTGTAAAGATTTGTCAAATTCGATTAACTCCATTTGAGGCACGGGCTGCACTTGCAAAATGACTTTTTCCAGCAATGTTGACATGTACGAATTTTCTATCGCAAATCATTCATCGCACTTAAAAGTTAGTCGATAGACTAAAAGGAATACGTCAAAAAAACCAGAATATCCTTGCTAAGAATGCCACGTTTAAAGCACGATCAACGCCATCAGGCCATTGGCATGGTTGACGCCGAACTTTTATGTCGCGAAATTGCACGTCGTATATGCTGTTCTCACCTGACAGTCATGAAATGGGTTAGGAGACATGATCAGACAGGGTCTATGAGTAATAAATCGCGCACAGGCCATGAAAAAGTGACGTCGATATTGTATAAAATAGTAAAGAGGTATATATTAGGTGGTAACTTTTCAGTGACGCTGAGTATACATTGTAAATAATGCTTAGGTATGTTTTCTTTTTCTATAATTGTAATTATACAAAGTAGCCTGCAAGGTCTGTGGCAGAATATATCAGCATTGATATTTGATATTACAGCCCACATCTAATTTATTTTGAACTGGTAGGCGTCCAGGATTTTGGACGTTTTCAATCCACTACTTTTGAAAATATTTTAACAAAATATTAAATTGACTACTAAGATACAAAAACAAAATTTTGATATTCCTTCAAATTTCTTCAAAAATGACTTTAGTTTCAACGTACCTCAAATCGGGTTGTACAGTTTTCTATAAGCTTATACAATGCATTTCCAAATTCATTGTTCTCAGGACTCTTAATGTAAAACTAAGAAGTCGTAAAAACTTTGCGAGTCCAGATATTCAAGGCTATACTATACTAGTAATATACCTGTATCATGTCAAAAGGTATTTTTCGATACAAGTTCTTAGAATATCCTTTAACAGTTTACACAGGTCCTGGCAACTTATTTATTACACACGATGTCAACCATCCACACGATAGCTACATTTCGGTTGCCCATGGCTAAAACCAAGTTACTAATTGATATATTGCAAATACCATTTTGTATGATGTTGCACCTTTTTGAGAAACCTTGTTTAAATAATTCCGCCTCCATAGCTCAGTGACTAGAGCGTCTGTCATCTAATCCGACCGTCGCGAGTTTGAGCCCTGGCGGAAACGGACATATATGTGCCTGCCATGTTGGGGTCAAAATAACATCATGGCGAATAAAGGCTAAGCCCGGCACGGCACGACGATTAATGGAGCACAATTTTTTAAAATTTTTTATCAATGTCCAGTTTTGAGCATGCCTTGAAAATAGCGTTGTCATACAAACAGTACAGATATTTCCCCATAAGTACGATGTTCCGTTTGGACAGCCATGACTTTTTATCTAATACTAAATCGTGATGCACAATGGTACAATGACGAAAACGCGATGGCACGATGATGAAACAACGGTTGTATGATGGTGAAAACACTGGCGCGATGGTGAAATGTCGATGTAATATCGCGTTTTCACCGTCGTGTTTTCGTCATCGTACCATCGTGTTTTCATCATCGTACCATCGCATTGTCACCATCCGGAGGTCATGCGCAGTGGTACAATACATGTTTCAGTAAAATACAGGCTTGATACAATCTCATTTTCATATTGCAATTTTACAGTTTTATTGAACAGAGCACTGAACATTTTGGAAAACAACAGAATCTAAATGGTAAATTTCTTCTCTCAAAATACATTTAGAAACATTCATCTATTGTTGACAAAAAAAATGTGTACGGGACTACGCATTTCTAACTGGAAGGCTATGGTACGATGGTGAAACCACGATGGTACGATGATGATAACGCGATGGCACAATGGTGAAACCACGATGGTACGGTGATCATAACGCGATGGCACGATGGTGAAAACGCGATGATATGATGGTGAAAACACGATGGTACGATGTTGAAAACGCATCGTACCATCGCGTTTTTACAATCGTACCATCGTTGTTTCATCAATCGTGTCATCGCGCCATCGCGTTTTCGTCATCGTACCATCGTGCATTGCGGTTTAGTATTTAATAAAAAGTCACGATTGTCCTAACGGAACGCCGTACGTAACAGTATGAAAATGGTGAAAAGTCAATTTACGTTACTGAACAAAATTAATAGGTAAGACTAAGTCAGATTAAATGATATTTAATAGTTACCATTATATATTGAGTGACCCTCATACACTATACTTAAATTTTTTAGCTCTTGTCACTGTGTGAGGTTTTAAGATCAACTTTTGTCTTGTCTATCAGATTGAGTCAGGCTCTTTGACTGAACTCGGTACTTATTCCATTTTGTATTGTGAAACCTTAAAAATCTTCTCAAGTATCGCAAGACCCAGAGCTTAGGTATTTTGCAAGAAGCATTGGCAAGTACATCTCTTTCAAAATTGTTCAAATCATGGACTTCGGGGTCATATTGGATCTGCATTGGGGCTATCAGTTTCATATAGAGTAATATATTAAATCCTATAAAAATAGTCTTATTTTCCTTTAGGCCCAGACTATATATATTTTATATGTAGCATGGCCTAGTGAATGCCTCTCTTAAAATTGAGCAGATCATGTCCCCTGATATCAAAATTGCCCCCGCTTGTGCTAATGAGCTTGCAAAGTCTTTCAGGAAAATCTTTTAAAATCTTCTCATAAAAATTGCAATGACAAGAGTAAAGATATTTTACATGTTCAAACCAATACCCCAGAGTCAAAATGGATCCTACATAAGTTTTACATAGAAAAAAACATGATATACTTACATAGCAAACATCTTTCAGAGCCACAAGGGTACTAGTAAGAGCTGAAATAGTTTGCATGTAAATTAGCAAAATTTATAATGGAGTTCTTTCAAACTTGATTGAATCACCACCCCCGGGGCAATATAAGTCTCTCTCTGTGGATTATCAAGTATACTTTTAATCTTATACAATATAAGTTTAAAATTTCCAGAATAACCAGAATTTAGAGTTGACAATTACAAATTGTGAATTTTTACTATGACTGTCATATCCCACAAAGTCCAGGTAAGCGATTCAGGACCACAAATGTCCTGTAGTTTATACTGATATCATAAACAATTTCAGTGAATTCCATATAACTTTGAGTGTAAAAATAAAGAATATTTTTTTAAGGCTTCTTGTTTTGTATTTATTTAACTTCAGTGTTTGCCTTGAATTTGTACCAAATAAATTAACTTGAAGACATAACGATAATATAAAGAAATTGGAGAATAAATTTTTCATACATGTTGACAACAACCAATTCCTGAAATTTGGATATTAAAGTTGTGTAAGTTGACGAAATGTTGACATGTGAACACATACACTTAAAGCGGCTTAATAACGGTATTTCATCTAAACCCTTGGAAAAAGGTAGGTACCTGTGGCATGAAATCAAAACGCAAAATGCCATTCAAAAATTGATTGTGGTCACCTTATGCCATCAGACAATCAACATTCCATGTTGTATTAACTCGGTATCACTTGTGTATGTGTATGAAACAATACTCACTGTGTTCGGATTAAACAGTTATAGGACTGCTAAATGATAAGACTATTCTTTGTAACTTGATACATGAAACACTAAAAACCCTGAGGGTACAAAAAAGGGTCATTTCGCAACATGTTAAAGCCTTAGAAACTCTGGCTACTCTGGCAGAAGTCCGTTTTATGAATCACTTGATACATAAAACACAAAAAAAACCAACCCTGAGAGAATCCAAATAGTCAACAATCTTCTCACACCTTTCCAATATAGCTTCCGTTCCAAACAGCTGTGAGGCTCACCTATTATCCTTTAGAGAAGGAACTTTTGACAATATCCAATCTGGAAACAAACAGGTCTCATTGTAATGGATTTCTAGAAAACTTTCGACAAGATTCTCTATAAAATCGTGAAACTTTGTGTCGATAGAATCTCTCTATCCTGGATTCAATTTCCTTAGTAACCGTTCTCAATCTGTAGTAATTGAAGGCTCACACACTTTACCAGTTCTTTCAGGGGATTCCTCAAGGTTCAGTGTTGGGTCCTTGTCTCTTTCTTTATTTTATCAATGACCTTCCTGACTCTGTTAAAAGCAGAATACGCTTATTTGCTGATAACACTATCGTATACCTCAACATAGACTCGTTAATAGACTCTTACAAAGTTCAAGATGATTTGACAAAATTAGAATAATGGGAACGTAACTGGTCTATGGAATTCAATCCTGATAAATGCGAAGTAATAGGAATCTCAAAAAAAAAATCATCTTACCATATATATAACTTAATCAAGACCTAAAAACTACAGAAAATGCTTCATATCTTAGTGATGTCTTAACTTTGAAACACTTACTGAAATATTACATCTTCAAAAGCTAGTAACACTCTCAGATTTATACAAAAATGTGTACAATTTTATAACAATAATATTAAAGAAACTGCCTAAAACATACGTTCGCCCACAGTTAGAATACTATAACACCATATTGCATCCATTGCAGAAAAAACTTAGTATATGAGATTATTATCATTATTATTATTATTATTATTATTATTATTATTATTACTAATCCAAATTTGTTGAGCGCCCATTTAATATAAAATATACGTTCAAGGGCGCTTAACAATTAAACATGTGACATATCGCAGATATGTAAGTAAATCATAAAAACATGGCATATGCAATATTAAAACTGAAAGTGAATGATTTGATTAATGGTTATTTGTATTATGTATCAGGATGCATGTATTCTTCTATGTTCTAGTGTCTGCCATTAAGTTTCAAACATTGATGTTACGCTGCTTTGGTATGAGTAGCCAGAACATGTTAAAATCCTAATAAAGTCGTGTTACTCTGGCTGAACTCTGGTTACTCTGGCCAGCCAGAGTAATCAGACTTCTGGTTACTCTGGCTGAACTCTGCCTACTCTTGCCAGCCAGAGTAACCAGAGTTCTGGCTTCTCTGGCTACTATAAATAGCTAACTGAAAATAGTTATTAACTTGAAATTCAGTTTTAAACATGCTATTTAGAAAGAAATAACATACTAAGTTTCAAGATCGAATTCAGCTAAGACTGAAAATGTTTTGCGAACACGGGACCTGATTACTCTGGCTACTCCTGCTGACCAGAGTAGCCAGAACATGTTAAAACCCTAGAAACTCTGGCTAGCCAGAGTAACCAGAGCTACTTTAATTAACCACTTGAAAATAGTTATTAACTTGAAATTCAGTTTTAAATACGCGATTTAGATAGAAATGACATATTAAGTTTCATAATTAAACTTAGCTAAGACTGAAAATACATGGTACCTGGTTACTCTGGCTACACTGGCTAGTCTGGCTGATCAGAGTAGCCAGAACATGTTAAAATCCTAGAAACTCTAGCTTCTCTGGCTGAACTCTGGCTACTCTGTTAGAAACAGCCAGAGTGACCAGAGCAAATGATATCCTGGTGACTCGGGCTACTGTTGCTACTTTGGCTGAACAGAGTAGCCAGAACATGTTAAAAATCTAGAAATTCTGCCTACTCTGGTTGAATTAAGGCTACTCTGGCCAGCCAGAGTAACCAGAGTTCTGGATACTGGATGAACTCTTGCTTAACTCTGGCTACAATGGCCAGCCAGAGTAACTAACCAGAGTTCTGGCTACTCCAGCTGAACTCTGGCTACTCTGGCTAGCCAGAGTAACCAGAATTATGGCTACTCTGACTGAACTCTGACTACTCTGGCCAGCCAGAGTAACCTGAGTTATGACTTCTCTGGCTGAACTCTGGCTGAACTCTGGCTACTCTGGCCAGCCAGAGTAACCAGAGTTATGACTTCTCTGGCTGAACTCTGGCTACTCTGGCCAGCCAGAGTAACCAGAGTTTTGACTTCTCTGGCTGAACTCTGGCTACTCTGGCTAGCCAGAGTAACCAGAGTTTTGACTTCTCTGGCTACTCTGGCTAAACTCTGGCTGAACTCTGGCTATTCTGGCTGAACTCTGGCCGAACTCTATCTGAACTCTGGCTACTCTGGCTGCTCTGGCTAATTTCACGCACATCAAACATATTGTAAAACATGTTGTTTTGTTTGTAAAAAAAAAAATAATAATCAAAGAAAAAGAAACATTTGAGAAATCTCAGAATTTCATATATTTCATGTATTTCTGAATTTGGCGATAACTATCGAGTTTTTGAAATATTCTAGTTTATTTATTCTTTTACTTTATAAATGTAGGTGTTTGTGATAATTCTTTCTCTGTGAACTGTAAATTGGTGCTAAAATCATCTTTTCTTTGAAAGGAAAAAATTATACTCCCTCAATAGGACATCGATAGGGAAAAAGTGTTGCGATATATAGTGAACGTAATCAGCCATGGTTTAATGAACACTGTTTTGAAAAAAGGGATATATTCTTACAATGTTTAAATAGATATAGAACATGCAAAAATGATGTAAATAGAATACAAATGGTCAAAGCCAGATCAGAATACAAAAATGTCATTAGAAAATATAGATTTAATTATGACAAAAATAAAACAGATAAACTTATATACGCTAAACAGAAAAATGCACGTTTGTACTGGAAAATGTTAAAAGAGGCTTCAGGTGTAAAACAGTGCAATATGTCATTATCAACTTTTGAAAGGTATTTTCAAGCAATTAATGATCCGGAGGACAGGTTTTTCACCCCGGACGAAGATGTACTACATTTTATCGAACATTACGAGAGAAATGAGTATATGGTTATGCTTGAAGAATTGAATATATGTATTACTTTTGATGAAATTAACTTAGCAATTAAACAGTTGCAACAGAATAAATCTGCTGGGCCGGATTTGTTACTGAATGAGTTTTTTATAGTAGGTAAAGATGTTTTATTACCTGTATTATATACTTTGTTCAACAAAATATTTGAAGTAGGTTATTTTCCAGATAGATGGTCCGAAGGTTATGTGATACCACTGCATAAGAAAGGAAGTATAAATGATGTCACAAATTATAGAGGTATTACATTATTAAGTACATTAGGTAAACTGTTCACACGTATTATTAATAATAGGTTGACATCATGGGCAGAAAATTATCGTATATACACTGAAGCTCAGGCAGGTTTAAGAGCAGATATGAGTACAGTAGACAACATTTTTGTTTTAAATGGTTTAATATCACATGTTCTCAATCAAGGAAAAACACTTTTTACTCTTTTTGTTGACTTTACAAAGGCATTTGATTATATTGTACGTGACAATCTTTGGTATAAATTAATACATATAGGACTTCGAGGAAAGATTTTGAACATTGTACAGTCAATTTATGACTCAGTTAAATCACGGGTAATGTATTGTAATAGTTTAAGTGAAGAATTTACATGTGTACTTGGTGTAAGACAGGGCGAATGTTTATCTCCCTTTCTCTTTTCAATGTTTATTAATGATTTAGAAGAGAAATTTGTGCATAACAACCTTAATGGTATAGATGTCGATATGTTAAAATATTTATGTTACTATATGCAGATGATTTAGTTATATTTGCTAATTCAGCTAATGAACTACAAGATAGTATAAATTTGTTGCAGCAGTATTGTAATGAATGGAAACTTCGTGTTAATGTTACTTAGACAAAAAATATTATATTTAGAAAAGGGGGTTTAGTTTCACGTGATGTAAGTTTTTATTATGAATCAATAGAAATAGTTTCTA
Organism: Mercenaria mercenaria; assembly: GCF_021730395.1. Lineage (NCBI taxonomy): Eukaryota > Metazoa > Mollusca > Bivalvia > Venerida > Veneridae > Mercenaria > Mercenaria mercenaria. The sequence continues at coordinate 5,118,569 of NC_069365.1, read as the reverse complement.
AATTTAGTTATTTAGGGGTAGTGTTTACCCCTGGTGGTTCTTTCGCTACTGCACAACCAACATTTTCCTGTCAGGCCCAGAAAGCATTGTTCCAGTTGAATAAATACCTATACAAATTTACATTTATAACGCCAAAGCATAAATTAGAATTATTTGATAAATTAATTTCACGTATTTTGAACTATTGTTGTGAAGTATGTGGTTTTGCAAACGATTTATCAATAGAAAGAGTACATATGCAGTTTTGCAAGAAAATTTTAGGAGTTAAGAAAACCACACAGAATGATTTCATTTATGGAGAACTTGGTCGTGTGTCTTTTAAATCTGTACAACTGCTTAGAATAGTTAAATACTGGTTGAGAATTTTACAAATGAGTGAGCACAAGTTTGTAGCTATTGTAATAACTTGATAAAAAATGATATGGAAAGATATCCTAATAAGACAAATTGGTGTACGTTACTTAAGAATTTATTATGTTCCTTAAGTGTGGTAGATGCTTGGATTTTTCAAGGTGTTGGCAATGTTACAATGTTTTTGTCTGTTGTTAAGCAAAGATTGAATGACCAATTCATTCAAAATTGGAATTCGAGACTTAATAATTCTGATAGAGCCCGTTTCTATAAAACGTTTAATGTATCACATAGATTACAAGCTGGAAGATGGATTAGACCTGTAAGAATTCCTATTGATGAAAGAAAATGTTTTGTTTGTAATCAGTTGGAAGATGAATATCATTTTGTTATTGAATGTAGTTTATATAATGATATAAGAAAGCAGTATTTACCACGAAAGTATTGGAATAGACCGAGTATGATGAAGTTTGTTGAACTCCAGTCAGACAATAAGAAAATCATAAGAAATTTAGGAATGTTTATCTATCATGCATTTGTCTTAAGAGATTCTACATTATATGGAAATTAATGTCCTTATTGCTCATAGTGATATGTGAAATAAGGCATGGATTATATTGGTCATTACGTGGCCTTCTCCGGTTCTGGATTGTTAACATGAATAAAATAACTTAAAAGAAATTGAAATTATTGTCCTGAAACACATAATACTGTACTTAAATGGACTGAACTCACTGATTATGTCGATATGTTTTCACTGTTATGCGCATTATATAGTAAAAGATATTTATGGCAAATGATCTATATTTAAATGTTACATGTTTTCACACTGTTTGTTCATCATGTATTATTGTGTGTTATTATCCTCATGTATTTATAAATGCAATGGATTTAAATAAAGTATCTATCTATCTATCTATCTATCTATCTCGGAACAGTTTTACTGTGCTGATATATATCACACCATTTTTTTTCTAATGAAACTCTATAGAGATTTCTGTGTTGATATATATCGTAACAGTTTTGTAAAATATCAGCACAGATTTTGTAGTATTAATGTGTGTTACCATGTTTAACATACTGCAAAGATCAAAGAAAAACTGCCACACTATGCGATAATTTTCTGTTTTAAATATTACCATTTCAGTGTTAATATCACACCATGATTAGATCATACTGTATTTAAGTCAACTTAATTGAATAACCTTCTTCACTGAATAAACTTCTGTCCTGTTCTATTCTAAATATTGGCGACCTTGACATTGACTTAGGCGGTCCCACTAGCTTCTACAGAAGCTTGCTATCTACAGAGTTTGGTGACAATTCGTGTACTTCAGCTATAAACTGGAAACCATCTGTTTTGCTCGACGATCTAATTACTGAATTATTTTTCTTCTACTTTTAGTATTATATTTTGACCTTGGCAGCATTTACCCTAATGCCACCAACACTGCTAAAACAAAGTAATGTTCCGATCGAGATTTTAACCAAAAATCTTCAAAATTCCTAAATATGAAATGTACTCTGGACCAGCGCCTAAGATCGCTGCACACACTGGAATCTTTCAAGTACAGCACATTTAGACTGAACCTTCTGGCTGCAAACACAATTCGAGTCTTGGTTTTTCTTGAAGCTACCTGTAGGCAAGGTTTCACTCTAATATAAATTCATTAAGAGGATACATTAAAATAATGTTTTATCAATACTGATCTTGACATTGAATCTAGCGCCCCAAACACTATCCCAAGCTAGGTATCCAAATACATTTGCTATATACTATTTATCTTGAAGTTTGCCAGTCTGAAATGTTGTTGACCAGAACTAACTTACCCAAATGTAGTTATAACAAGGCAATTTCTATTTCGGAACTTTTTCTGAATTCTTGTACGACATGCAATTTTACTTGGATAAACGTAGTTTCATTTAAGTGTATTTTAATGTGTAATTATATAAAAAGGGCTTATTGCGATGCAAGGAAGAGGATAAAATCAAAACTGAGATATTTGTACCATGTTATAACTATCAGTAATAATGTCACAAGATTTTATAAAAAGTGAATTGTCCATAGAACACATATAGTACTGTTTTCCTAAACTAAACGGATTAGAGCCACAAACACACGCTGAAATTTATGAAAACTTTGGACTAGTTTGCTGAAACATTATGATTTCTAATAATATTTTGTTAATAATAAGAACGAGGAAGAAACACTTGCCTTATTTATGTAAAGATAAAATGCTCGTCACGAGCCTCGCGTTTTATTATGTTGATTAACTAGTTGAATAAATTCAGTAAAAGAACTCACTTATGTAAGATCATCTATTCATTTCGCCAACATCCGTAAAATTAAAGTATTAAGAATAATAATTCACTCAAATGAATATTTATCAAAATTATGCAAATCTGTATTACGCTGAAAGAATGTATAGAATTTGAAATTTCCACCGTTTCATTGAAATCAATGATAAATCGAATGAAAAGTTGATTGCTTAGATGCATTCTTAAAAGTTTGAGATTTTAAGCAGTGTAGTTTATACAACTTCTATAGAGTGTATGTTTCATTAGATTTGATAATACATGACACATCGCTATAGCTACCAATCTACGGAGACCCATGCATATATTTTCTAATTAATGTTAATCTGAAGGCGACACATGATAAGTGCAGTGCATTAGTACTTACAACATATTTCATTATGACTAAGTTACGTTCAAAATGTTGAATTATATTTTACTCGTCGAAAATACCTCTTACCGCCAAGCTGTGTAGATCTAGAATCTAATCATGTTTCGAACCTTCAGGGCCTATATCTACCGGATAGACTCTCGTCTCTTATTAAAATTCAATAAAGAAATTGTCAAGATAGTTTTCATATCTCCAAATTTCGAAGTTTAGTTGGTAAAAATACACCCTTAAATAAATAGAAAATCATTTTAGTAAGATATTTAGTTTCTTTAAAAAAAGGAATGCTGACAAGATGTCAGACCTTCGAAAAATACTCAGTATTCGCGAGCGGTGAACTTTACAAATTTTGTAATGTGATAGAGATAACTCTTCCTTCCATTTAGCCATGTAAATAATGGAAAGTTTTTCCATTGCGGATTTTTTTCATTTCTTGTTGTTATTGTTATTGTTTACTTTATTATTATTATTATTATTATTTTATAGCAAAAAGACGTTTTTTAGCGTTATACAGTATTTTCCCATATAAATGACGTCATCAGTGACGTCACAATTAGAAACGCTAATAATGTTACTTCCACCATGACGTTAAAATACTTGTTTGTAGATGTATCAGCATTATTTATCCATCTTATTATTTAATTTCAGAAAACCATAGTCCATTAAGGGAAATTTACAGCAGTCCTAACTTTAATCTGCACATTTTGATAGAGAGAAAAAAAAATGACTAGTAATTTCTTCTTGCACAGAGCCCTCAATATATCCTTAATATACACGCACGTTCAACAACTTGAACAAGTAATTTACAGCGTTGAGATGAACGCTCAATTTTGACTGAAGTACAGAGTCATGTACGTTTACATTTCCGTTTCCGTGATTAAGGGCTACTGTTTACAATAGTTCGGTCAAGGGGAAATAACCTAACAATTAATTGATTAGTTGTTGAATGATTAATTTCCCTTTTTGATTAGCTTAAACTGGTGGTGCTTATTGTGTTTTTTTTTTTTTCTTTATATTTTTTCTCTAAAGATATGCAGATCGTAGAAATTGATATGAGAAATCTGATGTAACACGTCGATTATTTTCCAACTGTTGCTGTTAAAGCGCAACATGTTAGCAGCATTAGACTTAGACCTATTCTTCACTTTTCTGTTTTCTTTTAGTTTTCACTGTTTTCTTTTTCTATCTGTCTATTATGACGCCGGTTTACACTTGGACGGAACAAGTCTAGTTGTTCTTCTGTTGCTGTTTTGTGTTTGCATTATTGTCCATGTATATTTACATGGGTAATGATGTAAGTGCGTACAGAGCAGCAATAGGGTCCTTTTATAACTGTATTCAGAGGGAACAAAAACATAAACGTCTAAATATGAGTCTACCAATACATACATTTATTAAAGTATTGAAAGTGTTTATTAACTTGATTGTTGGTTTATTAGAATATTTCTTACTTTTTCTTATAGTCTCAAGAACTAATTGCAGCTTCATCCCAAGTCTAGATATGTCTGAACATAAAAGTTATTGTTTCTTATGTCATGTATTAATTTCCGAAGCTATCTTTAATAACAAACTATATCTGTTGATTGTTATCTATCTCCTTCTACTTTCAGGAGATGTAGTACTAAACCCAGGGCTTGATAACAACCAAGATCAATGTCTATCTATTTTCCATCAAAATATAAGAAGTATTAGGCATAAATTAGACTTTGTTAAAGACGTTTTACTAGATTTTGTTAAACAATATTATTACAGATGAATCGTAAACTATTCAAGGATATAAAATATATGGAAAAGATAATACTGCATATTCAGTTGGTTATATTGCTTATGTTTCATCAAAATTAATATCTGGTAGGTTGAATTTACTTGAAAATTATCTACCCGAGTCACTATTGTTAGCTGTTAAGGATAGGAGTAGTCAATACTTAATAGGGACAGTTTATCGTGCCCCAAGTAGTTCTGCAGAATTTTGGAACAAATTAGATTTATGTTTAGAAAAGGCATTTGAAATATCGACAAAAATGATAAATGTGAAAGCATACCGCCGTTAAAATGTGAAAATGATAATTATGCCTTTTCAGATTTAGAAATAGCAAATTGTTTAAATGATTACTTTGTTTCTATATCAAATATTGATGATTCAGAATCAACCCTTCCTCCTAATGTAAGGAAAACCGATAGTTTGATAGAAAATATTATTATAACCGAAGTAGAAATATCGGATATTTTACAGTCTCTAAACACAAATAAAGCCAACGGTCCAGATGAAATAAGTCATAAAATGTTAAAGGAAACAGCAAGATCAGTGTATAAACCTTTATGTTTATTATTTAGCAGATCCCTAAATGAAGGTATATGTCCAGACATATGGAAATCTGCTAATGTAATGCCACTTTTTAAAAAAAGGGGATAGAAACTTACCTACCTATTCCTATTACAGACCTATTTCTCTGATAAGTTGCGTGGGTAAAGTGTTGGGACGTGTTGTATATAAACATATATATAATTACTTACACTTTAACAACCTAATTTATAATAATCAGTCAGGATTCTTAGCGGGCAGATCAACAGTTTATCAGCTTATAGACATGTACAACCAAGTAACGTATGGTCTAGATAATAAAATCCTAACTTGCATGATCTTCTGTGATATATCAAAAGCGTTCGATAGGGTGTGGCACAAAGGTCTTTTATTTAAAATTAAACAATATGGCATTGAAGGAAACTTGTGGTCTTGGTTATCTGATTATTTAACATTAAGAAATCAAAAAGTTTTTATCAATTATAGTTTCTCACAATCAAAGTCTATAAATGCTGGAGTTCCGCAAGGCTCAGTATTAGGCCCTTTACTTTTCTTAATCTATGTAAATGATATCGCAGAAAATCTTTTAAGTGTTACGCGACTTTTTGCTGACAATAGCTCACTTGTTATTACCTCAAGCAACATTGAATATATTGAAACTACGTTAAATAACGATCTAAGGCAGATAAATGAGTGGGCAAAACAGTGGTTAGTTCAGTTCAATCCTCCCAAAAAAGAAGTTATGTTCGTTTCCTTAGGGTCCTTTAGAAAACCAGAGTTATATTTTAATGACATAAAATTAGATCATAAACACCTTGGGTTATCATTAAGCCAGAATTGCAAATGGCACGAACACATAAATAATATTTCTGCATCAGCTTCTAAGGCACTTGGTTCAATGAGGGCACTTAAATTTAGGTTAGAAAGAGTTTCATTAAACCAAATATATTTATCTTACATGAGACCTATTTTAAAATATGCATCTGTCGTTTGGGATGGCTGCACTGAATATGAAAAACTTTCACTAGAAAGACTTCAGTATGAAGCTGCAAGAATAGTTACAGGTTTAACCATATCAGTTTCTGTCAATAAACTTCTTGTTGAAATAGGATGGGTGTCACTTTCAAAGGACACAATGACCTATTACCAGATTACTTAAATAGAATTTTTCCAAACATTGTTACAGAAAATGTACCGTACAATCTACGTAATAGTGAAGATTATATTACCATTGCTAGGAGAAGCCAGATATACTCAAATTCATTTATCCCATCTTTAATTTTCTTACGGAACAATCTTGAACTTGAAATTCGGAATTCACCATCACTAAACATTTTCAAAAGTAGATTATTATCTTGTGGGTGAAAGACGTTATTCAGTATATCATGCAAGAATAAAAAACAATTGCAGTAACTTAAACAATGATCTTTTCTTAAATCACCTTCGTGAAAATTCAACATGTCGCTGCGGAGCCATATGCGAAGATGCTGAGCATTACTTTTTTCAATGTCCAACTTTTAACGAATAACGCATAAATCTATTTAAGTTGACACGACATTTTCATCCTATGAACTTGGACTGTTTGTTATTGGGAAAACATGTGTTGTTACCATAGGAAAATGGAGAACTATTCATCGAAGTTCAAAATTATATAAAACATACTAATCGTTTTGAATAGTGATTGGATGTGTATCATTAATAGTCCTTAATCACATCCCTCGTGACTCTAAAGCTCTTTTTTAATCCTTGTGGAAACTGGCACCAACTTCTTCAATCTGTTTGGGCTATTTTTTTCTTTCTTATGAGGTCTTTAAAAAATCAAAACATAAATGTTGCTCATTTACATTGTATTTTGCTCCTTTAGGTTATGAATGTCAGCCGATCAACTTTTATACGTTTTTTTTTTGTTAGGGAAGGGCATTCATTGATGTTGCAAAAACTTGTTACCCAACCCTTTTTGCTTTTGCTTTACTTCTTTATGCTGTGTATATGTTCTGTTATTGTAAATATGTATAGAGCAAATAAAATATGATTAAACTAATCCACCGTGACGTCACATTGTCAACAAACTATAAATAACCATGGAATATCCCTCAAACGGATGTATACTTATATCAAATAGAAATATGTATGGTCCAGTGGATGTGTTGGCTACTTGTCATGCGGGCGATGTAAGTTCGAAACCAGTGGTAGGTGAGGTATATTATATATTTATTTTGTAGCAAAAAATATATTGTTTGAAAGACCAGTTACATTTGCTTTCCTTGATTTGTTGTTGAAATGTTGTTTTTCGTGATATTTTTTTAATTATCAACCATCTATTTCATTATGAAGTATACCAAATGCTAATACAACATATGTCAGCCAGTCCATTGTGTTTTAGAATACATGTTGCTTTCCCATTATTCTCCAAAGGCTCGTTACCATGAAAAACGTGTATATATGCGTTTTAGCCATTTTATGTGGATTGAAATGACTAACGTTTTCTACACAATTTATTCTGTATGCATAATTCGTGAAACACAAAAAATCAAGATAACTATATAGATGAATAAGAAAATACTGCGCGGGAAAATAATTCCGCCGACCGGATTCGAACTCGGTACCTTTCGGTTATTACGACAGCGCCGTTATCCTCTCGGCTACGTATCCATACGGACAATTGGAAAAGAAACATAATGACAATCCAGTACAATATAAGGTAAACATTGGAAAGTAAACACAATATGACGTCACTGTCAGGTATCCCTGGTCGGACAGTAGTATGGATGGCCGGTGCGAAATGCTAATTGCCTAAATTGTTACTTTCATTTTACGCGTTATTATTCCCATTGTTTTTTTCTTTTTTCTTTTTTTTTTTTTTTTTTTTTGCTTTCTGCTTGTTTTTTCCTTTAGTTCCTGCTATTTTATTATGTTTCCAGTAACTTGCTATCGGCTACTACTGATGTAGAATGAACTTACTGTCAAGTTGAGCTCATCAGATGTAGTTCTTGTTTAAATGTCGGCTTTTACTACATGTACATTTTTCAGTTTGTTAAGAGTCTTTCTCCCAGCATTTTCTCACAAATCAATTTTGTGTTGTCGGTTGCTCCTTTTGTTCTTTGAAGTTTACGCAGCTTTCTCTTTTTGACTATGATTGCAAGTTTTAGTGGCATTTATTATGTATTATATATATATATCAATTTGTATAGTTAATATCAATTAGTACTACGTGATTTTTACTTCTATTTACATGAATTACTATGTCTTTTTTCATCTAATTAGCTTTGCTTTGCTTCTTATTCTCTTAGTTCAGCTTCCTTTTCATGTTTACTTCTTAACCACAATAACTGTTTGCTTTAATTTATGTAATATTAACTCTTTATCTACACAGGTGAGTGCTTTAGATATCTGTCGTAAGAAAATAGACGATAGCTTATTGTATAACATATATCATCTTATAAAGGTTTACAAATAGAGAAGTATTAATAATGTCATTTTTCTAAAGCAAAACTGCGTAACTACACATCGACAACAAATCTGCTTAGATACAACAATCGAGTTTTAGATATATGCAAGAATTTGCACTAGTGGGACAAATTTATTTGAAGATTGTTCAGCTGATTATGTTTCACGACCTGTGTTTACCTTACTTTATGAAAGATCACAGTCCCATGCTTAATATGACCAGGTTATCTTCATGTCGTCTGGTTACATGGTTTATAATTACTGTGAGACAAAGGTAACAAAGGTTGCTAGATTTGTCCAAATCTAAATAGAACATGGCAGATGTCATTTCATTATTTTCCTTTTCGGCATAGCCAAGATAAAGGGTACCCCTGATGTTGCACATATGGTGAATTTTAAACTTAATCAAAATTTCATATCTTATCATGTGATTTCAAGGTACATCCTTTGAGCACAAGAATCTATCAGGGTTTTCTTCAATTATGCGGAATAAAAAAGTTACGGCTGCTCAAGGAACCACACCTCTTAGGGCCTACGGACTCTACATGCCAAAGCATAACATACCTAGATAACACAGAAAAAGTTATTCATGGTGTTGAAAATAGGTTAAATAGTTGCATTAAGATGTTTTCAATATTGCTTTATGGAATATAAAGTTGATTTTATGGATTTCATAATATATCCAGAGCTGGATATCAAAGTACCATCAAATGAGACAATATGCACTGCCTTCCAATTCACATTCTGAACAGAAAACTAAGAAGAGTATGGCAAGCTTCCTTGAAACCTGTTAAGAAATATGTATATAAATTGAACTAAAGGTTTCAGTTAATAACTTTAAACACTTTTCTGATACAGAACCCAATACAATTTGATATCAAGGCCTACGGACTCTACATCCATGTATGGTTACCAGTAAAATAGTTGCTGCAGTATAATATTTCATAGTCAGTTTCCAGAATTAGTGATATTTTCTGACAGTCTTATAATTCTCAGATCATTTAAGAGCATTATTAACTGACAATTTTATTTTATTTCTTTTTTTTTTTTTTTTGCATTTTGATTATTTAAATTTTGTAAAGACACAAGTGAACAAACTGTTTCATCATAAGAAGAACATGAACAAATTATTGAAATGTGTCAGTGTACCTCACTTTTGGTTTTAACAGGAAGATTAATCACATTCTAATATGACTAACAATGCTTTAATCATCACAACGATATTATGTTGACGTCTCGTCAATGTGATATTTAGCGCCGTGTACCCATCAAGATATAGTACTTTCAAATGTCATGAAATATTTAATTTGATAATATGTTTTAAACAAAATGTCACATTGCACAAATGTGTTGATTAATTTACAAACATACTTAGTTATTCGCTTTGCTGAATAATTCACAATAATTTTCATCCGAATTGAACTCTACCGCAAGACTTATTACCATTTCCGGTCCTGGCGTGTATAAACAAAGACCTACTTTTGGCGCCATGCTTGCACGAAGAAACAGTTCCATTATGATTATATTTGATATAATTTTTACAATAAAGAAATTATTAGAATCGAAATAATTTATAGCAAAACAGTGCTTTATCAATATCACTATTTATACACTCGGGCGGTTATACGTCGTCCGAAATAATTTCACTTGGGCTGTGCCCTCGTAAAATTAATATGTTCGACGTATAACCGCCCATCTTGTATAAATAGTGATAAAGCACTGTTTTGCTATAAATATTTCTTAAATAAAACATGTTTAAACCTAGAAAAGAAGTTCCTGAATTCAAATATAGAATGGTTGCATATTTAAAATATAGACTAATATAGGGCTACGGACTCTACACAATTTGTTTCATCCCTGCTTCAGTCAACAGTACACAAAATTATGCAAAAAAATGCTTTCTTCAGCTATTTGGTTCCTTGTTACAGGTCTCATGTTTGATATGTTTGTTTCTTTACATCATCTGGAAATAGACTGGTAAATGTAACAGAAATGGGTCTCGTTGTGGAAATGTAGAGTCCGTAGGCCCCTTGTCTAACATTTTAACTTGTATTTATCATCAATATATAAATACTTTGTTAATACAATTTTTATTATAAGTCTGATACAGTGTATCCTTAACCGTACTTTATGATACTAAACAAACATCAGTATGCATTAGATCTGTAAGATAAGTGTTGCAAATTGGCAAAAATATAATTAATTTATTACAATTATGTTTTTTCCCATTATACTGTTTACTATCAACATCTTAGATGTTTAAAAGAATGAAGCTCTTTTGTTATATCATAAATGAGAAAAAATATTAGTATTAGATATGATTATTGCATAAAAAATTCTGATTTAGCTGCATGCATATGGTGGGGCTACGGACTCTACAGGGCTACGGACAACCATTTTTTGTTTAAAACTTTTTTCTGCTTCTTCTCTGAAGAAATGTCTTTTCTGTAGTTAGTATGTGGGATAACCCGAAAATAATCAAAGGTTCATTTTTATATTGCTCTTGTTTTTGTGCAAGTGGTACACTTTTGAAAATGGGGCTACGGACTCTACATAAAAATGTCAAGATTCAGCTATCATTTTTCAGAAAATAATGTAGTGCAAATCAATATCTTGCTTTTAGATGCTGGCAAATGTGTTTCTTTTTCATGATTATAATGATTATATCTGCCAGTTCAAAGAATAACTTTGGTATTCCCTTTGTAGAAACAGAGCAGGTAAAAACCATCAACGCATAACGAAGTGATGGATTTAGTTACTTACAAATATCTTGAATATTTTCGGACCAATTTCAAATCTGTAAAAAATATGTCTTACCTGAATGTCAGTTGAAGTTTGAAAACTTGAAATAAAAACTGTAACAAACTAAAAACGTAATTAAATAAATGGTCAAAAAGTAATGAATTTTCCGTGCAACAGCATAACGATTAAAAATGAGCCATTTTTCGACTCTCCAACCCTTGTAAATAAAAAAATACTGAACAAAAGTATGATAAACCATACATCACCAGAAAGCCCTAACAAATATCTTTTTAAAAAAGAATAAGATGATATTGTATTCCTTAAATGTTCTCAGAAATCAACATATAACACAGGGGAATATGAAAGTGCCCATTTATCTTGGCTTTGCCGTTTTGTACTACGCAATGAAAAACACATTTCTGGAAAGAAAAACACTTTTCAAAAGATCTGGCCCTTTCTTTTAGATTTAAATTATCTTTCAATGACCAGTAACTTAAATTTATGTCGAAACACAAAATACACTTGCTCTTTCATTTAGAGCGTCTGTTTGGGTTTTATATTATAGCTGCCACTTCGTTTGTCCATAGGACGCCTCGGTCTTTTTCGATGCTTTCAGGCAAAACTCCTTTCGTAATGCCGTCATGACGCGCCGGAATGAATTTAAATTGACAAATGACGCATGTTGAGTGCTAATGTTTAACAACAAGTACGACGTATTGACAAGGTCACTGTAGGCGCGCTGCTATCTACAGGTGCATGATTAAAAAAGGTATAATCCTGCCAAGGTGTCTGCGGTGTAAGTCGCCTCATGAAGGCCTCATCTCTCTTTAATGTGGCCTGATACATTGATAGATGGTTTCACAGTCTAATGGCAGAGAGGATAAAGAAGTGCAGTTACACATCAGTGTGGCATTTTACAGGATTGCCTATGATGTTGATGGTAGTCAGGTGGTAAAAAGACTAATTATGGTGTATCAAACAGGTAGCGGAGAACGCAAAAGGTCATTAAAATAGTGTTGGAGCGGACAAACGGGCTGTACAGCACTGAATAGCCTCCAGTTATGTGATGTTTATTGTAGTGGGTAGGTCCCAGGAGGAGCTGGCATATTATAGAATTGATTTGAGGAGAGTCTAGTAGTACTGGACCTTGGCGTTCCTCTGGAATGTTAAACATAATGGCGGTGGTGACTACTTGTGTGTTCCATGACATCTTCTCGTACTTTGTTCACACATCAAATTAGTTGCCCACTTTCCTAACTTGAAGTTTCCTACTATGAACGTGATACCGTGTCTGGACTAGATTTTTTTTTCGTCCTATGATGTCATAGTGATGGAGTTTGGCGGCGAGTCGTTTTTTGGTGTACCTTACTAAAGGATTTGATGAAGTTCAGCAGTACACATATAATCAATTCCTCTTCAAGGGCCTTTGGTGAAGATAAACAGAGGAGGGGTGAGGGCTGAGGTACTCCGCCGAATACACTTTTTTTCGGATTACAGTCTAATCATACCATATCGCTGATAAAGTTGTAGGTAGGCTTTCCTACAGCACTCATATTGCATATCCTTTGCAGTTTCAATGTTTCGGATATCGATTTCTGTGGAAATGGCCGTACGGAATGCTCTCTTCTTCCTCTTGGTGATTCGTTTTTCTTTTCGTGATGTCAAATGTTGATTGAACTGCGTGGAGGTTATTTTGGAATGTACATGTTTGTAAATAGTTTGGCCAACGTAAGTCCTGGATGTCTGCCATAGGTTGTTTATCAGTGGAGCCGGTGTACCATAAAGTTTAATCATCACAGAAGTCTTGAATGTCTTTTTGAATATCGTCAGTTTCTGCATTATTCCACAGCAAGATCTTCCGTGATGGTGGCGTCGTCCTAGCAGCTGTGTTCTGGGCCTGTGTGACGACGATTATGTCGGGTCGCTGATTGCCGGTAGCGGTTTACACTGTCGACAGGCAATGGTCGCCAGTGATGATCGATTGGTGACAGTTGACCGGGAATAAAAAGGTCCAGGGTGTTTCCTACTAGCGTACTGACGCTGATGACATGCTCTGAACATGTTTCAAACAATATGTCTAGGAATTTTTGTCTGATATTCTGAGGAAAGTAGTTTCCACTGATGGTACCTGTGGTTCAGTTTATTCCGGCAAGTTAAGGTCACCCCCAAGCAAGGTGGTTCAAGTTCAGTACCGGTATGTGTTGTGAAGATACTAAATTTGAGTGCGGACATCTTCCATTTATTGGTTGTCGTTGCTAGGCGGACGATAGTCCAAGAATACGACAAGAGGGAGGAGCCTTACCTTTGGCTAAAAAGCTATGCCACAGCAAACTAGATTTCTGTGTTTGACCTCCCTTTGTTGACCTTTGAATGAATGCAATCCTTACTGGACGTAAATGGGTAGTCTACAGGAAATAATTCGCGGTCGAAAATACCTGCACAGAGAAACAGATCTTTTCGGATGCTGAAGACAGATTACTTCCTGTAATGTGGACCAGTAAGATGTCTATTATGCGCTCAGATTAGTTGTATCTATGCTAAAGACCAGCCTATGGTCAGTAGCGATGGGCGAAGAGATATGATAGTGTAGCTTAAGGTAAGCGTACCTAGATTTGCTGTGGAGCTCAAATACAACTTGAATACTCCGTGTCCGAAATGCTAATATCTACTCAAGTCTCATTTTAGTGCTAGCTGAATACCGCATTTTACTCAACCCTGTTGATAATAATTGAATGGGGCTAGGAACTGTAAAAAATCTGCGGATGTGAAAGAATCCAGTGGGAACCGTCCATATTATGTCGATGCAAATGCCGCAGATAAGTTGATAAATTTTGATTTAAGCTAATTTAAGGATAGTCGCGAACTGCACAACAGAGTGCACAACAACCCTTCAGCAATATCTATTAGAAATATTTTCGATTTTGTTTTAGAAAGCAAAACTTTCCATTTCTAAAAATCTTATCTTCTTTTTTATATAAATACATCTAAATGTTCTTAACAAATACTACTAACCTTTTATTTATTTCTTCTGTGATTTTGGGGTAAACACTCTGGATCAATGCTGCTCTTATGTCTATGTTTTCTGATGGAATACCAGCACTGAATACAAGTACTCATTCAGTACTAAGTATTAATTAATAAATTTCTATATTCTATATCTGTTTCTTAATGTTGGAAAACAAAAACAATTTTGTGAAATTCATTGACCTTGAGGGAAAATATATTTGTTTATTAGTTTTTACGCGGTTTATGCTAGAATAGCCTTAGCGCATATTCATTTCAAGCTATAACATCTTCAGAATATCTCGGTAATCGTTGGTGTGCGTCCTACCAGGCTTGGGCACCAACAAATCCCTCGGGATTCTGCAGATGTGATAACACACAAAAAAACAACAACAAAAAAACAAAAACAAAAAAATGCGTTATCCCTACATGCATGTTTTGATTTTTTATAGTAAACATATATACAAGTTTTCGCTTGAGCTGTTCCGAATACATAATTTAGTATCATCTGTCGACAAAAATCATGCAAAATCTAACTGCACCGACAAGCTTTCTTCATCTTTTTGAGGCAATGATTACGGATTAGATGGGGATGGACATAGAAATATAAAAAATCATTTACCTAGAAAGTATGCTAGTCCGGTTCCGTATTTATTCAAAAGTTTAATATCAAGCTGCAGATACTGTACTTTCAAAGCAACCTACTTTAACTGGTTGAGGTCATGCGAGCAGTGACCTGTTGACACCACGTATTCTATTTTAGCTGATAACGTTTAGAAACTCATTGACCTTTTCCATTCAGTCCATACTACATCACTTGGTGGATTATCCCTGTAGCCATTCTTGATTTATAAAACAAAAGATACCTTTTAAAACCTAACAGTAGCTAAAAATATTTTTGTAATATGATGGTTTTTGCCTCAATTTGTCAACTTACTGAGGTTAATTTTATTTCGTCCCTTTTAAAAAGACAAATTCGGGTTATAATCTATTAATCAGTTACATGTATTTCGAGAATCCTATACCAACGACGTTTTCGTTCTGCTATAGTTTGTTTACAGGAAGACAAAATGGTGTCAAACCAAATCCTATTCGCTTTGAATAGGAAAAATGCAGACAGTTGGAGAGGCTGCGTTTTTGGAACGTGGTTTTTCGTGTTGGATTGTTTATCTTAACCTTTAGCCTACTGGCGACATGCGGTTAGTGCAGACTAAAATCAGCCTGCGCGTACATGCAGGCTGATCATGGTCTGCATTGTTCGCTATTCAATACTGCCAAAATTGCATATTGGACCAGTCCATTTTAGAAATATAGCAGGGTTAAGATTAAAGCGACATTTTTACTGCCAACACTAAAGAGTGACTGAATTTAAGCATAAATTTCACAAAAATGCTACCAGTTCACACGTTTGATATAGTAATGATAACATTCATAATATAATCCAAAGATGGGCGAATTTACTCTTCTAGGAAAGGTAACAGTAGTGAAAACATTTGTTCTACCAGTCTAGTATATGCATTTATACAATTTGTACAATTTACCTAATCCATCTCCAATCCATCTCTAAACATTATAACAGACAATAAAACAACAATATTTATCATATACATGTATGCGTAATAAATCAACAAAACAAGAAACTTTTAATTCAGATTGCGAAAATGGTAGTTTTAAGGTAACTGACGGATAGACATTTTAAGACTCTTTCAAAGCATGTTGAGGTAAAAGGTTATTAAATGAAATTAACGCAGGACAAATGAAATGTTTCTATGAAAATACCCTCAATGAATATGGTGGGAATTTTATTTTCAATTGTAACCTGAAAAGTTCTGATGTACCATATATATGTAACAACAATATGTTTCTACAATATGTTCCTTCTTTAAGATAGTAAGGGGTCATAATGAGACACTAAATGATAAACCTGTCAATAGACAATACAGTGCTAATAAATTAGACGGTGTACAAAATAAAATAAAACCTCTTTTAAAAGAAAACATTCAGTCCTAGTAAAAGAGTAAGCAAATCGAATCTGCATTTATAAACATTGATTGGAAAAGATATATTCTACAGCCGTTATCGTAACGATAGATACAGCACAGTTTCCAATAACATTTTTTTTTCAACTATCATAATATAAGTACCTTTCAATTTTACATTTACGCACTCGCAAATGGTACACTACATCTTCTGATCATTGTCTTGAACGAAATTCGAAACTTTAGAACTGAACATATTATCGCTGCCTCATTGATTTTTCATTTCTTGTAAAAGTTTTGGGCAAAAATAATGATGATGCAGTCGGATATAAAAGGCTCAACATTACGAAAGCAGCGGTGCGATTGCTTGAATTTATATATTAATGTAGTTCCGAGGCCAGATTTAAGTTGTTTCGTTGTGTTGGGTGTTATTGCTCTGTCAGCCCCTGTAACTTTTATATGTTTTTCCCATACATTTTACATGATATCATGTCACAAGCAACAGCATGCTGGTCGATTCTAAAGCCATTCAATGAAAAAAAAAAAGTCAAAACGTTGAATGGAGCAAGCATCGTGAGAAATTGCGAAGTATGAAATTCACTTACTTTATCCTTCACGATTTTTTAAACATAAAACGTCAAACCACGAACTATGAAATAATGAACTTTACGATTCTGTACTGTACTTCAAAACTTTACGTTTCACGTTTTGAGAAGTTTTTAAAGTCTTGAAGTCGTGACGTGTGAATATGAAGTTTATTATTTCATACTACTAGATTTCACGCTTTACGAATTATAAAATGTCCTAAGTGTTGGAAAGTTTCACGATGTTAAATTTTTAGAAATTTTAAAAGCCGTGTTAAATCGTGAAGTTGATGATTTCATACTTCTCGCTCACGCTTCACGTTTCGAGAAATATTAGAAATCGTGAAGTCGTAAAGAGCAAAATCGTGAATTCATTAGTTCGTACTTCACGTTTTATGAAATGTTAAGGTCATGAAGTGTGAAAATCGTGAACTTTCACAATGTCAGGTTTCAAGTTGTGAAATGTAAAATTGTGAAGACATCACCGGTTTTCTGTAAGATATTGAATTTTTCAAAGCTATATATGAAAGGTCATATATATTTATGCGAGCAGTAACCTTGTCACACAGCGTATCAAGTACACAAATGTTATAAATCATGTCCTACCTCAAATATAGTGGATAGCAGGTTATGACCTTCAACATAAATTACCCTTTTTAGGACATAAAAGTAGTTTATTGTAGATTATTTTGATATCCAAGCGTAAATTTAATTGGCTTGTACTTACTTTCTATGTAATTTTGTTCCTTTTCAACGACAACATTCAATTATATTCCAGCAAATACTTACATGTCCAGTTCGTTTGGAAATTAGCAGTAATTGTTGTATTAATAGTCAAGTTCTGGGGACATATATTAGCATTTAAATCCACGACAGAGAAAGTCTTAACTCTCTTTATTAAATGGATAGAATCTGTTTATAAATGGCAATTTTTGAATAAACACTTTTTCTCAATGCTGATTTTGTGTATGTCTATGTTATTTCATTTCCAGTGGGAAAGTATTCTATCTTTGTTGCCTGTTAATACAGGACATTAAAGTCATGCATCTAACTGTCCTTAAACTGTTTTCTTTGATTTTCTCATATCTTAGATATTTTTCAGCTGATACTTTTCTCTTCACATCAGTAGCTTTATCAACGTATTTCACCTTGTGAAATTCTGTTTATTTTAAGGGCCATGCCATTTTGACATTGTAAAATTCCTACGTCGAAACAACACGAGAACTGCGCGGGGATCAAAAAGATATAAATAACATTAAAAAGATGTCTCTCTATGTAAATTATAAAGTATCAATGACATAAAAAAGCGTGCCCCAACCATTTGCTGGAAGAAAATGCATAGAAATTTGTTGGGACAAGTATTTGGTACCGTAGGTCGCTCATATTTATACAAAATACATATTCATCAATCAAAGATATGTCAGTGTAAATGAGCTAAGCATTATTTTTCTAAGAAAACGCCGTTAAACTGTCTAACACGAATCACACGTGCGCCGATTTTTAAAATATATGTCCGCCGTGTTTGCTTCTGTCAATGAAATAAAAGGAGAATCGATGTCACAGAGGTCAGGTGATTCGATATCTCAAAGGTCAGGTTAATACACAAAACACGTGTATTATCGCTTGTCGCTATTCTTGCTTAAAAACATGACACGACGACTAAATAAATTGTTTTCATATGTGATGACTTTACGATTCCGGCGCAATTTTTAATTACCAATAACCGGGGCTACCAAAGGCATATACTGACGGTTATTAAACGATTTTTTAATTTCTCGTTATTACAAACATGACATTACCACAATTTTGATTATTACTTAAAAATCTTGTAAACAGGACACAATTCCAAGGATAATAACTTTACAGTCGCGTTATTTAATTTGAGTACAAACACATTTCGAGTACGGATGAGTACGAACGTAGTGATTTATGCGAAATATTAGATTAAACATACCGACTGGCATTAATACTATCCCTGAAAACAAACAATCGCACAAGTTGCATTCATGGTTATCGACAAAAATTGAACCGACGCCGAGGGATATTAATGGAGGAAATGCGTTTTAGGTTGGTAACTGATAGAGCAAAACATGCAATGGACTAGATTGCATCTTTTATGCTACAAAATAGAGGTTATTATGGAAGAAGCAAAACAGTAGATACTAGTACCAGATTTCCATCTGCGCAAGGGTATACGCCCGCCCCTGGCAAAGCATTTCAAAAATAAAAAACATTCAGCACGTGAATCGCCGTGTTAATGCACGATTTTTCTCCCGTTCATACATGGGCGGATCCAGTGAAAAACGTAGATTTTATGAAAGAATAAAATGTTAATAGTATATTTTCACTAGTGTAAGATTGTAGGGATAATGCACGTGTTTGTGTGTGTGTGTGTGTGTGTGTGTGTGTGTGTGTGTATTAAGGTCTGCAGAAGCCCGCGGGATTCTCAGTGGCTTCTGCAGATATATTCTTTGCATGAAAACCATGACACGTAATACATATACGTCCCTGGCAAAGCAGTTTGTACACGTGTACGACATTTTTTCCGTGAAAAAATGTTTGTATGCAAGAATTTCATTTTAGGTATTTAACTCTTTGGGGTAAATATTGAACGTGGGTTTGCCTTTAGATGAAGAGTTCTGTTTAGATTTTATTTACTACAAAGAAAGTCCATTTCTCTTCTATTTACTTTTTTGGTGCAGCAAGGTTTTTTTTCATGGGTCTTAAGTTAAATTTGGAGTAATGATCACGTTTATTTATGGTATTTTTGTACGATCATGTTCTGGATGAACAGTGCCTCTAATTCAGCAAGGTTTTACCTGCCATGAAAGTCACGGGGCTGACAGGTTCACTCATTGTTTGCAGCATTAGATACTTTCTACTACCCCTCCCGCCTAAAATTAAAGTTAAAGCATAGCAAAAGTTCCTTCAAGGGTACATCTATATGAATATATAATGATCATCTTGTAAAATTTTGGTTGCAATGTCTGTTTTAAATATTGATCATCAGTGTGTGGAACCCCAGGATTGGACGCAAGGATAAGACCATTCTAAATTATTGACATATATATTCGCTTTTTTTTCTGTTTAACATCCTAATGTAGTGATTTGATGCGCTAAATAGTCTACGTCCTTGCACACAACAAACTTAGTGGTCATTGATCAAGTAATTCATGGCTATAATTTAGTAGTACCTTTCCTAAATCTCGTGAAATTCGAAGCGTGAATTTGTTGCGCACAATGAGAGGGTCGCAGTGGGGTCTATTTTCACATATTGTTCATAGATTCGAAGGTAACGACGTAATGCTATGTTAACCTTTGTGATAAATAAGATGTTTTGCATGTTTCAACAACGCCACTTTTCCATCCAGGTTTAGTAATAATTATGTAATCCACGGAGCACGATCAGCCAGAAAGTAGCCTCAGTTAGGAAAGAATAATTTTAACGTCAGAGGTTATTTTTAAGGTCACGGAGTTTGATTGGCTAGCTTGTAATTACAACAGTTTGCGAGGTCAGTTGCTCGGTCGGGTGTGACTTACCAATTCTAAGTGTTCCTTCTCAAGAGAATGAACAATAATATATGTATCAACAAACATATATCGTTGAGGGTAAAACAAATGATATTTAGCTTGGGACAACCGGTACGCAGTTCTTCCTGTCTTTAAAGTGTTATATTTTTAAAAGTAAAGAAAGAGTTGGATGTAAAAATACAAAAAGTGAAAAACAGTTCGATATTTTGATTTCATGTGCGATGCTTCTGTTTTAGGCTGATCAGATGTAAGCCTCCGCAGGTCTATCACAAGTAGTCCAAATATAAATAGTGCTAATCTTTCTTCTTTTCCTCGTGCCCTTTCTAAATAGCATCGTGTTTCCTTTAACTCTACCGCGTTTCAGTATGTATGTGTAATCGGCAAGTTCCTATCGCATGCTAGTTAAAAATGGCGGCGTCAGAATTTTATGTCTCGAAAAGTGACACTGAAAGAAGCGAAAAGGAGTAAATTCAGCGGGTTGTATTTAACGAACTGTAGTTTTCTTATATAGAAGTTAACACCCTTTTTTTTGCT
This sequence comes from Mercenaria mercenaria, assembly GCF_021730395.1. Taxonomy (NCBI): domain Eukaryota; kingdom Metazoa; phylum Mollusca; class Bivalvia; order Venerida; family Veneridae; genus Mercenaria; species Mercenaria mercenaria. Next base: position 5,097,413 of record NC_069365.1, on the reverse strand, counting down.
TTTCTATAGAAGCGATATAGATGTTTTCTGGGCAAATAAGTCTCTGAAAATCTGATATGCTAGAAAATGTCCAAAAACCGTTATTAAGGTAGTGGATTTTACAAGAAATAAAGAACAGCCGGATTTAGTGGTTTTCAGTCTTTAGAGACTAAAATATAAGTGTTTAATTATTTTTACATCGTGGATATAAGTTGGCATTATGGTATCTTATGACTAATTACATGCTATGTTCTGTCAAATGTCTAATGCATAAAATGTTTTCGAAATCGAAATAGTAGCTAGTCTGTCCTTTTTGTACAAAATACTTGTTGTTGCTGTTTATTCACAGGTATGTTTAAGACGAACGCTGAGAGAGAGAGATAGGAGGGGAGGGGGGGGGGTGGGGGCGCACAAGGCGTTTCAAAAATGAAAGAGGAAGTTATTTAGAGCAAAATGATAAAATGATAAACAAGATGGATAATATTTGAACTTTAAATGTAAAATTTTATATCAGTTAAAATGATCGTGATGCATTTACATGTGTAGGTACTGCTAGAGATATATCATTAATCAAACTTTAAGGAAGATACTGGTACAGTGTCAAGGTTAGTATTTAGGGAAATATGAGTTGAAAACGGACGCAAAAATGGAAGTAGCTGGTCGGACGGATAATTCGTCTAGAGGTTCCGTGAAACAGTTGATAAATTGCTGCCAACCATGTCTTACTGATGGACAACATGTAGAAGCGGAAGGCTTTTGTCAAAATTGTAAGGAATATTTATGTATAACATGTATCACACATCATCGTAAGGTCACACTTACCAAAAACCACGCGATTTTGGACAAACATAACATGCCAACAAACGTGCAACAAGCGCCTACATTCGTCTGTACGGAAATCTGTGAAAAACATGGAACTGAAGTGGTGAAATTCTTCTGTAAGCAGCACGAGATTGTTGGTTGTGGAGACTGTATGATTCTTGAGCACAAATCATGTAAAGTTGATTATATTCCAGATATCGCTGAGACGTTTCTTAAAGGGGGTGAATTTAGTGCACTAGTTCGCGAAATCAGCCGACTTCAATCTATTGTAAAGTCAGCAAGTGAGGAAATTGAAACGACTGAAAAAGAAGCAGAGAAAAATCCTATATAGAAACTGTAAGTGACATAAGAACAATTAGAAAAGAGATCAATGATTATATGGACAGAATGGAGCAACGGTTACTAGACAACTGTGACAAGATAAAACAAGAAAACAGTAATGCGATACAAAAGATGAGTAAATATTTCGAAGATTTAAAAAAAGAACTAGATGTGATTCATGGGCAGATCACATCCAAAGAAGAGGAATCAACCTATAAGTTTGTAAAGGCGAGGAAAGCAAGTTCAGCTTTAAAATCATTAGAAAGTCAAATCTATGCGACAGACGGAAGGTCCAGATTGAAAGTTTGCCAATTAAATAGAAATCAGTTTTATAACGTCATATTATCAAAAGGTAACCCACTCGGAGAAATCGAAGTTACAACACAAAGGCAAGGAAATGTACAGAACGAAATTAGTATTCCGAAACGAGAAAGGTTTATCAATGTAAAATCATCATCAGATCGCATGGGTTGCAATATCTCAGGTATAGCTGCACTAAGTGATACAACAATCGCATGTACCGACTGGAATAACCACAAGATAAAGCTTATTGATGTCACAGACGGCACACTTAGCTCAGAGATAGATGTAGAACCCGATCCGTGGGATTTGACACTCGTTCCGAACAAGGAAATTGCAGTTACTCTGAACTCTGCACAGAAAATTCAGTTCCTGTCGTTCAAACAAAGTCTATGTAAAAGTCGCTTCATTAAGGTTAATGGAAAGTGTCGCGGAATAACATATAGCAAGGACAGGCTTGTTGTGTCATACGACAAGGACCCTAAAGTTGAGATTTTAAATCTTCGGGGCAAAGTTCTAAAGTGTTTCAAAACAGATTACACTGGGAAAGCATTATTCATATATCCTCTCTATGTTGCCGTTAGTAGTGTTGATGATATTATATACGTGTCAGATCAAGCTGCCAACTCTGTCTTCAAGCTTACATTTGACGGACAAGTACTTACTACTTACAAAGATCCAGATTTGTTGAATCCAAGGAAAATTATTGTCTGTGAAAATGATTACATGCTTGTGTGTAATTTCTCTAAGAGTACTGTACAGCTTGTATCACCAGGAAATAAAAAGCTGATGAACATTCTGGACCGGGTTGACGTTCTTGGTTATTGCATGGCACTGCACTATGATGAGGAACACGCCAAACTCTACCTGAGTAATTATGAAAGCAGATTTCAGATTCAGATGTTCAAATTGACATGATTAATATTATTTATCTTCTCTTGTTTGTTGACACATACATTTATGTTCATACCACGGCTTTCCAAAAATAAACATGTGTATACACATAATTTTGTTCAATTTTTATATCTCTTGTATAATTACAGATTCCATATGAGTTTATTGTTAACGATATAAAACAAAAGCAGGAACAATTGAGTATCAATTTGTCGTGTATATTTTTTGCGATACATATCCTACAACCTTGTTTTCACAAAATTTATTTATAAATACAAAAGTTATTAAATTGTAAATGCATGAATTATATGACAGACTAACTACTAGAATTGTGCAATATAATTTTGAATGGATAAATGTTGTAAATGAGAAAAATTAAAATGTGTTGAAGGAACCAAAAACAGAAATTCAAACATACAAAAAATAATTATCATAATTTTTGACTAAGAGTTGTTAAGGCACGTTTGAAACACCGGAGGTGATAGTGTAACGTAATTTATTCCGAAAACCAACATGCAAATCCGACAACGTTTCTACCCTTCTAAATATGAAACATATGACCAAGAATCTGAAACGTGAAACAAATCCACATTAGGTCATCAGATCAACTTGAAATTAGGGGGTCTCTATTTTTGTGCGAATGTTTTAAAATTAAGCACACGGACCAATACAATGTTTTTAACTAGAAGAAAGACAATTAATCAATTTACAACAGCGAGAAGATTCATTAAAATCTAAGGCGTAGAAATTTTTCTGTATGCAAATTCTACTTTTTCCAATATGGAAAATTGATTAAAAACATACCTTTCAAATCAGGCCAGCAAATATCAGACACACGATCATATCTTTTTATTTGCCGACTTTTCATAGTATATTCTAAAGTTTTTAATTACGACAGTTCTTCAGCAAGGAGCACGAGACAGTTGGTTTGGGGGACTTTATGGTTCTTTGGCACAAATTATGTAAAGTTAATTACATTCCAAGTATAGTTTAGACGTTTCCTGAAGAAGTGCACTGGTTCACGAATTCTGTCCGCTTAGCTCTACTAATCCAAGGAAATTGTTAGAAGTGACAAAGTTTCTGAGGCAGACAAACGACAAAGCATATTTATAAACTATAATTGATATACGAACATTTAATATTAACAAGAAGTATCTTTAAAAAGATGCACGGCCGCATTAGCCAACACACACTTTAATGTAGTTTTTAAAGTTAAATTTTCATGTTTTTTATGAAGAACATATTTACAGAACACATATTTTACATCATAATTATACTAATCATAATCTAGGAAATTTTGATAAAAAAAAAGACTAAAAAGGAGGGGACGAAATGACCATTAGGGATACGAAATGACCAAAATGGGGACGAGTTGACTACGGGAGATCATTCCGTATCAGAGTGGCAGAGTTGGCAGATTTGTAGTCGAAGTCTGCCACAGTTTCACTAGTCAGCCGTGGGGATTTAAGTATTTCCACACCAGTCTTGCAAAGGATTATACTGAGTATGACATGTACAGATTCTTTTTAATGATATCACATGTAGTACACTGAGGAAAGAGATATCAGTGAAAACCCGACCTTGGGTTTTTATCTCTCGTTTCAAACGATAATTTATAATAATTCATGTATATTGACTTATGTGATAGGCGACTAACTACAAGTATAGTGTTTTTATATATAACTCTGAATTTGCACATTTAAACACAATTAAATGAAGCACATTATCTGAGAAATAAATCGATTTTATTTTCTGTGTCATATCAACACACTATGTATATTGAACAGCTTAAATTATGTTTATATACCTTCGTAATAATGAAGTTGTATGATATGGTGTTATAAAAAACATAATGGAGTCTCTACAATTTGAACATGAACTTCATCAATAAATTAAATTTTGTCAGTTTTTATATATTCATTTACACACTAGAGCTTCTCGAGTACAATGACATATAAACCTGCAAAACAGAATTTTCGCGAGCTCTTGTGTATGGAACGCCATCCATCTGTATTTGTAGTGATTTTAACTGTGTATATGGTTGTTTCAACTGTATATGTGGTGTTTTTAATAGTATATGTGGTGATTCCATCTGCATTTGGGGTCTTATTAACATTATATGCAGTTCGTTCTACTGTATATGTGGTACACTCAATTGTGGTGTTTTCAACTGCATAATTCTGTGCTTTTTTTAACTTTGTATATGAATTACTTTATGTGTGTATGTTGTTTTTTTCAACTTCCATCTGTATATGAGGTATCTGCAACTGTATGTGCATTTCTTTTAACTTTACATCCGGCGATTTTAACTTTATATGTGGCGCATTGTATTGTATATGTGGTGCTTTCAGCTGTATATACGGTTCGCTTACTTGTATATGGTGTACCTTTATATTTATATCCGGTGATTTTAACTTTATATGCGGTGCAAATAACATTATGTGTAAACTACATTATTAGATCTGAATATTACGAGTTAACGAATATTGCCGAAAACATTCGACATATTTGAGGGCATTCTGCCTGCTCTACACCTGTTCAGGGTAGGCCTAAATAAGACTTTTTTACGAAAATAATCCATCTTTTTATTTATATCTAATTTAAATTAATTTTATATTATTATACAGATACGACCAGATACGACACTTATAAAACAAAAATAAATGATTTTAGGAAATAATAAGCGCTTTAATTAACACACGTCAAAATTGGTAACGAAAATAACTTTATATATGTGAAAATAAGATATATATTTTATTTTGTTTTACATTTTTAAACTGTAGATCTATTTTCTGTTACTTTAAAGAACATGTTTGCACATACTAATATACGAAAAATAATTGATTTTGTACCATTAATAAGGAAATGAACAGCAAATATGTATGATGTGTGCGTCATAATCTACGGTGGCATAGAAGGGACATAGGAAATATTTTATTCATCACGTGCGCACGTGTTAGCTAACACGTGCGATCGTGTTAATTATCACGTGCGCACGTGTTAACTACCACGTTCGCACGTGTTAATTAACACGTGCGCACGTGATAAAATTAAATATTTCCTATGCGGACGTGAAAGCTAACACGTGCGAACGTGATAGTTATCAATTGCGCACGTGATAAATAAAATATTTCTATGTCCCCTCTATGCCACCGTAAAAATCGCTAACGAAAATATTTTTTTATATGCGAAAATCCGCTATATATATTTTTATTTCAATATTTATCAAATGCAAAGCTGAGAATTTTATTTAAATCAAAAGAAATAGTCCACTTTTTCAATACTTCATATTAAAGAGAGGAAATAACAAAAAATTTATTTAAAAAATTCAATTGAATCTTATTCGATGTCATGGGTATTTTTTTGTTCTTTAAATAAGTCTCTAGCAGAATATACGAAAACTGAAAAACATCGTAAAATGTTGCTCAAATGTATATTATTACCTTTAAGAAATTATTACACGTTGAATAACTGTTAAACATAAAAACAGAATTAAAGAATAAATTTTAAGATACAACAGGAGAAAACCCCGTTCTACAACAACTGGATCATATTGAAAGATGTTTTCAAAATGCCATACTTAAGGAATGCACCATGCTTCATTTAGCAATGAACTTTTTCTTTATTTTGGTCTTGTAATGAAGTACCTTTAAAGTTCATTCTTCGTTGTTAGAAACGGAGGGTGTCTCTCTAGACTATAAGGACCTTACATGCCTGCCTGTGCGAGACGGGTTTTTCCCTACCCGAGGGACAGTGTGGAATGGAAAACCGAGCGTTAGCGAGGTTTTTTATCCATGCTGTCCCGAGGGTAGGGAAAACAGCTGTCTTACACAGGCAGACATGTAAGATCATTTTTCTTGCCTATAATGTTCAAAATAGATCGTGGAGACAAATAGGTTTGGGTATTTATACAGTTTATGACGTCACAGTGGTACCAGTACTATGTGACGTCACCTTAGTGCACGCTATTTTAGTAGGGAAAGACATGAATATAGATCTATCCCCGGCGCGTGCTCGGATAAATTCGAGCTTATGTGTGGTCCAAAGCTCTGATAGTTAATCTACAGTTCAAAATAATTTACGTTCGGCACTTGAAAGTAATATGAACTTAGGTGCTACCTAGAAGGCAGAGCTCCCTTGAAAAATCACCAGTGCCCCTTGAAAATTTAAGGAGTGCTGCTGGAATGACCTGGGATTATGGATCCGTTTTAGGAAGTTTATGTTCTTTAAGATCTATTAAAATTTTCATGAATTTATGATAATTCCTGATTTCTGAATGAATGTCTTAGAATGCATTAAGATTAAATCTAAAGAAAGTTACAGTTCTTTTTAGAAAGAATAATGTGTCCAACTTTAAGGCAAAATACTGCTATGATAGACCTCTGGTATGGGAGAATGAAAATCATTTACATGTACAAAGCTTGTTTAAAAACCAAAAGACTACTGGTTGAGGACCACCAAATTCGGACGACCACCAAACCGGACAGTTTCGTAGCTGCTAAATTTTGCTGTAATTTTAGCAATCTTTTATTAGTCAAACACACATTTGATTTTTTAACAATGATGTGGAATTATATCTGACAAAAATAACTTACTGAGGAGGAAATTTCATTTTTTTATTTCGTCATTCATACTGAAGCATGAAACTATCATGGGGGATTTGGAAATCCGCACTGCATTTCTTACTTTCTTATAGCAGTTTTCCACACAAAAAAAAATCTGAATAAAATTTATATCTTTCAGGCCAATAATGAATACTTCAATTCGTTTTCACATCACATAGCAAAATGTCATCAGTACAGAGGTTCCCATAAGTTGTAAAAAAAAAACTGTCCAGATATATGGTACTGCCAAGCAGTGAAAGTAAATAGTTTAGTTGACCCTACATTCGGCCCTGGAAAGGGCATTAATCATTCGTTAGGGGTAAACAAATTAAGTCTTCTTCTTAAGGGTGCTCCTAACTATGTTCATGTGAAATTTCACAGTTGTAATGAAGGAAATGAAAGAGAAAATGGCGAAAAACCTCTAAAAGTGTCCGGTTGGTGGCCCCCGACCAGTAGCTTTGTACATGTAAATGATGAGAATTTTACCCAGAGAAAATCACTTTTTTGCCGAAATTCTCGAAAACTTCTGTTTTATTTACTGAACTGCGAAGTTAACATTTTTATGGTTAATCTTTTAGCACAACTGATACAGATTAGGAATAGTAGTTACTAGTAGGAGCCTTTTTGATGTTTATTGATAATTTATAGTCAATAGTTTTTTTTCTAGTAATAAACTCTGGTCAGTGATTTTTAAGCTTGTGGATGAAATATATGTTAACAGGGAGAAGAGCATTTTGTGCTTTTCACTGTTCAATGCCTGTAAATTTTGATCCAAAAACCTTTTTTTTTTAAAAAGTTTTATCTACTGACTACTGTAGGCTACAGACAGTACTACATTGGAACCTGACATCACTAACAAAACACTTGTTAAATATCACATGAATAACTTTATTGTTTTTACAATACTTTCAAAACCCATAATTAATAAAATAAAAAAAACTGAAATAAAAAAGAAATTAAAAAAAAAAGGCGCGTCTGGTGAGGATCGAACTCCCGACCTTTGGATTTCAACGCGACCTTGCTAACAACGCGACCTTGCTAACCACTGCACCAGTGTGGAAGTATAACGTCATTACCACAAATACAAGTATATATAATAAACTTCAGTTGCGGCAGCGTGACGAAAATCGTTTCACACTGAAAATATTGTATTTTACCTTTCTTTCTTCGTAGAAAATGTATTTAGTACTAAATTCTTATTATCAGGCGCTCATTTACATTTTTATTCAACGTTCAAAGCAGTAAGCGAAACGCTTTTGTCAACTGTAAACAGCAAGCGTCTATTGACGTCTTACTGATTAATTACTATGAGCATTGCGTACTGGAAGAAACCCGAACAACACCGATTCCAAAAACTTACCACGAATTTTCAACTCGATAGTAATGTCTGTACACAGTTTTATTCATTTTCTTTTTCACACGTCTAACCGTAATGCGACGCTGTCGGCGTCGCTTCGCGGCGCCGGTAGCTCTGCTATAACTACACAAAGTATCTTTAACCGCATCCACGAACTGTGTCAAGCCTTGGACAGACAATTAAAAAGATCTCATCTGTCTCATTAATTTCTTTTTGGGGGTTTTACTGTGTTGATTAAGATTTAAAGTGTAGTACGCAGTTTCAATTTTGTGTTCAAATGTGGACGAATGATCTGAGACACAATGTACTTTATCAAATCATCATGGAGAACATACGCCTCGCCCAGGGCTCGATCTCGCGACCCCCTGTGATCCGTAGATCTGCGCTCTCCCTATTGAGCTAAGCGGGCGGGCACATTTTAAGACGTAATAACGTGTATTGTTGAGTTAGCTGTAGTGTTTGGAAGTAAAAGAATTTCTCTCAATGCTTTCTTTTAAACGGACTCAAGGTTTTATGCACGACATGGTTGATTCACTGGCACCAGTCCAGAAAGAAAATGCCCCTGTATATGGATACGATAATTTATCTTCCATTGTGTACCGGTCACATTTCTTCAATACTTCTTGTCTTAGAAAAACAACGCGTAGTTTACAGTTTTTCAACGTTACACAAAAAAACTTGCTTGAACTTCCCTGGTGAAGTTCCGGTCTAGCTTACAAAACCATTCTGATTGGCTGATGTGAAAATGTATGTCAATCGTCATTTTACTACACGTGTATGCTAAAATGTGTATATCATTATATGTAGGATAAATGTTCAAAATGAATTAAATAAACAGAACAGATGTTTACCAATGTATAATTTCAAATTCAAAGTCACATACAAGATGAATTTCATTCATCATTTCGAGTTTTATTTTATAACTGTGAATATTTTGCATTCTGTTTTAGTTTGTTTACATTTCGCCTAACATGTGCACCTGCTGTGACCTCTAGACCGGATGTTCATTAAGGGAGTTCACGCAAGGGGAGTTCACGTAGTATCCAAATGTAGTCCACTCGGAGAAATTGAAGTTCAAAATATATCACAGCCGCAGAGAAAAACACAGACAAAAAGAAGCATTGTAAATGCGAAGCCAAAACAAGAAGGGGTCATCAACGTCAAATCGTCATCAGACCGAAAGGAGTGTTTTATCTCAGGTATAGTCGCACTGAACGTTACAACGCTCGCATGTACTGATTGGAATAACAACAAGATAAAGCTCGTTGACGTGGTACACTTAGCTCAGCTATAAGAACATTTAGAAAGGAGATCCAGAGTTGTTGGATCCAAGAGACCTTGTTGTGTGTGAAGATGAATACATGCTGGTGTGCAGCTTCTTCAAGAGTAATGTACAACTAGTGTCACCGGAAGGTAAAAAACTGAAGAATATTATCGAGAAAAAGGACGGTGTTGACTCATGTTCGGCACTGTGCTATGATGCAGACACAAACATGCTGTACGTGAGTTGTTATGAGACCGATGATCAGATTCATACTTACAAGATGTTATATGATTCGTAGGATTTGTTTTCTCTTGTTGATGTATGTTATGATATGTCGTTGCAAAAACATTGATGTACACACATATATTCATTTAATGTTTATATTCCAGCTTCGAGTGAATTCTACGATGTTTGATAAAACCAGTAGCAGGAACGGTTATATACTTGGTTCATGGGATTATGTTGTTACATTACTCCACAAACAAATGTATACATGTATGAATGGTACGACAAACCTATCCTGTGTTATTTCAACTGACTTATGTAAAATTAGAATGTTTTATAAGAATCACAAGAAATTATACTTCTGACTTTGGTAGCAGTTCTACGATTCCAAGTTTTGACGTTGGAGTTGTTAAAATTCAAGTTTTCTCTGTCCCGTTATACAATTTGATAAATGAATATTTCTCTTCTTTTGCAATACAATGACACAAGCTTGACTGTAATTACATAACTTAAATTGAATAAATCTAATGCATAACATGGTTCATTTTTGTTAATAGGATCATGGAGCAAGTATGAATACATTTTCACTAGAACATTTTGTCGTAGCTCATCTTCTTGATTTTTCTTGATTTTATCAAAAAGAAATGTCTGTTTTGTTTCATTCGAGGCTTCTTGTATATTTTATTGTAAATGCTCTACATTAAAATATATGAACCACATCTTCATACACGTGCACAATTGAATGAATTGATTTCTAGGTAACAGTACTCCTTTGTAATAAAACAACAATATTTCAGTTATGTAACGGCGGGCAGTTAACCTAACCAATTTTCCTGGATTCTGTACAAGTAAAAAAACCTGTTCTCTTAAACTTCTCCACATGAATCAGTGGTGGGGGACGAATGATTTTAGACACAATCTCTTTTATCAAATCGTCATGGAAATTATACGACTCGCCCGGGGATCGGACTCACGACCTCGCGATCCATAGATCTGCGTTCTCCCTGTTGAACTAAGCATATTTAACTGAGAACAGTTTACCTGAATAATAAAACACTGAAATAGTTTTAGAAAAAAGTCACAAAATAATTTAGGTAACACGACAAATACGGTTTTCTATAAACCTTAGGTTCGCTTAGTCCCTTCCGCAGTATTGGCAGATAGAAATCCATTATACATTAAGACGATGTTTATCCTTATTTTAATCAGATACTTGTAAAATGTGTTAAAAAGTTTATCAAAAGAGGATACGATGCAAAAATCTTGAAGCACAGTGCATGTTTGGTGTTTGACGCTTCTACAGTTAATTGCTACGCTTTCCTATTTGACGTAGCGGTGACTAATAAAGTTTAAGACTCCATGATACTTTTCTCCTAAATCCTACATAAAACGGACGCAGGGAGTGGAATTTTGTCTTGCAGCTTTCTTAGTCGTACTCTTAAAACTTAGGCTCTTGGTGCTCTGACTTCAGACAAGTTGTTGAGTACATTGGTGTAATTATACCTTTGATTTACCATAATTTTATGTTTTACTTAATATGATCTGGTATTTTTTTCACTAATGTAAGAGCCTTTCTCACCGGGGAATGAGTTTATTAATACTGTGTTGTCTAACTTGTTGAAAATAAGGTACGTGCGAGGTTGGCATGCCCTAAACACGTGTAAACCCCCAGTTTCCTTTATACTAGTATAGGTTGCTGACCGTTTCAAGGCGGTGCCCCTATTTTCATCTTGTTTTCTGTCTGTCTTATATTATGTTGTCTTGTTTGTTGTTAGCGTTTCTTTCCTCTTTCTCCTCACTCCCCCTATCGCCCCCAGTCCTTATCCCTTGCATTTGCGCTCCCTTGCTATGGCATCACCTCACCTTTACTATGAGTAATTATCGTGCCCACCGTAATTTTGGCTGCCGGAATCGTAAGGCGGTGCCCGATTCTTGTTTTTATTCCTGCTTATGTGTGTGTGTGTGCTTGTGCGTCTGGTTGTCTCGGGCGGTGCCCTACAGTGTTGTTATATCTTAATTGTCTGTTTATATATGTAAGTTAGTTATGTGTGTGTGTGTGTGTGTGTGCGTGCCTGTCTTTTGTACACGAGAGTCTGCGCTGCTGTGGTTTATTGATAAAGGAAAGTAGCATTCTCTTTTGAATATTCCGCATCCTTGTTCCACTTTTCCCTTCAATCCCCCTTTTTCTACCCCCTACCTCTTCCTCCCCGCTTTTTCTATAATTTGCATAAAATTAATATGTACTTGTTGGATTTTTGAAGCAATCCATCTATAATATTTTTCCGTTTCAGCTTTTGTTGTGGGCCTACTTGGCAAATGCATGGCTCTGAGGCTGTGTTTGTGGTCTTCTGTCCTTCCGAGAGATCTACCCTTACCTATTACCTTTTTATGTGATTTTTTGTCACTGAAGTTTCCAAATTGCTGTATTTAAATCGTCAAGATATAAAAGAAGTAAACGCCAAAATGCAAACCACTAGGTAAGATTGAAACAGAAAATATATATTTTCGAGCAACAGACCAGAGAGAACAAAGGAAATATTGTTGATTCGCACTTTAATCACTCTTAAATGACCGTCATATAAAAGGTGTTGCCACATATACAAATATACGACGGCTGTTCAGTAAATACGTAGAGGCCTCCACGACCAAGTAGTTAAGGGTTCCCACTTCGAATCACTTGCCTCTCACCGATGTGGGTTCGAGCCTCTCTCGAGACATTGAGGAAGCCATCAAACTAGCGTACCGGGGTCCGCCCGTGAAGAAATATTGTCGCAGTCAAAAACATGACTGTAGTTATTCTTGCATATTATTATGGTCACCCGCTTACTTACCAATTTTTGAATTAAATGATTAATGTAACACTGTTATAACTGGATTTCTATTGGAGTATCATTGAAAACTGTAAACTAAAATAACACTTCTATAACATATTTTGTCATGAAAATCATTATGTCTTTTTCAGTAGACAATACACTTTAAAATGATACCAAAATTATATGAGCTTTCCAGGCATCAATGTATGATATATTTTAATCGCACATATTTTAATAATACACCGACGTTGTTCACTATATTTTCTGTATATTGAGAAAACAAAGTTTTGTAGTTATGGCATTAGTCTACGTATTTTGTGAACGACCCTCGTAGTTGCCATAATCAAGGAAGCACTTACTAACCGGAAAATAAAACAAGTTGATGTTGAAAGCAGAACACTCGGTTCATAAATAGGTTTGGAACACAAAACATGGGATTTAACTTCTATTCTAAAAGAAAAACAGGTAGTAATCCTACATGCAAATACAGTTCTTTTTGAACAGTAAAGATGGCACCGTGCTTATCTCAGCTGTGGTAAAAGATGCAGTACACTCACTCATCAAAAGAATGTAACTAGATGCTTTTGTAGAAAGCGCATGTCTCCCCCAATGCATAGTCGTTTAGGCAAGAAGTCAATAGGGGACAGGAGCGAAAGCTAAAGAGACACTGCTGGTTGGCAGCAATAGGGATCATCTACTTGGCATGTCAAATAATTTTCCATGTTCAGGCCCCTGTGACCTTGACCTATTATCAATGACCCCAAAATCAGTAGCGGTCATCTACTCTGCATGTCCAATCACCCTATTAGGTTTCAACATTCTGGGTCAAGTGGTTCTCAAGTTATTGGAAAGAGTTTTTCTATGTTCAGCCCCCTGTGACCATGACCTTTGATGGAGTGACCCCAGGGGTCATCTACTCTGTAAGTCCTATCACCCTATAAAGTTTGAAGGTTCTAGGTCAAATTGTTCTTAAGTTATTGATCGGAAATGGATTTCCATTCTGTGCATTGCGACCTTGATCTTTAATAGAATGACCTGAACATCAATATGGATCATCTACTCTGTATGTACAATCATTCTATGAAGTTACAACATTCTGGGTCAATTGGTTCTCAAGTTATTGAAAAGAGTTTTCTATGTTCAGCCCCCTGTGACCATGATCTTTGATGGAGTGACGCCGGGGTCATCTACTCTGTAAGTCCCATCACACTATGAAGTTTGAAGGTTCTAGGTCAAATTGTTCTTAAGTAATTGATCGGAAATGGATTTCCATTTTCTGTCCACTGCGACCTTGACCTTTAATAGAATGACCTAAACATCAATATGGGTCATCTACTCTGCATGTCCAATCATCGTACGAAGTTTCAACATTCTGGGTCAAGTGGTTCTCAAGTTACTGATCGGAAATAGTTATCCATGTTCAGACCCCTGTGACCTTGACCTTTAAAAGAGCGACCCCAAAATCAATAGGGTTCATCTATTCTGCATGACCAATCATCCTATGAAGTTTCAACATTCTGGGTCAGGTGGTTCTCAAGTTATTGATAATAAATTATCTTCTATGTTCAGGCCCCTGTGACCTTGACCTTTAATAGAGTGACCCCAAAATCAATAGGGGTTATCTACTCTGCATGTCTAATCATCCGATGAAGTTTCAACATTCTGGGTTAAGTGGTTCTCTAGTTATTGATCAGAAATGAAGTGTGACGAACGAACAGGGCAAAAACAATACGTCTCCCCCAGTGGGGTAGGGACATTACTATAAAGGAATTGGTGTCTGTTGTTCGAAAGGTCTTTAAATCTAAGTCTCAACTCTACAGACTACTAAAATGGTTGACAGCCATAGCCGGTCCCTTAATTAGTAAACAAATTTCTATCTCTAAGTTACCTCCTGACCATCAAATAGTGATCAACTACTAGCCACAGTCAATCACCCTATGAAGTTTGACTTTTATGAGACAAAGCATTTTCCAGTTACTGATTACAAACCAATAGACCAACAGATAAACGGACTGACAATAAGCAGCACAATATATGAACACCTTTTCTAATAAATCAGGAGAGAGCGACCTGCTCGTATGAAACAATACTGTCTAATTTAAATATCCTATAGGAAAGACAGTAAAGCTAAGCTATTCATCTGAAGTCATGTGCCTCCTCTAACCATGTGAGAAATAACATATAAATTGCTTGGCCTTTTCACAAACATATTGATAACTCTAATTAGAGCAATTTGCAAAGGGGTTACACAAATCAAATTTAAATTTCTATCGACTGAAAAGAGATAAATGTTATAACAAATTCCAAAATAACTTAGAAAAATATTTTATTTCATAATGTAATATTTCAAACAGTTGCGGTCCTTCATTATGCTGAAGGGAACTCAATATTAACATTAAATAATTGTAGGGGTCAACAAAATTTGTATTACCCTTTATATAGAGTGGTAGAATCAGTGCTCAGCACATTTCCTGTTGAATGATTCTCTACACTGAAACTAAATTAACACAGAACCTTTTTTGATAATTTATTTATAACCCGCCCTTTATATCATGGCATTGGTATAAAAACAAAAGTAAATTGTATGTTTCTTGGCAGGCAGTCCATTCAGTGACACATAAAGCTGTTTGTTATCAACAGAAAGAGGACAAGTGTTTGGCATTATAAAAATATATTGTGGATTGTGAAAGACTACCTGTTTTTTTGGCAAAATAAAAAAAATGTGTATAATGAAAGACTATCTGTTTTACATAAAGGAGTCGTAATAAGTGTAAATTTTGCATTAAATCAATGACCTATCTTAAATGTCATAGATGGGTAAATTTAGACCAATAATCTCAATTATTATAAGGTTGGCACTATTTTTGACATAATACAAATGGCAGTCTGTTTGACAAACGATACTTTTCAGTCAAAGGACATATAGGCTTATTTTATTTATCATTTAAAGCTCAAATGATTGTTGGTTCAACTAACTGTAAGTAATAACTTGATAACACTAGAAAAGTGCCAATCTTCAAGAGTTACGCCAAGCACTGGTTCCACCATTCTAAGGAAAGATCTATTTTTCAAACACAGGTATGAAACGGTTTAAGTAAACATCTGCTTATCATTGGTGTTCTAAACATTGAGAGATTCTTTTATACCACAGGCAATGAACATACAACTCTCATCGGTCTAGTTTTCTTATACATGTATCTATTTAACAAAAACCTATGTGAGAAATATACTAAAGTCAACATGTCTATATAATTATGAGCATATTATTTTTTTAAGTATTTAATTTCCAGCACTACATTTAAGCTGTGCAGTTCTGTGTTAACTTTCAACAGGAAGACTGCTCCAATTTCTTCATGAATTCATTTCCAAGGAAGACTTTTTAAAACTAAAACACATATATGCACATATTTTCTAATGAATAAAGAAATCGTGAGCAAGTGCTAAACAAACAATAAAAGAAGAGACTCCTTTTGGCCAGTAACATGATTGGTAAAAAATGTAGTACTGGCTATAGCCCATTGAATTAACGACTTAAATAACACTTAGACAAGGTTCAAATAAGATAAAGGAAAATGCCGAAAAATAAGTTATACAAGCTATCTGATTTTTTATCACTTTTTTCATGGTCAGTTTTTCTATTTGAAAACAAGTTACAAGTTTATAAAACTCACATATAGCCCAATTTTAGGTATTACTGGTAAACTGTTTGTATTTGTTTTGTATATATCAACTGTATAAATTCTGAGAAAAACTTAATCTGTTTAATCCACAGAAATTTAGAAAATTGTCATTTTCAAGTATAACATATAGACTTTCTGAAGCAAAAACAAACACATAGGTTATATTGTTTCTAAACCTATCACAATAGTATTCTGTAAGTGCTTTATGGCTGTCATAAAAGCCACCCCCCCCCCCCCCCCCCCCCCCACATCCACCAACACAGACTTAGACTTGATGCCTTCACATTATAAGCTACTTTGGTATCATGGACCCCATTAATACATGTGTATTAGAGATTTTTCCCTAAACCCAGTTCTAGTGGTATATTGAACAATACATTACCTTTCACAAACAGACTAAATCAAGCTATTCTTTTTCTAACTGTCACTATTAAAAACAATCATATAATAAGATCTTTCCTTGTATTTTACAATTTAAAATGACATGTACAACATTTATACTATTTAAATAATGCAATGATATAATGAATATGTAAGTTATATAACAATAGTTTGTGTATATTCAAGATTTATCACAAAGAGATTATAACAAGTAATGTGTGTACAAAAATAAATATCTGACTTAGATATATATAACAAAGTATGATGGAAATGAAGAAAGACAGGAAATATGTTACTCTATCAGATGGTGTAAGTTATCTACAAGATATACAAGTACATATATTATATTAAATGATTCAAGGACATGACAAGCTTAAAAATATGTGAATTTGTAAAATATTTGTCCAAGAATTTGTCAAAAGATTTACAAAAAGATTAAAAATTTGAATTGCCTTTCCAGCAGGCTGTATCTTTTCATACTATTTTATAATGATTGTGTAAAAACATAAAGTACTTATTTCTAAATAAACATCAATTAGTAGAGCACTATTCATTATATAAAAAGGAACCATTTTCAATCTGTACAGTAATTTTCTACAATATAATATGAAAAAGGCAAAGCCTCTGAGCGAGCGTAGCTTAAACGGCAAAGAAACTATTCACTGCTTAAAACAATTCCGAGAACCTATTCACTTGAAAAGAAACAAAACTTTATGGTCATTATACCTGTAACAGCGAATATCATACGTTGCAAAATTTATGGAAAGCCGGTGTCACGGTGACGTCATTACCTGTTTGTGGCGTTCTTATGGCTTTATGCTTATTTATGACATTTTATCCCATTTTCTGGCCAATGCTTGATCTTTTAAAAGAAAATCATATTTTTTTTTCTACCAACTGGAAATCTTTCTTGCATTATTTTTGAGTTATGGATAATATTCATCAATCAAATGAAGTTCTGTATTCACTGCCAACAAAGCATTTCCTGTGAGCACCTGTCCTCTAGGGACACGCACTTTGAAAAATAAAAGCAAAATTGAAATTATTTCCATAACATAACTTTTTTAAAAATAGACACATAATGAACATAGAGATTGTAACTCAAATATAAAATTAAAAAAAAAAACAATTTTCCCGACTTTGACGGAAGTAGAACAAAATGGAGGCACCTGAAATGGCGGCGCCCAGACGAGAGGAAAATTTTTCAGCTACATCACTTTGCCCCATTCGGCACACCTTTGTTATATTTGCCTACACATTGCCGTAAGGCGAGCTATGGGCTCGCAATTGCGCTTTGCGCAATTGCTCGCTCGCTATCAAAATGCGTTTAGAATCCTATTACAGAAAGTTTACACAAGTTTTTACACATGTAAACATTTGCAAGGAATACACTATCAATCAAAAATCTTTCTTCTATTACCTTAGAGAAAACTTTATTGTCCAGGGGTCATTGAATCTCTATACTGTATTCAGAGAAAAGAAAGTTAATAGAGAGTCAGTGATTTAGATTGGGTGGGTGAAAATCAAGTTGAGTAAAAACAAGATAATTAGATAAACGTATCTGCTTTTAAAGCCTAATTTGAACAAGTTAGATTTGGTATTGAAAAGGAACTGATTCAACATATTTATACAGGTGCATTTCTGTTGGAAATGAATTCTCCCAATAACTGCAATTTTGGATAGAGCAGTAGGGCTAAAGTAATCAAAATAATGAACACATATCTGGCAGGGCTAAATTAATCGGTCAAGGTCATTGCTTTTTAAAACGTTGTTTTCAATCTATATCTCAAGATGAATGAACAAGGAACATGAAATAAAATGAAGTGTTGTTTCATTGATCAATTATTACTCTATTCGTGTTTCAAACAAACTTTTCTGCTCCTAAAATATTTTCATGAAGCACCTGAAGCATAAACAGTGGATAATAATATATTGTATTGCACAATAAAGCTCTATATATCTACAGTACTACTGCTCACACTAAAATATCTTATATACATAAATTATAACAATTTATTGTATTTTATACAGTTTATGTAATATTTATACCCACTGACCAAAACAAACACACAAATAACACTAAGAATAATACACAAAATGTATTAGTTTTCACTGTAAACAAATGTTTGTTCCTTAAACAACTTGATCCTCCAAGGTAAATAAACATGTATTTAATAAATTCTATTTCCTCTAATACAGGAAAGGATTACAATGTAATAAACAGTACTTGTTCCTTTAAAAATAATCACTCTAAAGAAAACAGCTAAGAAATGAATAACTTTTTCTTAAGTACAAGAAAGGAATTAATATGAAACTGAAATAGTTCCTAATTGTTCCTTTCAATAACTAAGATTGCAGTGGGGCAATGGAAAATGACTATCACAACAGTTGTAAATGGTTACTTCTATGTAACAAGGGTGTACTGCAGTCTTCAGGGACAATAACTTTAAATTGATCATCAGCAACAGGAGTACATCTAAGCACTAACTTATAGATCTAAGATACCTAAATGTTTTATCTATTCATCATACAGAGCATTCTGTATTGTCTATTAAATCAATTAATTTCCTCTTTTTTGTCACTGAACATTTCAGGTGTTTATCAATCTGTCCATAAAAATAATAGTGCTAGAAAAAATTCTACTAATTTACTACAATATAACAAGCAGCACTTGTCCAGTAATTCCAAAAGTGGCTTAAATTTGTATCTCTGCAAAACAATCCATATAAAACAATCATCCAAGTGATATCATCTGCCATTTCATGGTACTTCAATGACTTATGTCAGCATTTCACTATATACATCTTGTCTTCTTCATTCCTCAACACACACCAATGACCTTTCTTAAAGCCTCTCTGACCTCTATCTGCAAATTTTAAAACCATCGATGGAAGACTTTCTGGAAGAAAACATCTTTTCTTGATTGCACATTCCCCTGAAATTCTATTCTGAAGTGAAAAAAATACACTGACCATGATTATAAAAGAAAAATGTATTATACCATTAAAATGAACAGTTGGTATAACAAAGCATATATAAGTGACTGATAAATATTAATTATATATTAACAGAATAATGACTGGTTCAACATCTCTTATGAATATGAATGTGTATGGGTTTACCGTATTTTTCAACAATATTTCACTCATATAAATGACAGTGTCTACTTGTAGCAGTGATCACAATGCACATCTTTAGTGCTGCCTCACTAAAATATCAGGCTGTAGACACTTGGCATGATAACCCCTCAGTCACACTATACCGACACTGGGCTGACTTGTCATAGAACTACCCTTTTAATGCAGAGCACCAAGCGTAAAAGCTAGTAGTATCATTTTTCACATCTTAAGTGTGACACAGACAGGTAGCACACCCATGCCCCCCTACACTTGAATTGGGCATTCTACCACTAAGGTACCGAGATGGTATCTCTCATGAATGGTAAGTCATGTAGACAATTTTACTGGCAATACAAGTACAAACTTTACTTACCAAGATTACTCCATTCATCTCCTTGGGTGCTAAATAATAAAATATAACAACACGTGAAAGTTGCTACAAATATATCAGAAAAAAACTGACAATTCAATTTATGATTATTTGGATAACTGGAAATATCTTCATTAATTTGCTTGATTGCATTCTATCATTTTACAGATTTTTTTCAACACTATTTCAGTAACATTTGGTCATCACTTGATGCTTAAATATTTCTGAAGTTTGTAGAATACTGTCATGTTTCAAGGAAGTAACTTCCCCAAGACGAAGTGCAAATTAACTAAGACATTTAGTGTAGTGGCAGTCTAAAGGAGCTGAACCAGTTGTCTTTATTAGGGCCTGTACTCCATGTACAAATCCGATTTGTCAATGTATAGTGTACCACAATAATTACTATCAAGAAACTGTCATCACTGCATACACTGATAAAAGATCCTTAAATAAGAAGAGAAAATTCCTTTCAGAAATGTAACACAAGTATTACTTAATGACACATTTATAAATATAGATTGAGGTTGTTAATTAAAACAAAGTACCTGTGCCATCTGTAGACCTGACATCCATGATAACATGTCATGTTCTGAAGTACAGCACACTGCTCTACCAAAACACGGCAGATCTTTCTCACTGAAAACACAAGCCAGTAATCAAGCATTATAATGCAGACAATACTATTAGCTATTTCAGACAATACTACTGTATTAGCTATTTCAGACAATACTACTGTATTAGCTATTTCAGACAATTCTATTAGCTATTTCACATTTCTCACTCATATTTCTATTATTTGTCATTTTAACACATGCAGGGATAGAAACTTGTTTTTCTGTCAATACAGAAATACATTTTCCAGGTTGCTTTCAAAGGTAATTAACCTTTAGCCTGCTAAATTTCTAAAATGGACTGGTCCATCATTGAAATTTGGGTAATACCATTTATTATTCAAAGGGGCGCTTACCAAAATATACTGACTGAATGTCAAACAGTGCAGATTATGATCAGACTGCATGGATAAAGGCAGAATCACAAAAGGTTAATGATTCACTACCACACAACCTATACAATATGTCTGACATATTTCTTTTTTGAAAATACTGAAATGGTAGCTGTAAAATAATTGTTTATAAAGCATTTTGTAATACATACCCAACTTTATCTCCTCTTGACAGAAAGGTAAATGAAAACCTGAAATAATATGAAAATAAATGATCTCCTTGTATGTAAAATTCAAATATAAGTTGGGAGGTCTAAAATATCACAGATATCAACATTATCATCCGATACTGTGCATTTGTATAAAATACCACAATACTTAGTATATTATCAAACTGTTGGAAGCAGGTTTTATCAGCAGCCATTTTTCACTCTCGTTTTTATTTGTGGGCCAAAAATATCTCAAGAACTGCTATTAACATGATACAATGAAATAAATATTGATTTCAAAATATAAACTACAATCAAATCCTGAAGTAGACAGTGGTATTAAATTAACACTTACTTTGTGGGAGGAGACTTTTTAGAATCACATCCTCTGTAAATACTGAGATCTTCTATATTCCAACTTCCTGCAGGGTTACTTACATTCTGGAAAAAACAACAGTTACTTTTCTCAGGTCTTCTAGCGCAAAAAAGTGATGCAGGTTTGGGTTTTTTGGAAATTTTAAACTTTAAAAATTTGCAACAATGGGCAAATTCAAATGCTTTGTAAATGAGAGAGAAAACAAAGCTGGAAATATAAAACAAAATATCACAGGTATAAAATACTTTAGTTGTTTATCAAGTATGCATGGATACATCCAGTCCCACACACATAAAACATACCCAGTGTATTTCACACCCTTATGAAAATGACAAAATCATAATTCACTCCTTTAATGACACCACTGTAATGACAAAATACACTGTACTTTGTATATTTAGTTGCATGCAAGGAATCTTAATTTTTAACTGCTGTTTTATATATGTTACATATAAAGAATTTGATAACTCCAAGCTTTCTCACAATGATGCTTTTATTTTGTCTGGGTACTACCTACAATGCAGGGACTCCAACCAAACTTTCAAACCAGAAATACATTGCTACATTTTACCTTTGTATCTTTATAACAGGACAGTCTAGCTTGTGTGAACTCAAATGCCATCTTTACAAATCTTTTCTTTTCACAATATTTCATCTCAGCAAACAATGGTTTACTAGGGTCATACTGTAAATATAAATGTCAGATAAGTAATTATCGACCATATTAACACTAGTCTTTAAAGGTTTATCAACAAATGTCATACTTCTAGAGGATATTCTTTGCACTTGTATTAGTTGTTAAGAGTTGGCAGCATCAATTTCGAGAATGAGAATGCATCAAATTACTGTGATGTTTGACAGTACTCAAAAATGTTCCAGCATTACATTTAGAGGAGATGCCATCCACTTGAGCATGTTGAAAACTGTTTAAATATTAAGAATTTAAGCATGTCTGTAACCAGAATTTCAGATCTGAATAAACAGAGATTTGAAAGAAGACAGAAATATGCCACTAAATGTCAGTTAAAGTTTTATGTTTACATCATAAGGCAAAATATTTTTCATACAGTGATTTGTCAGTACGAGAAGTAATATCTAAACTGTACATACAGCACGTTCTAGCTTCTCTCTAAACTCACTGGACTTCAGACAGAGTGTAGCAGCAGCACTATAATCACTGGACCAATTCTGCCACTCATACACCAATGGCCATACTTTCACATTTGGATCCAATGGCCGCTCTGTAATAGAAACAAAGATGATTAATGTAAGATAAAAGGTAAATTTCATTTACTGTCGCTTTGTAAAACAATGAACATAAGCTCTGTAGAGCTTTTGAGTGACCCTATTTCAAGAACAGTTAAAACCAATTATACCTTACCTCTAGCAATTTGCTGGTACCCATTTACAGCTGGGTCAACTGAGGCAATCATGATAAAATGCCTTACCCAAGGACACACCACAATAGGAAAAGTAGCCAGGAATCAAACCGGGGGCCTTCACCTCCAAAGGCAAGTGTCTTAGCCTTCTCAACCAATGTGTCCTCACAAATTATGGGGATACAAATGGACTGTTAAGATGGTTATTCTTTTCTCTTCGTCTGAATTGCCCTGCTGTACATAGACCCAGATGAAGTTGTGACATGATTAACAGTCCAAGATTTTCATTTTCTTCATAACTTTTTTAAAAAGAAGAGATATTAAACAGCTGATGAGGCAAAACTTTATTAAAAAAATTAATATTTAGATGAGGCATACAAACATCTGGTAAAATATTAGTTGTAATTGCCCACTAAACAAGAGCTGTCACTACTGGTGACAAATGCCCCCGAAGCGTGCCCAAGAATGCTACAGTTGTCTGTGCAAAATATGCCAGAATAGTTAAGGTATGAATAATTTTGTGACCTTGACCTGAGAGAACCGGATCATAAGTGTGACACATCTCAATATGGTTAACATTTGTGTCAAATTATTTTCAAATCCCTTGATAAATGGCAGAGTTATGGACCAGACAAGAAACAGACTATGTTAACATTTGACTTCTAACTGTGACCTTGACCTTTGATCTAGGGGTCTGGGCACGACACATCATTTCATTACAGGAAACATTTACGTCAAGTAATTTTAAAATCGTTTCATCGATGGCAGAGTTATGTACTGGAAAAGAAACAGACATTTGACTTCTAAGTGTGCTCTCGACCTTAGAGCTAGAGATTGGGTCTTGTGCATGACACGTTGCCTCATTATGGGATACATTTATGCCAAGCTATTTCAAACTCTCTTGAAGACTGGCAGAAATATGGACTGGTCAAGAAACAGACCATGTTAACATTTAACCTCTAGGTGTGACCTTAACATGACACATCATGACACATCATCTCATTATGATAAACATTAATGCCAAGTTATTTCAAAATCACTTCATGGCAGGCAGAGTTATGGACCTGACAAGAAACAGACCCTGTTAATATTTGACCTCTAAGTGTGACCTTGACCTTGGAGCTAGGGGTCTTGGTCTTGTGTACAACACGTCATCTCATTATGATGAACATTTATACCAAGTTATTTCAGAATTCCATTATGGATGGCAGAGTCACAGCCCAGATGAGACGGAGGCATGCACTGAAGGACAGACGGACATTGCAATTTTAATATGCCCACCTTTGGGGATATAAAAACCCGACTTATGACAAAGTTTTAAATTTATGGAATGCAACGGTACAAAAGACAAAATATTTCTGCCATCACCAAGAATCACATATTGGACCTCTCACTCTTCCACATCATTTAATAACACTAAAAACCCTAATTCTACACCAAGGATGTACAAGTATAAGTGCATCCTTATTATCTACCCTTATACAAACAGAAATAACTGAGATAGTGTGAAAGTGCATCAAAACTTTAACCTGAAATTCTAAGTAAAAAGGGGGGATAATTCATGAAATATTGGTGTGAGAGTTATCAACCTTGTGCCATAGGCTGTGGGTGATGATAAGGAACAACTATTTTAAGTTTTAAGCAAATCCATTAAGTGATTACAGAGATAAGGAGAAAAAAGAAAGTGTGAAAAAAACTTTAACCAAGGTGGGGATGTGGAAAGACTCAGAAGCCTACGCCGAGGTGAGTAGGATAGCTCTCTACATACTTCATATAGTTAAGCTAAAAATAACAGGACACTACTCAAAAGTTCACCAACTGTATTTTATATAGTTTTGACCCAGTAAAATTTTACAACAACATTCTTTCCAAGTATGCATATTTCAGAAGTTCAGTATCTGTTTCATAAAATCTAAGTTGAAACATTGACACCTGATAGTCTAGGACAGCATATACAGTGGATTTCAGATATTTGAATAACCTATTTGTCAGCAGGAAATATTCAAATAACAGGAATATTCAAATATTGGAATGCTAAATTTTCAAATTTTTTTTAGTACATATCACACATGATTGTAAATGTAGAAGTTGTTTGTTGTAGACAGTTACGGATTTTAATTATATAGTCTATATATAGTCTTATAGTCTAGGACAGCATATACATGTACTACATTCTTTCTCTCTTCTATATAATTCTTTGATGAATTCATGGCACACTAACGCTTTGGTTAATTTATCTTTAAAGGCCTAACAATTTAATGACATATACAATTTTATGTCAGTTAACAGCACTAACCTAGCTCATTTTTGATAATTTCATGTACTGTCCAGGATCCAGTGGTCAGTTTTAGTTTTGTGGTCAGTGTATGAACAATATCAGCTGCTGTGGTGTCCTTGTTGATCTAAAAATAGAAATATAACCCATCCCTTACTTTTTAACTATAGCACAAGCCCCAAAACATCTTAGCCAATGCAGACAGAACTCTCTATGGTATATGAATGATTCAGAAAATACTTTTTTTCTGCAAAAATATCTGGGCCCATTCAGGAACAGAAAAATATTTATACATAATGGTTAGAGAACACCAATTGTTTTCCGGTAGACTTCCATTTTAACATAATGGTATGCATGGCCTTCCATAAATCGAAACATATATAAGCAATAACATTTTGTTCAAGAACTATCTTAGTTCCCATGAAATATTGGATGAAAAACATATGAATAGTGATACTTTATTTAAGTAATTTTTTACAATACACATAAAATGTAGCAAATTTGGTCAAACTGTATAATGATATACTATAAATGCTGTAAAATATTCCATTTTGAAAAGAATAATCATTTCTTGGGTTTCTTTACATGACTGACCAATCAGAAAGGACAAATATTACCTCATTTCAAGGTATACACTTATCTCATTCCCAGTAAGTTTTTTGAATTGGTGGTCTCTGACCTTAATATGACACAACATTTTACAGATGAAATTACACATTTTTTATTTCCATTTCTGTTATAACTTCACACAGATGATATTATATCAGCAAAACACACCCTGACCGACTCAGCATTGCTCTTGGGATCAAGACAGTATACAAATAGCATCATGGCATTGCTTTAAACTATTATACAGCAAAACTCACCCTGACCGACTCAGCATTGCCTTTGGGATCAAGATAGTATACAAATATCATCATGTCATTGCTCTGAACTATTATACAGCAAAACTCACCCTGACTGACTCAGCATTGCCTTTGGGATCAAGATAGTATACAAATATCATCATGTCATTGCTCTGAACTATTATACAGCAAAACTCACCCTGACTGACTCTGCATTACTCTTGGGATCAAGATAGTATACAAATATCATCATGTCATTGCTCTGAACTATTATACAGCAAAACTCACCCTGACCAACTCAGCATTGCCTTTGGGATCAAGATAGTATACAAATATCATCATGTCATTGCTTTGAACTATTATACAGCAAAACTCACCCTGACTGACTCAGCATTGCTCTTGGGATCAAGATAGTATACAAATATCATCATGTCATTGCTCTGAACTATTATACAGCAAAACTCACCCTGACCGACTCAGCATTGCCTTTGGGATCAAGATAGTATACAAATATCATCATGTCATTGCTCTGAACTATTATACAGCAAAACTCACCCTGACTGACTCTGCATTGCTCTTGGGACCAAGATAGTATACAAATATTATCATGTCATTGCTTTGAACTATTATACAGCAAAACTCACCCTGACCGACTCAGCATTGCCTTTGGGATCAAGATAGTATACAAATATCATCATGTCATTGCTTTGAACTATTATACAGCAAAACTCACCCTGACTGACTCTGCATTGCCCTTGGGATCAAGGTAGTAAACAAATATCATCATGTCATTGCTCTGAATCACTGTCTGCTTGTACAAAAATAAAATACAGAAAGTTATATGCAAAATATTAAAATATTGAAATAAAATAGTTCTTTAAACTATGTCATCATAAACAGCAAGGTGATGATGATGTTTTATCAACAACATCACCATATGACCGTCATAATCATTAGTGCATTTTTGTATGATGCAGAAAAAGTAAAAGAAAACTTATCAGCTCATCACCAACATCATCATCATCACCAACACCACTATCATCATTTACCACCAACATCATCATTAATATCACCTATGTCAATATAGCTGTCTTCAAAATCCTAATCAAACTCTATTTTTCTGTTCTGCATTTGAAGCATAAAGTTAAAACAACATGGATATAATAAATTCCATCATCTTCACTATTACTGATATTGCAGTGATAGTTCATATAAATCAACTTCATAATTGAGCCGCGCCATGAGAAAACCAACATAGTGGGTTTGTGACAAGCATGGATCCAGACCAGCCTGCGCATCTGCGCAGTCTGGTCAGGATCCATGCTGTTCGCTTTCAGATCCTATTGCAATTAGAGAAACTGTTAGCGAACAGCATGGATCCTGACCAGACTGCAGGGATGCCCAGGCTGGTCGTCTGGATCCATGCTGGTCGCAAACCCACTATGTTGGTTTTCTCATGGCATGGCTCATTATGAATTTTGTTATTTTATTCTGCATGAAAGAAACCTTCAAGAAATACTCACAGTTCTATTTTTGTTAATTTCTTCCATTTTTCTCTGTGCCTCTCGGATCTTATCTTCAACAAGACTTGATTTCCTCTCATCCTGTTAATCAGTACAATTGTTTTGTAACTAGAACACAAGTTTCTACAAATTTGTTTTTTTCCTAACCTCTGAACAAAAAAATGAGTTACACTAGATACAAACTATCTAAGCCAGAGAGAAATAAGTATGAAAGAAACCTCTACACAGTAACATTACAACCACCAATAACAGTGACACAGTTCATTTTGAAGATGAAAGGGATATATATGGCAACAATGGCAACAAATTATGTTAATTAAATCATTTGGAAAACCTGATGTAACATAACAAGAGGGCCATGATGGCCCTATATCGCTAACCTGGTTAAATGGATGCTATGAAGATTTGCATTTAAGCTTGAACCCGGGGTCATGATTTGAACAAACTTGGTAGAGATCCACTAGGCAATGCTACACACCAAATATCTAAGCTCTAGGCCTTCTAGTTTATTTCTAGACATTTTTTGGAAGTTTTTCCTATGTACAATCAAGTATCCCCTGGAGCGGGGCCAATTGACGCTGGGGGTCATCATTTGAACAAATTTTGTAGAGGTCCTCTAGGCAATGCTACATGTCAAATATCTAAGCTCTAGGCCTTCTGGTTTATTTTTAGAATTCTTTTGAAGATTTTCCGATGTACAATAAATTTACTGCTGGGGTGGGGTCAATTTTACCCCAGGGGTCATGATTTGAACAAAGTTTGTAGAAGTCTACTAGGCAATGTTACATATCAAATATCTAAGATCTAGGCCTTCTGGTTCATTTTTAGCAAATTTATGAAGATTTCCCTATGTACAATCAAGTAACCCCTGGGGCTGGGTCAATTTGACCCTGGGGTGTCAAGCTTTGAACAAATTTTGTAGAGGTCCACTAGGCAATGCTACATGTCAAATATCTATGCTCTAGGCCTTCTGGTTTCTTTTTAGAAAATTTTTGAAGATTTTTCTATGTACAATCAAGTAACCCCATGGGGCGGGGTCATGATTTGAATAAATTTTGTAGAAGTCTACTAGGCAATGCTACATGTCAAATATCTAAGATCTAGGCCTTCTGGTTCATTTTTAGAATTTTTTTTGAAGATTATCCTATGTAAAATCAAGTGACCCCTGGGGTGGGGTCAATTTTGACCGCAGGGGTTATGATTGAACAAATTTTGTAGAGGTCCACTAGGTAATGCAACATTTTAAATATCTAAGCTCTAGGCCTTCTGGTTTATTTTTAGAAAATTTTTGAAGATTTTCCTAAGTATCCTAAGTAAAATCAAGTGACCCCTGGGGTGGGGTCAATTTTGACCCCGGGGGTCATGATTTGAACTTTTGTAGAGGTCCACTAGGCAATGTTACATGTCAAATATCTAAGCTCTAGGCCTTCTGGTTTATTTTTGAAATTTTTTTGAAGATTTTCCTATAGAAATCTATGTAAAATCAAGTGACCCCTGGGGCGTGGTCAATTTTGACCCCGGGGTCATGATTTGAACAACTTTAGTAGAGGTCCACTAGGCAATGCTACATGTCAAATATCTAAGCTCTAGGGCTTCTGGTTTTTGAGAAGAAGATTTTTTAAGATTTTCCTATGTAAAATCATGACCCCTCGGGCGGGGTCAAATTTGACCCTGGGGTCATGATTCGAACAAATTTGGTAGAGGTCTACTAGACAATGCTTCACACCAAATATCTAAGCTCTAAGGCATCTGATTTTTGAGAAGAAGATTTTCAATGTTTTTCCTTTCGGTTGCCATGGCAACCAGAGTTCTGCATGGAATTCAATTCTTGTGGAGCTTCACCCAAGAAACATTCCTGTGAAGTTTGGATGAAATTGGCCTAGGGGTTTATGAGGAGAAGTCATTTAAAGTAAAAGTTTACGGCCGGACGCCAGATGCCGGATGGTGAGTGATCACAATAGCTCACCCTGAGCCTTTGGCTCAGGTGAGCTAGAAACTTACATCTTTGATATCGAACAGCCATTCATGATAGGTGACAACATCTGATATAACCTTCATCTCAAGCTGCATGGAACTGCCCACAGCACTCGCATTTATTGTTACCTGAAATTACCACAGCTAATGTATGTACAAGAATTATGACCGTATCTTTACATTCACTAAGTGATACATTTAGCCCAATACTTTATATGGCCTGGGGTTCATACATCTCACCATGCAAATATTTCCAGACTTGAGATTTTTTTATTTTTAAGGGCTAATTTTTCAATATCCAACAATGTATTTCAAAAATGCCTTTCATTTTTTGCATGATATTTATTACACAAATCTGTTTTAATTTGCATTCTCCTTTACATTCATCGTCCACTTCGCTCAACTATAGGTACATTTTTCATTGACAACACTACATTCCGGCATTTTTCACCAGAAACAGCTTACCAGAAAACACAGAAGCTGGATGCCAACTTCACGCAAGCTAAAAATCCATACCAAAAACATAGCCCCCTCCCTGCATAAGCATTCATCCCACCCACCCACCTCCTCATTATTTGTTTGAATTTAGTATGAATAGCGTAATTCACCACTGCTAAATCTATGGTCAAAAGATTCACAACTTACTTCCATTTTTCATATATCAGTAAATAATTCAAGTTCTGTCCTGGATATTTTTGCATTTTTCAGAACTTTGTAAGTACAAAGTTCAAATTTAAGGATGTTTTAAGATTGTGCAACAGAATATAGGATAAACTGATGATAAATACACCTGTTGAGGAAGCATTTCAACACTTAAAACTGCTGCTGTAAAACATATAAAAAGAAATTTTATTGTAGATGTTGATAAAGCAGCAATGAAAGCCACTGTTCACTTTTAATACTTAATGTTTTACTGGCAATAAGCTGAAATACATACATCTTCTACTTTGTCTGACTTCATCAGGGTTGATCCAAAAGCTATTGATATGTTGTGTAAATTCATCAGGTTCTCATCTGCATGTTTTGACAATCTGTGTAAATGGAGAAAATGGTAATATAGTTTCAAAGGTAAGCCTCAACAATTACTACAGTCCTTTAATAATTATAAGTCAAACTAATCAATCAGTGAAGACCAACTTTCATTAAAGGACCACCACATTCAGTTTCAAAGCCATTTTCATTCATCAAAGATAAAAAAAATAAATCAGATAATTTAAACATCTCCTGACAAGCAAAAGCAATGTCTGTTACTAGACACAATACTTACTTGCTAAGATGTGAAGCCAGTGTTCTTAGAGTGAGGTAGTTAATTCTTGGTAACTGTTGTAACAAATATTTGTACCATTGTAACTTTACATTGTGGTCAATTTCAGCTGCAAACAAAAAATACGTATTTTTAGACTTCAGTCAAACCGAGTCTGCTACTATTTTGGTTGGTTGCAGTCTATGCTTATAACAGAAATTCTTACACATTTTATTTCATCCTCCTGACAGAAAACATGTGACAAGCAAATGAACAAAAGCACAATGAACATTTGATCAAATCAAAATGGCACAACAGTTTTCATTTAAAGTTAAATAGCTGAAAAGAGTTTCTAACTAAATCTTCTTTATATTTCAATAGACAGAAAATCAAAACTTTGATCTTACCAGCTGTCTGTATCCATCTTTTATAGAGATGAGCAGTGAGAAGTGGGTCAGACAAATTCCTTAGAAATCTCTTCAATACATTACATACAAGATGAACTGATTCCTCTTCTATACGTAACACTACAGATCTTGCATCTGAGAAAATAAAATAAAAATATTCTTTAGTTTACTTGTTGTTCTTCACTGCGAAAAATATGTGCATATACGGGAGTATACGGTCCCGTATATGTCTAATATACGAATATCATATAAAAGGTATCTTTCCTGAAAGTATGATCAAAACCTACGCCTTAAACATACTTTTGGACCATGACAATCCCTAACTTTGAATACTGACATAAACTGTTGAAACGTATTTATGCTAAGTATGAATGAACGGATCCATGAGAGAAAAACATGAATGACCAATTAAAGAATACGGGATTCCCATATATGGAATGTTCCATATACGGGAAAAATGTTTCCGTATATGCCCGTATATTAGGAGTATACGGAATGTGTACACTCCCGTATACGGAACCATTTTCCGCAGTGCTTATTGCTTATAAAGCGTTAATATCCCACAGGCTGTCACTTTTAAATAATCATTAATATTTAAATAGAGGATATCAGATGAGTGTCATTTCATCAAGCTGAATAGAATAATAAAATGCAAGGCTCTGCCAAGCATTTTATCAATTTTATTCAACAAGTTTAATATATTTAACGTGGAAAATCTCTAATGTTCTTTTCATCACTGAAGCTTTTCCTGCCAAAATACCAAAACTTCTACTTTCTTTAACTATTATAAACAAGTCAATTGGATCAGCATCTCCTATACTACAAACAAAGTCTACATCAAAGCTTTAATACACTAGTCTAGTGTATTATCAATTTTAAGTAATGGCTTTATTTCACTCCTGTGATGTCAAACATGTGATAAATAGTTTTAAAACATAGACTGAGGATAACGCAAATTAGTTTACGTTACACACAACAACAACACTGAATTAATTATCCTACCTTCCTGAAATTTAAGCAGCAATGCCTTTATTTTAGATTCTGTATCAGCTTTTCTGTATAACCCATCCATTCTTAATCCTGAAATGATGGAACTTTGTTTTTACATGTCATACAATATCCTCTATAATTGGACTGACATTATTGGTTGAAATTTGTTTCAGAAGATATTTTACTCACCATATTGTTCTATAAAGTATACAACATGATATAACTTGAATGTAAAAACTGGTTAAAGCTGTTTTAAAAGATACTCACCATATTGTTCTATAAAGTCTATGCAACAAGATATTATAATTGGAACATCATCATTGGTCAAAGCCTGTTCTTCTAGAATATCACCCCCTTTCTGAAAGAAAACACAAACAACACTGTTGCTTCAGATGTCACAGAATCTAATTTCCTACTTCTTCCTTTGTTAATGCATGGAATCAGTTTTATTTTCTTAATACAAACATTCAAATATATTTGCCCTATGGAAAATACATAAATGTTGGCTTTTTAGAGTAACATTCAAGAGAAATGGTGGCAATAAAAAGGTTTCACATCAATAAAACACTTGTGTTTTTTAACTGTATTTGTCAGTAACAAAAAGAAGTATATGTAAATTACTCTAACAAAGGTTATATGCTATAAAAAAGTTATTTACACACTTGAAAAACATTTAAGAAACAACAATTTTGTCCTTTAAACATACAGTCATTCACTACTTACTCTACAAATGTACATGCACTAACAAGTGAATCACTGACAAATTTCATAACCACATAAAACTTCAGAGATTGCACTTCAAAATTTTCTACCAGTCTATTAAAATACCTTCACCAATCTTTTACACCCAATTTTCTACATCAGTAAATAAATTACTTCTTATTGTGAAATCATTTCACTTTTTGTAGTTTAAGTGTAGGGTGTATGGCTTTGTGGATTTCAACTTTTAAACACAAAATGAATGTTAATTTTACTTCTTCATCTTGTATTTCATTGATTGACTCATTTACAAAATCTATGAAAATTAATGATTTTACAACATTTAGTTTAATATTCTTTATTTTGGACTAACTGAATTGATGCAATTACTTGTATTTATACTTGATTTTAACAAATCTTATGTTCACCCCAATTTAGTTTCCTAACTTTATTCTTGTAATTCTCTTCCTGCTGGGAATATAGAATTAAGTAAAGATTTTTACAAAAACTGAAATTCTGTATGTATGAGAAATTAAATGTAAATGAACTATAGCATGTCATTTATCATGCTTGTAAATTCTGTTATAGATTACTACACACCAACACACTGTCATGTAAATCACTGCAGATCCTGACAACCTCTTCACACTACAAACCTACACTAAAACCTGATACTCACCATGTTAATGCTGCTTTTCTGAAGTATTTGTCACATTGTAGTTTTCTTATGTTATTTAGAACTTGATTTAACTGGCAAAAGCCTTATAATATTGCACAAGGGAATATACTGTTAAACAAAAGGTAAACATGTACGAGATTTATTTTGATTATTCATTACTGATTAATTTTGAAATGTTTTCCTTTCTTTTGATAAATCTTATACCTGAAGCAAAATTTGGTGAACTGAAATAAAGACAATCTCATCTGACAAACAACCTAAATTCACTTCTAGAAACCTGAAGTATCTAATCGAAAGTCCTATGACAATTTGACAATACCTTCCCCATATGATCATTTGATTCATAATATTTTTTCTTACAAATTTATACTAATTAAAGGGGCATGTTTCATAATAAATGTTATAATATCAATTGCGACCAACACTTTTGTCAACATTTCATAATGTTTTATAAAAACAAGAGGGCCATGAAGGCCCTGTATCGCTCACCTGACCTATTGACCTAAAGATCATCAAGATTAACATTCTGACCAAGTTTCATAAAGATATGGTCATAAATGTGATCTCTAAAGTGTTAACTCCCTTTTCCTTTGATTTGACCAGGTGCCCTAGTTTTTGACCCTAAATGACTCAGATTCGAATTTGACCTAAAGATCATCAAGATTAACATTCTGACCAAGTTTCATGAAGATACAGTCATAAATGTGGCCTCTAGAGTGTTAACAAGCTTTTCATTTGATTTGACCTAGTGACCTAGTTTTTGACCCCACCTGATCCAGATTTAAACTTGACCTATAGATATCAAGATCAGCATTCTGACCAAGTTTCATTAAGATATGATCATAAATGTGGCCTCTACAGTGTTAACTAGCTTTTCCTTTGATTTGACCTGGTGACCTAGTTTTTGATCCTACATGACTCAGATTCAAACTGGACCTTGAGACCATCAAGATTAACATTCTGACCAAGTTTCATGAATATATAGTCATAAATGTGGCCTCTAGCGTGTTAACAAGCTTTTCATTTGATTTGACCTAGTGACCTAGTTTTTGACCACACCTGATCCAGATTTGAACCTGACCTATAGATCATCAAGATCAACATTCTGACCAAGTTTCATAAAGATATGGTCATCAATGTGGCCTCTACAGTGTTAACTAGCTTTTCCTTTGATTTGACCTGGTGACTTAGTTTTTGATCCTACATGACCTAGATTCAAACTGGACCTTGAGACCATCAAGATTAACATTCTGACCAAGATTCATGAAGATATAGTCATAAATGTGGCCTCTACAGTGTAAAAAAAAGCTTTTCCTTTGATTTGACCTGGTGACCTAGTTTTTGACCCCAGATAACCCAATACTGAACTCGTCCAAGATTTTATTGAGGCTAACATTGTGACCAAGTTTCATTAAGATTGGGCCAAAATTGTGACCTCTAGAGTGTTAACAAGCTTTTCCTTTGATTTGACCTGGTGACCTAGTTTTTGACCCCAGATGACCCAATATCAAACTCGTCCAAGATTTTATTGAGAGTAATATTCTGACCAAGTTTCATTAAGATTGGTCCAAAATTGTGACCTCTAGAGTGTTAACAGTCAAATTGTTGACGATGGACCGACGGACGACGGACACAGGGCGATCACAAAAGCTCACCTTTGAGCACTTTGTGCTCAGGTGAGCTAAAAAATGCTAGCTAGAACAAACTGACACTTCATTTTTACTCATCAACAAGAGCTTATAAAGAACTTTTTACAAAAAAAAAAAAAAAAAAAAAAAACTGACATAAATTGGAAGGTCTATTTACAGATCTTTAAGGCAATTTTCCACTAAGTAAAGTTAAATCTGTAGAGGTTCAAGTATTGGATTCCATTACAATGTGACATTCTTAAAGAAATGTCACTGGTTGGCATTATTTATATAAAGATCGCTACACTAATTACAGATACAACATCCTAAAACTGACCTTTATAGATGATTCTAAAGCTGAGAAGATCCTGTCTGTATCCTTGATAAGATCTGCTTGGAAATACAGCATTATCTCCCCTGATTTCAGTACAAACTGTGGCCCACTGCTCTCCAAACATGCCTCACAGGCAGTCTGAGCTGAAGGTTTGAAATTATTTCATGTGTCAACATTTTTATTATTGTATTTTAACTTCAGAAAGAAAGAAACTGCCGCTTTTTACAATTTTACATATTGATGACATTTATTTGGAGGATGTATATCGTTACTGTATCCCGGGTCCAGAATTTATTATATGAAATTCAGATATATGTCATTTAGTCATGACTTTCTGTTTATGAAATGTGCAGAGATACATGTACCTTAAAAGCCATGGAGACTTTAGTCAAAACAGAAAGTATCATCTGCACTTTCCAATGTTTGCTTACACGTGATCAGTATAAATATAATAATCAATGGGGGAGTCATACACTAAATTACTGATCTGATATTTATAACACTGAAATAACCAGGCAGGAATATTAACAACAATAGCCTTATTCAAGCAGACAAATACATACTTTGTATAATTTTGGTGATGCTGCTGACTTTTCTAAGATCTAAACTATCCTGTTCTCGTTCAGTCTCCTCCTGAAATAAACAGCACATACATAATACAGTAAATACATGACACAGTAAATACATGACACAGCAAATGTGTGACACAGTAAATACATGACACAGCAAATGTGTGAACCAGTAAATACATGATACGGTAAATGTGTGACACAGTAAATACATGACACAGCAAATGTGTGATACAGTAAATACATGACACAGCAAATGTGTGATACAGTAAATACATGACACAGCAAATGTGTGATACAGTAAATACATGATACGGTAGATGTGTGACACAGTAAATACATGACACAGCAAATGTGTGACACAGTAAATACATGACACAGCAAATGTGTGATACAGTAAAAACATGACACAGCAAATGTGTGAACCAGTAAATACATGATACGGTAAATGTGTGATACAGTAAATACATGACACAGCAAATGTGTGACACAGTAAATACATGACACAGCAAATGTGTGATACAGTAAATACATGATACGGTAAATGTGTGACACAGTAAATACATGACACAGCAAATGTGTGATACAGTAAATACATGAAACGGTAAATGTGTGACACAGTAAATACATGATACAGTAAATAGATGACACAGCAAATGTGTGATACAGTAAATACATGATACAGTAAATACATGACACAGCAAATGTGTGATACAGTAAATACATGAAACTGGAAATTTATACATGATGCAGTAAATACATGATATACAAAATACACAATACAAACAATACACGACACAGTACTGTGACAGTAAATACATAATATTGCAAATACATGATACA
Source organism: Mercenaria mercenaria (assembly GCF_021730395.1). Lineage (NCBI taxonomy): Eukaryota > Metazoa > Mollusca > Bivalvia > Venerida > Veneridae > Mercenaria > Mercenaria mercenaria. The sequence continues at coordinate 5,060,368 of NC_069365.1, read as the reverse complement.
GTAAATACATGATTTGCAAATATATGATACAGTAAATACATGATATTGCAAATACATGATACAGTAAATACATGATATTGCAAATACATGATACAGTAAATACATGATATTGCAAATACATGATACAGTAAATACATGATTTGCAAATACATTATACAGTAAATACATGATTTGCAAATACATGATACAGTAAATACATCATATTGCACTATAGGATATTGCAAATACATGATGAAACAAACATATGTTACATCAAATACATGATACTACAAATATATTTTACATTTATTATCTCTGCAGAAAAAATTTCCATCCCTAAAAGTCTTAATCAGAAAGGATTATTACTTTTGGTAAGGTTTATTAGATTTCCTTTTATTGTTTCTGTCAAACACAAATATTTTCAATAGTAGTTTGCTCTTTATTAGCATTATATCCAGACAGATTTGAAAACACAGTTCACATTATGATCTAATGATTTTAAATTGATATAAACTATTGATTTATTGTATTATCTGATCTACATTAAATAAATGCTGAATAAATAATAATAATAATAATAATGATTAATGACTTTATTTTACGAGGCAAATATATCTGGAAACCAATCTTACATATGGGCCTCATCATAAATACATGTACATAAGAAAGAATACATTAAGACAAACATATTAAAACATAATAAAACTAGAGCTATCACTAAAGGTGATGAATGTACCCCCCACATGCACTGACACAGTACATTGCAATTTGACACACACAAGATTGCATAATTATGAGGACTGTATATATATAGACTGTATGTATACAGTATAGTAACAAAAAACAAAGTCCCATAACTATGCAGAATATTTATCTAAAAGAATGTAACATGCACCATGCACAACTAGGGTTGATACTGATCACTTGTGTGAAGTTTCATTAAATTGTGTGTAAGGGTTTGGTAGATTAGGCACGCACAAGATTGCATATGCAGACTGTATGTACATAGTATGTTAACAAGAAATAAAGTCCCATAACTCTGCAATTTTTGTCGCTGAAAGAACCTAACATGCCCCATGCACACTACTGTTGTTACTGATCACTTGTGTGAAGTTTCATTAAATTGTGTCAAGGAGATGAGGAGAGATGGTGCGCACAAAATTGTGTCTATGTATATAGTAGAGTAACAAAAAACAAAGTCCCATAACACTGCAAATTTTTTTCTAAAAGAACCTAACATGCCCCATGCACAACTTCAGTTGGTACTGATCACTGGTGTGAAGTTTCATTAAACTGTGTCAAGGGGATGAGGAGAGATGGTGTGCACAAGATTGTGTCTATGTATATAGTATAGTAACAAAAAACAAAACAAAGTCCCATAACTCTGCAAATTTTTTTTCTAAAAGAACCTAACATGCCCCATGCACAACTACTGTTGGTACTGATCACTTGTGTGAAGTTTCATTAAATTGTGTCAAGGGGATGAGGAGAGATGGTGCGCACAAGATTGTGTCTATGTATATAGTATAGTAACAAAAAAACAAAGTCCCATAACTCTGCATTTTTTTTTCTAAAAGAACCTAATATGCCCCATGCACAACTACTGTTGGTACTGATCACTTGTGTGAAGTTTCATTAAATTCTGTCAAGGGGATAAGAAGAGATGGTGCACACAAGATTGCGTCTACGGACAGACAGACAGACAGACAACCTGAAACCAGTATACCCCACCTAACAACTTTGTTGTCGGGGGGTACAATTACAATTAAATACATTTAACTAAATACATATAACTAATTTAGTCTGTAAAATTAAATATTTATGGGATGGAATATTTAAGATTTACATAAGGTTTTGCTGCCCACCAGAGTACCACCATGACAAGTACGAAGTTTTAAATGTTGACAAGGAGTTTGATTGGCGGATATTAAGTAGGATTTTATTCCATATGATAGGACCTGAGTAGGCCAGTGACTTTCTGCAAATTTCTAATCTTGGTTTAGGTACATTTAGAAATTGTTGTGTATGTGATCTGAGGGCAGTATTATTTGAATGTGAGAATAAGTTAGACATGTACTGTGGAAAAAGGTTATTGATTGATTTGTAAACAAAGATTGCCTTTTTATATGAAATTCGATCATGGATTTTCATCCATTTCAGTTCTTGAAAGAGTTCTTCTGATGGTGTGTCATGGTCTTTGTCAAGAATAATTTGTGCTGCTCTTTTTTGAAATTTGTAGATATTGTTCAGAAGATCACTATTACAGTTTCCCCATATTGTGTAACAGTAGTCCAGGTGGGGTAAGATATATGCATTGAAAAATAGTTTGCGCATTTCAGTACTCAAGTATTGCTTAATGCGTAAGAGAAGATATAGCAATGAGTTGCATTTTTTAAGAAGATGGCCAATCTGTGTTTCCCAACGAAGTGTATGATCAACGTGAATTCCTAATAACTTTTCACATTCACTGAATTCTATTTCTTGATGTTGTAGGGTTAGTTTAGTTATATCTGTTGATTTAAGTTCTGTATTATAGATCCTATTTGATGGTGATATTAACATTGCCTTAGTCTTCTGAGGGTTTGGTTTCATAGAATTTCTGTGACACCATTTGTTAATGGTATCAAGACTGTTCTGTAATGTTTTACAAGGACATGCTAGTGAGGTGTCATGTGCACTGATAGTTGTGTCATCTGCAAATATGTCTGTAGGTGTGTTTTGTAGATGTAATGGCATATCATTTATGTATAAGATGAACAGAACAGGACCTAAAACAGATCCCTGAGGTAATATGCAATTTCTCACCTTGTCTATAAAGATTAACTTTCTGTTCTCTAACATAAACCATGACCTTTGCCAATCCTGTATATAAACAGAAACAGAAATAAATATTATTTAAAACAGAGTTACTGTTCTTGTGCTCTGCATTTCCTGTCTTTGCCATCTGTAAAAGTGTCATCAATTTAATAATAAAAACAAAGCCTGTATCTACACTACATAAACTCTGAACATTTCAACATAACTTGGCTGCATATGTCAATATGTAACATTTATTACACATAAATACCACGTTCAACTTGATGTCCTCTCACCGAAACTTTCAATCCATACAATGATATAAGTATTGACATAAACAGCACATACCCTGTTGATCCCGTTCTTTATATGAGCATACCCTGCCAGTGAGAAATTCATCTGCTTTATCTGATCCATCAAATCCACAGGACAAAATACCTGCAAAACCAACCAATGCCAATGTCTATACAGATTTTTGAATAATTACAAGCCAGAATAAGAAACTGTAATACTCTAAAACATAATTATTGAATACAATAATGGACGAAGAGCACTCCAGGTCTTCTTCTACTATTAAAAGTAGAAAAGTCACCATACCATTATTGCGTGAATGTGTTGTAAAACCTGACAAAATAAATAAAAGAATGCAATTTTTCTTTACTATAACTGAGACAATATTATCACCTTTTCTTTCTTACTCATTGCTGTGAGTAACATGAAGATTTCTAGGTCTAGTTTTAGTATTTACTTGTGATATGTAATACTTATAGGTTTTATTTTCACCAACAAAACAGACTGTGTCCAGTTTTTGTATTTATTTATGATATTGAATATATGTAGGGTTTATTTTCATCTGTAACACAGACTGTGTATAGTTTTTTTCCAAATCTAAAACTTGTGACAGTAACTGTGTAGATAATTTACAATACCCGTGATATAGAACGAATCCAGTGTAAGCGTTCTTCCTCACTGGCTGCTGCAAACAGATACACCCTGCTGTTCTTCTTGGAACTAATCTCAAAGCAGGCTGCATGTCTGATTAAGAACAAAATGGTGTCATATAGATAAACATGAACTCAGACGATCTGTTCAGTAGACTTGGAAAGAACAACAGTTTTACTTTTCTAAGCAGGTGAAACAGTATGTTCCCAAGACTTTAAAATTTATACAATCTGGTTATAAATGTCATAAAAGGGAATAAACTGTCTGCATACAGAGACAGGTGGATCATATTGAAATTCAAAGTCTTTAATCAAGATCAGTGAGACACTAAATAAGCATTCATTTTGTAGACAAAAAATCTGCAAAAACGAAGCAGTCTTCATTTTATTTACGACTCTGCAATATAGAAATGAGACATACTGATTTTAATGAAACTGTTGGCACTTTTGAACAAAATTCAAGTATTCTTTAAGAAGTTATTACATTGAATGCCATTAAAATACAGATTTGATAAAGATCCTTCTGGAAAAAAAACTTATTTCTGGTGTAAGTCTTACTTGTCATTGTGTACAGCCTGTATACACAGTATAGACTCGTTATCTATCCTGTCCTTCTCCACTTTACTCTAAAAAACAACATATGCATCAATTAATGGAGAGAAAACGACAGTTTTCAATATGATCGAAGTGTCCATATAACTGACCACAGCTTTTTGATACATCAGGAATAGTTTATCCACTTATCTCTTCATATTCAACATGTCAGACAGAAAACAAAATTTTAACCTAGAATAAAGCAAAATAATTATTGAATACAATAATGGACAAAGAGCACTTAAAGTCTTCTTCTACTATTAAAAGCTAAAAATAAAAGGTAAAATATATAGAAGCCTCCATCAAAACATTTTTGAATTGCATCATAGCAAAACTCACAACAGTTTACAAACTTACAATATAAACAAGAATGATGCCAACATTATATAACAAGTGTCACCTAAAAATGCTTGATAAAATGATAAATAATAAAATCTGTAAAAAGATCCTTTGGAAGCAAAGAATACAACCAAGAAGAATAATATCAGACTCGGTTTGATTGAGTCTGTTCATGACAGGTAATGAAACGTGCAACACCTCTCACGCCCCCTAGCACCAGCTTAAGTGGAACTCTATTACACATTAGGTTGAATAGACTCCATGATCCCAAAGGACCAGAAATATAACAACACTGAATCCAGACAGAAAAGGAGGCAAAACTAACATAAAACTCAGACACAAAACTTCAGACAAAATTGACATATCTTCATGACATTGATGATGTATACCAAATTTCATTTAAACTGGAGAGAAACTGTAGCAGGAAGTACACATTGTACAGGTAACTGGAGAGAAACTGTAGCAGGAAGTACACATTGTACAGGTGTAGCAGGAAGTACTGTAACACATTGTACAGGTAACTGGAGAGAAACTGTAGCAGGAAGTACATATTGTACAGGTAACTGGAGAGAAACTGTAGCAGGAAGTACATATTGTACAGGTAACTGGAGAGAAACTGTAGCAGGAAGTACACACTGTACAGGTGTAGCAGGAAGTACTGTAACACATTGTACAGGTAACTGGAGAAACTGTAGCAGGAAGTACATATTGTACAGGTGTAGCAGGAAGTACTGTAACACATTGTACAGGTAACTGGAGAGAAACTGTAGCAGGAAGTACATATTGTACAGGTAACTGGAGAGAAACTGTAGCAGGAAGTACACATTGTACAGGTGTAGCAGGAAGTACTGTAACACATTGTACAGGTAACTGGAGAGAAACTGTAGCAGGAAGTACATATTGTACAGGTGTAGCAGGAAGTACTGTAACACATTGTACAGGTAACTGGAGAGAAACTGTAGCAGGAAGTACATATTGTACAGGTAACTGGAGAGAAACTGTAGCAGGAAGTACACATTGTACAGGTGTAGCAGGAAGTACTGTAACACATTGTACAGGTAACTGGAGAGAAACTGTAGCAGGAAGTACATATTGTACAGGTGTAGCAGGAAGTACTGTAACACACTGTACAGGTAACTGGAGAGAAACTGTAGCAGGAAGTACAGATTGTACAGGTAACTGGAGAGAAACTGTAGCAGGAAGTACACATTGTACAGGTGTAGCAGGAAGTACACATTGTACAGGTGCAGCAGGAAGTACACATTGTACAGGTGTAGCAGGAAGTACTGTAACACATTGTACAGGTGTAGCAGGAAGTACGAATTGTACAGGTGCAGCAGGAAGTACACATTGTACAGGTGCAGCAGGACGTGCATATTGTACAGGTGTAGCAGGAAGTACAAATTGTACAGGTGTAGCAGGAAGTACTGTAAAACATTGTACAGGTGTAGCAGGAAGTACACATTGTACAGGTGTAGCAGGAAGTACACATTGTACAGGTGTAGCAGGAAGTACACATTGTACAGGTGTAGCAGGAAGTACTGTAACACATTGTACAGGTGTAGCAGGAAGTACACATTGTACAGGTGTAGCAGGAAGTACACATTGTACAGGTGCAGCAGGAAGTACACATTGTACAGGTTGCAGCAGGAAGTACACATTGTACAGGTGTAGCAGGAAGTACTGTAACACATTGTATAGGTGTAGCAGGAAGTACACATTGTACAGGTGCAGCAGGAAGTACACATTGTACAGGTGTAGCAGGAAGTACACATTGTACAGGTGTAGCAGGAAGTACACATTGTACAGGTGCAGCAGGAAGTACACATTGTACAGGTGCAGCAGGACGTGCATATTGTACAGGTGTAGCAGGAAGTACACATTGTACAGGTGCAGCAGGAAGTACACATTGTACAGGTGTAGCAGGAAGTACACATTGTACAGGTGCAGCAGGAAGTACACATTGTACAGGTGCAGCAGGAAGTACACATTGTACAGGTGCAGCAGGAAGTACACATTGTACAGGTGCAGCAGGAAGTACACATTGTACAGGTGTAGCAGGAAGTACACATTGTACAGGTGCAGCAGGAAGTACACATTGTACAGGTGCAGCAGGACGTGCATATTGTACAGGTGCAGCAGGAAGTACACATTGTACAGGTGCAGCAGGAAGTACTGTAACACATTGTACAGGTGCAGCAGGAAGTACACATTGTACAGGTGCAGCAGGAAGTACACATTGTACAGGTGTAGCAGGAAGTACACATTGTACAGGTGCAGCAGGAAGTACACATTGTACAGGTGTAGCAGGAAGTACACATTGTACAGGTGCAGCAGGAAGTACACATTGTACAGGTGCAGCAGGAAGTACACATTGTACAGGTGTAGCAGGAAGTACACATTGTACAGGTGTAGCAGGAAGTACACATTGTACAGGTGCAGCAGGAAGTACACATTGTACAGGTGCAGCAGGAAGTACACATTGTACAGGTGTAGCAGGAAGTACTGTAACACATTGTATAGGTGTAGCAGGAAGTACACATTGTACAGGTGCAGCAGGAAGTACACATTGTACAGGTGTAGCAGGAAGTACACATTGTACAGGTGCAGCAGGAAGTACACATTGTACAGGTGCAGCAGGAAGTACACATTGTACAGGTGTAGCAGGAAGTACTGTAACACATTGTATAGGTGTAGCAGGAAGTACACATTGTACAGGTGCAGCAGGAAGTACACATTGTACAGGTGTAGCAGGAAGTACACATTGTACAGGTGCAGCAGGAAGTACACATTGTACAGGTGCAGCAGGAAGTACACATTGTACAGGTGTAGCAGGAAGTACACATTGTACAGGTGTAGCAGGAAGTACACATTGTACAGGTGCAGCAGGAAGTACACATTGTACAGGTGCAGCAGGACGTGCATATTGTACAGGTGTAGCAGGAAGTACAAATTGTACAGGTGTAGCAGGAAGTACTGTAAAACATTGTACAGGTGTAGCAGGAAGTACACATTGTACAGGTGTAGCAGGAAGTACACATTGTACAGGTGTAGCAGGAAGTACACATTGTACAGGTGTAGCAGGAAGTACTGTAACACACTGTACAGGTGTAGCAGGAAGTACACATTGTACAGGTGTAGCAGGAAGTACACATTGTACAGGTGCAGCAGGAAGTACACATTGTACAGGTGCAGCAGGAAGTACACATTGTACAGGTGTAGCAGGAAGTACTGTAACACATTGTATAGGTGTAGCAGGAAGTACACATTGTACAGGTGCAGCAGGAAGTACACATTGTACAGGTGTAGCAGGAAGTACTGTAACACATTGTACAGGTGTAGCAGGAAGTACACATTGTACAGGTGCAGCAGGAAGTACACATTGTACAGGTGTACCAGGAAGTACACATTGTACAGGTGTAGCAGGAAGTACACATTGTACAGGTGTAGCAGGAAGTACTGTAACACATTGTACAGGTGTAGCAGGAAGTACACATTGTACAGGTGCAGCAGGAAGTACACATTGTACAGGTGCAGCAGGAAGTACACATTGTACAGGTGCAGCAGGAAGTACACATTGTACAGGTGTAGCAGGAAGTACACATTGTACAGGTGCAGCAGGAAGTACACATTGTACAGGTGCAGCAGGAAGTACACATTGTACAGGTGTAGCAGGAAGTACACATTGTACAGGTGCAGCAGGAAGTACTGTAACACATTGTATAGGTGTAGCAGGAAGTACACATTGTACAGGTGCAGCAGGAAGTACACATTGTACAGGTGTAGCAGGAAGTACACATTGTACAGGTGCAGCAGGAAGTACTGTAACACATTGTACAGGTGCAGCAGGAAGTACACATTGTACAGGTGCAGCAGGAAGTACACATTGTACAGGTGCAGCAGGAAGTACACATTGTACAGGTGTAGCAGGAAGTACACATTGTACAGGTGCAGCAGGAAGTACACATTGTACAGGTGCAGCAGGAAGTACACATTGTACAGTTGTAGCAGGAAGTACACATTGTACAGGTGCAGCAGGAAGTACTGTAACACATTGTACAGGTGTAGCAGGAAGTACACATTGTACAGGTGCAGCAGGAAGTACACATTGTACAGGTGCAGCAGGAAGTACACATTGTACAGTTGTAGCAGGAAGTACACATTGTACAGGTGTAGCAGGAAGTACACATTGTACAGGTGCAGCAGGAAGTACACATTGTACAGGTGCAGCAGGAAGTACACATTGTACAGTTGTAGCAGGAAGTACACATTGTACAGGTGTACCAGGAAGTACACATTGTACAGGTGCAGCAGGAAGTACACATTGTACAGGTGCAGCAGGAAGTACACATTGTACAGGTGCAGCAGGAAGTACACATTGTACAGGTGTAGCAGGAAGTACACATTGTACAGGTGCAGCAGGAAGTACACATTGTACAGGTGCAGCAGGAAGTACACATTGTACAGGTGCAGCAGGAAGTACACATTGTACAGGTGTAGCAGGAAGTACACATTGTACAGGTGCAGCAGGAAGTACACATTGTACAGGTGCAGCAGGAAGTACACATTGTACAGGTGCAGCAGGAAGTACACATTGTACAGGTGCAGCAGGAAGTACACATTGTACAGGTGCAGCAGGAAGTACACATTGTACAGTTGTAGCAGGAAGTACACATTGTACAGGTGCAGCAGGAAGTACACATTGTACAGGTGCAGCAGGAAGTACACATTGTACAGGTGCAGCAGGAAGTACACATTGTACAGGTGTAGCAGGAAGTACACATTGTACAGGTGCAGCAGGAAGTACACATTGTACAGGTGCAGCAGGAAGTACACATTGTACAGGTGCAGCAGGAAGTACACATTGTACAGGTGTAGCAGGAAGTACGCATTGTACAGGTGCAGCTGTAATATTTTCAAGTCTAAAAATTGGTCATAACTCCAGAAAAATAAACAAATACAAAGTTCAGTTAAATGCACATGTCCACCACAAGTTGAAAAGGTTTACATAGTTTCATTTCATTACTATAGGTACACACTGCAAAAGTAAAGGTGCTACCAGCCTTTTAGGGATTAACACAGTTTCAACAGTTTCTGATTTTTATAAGTAAAGAAAAATCAGTCAATCCCTGATTCCTGACAAACACAGATAAATTACCATTGTCATGACTTGCAGGTAAGGAAACCCAACCGGAGGTGGAGAGTTGTCCAAGAACAGGGATCTAATAAGTTGTTAGATACATCTCAAACAGAAATGTGATTTTCTTATCCATAACTTAAATGTGTCTGGTAGATTTATTTTCTCACCATTCCATTTACTGTTTTCATTATGCTTTTATGGCAAAACTGTGCATTTGCCAAGTAACTTTATTATACTTTACTTCACTAAGACAATCCAACCTCTTCAGTAACATAATCTAAGATATCTACTGTTATAAACTGTATTGTCTCACCTCTTCACTAACATAATAACTAAGATGACCATGCTCTAGTACACACCATCTCTTCAAGAAATCTGAAAACATCAGCACTGATCAATACATATAACCAAATAAACATAGGGGATCAAATTTCAGAATGTCTCTAAGTCAGATATGTTGTACAAGTTATATGATACCAAAGCTCATGAGGAAAATGTAAATGATTATATCACTGCATACTTTATCAATAGTTCCAACAGTTAAGGAAATGAATAATTAATGGTTAGTGTCCATTCCATTTTACATGTATGTTTTTTATCAAATAGACAAGATACATGCATTAGTTAAGAAAACAAGGCAGTCTGAAAGAAAGCTAAATCCCCCGCCACTGCTATGGATAGTGAAAGGGTAAAACCTTTGATTTTAGCTGTGACCTTGACCTTGAACTGACATGGCTGACTCATGAATTCTGCACAACGTCTTGATGAGGTGATCATTTGACCAAAGTTTCATGAAAATCCTTCAAAGGGTTTAGGAGATACAGAGCTGAAACCTTTGACCTTCAGTTGTGACCTTGACCTTGAGTTGACATGGCTGACTCATGAGTTCTTGATGAGGTGATCAGTTGACCCAAGTTTGATGAAAATCCTTCAAGGGGTTAAGGAGATACAGAGTGGACACCAAATGGAAGGCTCAAACCTTCGACCCTTAGTTGTGACCTTGACCTTGAGCTGGCATGGTTGACTCATAATTTCTGCACATCGTTCTGATGAGGTAATCATTTGACCCAAGTTTTATAAAATTCCTTCAAGGGGTTTAGGAGATATAGAGCGGACACGAAATGGAAGGCTCAAACCTTTGACCTTCAGTTGTGACTTTGACCTTTAGCCGACATGGCTGACTCATAAGTTCTGCACATCGCCTTGATGAGGTGATCGTTTGACCCAAGTTTGATGAAAATCCTTCAAGGGGTTTAGGAGATATAGAGCGGACACAAAATGGAAGGTTCAAACCTTTGACCCTAAGTTGTGACCTTGACCTTGAGCCGGCATGACTGACTCATGGGTTCTGCACATCGTCTTGATGAGGTGATCATTTGACCCAAGTTTTATAAAATTCCTTCAAGGAGTTTAAGAGATATAGAGCGGTCACAAAATGGAAGGCTCAAACCTTTGACCTTCAGTTGTGACTTTGACCTTTAGCCGACATGGCTGACTCATAAGTTCTGCACATCGTCTTGATGAGGTGATCATTTGACCCAAGTTTTATAAAATTCCTTCAAGGGGTTTAGGAGATATAGAGCGGACACAAAATGGCAGACTCAAACCTTTGACCTTGAGTTGTGACCTTGACCTTGAACCGACAAGGCTGACTCATGGGTTCTGCACATCTTCTTGATGAGGTGATCATTTGACCCAAGTTTCATGAAAATCCTTCAAGGGGTTTAGGAGATATGGACCGGACACGATTTTGTTACGGACGGAAGGACGGACGCAGACCATTCCTATAATCCCTCCGCCATGGCGGGGGATTAAAAAGAGAAGCATACATATAGTTTTATTACGTGACTCCACATACATATTTTTAGACAATATGTTTCACTACATGACTAGTCTACAGTTGCCAGTCAGAAGTCTTAATTTTTCCCTGTGGGTAAACAGGAATCTTTAGGGATAATCTACAGATCATTACGAAATTAATCTTTCTAATGTTAGCCAATCATGTTTAGAACTGATGTTTGTTTTGTTTTGGGTTAAATGCCATTTTTCAACAGTATTTCATTTATGTAATGGCTGGAAGATTATTGTGTGATAACGAGCTATATAGGAGTTCATTACGTAGAATAATTTATCATGTGGAAGCCATTCATTTTTTAAGTTACTACTGACACTGCATTCACACTGCTCTGAGTTTTCAACATTGAAAGTGGGTTTTATTGTCTGGATGACTGTATTTGACCTTGGCATTGCCTTTGATTAATACATAAATAATTGGTTGGCAGCAGTATTTTACAGAGAATTCAAACTATAAGGTTAGTCTAAGTTTTGTTTGAATTATCATCATTTGAAAGTTTGCTGTACTATAGTCTTAAGGTTTAGGCTCAAGGCTTGTTGTGCTATAGGCTCAAGGTGTATTGGGCTATAGGCTAAAGGTTTGTTGTGCTATAGGCTCAAGCTTTGTAGCGCTATAGGCTCAAGTCTTGTTGCACTGTAGGCTCAAGGTTTGTTAGGCTATAGGCTTAATGTCTGTTGGGCTATAGGCTCAAGGTTTGTTGCATTATAGGCTCAAGGTTTGTTGCGCTATAAGCTCAAGGTTTGTTGGGCTATAAGCTCAAAGTTTGTTGGGCTATAGGTTCAAGGTTTGTTGGGCTACAGACTCAAATTTATTGCACTATAGGCTCAAGGTTTGTTGGGCTATATGCTCAAGGTTTGCTGGGCTATATGCTCAAGGTTTGTTATGCTATAGGCTTAACGTTTGTTGTGCTACATGCTCAAGGTTTGTTGGGCTATAGGTTCAAGGTTTGTTGGGCTATAGGCTCAAATTTGTTGCACTATAGGCTCAAGGTTTGTTGTGTTACATGCTCAAGGTTTGTTATGCTATATGCTCAAGGTTTGTTGCACTATATGCTCAAAATTTGTTGGGCTATAGGCTCAGTTTATTGGGCTATAGGCTCAAGGTTTCCTGCACTATAGGCTCAAAGTTTGTTGAGCTATATGCCCAAGGTATGTTGTGCTATATGCTCAAGGTGCGTTGTGCTATATGCTCAAGGTTTGTTATGCTATATGTTCAAGGTTTGCTAGACTATATGCTCAAAGTTTGCTGTGCTATATGCCCAAGGTGTGTTGTGCTATATGCCCAAGGTTTGTTGTGCTATATGTTCAGGGTGTGTTGTGCTATATGCTCAAGGTTTGTTATGCTATATGCTCAAGGTTTGCTGGACTATATGCTAAAGGTTTGTTGTGCTATATGCTCAAGGTGTGTTGTGCTATATGCTCAAGGTTTGTTATGCTATATGCTCAAGGTTTGCTGGACTATATCCTCAAGGTTTGTTGTGCTATATGCCCAAGGTGTGTTGTGCTATATGCTCAAGGTGTGTTGTGCTATATGCCCAAGGTTTGTTGGGCTATATGCTCATGGTTTGCTTGACTATATGCTGAAGGTGTGTTGTGCTATATGCCCAAGGTTTGTTGTGCTATATGCTCAAGGTTTGTTGGGCTATATGCTCAAGGTTTGTTGGGCTATATGCTCATGGTTTGCTTGATTATATGCTGAAGGTGTGTTGTGCTATATGCCCAAGGTTTGTTGCGCTATATGCTCAAGGTTTGTTGTGCTATATGCTCATGGTTTGCTGTGCTATATGCTCCAGGTTTGCTGTGCTATATGCTGAAGGTGTGTTGTGCTATATTCCCAAGGTTTGTTGTGCTATATGCTCAAAGTTTGTTGGGCTATATGCTCATGGTTTGCTTGACTATATGCTGAAGGTGTGTTGTGCTATATGCCCAAGGTTTGTTGTGCTATATGCTCAAGGTTTGTTGGGCTATATGCTCATGGTTTGCTTGACTATATGCTGAAGGTGTGTTGTGCTATATGCTCATGGTACGCTGTGCTATATGCTTAAGGTGTGTTGTGCTATATATTCCAGGTTTGCTTAACTATATGCTGAAGGTGTGCTGTGCTATTTGCTCACGGTTTGTTGTGCTATATGCACATGGTTTGTTGTGCTATATGCTCAAGGTTTGCTTGACTATATGCTGAAGGTGTGTTGTGCTATATGCTCATGGTACGCTGTGCTATATGCTCAAGGTGTGTTGTGCTATATGCTCAAGGTTTGCTTGACTATATGTGGTGGACGGATAGCTCAGTGGTTTGCACATTGGCCTTCCAATCCTGAGGTCGGGGTTCGATCCCCGGCAGCTACTTGGGAATTTTCAGAAACGCTTTTCAGTGTTTCCCACCCAGCTAGAGGTGTACTGGTCAGGAATCCAGGCAATCCTTGCGTGTATCAGTGCTATACACTGGGCACGTTAAAGAACCAGGCTGTCTATTCGCAACGAGCTAGGCTAAGTTAGCTGGACAAGCCTGTATCTGATTTCTGATCTCTCTGTGGGGGCTTTGTCTCACTCTGTCCCTCTGGTCAGATCGCTCTGTGTCTGTACTAGTAGAGGATGATTTCGCGCCTTGTGTGGCTGCAGTTGCTGTAAAGCGCCTTTGAACGTGTTTATCATGAAAAGGGCGCTATATAAATCTGGTATAATAATAATAATAATAATATGCTGAAGGTGTGTTGTGCTATATGCTCATGATACACTGTGCTATATGCTCAAGGTGTGTTGTGCTATATGCTCGAGGTGTGTTGTGCTATATGCCCAAGGTGTGTTGTGCTATATGCTCATGGTTTGCTGTGCTATATGCTCAAGGTGTGTTGTGCTATATGCTCGAGGTGTGTTGTGCTATATGCTCAAGGTGTGTTGTGCTACATGCTCAAGGTGTGTTGTGCTATATGCCCAAGGTGTGTTGTGCTATATGCTAATGGTAGGCTGTACTATATGCTCAAGGTGTGTTGTGCTATATGCTCGAGGTGTGTTGTGCTATATGCTCAAGGTGTGTTGTGCTATATGCCCAAGGTTTGTTGTGCTATATGCTCAATGTTTGCTTGACTATATGCTGAAGGTGTGTTGTGCTATATGCTCAAGGTTTGCTGGACTATATGCTAAAGGTGTGTTGTACTATATGCCCAAATAGTGTTGTGCTATATGCTCAAGGTTTGCTTGACTATATGCCCAAGGTGTGTTGTGCTATATGCTCAAGGTTTGCTGTGCTATATGCTGAAGGTGTGTTGTGCTTTATGCTCAAGGTGTGTTGTGCTTTATGCTCAAAGTTTGCTGGACTATATGCTAAAGGTGTGTTGTACTATATGCCCAAGGTGTGTTGTGCTATATGCTCAAGGTTTGCTGGACTATATGCTTAAGGTGTGTTGTACTATATGCCCAAGGTGTGTTGTGTTATATGCTCAAGGTTTGCTTGACTATATGCCCAAGGCGTGTTGTGCTATATTCTCAAGGTTTGCTGTGCTATATGCTGAAGTTGTGTTGGGCTATATGCTCAAGGTTTGCTTGACTATATGCTGAAAGTGTGTTGTGCTATATGCTCGAGGTGTGTTGTGCTATATGCTCAAGGTGTGTTGTGCTATATGCCCAAGGTGTGTTGTGCTATATGCTGAAGGTGTGTTGTGCTATATGCTCAAGGTTTGCTGGACTATATGCTAAAGGTGTGTTGTGCTATATGCTCAAGGTTTGCTGGACTATATGCTAAAGGTGTGTTGTGCTATATGCTCAAGGTTTGCTTAACTATATGCTGAAGGTATGTTTTGCTATAGGCTCAAGGCTTGCTGGGTTATATTAAATACTAGAAACAGTATCTCTGGTAATTTATTCAAGATGACATATGATAAACACTTATTGAATGACTTGCCAGACAAGTCAAAATAATATACCGTCTGTCATAGAAGGATCCAGTGACTTATTGCCCAAGGCCAAAATAAGTGTATAATATAAGCAGCATTAGGAACAATATGCCACAAATGATCATGTAATTATGTATATCAGTGTTTTACCATTCCTGATGAAAATAAAAAATATACAAGAAAGAGAAGAACTTTATGAGATTCACAAGAATATATCAGCCTGTTAGTAATTCATTCCTATCTGCAATGGCTTGCCAAGAAGTAAGTGCAATCAATAAAGTCATGCAGTAAGCTCCAAGTTTTAAAGAGATTTTTTTCTTGAAAGCATATAAATACATCAAGATAAAGTCTAGAGATTATCACAATCCTACAACAGACATAGAGGTCAAGCAGATAGTTCCAAATAGATCTGGATACTGAACTTGAAACAAATATATTTTAGCTTATAATTAGACAACTTTTCAGTCATATGGTCTGACAAACTGAGAAAATAAACATTGTTTCTTACTCCTCAACTCAAACTTTCAGAAGAGAAAATATGCAGTCTATTCCATAAGATAATGATATATTATTTACAAAATGCTCTTAATTCTCTCAAAATACTGCTTTTGTACCTTAAAGAAGTACACGTATTTAAAAAACATATGCTTTTTTACCAGAAGCGTTCTGTCTACCAACTTCTGAAAGGACTTCCATGGCTAGAATTAACCACTTTTTGCACTCGCAAAACTTAATCCAAATTTTGCTAGTACTTACAGTAAGCCATTCTGGGCTCAAATTTGCACTTGGGACAATTGAAATTTGGTTTGAAATTTTTTGAACATACAGAATTTTGATCCTGTTAACATTTCATACAGTCAGTGCAGACCATTTTGCATGTGTATATTCCATGCATCGTCCCCATTCTTTTACCCATTTTTTGGTCTTCACTGCCTCTGGTTATTTGGTTTGCCTTTCTTTACAGGTACAGTCAGGAATAGTCTCATTATCATTTTTTTTATCAAGAAATTTTGCCGACTCAGTGTTTTTTGACTGTGTACCAAAATATGAAGGTAAAATATTGGCATGTGAATGAAATCAAATCACCAGTATATGCTTATTGCAGTATGAAATACACATACAACTAGAAGGTGCATTTTCAGAAAAGCACATGTCTTTAAAATACACATACAACTAGAAGGTGCTTTTGTAGAAAAGCGCATGTCTCCCTCTAAGCATAGTACTAACAGGCAAGAAGTCAAAAAGGGACCAGAGTGAACGTCAAAGAGACACTGATGGCAGGGATCATCTACTCAGCATGTCCAATCATCCTATGAAGTTTCAACATTCTGAGACTAGTGGTTTGCAAGTTATTGATTGGAAACACTTTTCCATGTTCAAGCCCCTGGGACCTTAACCTTTGCCCGAGTGATTCCAAAATCATTAGGGGTCATGTACTCTGTTAGTCCTATCAGACTACGAACTTTAAAGGTCCATGGTCAAATGGTTCTTAAGTTATTGATCGAAAACTGTTTTCCATATTCTGACCTCTGATCATGTGACCAAAACAAAAACGCTAGGGGTCATCTACTCTGAGGACAGACAGGGCAAAAACAATATGTCTACCCCAATCTGTCTGTAGTCATTAAAAATGCATTCTAGTTCATAAGTCTTGATAAGTGGGATGTCATTTGCAAGACTGTATATTAATATAAATGAACACCACTATGCAGTTTGTGTTTTACATAGCGGATCTTTAAGTCCTAAGTGATGGACAAGATGTTATTCCAAGACTTTTTCCTAAAAGAAAAAGTATTTTATATTCTAAAAATAAGGTCAACTCTTAATTTAAAAAAATTCAACCAGATTGTTTTTAACATGATTAAAGCAAAGAGCCCAACAGAAAGTAAATGTATAATAAATAATAAACAGGAGCTGTCACTAATGGTGACAAATGCCCCTGCAGCACCTTGACCTTTGACCTGGTGACCCCAAAGTCAGTAGGGATGGTGTACTCAGTAAGTACTATCAGCATGTGAAGTTTGAAGGTCCTGGGTGAAGTGGTTCGCAAGTAAAGTGCCTTCATGCAAAAATTAACGTTGGCCCCTGTGACCGTGACCTTTGACCTGGTGACCCCAAAGTCAGTAGGGGTGGTGTACTCAGCACGTGAAGTTTGAAGGTCCTGGGTGCAGTGGTTAGCGAGTAAAGTGCCTTTATGCAAAAAGTTAACGTTGGCCCCTGTGACCTTGACCTTTGACCTGGTGACCCCAAAGTCAGTAGGGGTGGTGTACTCAATAAGTACTATCAGCATGTGAAGTCTGAAGGTCCCAGGTGAAGTGGTTCCCAAGTAAAGTGCCTTCATGCAAAAAGTTAACGTTGGCCCCTATGACCTTGACCTTTGACCCCAAAGTCAGTAGGGGTGGTGTATTCAATAAGTACTATCAGCATGTGAAGTTTGAAGGTCCCGGGTGCAGTGGTTCGCGAGTAAAGTGCCTTCATGCAAAAAGTTAACGTTGTGACGAACGAACGAACTAACGAACGAACGGACAGACAGTTGAAAACTAATATGCCTCCCTTCGGGGGCATAACAAGAAAACAAGTGTACAACTTTGGGCAGATCAAGGCACCATCCTCCCCCCAATATGATGCCAAGGTCAGAATGTGCAAACATTCTGCAAGTCAACTGGAATTTGAATATATTAACCAAAATTTTTTTCACTATATATCTAGTTACTTCCATGCCTATTTTAATGTAATCACTTTTTAAATGCCAACATGTCAGGCAACAAGACAACATTCTTTTTTTTAAAGCTCCAAAAACCATGTTAAGCGATTGAAAAAAAAAAAAACATGACAGAAATGTAAAGCTGTTGGATAACTAAAAGCTTAGATACTTACCATCCCCATGTAAACGGACTAGTTTAAAATTAATATTTACATATTAAAGCACCATTTCAATTAAGAAATGAAATATTTTTTTTGGTGTTCATGTGGAATGAACTACAGAATAGGATCGGCAAATCCACGAGTCACACTTTATTTCAAGGATCAAATACATGTTTCTGTCTAAGAATAATGAATAACTTTAAAGGTGTATTGCTGTTTTTAAACTGAATGCCATATTGTAAATAAGCAAATGTCTTAAAATGTTACCTTAATAGATAAAGTTATTACCTTTCTACTGTCATTTTTATTACTACAACTACTTAAATTGTAAACAACCGCCAATGCTGGATTAACAGACATAGAACATGTTATTACCTTTCATATTGGAACCAGTCTTCTGTAGATACCCCTGCCACTGTACCTCAGCTCTTAGCTTGGCCACCAGTGACTGAAAGCAGTATTTGTTTTTTTTATAACAAGTATCTTTCAGACAATCTATATCCTTATGAAAAAATACAATGGGAACACTTTTTGTACCAAAATAGTGATTTATATTAGTTCAATTTCAAAAGAAACAAATGTAAAAAGTAACTGTTATAATGGGGGACCAATTTCCATGGAAGTCATGGGTGTATCAATCCATGAAATGAAATCCTGACAAACAAGAAAATTTCTATTTATTCTATCTTTGTGCATTTTGAAATCCATGAATTATAGTTCCCACAGAATTGTGTTTTTGCCAAAACCATGAAATTTTAAGTCCACAAAATTTAATTATTTCAGATATCTAAATCATCTTTCCTCAGAAAACTCTTTCTGAAATAATGTTTGCTAAACTTGAACCTTGCTTCTGATTTGTCTCTGTTTCTCTTATGGAGTCTCTTTGTTGCACTACTGGTTTTAACTTTTTATTTAAAAATACATAACTATCTTTACAGTTTGTACATAAATATATTATGTCCAAACGAACTGTCTCATTGTTCTATAATATTCATTATTAAGGTTTGTGTTTTTTTTTTCAATATTCACTGAAAATGTCAGCCACATGGTATTGCAACATTCACTGATAAGGTCATCTGTTTTTCAATAGTCACTGAAGGTGTCAGGCAACTGTACCTCACAGTCATGGTCAGCCACACAGTTTTACAAACATGTTGCAATATTGTTTAGCAGTATTCATTGAAAAGGTAGATTCAATGATTTTTTGTAACAGTAAAGGTGAATATTACTGTTTGGGCTTTTGCCATATTTGGAATATCAATAATATGAAAATCAAACTATAAATATAAAATTCTATCTGAATAAACATTTTAAGACATGAAATGTCAAGGGCAGCACTAACATTCTGTAAATTGTTCATTAAATGTGATTTACAAAGCTTATAGCAGCTTATATCAATGTGAAACTAGAAGATGCTTTTGCAAAAAAGCGCATGTCTCCCTCAATGCAAAGTGGTATAGGCAAGAAGTCAATAGGAGTCAGGAGCGAAAGTCAAAGAGACACTGATGGTTGGCTGCAATAGGGATCATCTACTTGGCATGTCCAGTCATCCTGCTAAGTTTCAACACTCTTGGCCTAGTGGTTCTCAAGTCACTGTTCAGGCTCCTGCGACCTTGACCTTTGATCAAGTGACCCCAAAATAAATAGGGGTCATCTACTCTGCATGTCCAATCATCCTATTAAGTTTCAACATTCTAGGTCAAGTGGTTCTCAAGTTATATTCCAGAAATGATTTCACATGACCAGGCCCCTGTGACCTTGACCTTTAATAGACTGACCCAAAAATCAATAGGGGTCATCTACTCTGCATGTTCAATTATCCTATGAAGTTTCAACATTCTGGATCAAGAGGTTCTCAAGTTATTGATCGGAAATGGTTATCAATGTTCAGGCCCCTGTGACCTTGACCTTTAACGGAGTGACCCCAAAATCGATAGGGGTCATGTACTCTGCATGAGCAATCATCCTATGAAGTTTCAACATTCTGGGTTGAGTGGTTCTCAAGTTACTGACCGGAAATTGTTTTCCATGTTCAGGCTCATGTGACCTTGACCTTTAATAGACTGACCCCAAAATTAATTGGGGTCATTTACTCTGTATGTCCAATCATCCTATGAAGTTTTAACATTCTGGGTCAAGAGGTTCTCAAGTTATTGATCAGAAGCGGTTTTCCATGTTCAGGCCCCTGTGACCTTGACCTTTAACAGAGTGACCCCAAAAACAATAGGGGTCATCTACTCTACATGACCAATCATCCTATGAAGTTTCAACATTCTGGGTCAAGTGGTTCTCAAGTTATTGATCGGAAATGGTTTTCAATGTTCAGACCCCTGTGACCTTGACCTTTGACGGAGTGACCCCAAAAACAATAGGGGTCATCTACTCTTCATGACCAATCATCCTATTAAGTTTCAACATTCTGGGTCAAGTGGTTCTCTAGTTATTGATCGGAAATGGTTTTCAATGTTCAGGCCCCTGTGACCTTGACCTTTGACAGAGTGACCCCAAAAACAATAGGGGTCGTCTACTCCAGCAGCCCTACAACCCTATAAAGTTTGAAGGTTCTAGATCAAATGGTTCTCCAGTTATTGCTCGGAAATGAAGTGTGACGTACGGACGGACGGAAGGACGGACGGACGGACAGACGGACGGACAGGGCAAAAACAATATGTCTCCTGGGGGAGACATAATTATGTTAGTGTCCAATATACCTCTGCCCTTACTCAAATAATCAATGTAAATTCTTTTGTTCTCACATGCATACCAAAAGATAAATAACATTCATAGATTACAGCAAGATGTGTGACAATAAACTTTGTTCTCATTATGTCATTGACATGTGGGAAGGGTGTTTTTCTTTTCTGGTTAAGGGCTGATTTTCAAAACTATCTTACTTTTGTAACAAGAGATAGTTAACTTAGCCAGTTTTCCTGGATTCTGAACCAATACTAACCTGATCTTATCAAATAGTTGCCAACTCCTCCACATGAATCAGAGGTGCAGCACGAATATTTTCAAACAATGTCTTCTATCACATTGTCTCATAGAATGTATATCTCATCTGAGGATCAAACTAATAACCCAAAGAGCTTTAGATCCGCTAGTGGGCAGGACTAGTGGGCAGGACTTAGTGGGCAGGACTAGTGGGGAGGACTAGTGGACAGGACTAGTGGGGAGGACTAGTGGGCAGGACTAGTAGTGGACAGGACTAGTGGACAGGACTAGTAGGGAGGACTAGTGGGCAGAACTAGTGGGCAGGACTAGTGGGCAGGACTAGTGGACAGGACTAGTGGGCAGGACTAGTGGACAGGACAAGTGGGCAGGACTAGTGGGCAGTGGGCAGGACTAGTGGGCAGTGGGCAGGACTAGTGGGCAGTGGGCAGGACTAGTGGGCAGGACTAGTGGGGCACAACATAAAACAACATCTATAGTCTAACAGCAGACAGTTTGCTTGTTTTGTTCCTTTTTTTTCTCCCTTACTCTACGAGTGTTTCTGTGTTTCAATCCAAAGTTCTCAACAGTTAAATAATAACCATCCCATATTAACAAAAGGTGCATGACAGATTATTTCATTGTTCTGTATTTGGTCTATTTGGTCCAACTGTCATTGTAGACAACTGACTTTCTATGTATTACACTTGCACCCTCCACCTTGGTGCCTTTGTGGTCCAACTTTCTCCTACTGAACAAGCTGGTTAGGTTATTGCCTTTTCCTTTGCTTCTAACATGAACTTTTTCATAAATTAATTTTCATCTGTCTGTTTCCAACCCAGTATTTTCTAAATCCCAAGCAAGCACTATATTAGGGCAGCACTCTTATTGCTGTACTTCCTGACAGATGTATTATACCATTATGAAATGTACATAGCCAACAATACCAAATTTCTATTCCTAACTTTCTGCCCCCTGTTTTGAAATACAATAACCAAGAAAGGTTTACCCTTGAATATATGTCAGGTCGCATTTTTTCATGAAGGTAACAGCTGTTTTTTCAAGTTTTAGCAAGTTTTTTTCTAAGATCTGACCTAGTTTTTGAACCAGGATGACCCAGTTTCATAACTGACCTACATTTCATAGAAATTCTGACAAGTTTCATTAACACTGGATAGAAAATGTGACATCTAGAGTGTTAGAAGTTTTTTTTCTAATATTTAACCTATTGGCATGCTTCTTGACCCCAGATGACCCAGGTACAATGAGTCTGAGATTTCATTTAGGTTAACATTCTGTCCGTGTTTCAGTAAGATTGAGAAAAAGTTGTGACCTCTAGAATGCTAACAGTAAAACTGTGGACGATGGACAAAGTACCAACCACCTATATAAGTTATTGGCACAAACTACTGGTACACTGAGCAAATATGACTGGGGCAAGTCAAATGGTCTTTGTACAATTTCAGCAAATATTTGTTGATAGTATAATAGTAAGGTGTACTAGTAACTCTTAACCCTATTTCCTGCTCCAACAACTGAAATATTGTGACAGCAGAATTTTAAAATGGAATAAATACAAGGATTGACCGACAAATACCACAAAAATATCTACATGTTTACTGTAAATGTGATTCTCTTACAGCCAAATGTTTATAAACTAATATCAACAAAATGTGACTATTTAACCTGATCCCCACGACTAAACTGTGCAAATTTAGGGTGAAAAAAGAAGAAATCTTTTATCAACAAAAAAATATATCTCACCATTTTTCCAGTTCTCTAAATATAATTTCTAAAACTGTATCTATCTGAATATTTATGACAAAATTCGAAGTAGAAATCTATGCTTGGTCATTTGTTCAAAGTTACCCGTACTTTTCTGACAGACAACATACATAAAACCCATAAAATACAAACATTAATGCTTTAAGTCAAGGAGAAGCACCTATCAGAATAAATTCTTAGTTTTTAAGATCTTCTTACAGATTTTATTGACTGTCTGCACCAAAAGAAAATCAACTTTTTTCAGAATTTCTGGCCAAGAACAGACAAATGATGGCAATGACACAGAAGTTTACTGAAAATAATACAAGTAGGGGGTAAATATTATCCTGATAAACAATCAGGAAAAGAGGTATAAGCTCTTTTAGAATTTTCTTTTATTTAACTTCAATTTGTTGCTGCAGAAACTGGCCAGAATTGTTTCAAATACAAAGAGCAATAGATAATTGAAGACTCAAAACTTGGGTCTCAATATAAGAAACTCAAAAAGTATATATTTATTTTATTTTATTTTGTTGGGTTTAACGTCGCAGTGACACAATTATAAGTCATATGGCGACTTTCCAGCTTTGATGGTGAATGAAGATCCCAGGTGCCCCTCCTGCATTATTTCATCACCTGGGAAGAACCAACCACCTTCCGTAAGTGAGCTGCATAGATTCCTTACATGAAGAATTCAACCCCCCCCCCCCCCCCCCACCCCAGAGTGAGGCTCGAACCCACATCGATGAAGGGCAAGTGATTTAAAGTCAGGGACCTTAACTACTTGCCCAAGGAGGCCCTCAAAACGTATAAGCAAGTGAAATGTGATATTACTGCAGAATATTTGTTGCAGTTACCTTAGTTATATACTGAAAAACTGAAGGTTACGTTATAGAAAATGAAGAAAGATTAACAACTTACTGCTTCCTCTGAGCCAGGCATGAAATTCTTTGTTTCTGTAAATATTAAATATTAAAAACTTTAAAACTTGTTATTTTGAGATATCTTTTTTTCCCGTTGAAACACACCTGGTCCAATATATACATAAAATATTCTGGTCTATGTCATGATGGTGTTTAAGAGATGAACATTTTACTTGACATCTACATCAAATATAAAATTCTTTTCAAAAAGTATCTGAGATTTTCTAAATCAATTACTCCCTTGTTTATCAATTAAACTGTAAAAAGGCCTACTGATTTATTTTCGACACTGTCATTCCCTCAAAATAACATATGATTAGTGTTTCAAGCTTGAATCACTTACTTTCTTTATATAAATATTCTTGCTAAACAAATATAACCAATTAATGCTTTAATTGGTCCTTATCAACACAGTAAATCGCAATATATTTATAATAAATTTCTTAAGACTAAAGATAAATTTCAAACTTACTATCTCCTCCATTCTGAAGTAAATACTCCTGAAATATATAAAAAAAAGTTTTCAAAAATCATTAAAAATGATAAGCCTATAAATCTAAAACAGTAAACCTTCAAGCTACATTAAAGTATTAAATAAATTTAGTCCCTATTTAATAAGTGATCTCTTACTCAGGTAAGATCATTTGTGACTCAAACTTTAAGGTATTAAGTCCTACATAACTCTGAAATATTTTAAGCATCTACACATTTCAGACATTATTCCACTTATTCCACAGATGCCAACATATACATGAAAGGTGTATGTTAAACACACAACACCAATGGACCTCTTGAAAATAATTTGCTAACAGTACAATACCAGCAAGTCCTGTTATACATACCATCTGAATCCTCTGGTGGGCTTCTTTTGCCATCTCAAATGCTGCAGAAAAAATATATAAAAAAAACATAGTTCAGAAAAGTTACAAGAATTACTGCATGATAAAAAAGTCGTAACAGGTTGCTTTTCCTGAATTTCACCTATAGTTTTAGGATCAAGAAGTTACACATCATATCAAAGGTCTCCAGGATTGGCAACAGAAACATTTTGAATTTTTATGATATCTTTAAATGGGGACAAATGCCTAAATGAAAATTAAATTCACATAAAAGTCAATTTCCAGCCATTCAAAACAATAAAATTATTCTTAAAATCTGACCAACATGTGAAATATATGGCAGTTTGAAATTTAGGAAAAGAGCTTTGATGTCTTATAGTTTCTTTAGTTTAAGGTTGTTAATTTTTTTCATTCTAGTTGAAAAAATTCACCATTTTGTTTTATATATATTGCCACGGTAACAAAATGACTGCCATTCTGACCAAGTACAGAAATGTTCATCACTTCTCATTTTCAGCCAATTTTGAAATTCATTTACTGCCATGAATGATTTAAGAAGACCTAGCTCAGAGAATAAACATAAAAACATCTTTGCATTATAGTTAACCCTTACCCTGCTAATATTCTAAAATGGACTGGTCTGTCTTTCAATTTTGGGCAGTACCACTTATTATTCAAATGAGTGTTCACTGAAAATTTACTGATTGCATAGCAAGCAGTGCAGACAATGATCAGCCTGCACAGATCTTGGTCTGCACTGGTCGCTAAGGCAAAACCACTTGCTGCCACCAGGCTAAAGGTTAAAGACCCTCCACTGACAGTGTGAAATTTATCCACATAAATATAAAAGAAACAGATGTTATTTGTTGATAATTCTTACCTGTAGAGTTAGGATGCCCTGGTAAATTGTACAAAATCTGAAATGATCAAAACCATCTTTGTTATATTACAATTAAAATCTATCAAAATTCAATAATTGTATACTGGCAGAAAATCTTAAAATAAATTAAAAATTAATGTCTTGTGAGTTTATCATCTGTGTTGATGTACATAAGTATTCAACAATCTTTTGGGACTTCCAAGAAACAAATAAAGTTATTTGTGGGATCTGCAGGAGCTTTCAAGTTTTTTTGTACAAAAACATCAAAGTGGTGGCTCTCTTGACCTCTGGTCACATGCCTGTCTGTATGATATAGGGCCTGTATTTCTTGGTAAGAAAAAATCATGATGAAATGATTTCCAGTATTAAAGGTAAACTGAGAACTTACATCAGCACCTGACATGAGTATCTGGTAGGTAACTAACACATTGTCTGTCTGAGCCACTTGTAATAGAGCCTGTTTAATCAATAAAATCTTCATTACACATAATGTACATAAATAAATAAACATAATTATAAACTGAAAAATGTCAAAAAAATTAATAATGAAACCGAACAAGAGTGCCAGACTGTCACAAAATACACCCGTCTAAATATTCAGTTACGTATCATAAAAAGATTTCGAGTAGTTCAATGGCCATAATCTAACAGTGCCTGGGGTTATTTGGGTGGTAATCGAACTTGGCTGAGATATTATGCCCTAAAACATTGTCACCAAGTTTGGTGAAGATCAGATGAAAACTGTTTGACTAAGAGAGCCGACTAGGCTAAATTCGCAGTTTTTCGAGTAATTCAAGGGCCATAATCCAAGAGTGCCTGGGGTAATTTGGCTGGTTATAATACTTGGCCGAGATATTATGCCCACAAACATTGTCAGCAAGTTTGGTGAAGATCGGATGAAAACTGTTTGATTTGGAGAGCGGACAAGGCTAAATTTGCAGATTTCGAGTAATTCAAGGGCCATAATCTAAGAGTGCCTGGGAAGATTTGGCTGGTTATCGAACTTTGCGGATGGTGAAGATCGGATAAAAGCTATTTGACTTAGAGAGCGGACATGCTTCTGGACGCCGACCGCCCGTCTGCCACAGGTGTTCACATAATACGCCCCGCTCTTTCAGAGACGGGCATATAAAAATACATCACATGGAGTAAACAAATACTATAAAATGAATATAATTCTAACACAACCAGCAAATAACCTACATACATGTAGAGCAAGATCCATCTCAGATTATTCTGCAATATACCACTCGGTGGAATGACGTCATCCCATCGAGGTGCGTAGCACGGTCTTAAAAAGTAGTTACCATTTTTTCTAACACAGTTGATAGTATGTCGTGTTAGAATCGAAATAATAAGTTCCCAAACGTGGTTTATCGTAGAATAACCCGAGTTTTGAGTTCTTATGCAAAACAATATATCACTCAGGCAGTTTTGAGTTCTTATGTGAAACAATATATCACTCAGGCCGTAGGCCGTAGGCCTGAGTGATATATTGTTTCGCATAAGAACTCAAAACTCGGGTTATTCTACAATAAACCACATTTGGGAACTTATTATTTCTTAAATATACAGTATTTTTCTATTCAATGCAGATATACCGCTGCTGTACCAGAACAATAAGATGATGTATAAACAATGTATAAAGTGAAACAGAATTAAAGTTAAGTCAAACTAATTTCATGAGCAGGTTTATTTTAGCAGCATCTAGTTTAGCAACTCTGTTTAGAACTTTCTGCCAGAAATATTGCCAAACATAATATAATTTTAGTATAAGTACCTTTTGGGCAGAACAAGATCATGAAAAACAACACTACTAATTATCAATTAAAGGATACATATTGTCCAAATATAAACATAATTTGCAGAACATGTTTAATCAGTATTTCAGATATACTTGCCTCATTTAACATTTCTTTATTCTCAGCGAGAGGGTGTTTATCACAGTATAATTTATCCTTGTATTTATGATGAATATGCTGTTTCCTGGCCTCGCTATCTGTCTCCACACTTATACTGCAACTAGTGGGCATATTCTTCAACCAAAAGTTATTTGCATTGTCATTGCCAATCTCTTTGAACATCTGAAATGTAAAATAAATACAAATATGCAGAGAAGTTATTTTTCGAATACTTGAAACTATGAAATTACATTGTACTCCATACTTTTCTTTTTCTCCATTTTAAACATCATAAATACATTTTCATTCTTTTTCTTGAATAACTTGCAGTTCATACATATTAGAGTGACATGCAATTTTAAAGAACTTACCTATAATCATGTGTAAAAATTCCCAACAAACTACCAATTTAAAACAAGCAAATTCGATGAATTGGTATCCCCCGCTGAAAGGGTTTGTGGTGAGGAATGGCAAAAAAATATATCCGGAAAAAAGTTAAGGATGTTAATAAGAAGCAAATAATTTCATTAGTCAAAATCAATTTAACAGAAAACAAATGTTTAATTAAAGAGTACATAATAAATGTATGATACTTTGATCCTGACTAAAGAATTTATTTTGAATGGGATATGCTTACTGTAATAAGCTTAGCTTTTAAAATTAAATGCAGTTAATTGAAATGTGAGCTTGAAGTATAACTGGAACGAAATATTGTCTTTGAGTGGTTTGGCACCAGGTGTTGCTGTTTAACATGTACTTAAAAGAACAGATGTCCTTAAGAGAACACAGGTAAGATATCTTGAACATGTCTTGTTATTGTTATTGCGCCAAGTGTTGGCAGCAGAAATTTTGTGCTCTTGATATTTTGATTATTCTGTGAAAACCAGTGACTTTAGAACCAAGATTTTTTGCATGGTGTTTCATGAATATATGTAGATAACATTTCTGTGATTTTAATTGGATTTATTCATTCGATAGTGGATTTTATTCAATAAAACAATTGGATGTACAATAGAATAGACTGCTTTTACCTGTAAAATAGTGTATATTTTTAGTGAACACAATCTCACAACATAATGTGCTTTATAAAGTATAATAGAGACCAATTATTGAAATTGGAAAACATACCCAGAAGGTTTTCACGACCAGACAAAGAAACATTGAAAATTCTAAAGGATTATGATATTTTGATTTACAGATCTGCCAGAGGTGGTAATAATCAACTTACATGTAATTGGGATATCAATCAAGGGATTAAACTAGACAATATTAGAACATTACCTGAGGCAGTTTCAACTGTAATATCAACAGATAGACCAAAGCATAAGAAAAAAATCAACAAAGAAGTGCTTGATTCGAAAAGAACAATGAATTTATCCCACATAAAATATGAAACTCAAACAATAGTTAAAGGCCAGAAAAATATAAAAATTTGTTGCATTAACCCAAGATCCTTGAAAAACAAAACGACAGCCTTCTGTGACTTTATTATCTCGGATGATCTAGATCTTATTGCTGTGACTGAGACATGGTTAGGCACCTCCATCGATAAAGCATGTCTAGGTGAACTGTTACCTGATGGGTACAAAATCAAGCATGTGCCACGCCCTGGTAGTAGGCGTGGAGGTGGGGTGGCCCTCATTTATAGATTGGTGATAGATGTAAAAGTAGTCTCTTCAACTAGTGACAATACTTTTTCAACATTTGAACATATTGAGTGTAATGTTAGTATCAACAACTACACAATGCTCATGGCCGTTATTTACAGACCTCCTCCATCAAAGAAAAATGGTCTGAATACAAATGATTTTCTGGATACCGAGTGGCCAGATTTCTTATCAAAATACGCCGCAGCTGACAAGAATATCATTATAACTGGCGATCTGAATTTTCATTTAGACATTCCTTCTGATCGTGACACCATCAGATTTAACAGTGTGTTACAATCTTGTGGCATGTATCAACATGTGAAAGGGCCCACCCACGTCCACGGTCATACCCTAGACATGGTCATCACCAGAGACATAGATAAAACAGTATCAGCAGTAGTAGTGACTGATCCTGGGTTATCAGACAGCTCTGGAAAAATAGCCAAGGACCATTTCGCGGTAATGTTTAATGCACTTGCCGCGAAACCCCCTCCGGTAAAGAGAACTGTGACATACAGGAAACTCCGTTCGATTGACGTTGATACTTTCAAAGCTGATATTCTATCATCCGATCTTTTGAATTTGTCACAAAGTACATCAGATGCAGAAACTCTCGTCTCATTATACAACAGTGAACTTTCAGCTTTAATTGACAATCATGCGCCTTTGTGTTCAAAAACAATCACATTAAGACCATCTTGTCCCTGGTTCTCGGAGGAGCTCCACGACGCCAAACATTTGAAACGTAAACTAGAAAGTAAATGGCAGACTTCAGGACTCGCCGTTTACCACTTAATGTATAGGAACCAATGCGCAATCGTTAACAAAATGTTAAAAAAGGCAAGAACTGATTATTACTCAGAGAAAATAGAATCAAGTGAACGAGACCAAAAAAGCTTGTTCAAAATAACGAAACATTTATTGAACGGTCCAAGTGAAGCGGCACTTCCATCAGGCAAGAACCCAGAACTACTAGCACAGGAGTTCAGCGATTTCTTCATAGATAAAATAGAAAAAATCAGAACTAATATTGCATCCCAGGATCAGAATGAATCATTTACTCCAGAAGACGGACGCATATCACTATGTGATACCGCGCGTTTGACTAGTTTCAGTCCAGCAACAGAGGAGGAGGTGAAAAAGCTTGTTCAAAAGTCAGCTAATAAGTCATGTGAATTAGACCCTCTTCCTACATGGCTCTTGAAATCTTGTATAAACGAACTTCTCCCAATATTGACGAAAATTGTTAACATCTTAACAGGCCTGTTTCCAATCTGCCATTCCTCTCAAAAATCCTTGAGAAAGTGGTAAGCAGAAGAATTGAGGAACATCTGACGAACAATCAATTACATGAAATAAACCAGTCAGCATACAGAAAATTTCATTCAACTGAAACCGCGTTGTTAAAAGTTCAGAACGACATTCTCGAATCCCTTGACAAAGGTGACGTCACAGTACTTGTGATGTTGGACCTGTCGGCTGCATTCGACACCATTGACCATAACACCCTTCTTCACAGACTCGAATTTAATTTTGGATTCGCCGATAAACCCCTTCAATGGGTGGCATCATATCTAACAGACCGCTACCAAACAGTATGCATCGATGGCAAACTCTCTGAACCAGTCCTTATGAAATTCAGTGTTCCTCAAGGATCTGTTCTAGGCCCAAAATTCTACACGATGTACACAAAGCCAGTTGGGTCCATCTGTAGAAACCACGGTCTAAACCACCACTTTTATGCAGATGACTCCCAACTCTATCTATCGTTTAAACCAGTTGACCAAGCATCAAAGGCAGCCACAATCACACGAGTTGAACAATGCCTAAAAGAAATCATCTCATGGATGAATTCAAACATGTTAAAATTGAATGCAGACAAAACTGAAGTAATTCTTTTTTCGAGTCAAAAACACTCCAAACATGTTGAAAATCTAGAACTGAAAGTTAGCGAATCGAGCATAAGACCATCAAAAACTGTTCGAAACCTTGGTGCTATGCTTGATTCGAACATGCACAAGGACCATCATGTATATTCTGTGACTCGAACATGCTTCGGCCAAATACGACACGTTGGTCATATTCGACCATATTTGACAACTGAAGCCACAAAAACCCTGATAAACTCGCTTGTGACCTCACGATTAGATTACTGCAATGCTCTTTTATACGGCGTGCCAAAATCAACAATGAGCAAACTGCAAAATGTCCAAAACACAGCTGCACGTCTTATTACGAAAACAACCCGTTTTGAACATATAACACCAATCCTTAAAGATCTTCATTGGCTTCAAATACAAGATAGAATCAAATACAAAATTCTCATTCAAACATTCAAGGCCTTGCATGGACAGTCGCCGGTGTATATGAGAGACTTACTGGAGGTGTACGTGCCAACTAGAAATCTGAGGTCAGCAAGTGCAGCAACAACCCTTGTGCCACAAAAAAGTCGACTGGTTACCTACGGGGGTAGAAGTTTCAGGGTTGCCACCGCAAAACTATGGAACTCTCTCCCTGACAATCTCAGAAAAGATTCATCACTTAATTCATTCAAAAGAGCTCTCAAAACACACCTTTTCAAAAATTTCTACAACACATAGATACCAACTGTGACTGTTTCTACCCGTAATAAATATGCCATTGTTATTTTTGTAATACAGAACTATGGCAAGTCATTCGTCGCTGACGAAGATCTCTTAACTGTACAATTCATCATGTAATTAACTAAATTGACAATCCAGCTTTTATTTCATCATGTCACATTTTAAGGGTTATGACGTTCTATGTGTGTGTTTTTCGCAAGACTTGAGTTTCACTTCAAGTGTGTGGTATTTCTATCTAATACAGTACATGATGGCACCATTTACCGGGAGGTTGAACCACTATATGCAGCCCGTCTGGGCGTACCAGATGTTTAAAGCACTGGTATTGGCAATAGGGGTAAAACGACCTCAAGGGTGGGGGTGCGGTCATGGCTGTTTGTTACAATAAGGCTGTAAATACTATCATTGTTCATTTATGATATTGTTGTAATAAGTATTATTTTTATTATTATGTACAACGCCATTGAATATATCATTTATAAAAAAGGCGTTTAATCAAATTGTTCAGTTTCAGTTTTGTGATTGCATATGTCATGTTTTGTTATTTTCCTACATATCTGCGATGTGTCACATGTTTAATTGTAAAGCGCCTTTGAACGTATATTCCATATGAAAAGGGCGCTCAACAAATCTGGTATAATAATAATAATAATAATAATAAATGTCTGAGGGCAAGGTTTGTGCAGTCACAACTTAACATGTTGAAGGTTTGAACATTTAAAAAAAAAAAAAAAAAAAGGAATGGAAATATATATATATATACATATATGTATATATTTATTTTTTTAGGGAGTGGGGGTGCAGGGGAATGGGAGAGGAAACAAATTTCACATGCTGATTATAAATATTGATTGAAAATTAAAAATTAAAAAAAAAAAAAAAAAAAGGTAAAAGGGTGAAGTTGGGGGGTGGGGGGCAGAGGATGCATGATCAGTGGTGGGCATGACTGGGTGGAGAAGTGAGGTGGGGGAATGGTACAACTTGGAAGGTTTGAAAAAAATCTAAAATAAGAAATGAAAAAAAAATTTTTGGTGTGGTGTTGGGGGGGGGGGGGGGGGGGGGGGGGGGAAGGGGGTGTGACCAAGGCAAGTGGGTGACAAGGTGTGGGTGCGCAACTTCATATGTTTATAATAAATGTTCACAGAAAAGAATGAAAGAAATTTAATGAAATTCTGCCAAATGGTAAGTTTGTTATGTACAAATATGTGGATTTTTAGACAATTAAAGGGCATTAACTCTGAAGTTACAAAAGAAATCCGTACAAAATTGTCTGTGCACAACCACATTATAGTACTCTAAATTCTGTTAAAGTTTCATAGTTCAAGGTCATATATATAAAAAGTTATGATGCAGAAATTGCCATATCTATAGATCTATAGCACCCTATATAGTTAACACTAGAAACCTCTAAGGGCCATAACTCTGGTGTTACTTGGGCAATCTGTCTGAAACTTGATGGGCCCCATAACCTCATAGTGGTGAACATGTATATGAAGTTTGTTTGAAAAAAATCTAAAATAAGGAATGATTTTTTTTTTTTTTTTGGGGGGGGGGGGGGTGGGGGGGGGGGGAGGGGTGTGATCAAGGTAAGGGGGTGACCAGGTGTGGGTACACAACTTCACATGTTTACAATAAATGTTCATGGAAAAGAATGAAAGAAATTTAATGAAATTCTACCAAATGGTAAGTTTGTTATATACAAATATGTGGATTTTTATACAATTAAAGGGCAATAACTCTTAATTTACAAACAAATCTGAATGAAATTGTGTGTACACAACCACATTATGGTGATCTAAATTCTGTTTAAGTTTCATAGTTCTAGGTAAAATATATCAAAAGTTATGATGCAGAAATTGCCATATTTATAGTACCCTATATAGTTAACACTAGAAACTTCTAAGGGCCATAACTCTGGTGTTACTTGGGCAATCTGACTGAAACTTGATGGGCCGCAAGAACTCATAGTGGTGAACATGTACATGAAGTTTTAAATAAATATTCCCAACCATTTCCTAGATATGGCTCCGGACGGACGGACGGAAAGACGGAAGGACGGAAAGACGGACGGAAGGACGGACGAACGGACAACGCCAAAACTATATCCCTCCGACTTTCGTCGGGGGATAATAAACCAGAAAGACACTGGTGCAAGAAAAATGCAATTCAATATACCAATCATGCATGAAATGTCAAAAAGCATTCATCATTTTTTTAACTACTGAGGATTTTTTAACAACTAAAATAGGAAGTATACCTCAATGAGACTGGAGTTCCAAACCCTTGTGTCCATCCTGAGAGACCGAATCTTTGACAGTCTTGGATCAAACCCTCGATGTATCCCAGCACATCGCACACACAACACAATACCAAGGTTCATGGAAGCCCAGTGAGCATCTATAACACAAATACAAATCTTCTCAATTCTCATATTGCTGATAAAAAATGTAACATTGAGTCAGCTTCCAGTGTTCCTACGTTTCATAACAATGTTCATTTGGTTATGCAAGAAAATATAAAAATAGCAGTAGATAACAAAGGTTAAGTTTTTCAATACACAAAGGTTGCATTTTCGATTACAATTGTAAAATCTTTGCAACTTTGATAGAATGTCCAAATTTCTTTCTAGTAAACAAAAAAGGCAAGCATATGTAAGCCATCTCATATTGTGCTTCTATCTGTATTACTTAAAGGTTCATTTCAGCCTAATAAAAGAGTTTGTATTCATTTGCTGCAGTTCATTATCTCATGTAACAAACAAGCTGAGACTATGAATGACAAGGCACAAATCAGTGAAAATCCAACAGGTAGTTACACAAACTTGAGTTTTCCATTGATAACTATGTGTTCACTGCTGAAACAGACACCTGTGAGATCATGTTGACTGAACTTACCTGTAGCCCCACAATCAGCACATTTTCCATTGTCTGGATTCTCCTTTACCTGGTCTAATATCTACAAACAAACATGGTTGGTTACACAACATTGGTTAAAACTAAAAGATATGTTAATTATATTCAATCAAAAAATATAAAATCTATTTCTACAAAAGAATGCACTACCATTAAACAGTGACTATCCAGTGAAAAGGTGATTTTTTTCTGTATACTATCTATTAAATCATTTTAAAGAAAATGTCAAAATTCTGTTAAAGGAAAGAATCAAGCAAGTCAAACAGATAATTCATGCTTTCAATCTATTTACACAAAGCATGAACAAACTCTCATTTCATAAACATAACACAAACACCATGTATACATTTACAGACAAATGGAACAATCCAAGTTCACAGACATCAGAAAAAAGTTCAACTGCTGTGAAAGCATTATCATTTGTGGAGGAACAATTTTCAAGAATTTCATCTTTGTTTGCTTCATTACATAGATTTAAATACCAACCAACTGATTAAAAAATCCTTTTCTTTTATCTTTACAATTTTTTTTGAAATTTCAAAAATTCATGTTCTCACAAAAAAGTCAACTGGGCCGAAACCACAAAACTTAATGCTAGCAAAGTTAAATGATTTCACAGAGTTTTACTTAGTCAGATTTCCTGTGCAATTATTACCAATTTCAAACAAGATGACAAAGAAAAAAAAATATTATAACACACAAAGACAGGCATGTAAACAGTAAACCACATACAGAATTGTCCCCTAAAGCATCTGTAATAGCTTCTTCAATGGCCATCTTCCAGTTGGATGCATCTGACGAGCTCTCAAAATGTAACCTGAAAATAAATCAGGAATTCAACATTCATTATACTAGTTTACTTTGCCTACTATTTTTGGGAGCCGGATTTCATAGAAACATATGAAAGTAAATACACTGAACTTCCAGATCCTATTTAACCTGTACACAGGCAATGTCGCCACATATGAAACCGATATGATAATCATATGATTTTCATATGAGACCTTTCATATGCTAATCATAAAAAAAGAGCCGCATATGATATCGATTTATGATTCTCATATGAAAATTTTATCAGTTTCATATGAAATGATTAGCATATGAATTTCATATGCAAATTGAAAGGCCTAGCATATGATATGGGCATGATACCGATATCAAATTCATATGTTATCTCCTTTCATATGCTAATCATATGCGTCTCCTTTTTTATGCTTTTCATATGCGAGCTCCTTTCATATGCTAGTCATATGATTCTACTTTTATATGCTTTTCATATGTTATCTCTTTCATATGCTACTCATGTAGTATTCTTTTTTACGCTGGTCACATGCAAGCCTTTTTCGTGAAAACATTTTATGGTCCATCTCTGTTGTTGGTTGAAAAGTGGCATCTTTTTCTCGAAAAAGACTGCTAGAGCAGGCTGGAACAAAAATCATCTTTAAAAAGAAAAACAAATTCAAAGGAATATTGATATTTCCATCTTTATTTTGATTTTTCTTTACAAACGAAACCATTGTGATTTGTTTACATTCAATAATGAGTATGTTTAACAATTACATTTAGGTACAATTTATGTATTATAATTACATTAAGTAACAAAGTTTTACACAGAAAGCATGTGAATTAAAGCTTTACAGAAATATGGAACAATTCAAGAAAAGAAACTCCGAGTAACACACAAAAGGAAGTACAAAATAAACAAGTATCTACAGATTTACATAACAGCATAACATATGTCGTCAATACTAATGTAAAACGAAATTTTGTAACAGAGTTACCAACGTCCCCCAACAAGGGACGTTTTTCACAAAACATACTACATCTTCTTCTATTTTATAGGGCAACAAACTAAAAATGTATATAAATCATTACTATGTATCATATAATTCATAAAACATTATGTACATGTACAAATGTAGTTTGAAAAATGTCTGGTGAATGCTTTCAAATGTTTTTTTTTTTTCATTTTAAGATTTAATGTGATTTTATTCTTAAACTGGCATGGAAAAATAAATACAAATATAATAAAATAGTTTATCATATTAAAGGGAGGTAATTAATAAACAAGAGAGCCATGATGGCCCTATATCGCGCTCACCTAAGTTAAGTTGCTTCCTTGTACAAATTTCTTTGCTAAAGCATCAAAAACAAAAATAAGTAGATCAGTAGGTTATATTCATGTTCACTGAACGTCAGTTTTAAGGTAAGTGTGCAAAATTATACATGTCATCCAAATTTTAAGTCTGTATCTTTAACAAGAGGGTCATGATGACCCTGGATCGCTCACCTGAGTAATATGAGCTACATGTTTCAAATGTCAAACTGATGATTTTTAGAAATTTTTTGGAAGATTTTCCGATGTACAATCAAGTAACCCCTGGGGCGGGGCCAACTTTACTCCGGGGGTCATGATTTGTACAAAGTGTGTAGAAGTCTACTAGGCAATGTTACATATCAAGTACCTAAGCCTTCTGGTTTATTTTTAGCAAATTTATGAAGATTTCCCTATGTACAATCAAGTAACCCCTAGGGCTGGGTCAATTTGACCCTAAGGGGTCAAGATTTGAACAACTTTTGTAGAGGTCCACTAGGCAATGCTACATGTCAAATATCTAAGCTCTAGCCCTTCTGGTTTATTTTTAAAAAATTTTGAAGAGTTTTCTATGTACAATCAAGTAACCCCACGGTACG
The DNA here is from genome assembly GCF_021730395.1 of Mercenaria mercenaria. NCBI lineage: Eukaryota > Metazoa > Mollusca > Bivalvia > Venerida > Veneridae > Mercenaria > Mercenaria mercenaria. Next base: position 5,022,874 of record NC_069365.1, on the reverse strand, counting down.
GGGTCAGTTTGACCCTGGGGGTCATGATTTGAACAAATTTTGTAGAAGTCTACTAGGCAATGCTACATGTCAAATATCTAAGATCTAGGCCTTCTGGTTTATTTTTAGAAATTTTTTGAAAATTTTCCTATGTAAAATCAAGTGACCCCTGGGGCGGGGTCAATTTTAACCCCAGAGTCATGATTTGAACAACTTTAGTAGAGGTCCACTAGGCAATGCTACATGTCAAATATCTAAGCTCTAGGCCTTCTGGTTTTTGAGAAGATTTTTAAAGATTTTCCTATGTAAAATCAAGTGACCCCTGGGGCGGGGTCAATTTTGACCCCGGGGGTCATAATTTGAACAAACTTGGTAGAGGTCCACTAGGCAATGCTTCACACTAAATATCTAAGCTCTAGGGCTTCTAGTTTTTGAGAAGAAGGTTTTTAAAGTTTTTCCTTTCGGTTGCCATGGCAACCAGAGTTCTGCATGGAATTCAATTCTTTGAAATTTTTTTAAAGAAGACCATCCAAGGAACATCCCTGTGAAGTTTCATTAAAATTGGCCTGTTGGTTTAGGAGGAGATGTTTAAAGGAAAGTGTGGATGGACGGACGCCTCACGGACGGACGGTGAGCGATTACAATAGCTCACCCCGAGCACTTCGTGCTCAGGTGAGCTAAAAACAAGAGTAGGTCAGTAGGTCAAGGTCACAGTCGGGTGTTATGAGTTGGGGTCATCTTTTAAATATAATTAAACAGTCTAGGAAATATAATCAGATAATTTTTGAAGTATTTTTTCCTATATAACTCATCAACAGACCCCTGGGGCAGGGCCTCTTTTCACCCATGGGACATATTTCAAACAATCTTGTTAGAGATCAACTAGGTAATGATACAAACAAAATATCAAAGGCATAGGCCTTGGACTTTCAGACAAGAAGATTTAAAAAAAAAATTCCTATATATGTCTATGTAAAACTAGGGAACGCCGTGGCAGGGCCTTTTTTCACCCCAGGGGAATAATTTGAACAATCTTGGTAGAGGATCACAAGGCAATTCTTCATACTAAATATCTAAAGCCTAGGTGTTGTGGTTTCAGACAAAAAGTTTTTTTCCTATACAAGTCTATACAAAACCATGTGACCCCCTGGGCGGGGCCATATTTCATCCTAGGGGAATTATTTAAACAATCTTTTTAAAGGCCAACTCTATGATGCTACATACCAAATATCAAAGGCCTAGGCCCTTTTGTTTTTGACGAGAAGATTTTCAAAAATTTTCCCTATATAAGTCTATAGAAATAATGTGACCCCCACCCCAAAGGCGGGGCCATATTATATCCTAGGGTGATAATTTGAACAATCTTGGTAGAGGACCACTAGAATGATGATGCTACATACTAAATATCAAAGCCTTAGGTCTTATAGTTTTGGACAAGATGATTCTCAAGTTTTTCCTATATAAGTCTATATAAACCATGTGACCCCCGGGGCCATATTTGACCTTAGGGGGGTAATTTGAACAATCTTGGTAGAGGCCCATATTGTTGTTAGATGATGCTACATACCAAATATCAAAGCCCTAGGCCTTGTGGTTTAGATAGGAAGATTTTTAAAGTTTTTCTTTTCGGTTGCCATGGCAACCAGAGTTCTATACGGAATTCAATTCTTTGAACAATTTTTTGAAGAAGATCATCCAAGGATCATCCCTGTGAAGTTTCATCAAAATTAGCATGGTGGTTTAGGAGATGTTGTTTAATGGAAAGTGTGGACTGACACCGGACAGTGAGCAAAGGCTCAGAGTGAGCTAATAAATGAAATGCATGACATTTACATGCTACTACAAAACTTTGTTTTTAAGTAACACACCAGAAAAAAGTTAATTCTACTATTTTTCAATGCAGAACTGCACTACATATCAACCTATTATAAAGGTATTGCAACTAAAGTAATTCTCTATTTACCTATAATTATATACCATAAAGTTATATCCTGTGTTTGGGTTTTGCATTCTGGATTTTTACAATTATCAATAGCTTTTTATATCTACATGTATCATTACAATCACCTTATTTAATAATTATAAACATAATTTCATTTTTAAATTAGTGGGAAAACTGACATAAAGCACATGTATTGTACTTTTATCATATAAAAGAGAAGAAATTTCATGTACACAAAAAAGGTAACTTAAGTGTCTGTGACCTTTGTACATGACACAATGTCTTGTAATGGTTATTATGTATGCAAAGTTATTTAGATATACACCAATGCATAAAAAAGTAACAGACCAGATAAAAAAATACCAAAATGTTTCATCTCTAAAGGTGACCTTAACCTTGAGTTAGAGGTCTGAATCTTACATGCAACAAATTAATTTGTTATGGTGACTGTGGCAAGTTACTTGAATATAGTAAAGTTACTGACAAGACCAACTAGAACTGTGGATGAATATTGCATCATAGCATGAGTCTGTGTTAAAAATATCAAATAATCAGAGAGGTACAGATAAAAATTTAAGTATGAAAGGGGCATAATTTGGTCAAAAATACAAATCAAGAGTTACAGGGATTGTTACCACACATGCAGATGACGATGATTATAAACAACAGCTTTTAATTTCAAGTCATCTTTTAAAGCACCAAAGATATGTCTATAAACGAAGCTTTCGAAAAAAATTAACATGAAAATAATTCCAAGTATAACAACTTTGTGACCTTGACCTTTGGTATAATGGGCCCAGTCCTTGCACATACTTTGTATGCTGGACAATGCTTTATGTGAACTTACAGTAAGATATAAGCAATAATAACAAAGATATGACAGAAAAACAAAGGTTGCCAAAAAACTTTAACATTTAAAATAACCTAAATATAACACCTTGATGACCTTGACCTTGGATATAATTGGCCCAGCCCCTGTACATACTTTGTTTGTATGCTGGATAATGTTTATGTAAAGTTACAGTAAGATATAAGCAACAGCAACAAAGACATGACAGAAAAACAAATGTTGCCAAAAAACTTTAACCTTAAAAATAACCTTAGTATAACACCTTGGTGACCTTGAACTTCGGTATAACAGACTCAGCCCCTACACATACACTTTGTTTTTATACTGGACAATGTTTATGTGAAGTAACAGTAAGATATAAGGAATATTAACAAAGATATGAGAGAACAAGAGCTTGTAGAACACGAAATGCCCCCTTGATGCATTCAGTAATTGCACAAGGGACAGAAATTATTTAGTCACTGAGCATAAAAGTGCTACTGTTCTTGGTCAAGGTGACCTTGACCTTTGACCTCAAAATCAATAGGGGTCATAGGCCCAAGCATTCTCAAGTTTTCATCCATACACATTTTAACTGTTCCTGGTCACTGTGACCTTGACCATTGACCTAATGACCTCAAAATCAATAGGTGCCACCTGCTGGTCATGATCAACCTCCCTATCAATTTTCATGATCCTAGGCCAAATTGTTCTCAAGTTATCACCCTGAAACCATTTAACTGTTCTGGGTCACTTTGACCTTGACCTTTGACCTATTGATCTCAAAATCTTTAGGGGTCATATGCTGGTTATGATCAACCACCCTATCAACTTTATGAACCTAGGCGAAAGCATTCTTGAGTTATCATCCAGAAAACATTGAACTGTTCCTGGTCACTGTGACCTCAACCTTTGACCTCAAAATCAATAGGGGTCATCTGCTGGTCATGACCTACCTCCCTATCAACTTTCATGATCCTAGGCCCAAGTGTTCTTGAGTTATCATCCGAAGTTTAAATGATCTGGGCCATAGTGACCTTGACCTTTGACCTACTAATCTCAAAATCAATAGGGGTCATCTGCTGGTTTTGACCAACCACCATATAACTTTCATGATCCTACACCCAAGCGTTCTTAAGTTATCATCCGGAAACGGATTGGTCTACATACCGACTGACCGACATCTGCAAAACAATATACCCTTCCTTCTTCCTGCCAAAAAACTTTAACCTTTAAAATAACCTAAGTATAACACCTTGGTGACATTGACCTTGGGTATAATGGTCTCAGCCCCTACACATACTTTGATTGTATACTGGAAAATGTTTATGTGAAGTTACAGTAAGATATAAGCAATAGTAACAAAGATATGACAGAAAAACGAAGGTTGACAAAAAACTTTAACCAAGAAAGCTAAGCCGCACCAACGACGGGGCGAGTAGAATAGTTCCCCTATTCTCCGAATACTGGAGCTAAAAATTGTAATGTAATACCTATGTTTATAATTTTCTATTTTGGTATTTCTTTCGGACAATTAAGATTTTAACTGTACATTTCAAAAATCAGAAGAAACTTGTCAACTTTGCAGTAGCTTCGGGGTGTAAAACATTAGTTAATATCGAAGTTTAATTACCAGGTGGACAGGAAGTGAAATAATGTGTCTGCTGTGTTTTCCTGTATAACACTTTATAAACTCAATATACTCTGTGATCGGGGGAGAGACTGCCCAAGTGGCGGGCTAAGGGACTTGTTCCCGCTCTCATGAGCTGAAACTTAATAAGCTTTGTTAAGAGCTAGTTTGAAATATATTTATAATTAAGAAATGTTGTTAAATAGATCAGTAAACAGAACTGTTTTAAAAGACTTATTGAACATTGATTATATTCATGAAATTAGACTGAACATTTATAAGTTACTGTGCATTGCTCTTCGTAGAAAATAAATGTTAGAACTGTCGTAACGTGTTGTGTTCAAGACAAGCTTCAGGTACACAGACCAAGTGTTACGTTACAAAATGACTTTCATTTCTGTACGTCAAATTCAGGTTTTATTTTATCAAACATGCATAACTATCTTAAGTCAAATAACTCTACCTACATTCTGAACAGTCAAGCTAAAAAATGGGACAGGTCAATCAATAAATAAAGGATGCTACAGGCTAAAGTATAAGGGAAAAACTTTAAAAATGTTCCTGCCTGAAAGGATCATTCCTGTGAAGTTTGGTGTAAATCTGCCCAATGGTTTTCAGAAAGATTTTTTAGAAATTGTTGACACACAACAGGCATTGAGCGGTCACAAAAGGTCATCCTGAGCCATTGGCTCAGGTTGTGAGTTAAAAGAAAATAATCCAGGAACATTTTCCCTATTGTTTGATGCAAATGTATTTCAAAATGGAGCAATCCATTTTTGAAATTAATCAATCTTTGAACCGAACAAGTGGGCAAATACGGCGACTCCCTGTTTACTGCAAAAGACAAATCTAATATCTTTAACAGACAGAAAACATGTTTCAATCAGAAAGACATGGTTGTTCTAAGGATGATCGTTTTGTTTAACTGGATAGAAATTTTGTAAACATTTACCAGTCAAACATGACAAGGACTCATTTAAACATGTTAACATGGGAGCCTTATTAAATAGAAGAAAGCAATCACAAAAAGATTCTCAACAACTTCTTTAAATAATTCACAACAGAAAATACATTCTTTTGAAAATAGTATTGAAATGCAACTTAATGATCTTTGAAGATTTAGTAAACTGTTTCTTAAATATGTTTGATGAAAACTGAATCATTGACTTCACAATATGCTTTGTTTCAGTTCTTTTTGCATAGTAATGCTGCACTAAAAAAGTTAAGCAATATTTCGACAGCACAACTTGTGCATATTTCTCAAGATTAACAAAAAAAAAACAATCTGATATGATATATTTTGACAATACATGTAATTATAACCCAATGCCTGTGGTGTATAGTAATACATCAGACTGTAGATATCATGTTACTATTACACTATAAACAATTTGTCTCAAATCTCTTTAACAAGGATTCTTAAAATAATAAGTGTGTCTATAGTGACATACAATATCTAACAAGTTTAAACAGTAAAGCTATGTCAAAAACAAAATGTAATTATTGTTTGTTGAAGAACAATTTATCTAAAACAGAAAAATAAACATTAGTCTGTGTTCAGACCCTGATATTAACTTCTAAGGCTATTCAAATTTTGTGCAATTATATCCATTTTCTTCTCAAAACACTTTTAATGATTAATGAAGCCAAGACTGATAAGGTCAAAATATAATGTGACTTTTTTTAAGATTATCTAATGGGTAGCCATCCCAAAAAGGAAAATATTAAACAGTATCATACAACTTTAAGATCAAAGTTGACTTTTCAAAAGAAATTTAGAAGACTGCAGAGTTGCTTGTTTCTATATGCAATGAAACGTTTACTAGTGAATTGCTGTTCAATCATGGCATTGATGAATCAGGAATTAACAGTACATGATGTGATCATCTGCAAAATTTATCATCTTTAACAAATTTATACATGATACTAATGCCCAACAGTAAAACAGTCACAGCTTATATGTACTATAAATGTGCATGTCAGGGTTAGAATTCAAGTGCTTTTTAGTGAGTATAAAAAATTCATAACATAACTTGTAGACAAATCTAATGTTTGATACACAATACAACTGATGACATAATTCATACTTATTCCATATTATACATAATACAACTTTAAACATTCATTATAACTTTTCATACTTGATCAACAAATTACAACTGTGAAAGCACTCTATACTAAATCCATGACACTGAGTGTACTTTATACTTACTCAATGACACAACTGTAGATGCACTTCATACTTACTCCATGACACAGCTATGGAATTACTTCATACTTACTCAAGTATAAAACTGTGGAGGTACTTTATACTTACTCCAAAATACTACTGCTGGCATACCTCATGCATATATACTCAACTAGTTAGCTACATAGACATATTTCACACTGCCACTTACTCCATGACACAAAGTTCTGTTATCATACTTTATAAATACTACACAATACGACTATAGTCAAACTTCAAGTTCATACTTATCCCACCATACATCTGTAGACATACTTCATACTTACTCCATGATACATATGTAGATATACTTCATATTTACACCATGACACATCTGTAGACATACCTCATACTTATTCCATGATACATCTGTATACAAATTTCATACTTATCCCATCATACATCTGTAAACATACTTCATACTTACTCCATGATACATCTGTAGACATACTTCATACGTATTCCACCATACATCTGTAAACATACTTCATACTTACTCCATGATACATCTGTAGACATACTTCATACGTATTCCACCATACATCTATAGATATACTTCATACTTACTCCACCATACATCTGTAGACTACTTTATACTTCACAATACAACATACTGTATAGACATATTTCATACTTATTCTACGATATAAACGTGGTTGTACTTCAAAAGTACTCCATGACACAATTGTGAACGCACTTCATACTTACTCCATGACAATGCAGGGATCACTTTTGGCAGATACTATAATGAGATTAATTCCCATTTGCCTTGAATCAATGAGATTTTTGACAAAATGAATGGGATTTTTTCTTTTTATAATGAGATTGTACATCGGCGGACAGCTTTTATTACACTGAATTTAAGCAAACACCTGTTTATTTGTAAGAACAATTATCTTGTAAATAAACAAAACAGTTCCTTACAGAGACACCATTTACAACTCTAAAATTCAGTGCCAGGAATTGCTGAATAGGTTGATGAAAGTTGTAACCATGCCTTGGGTCCACATGCATTTTTCCCTTAATGATTTTACTTCAAAGCTGCTTTGTCAAAGTTGAAGTTCAGTTGTGTTTTAATCTTTCTGGACTTGATACACTTCCATTAGGTCAAAACAATTTTAAAGTCAAACTTATTTATAACCCTACCCTCAACCATTTCGTTTAGAAATTCGGGCGTTCAGCGTTTTTTATGAAGGGACTTCACCGGCGGTTTCTCCACCATCTTGTTATTCTCATCGCTATTCATCCGCGCGAATAGAGGCAGAAAGTTTGCCCTTCCAAATGCTTAAATTTCTGTTTCAGTGGTATTTTGAAACATCGCGAAAACAGATTATTTTTGTCTGGTAGTCATAATCATCGGACGCTCTATGGAGATAAAAGCGAAATTCAAGCGCCTAAATGAACGTCATACGAAAATTAAGTAACGGCAAGACCGCATTGCAGCGAAAAGTTGCAATTTCGGCAAAAGATCTACAGCCACGCGGATGCGATTTTTAAGCGCATTTGAGCAAAATTTATGCGATTTTCACCAAAATAATGCGAGAATATCACGAAATCGCGACCAAAAGTGATCCCTGCAATGTATTCATAATTACCATAGATCTACTTTAATATATCTTTAATATACTTACTCTACAATACAACTGCAGTCACACTTCATACTTACTTACTCCACAATATAATTGTAGAAATACTTCATATTTACCTTCTTACGCCACAATACACAAGCAGACACAAATAAAATATCATGTTGTAACCAGGCAGGGGTGGCAAATTCAGTTGTCCGTATTGCCCAGGTTGTCCCAAAACTTGTACGGACAAGTGAAATTTGACCAGAATTTACTATATTTATAACTATCATACGGACAAGTAGACAAGAGCTGTCAGTGGACAGCGCGCTCGACTATTCTCAGTGCTTGATAGTATAATATAAGCAATGAGTAAAACTTTAACATTACAATAAGCATATTCTAAGTCGAAAAGGGGCCATAATTCAGTCAAAATGCTTGATAGAGTTGCCTCCTCCTTTTTACAGACTGGTGTCATGATGGTAAACACGTATGCAAAATATGAAAGCAATATCTCAATGAACTTTGAAAATATTTGGGGTGGTACGCTAACTTTAACATTTGTGTGACGCTCACACCAGGGCGAGTAGGATAGTTTCCCTATCCTTCAAATAGTCGAGCTAAAAATAGCAATTGGCAAAAACAAGCAAGTCAAAATCAGATTCTGCCACCTCTGCCAGGCTGCACACTATGTAAAAACATCATCAATTGTGCGTATCATGTAAAGCACCATGAATGAATACATATTTACAGCAGATCGAAACAGAATGTCAAAGAAATGATAAATGCTGTCGATTCCATTTAAGTTAGCACCAGCAAAATTTTGTGATACTGAGTTTGGGCAAAAGTCACATGCACATTGCAAGTATGCGGGCTTAATTATTCCAACCCTGCATGTAAAATGATTTATTATCACACACAATTGTGACAAATGCCAATTTCTTGGCATTGTTTTCAAAATAATCGGAATACTGATATAGGCTCAATATAGGGTCAGCCCTTTTTTTACGCCGATTTTGGGGCCGAACTTTGGCCCCATTCCCCAGGCAAAATAATATACTTTTATCCCCAACTGCACTAAAAAATTCCCCAATTGCAAGTCGTTTTTATCAGCGAAAATTTCCACCCCCGATGAATAAATAGGTCCGAATGTATATGCGTTCTAAACACCGCTTCTAGAAACGCCGCAATCGGAACATCTCAGATATTACCGTTAGCGTCGGTCATCGGGAATTTCCCTTTCCAAAGAAAAGCCTTTCCAGAATTTCTGATTCGCGGATATATTTATCTACAACAATCCGATTTGCGGATATTTATCTAATAACAAGCCGATTTGCGGAAGTAATGAACGAAAAAATCTGGAAATATTGTTAAGTCGAACGGCTCACAAATAATTTGCGCGATCGTGAAATGATTTCAATCGCGGTCGCGTTCATTTCAGTCTACGCGTAAACATTTCGGTCTGCCCAACATTTCACTTGCGTTCATTTCAGTCTATGCGTAAACATGTCGGTCCGCCCAGCATTTCACTCGCGTTCCTTAAATTTCAGTGAAGAAAGTTTGAGATACAAATGAACTAAAGCAGTTCCTTTGGTTCTTTCAGGTGCCCAATGTAAAGCATTGATACATGGGGATGGATTTTTTAAAGCACCTCCCAAGTGCTTCAAAACAAAGTGCTAATCATACCTTTAGGTGGTATTTTCGCTATACAGTAATATGTATGGACTAGATTGTAAATTGAGATTTATATATAATGCAATTAAAAGCATTTAAAAAGCTTTTTAAAAGTCATAAAATAAAAAAGGACAACCCTATTTTTGATAAATGACCTTATATTAAGTTTGAAATACAAAGGTCAAAAATAAAGAACTAAATATTAATGCTTTATAAACATCTAAGTAGTGAAAAATGCCCATTAAAGGGAGATAATTCAAAAATTGCAAACTATTAAAGGAATAATTTCATACATTGAGCAATTACTTTAGCTTTGAAATTGTTCTTGAAAAATGATTTAAACATTTTAATGACAAGATTAAAAACTATTTTTGATTCAATGTGATATTAGGACAAAATGGTTCAAGGGCAAATTGCTTGGTTAAAGTATAAAATGAAATAGAGATTTAAAAAAAACAATGGCTTCTAATTCTGGCACTTTACAGTAGGGTATGAAATGGTCCCAAGATTTTGCAATTGGCTTAAGTCATGGCAAAAAGTGTGAAACAGCCAGGGGAGGCCTTGATCTTACTCAATCTGTGTGTTTTTGTTGTTGTTTTTTTATATATATAAAAAATTCCCCAATTTGGTATTTTACGACGCAAATTTCCCCTTCTGAAAGGACCCACCACCCTTCCCCAAAACCATAAAAAAAGGGCTGAGGGTGTAAAAAATTGTTTGTTTCCGACATCCCAGCCTATCTTAAATTTTTGGCCCGACCCTTTAAGTTTTTATAGCCTTGGAGAAGTTTTTTCAACTTTTTAATAAAAAGTTGATAAGCTGAATTTATTATGCTTTAAACATGGCCAGTAATGTTAGAAATCAACTTACTGACGCTCTAAAGGCATAACCCCCCTTATTTGTATTCATTTTTTGACACAAAAATGATTTCCCAAAAGTTTCCCTTAATAAATTTTTTTTAATTTTTTTTCCGTCCTACCTACCCTAATTTTTTTAGCATGTTACCGGAAACAAAAATTTTTTTTAGTCTTTGCCCAAAATCAAAATAATTTAACTCGTTATTTCGTATTAGGCCAGATATGATACATCTGATTTCCATAGATATCAAGCATTTCTGACACCGAAGTTTTGATTGACTGCTGACATGAATGCTAATCCAGTTAATTACCAGTATCTCATTCTGCACTATTGTAACAATTAAATCTTTGCAGACTTTGTTCCTGGCCTATGTAGAATTTAGAACACTCTGTACTGTAAATGTAGCTTATAATTGTCAGCTTTTTCCACTTGCCCAAAAAATATGTCAAGCATGCATTTAGACTTCCAAGTTTATATACTATTCTTATTCAATTGTTTTAACTGTGACCAAATATTCTGGTAACAGGACCATTTGAAGCACCCCTTCAGGCTCCAGTGTCTCTGAAAAATATGTTTGTGTGATTAATTAATCATTTTGTTGTTCATGCATGTTTAAATGAGGGCCAAGAAATAGTAACAAAATTAAAAATTTAGAGTGAAAAATATAAAACATAATTAAAAATTTAATGAGACTGTTTGTGTTTTCTTACTATTCAGTAGAGTTCAATGTCATTGCCTAAAAAGAAAATGAATCACCGCTGTATACACTGTAAACATTTGAATATAATCTGGTTTTTATTCTACAATATATTTTTTCATGTTGACAAAGCGTGCATAATATCATTTGTGTGTAAAGATCAATAGAAAAGAAATGGGTACATGCATAGTACATGCATGTACTTATGGCAGAAAAGATATCCTATTAATAACTTTGAAAATATGGAAGGTTACTAAATAAAAATATATAGAGTCTAAGACCATTTTCTTCATATAAACCACACACAAGTTTAAGACCTCATAACTTCAATCCAGGGGTCGTGAGTTTGAGCACCCGACTAGGGTCACGACCATGCCTTCTCATACGACACCACTGCGACCAGTAGTGGTTTTGTCCATGAAGTGGACACGCGAGTGATTCAAATAAATTTTAAGTTTTCATCACAATAGAGCTCACATATCTAGTATAAATGGGAAACTTACTTTTTTTCATCCATTCACATGAGAGGCTGATTCTGCTAGATTGCACTGCACCATGATAAGTTCTTCTCTATCTTCCGTTGACGTCAAACCCCTTGAGGGAACGTTTGCAAGAGACTGAGAGTTGGTGGTCACCAGGTCCTGCCTCAGGCTGTGGAACCTCCGCTCATATCAAAATAGCCGCTAATGGCGCTATCAGATTCTTGATCAAAAGTGGATGAAGATATTCCTGGTTTGCCCTGCAGCTAGGCAGTGAGGGCACAATGCTAAGTTCCATTACCTTAGTTCATCTTTACTGTTCAAAGAGCGTAAAAACATTATCTGTACCCATCATTTTCAATGGGCTAGCAACTAAAATAATGTCACCTGGATACGCACATCTTGAAAGTTTGTTAAACCGAATGACTCAATTTCCACCAGCAGATTACTTTATCTTGACATTTCATTGTAGATTTTACATGATGTAACATTCTTCTAAACATACAGTAGATGACAACTTCATCTGCGGCGCTTCCTGCTCGCCTTTACGGAATCAGTATGGTATCGCATAGATCTATCATGATTGCCCTTGATTCAGTCAGTGCGTAGCCTTTAAGCTGACCTGCCATTTGTCTTTCTTGTCAGTAATTTGTCAGTGCGCTGCTTGAATTGTTGTGGATGTAATTTCGCGTGTATGTCATCCATTTGTAAACAAACGCTCAATTCGGAACAACTCGGTTTCCATCCGATATTCAGTTTCAGTGCCGTACCTGTACCGGATACGGTGTTCGGAAATAGGATATTTTTAATGTAGATCTATACATGGTAAAAATAGGTTTTTATGTGTCACAAATTTTATTAAAGACGCTACATATATATGCACCAAACCGCTGTTATTGCTTGATAACAAACTGAACTTTTTAATTAGCCTATGTTATCAAACGTGTTTTTGTTTCTTTGTAACTTACGTTGTAGTCGGTCGTCATATGATAAATATTTTGACATTTGTATTCTTATTGCAATTAGTGCTGTATTTTCAAACTTACTCATATCCGTTCGTGTTTTTTTTTTCACAGTGTGGCAGTATAGTGGAACCTTTCTTAAAGAACAGCTATCAGATAAAAGTTAATTTCTTTAAGTTCAATGCGGAGATGTTTTTTTTTTTTTTTTTTTTTTTTTTTTTTTTTTTTTTTTTTTTTTTTTTTGTTTAAAGTGATTTTCTAATGAGAATAATTGCTATATATTAAGTTAACAAAATATTTAATATAATTACATGGAAATCTGATAGGCCTATGTTTAATATCTAATCCTATTCAGTTACTTATCTTTAATTTACCAGATTTATGTCCTATGCCTACTTAAAGATTGAATTAAGCACGCAATCATGGTAACGGTAACTGCAAATTAACAGTCGGACTCCCTTGAAGGTCGTTCACTTTTCACGCGGGTTAGGGGCCTAATAGCTGTACAACTTCATGAGTTAACATGGATGTTTTTCAATTGCGACACCAAAATTTCTCAAAGTTGGATGAGTTTCCGGTTTTCAAGGATTCCAGTTTATAGCGGTTTCAGTGTATTTTGCTTGTCTCAATTCTCTTTACAAATCTAGATCTAGATAGTGCTGACGCTATGAAAAATATTGAACTGTTTCATTAATTTGGACACGGCAATGTACAACGAAACTCGATATTATATCATGTCGTGGAATTGTCGACTGTCGACATAAAATGCTTAACCACGACACACGACATTCAACGCGACACACGACAACGAGCAACGACACACGACAGTCTGTCGCTCAAATATCGCAAAATTATCGCATGTCGAGGTTATTTAGATCAAATGTTGTTAATATTTTGCTTTCAAAAATTGGTCATTTTCAATCAGATATTATGACAAAAGTACTAAAGATGTATTAATAAATATTACATGTATTTGTAGAACTATTTAATAACTATTTCATAAAGGCTCAAACCCGACCATAAGAGTCGTAGGCCTACAGGCTCGAACATGGGTGCCATGTCAAAAAGTAAAGAATGCACGACAATACACCTTATTTTCCTAAAAAAAAGTTCATCAACTAAGGCTCTGAAGTAACACGCTTTGGTGTATATCAATTATTTCTACTGAAATAAATAGTTTCAGTAAGTTTTGTCTGTCTGTACGATCTGTAGACTGGCGATAGGGACCATTTAATTAACGCTAATTCTCATCGCATTTTTTCGAAAAATTCATCAATTTCATTTTATTATAAAAAACGTTAGGAATATGTTATAAAACTGAAATTTCTTTTAATAAGTAGTTGGAAATATTGTTTAAACGAATATGAAAAACGATTTTCTTCCTCGACGGACACACCGGGAACATTTCCTGCATGAACTTTAACCTTTTTGACTTAAAATATTAGCCGTAAAATAAGGAAAAACTGCGTATAAAATATTTATTTTGGGTAAATAACTGCAAGGAAATACTTGTTTTGATAGAAATGTCAAAATCTGAAAGTTTGTGACAAGAACAAACAACATATGTTCGTCCGTCTGTACGTAATTTAGGATAAAAGCTGTGTTTCCGTAATTTTCTGTACGGAAAAACGTCCGTGTTTTTCATTAACTTCAAATAATTGTAGAATGTTCCAGTAACAAGATATGTTTATGAAATAACTTTTATGATTAAATCTAATACATTGTGTAAAGAGATATATAACTTGTATATTTTTACCGCCTACAGTTTCGTCGTGGGACCGTCTTAAAATGTATCATTTTTTGTGAAAATATGCATTCTTTATAATTATATTAAATAGAGAACAGAGAGGTGAGCATTGTCAGAGGAGTCATATCTTTATAACCTGATGTCTGATTTTAATAAATGAAACATTGTTGCAAAACAAACATTGTCCCTAGAGAAAACAGGTCAAGTCGGGTTCGAACCCGGTCAGTTAGGGGTCAAGGTCATAGATCAAAGTCCGGTAATATTCTCAAAATGTGAACTATTCTGTAGCGATTAGATGCCAAAGAAGATCTTTTTAGCAGTATATAGCGTAGCCGCAACTTCGGTGGTGTTGGGGGCGGGGAGAGAGGTCGCAAAATCGTCCGATTTTTGTTTTTGTTACAGTATCAAGTTTCAAGGAAAACAGAACATAGAATTATACCGAGAACTCATCAAAGTGCACGGTTTTCGCCTTAAAAATGTTTTTAGGGGAGATCCCCTAATTTGCCAAAGCCCACGCACCAACCGCTTTGTCTGTTTATGCATTTTACTGCTTGTCCGAAAAATAAAGTTTTAACATTTAAAGGGGCTAAAAATCGCATCTTAAACTCATTAGTTTGAAGTTAAAATTACAAAATCTTTATTATGGAGATCCCCCAACTCCACCCTCATGATTTATGACCCGCGCTGCATGTATTTAGGCCATTCCATCTAAAAAAGACCAAAACGCGCAAAATCACATGTAGCTCTAATTCTGAACAGTTCCCGGAGGAGTATGTTGTACAGATCATCATTGTCTCCGCCATTTTGTTTTCATAATGCAATAAGATATGTATATGGTTTTCATATCAAAAACATATGGGTCTCATATGGACAATATTTCATATGATTTTCATATGTTAATTGATTCATATGAGTAGCATATGAAAACCTTCATATGAAAATCATATGAAATAGTACATATGAAAAGCATATGATCGTATTACGATATGATTATCATAAGAAATTCATATGAATTTCATATGGTAATCGTTTCATATGAGAATCATATGTGGCGAAATTGGCTATGTAGCCTGCTGCCAGCAAGTGATTCTGCCTTTGTGACCAGTGCAGACCAAGACCAGCTTGCACATCCATGCAGGCTGATCATGGTCTGCACTTTACGGTTTTCAGTCTGTAAATTTCCAGTGAACTCCCCTCAGAATAACAAGAGCCATGTTAGACATGGCCAATCCCCCCGCCGGGCATATTATAATTGAGCGCTAAAGTTCCTGGCAAGTTAGTGTCTGAAAGTATTCATTTTGGGAGAAGCTTTGAAAAACCGTTTAGTTGTGGTCCACATCAGGGGTTTTAAAGATGTGGAAGAAAGAGTTATTCAGTGATGAGGTGGTTTACTGCTAAATTTTATTAATTTTCATGAACAGTATAGCTGTATGATGTTTTTCTATATGGCTACTGTAAAAAGAAGGAATGGAAAGCTAACAGGGAACAGGAGTGCCAGAATGTCACAATATATGCCCGTCACAGCAAATTTCTTTACTCTAGCAGCTGTATTTGCAAATGGAATTTTAATTTTGTGGTTGTTTAGTAATCATTGTAAGTCTTTTGTTTTTCTAAGTCCACAAAAAGACTCCTAACCAGGTAGAGATGTCTTAAAATACACCTAAAATTGGAAAGTAACATCCAGGTTGTACCACAGAAAAGTGGTCTTGTTTTTTCCCTGTGGTCAATTATAAAAATGTTACAACATAAGTTATTTATAGTAACAACTAACGGAAGTTAATCTTTAAAAAAAAAAAAAAAAAAAAAAAAAAAAAAAAATTGTAAATCCACACAAAAATCTTTACTAGGTAGAGACTGGTCAAAATACACCTCAAAATTGGATGTAGCATGCATGTTGTACTACTGAAAAGTGGTCTCGATTTTTCCCTATGACTTAGTAATGAAAAAGTTACAATAAAAGCTATTATAAGTAACAACAAAGGGAAGTAATTCTAAAGAAGGGAACTGCGCATGACACTTCGTCTCATGATGGTGTATAATTGTGCCAAGTTACATCAAAATCCCTCCATGCATAAAGAAGAAATGCTTCGGACAAAGTCATTCTTGTATCTGACCTTTGGCCTCTAAGTGTGACCTTGACCTTAGACCTAGGGACCTGGATCTTGCGCATGACACTCTGTCTTGTGGTGGTGAACATTTGTGCCAAGTTATATCAAAATCCCTCTATGCATGAAGAAGAAGTGCTCCGGACAAGGTTTTCATTCTTGTATCCTTTGACCTCTAAGTGTGACCTTGACCTTAGAACTAGGGACCTGGTTCTTGCGCATGACACTCCACCTCGTGGTGGTGAACATTTGTACCAAGACATATCAAAATCCCTCCATGCATGAAAAAGATATGCCGCGGACAAATCTTTTTAAGAAAATATGATCAAGGGGAATAACTCAAAAAGTAGGCAAGATAGAGTTATTGTTCTTGCACACTGCACTTCCTCCCAATGTGTTCTATCAGTGTATGAAGTTTGAAGAAAATCCCTCCAGTACTTTTGGAGTTATGCTCCGGACAAAATTTTTAAAGAAAATATGATAAAGGGGAATAACTCAAAAAATAGGCAGGGTAGAGTTATTGTTTTTGCACACTGCACTTCCTCCCAATGTGTTCTATCAGTGTATGAAGTTTGAAGAAAATCCCTCCAGTACTTTTGGAGTTATGCTCCGGACAAAATATTTTAAGAAAATATAATAAAGGGAAATAACTCAAAAAATACGCAAGGTAGAGTTATTGTTCTTGCACACTGCACTTCCTCCCAATGTGTTCTATCAGTGTATGAAGATTGAAGAAAATCCCTCAAGTACTTTTAGAGTTATGCTCCGGACAAAATTTTTTAAGACAAGAGGGCCATGATGGCCCTATATTGCTCACCTGTTATCATTGCACTTGAGGACAAGAAGGTCCTCAGAAAAAATATCTTAGTCCAAAGGACAGTAACAACAAAGGGAAGAAATTTAACCAAAAAGAAAAAAAAATTCTTACAAGGTACAGATATGTCAAAATAAACCTAAAAATTGGAGGTACCATCTATGTTGTACCACAGAAAAGTGGTCTCAGTTTTTCCCTACGGCCAATAATAAAAAAGTTACTAAATATAAGCTATTTATAGTAACGTAAAAGAAAAGTAATTAAAAAAAAAAAATTATTGTAAGTGAACAAAAGAAGGATCTGCCAAATAAATCTGTTGACATAAATGAAATTTCAGATCAGTATCTTCATTAGTTACGGAGATATACCCATTTTAATTTGAAATAAAGGGAGGTAATTTGACATAAAATCAGTCTATAGTTATCTACCCTGATTGGCTCAGTCCAACTAATGACAATAATGAAATTTCAAATAAGTCCTATAAGTACTTACTGATATAAATCCATTTTGATTACAATCAGGGGAGGTAATCAGATATAAAATAACTCTGAACCTACGCTTGGATCTGATTTGTCATGGAATCCAAGAATTATTGTTGCTGAAGTTATTTTGGAAGTTTGTATCAAATAAAACCATAAATGAAGTCTCTATATGGCTGCAAAAGCCAAAATAGCCAATTTTGGACCTTTAAGGGGCCATAACTCTGGAACCAATGAGGAAATCTGGCCAGTTCAAGAAAGGAACCAAGATCTTGTGGTGATACAAGTTGTGTGCAAGTTTGGTTAAAATCGAATCATAAATGAAGCTGCTATTGTGCAGACAATGTCAAAATAGCTAATTTTGGCCCTTTCAGGGGCCATAACTCTGGAACCTATTATGGGATCTGGCCGGTTCAACTAAGGAATTAAGATCTTATGGTGACACAAGTTTTGTGCAAGTTTGATTAAATTCAAATCATAAATGAAGCTGCTATTGTGCAGACAAGGTCAAAATAGCTAATTCTGGCCCTTTCAGGGGCCATAACTCTGGAACCCATAAAGGAATCTCGCCAGTTCAAGAAAGGAACCAAGATCTTATGGTGATACAAGTTGCGTGCAAGTTTGGTTAAAATCAAATCATAAATGAAGCTGATATTGTGCAGACAAGGTCAAAATAGCTAATTCTGGCCCTTTCAGGGGCCATAACTCTGGAACCCATAATGAAATCTCGCCAGTTCAAGAAAGGAACCAAGATCTTATGGTGATACAAGTTGTGTGCCAGTTTGGTAAAAATCAAATCATAAATAAAGCTGCTATTGTGCAGACAAGGTCAAAATAGCTAATTTTGGCCGTTTCAGGGGCCATAACTCTGGAACCCATAATGGGATCTGGCCAGTTCAAGAAAGGAACCGAGATCTTATGGTGATACAAGTTGTGTGCAAGTTTGGTTAAAATAAAATCATAAATGAAACCACTATCGTGCAGACAAGAAATTGTTGACGGACGCACGGACGGACGGACGGACTGACGACGGACGAAGGGTGATCACAAAAGCTCACCTTGTCACTATGTGACAGGTGAGCTAAAAATATGATAAAGGGGAATAACTCAATAAATAGGCAAGGTAGAGTTATTGTTCTTGCACACTGCACTTCCTCCCAATGTGTTCTATCAGTGTATGAAGTTTGAAGAAAATCCCTCCAGTACTTTTAGAGTTATGCTCCGGACAAAGATCGTTGCGGACGCACGGACGGACGGACGCACGAACGGAGAGCATTTCTAATATCCCCTTCGCCTTTGGCGGGGGGATAAAATAAATGGTACCGCCAAAATTGAAAGACGGACCAATCCATTTTAGAAATTTAGCAGGGTAAAGGTTAAAAATGTTCAGCTGCGAAAATCAGTGTCATATTCAACAAACTGGAAGAAAAATTGCTAACTACAATTAATTTGTATCTTCACTGCCATTTGCAATGCACTATTTTCATAATTTTTTTTTCTTGATAATCTTATCATACTAATTACAATGACATTGTTTTCATACTGAATCC
This sequence comes from Mercenaria mercenaria, assembly GCF_021730395.1. Taxonomy (NCBI): domain Eukaryota; kingdom Metazoa; phylum Mollusca; class Bivalvia; order Venerida; family Veneridae; genus Mercenaria; species Mercenaria mercenaria. Next base: position 5,003,334 of record NC_069365.1, on the reverse strand, counting down.
GTTATACGTTGCATGTAATAATTTACTCACTCGTGGGATTATTCTGACGGCATATAACCTCTTTGTATTATTCAAAAATATTTCTTAATCACTTTGAAAATTTGTAAATTATATACAAGTCAATAAAATAATCAAATATTCCTTTTTTACTGATCTCTGTAGCAGTGTCATAGAAATTACATTTCATGAGAAAAAAGAGGTTGTATTACACCTACTAGTACAAGTATCATCTTTGTCAATTTTTAAAATTCCTTTGACATTACAGAACTGTCAAATGGTATGATGTAATCGTGTAATATATAGATGTAAACTACTACTCACAGAAATGTGCTGTAGTGTGTATTCAGCTGCAGTTTTGTCCTGTCCACTTCCTTCACAGAGGACAACTTCATGTCTATTTCATGTAGGGGAGAAGCCATCTTGAAATCCTGTAATACAGTGGTCACAAACTAATGAAATATGTGATAAAACTTACATAAACACACACAGATAAGAAAACAAGTCACAAAATACTGTTATTTGTACATGCAGTCCACTGTTACAGTAATAATTCATGTAGTAATTTAAACATTTTAGTACATGACTAATACTTCAGCATGGGAAAATCTGAGCTCTGCCTTACAAAATAGAGTAACTGGAGAATGATGACAGACTAGTTTCTGGCAGTTTTCTTACAGAGTTAGAAAACTTCACAACTTGAGAAGCAGACATTCTCAAGTTTGGTAATTAAGCAACAAGTGGTTTAAAGTGCTTAATACGCCTGTCACCAGAGTGGCACTGTAAACAGTATTAAGCACTTGTACCGCAGCCACTTTAATGGATAAAGTCTTCAAACCAACAGTTTAGTTGACATTTCTTTTCACAAAGTGCATGCCGAAAAAATACTTTTTAGTTATGTTTCTACTAGGGATGGGAACGAATACTGAAATCAATATTCGAATATTCGGTTTGCCATATTCGAATATATTCGAATATTCGGTTTGTTTTAATGGAAGCTTTAAATTCTTATTAAGTGATTGGCATATACACAACGTATTCATTTGTTTAAAGCGTGGATCATCGTAAGTAATAAGGCCAAAAAATATTTGTTTCGGGTAACCCGATCCTACCTAGCTAAACCGGCCGATCCTAGCGTTTTATTTCACGATTCTGTCAGTATAACCATGAATATATTTAACTAATTCAGTGTTTTAGCTTCAAAATGATACAAAAAACCAAAACGATTATAATTTAGACCGTTGCAATTTTATCTAAAAATAGCAGGTCGTCCCATTTAAACACGTGACGCGCTATTGTATTACCGCCGCCATTTTGAAAATTTTCAATCGGCGTGTAAAAATCGTCGTGTAAAAAGCAAGTAAGGCAGACATAAACCTCCTTCAACATGAACGTATGCATCAATCATATGTTATTTCTTGATCTTCTTATAAAGTACTTCAAAATTTAAATCGAATACGGCCGATTGCGGATGAAAACCGATTCTGCGGATGGTCTGAAACGTCGTACAAAATATTGTGAAAAGATCGGCAATAAGTTTGGTATTGTTTTCGAAAAAAAAAATCTACAATTACATAAAACAGGCGCCAGTAAAAATGAACAAAAGATAAAAAGATATCGCATTTACGCCTAATACAAACTGTTAATCCTTAGCGATTACCCCAGGTAATTATGCATTGCAGTTTTCTTGTTAATTGGACATCTTTTGACATGCATCTGACACATTGACGCCTGTTGCAAACTGTTAATTCGTAACGATTGCCCCTGCCAATTATGCATTGCTATTTTTTTGTTAATTGGACATCTTTTGATACTCGATATACAAACATGACATGGTTTTATTCTGTAGAATTAGCATGCTCATATTGCCCAAAATCAATGATACTTATTTTGAAAAAAAAACAAAACAATAATTTACGAATATTCGAATTTGATTTTCATATTCGAATATTCGACCGATTTCCGAATATTCGAATATTCGAATATTCGTTCCCATCCCTAGTTTCTACAGAACCAAAATTTCATTTAATAATATTTTAAAACAAATACAGATAAAAACACAGAATGGCTGTTCTCATTATACTCAGAAAAACAAATATGAAAATTACTCTTTATTTCCACCTTACTACATATCATGTTCAAACTGTTACAATGTAAATTGCAAAACAGTTCACAATACAGATTTCACTTTCTGAGTAAGAAATTTCATGGTGTTTGACTATGGTTCCATGGTTTATGTTTGTGGAAAGAAACTACCACAGAAGAAACAAAAAATTACCGCCCAGTGGTAATGGTTTCACAGTATATATAACTGATCCTGTTATAAACAGAGTCATGTTAGTGCCCAAATAAGGAATAGTTCAGAAGTGGTGTAGAAAAGTGCCTTATATGAGTGCTATAAGGAAGTAATCAACCACATTTACACAAGGGCATGTAGAGGCCAGAAGTATTTCAGGCAACCACCAAGCATGTCAGAAGTCTGGTGTAGACTTTATATTTTCCTCAATCTAACTGATTACCCATATTAAAGCATTCACTCAAAGACATTCATACATCAAAAGCATGTATGAGTCAAAACCACACTTCTGAATGCCCAGTTTTTATATCAACTGTAACATCTAATTAAGATGATCGTAATATAACGATTATCTACTCTTGGAAATAAAACTTGCATAAAATGTGTTTATTAAATGGAAAAGCGGGACAGGTTGTCCAAAATTAACATCTAAACACAACAGTTACATCAGCATTCCAGTAGGAACAGCATCTATATGTCTTGAAAACAATATAGAACTTCTGTCACAGCTATATTAGCCTACACCTCCTGGTAGTAACAGAGATATTGGATATCACAGCTACATTTACATAGTATTCTAGTAGTAACAGACTTAAAATCCTGTATCACAGCTACACTTATATAGTATTCTGGTAGTAACAAGAGTCAGTGTCCTGTATCACAGTTACATTTACATAGTATTCTGGTAGTAACAAGAGTCAGTATCCTGTATCACAGTTACACTTACATAGTATTCTGGTAGTAACAAGAGTCAGTATCCTGTATCACAGCTACACTTACCCAGTATTCTGGTAGTAACAAGAGTCAGTATCCTGTATCACAGCTACACTTACGTAGTATACTGGTAGTTACAAGAGTTAGTATCCTGTATCACAGCTACAGTTACGCAGTATTCTGGTAGTAACAAGAGTTAGTATCCTGTATCACAGCTACACTTACACAGTATTCTGGTAGTAACAAGAGTTAGTATCCTGTATCACAGCTACACTTACACAGTATTCTGGTAGTAACAAGAGTTAGTATCCTGTATCACAGCTACAC